>NC_064626.1:732325664-733723581 GCF_023864275.1 Schistocerca cancellata
GTAGTGTGTGAGTGAATTCGCGAGAAAATGCGTTGCGTAGCACCAGGCGGAGACTTCTGATAAGCTTCATGACGTGTTGTTCTAAAGAAGTTTCTTATCTGGCCCCTGTCCTAACATTTCTTATAATGTGAAAGAAAAGCCTTTTGGAATCCTACCGGTAGTGTACGTCCGAAGCAATAACGGCGGCTTAAGAAAGTGTTCTACATCTTCTATTCTACAGGGCGAATCGTTGAAACTTAGAGGCAGTACGACGAATGCCCGGAAAAACAAACTGAGGTTAGAAATAAATGCATCGTAATCCAACGATGCTGCAGAACATCGAAATTGTGGACTGCTTCGATCGTTTGTTCTAAACGTTTTGAAGTTTTTCTAACAACATTTCAAATGTGTTTCATGGAAACCCCTGCGGTGTCAGATCAGCGCTTTATTGGCGGGGTACAGGCAGCATGTAGACGTCTAGCGAATGCGTCAGTCGATGGTAGGCACGTATCAGCCACTTCGCAGTGGTGATAGATGAACGCACTTAGAACAGTTTGCTTTTGTCTCCTTTGAGTGTTATCTTAAGTAATGTAACTTCTTCCTCAGTCTTTTCCTTTTTTGTGCGTATGAAAAACTGCAGTGCATCCGTAAAGGAAATCGTGTGCACGAGAGTAGTGCGACGAATTCTCAAGTGTTGCTCCAATGTTTGGAATCCATATCAAGTAGGCACAACAGGCATCGATCACCCTGGGGGCAAGGGCCGCCCATCTTCTTCCTGGCTCTCAGAGAAATAGAAAAATGTAGTGAAGGCAGGTGTTTTTCTTTCCAACGAGGTATTCAGCATAAGAGTGCTGTGGAATAAATTTAAGGCACGTCAGCTGATGTGAATTACTTACTTCGGCTGTGCTCGAAGGAGAACACGTGTTGTTATTTTAATAATTCACTAATTCACAGGATTGGATAAATGTCCGTATAGTATGCAGCAGATTAAAAAGAGACACACTAATTACTCTGACAGAACCCGCACAATCAAGTAGCCGCGCGGGATTAGCCGAGCGGTCTGATGCGCTGCAGTCATGGACTGTGCGGCTGGTCCCGGCGGAGGTTCGAGTCCTCCCTCGGGCATGGGTGTGTGTGTGCGTGTGTGTGTGTGTGTTTGTCATTAGATTAATTTAGGTTAAGTAGTGTGTAAGCTTAGGGACTGATGACCTTAGCAGTTAAGGCCCATAAGATTTCACACACACACACACACACACACACACACACACACACACACACACACACACACACACACACAAATAAACACAAACACACACACACACACACACACACACACACACACACACACACACACGCACACAAAATCAAGTAGAGAGAAGTGTTAACTTAATTGTAAAGTGTCAGCCGGTCTTTTGCCTTGGGTGTGGAGCAGTGAAAACACCAAGGCACTTGCACACCATGAAACGAGGGTGAAACGGAAAAGGTCACTTCCCCCACCCAAGTGCAAAGTCTCGCCACGGCAAAGGTGTAAACAACAACAACGGATTATTCAACATCTTGTGACAAGCGATGAGACATCTGGAACATGACCTACGTAATGATAAACCAGCAATTGCTTGTTATGAATTTAAACTGAAGCAGTTGAAGCTATTCTCAGAATCACTTGGTGCAAAGAAAATCTAGGTAAGACTCAAAATGTTTTTCAAAAATGGTTCAAATGGCTCTGAGCACTATGGGACTTCTCAGGCCATCAGTCCCCTAGAACTTAGAACTACTTAAACCTAACTAACCTAAGGACATCACACACATCCATGCCCGAGGCAGGATTCGAACCTGAGACCTTGGCGGTCGCGCGGTTCCAGCTGTAGCGCCTAGAACCGCTCGGCCACTCCGGCTGGCAAAATGTTTTTCAATATAAACTGTTCAGTCACAATATTTCGTAATTCAGTTACTGCGTATACATTTTAAATTTATCGTAAATTTAGTAGACACTGAGAATTACTAGATATGCAGTCCGCATTTTTTGTCCATCGGGCGTGTTAAACTTGGTCTAAAATCACTGCAGAAGAATACTACTTTGGACTGAATATTCAGTGCTGATGTACAAAACAGGCCTATTCAGATATTTATTCGTAAATGAATGTGTGTTTCATATCAAAAAACCCAATTTTGCTGTTTTTGCGAATGACGAACTCACTGATAAATTCTCGCGCGTGCTTTAAGCTCCGTCGCAGTCAGTTATGCAATGGGAAACACACATGGAGCAGGGGAACACATGGACAACACAACGAACATTTACGAGGTCGGCGACCGCGCCGGAGGTAGCCACTATCTGGCAATAAACATTGCAACAGCAGAGCATACGTATTCACCTTGCCTTATGCAGCTCCACAACGGTTTCCGAAGCAGACTCTCAGGTAGATTTGTAACAAAGTATGACTTAGCATACTTGTTTCCATCACCGGATAGTTCACTCCCTCGCACCCCCTCTACTGCCACCTTCTTCAAAGTTCCAAAATTCTAAGATTTTTCTAACTTCTTCATTGATTTCGGTTTCTTTGAGACTTCCCGATCTTTCAGTGAAGTCGCCACCGTGTAGTGAGGATCTTGGAAAGAGGAGACTGGTTTTAGCTGTTAGTTACTTTATTACATATTACCTATGCTTCCCTTACTTTACATTACCGGCATGAGCCATTATGACGACGCTATCACTAGGGCCGAAAGCTATTTCGTCAAAGTCATTTCGTCATATCGGTCACAGAGGCGGATATGTTCCAGGTAATTCATCTTAAGTGTTCCTAATACCAGTGAGGACGTTAAAAACGAGGAAGAGAACACTGAAAGCACCCACGAAGTCCCAGTGACAGGCGGCTAGGCAATAACACGAGCCACGAGCGCACAGTTCAGACCGCGGAACGCCAGGTGCTGGCCAGCTGTGGAGACTCCAGGGCCGGCAGGCCGTGAGAGGGCGACGCGCTGTGCGTGACGTATACCTCTGGTGACGTCAGCTCCACACATCCGCGAGCTCAGCTGCCGGCTGGCGCCTAGCCATACGTCACTGTCGCAGCTCAGTAGAACAGACTCGAGGCCCGCAAAAAATTGTCTAGTCGGCCGTGAACAGGTTGCTGACTACATATTGACATTTTGAACGTATGCGCTCATACTGCGTTACATGTGCACGCGGTCAACCAGTGCTGCACCGAAATAAGTCTTTTGAAGTATTCTATTGCTCGCGTACGTGCATAAATAGACTAGTTTGGATTTTGTACTCATCGTGTAATTGCATAAGAAATTTCCGAATTTGTTGATATCACCGTTGAATGATCAATGAGAGAACAGAGGACAGCAGCTGAGAACAATAGTTTTCGCTCCCGAACGTCTTTTACAACTAGCCAGGACCGTAAAATGAAATTGGCAGCAGCGTGGTAGCTAACGTTTCGAGAAGTCTGGGAACTGTTTGTCACTATTCAGACTCCAATGCTTGTTAATTTCGTCCGTAAGATGATTTATACGCACGAAGCAAATGCATAACTCATCTTCGATATTCTAATGGATAATCTAGGACTCAGACAAGAAACGTCACAACACACACTTGCATTTTGTTTATTTAACTCACTTGTTTATTGTATTAAGTACATAACTGCGAAGGTAGCATACCAGATTAGTCTGTGGTCCGGGATTTATCTCGACGAGCGTGCGTCATCGACCACTAAACATCTTAGAAATCAAATGAAATGGTCGTGTGACATTGTTGGCCGCGAGGCCCTGTCCGGGGAAGTTCGGCCGCTTATTTCAGGTGACGCAAGATTGGGCGACTTGCGCTTCAGTGATGATATGATGCTGACGACAACATAACACCCAGTCCACGGGCGGAGAAAATCTTCTACCGGCCGGGAATCGATCCCGGGTCCGCTGCATAGTAGGCAAGCACATTACCACTCGGCTAAGCAGCCGGACTAACATCTTAGAATTTCATTGTTATTTGGATCATAAAGGCAGGTTACGTCCGTTAGCACAAGCAAGAGTAAACGTCACTGATTGAGGATAGCTGTGGAACAACGTACAGTTGACTACATGCATATTTTCGTGCAAATAGTATGATAATTTTGACAGTTAATGGTTCAAAAAAATGGTTCAAATGGCTCTGAGCACTATGGGACTTAACATCTTAGGTTATCAGTCCCCTAGAACATAGAACTACTTAAACCTAACTAACCTAAGGACATCACACACATCCATACCCGAGGCAGGATTCTAACCTGCGACCATAGCAGTCCCGCGGTTCCAAACTGCAGCGCCTAGAACCGCACGGCCACTGCGGCCGGCGACAGTTAATGAACACTTGTAAGGTAATAAAATCACTGTAGGTCGTTTTTATGTCATTTCACATACTTGGGTGTAACCGAGACAAAGTGGGAAGTTAATGGTAGAATGGTGTGCAGGCCTACATAAAGACGGCAACCCCTCTTAAAGACAAAGACCATTTCTAAATTGATAATCAAACCTCAGATGCTTTGATTTGACAAATGTCTCCAAAATCGGCTTGAAGCCTGAGAGGGTATAGACACTTACATGGCAGCTGTCGGAATGAAGTATATTCTACATACACGTATTGAAAAAGCTACAGTCATGACAAGTCAAACAGACAAGAAAAAGTTAGTATACAGACATAAAAAATTAGGAATCTTGCCACTGCCACCTTCTCCTCTCCCGCTACTCCTCCGGAGGCCATACCAAGAAACTTACGCTACTGGCCATTAAAATTGCTACACCAAGAAGAAATGCAGATGATAAACGGGTATTCATTGGAGAAATATAATATACCAGAACTGACATGTGATTGCATTTTCACGCAATTTGGGTGCATAGATCCTGAGAAATCAGTACCTAGAACAACCACTTCTGGCCGTAATAACGGCCTTGATACGCCTGGGCATCCAGTCAAACAGAGCTTGGATGGCGTGTACAGGTACAGCTGCCCATGAAGCTTCAACACGATACCACAGTTCATCAACAGTAGTGACTGGCGTATTGTGACGAGCCAGTTGCTCGGCCACCATTGACCAGACGTTTTCAATTGGTGAGAGATCTGGAGAATGTGCTGGCCAGGGCAGCAGTCTAACATTTTCTGTATTCAGAAAGGCCAGTACAGGACCTGCAACATGTGGTCGTGCATTATCCTGCTGAAATGTAGGGTTTCGAAGGGATCGAATGAAGGGTAGAGCTGCGGGTCGTAACACATCTGAAATGTAACGTCCACTGTTCAAAGCGCCGTCAGTGCGAACAAGAGGTGACAGAGACGTGTAACCAATGGCACCCCATACCATCACGCCACGTGATACGCCATTATGGCGATGACGAATACACGCTTCCAATGTGCGTTCACCGTGATGTCGCCAAACACGGATGCGACCATCATGATGCTGTAAATATAATCTGGATTCATCCGAAAAAATGACGTTTTGCCATTCGTGCACCCAGGTTCGTCGTTGAATACACCATCGCAGGCGCTCCTGTCTGTGGTGCAGCGTCAAGGGTAACCGCAGCCATGGTCCCCGAGCTGATAGTCCATGCTGCTACAAACGTCGTCGAACTGTTCGTGCAGATGGTTGTTGTATTGCAAACGTCCCCATATGTTGACTCAGGGATCGAGACGTGGCTACACGATCCGTTACAGCCATGCGGATAAGATGCCCGTCATCTCGACTGCTAGTGATACGAGGCCGTTGGGATCCAGCACGGCGTTCCGTATTACCCTCCTGAACCCATCGATTCCATATTCTGCTAACAGTCATTGGATCTCGACCAACGCGAGCAGCAATGTCGAGATACGATAAACCGCAATCGCGACAGGCTACAATCCGACCTTTATCAAAGTCGAATACGTGATGGTATGTATTTCTCCTCCTTACACGAGGCATCACAACAACGTTTCACCTGGCAACGCCGCGGTCAACTGCTGTTTGTGCATGAGAAATCGGGTGGAAACTTTCCTCATGTCAGCACGTGAATGCTCTGAAAAGCTAATCATTTGCATATCATAGTATCTTCTTCCTGTCGATTAAATTTCGCGTCTGTAGCACGTCATCTTTCTGGTGTAGCAATTTTAATGGCCAGTAGTGTATATTTCAAGCTGTTCTCGATTAAAGCCACACATGTTATGTGCTATAGCGTTGCATAACTGACAAACTCTGGGGCTACTGTGGAACCCATTTAGATGTAATAACAAGTAAAGCACTGCATGTGCCTTAGGAGTAGCGAAGCGGTGCAGTATCTGATGACATCCCGGTTCTGAGTCAGTCGTCAGTCGCCTGTAGTCGAAAGTTGGTTCACTCAGCGTCTCCTATAGGTGTTGGCCCGCGACAGCTGAATAGGTCATTTCAGCTGATGTCTCGTCACAGGCAGTTCAGTTGGGATTTCATCGAGGACTTGTTTGCAAGTAACAGAAGCGGACTGTATTGCTACATAGGAACTAAAATTACACAAAATGGGAGACAAAAGGGAGGCAATAAAGGAGCGTCCCATACTTTTCGTCAACAAAATAAATTTTTTGATGACACACGCAGGATCAGAATGAAGGAAGAGATATCTGAACCAAATAAATAGGAGAGTATCACTCCATATGAGTGAAACATGAGACAGAAATGATATTGTAAAGAAGGAATTGTGTACCCTAAAAAAATAGTAAGCAATGATGACGTAGATTGAGGAGATGAGGTAAGAATTGCAAGCTTGTTACAATGCGAAGAAAGTACCCTAAAAAGCTCATACTATTGAGAAAGATTGGTGGGCTACGAAGACCACATATAACACTGAAGATTACATGTAACTTCATGCCAGTTGAGAGAGTGGTAGAAAGAAAAACTTTGATCTGACAACTAAGCGTTTAATGAATACGCAGATATGAAGAGAGTGACGCAGTCGAGGAATTGTAGGGTGATATGATGACTGTAATTAAAAAAAGCCATAGGCTGGATTTAGATAGCGTACTACTGTTTCGGGTCATGGTGAATGCTCAGGACTATGCGTATTTCGGTTGAAGAGCCACATTTTACGTGTGTTACCGGTGGCAGGGGCAGCAGGGCGCCGTCGTAAAAACAGCGCAAGCAGGGTTGAGGTGTTGCGAATAACATAGCGCTGAAGACGTGCCAGAGCAGCAGGCAGTTTGATCTTACAAAGCAGCGCCCCTTCTGGATACAAACTGGTCACTCAGCCCCTAGGAGCAACGTGAGATGTCCAGCCAAATAAGGACGTCGCATTTGATAAAACTGGGCCTTCAGTCTAACAGCTGCTCAAGACTTTCAAAAGACGTTGCTACTTACCTTATATTAGGCTCTGCATTAGGCAGACTCTGAGATGTCTAAGTATTTCTTCTTCATATTTTTGGTTGATCAATCTACAGGGGCTAGAGAAAAGTATGGAAACACTGCAAAAAATGCATGCTTGAATATAAATACATATGATAGCCAAGCTTGCAGGGTGCGCTGTTGTATATGAGCACGAACGGCGCCATTGCGATGTCCTCAATACGTTGCAAGTACACTGTTCTGTGTACTTGTGAGTGCTTTGTCAGGGCTAAGTGAATTCGATCGTGGACATATTGTTGGCGCTCGTATGGTTGGTGCTTCCGTAACCAAGGTAGCCGAAGTGTTCAGTGTTTCAAGAGGAACCGTATCGAAGATATATACCGAATACAGAGAGAGCCGAAAAAGATCGTCAGCCAAGTCACATCGCAGACGAAAGTGTGAGTTCAGTGACAGTGACAGGCGGTCACTGATGACGACTTTGACAAAAAATAAGTCTCTTCAGAACTGAAGGTCGCAGTCGCGAACCCTGTCAGCAACAAAACAACATGAAAGGATCTGCATAAGCAGGGAATTGCAGGTCAAACTGGAATTCCAAAACCGCTCGTCAGTGATGCAAATGATCGCTACAGGAAAACGTGCCACTGAAGCATAAGACCTGGATTGTGGAGCAGTGGAAAAAAAAATCATTTGGTCGGATGAGTCTTGTTGCACACGGTTCCCAGTAATTGACAGAGTTCATGTCCCAAGGGTGAAGTTTGGCGGGGGCTCGGTAAAGATTTGGTAAGTCATGTAGTGGTTTTCCATGGGCCCCATGGTCACTCTGCAAGGCAGCATCACTGTCAACGGTTATGTGACAATTTTGGCTGATCAGGTTTGCCACGTCGTACATTGTTGATTCCCCAATGATGACGCAGCGCTCCAGGATGACGAGGCTCCTGTTCACACAACTCGCGTCGCCCAGGACTCGTTCTGCGAGCACGAGGATGAATTGCCGCATCACCCCTGACCACCACAATCATTTGCAGGAAGAATGGTAAAAGATTGCCTTGAAAACCATGCAGGCTCTGTATCTATCGATTCGGAGACGACTGGAAGCTGTTTTGAAACATCCGCTTGCCTACACCGTATTAGGTCTAGTAGATAGTGTCGGAAGTTCCATTCGGCTTTTCGCGGATGATGCTGTAGTATACAGAGAAGTTGCAGCATTAGAAAATTGTAGCGAAATGCAGGAAGATCTACAGCGGATAGTCATTTGGTGCAGGGAATGGAAACTGACCCTTAACATAGACAAATGTAATGTATTGACAATACATAGAAAGGAGGATCCTTTAGTGTATGATTATATGATAGCGAACAAACACTGGTAGCAGTTACTTCAGTAAAATATCTGGGAGTATGCGTACGGAACGATTTGAAGTGGAATGATCATATAAAATTAATTGTTGGTAAGGCGGGTGCCAGGTTGAGATTCATTGGGAGAGTCCTTAGAAAATGTAGTCCATCAACAAAGGAAAAAATGGCTCTGAGCACTATAGGACTTAACTTCTAAGGTCATCAGTCCCCTAGAACTTAGAACTACTTAAACCTAACTAACCTAAGGACATCACACACATCCATGCCCGAGGCAGGATTGGAACCTGCGACCGTAGCGGTCGCGCGGTTCCAGACTGTAGCGCCTTTAACCGCTTGGCCACCAAGGCCGGCCATCAACAAAGGAGGTGGCTTACAAAACACTCGTTCGACCTATACTTGAGTATTGCTCATCAGTGTGGGATCCGTACCAGATCGGGTTGACGGAGGAGATAGAGAAGATCCAAAGAAGAGCGGCGCATTTCGTCACAGGGTTATTTGGTAAGCGTGATAGCGCTACGGAGATGTTTAGCAAACTCGAGTGGCAGACTCTGCAAGAGAGGCGTTCTGCATCGCGGTGTAGCTTGCTGTCCATGTTTCGAGAGGGTGCGTTTCTGGATGAGGTATCGAATATATTGCTTCCCCCTACTTATACCTCCCGAGGATATCACGAATGTAAAATTAGAGAGATTCGAGCGCGCACGGAGGCTTTCCGGCAGTCATTCTTCCCGCGAACCATACACGACTGGAACAGAAAAGGGAGGTAATGACAGTGGCATGTAAAGTGCCCTCCGCCACACACCGTTGGGTGGCTTGCGGAGTATAAATGTAGATGTAGAATTGTTTTTAGTTTCCATATTTTTTCCCAACCTCAGTAATTTAAAAAAAAAAAAAAGAGTTGATGCTTTTATAAAATTTGGACACTGTTCTCCTATCATTCGATACGTATATGATTTCGATTGAATGATTTCTAAATAGAGAGACAGAATTCCATTGTTGTTTGTAAATACAACAGATAAAAGTGACGGAAGTAATCCACCGAGACATGCACGCTGCCGCTGATCAACAACTCCTTGACGCCACGTTCGGATATTTAAGCAACACTGCAGGCGGTACCGCATACATCTTCCCCGTGTTGTGGTGCAGCGGACAGTAAAAATAACGCGAACACAGTGTGGCGTGCGTCATATCCGTCAGATTCCTGGCGAGCTCGGCGGGCGGCAGACGCCTGCTCCCCGTTCCCCGCCCACGTTAAACTTCCCACGTGCCCGCCCTGACTCTCGCATGCAGGGCTGTTATCTTCAGCTCTTCGTTCCCAAAATGTTGCCAGCATTCTTCGCCAAGTAATGTTACAGAGCGGAAGTCGATAGAGAAAGCTACTTTCGCTTGTTACCTTCCTAGCCTTTCCATTTCGTCTTTCAGTTCTATTCTAGTTTCGTACAGTATTTACACTGAGGTGAAAAGAAAAGTCATTGGCGGTAGTATCGTGTGCACAGGAAATAAGAGCACTGCATTGGCAAAGCTGTCTTTTGTACCCAGGTGATTCGTGTGAAAAGGTTTCCAGCGTGGTTACGTCCGCATGACGGGAATTAAGACTTTGAATGCGGAATGGCGGATGGAGGTAGAGACATGGGAGGTTCCATTTCGGAAATCGTTAGGGAATTCAACATTCCGAGATCCACAGGTCAAGGGTGCGCCCAGAATACGAGATTCCAGGCATTATCTCTCGTCACGGACAACGTAGTCCACCGAAGGACAATTGGAGCGAATGATTTGGCCACCCAAATCGCCCGACATGAATCCCAAAAAAACGTTTATGGGACGTAATGGAGAGGTAAGTCCGTGCACTAAATCCTGTACTGGCAACACTTTTGCAATTATGGACAGCTATGGAGGCAGTATGGCTCAGTATTTAAGCAGACGCCGGCGGGAGTGGCCGAGCGGTTCTGGGCGCTACAGTCAAAACCGCGGGACCGCTACGGTCGCAGTTTCGAATCCTGCCTCGGGCATGGATGTGTGTGATGTCCTTAGGTTAGTTAGGTTTAAGTAGATCTAAGCTCTAGGGGACTGATGACCTCAGATGTGGAGAGACGAACTAAACCACTCCTCGGACTGCAGACCACAATAACAAAAGCAGTGATCCAGTTGTCTAGCAAGTGTGAAGTAATACTAAGGCAACCGGTTTCCATAGAGCAAATTCCTACAGGCAAGAAACGTGAGGAGCAAAACGGGTAGCCTTACATTTATGTTTTGCTGTATTCTGACGTCTTCTAGACACACAGAGAGTCTTGTGAGCCATGTGAAGGTTTGTGTGACCCACTTACGAAGACGAACTGAAGTAGGCCGTGTTGGGATGCACTGCGGGCGGCCCATGACTCATCTCCCTAGAGATATGACCCCAGGATATAATCTTCCAGCCATATTTGTTAATCTAAATATGCTGCTTCAAGGCTGACATGAGGCTCAGAATTTTTCCGTTGACTGCAGTCCACAGTTTTCACATAAATGGTATTTTATCACTTCCTCAGGCCACACGAAATATCTGTGGAAAGAAAATAAACGTAAGCTTGGCCTTTACAAAACTACCTTCTATCGGACAGATCTGTCGTTGGATTCTTTCGAATAAAATATACTAGAATTATCAGAAAATAAGACGTTTTGAGATAAAAATAAAAAAATACAGAAAAACCATGTTTTATTACATTAATTCAATGAATTACATATATTCGTTTGGGGGTTAGCGTTTTATATAGTGTTTCCTGGAAAAACAAAACCGTCTCTTAAAGATAAATCTGTAAGCAATAAGAAGAAATTCTTAAATTCAGTATCAGTCTTACTGACTAAACGCATCACTGTAAATTATTGCAGCGCTTCGACGTCAACTTTTCTACATTTTCATATCCTCGGTCAAAATTAACACAATTCGCAGTGCTGTGTGTACCTCACCAAGCAAACGTACACTGACAGCATGGAGACCGCATGCCATATTCTTCTTCTGTAGCGTTTCTCCAGAATAGTGCCAGGATCTGTTGAGTGGATTCGCTGTCTTCATTTCGTTCGATCGTGGATCATGTCTGAAGGAAGATTTACAGCCTTTAGGTCGTTGTGGAGATTGTCACCGCATTGCTGTCTTTGTCGTCCCTTGCTTCTGTCTCGTACGACTTCAAATGTGTATGTTTGCTTTTGCAATGGTATCGCCCTCTTCAGAGCAGCACATGTCCAAACCATTGCAGACGGCTTTCTCGCATTTTCTTCTGTATCGGTGCGACGCCGAAACATTGCCCGATAGTGTCGTTCGGAACTTGATCCAGTCGAGTGATGCCACCTGTACGTCTAAGCATCTTAGTCTCAGTGACCCCCGATCGTCGTTCTGTCTCTTTTTGTAACTGGAGAACACTCGAGGCCGTAGATAGCAACAGGAAGAGTGACAGCCCGGTAGATATTGACTTCAGATGGTCCTTATGCCGACGATCGCATGTGGAGACTTTTTTCACTTAGCACTTCATCGTGGCTGGGAGCGTCCTTTTGTTGCCCTCGTCTGCAAGCTGCCCATCGCCGGAGATTGTAGAAGCAAGATACTTAAATTTTGATACTGAGGGTAGGTCTTCTCCGTCAACGCTGATGGTCCCAACGTCTCGCGCATCTGATGTCACGTACTCAGTTTTCATTTTGCTGATATGCAGGCCATATCGCGCGAGTCGGAGGTTTCACTCTTGTGTTCATTGCTGGAGATCAAACTTGTTCTCCACAGCCAACATGACATCAGCATAGAGAAGTATACATTGCAGTGGCATGTGCAGGTCTGATGTGTCCGTCAGAAGAATAAGCAGTGGTGATAAAGCTGAGCCTTTGTGGATTCATACTGTGATGCGAAAGAAATTTGACACTCCTGCAGCCACTTGGACATACCTTCTCGGTTGTACATACAGAAGCGGTACGCAGTAGACTAGGTACTCTTGGAATGCCATGGTCTCGAAGCGCTAACCACATCACGGCAGCTGGTATCCGATCGAAAGCCTTTCCGAGGACTAGAAAAGCACTGTACGGTGGCTTGTTCTTTTCGCAGTATATTCAACGAGCAGCCGCGCAGTGTCGATTGCGTCAGCTGTGCTACAATTTTTCATAAATCCAGCTCGATTCTTTGTGATCTGAGCCATCTCGCGAATCCTTTTGTCGAGAAAGCGTTCAAAGATCTTCATCGCATGTCTCAGTAATCTGACTGGGTGTTAATCAGAACACTGAGCAGGGCTTACTTTCTTTTTGAAGGTTGGTGCAGTGATGCCCCACGGCCAATCTGTTGGTATTCTAATGATGAAGTGTAAACAGATCGTGCTTTTCCCATTTCTTTCATCGGCTACTGTATGTTCACGGGAGCCCCAACTGTGATCTAATGGAAGTGCTCTGTGCCTGTTTCAGAATCCAGGAGTTGGATGGCGGGTTCTTCGAAAAGTTCGGCTCGCTGCTGAAGGAGCAGGCGGACCAGGAGGCGGCTGCGGACGAGCGCGCCCTGCAGGGCGGCTCTGGCGATGGCGGCGCTGATGCTGGCCACGGAGCCGACGTGTCGGCGGGGGAGGACGCCGCTGCCGCCGCTGCCGGCGAGGGCGATGGCGAGGCGGAGGGCGGCGCCCAGCCGCCGCCCACGGACTCGGACTCTGAGCCCGAAGAGACGGACAAGCAGCAGTTCATCTCGGACGCCATGGGCTGGAACGTGAGTACCCTCTGTGTCTGTCTACGCGCACAGTGCCTGCCGATCTACTGCTCTAATGGAATATGAGGTTCTCCAGGCAACGTTGCCGATGTACACTTACGGGGAGAACCATGATCTAATTTGCGAGGTACTTAGCTCAGTGGAAGAGCAGCCAAAATCAAATCTTTTAGTCAATTGTATTTCATCTCTATTCGATGTACGAGGTCTGTTCAAAAAATTACAGAACTTATTCCACAAAATTTTTCTACTCTTACCTTTCACTTATTGTGCATAGTCTCCTTCAAAATACTTTCCTTCACAATTGATACACCGCTCCCAACGAAGTTTACCCTCCCGGAAGCAGTCTTGCTTGCTGGGTCTGGTGAAGCGCCGTCGTCTGCGAATTTCTTTTTTTTTTTTTTTATCGCGTCTATCGTTGCAAATCTTCGTTCTTTCAACGCAAGAGGCAGGTCTGGAGAGTACAGAGGATGAGGCAGAACAGTGATTTCGTTTTTTGTGCAATAGTCTCGCTCCAACACGGATGAATGTGCTGATGCGTTATCGTGGTGCAAGAGCATTGAATTATCCTCGCACATTTCAGGCCGTTTCCTTGTCACATTTTCTTATAGGCGTCGCAGCATGTCCTGATGTACCATAGATTATCAGTTTGTCAGTGTGGCACAAATTTGTGATTAACTAATCCCTCAAAATCAAAGAAAACTGTCACCATGGCTTTGACATTTGACCTGACTTGATGAGCATTTTTTGGTCTAGGAGAACCTTCCCCGACCCATTGTGAAGACTGAACCTTGGTTTTAGCATTGTAACCGAAGACCCAGGTCTCATCACCAGTTACGATTCCCTTAAGGAACATCTCGTTCTCATTTGCGCTATCCAAAAGCTCTTCACAGGTTGCGAAGCAAAGGTCTTTCTGGTCTTGACTCATGAACCATGGCAGTAGCTTGGTGGCAACACGATGCATTCCAAGATCAGCATTTCGTGGCATGATCCAACTGAAATGTTACATTCTTCTGCAATCTCTCGGACAGTCAGTTTTCGATTGGCACGCACAATTTCGTTGACGTTCCTGACATGAGCGTCGTTGCTAGGCGTCGAAGGACGTCCTGAACGAGAGTCATCTTCAACTTCTGTCCGACTATATTTAAATCGTGTGAACCATTCGTAACACCGAGTACGGCTTAAGCAGTCATCACCGTAGGCTTCCTGCACCATTTAGTATGTCTCTGAAAGGAGTTTCCTCAGGTTCATGAAAAATTTAATGCAGAATCGTTGTCCTTGTAACTCTGCCATATCAAAAGTCGCTAGTCGAGCGACACATCGTTCTATTCAATACAGCAATGGACAGTAACAAACATAAAGCAATTAAACTTCTGGCAGTTTCACAAACACAGGTGGGTCCAAGGATGCCAACCGCATTTCACTCCAAAACACCATTGGCGCGAAATTACGAATGTTCCGGAATTTTTTGAACAGACATCGTATTCCTCTGTTCTTAAACTTTCACCTGTAGCACCATATTTTAAAAACTTAGCTTCTTGTCGCCCACCTTTCATTTCAATAAAAGGCGAACAGCACTTGATTCAATACCACACCACCTGTTTCAAACGAAAGTACGATCATGTAGAGCGTGATACGAAGTGGGTGACTGGATGAAGGATTTCTTGATAGGAAGGACGCAGCATGTTCTCTTGCTTTCGACAGACGTCTCACACAGCGATCTGTGGCAGTAATAACATCGTGGATTAGTGTTACAGAGGACTGCCATCCAGAGTTATGTTGTCCGTGATTTCCCTAAGTCGCTTAAGGCAAACGTCGACCGATTTCCTTCCCAATTCTTCCCTTCCGGAAAATTAAACCGTAATCTTCCTTCCTTCCTTCGGGTGAATCCCAAGAAGTGAGTCGAGTTCCGTGCTTCTCATTTTGTATATCAATAAGCAGACAGACAATGTTAATAGCAACCTCTGACTTTTGCAAGTGATGCAGTTATCTGTAATGAACTACTACCAGAGAAAAGTTGCATAGATATCCACTCATTCAAGTGGTGTAAAGATTAGGAAATTGCTTTAAATGCCCAGAAAAATAAAATTGTGAACTTATAAAACGCAAGAAAGCAGTGCTTTTTTTACTCATCAGTCTTCTGACTGGTCTTATGCAGTCCACCACGAATTCCTGTCTTGTGCCAACCACTTCACCTCAGAATAGCACTTTCACCCTGCGTCCTCAATTATTTGTTGGATGTATTCCAGCCTCTATTTTCCCCTTCAGTTTTTATCATTCACAGCTCCCCTAGTACAGTGGAAGTGATTTGCAGATGTCTTAATACAAGTCCTATCATCCTGTCCCATCTTCTTGCCAATGTTTTCCGGATGTTGCTTTCTTCTCTGCGAGTAATCTATTTCCTTATCTTATCATTCCACCTAATTTTCAACATTCTTCTGTGGTACTAAATCTCATATGCTTCCATTCTATTCTTTCCTGGTTTTCCTATCTTAACGATACAATGTTGTGCTCCAAACTTACATTCCCAGAAATTACTTCCTCAAATTAAGGCCGATGTTTGATACTATACTTGTTTTGAGCAGGAATTCCCCTTTTGCCAGTGTAGTCTGCTTTTTATACCCTCTTTGTTTCGTCCATCATGTGATACTTTGCGTCCAAGGCATAGTAATGCTTCGCTTCACCTACTTCGTGGTTACTAATTTGCTGTCAAATTTATAGGTAATCTCATTTCTGTTAATACTCATTCCTTGCGTCTTTCGCGGATTTATTCTCAACCGATTTTCTGTACTCAATTTTCATTCCATTCCACATATCCTTTAATTCTTTTTCTCTTTCACTGAGGACACACTAAATCTACACTGAAGAGCCAAAGAAACTAGTACACCTGCCTGATATCGTGTTGGACCCACGCGAGTACGCAGAAGTGCCGCAACACGACGTGGTATGGGCTCGGCTGATGTCTGAAATAGTGGTGGAGGGAACTGAAACCATGAATCCTGCAGGGCTGTCCATAAATCAGGAAGAATACGGGGGGGGGGGGGGGGGGGGTGGAGATCTCTTCTGAACAGCACGTTGCAAGGCATCCCAGAGAAACTCAATAATGTTCATGTCTGGGAAGTTTGGTGGCAAGCGGAAGTGTTTAAACTCAGAAGTGTGTTCCTGGAAGGACTCTGTATTATTTCTGGACGTGTGGGTTGTCACATTGTTCTGCTGGAATCACCCAAGTCCGTAGGAATGCACAATGTACATGAATGGATGCAGGTGATCAGACAGGATGCTTACGTACGTCTCACCTGTCAGAGTCGTGTCTAAACGTATCAGCGGTCCCATATCACTCCAGCTGAACGCGCCCCATACAATTACAGAGCCTCCACCAGCTTGAACAGTCCCCTGCTGACATGCAGAGTCCATGGATTCATGAAGTTGCCTCCATACCCGGGCACGACCGTCCGCTCGATACAATTTGAAACGAGACTCGCCCGACCAAGCAATATGTTTCCCGTCATCAATAGTGCAATGTCGGTGTTGACGGGCCCAGGCGAGGCGTAAAGCATTGTGTCGTGTAGTGATCAAGGATACACGAGTGGGTCTTCGGCTCTGAAGGCCCGTATCGATGATGTTTCATTGAATGGTTCGCACGGGGACACTTATTGATGGCCCAGCACTGAAATCTGCAGCAATTTGCGGAAGGATTGCACTTCTGTCACGTTGAACGATTCTCTTCAGTCGTCGTTGGTCCCATTCTTTCAGGGTCTTTATCTGGCCATAGCGATGTCGGAGATCTGATGTATTGCGGGATTCCAGATATCCACGGTACACTCGTGAAATGGTCGTGCGAGGAAATCCCCACTTCATCGCTACCTTGGAGATTCTGTGTCCCAACGCTCGTGCGCCGACAATACCACTTTCCAACTCACTTAATTCTTGATAACCTTCCATTGTAGCTGCAGTACCCGATCTAATAGCTGCGCCTCACTTGTTGTCTTATATAGGCGTTTCCGATGGCAACGCCGTATTCTGCCTGTTTAAATATCTCTGTATTTGAATACGCACGATTATACCAGTTTCTTTGGCGCTTCAGTGTATAACATCAATGCGTCACATTTGGAATCATTGAACTCATTCAAGTAGTTGAGCATAACAATTTGCGTGAATGTGTAATGGAATAATGACATAGACTCAATACACTGAGGTGGACAAAAGTCATGGGATACCTCCTGATATCGTTTCGGATATCGTTTTTCCCAGTGTAGTGCAGCAACTCGACGTGGCATGGTCTCAACAAGTCGTTGGAAGTCCCCTGCAGACATGTTGAAATTAGAAAAGTGTTCCCGGTGCAAGATTTTGCGCACTAACTGAGCTCTCGATCATGTCATGTAAATGTTAGATGGGATTCACGTCGGGTGATCTGGGTGACCAAACCATTCGGCCGTATTGTTTAGAATGTCCTTCAAATGAAGAGCCACACGCGAACCCTACCATCATCTCTTACCAACTTAAATCGGTACTCGTGTGATCAGGCCGCGGTTTTCCAGACGCCTAGGGTCGAACCGATATGGTCACGAGCCCAGGAGAGGCGCTGCAGGCGATGTCGTGTTGTTAGCAAAGGCACTCGAGCCGGTCGTCTCCTGCCATAGCCCATGAACGCCAAATTTCACTTCACTGTTCTAACGGATACGTTCGTCGTACGTCCAACATTGATTTCTGCGGTTATTTAACGCCGTATTGCACTTAAAACTCTACACAAACGCTGCTCCTCTCGGTCGTTAAATGAAGGTCGTCGGCAACTGCGGTGTCCGTGGTGAGAGGTTATGCCTGAAATTTTGTATTCTCGACACATCTTTGGCACTGTGGCTCTCGGAATATTGAATTCCCTAACGATTTCCGAAATGGAATGTCCGATACGCCTAGGTCCAACTAGCATTCCGCGTTCAAAATCTGTTAATTCCCATCGTGCGGCCATAACCACATAGGAAACATTTTCATATGAGTAACCTGAGAACAAATTACAGTTCCACCAACGCACAACCTTTTGCACGCGATGCTACCGCCATCTGCATATGTGCTTATCGCTATCCCATGGCTCTTGTCACCTCAGTGTAATAGATGAAGCTGGTTCAGCCCATGGTTTGACGTTTGATGTTGGAAAAACTCAGTATAGAAAACAGGTTGCTTACAAAACACGGTGGAGACACATCCTAGAATATTGCTAAAGGTTATCAAATACGACTGAATGCACACACAGAATGGCAACTCGGCCGGCCGGAGTGGCCGAGCGGTTCTAGGCGCTACAGTCTGGAACTGCGCGACCGCTACGGTCGCAGGTTCGAATCCTGCCTCTGGCATGGATGTGTATGATGTCCTTAGGTTAGTTAGGTTTAAGTAGTTCTAAGTTCTAGCGGACTTATGACCTCAGCAGTTGAGTCCAATAGTGCTCAGAGCCATTTGAACCATTTTGAATGGCAACTCATGGACGAGTGTCACGCAACTTCCGTGACATTGGCAGCCACTTGATGAAAGAAAATTCGAAAATCTGCTTAAAAGGTTTCAAGAACCTTATTAATCGATGAGTCTAGGAATGTACTACTCTCTTGCTTGTCACTCCCGCACGGGCCACGAAGATCAGTATTAACTTACAGCAGGCACAGAGGTGTTTAAGAAGTCATTCTTCTCGCGCTTTGTACTTGCGTGGGAGGGGAAGAAAACTTAATGTGTTACAGTACAGTGGGAAGTACTATTTGCAGTTAACTTCAGTGGTTTGCATCGATTGTAAGTGTAGAAAACTCTTTTCTAAAAGACTCCTTTATACTTAAATTTACATTAGAAGTTGCATATTTCTCTCTTATGTCTGATTTTGCTGTTGCCAGGTTGCATTTTATGTTCATTACTTCTAGCTCTTATAATGCTGATAATACGATGGATATATTTTGGAGCAGTGGTGAACAAAGTGAGATCTAATTCGATTTAATAACTATACTCACATTACACGAAATTTATAGTCTGTCACCTTGATCAGTGTTGATTAAGTAGTATTATCTGACGTTTACGTATATGGTTCGATTCAAAGCCATAAACTGAAATTTGATATCTAAATGTGCTTGGCAGCATGGATAGCTGTTCCCTAGCTATCCTGACAATGTCTCTGAATAGTTTCACCACTATTACGAAAACGTAAGACACGTTAATAGATTTTATACGTCGTATTTTTATTTTATTTTATTTACGCGTCAAGTTCCGTAGGACCAAATTGAGGAGCAAATCTCCAAGGTCATGGAACGTGTCAGTACATGAACTTAACAACATAAAAGTAATAACAGATAAAAAAGAAATGTTCATGAACCTGCAAGAAAATCAGTCCATAAGTTTAAGCAAACGCTATCAGCTATACAATGAGAATCAGCTTAATTTTTCAAGGAACTCCTCGACAGAATAGAAGGAGTGACCCATGAGGAAACTCTTCAGTTTCAATTTGAAAGCGCGTGGATTACTGCTAAGATTTTTGAATTCGAGTGGCAGCTTATTGAAAATGGATGCAGCAGTATACTGCACACCTTTTTGCACAAGAGTTAAGGATGTCCGATCCAAACGGAGGTTTGATTTCTGCCGAGTATTAACCGAGTGAAAGCTGCTTATTGTTGGAAATAAACTAATATTGATAACAAGAAACGACAATAAGGAATATACATATTGAGAGGCCAATGTCAAAATACCCAGACTCGTGAACAGAGGTCGACAAGAGGTTCGTGAACTTACACCACTTATTGCCCGAACCGCCCGTTTCTGAGCCAAAAATATCCTTCTAGAATGGTAATAGTTACCCCAAAACATAATACCATACGACATAAGTGAATGAAAATAAGCAAAGTAGACTAATTTACGTGTCGAAATATCACTCACTTTCGATACCGTTCGAATAGTGAAAATGGCAGTATTAAGTCTTTGAACAAGATCCTGAACGTGGGCTTTCCACGACAGCTTACTATCTGAACACCTAGGAATTCGAACTGTTCAGTTTCACTAATCATATGCCCGTTCTGTGAGATTAAAACGTCAGGTTTTGTCGAATTGTGTGTTAGAAACTGTAAAAACCGAGTCTTACTGTGATTTAACGTTAATTTTCTACAAGCCATGAGCTGAGGTCATGTACTGCACTACTTGAAACCGTGTCAATGTTGCACACAACATCCTTTACTACCAAGCTAGTGTCATCAGCAAACAGAAATATTTTAGAGTTACCCATAATACTTGAGGGCATATCATTTATATAAATAAGGAACAGGAGCGGCCCCAACACTGATCCCTGGGGCACCCCCCACTTGACAGTAGCCCACTCAGATCCCACATCACAGCCGTTATCAACATTGTGAATAATGACCTTTTGCTGCCTGTTGCTAAAGTAAGAGGTGAACCAATTGTGAGCTACTCCCCTTATTCTGTAATGGTCCAACTTCTGGAGCAATATTGTGAGATCAACACAGTCAAATGCCTTTGTTAAATCAAAAAATACGCCAAGCGTTCGAAATTTTTTGTTTAGCCCATCCAGTACCTCACAGAGAAAAGAGAATATAGCATTTTCAGTTGTCAAACGACTTCTAAAGCCGAACTGTACATTTGATAGCAAATCGTCTGATATAAAATGGTCAATAACCTTACATACACAGCCTTTTCGATAACTTTTGCAAACACTGATGGCGTAGAAATAGATCTAAAATTATCTACATTATCCCTTTCTCCCTTTTTATAAAGCGGCTTTACTACTGAGTACTTTAATCGCTCAGGAAACTGACCATTCCTAAAGGAAAAATTACAAATATGGCTAAATACAGGGCTAACATGTGCAGCACAGTACTTTAATATTCTACTAGACACTCCATCATAACCATGAGAGTCCTTAGTCTTCAGTGATTTAATTATTTACTCAATCTCCCTCTTGTCTGTATCACAGAGGTATTTCAGACGTCGATCTCGGAAAGGCATTTGCTAAGAAATTTATATGATTTCCTGTAGAAACTAAATTTTTATTTAATTCACCAGCAATGCTCAGAAAATGGTTGTTAAATACTGTACATATATCTGATTTATGAGTAACAGAAATATTATTACTGCGAACTGACTTTATATCATCAACCTTGTGCTGCTGACCAGACACTTCCTTCACAACTGACCATATGGCTTTAATTTTATCCTGTGAATTAGCTATTCTATTTGCATACCACATACTTTTTGCCTTGCTAATGACATTTTTAAGCACCTTACAATACTGTTTGTAATGGGCTACTGTAGCTTGATTGTGACTACTTGTAACATTTTGATATAATTCCCGCTTTGTTCTACATGATATCCTTATCCCACTAGTCAGCCAACCGGGCTGTCCATTACTGCTAGTACCCCGTTTAGAATGTTGTAATGGAAAGAAACTCTCAAAGAGCATGAGAAATGTGTTATGGAAAGCATTGTATTTATCATCTATATTATCGGCACTATAAACATCTTGCCACTCTTGTTCCTTGACAAGTTTTGAAAAACTCTCTATCGCTGTTGAATTAACTTTCCTATGTAGTTTGTAATTAAATACGACATTGGTTTGAGTACAAAAACCTTTTGGTGTTAAAATTTGTGCATCATGGTCTGAAAGGCCATTCACCCTTTTACTAACAGAATGCCCATCTAGTAATGAAGAATGAATAAAAATATTGTCAATGACTGTGCTACTGTTCCCCTGCACCCTAGCTGGAAAAAAACAGTTTGCATCAGATCGTATGAATTTAGGAGATCTACCAACATCCTTTTTCTTACACAATCATGTACAAAATTAATATTGAAGTCACCACATATAACTACTTTCTAGTACTTCCTACAAAGTGAATCAAGAACCCTCTCTAGCTTAAGCAAAAATGCTCTGAAGTCGGAGTTAGGGGACCTATAAACAACAGCAATTAGAAGTTTAGTTTCACTAAATTCAACTAATGCTGCACAACTTTCAAATATCTGTTCAGTGCAGTGTCGTGATACGTCTATGGACTCAAATGGAATACTGTTTTTTACGTACAGAGCCACTCCCCCACCCCGCAAGGAACTCCTCAAGAAACAGCCAGCTAATCTGTAGCCTGGTAAAGGAAGCCTCTGAATTATCAAATTATTTAAGTGGTGCTCTGAAATACCAATAATTTCAAGTTAACATCTATTAGCAGTTCACTAACTGTATCTCTAATACCTCTTATATTTTGATGAAATATGCTAATTCCTTCTCTACCTGGAAGCATTACATCCTCTGGAGGTGAGCCCTTAGTTAGAGGCACTTCCTTTAAGCAGGTATACCTATCAGCTGACTTCAGTCTAAAAAAAGGTGCAGCTCTAACACGAACTACTACAGGAATTTTTCCATGAGTGATACCACTACCACCACCCACTACACTGTCACCTACAAGCTTAGCCAGCCTCCCCTTCCCATACCTATTGAGGTGCAGGCCATGCCTAGTGAAACACCATCTACTGATAGACCCAACTGGCACCACTGAGATGTGATCCATGCCCTCCGCCATCAGTGCCCTCCCCAGCCCCACGTTAACGCGCCTAACAGCCGCATTAAGGTGAGGCCGATCATGACGCTGAAACAGTTGCACGGAATGCACATTAGAGCCACCAGTCTGAGTAGCTATCTTAACCAAGTCATCACTGAAATCATATTCCCCGTCCCTATCGAGACTGTTCCCTGCTCCACCCACTATCACTACCTGATCCTCTTTCGTAAAATTCTTACATAACTCCCCTATGCTTTCAGTCACCTGAGCCAACTCTGTACTAGGCTTCACATGCTGGTGACCTGGTACTCACTCCCAAGCACTTCCTGCAACTGTTGGCCCACACCTCTACCGTGGGAACTACCTAGCAGCAGAATCTTCTTTCTGCTAGACTTTGCAACTAACCTAGGCCTCCTAATTGCTGAGGACTGCTGCAAGTTACCTACATCTACGGCTACACAAGGCTCCTCTCCACTCAACTCTGACAGCTGGTCGTATCTATTGCATGTATGCAAAGTAAAACTATCTGAATACCTCCTCTTCCCAGCTACCTTCTTGCCAACTGCCAGTTCCCATTCCCCACCACCATTCACCCTCCTCAACCTATGTAGTTCCTCCTTTGCGCACTGTAACTGCACCTGAAGGGCACAGATCTTACGCTCCTGCTCCTCTATTAACTTGTTTCTACTACAGATTCTACATTCCCAGGAGAGGATCTCCCTAAAATGACCACTGGCTTCCCCACTGTATTCCCCCCAATGAAAATACTTTGAACAAATCCCACACCGTAATCCACTACTCACAAACCTACGACAGAGCCCACACTTTTCACTCATGATAAAATTTTACAGTTACTGAAAAAAACTATACGTCTACGTTACCAAAGTTCAGTTACACCAGTAGAACTATTTAAGAACTAACAATAATGATCTCGAAATTCTCTGCCTACTAAGAAAGCAGCTGCTTGTATTAATACTACTAATACACAGGCGATACCAATACCAGCAAAACTTCACAAAATTATTAGTTAAAACCAAAAAATTAAAACTACGACTGTAACACTAAGCGAAGTTAAAACACTAAATGAAAATTTCACTGAAATATTTCACTAGAAAAAATAATAAACGTCAGTTGAAAACTAAAGCACGAAATTTACTGAACGACTTCAACACACTGAAAACTCTATAAAACACAGCGAGAGAACGAATACACAAGTTTATTAAGTCGTTATTTCGCCACAAACGGCACGCAACACCGCTGAAATCTATTAAATTTAATAACTGTATTACAAAGCACAAATAAGTTTGTCAGTACTTAGCTTATAACCGATACAGCTGTAGTGCACGCCGCAAAATGTAAACACACTACTCGTAGCAAGCCTATATGAGAGTTCTAAGGTTTTACTTGTAGAGGACGTCGAATGGATAGAGCAACGTATAGTGAACATTAGATCAGTTTCAGTAAAACTAAACTTTGGAAGAAATCCAGGTTTATATTGGGCACGATGTAAATTTGATACAATCGTGGAACACAAATTTAAGTGACCTGACCGGCAAGTATCAGTTCACATTCAACTATGAACTTTTGTATACAGTTCTGACTAACGACGCAGGATCGCTGCTGGATCTGAACTATGACGAGGCTGCTATCAGGGTGGGCTATCAAAGAGTGAGGCGAGCGGCGTACCATACCTAGTGAGGGAGTGTCTTCGTCGACGAGTCTCATTCTTGGCTGCGTCTGTCAGCAGTTGTCCTGTGGTTCCGTCGTGAGGAGACCAACTCGTAACTCGGTATTACGGCCAGTACCTTCAAGTGCCATAAGGTATCAAAAGTTCATTCATCAAATGGTTCAAATGGCTCTGAGCACTATGGGACTTAACCATCTATGGTCATCAGTCCCCTATTACTTAGAACTACTTAAACCTAACTAACTTAAGGACATCACACAACACCCAGTCATAACGAGGCAGAGAAAATCCCTGACCCCGCCGGGAATCGAACCCGGGCGCGGGAAGCAAGAACGCTACCGCACGACCACGAGCTGCGGACAGTTCATTCATCATTACTTACCAATATCTATATATAAAAGGCAATGTCCCGACTGAGTGACTCATCATCGCCCAGCCCCAAAACCTCTAAGGATAGAAACCTGAAATTTGGAAAGGATGTTGTTCTTATACTGTAGGCGTCGTTTAAGAACGTGTTTTTCAAAGTCCTTCTCATAAGGGGGTGAAATAGGGGATGAGAAGTTTATTTTTAATTAGTCGCTGTTAAGGCAATTTTGAACCGAGACCTACAAAAATGGTATTTCGTTTCTAAATCAGAAATAAAGAAAAATGTGTTACAGCATTTCTGGACATTTAGCTCCTATGGGTGTCTAATAATAAGTTATTTTTAATATAAATCATTATGAAAGAAGTACTAAAGTATATTAAAGCTATATGTATGAAAGTTTGTATTTGGCTTCTCTGTTAGAAGTAAAGAAATTCGTGTTTTAATGTTTTTTGAAATTCAGCCCTTAAGGGGGTGAAACAGGGAATGAAAAATTTTAAGAAAATATTTCGTTATATGAAAATTTTTAAAGCTATGAAAATTGGCATTTGACTTCTCCGTTGGATATAAAGAACTGCGTGTTAGGGGGATGAAAGTTGCTATTTAAATATCACCACAACAACGCAAAAGGCATGGTTAACAGAAACCTTGGACTCAAGCTACCAGAATCACTTCTTGGTCAGAAGTACCTTCGGAAAAGACCATGCTTCTGTGGCTTTAACTAGCGTGAAAAGTTTAGAAGTGTTGCAATGTGCGAACAACATAAAAATTGAATTAATGAAAGAAAAAACTGTGCAGACTGTACAGTCTGCGTGAGTGAAACAGAGGGCGCTAAGCTAGTCATTGACTATATTTTTATAGTCTTCGGCGCAGTACAGCACATAGTGAAGGCAAGTTGCAGCTATCTGCTACCTTAAAATCTTGTGGTAAGAGAAATGAGAGAGAAGACGTATAGCACAAGTGGAAAAAAATTCAAAAGCATCGATCAGTATGCCTTGCGCGAGTATGTTCCGAGGAAGGCCTTTAGGGATGGGAAAGACCAACTGTGGTTTAATAATACGCGTAAACAAAGCAACGAGAGAAGCGTTCAGTGACTTTGAAAGTAAAATTTTGCCACGCAGTCTGATTAAAAGCCCTGAGAGGTTTTGGTCTTACGTAAAATCAGTAAGTGGATCGAGATCATCTACTAAGTCACTCAGGGACCGTGCTAACACCGAAACGGAAAATGAAACAGTGGAGGCCGAAATACCGAATTCGGTCTGAGGAAATTGTTTCACCGCGGAATATCTTAATGATCCCTCGTTTCAATCATCTTACGAGCATCGTAATGGCAGATATCGAGATAAGCGATCGCGGAATAGAAAAGCAACTACAATGGCTTTGTAGAAGAAAGGCACAGGACCAAACGAGATAACTGTGAAATTCAGCACAGATTATGCGAAAGAACTTGTTCCCCTAGTGGCAGCAGTTAATCTTAGCTCGCTGGAGCAATGAAGGGCTGTTTTATGCTGAAGAATTGTGACTTTTTAGAGAACGAAAATCTCCTCTATAAACATCATCCTGAATTCTGCACACAGAGATCTTGCGAAACTCAACTCGCTCTGTTCCTCCACGAGATACACAGCGCTGTAGACAACGGCACTTGACACCGTTCTGCTCTGCGGTTCGGTGAAAACAAAAATATACAAACTTATGGAGTATCGAACCTGGTTTGCAACTGGATCAAGGACTTCCCTGCAGATGTAACCCACAACGTCACTTTTACCGGAGCAAATGTAAAGGGAATTTCCGGAGAACCCCACGGAAGTGCGATAGCGCCGTTACTGCTGGTAAAAAGCGTCGGATGCCCTTTGACTGTTCGCAGATGATGCGGTTGTCTGTAAGAAAGTAGCAACGCCAGAAGACAGTACCGATTTGCAGGATGACCGGCAGAGGATTGATGAATGGTGCAGGCTCTGACAGTAATGTAACATATTGCGCATACATATAAAAAGACATCCACTTCTGTACAACTACACTGCTGTTGAAAAACTGCTGGAAACAGTGTTTACCGTAAAATTTCTACTAGTAACCATCCGGAGCGACCTTAAATGCAATGATCATATAAAACAAGTAGGAAAAGTAGATACTGGACTGAGATTCATAGGAAGAATGTTAAGGAAATGCAACTCATCCCCAAAAGAAGTGGCTTGTAAAACACTTCTTCGACCGGTTTTGACTATTACTCATCACTATGTGACCCTTCTTGGGTAGGAGTGATTGAAGAGATAGAAAAGAACCAACGAAGAGCAGTGCGTTTCGTCACATGGTGGTTTAGTCGGCGCTAGAGGGTTACGGAGATGCTCAACAAACTCCAGTGGCAGACGGTACAAAAGAGGGATTGTGCATCACGGAGGAGTTTACTGTCGGAATTTCGAAAGAATACTTTCAGTGAAGAGTCGGACAACAGATTACTTCCTCCGATATACGACTCGCGAAATGACCACAACGAGAAAATCGGAGAAATTGGAGGTAATACAGGGTTTACCGATAATCATTCTTCCCATGCGCCATTCGTAAATGGAACAGGGAATGGGAGCGGCGTGGTGGGGGGGGGGGTGCGGGGGTGGATCAGGTAGTGGTACCAGAAATACCCTGCCGCACACCATCGAGTGGCTTGCGGAGTATTGATGTAGACATAGGTATGTATCCGCGTTGTTAAGAGTGCTGTTCATCGATGCATTTGGCTAGTTCGTGTTGGATTGCTGTGCTACACAGCAGTTACTGCGGACTTTCTGTGAAGACTCGAGTGCACCGCTGGGCGTTAGTCATGTTCTGCTTCGGCTGACAGCGGGCATGCACGGCACACGCAGAAGCTGACGCGACGCCAGCGTGGGCGGTTCGGCTGAGTCTGCACCGCTCACACAGCGACCCGCTTGCCAGGCAGCACACGTTCCCAGAGTCCTCCTCTAGCTTACCCCTGTGGCTCAATTCTACCAGGCTTCAGTCGAGTTTATTCTGCTCCCCGCCAGCTGGAATAGCCACGAAATTAGGTTCCAAAGAATCCTAATGTTCAATAAGTGCAAACTGATTTGCATAAAATCTTAAAGATACATCAGCTTGGTACCAGCGTTTTGCGGGTCTCTGTTCAGAGTAAGGCACCTGCGCTGTCATAACTTCACGTTCATCAGTCAGATGACAGTTTTTTTGGTAAAAAAAACCCTAAAATGAAAATATAGTAAAACAAGTGATGAATACATGACCCTTTTTATCTTCATACAACATAAATGAACTTGACCTGCCGTAAAACACATTTAAAAAGATATCCAATAATGTTTCTAGTTGATCATCCAGGGAATATGGCGAGAAACAGTCTGGATGAAAAGTTTTTAAGGTCGGTGCAGGGTAGGTTGTGCTTATAAAGAACTGTTAAGAAAAAATTTCGACACGTTGCGCCGTTTCCGAATTGGTTGTTTGTTTATTTACAACATTCTCCAGTACACACTTTTTGTAATACTACATGTGTGTGTGTGTGTGTGTGTGTGTGTGTGTGTGTGTGTGTGTGTGTGTGTGTGTGACTTGGATGATGATGATGATGATGATGATGATGATGGCGACTATTAATATGAGAAAAGGGAAAGGGTGAAACACGGCGTCGGCACATAGGTCTACTCATCACGAATACCGCCAATTGTGCCGCCAAGCTTAACGTAGCCATCCGACGGACGTCCCACCATCAACAGTGTCAAGTGCTCACACTTCATGAGACGCTACGGAGAGATTTAGTATTTATACCAAGACATTAATGCACACTGGTGATCAGGGACTGTGCGCCACCACCTCTCTTCTACGTGCTGGCCAAATACTGGTAGTGAACCGCTTCGAACGTACCTTTTCCCAGATCGAGCGCCATCGCACAAGCTTGCGTTAGCTACCTCAGCCACGGAGATCGGGTGCAGTTCGCATGTGAATTAGCATTGAAATTAGCTAAACATGTCGTTGCACGCGCAAATTCATCTGTTCCGTCAGAGACTGTGTCGCCAAATGTGTTCTTCGTTTGGTTTCCTAAAACCAAACGAGAGCAATACAAAAATTGGGCGTGGGGCGGTAATAAGTATCGAAGGCTGGGCAGCCTTGTGCGCTATCATCTACGCTACGAGAAACACTGACACAAATTGTGCCTGGCGGGGCGCTTGAATTTGCGCACGCAACGGTCTGATTGGCTAACGTCAATGCTAATTATCTCGGAAACGGCGACACTTATCGGGTTTTTTTTTCTTAACAATTATCAGCACAAGCTACCCGCAACACCATTACAAGCTTTTCACACTATTTCTGGCCACCTTGTACATACGAGCTGAATCAGAACTCCACCTACAAACTTTCTGAAGTTTTACAGGGATACCTTCGGAGTATTTTGGTACTAGGGATTACCACTATTTGGCGGCTCGTCTCAAACTTAACAGCATTTCGTTTGGTTTCGTGCCCTAATTATCTCTGTATCTGTAGTGCACTCAAAACAGTGTACAGCAGTACAAATGTCGACATTACGAATCGCTCACGGCGACTGCTGTTCAAAACAGTAATGTTCTCCTTATCCCATATCCCTCCAGTAGATATTCAGTACTGCTTGGTTCTGTCTAGGGGTTTGGCTCTAAGCACTATGGAACTTAACATCTGAGGTCATCAGTCCCCTAGACTTAGAACTACTTAAACCTAACTAACCTAAGAACATCACACACATCCATGCCCGAGGCAGGATTCGAACCTGCGACCGGACTGAAGCGCCCAGAACCGCTCGGCCACAGCGGACGGCTCTAGGATTTTGTTTTCTTGCAGTTTTATTTGTGTGTTTACACTGATACACTGCAATACTATGGATAGATTTACTGAAGAAGAGTTGGCTCATATGCACCTTCTGTATGATTTCATTGTATTCGATGGAACAGTAGGACAACGGCGCTATGCGCAACCGAATCACTGTACATTTGCATCTGTACATAGGCGCCAAAGAGAAGCTGGATCCTCCTTTGTTAGAATGGAAGATAGTGGATGCGTGGGGTGTGCTAGAACACGGGGT
The DNA here is from genome assembly GCF_023864275.1 of Schistocerca cancellata. NCBI lineage: Eukaryota > Metazoa > Arthropoda > Insecta > Orthoptera > Acrididae > Schistocerca > Schistocerca cancellata. The sequence continues at coordinate 732,355,640 of NC_064626.1, forward strand.
ACGGAAGAGAATGTTTTACATGCGTTTGGTAACAATCCTGCCTCTAGCAGTCACAGCGTTGTAAGAACTCTGAACACAAACAAGTCAAGTATTTTGAGAGTCTTATGCGAACAATTGCGCCTGCATTATCCACAGAAAGCGCAAACATTGCAGCCAGTGGACTTTCCATTTCGAGTGGCGTGTACAGAATACCCCAATTTCTTTGCTGTCGTATTTTTTACAGACGAGGTAATGTTAAAAAGAAAGGGCATGTTCAACAGTAGGTATAAGGTGGCGAAAATCCACAGGGACTGCTGTGTCGATCCTATCAACAGAAGTTGCTGCGAATGTATGGCCTAGTATTGTCAACGATTTTGCGATGGGACCTCACCACTTTCTGTTACACTGAACGGAGTCATGTAAAAAAACATCCCTTCAGCATACCCTCCCACTGTTCCTAGAGATGTGCTGCTGAGAATCCGTCAGCTTAGGTGTTTTCAACAGGACAGGGCGCCGGCACACTTTGCACTCGATGTCAGGAACCACATTGAAGTTCAATGTGAGACCTGAGTTTCTCCTGGCGTATACAACTTTCAAATAACTTCCGGGAATTCAACCAGGTAACAGCGACCGTCGCTGAAAGTGTTACCTGGCTGAATTCACGGAAGTTATTTGAACATTGAAGTTCAGTTTGGACGTCAATGGATTGGTCGTGGTGGTTCTTTTCCGTGGCCAGTTCTGTCACCAGACATGTCACTTCTTCTCGTGGCATGTGAAGAGTTTAGTTTACGAGACTCCGGTCGATACTCACGAGGACCTAGTTGTTAGATTATCTCAGCCGCGGAATTAGTACGCCAAACTCCTGGAATTCTTGAGCGTGTAAAACAGTCGATGGTGCATAGCTGTACCCTGTTGTGCAACTAGATTCGTGATTTCCTGTTTGAAAGTCATCGAGTAAAACAGAAATGATGTTTGGCGTTCCACAAGGAAGTGTAATAGGTTCTCTGCTGTTCCTAACCTATATGAACGATTCAGGGAACAATCTGACCCATCTTAGATTATTTTCGGATGAAGCTGTCATTTACTGTTTCGTAAAGTCATCAGATGATCAAAACCAATCGCAGAATGATTTATGCAAGGTATCTGTATGATGCGAAAAGTGAAAGTTGACCCGAAATAAGGAAAAATATAAGGGCATCCATACGAGTACTGAAAGGAATCCTTTACATTTCGGTTACATGATAAATCACGCCGTTAACACAACTAAGTACCTAGGAAGTACAACTAGGAACAACTTAAATTGGAACGATCACACAGGTAATATTCTGAGGGGACAGCGAACCAAAGACTGCGTTTTATTTGCAGTACACTGAGACTGCCGTACACTAAATTTGTCCATCCTCTGCTAGAATTCTGAAGTGCAATATTGGATCGTTACCAGATGGGATTGACGGAGGACTTCGAAAAAGTTTAAGAAGGGCAGCTCATTTTGTACTGTTGCCAAACAGGGGAGAGAGAGTCACGGACATGATACGCGAGTTGGCGTGGGAACCCATAAAAACAAATGCGTTTCTCGTTGCGGGGAGATCTTTTCACGAGTTTCCCATTTCCATCTCCGAATGCGAAAATATTTTGTTGACACCCACCTACATAGGGAGAAATGATCACTGTAATAAAGTACATCAAAGCTCGCGCGCTATTGCAGTAGGGAACGGGAAAAAAATATTGTGAAAGTTGTTCGATGAGTCCTCTGGCAGGCACTTAAGTGTGAATTGCAGAGTGTTCATGTAGACGTACTAAGAAATAGGCTAACAGGGATTTTAAGTGTGCATGGAAAGGGAACTTTCGTGGATAATGATTAAAGTCAGCCACAATCCAACGGCGCTAATAGTAAATGCAAAAAAGGAAACAGTAGCTTCAGTACTCTTAGTTAGACGCAGTGAATCACCCTTTTCCCCACAGTTTGTTAGGGCATAACTAAGTCGGCATTTAAAAATATTTTCCCAAGTCCTCTTCCCCCTCTACCAAAATGAAACATGAATGCTCCAATCCAAATAGAGGCGTAGAATTTAAGATTGACTGCATTTTAAGAAAACATCTGCCCGTACGCATAGCAGCATTTTAAGTTTACTGCTAGTATCTCCTAGCATTCATGATCTTTTCACTAATAAAAATTTCACCCTAGTGTCCCAAAACTGCTGCTTGTGTGTCGATTCAAGTGTCTGTCTTGAGAAGCCTGGGCTTCAGTTCTGTGCACACTCCACACAACGTTAAGCGGCACATCTGCGCGTCGTTTGAGTTCCACATGTACAGGAGCGAGCACATCTACCAGTATCTGCAACACATCAGTGGAAAACTTGTTGGATGTGGTCACGTTAGATCGGCCACTGAGTCACGGTCCGACGAAAGTACAGGAAATGTCATCAAAGAAATTTCAGGCTGATCAGGCTGAAATTTTCTTCGAAAATATGCGTTCCCTACTGCAATATTGTGTTTGCGCTAATCACGTAACATTCCAAATAGTAATAAACGCGTTAAACCAGTGATTAGATTTTATTACCAAGAGACGTATTCCGACACAAAAATCATTGTGTCCGACATTGGTCAAGTCGCTCTGTTCCTCCCCCTCGCCATCACCTGCTGAAGACCGTATGTCAAGCGTTACACATCCAATGGTCCGATGCCGCCAGATACAGCAAGAAATATTTTTGTTTTATCGACATTTTCTACAACAAAAGACTTTCTACATACCATTTGTAGCTGCAGTGTGCCAAGTAGGGTGTTGGAGAACCTCTCTTCCTCGCGCAGTGTTAAATTATACATTTCTTACATCTGTGTAGTTAATTTTGTACGCTACAAACAATGTTTCCATTGCTATCTTCTTCATTATCATCTACCTTTGATAGGTATCTACATTTAATGATGTACCGCCTCAACACAGTTCACAAGCGGCGAAAGGACGGCAGTAAGCAGTTGCGGACGCTCTGAGACGAGTCACGAAGTTTGTTCCGACGATAATACGCATACAGTTCTGTCAGTTTTCGTTTTCAGTGATTGAAATATCTCACCAGCTATAACTACCAATAAAATTTATGCGTAATATCCGGATCTTACCACAAGCTCATTTGGATTTATTTGATTTCGGTTGAAACACACGAGAAATCCGTCCTAGCTACTTGAATAACAAAAGTGAAGCCACGCATCCTACCTGTGGAAACTTAATTTGTGCTTGAAGAACGCTGACCTATTTTTTTTTCTTTTGTTGGGAGGGGAGGATGTTTAACAACAATGACGTCCGTACACATGTTGGCCGATACTTACGGTAGGCTGAACCACTAACAACAACGTGACTGAAAATATGCGGCTATGTGTATTTCACAGTTTGTGCTAAAAGAATGCAAATAAACTCGTGGAAGAAGGATTTTCTGCACCCTATCAAGTCACTTTATATTCTGGAAAGCTGAGCGCGTGTATACGCTGCTTGAAACGAGTTGCTGAGCCGATAGATGATCGATGTCCTAAATATTTGCGGCGCATCCGCGTGCTGAGACTACAGTAGCGCAAACGTAAACACGTGTACGGCGCGCCACGTGTGGCCGTGACCGGCCAGCCCGCTACAAACAGCGGCCGCTATTCACTTCCCAATCCCTTTCTCCGCGCTTCCTGTGCCGCGGCTTGTTTACACGGCCTGCGGCGCTGAAAGGGACGACCGGGAAACACTCCGGACATAGACCCAGTGCTCGACCCGCTATGTGGCGGCCGGCGGGCCGATAAGCGTCGCACACCGCTGAGCAACGGCGGCAAAACACCGAGGTGACAATAGTCACGGGGTAGCGATATGCTCATTCTGTATACAGAGAGCGGTAGTATCGCGTACGCAAGGTATTCGCTGAGCTGTCAGTTGTAGTCTGCTGTTTCATGTGAAAAGGTTTCCGAAGTGATGGGCCGCATGACGGGAATTACCAGACTCTGAATACGGAATGATAGTTCGAGCTAGACGCATGGGACAGTCCATTTCGGAAACAGAGAATTCAATATTCCGAGATCGACAGTGTCAAGAATACCAACTTTCAGACATTATCTCTCACCATGGACAAGGCAGTGGCCGACGGCCCTCACTTAACGACCGAGAGAAGCGGCGTTTGCGTAGTGTTGTTAGTACTAACAGACAAACAACATTGCGTGAAATAAGCGCAGAAATCAAAGGGGGACGTATGACGACCGTATCCGTTAGGACAGTGCGATAAAATTTTGCGTTACTGGCTATGGCAGCAAACGACGGACGCTTAGCTAACAACACGACATGGCCTGCAGCGCCTCTCCTGGGCTCCTGACCAAATCCGTTCGATCCTAAACGACTAGGAAACGGTGGCCTGGTCACATGAGTACAGATTTCGGTTGGTAAGAGCCAGTGATAAGTTCGCCTGTGGCGCAGACCCCACGAAGCGGTGGACATAAGTTGTCAACAAAGCACTGTGAAGCTGCTGGAGGCTCCATAATGGTGCGGAATGTTTTTACTTGAACTGGACTGCGTCCTCTGGTCCATCTAACCCGAACATTTAAGTGAAATTGTTGTTTTCGGTCATTCCATGGACTTTATGTTCCTAAACAATGATGGAATTTTTATGAGTGACAATAAGCCATGTTATCGGGCCGTAATTGTTCACGACGATTTTGAAGAAGATTCTGAAGAATTCGAGCGAATGATTTGGCAACCTATATAGCCCGACATTAATCCCATCGAATATTTATGGGATGTAATCGATAAGTCACTTTGTGCACAAAATATTGCTCCGGCAACAGTTTCGCAGTTATGGACGGGTACAGAGACAGCATGACTTAATATTTCTTCAGGAGACTTCTAACGACTTGTTGCGTTCATGCCACGTCGAGTTGCTGCGCTGCGCCGGGCAAAAGAATGTCCGACAAGATGTTAGGAGGTCCCGCGTGACTTGCATTATCTCACTGTATAAACACCGACCCAGAGTAAGTGGAAATGGAAAAAGCTCCCGATTATCAGGGTTAACGTGAGGTGGAGACTACGCGGATAACCAAAAAACACAGATAATAAAAAAACACATTTTTTTACCAGAAACTGCTATCGTATTTACAAAAAGTGCCACAGCTAACATCTGAAAGCACCCTTCGTAAACGGACGACTTAATTATAGTATTACGCGAAAGACACGCCGATTTCCTATCATTAAGTTTCATTTCGTTCTAGGGGAAATAATTCTTTTCTGATGATTCTCATTTTCCGAAAAGCCGAAAAATCGGTACAGTCAGACGAACTGCGTTCTGCATACTCTAATGACAGATAAGCTCATTTCCGTGCCTTGGAATTCGTGACTGCTCGTTCCAAGATAGCCTCGTCTTCGCGCTCTTCCTCTACCGAACACATTGTTCACTACATCTGCCTCACGTAGCTGCTCAAATTCCGGTTCATAGACATCATCAATTAGTCGTGGGTGTTTTCGTTGTGTACGTCTTCACAACCAGTAATTTGTCTCACAATCTCGGTCAGACCAGCAGCAGCACATTTTTCACTGCTGTAACATCAAATCTGCTTTCAGTGGAGGACGTAGCAACTTTTTTGCAGCAACGAGCTGTTGATATCTTGACGTTGCCCCAAGCGTTACAAATATCATGAATTGTATCGAGCATGTTCACGAATTTCCAGAAACGGAAGATTTCCTGCTCGAACGCGTGCATGTTACCAGGGCAGGTCGCAGCACGTCAGACATTGTCGAACTATCGCCGCACGAAGTGCCACATCCGCAGAAGCGCGCTGGGTTGTACTACTAATGACTGGTCAACAATCGGACTCTCCGTACGAAGAGGCGAATGTGATTCTCAACTAACGCCAAGTTTAGGTTACCTAAGTTGATTTTACAATTCGCCTGATTTTTCTACCACTCGTCTTCCACTGACGCGACACGTTATTAGCACAAGGTATTGAATGACATGCATGTTCACGATACAACGTACCACATTGGCTACAGGATGACCACTAATGGCTTTTAAAACTTCATAAATTGGTCATGTTACCGTTTCTTGGTTGACTGGATACAGTTACCTAATGTAAAGTTCGCCTGTGTATATGATAACACACTTTCTTCTACCGTAGTCCTTAAACCCACTTCACATTGCCGTTTACAGATGTCGCTGCTCTGAATGTCCTGAAAGTTTCATATCATTTGCACTTCTTTGAATGGCTCTGAGCACTGTGGAACTTTACATATATGGTCATCAGTCCCCTCTTCTTTTAATGAGTAAGCAGCTTGCGTTTTACATTTACGGTAATACACGTGCTCGAAACACGGAACTGTTTTCAGTTTTAATTACATCCTCATTATCAAAAGGAAGAAATTTACAGTATTTTGCCCTTAAAAATATGCCTCTTTCAAAATTTTGGTTTAATACACACAGTTAAATATGCATAATTACGAAAGAATATAATAATTTTTAAACTGAATTCGAATTTAACTACGGAAGTATCGTGTGACGAAAACTGGACGAATAGCCAGCCTGACATTACAAGTGAGCTAAGTAATAAAAGGTGATTGACAGGCATTGAACGCAAACCTTTTCAAAGAATACGCCTATGCGTCAGGGAGCTCGGCAGACGGATTGCTTCATTAGATGAGTCACGCTTAAGCTTGCCTGTTTACACGGATATAAACTGGAAAGAATCATGACGAATCACTGGAGAAACTAAAGCTCTCTTCCTTAGGTCGAAGTGCTTTCCGTCTGAGACCGAGCGAGGTGGCGCAGTGGTTAGACACTGGACTCGCATTCGGAAGGACGACGGTTCAATCCCGCGTCCGGCCATCCTGATTTAGGTTTTCCGTGATTTCCCTAAATCACTCCAGGCAAATGCCGGGATGGTTCCTCCGAAAGGGCACGGCCGACTTCCTTCCCCATCCTTCCCTAATCCGATGAGACCGATGACCACGCTGTCTGGTCTCCTTCCCCAAACCAACCAACCAACCAACCAACCTACCTTTCCGTCTGAGAATCTTCGAGTCGTGCAACGCATTGTGTTTGCTATAACGGGATACTCAGTGTAGAGCTTGTCAATGCATTTAGGTGCTACGTAACAACCATAAATCCAGGACAGAGGAGAGGAGTAGTAAGTTAAATGAACTAAGTAAATCAGAGACGTTTCTCCCACGTTAGTATAAAAATGGAGACCAGACACAAGATGCTAGTAGGTGCGCACAGTCTGCAATGCTGTTAGTGTTTAGGGGGACTATCAAGTGGGCTGAGGCGTGAATGGGAATTTGAATTGAGGAGGGAGTAAGGGGTAGTCCATGCAGTTGTGCAGGGTGGTGTAGTGGTTGGTGCACGTGCCTAGTAGCAGGATACCCGGGTTCGAATCCTGCCCTTGGTACGAATTTTCATTCGTCGCTTCGAATGCGCATTAACAAACTGAAATCACTTCATGCTTTACGCGTGTATCAAAGTCTTGAACTGTTTTGTTTTGAAGTCGATATTGTATACTGAATGAAATTTTTGACACCACCCAATATGTCCTAAACGTTAAATTTAAGACGCCGATCAACCAGCGGCAGTCTCTCTCTCTCTCTCTCTCTCTCTCTCTCTCTCTCTCTCTCGCTCGCTCTGAAGAAATTAGATGGCCGACTCCTGATGAAAATTCTTAACCCTATGGCTCAGATTCACATACTTATAAGACTTAGAGTTTAGATCTTCCTAAAAAATACTTCATTCTGTTGTTACTGTGCTAATTCTGTTTCATATAGATCGTAATCTAAATTGCATTTCGATGTTTTCGTTTCATTTTCCACTGTTTTGATTGGCGTCCATTATGTATGAGAAAACGTCGGAGATCTTGATATCTATGTGGAAAGTTGTACTGAGAACGGACAAGTCGGGTGCTTGAAACGTCACTGATTTTGTGCCACGTGCGGGCAAGCTCGCCTTGCAGCTGTCAGAGCATTTGGTGTCGGTGATGTTTACTGCCGAGGCAACTGTGACTATGAACGCAGAGTTGGCATTCATCACTAGAGCGTTTTATTTCCCTTTCGCCTTCAGAGAGAATTCGGGGAATGAACAAAACTATGCCGCCGTCGGGCACACGGTTTTATGTGCGCGAGAATAGAAAAGTGGCTTCGGGTTGGAATTTCAGACGGTCGCAGCTACAAGCGAACTCTCTTCCCCATTTTACTGTGACAATGTATTCATTTATGAAATAGATAATGAATAAATCGGATGATACTTTAGGGCGCCCAGCAAACTTTAAAGTTATACTTGAGGAACATAAATAAGACTCACCAGCCACTACTGACATCGGGTACTTACAATAAAACGTCAGTTGGTGTTATATAGTATCACCGAGAACTGACAAGTATTACTGTGGAATTGTCTTCCGTTCTTCCATTTATGTCCATGTTTCAAAACTTAATTGATCAAACGTGAAAATATAAAACTGCAGCAAACGTAGCAGACGAAACGAATACAAACGTCTAAAAAATGAAATTGACAGGAAGTGTAAAATGGCTAAGCGGGCTTGGCTGGAGGACAAATGTAAGAATTTAGAAGCTTATATCCGGCATATCATTAGGGGTAAGATAGATATCACGTACAGGAAAATTAAAGAGGCCTTTGGAAAAAGAGAAGCTGTTGTATGAAAATAAAGAGCTCAGATGGGAAACCATTCCTAAGCAAAGGGAAAAATTGAAGTTGGAAAGACTATATAGATAGTTCATACAAGGGAGTTTTACTGGAGGGCATATTGTAGAAATGTGGTGGACGTAGATGAAACTCAGATGGCAGATAAGATATTGCGAGAAGAACTTGACAGAGCACTGAAAGACCCAATCAAAACAAGGCCCCGGGAATAGACGACATTCCTTCAGAACTACTTATAGCCTTGGGAGAACCTGCCATGACAAAACTCTTTCACTTGGTTTGCAAGATATACGAGACAGACGAAATATCTTCAGACTTCAAGAAGAATGTAATAATTCCAATTTCAAAGAAAGCAGTTTGATAATTCATGCAGGCAAAATACTAACACGAAGTATTTCCAAAAGAATTGAAAAACTGGTAGACGTCGACCTCGGGGAAGATCAGATAGGATTCCGGAGAAATGCAGGAAGACGCGTGAGAATATTGACTTATTTTGGAAGATAGGTCAAGGAAACGCAAACCTACTTCTATAGCATTTGTAGACTTCGAGAGAGTTTCGACAATGTTGACTGGGGAGCTCTTTGAAATTCCGAAGGTAGTAGGGGTAAAACACAAGGATCGAAAAGCTGTTGACAACTTGGAGGAAAAAAAAAAAAAAAAAGATAACAGTTACGACAGTTGAGAGGCATGAAAGGAAAGCACTGGCTGAGAAGGGAGTGAGAGAGGGTTGTAGCCCATGCACGATGTTATTCAATCTGTACATTGAACAGGCAGTAAAGGAAACCATAGAAAAAATTGGAGTAGGAATGAAAATTCAAGGAAAAGAAATATACTTTGAGATTTGCCGATGACCTTGTAATTCTGTCAGAGACAGCAAAGATCTTAGAAGAGCAGTTGAACGGAATGGACAGTGTCTTAAAAGCATGATACAAGATGAACATCAACAAAAACAAAATAGGATAATGGAATGTAGTCGAATTAAATCAGGTAATGCTGAGGGAATTGGATTAGGAAAGGAGATATTAAAAGTAGTAGATGAGTGTTGCTATTTGGGGAGCAAAATAACTGATAGTCAAAGTAGAGAGGGTATAAAATTTGGACTAGCAATTGCAATAAAAGTGTTTCTGAAGTAAATTTGCTAACATCAAGTATACTTTTAAGTGTCAGGCAGTCTCTTCTGAAAGTAATTGTATGGAGTGTAGCTATGTATGGAAGCGAAACATGGACGATTAACAGTTTAAATAAAAAAAAAAGAAGCTATCGAAATGTGGTGCTACAGAAGAATGCTGCAGAGTAGATGGGTCGATCAGGTTACTATTGAGGAAGTGCTGGATAGAATTGGAGAGACAAGAGAATTGTGGCACAGCTTGACCAAAAGAAGGGATCGGTTGATAGGACACATTCTGAGACATCAAGCGATCACCAGTTTTGTATTGGGGGAAGTGTGGGTGGTAAAAATCGTAGAGGGCGGCCAAGAGATGAACACAGTAAGCAGATTGAGATGGATTTAGATTGCAGTAGTTATTTGGAGATGATGAGGCTTGCACACGATATAGTAGCATGGACAGCTGCATCAAATCAGTCTTCCGACTGTAGACCACAACACCATCACATTTCAAACTATTGCTCAGTGGATGGTGTGGCTACTCCGTGCCATTGTTTCATTATTAATTGTTCTTTATTGTTCCATACCTGATCTGAACAAGGAAATAATGTATGCAAATCTCAGTACAGCTTCTCAACGACCTCCATAATTCTGCAAGCAAGGTGCCCCAAACGGTACGTACTCCCTACGCACAGTTTGTGGGACATTTTTAACGTATACGTGACGCTATAACAGTCATTCTCTAATCGACTAAACCTCTAGTAGTTTTGTGTAAATCGATGTAGCGCGTTTTTCTCCTGATTCTTGCCTCAACGTAGCGATTGTTGTTAAACTCACTGAGTACATCTTCAAGAAATCATCATTTTGTACATGGTCACCGGCTCACATTCAGGTTCTGAATTAGGCTACTTCGATATTACGTCGGTAACGATGCCATTACATGCATACAGCAACAAAAAACACTTTGGATATACAGTTATATTTCGCAGTAGGTCCACGATTGTAACATTGAGTGTAAGGACCTTCACTTTGATGTAAACGTAGGCTACCGCGGCCGTTGTCCCAGTCAATAAAATTCTTCTGGGTTTGAGACAGCCAAACCCAGGAGAATTTTATTAACAGCTTCACTTTGAATTAAAAAGATTGAAGGTATGATCACTTTACTGGCCAACAAAAGTGAGATTTTAGGTTTTTGCGTGTTCTTAATAAATAAACTAACGGAAAAAATTAGTGCACCTGGAAAGACGATGTCGATTTTGATCCGATGACGGCATACATGATCTGTTTGAGAGTGGATAGAAACATGATGATTTCAACGTTATCCGCCAACAGATAGCGTAGGGACATAGCTGTCAGAGCGCCAGCTGTGTCTACCTCACAGCCAGAAGGCTCAGTGTGGTGGAAACGTGTGAAGCAAGCAGGTAACCACGCTACAGAGGCGCACTCCGCTTCCTGTAGCCAACTGAGCGAGTTTGAAACGGGACAAATTGTAGCCTCAGAGTAGCGGGATGGTCCTTTCGGAGAACTGCAACACAAGTTGGACGTGATGTGTCTGTTGTGCAATGATGCTGGTATCAGTGGTCACGTGAACATTCTCACACTCGTAGACAACGTTCTCGATGTCCACACAGCACAGACGCTCGCCAGTATCGTCGCAGTAGCAGATTGCACAGCTACCACAGCACAGATAAGAGGGTTTGTGAACCCAGACGTGTCAACAGGAACTGTTGCGAACTGGTTGTTAGCAGTGGGACTACAGGCACGCACACCTCCCGCCCTTCTTCCACTCCCGCCACAACTTCGACGTGCACGACTCTACTGGTGCCGTCAGAGGGTCGCTTGGAAGACAGAATGTTGCAGCGTTGTCTTCAGCGATGAAAGCAGATTTTACCTGCACGCACGTGATGGCCGTTTGTCTGTACGTCATAGACCTGGTGATCGCTGTCTCATAGAGTGCATTCGTCCGAGACACACTGGCCTTACCATAGGCCTTATGGTCTGGGGTGCAATAAGCTACAACTTTCGTTCACGTTTGGTATTTCTGGAGGGGACGCGTTCGGTACACGCAGAATGTTGTTAGACCCGTTCTTTGGCCGTTCTTGCAACAGGAAAGTGATATATTATTCCGACATGATAATTTTGCTGTATAGGATATGATGAGATGAGAAGTGAGAAACTGAGTGAGGTGGCCTATTATATATTAGCCCATTGGACTCTTATTCGCAGGATGGCGCTTCGAATCCCCCTCTACTCATCCAGATTTAGGTTTTTCATGGCTTCTGGAAATCACTTATTGCAATGCTGGGATGGTTCCGTGAAAAGGACATGACCAGTTTCTTCCGCTACCCTTCTGAGTCTGAGCTTGTTCTGGTTCACTAATCGCCGCGCCGTCGACGCGACGCAAAATCCTAACCTCCTTTCAAAAATGGTTCAAATGGCTCTGAGCACTATGGGACTCAACTGCTGTGGTCATTAGTCCCCTAGAACTTAGAACTACTTAAACCTAACTAACCTAAGGACATCACACACACCCATGCCCGAGGCAGGATTCGAACCTGCGACCGTAGCAGCAGCGCGGCTCCGGGCTGGAGCGCCTAGAACCGCACGGCCACCGCGGCCGGCCTAACCTCCTTTCCTCGATGACCAGCAAAAATAAGCAAATACGGGGATATGACAGGTAAAGTAAGACATGTGTAAACTTCAGTCGGTGCACATCGTTCCATTGGAAGCATTGGACACCGGAACGATTCCAAAGAAACTATGAAGAACCTGCAGTACCTAAAATTGCGTTCTTTATTGAGTTGCAACTTCACATGAAAATTATGCTGAACGCCTGCAGAGTAGTAGAGGTGTTGTCTGCCGTAACAAAATGACTTGGGGAATAATTAAATAATTAGTGATGATCTCACCAAACGACAGTATAGACTGTGAGGGGACACAGAATAACGCTTGGCAAAAGTATAAGAAGAGATCAGGAAAGCAGTAGACTATGGAACTAAGAGATACAGGAAGGAGAAAGAAAGTGCGTGAAATAGCGTTGAGGAAAGACTTATGAGGGAAAAGCAGACACTGTTTTCCACAGAACTCGTGCGTTCATCGATAAATTAATAAGGGAAGTAGTATTCCGCTGAATGGTCAGATAGATGCGGTATACACTGAAGAGCCAAAGAAACTTGTACACCTGCCTAATGTCGTGTAGAGCTCCCGTGAGCACGCTTTAACTGCCGCAATACGACGTGACATGGACTCTACTAATGTCTGAAGTAGTGCTGGAGGGAACTGACACCATGAATCCTGCAGGGCTGTCCATAAATCCGTAAGAGTACGGGGGTGGAGATCTCTTCTTAACAGCACGTTACAAGGCATCCCAGATATGCTCAATAACGTTCATGCCTGAGGGGTTTAGTGGCCAGCGGAATTGTTCAAATTCAGAGGCGTGTTCCTGGGACCGATCTGTCCTGCTGGAATTGCCGAGTCCGTCGGAATGCACAATGGACATGAATGGATGCAGGTGATCAGAGAGGATGCTTATGAACGTGTCACCTGTCAGAGTCGTATCTAGATGTATCAGCGGTCCCATATCACTTCATGTGCACACGCCCCACATAGTTACAGAGCCTCCACCAGCTTGAACGGCCCCCTGCTGACATGCAGGGTTCGTGGATTCATGAGGTTGTGTCCATAACAGTACACGACCGTCCGCTCGAAACAATTTGAAACGAGACTCGCCCGACCAAGCAATATGTTTCCAGTCATCAACAGTCCAATGTCGGTGTTGACGGGCCCAGGCGAGGCGTAACGCTTTGTGTCGTGCAGTCGTCAAGGGTACGCGAGTACGCCTTCGGCTCCGAAAGTCCATACCGATGATGTTTCGTTGAATGGTTCGCACGCTGACACTTACTGATGGCCCGGCATTGAAATCTGCAGCAATTTGCGTAAGTGTTGTACTTCTGTCACGTTGAACGATTCTCTTCAGACGTCATTGGTTCCATTCTTGCAGGATCTTTTTCGGGCCACAGCAATGTCGGAGATTTGATGTTTTGCCGGCCGGCCGGTGTGGCCGAGCGGTTCTAGGCGCTTCAGTCTGGAACCGCGCGACCGCTACGGTCGCAGGTTCGAATCCTGCCTCGGGCATGGATGTGTGTGATATCCTTAGGTTAGTAAGGTTTAAGTATTTCTGAGTTCTAGGGGACTTTTGACCTCGGATGTTAACTCCCACAGTGCTCAGAGCCATTTGATGTTTTACCGGATTCCTGATACTCACGGTACACTCGTGAAATCGTCTTACGGGAAAATCCGCCCTTCATCGCGACCTCGGAGATGCTGTGTCCCATTGCTGGTGCGCCGACAGCACGTTCAAACTCACTTAAATCTTGATAACCTACCATTGTAGGAGCCGTAACCGATCTAACAACGGCACTAGACACTTGTCTTATATAGGCGCTGCCGACCGCAGCGACGTATCCTGCCTGTTTGCAGATCACTGTATTTGATAGCGCGTGCCTGTACTAGCTTCTTTGGCGCTTCAGTGTACTTCCAAAATATATTTTTCCTGAGAGTATTTGACACGAGAGCGCGCGTGAGAGCAATAGCGGACGACCCAGACTCGGGCTGTACGATCGTTCGTTTAATACTCCAACCAGCGGGTTTCCACGCTCGTTCATGCGGATGGTAGGCTACTCACTAGTCGCCGCCTCAGAGAATACGGTTCACAAACAGAATGCAGTAACACACGCAATAAAGGTTAGGCGATTCACTCAGATGGGTCACACGACTTCTGTCCCTTGGGTTAACTGACGACTGTGGGGACAAGATGATCAGCTGGCCTCATCGTTCAAATAAAATAAATTTTCCAAATCATGGGAAAAAGAGGACGCCTCAATACAGAGAAACGCTATGAAAAAGAGGGAAACGATGAGAGTATTGACAGTTGACACTTGAAGCAAACTACGAGACGTAAAAGTTGAGAATTTGGCGAATACAGTGTTTGCACGGATGTCAGTATTTAGACTATTTTGCGTGTATTTTGGACCAATTTAAGCTTCCTGCGGAATAGAGTTTTTTTTCGGTAAAAGCCCTAGGTTGTGGACAGAGGCGGCCCCTGTCTTCAGCATTGTTACCAATATACTCAAATTCTCGAGTACCATAGAGTCCTACCGATACTTTTTGTCCCCTTCAATTGCGTATCAAAATATTGGATTGGTTCATAAGTCCGTAGCGTAATACTGTCTCCTTCAATTTTTGCAACAGTCTGCCATTTCTGGGTTAACTTCCTGACTACACGACTGTAGAAATCATGTGGTTTTGAGGCAGAGAACTCGTAGAGCCATGTTCGGAGCTCATTATCATCGGGAAAGAAAGTTCCTTGAAGGTTATTCCATAGAGAGCGGAAAAGGTGAAAATCTGAGGGAGCAAGATCAATTCCTGTAAAATGTTTTTTGTCAGCCTAGCAGAATGCGGGCAGGTGTTATCGTGGAGTAACAGCATCACTTCACGCGGTCTTCCTGGTGAATACACCTCGGGCCTCCGGAAAGCAATTCGTAGCACACAACGCAGTCCCTGTTCCATCAGATGCATAACATTATCTTTGGGCCGGCCGGAGTGGCCGAGCGGTTACAGGCGCTACAGTCTGGAACCGCACGACCGCTGCGGTCGGAGGTTCGAATCCTGCCTCGGGCATGGATGTGTGTGATGTCCTGTCCTTAGGTTAGTTACGTTTAAGTAGTTCTAAGTTCTAGGGGACGTATGACCACAGCAGTTGAGTCCCATAGTGCTCAGAGCCATTTGAACCATTATCTTTGGGACAAGCGCAGGTCTTTGTAAGGGGAGTTGCTACTTTGTTTGGGCTCAGTCATTCCTTGCTTTCCCATATGTTAGCATAAAGACACCATTTCTAGTCACCAATAACTATACAGAATTGGAATCGTCGGTGTTCTCGGCCAGTTGATGACGAGCAAGTAGAGATGCACATATGGCCAACCGCTGATTTTTGTGATTTTGGCTTTTCCCAGTGCATGCAAATATCGCTCGATGGTGGAACGATTACAGTTCTTCACATTTGTCAGTTCTCGTGTATACTGACGCGGATCATTGTGGATTAATGCATTTAAACGATCTTCACCAAAGCCCTGATGTCTTCCTGAACTTGGAGAGTCACTAGTGTCAAAATAGTCCTCATAAACGAGAAAACCATTTTCTTGCTATGCTCTGTCCAATGCCATTATTTACGTAGACGGACCGACTGAATTGACGCAGTGGTTAGCACACTGGACTCACATTCGGGAGAGCGACGGTTCAAACCTTCATCCGGTCACCCTAATTTAAGTTTTCCGTGTTTTCCCTAAATGGCTTCAGGCAAATGCCGAGATTGTTCCTTTCAAAGGGGACGCCCGATTTCCTTCCCTAATCGAAACTTGTGCTCCGTCTCTAATGACCTCGTTGTCGACTTGACATTAACCGCTAATCTGTTCCTCCTCCTCCTCCCCCGTCCCCCTCTTTCACCCCGTCCCTTTAGCCCCTCCCCCTCAATGAATGGCGCAAATATTTCTGGCTGCCTCCGCTACTGTCACATCTCTCTATTGGTTAAGATTTCTCCACTTGCCTCTCCATATTCCGGCGTCCACAGTTCCACTCACTATCTCCAAATGACAAAATGACAATATGTAAACTCAAATAGCAGCAGTGAACTACAAATAAGAAATGGCGATCGATAAAGAAACCCATAGCAACTGGAATACCAACACGCAAATCAAAAACGCACCAGCCTGATACGTGTTCTTGGTAGTTCAGTATAATGCACATGTTGCAAAAGCCATCAAAATGCCCCCCAAACAACGAAAAGAACGCACTTTATCAAGCAAATATTGTTTGCAAGCAAAGCACTTTTTAGCAAGCAAAGCACTTGTTAGCAACTGAAAACATGTTCTGCGTCCTTATTTAATCTAACCGTTGCTGAAACTGTCGCTAAGTGGCAACACTTCACAGTATTTCTGTACAAAATGGTTCAAATGGCTCTGAGCACTATGGGACTAAACTTCTGAGGTCATCAGTCCCCTAGAACTTACAACTACTTAAACCTAACTAACCTAAGGACATCACACACATTCATGCCCATGGCAGGATTCGAACCTGCGACCGTAACAGTTGCGCGGATCTAGACTGTAGCGCCGAGAACCACTCGGCGACAACGGACGGCTATTTCTGTACACTTTAGCGAGACGTGCAGTGTACAAACTTATCACGTCTTTAGTACATGGTGTAGATTTACCAATACAAAAAACAAAGACATCGTTACTACTATCACAATGTTAATATTACGCCTATATTAATGACGCATTAAAGCGTAATAGAGATGCAGAGACAAGGATTAAAGGATTAGAGAGTGAAGAATCAGTCACTGTGTTGATTGCCATGCGTTTTAAACAGCGGAACCCTGTGGATGGTAGTAAAGTCCCTTAAGGTCTTTTTTTAGCCTCGTGGAAGCCTGTAAATGGCCACGCCTCTAAACCTCTGCTGTATGGAACTTATGCGCATTTTAAGGCGCCGTCAAGTGCATAACATGTTCGAAGAGTGTAAGTGTGTATCATTAGTTGTGGAAACGTTGACTGGTATTATTTAAGTCCACGTAATGAATATTCGAAATGCTTCCTGATAGTTTAAATTCTGTAATATAGCTGGAGTGTTCAATAAGTAATGCGACACATTTTCTTTTCGGCCAATTTCGGCTGAAAAAATGTGGAACTTGTTGTGGGACATCTGGAATGTGGAGGAGGTGAGTCCCAAGCAGAGAGCTGACATTGAGTTTCTTTTGGAGGAAAACTGGAGCATCGCAGAGTTACATAGGCACTTGCAGAATATCTACGGAGATATGGCAGTGAACAGAAGCATAATGAGCCGTTGGGCAAGGCGTCTGTCATCATTGCAACAAGGTCCCACTAGTCGGCCGGCCACACACAGCTGTGACTCCCACGATGTTGGAAAGAGCGGAGACACTCATTGAAGGTGATCGACGGATTACAATCGCACACATAGCTGAGCAATTGAACGTCTCTGTTGATAGTGCGGACACACTCGTCCGCCAGTTCGGGTAGTCAAAGGTACGCGTCCGCTACCTAACAGAAGACCATAAAAAGCAACGAAAGTCTGAGATTATGCTGGAAAATAGAGTTTTGTAGCCAAGAGAGTGGGGGTGTATTGAGATACTGAATAAAATGAGTCATTCTCAATGGAGAGAAGTCTTCCGAAGTAAGAGTGATTTCGGGTGTGCCGCAGGGGAGTGTCATGGGACCGATGCTATTCACAATATACATAAATGACCTTGTGGATGACATCGGAAGTTCACGGAGGCTTTTTGCGGATGATGCTGTGGTATATCGAGAGGTTGTAACAATGGAAAATTGTACTGAAATGCAGGAGGATCTGCAGCGGAGTGATGCGTGGTGCAGGGAATGGCAATTGAATCTCAATGTAGACAAGTGCAATGTGCTGCGAATACACAGAAAGAAAGATCCCTTATCATTTAGTTACAATATAGCAGGTCAGCAACTGGAATCAGTTAATTCCATAAATTATCTGGGAGTAGGCATTAGGAGTGATTTAAAATGGAATGATCATATAAAGCTGATCGTTGGTAAAGCAGATGCCAGACTGACATTCATTGGAAGATTCCTAAGGAAATGCAATCCGAAAACAAAGGAAGTAGGTTACAGTACGCTTGTTCGCCCACTGCTTGAATACTGCTCAGCAGTGTGGGATCCGTAGCAGATAGATTTGATAGAGAGATAGAGAAGATCCAACGGTGAGCAGCGCGCTTCGTTACAGGTTCATTTAGTAATCGCGAAAGCGTTACGGAGATGATAGATGAACTTCAGTGGAAGACTCTGCAGGAGAGACGCTCATTATCTCGGTAGGGGCTTTTGTTGAAGTTTCGAGAACATACCTTCACCGAGGAGTCAAGTAGTATATTGCTCCCTCCTACGTATATCTCGCGAAGAGACCATGAGAATAAAATCAGAGAGATTAGAGCCCACACAGAAGCATACCGACAATCCTTCTTTCCACGAACAATCCGAGACTGGAATAGAAGGGAGAACCGATAGAGGTACTCAAGGTACCCTCCGCCACACACCGTCAGGTGGCTTGCGGAGTATGGCTGTAGATGTAGATGCTTTCAGAAAAAAAAGAACGTGTTGCATTACTTGCTGAACGCCCCCTCGTGTTATTCAAAAATATAATAGATTTTGAGGTGGCTAATCGCCAGAGCCTTTATCTACGAGCCCCAGCTGGCTGGGAGTTTATTGGGGTTTAGAGGCATCCGTGGCAGAGAGGCGGTCACGCTTAGTTTCCGGTCAGGAGAGTACTCGGAATGTGAGACGGAGGACTGCGGCCGGTGTCCAGCCTTGGCCCAGGTAGCGGATGCACCGAGTGTCTGGTGGCTGCCAGCACGGGGCAGCGCTCGACGCCCGGCCCCCCAACAGAAATAGTATTTGGCAAACCCGTCGCCAGCAGTGTGTGTGTAGGAGCGTTCAGTCTATCGCGGCTCGCCGGCCGCTCCACGGCGGGGCCGCAGCGATACACCGCCGCGTGTGTACACTCGGGGGCTGGTTTTTCGCCACCTCTCGGCGCCGGAAGAAAAAAGTAATAATTTAGCGCGTCGCTTGTTTCGTAAAGTGGGCGCAGCTATAAATAAGGCGCCGGAAGGGAAGGGCAGAGGAGGGAAGGGCAGGCAGGGTTGGTCGGCGCGCATGCCCCCGCGTGGCCAGTGTGCCGGCGCCGCTGCTGCGCGGCGACTACGGCTGCTGGACCCGCCGCCGCCGCTGCCGCTGTTGGCCTGACCGCCTGCCGGAGACATGCTGGTCGGGGCCGACGCGGCGCTGCCGGCCGTTCGGCCGCCGCGCCGCCGCAACATCTTCAGGGGCGTCAAGAAGGAATTCCTCAAGAGGCAGGCCACCATATACCTCGAAACCATGACAGTGAGTCGGAAGGAACAGCGCGTGCTGTGAGTGGACGCGGGACAACGGGACTGACATTACAAAGCTTATGCTTACGCCTTAGGGGAACACAGTGATCTTACTGTAGTTTTTGTGTTGCACAGGGTGGTTCCGTGATGATCATACAAACTATCAAGAAGGGTAACTGTATCAATTTAAGGTAAGGAACGATGGTCTGGAAATGACCAGGTCGAAAATTGTAAGCGAAAATTATTCCGATACCTCTGACTGTGGAACACATGCACCGGTACTGTAGTTGCTAAGACTGTAGAGTAGGCAATCTTCAGCGGCGGTAGCGTGGGCCAAAACAAGAAAAAAATTCCTGTAAACACGCGGGTTCTAAATGCATATATCAAAAGGTACGGAAACTTTCTCAGAAGAACAGATATGTTTGATGTTTTTGTCCGTACTACCACCTCAAAGTTCCGTACCCTTCAATCTTAGCAACAACAGTACAGGTGTTCCACTGTCAGAGGTATTAGAACCATTTTCTATTAAAACTTCAGACTAGGTCGTTTTTGGTCAAGGGTCCCTTGCCTCAAATTGATACGTTTAGCCCCCATCATCCCTGAAAGCTTGCAATATCATCAAGGAACCACCTTGTATATTTCAGCCTAAGATAACACAAGTGACATCATTACTGCTTCCGACTTATTACCACGTCATCTCGACAGGATCAGTTTAAAAAGAAAGAAAACTGCGTAGTAAAATACTAGGAAATTAAATAGCAAATCAAAGTAACTTCTCTACACCATTAATGTAGTGTGCTTATAGGTGTGTTCGTAAAAGAGATTTGTAATTTAATTTCTTAGTCTTTACTGCCTCAACCCCCCCCCCCCCCCCATTTATTTCTTTTTGAGCGTATCTTCTGATGACGACCTGGTAATAAGTAGAAGCTGGAAAATATACCATTTGCATGACCAGACCAGGGACAGAAAGAAATAGGAAACATTACTTTCGCTACTCAACTAATTCATTAATAGCCAGACCCACTTCTCGGAATATGCAGTGTTCGAATTCGGTTCTAATTATGAAGACTTTGTCACCATTTATGAGGCTACAGTTAATGCCAGTTTGCCGAATGGGACTTCAGTAGCCATTAGCTTTTTATTATTAATTTGTTTTATACTTTGCGTCTAATATAGATAGATTAGCGAAACTTAATGAAACGAGCTTTTAGCAGCTGCTGACAGCTTGTAACTGTTCTGTCAACCTTTCAGGCACAAGATTGTTCTGAATTTTGAACAGTGTCGTCTTAAGTATTGTGGATAAACATGACGCAAAAATGAATGTTTCCACCAGCCTACTTGTCAAACACAGAGATCAGCACGTGATTATGTTAAGACATTTGCTAGATGAAAAAATTCGAACTTTAAGACAACAGAAAATTTTATTGAAATCATTTAAACTTTTTATGCTTCATTTGCAGCTAATGGAAGTAAAAACAGAGAGAACTTACAAGCAAATTAAATTAAATCCATAGCCAAATACCTGACTGATCACTACGGCCTTCATCATCATCATCATCTTCTTCTTCTTCTTCTTCTTCTTCTTCTTGTTACTCGCTGTTTAAACGTTGAGGCTCACAAATCAACAAACACTGTGGAAACGAAGATTTTGATGTCTCTGATAGCCCGAACTATGGCATTTACAAAAAAAATGTTTGAAACTTCGGACACATCTTTCTGTAGCCCGTGTCAGAGAAATAACAGCGATCTTTATTGTGGGCTACATTCACAGCAAAAATAACAAGGAACAGGAGATAACATAGACTGATGTTTCGATATTTTCCACTCGAGCTCATCTGCTTCAAGTCGTGGGACCAGCAATTTTTATTTCTACTTCTCGATTGGTGATGTAAACTAAAAAGCGCTTACAGTTGCAGTGCTGTCACGTGCCACAAATAAAGGTATGTTCCCCAAACTCATATTATTTCAACCTCAAGACCTGTCCCTCAAAAGTTTTTTGAATCTGAATTAAAATATCAGCTATTTGTCTTAGTATTGATTTTTTGAAGTAATTTATTATTACCCTCGTCTCCTTCAATGATTCCACACCAGATTTTCTGACGATTTGTTAAAGCTGTAATCTTTTGGGGTGGAGGGGTGCGGACGAAATTGTTTCATAGTACAGAAGAATCTGAACGAATAACAGAGGAAGCTGCTAACATACTCCCTCTTCCATCCTGTGATCGACTGGCACCGAAAAGAGCAGCCTGTCTCATAATGCAGTGTATTGCAGTAATGATGGTAGCTGAAACATCCTTTACTCATATCTCATCCCCTTCACCAGATTCATGAATATTTCATCAATCAATTGCCTTGTTAGTTCCTCTGTATCGCCAACTTCCTATGTCTTCCAGATATACTGCAGTGAGACTAAGTCAAACAAACATTTCCTTACCTGCCAAAAAGTGAAAAAAGCTTTGCTTGAAGTCCTTTGAAATCTCTTGTTAACTCAAGTTCTACAAGCGATTTGGATATTCTGGCTTGACTAGTGGATTAGAGAGAAAGGCGTCCATACCTGGGGGCAAGTGCAGGCCGTGTACAGCTCCCCCCGTCACCCTAGCTCTTAGTGAAAGGAAAAATACAGTGTAGTGAGTTGCTACTTTTTTGAAGAAAATGACTGAAAAATAGGTATTATGCAGATTTTTAATGAGGTTGGAAATGGAACTCTTAATAATTCTCCATACCCCAGGTCTTGGCTCCTTCCCCCCTACTAACTATCACATGGACGCCCTTGTGAGCGAGAGAGAGAGAGAGAGAGAGAGAGAGAGAGAGAGAGAGAGAGAGAGGGGGGGGGGATCCTAACATGTGATAATACAAGTACTACATCTCCCCTTATCTCCATCCTCTTGTTCTAACAGTACCCCTATCGATTACTCATAATAGCACACAAGAATTTTATGAAAAGTTGATTAAGAAGCTTCTGTCTGAATGCTGACAAGCTGCTTGAAGCCAGAAGTGTTTATTCCAAGATAAGAGAATGAAGTTCTCGAATGCAATCGTTTGTGCCCACTTGAAATTGTGTGCAGGACTGTGATTCATAGCTGGATCTCTGCTGTTTACAGACAGTTTTTAGCACTACCATCATCCTATCACACATCAGTAGCGACTTAAAGCTCCAGTTTGCCATTCCTTTCCCTCCATGTCATCTAAACTCCTTTGGATGGGAGAAGAGGACAGTAGGGAGTCAACTTCGACTTTCGGTGTGGCACACAGTTTTGACTCATTACTCTGCTATAAAGTAACAATTTATCTGTGTTTTATGGTATTCATAACACTTAGTCTCTTCCCATCTACTAATCTATTTTCATCTGCATCTGCCAGCTTTGCTGAGGAAATATACAAATATTTGTGAAAATCAAAACACCAAGAAGTATGCATATGACAGAAATGCTCTTTATACAACAGATTAGATACAAGACAATTTACATGTTATTAGGATTAAGATTGGGATTACAAAACTATCCATTATCTCCAACTTTGAGGATCCATTTCAGTGTGAGGTCACACATTTCTGGGGAATCGCCCTCTTATTGTTTGTATTATGTCCTACAAAGCAAGAGTTCTTGTTGAAAGACTGTGACTAATGAGTTGCTGACCAGCCATATCCTGTATATGTCGCCATGTCAAGGGGGACATCCAGGCTGAGGGAGTAAGTCCAGCAGTACTCCTCAAAAAGGTTTCTCCATTTCTCACCACTTGAGTCTGTCCATTGTTCTCCTGAAATATGGCATATTGAATTCTTTGAAGAAGGGACAGTATCTCTGGCATGAAGCCTCACTAGCTCAGCTGTCGCTGTTAAAATATCTCTTAACTGCATGGGAGACAAAAGTATTTGCTTTACCCAAACCATCACACTTAGCTTCTGTCTGCCATGCCACTCAACAAATTCAGGCAGCCAAGGTGTGATCACATAAGTAGTGTCGAACACATGGATGGCCATCACTTTAAGTTAGACTGAAGTGGAAGAAAAGCTAATTGGTCAACAAGCCAGCCAGCAAAGGCATTTGTGTGCCACCAGCACCTCCTTTAGCAGACAATGTTGAACTGTCTGTGCAGATAGTTCCACACCCCCTTGCAGCATTTCACTATACTGTGAATGAAGCTACATGGTTCATCATTGTCATGAAGTCAGGATGGTGGTGATCCCATTTGGTGGTCTGTAAGGTCCAATGTCTGCTTGACATTATGTTTGTTGCTCTTCTGCCCACTGGTTACACACATGTATCAGTGTTATAGCAGTGAGTGCTATACAACATGAAACATTGATGTATGACAAACTCATTTCTCTGAGACATTCTGCTCCATGCAGGCATATTGGCATCTGATTTTGTCTTTCCATACCATCCTAGGGTTCTCACTGAAGAGTATGGCACTGCTGGGAGTAAGAGGATGCCATTTCACCACAATTTTAACTGTATATTACAGGTACACTATTCTACATATCCTCAGAGTTTGATTTCATTCAGGCAATTATCTCAAGATGTTACAATATTCACAGATGTTAGTGTTTGTGAAAAGGTCACACTGTCAGTTTCATTGGGACTGAAAATCTGACATTTGGATGCAGTACTCCTTCATCTGAGTGACCCAAGCACATACCACTTCTCTGGATGTACAATGCCACAGCACCAAGGGAAAGACTCTGTTGAAATTGGAAATTTTCTAAGTATTTTCTTTTGTATGTTTTAATAGAGACTTGTTTCATGAGAAATGAAATCACTTGCCATTTGTTAATTTGAGAGTTGTTTTATTATCAATGGGATTACTGCTGTATAGTAGTCTGCTGTTCAGTCCATTGAATTTAAATGCCAATCATTGAAACAGGCTGGGCATTGTATGGTTAGGAATCATTAAACAGTCACCATTGTTTCAACAGGACAGTCATGGAGAACTGCATTATTCAGATATTTGTGTTCATAATGAATGTATGTTCCTAACAGCATAAAACAGTGGAAGATTAGGGTATAATGCTTTATCAGTGATGTCAGTGAGACAGAGATCAAGCTCATGTTGGGAAATAATATTGGCAGTGTTCTTTGCAGAGAACTGTTCTGGCATTTGTCTTACAGAATTTAAGAAAACTACAAGAAACCTTAATCTGGATGGCTGAATGATAATTTGAACCACCATCCTCCTGACTGCTACTCAAGTGCATTAACCACTGAACCATCTTGCTGTCAGATTGACCAATATGTCCAGTTATGTATCAGATCAATACTCATATTTCCAGAAATATGATTATTGTCAGCTTCCAGTGGTGGTGATGGCAACAGAAATTCCACATTTGATGTCATCCTGAAACCAGTAGGGCCAACTTGTCTTTCCATGGCAGCAAAGTCTCGACCATTTTATAGGTGTTTATTCTGTCATATTCTTGTGGCAAACATCTGCACACAATGTAGGCTTTCTTATGTACAGTTGTTATTGTGAATAGTACAATACTTTCACTACAGGAATCATTATACAGTATACTAAAAAGGGCAGAGAAACAACAGCCTCTTATCCCAAATGAGTACTGTCACTTGCTGTCTAACTTAGCACATAGGTTCTAATGAGAATATTGCAGGGGAAGGGAATAATAGGGAATATACAGGGATCCAAAAACACTGGCTGGTAAGAAACTTTTAAAAATTAATTGTGCAGCAACAGATGTTGAAATCTCTTAAAATAGAGATGATGAGATTAACTAGTCTTCTTTCAATCATGCACTGTTAAATTTCACAACTGCGATAACTGCTTTCCTTTATAATCGTAAGATACTGAGAAACAGTCTGTGCTAGAGGTGCAGATTTTTATATACATCCTATATTGTCTGTGGCTGTCAAGTTCTTGAAGTGTGGCTATAATCTTGTAGCTGCTAACAAGTCCTGTTCAATAATCAGTGCTGGATATAATCACCAGTTTCTGGGTCCTTTTCATTTTTAGCATAAGCTTTTTTTGTAAACACCAACACCTTTTCACATAGGTGGTACCAGTGCATCTGTTCAAAAAGTTACGTAAGGACATGCAGGGTTCATAACAGCTAGTGATGGAATATACTAACACAATACGGTATCTTTCTTCAACTAAATCTTTTTTATTGTGATGAAAAGGTAAGGAATAAAATTCCTACCTAATCTCTCATTATATTCTGTAACATAAAGATTTTTAAAACTCTGTATGTGGCAGTCCATTATATTATCCATTTGCTCCACAACTGTTACACTAGTGCATTCCAGTCAAAAAAGACAAAGATCTCTCATTAGTCTCAATTTCTGTAAGTAGATTCTCCTACACTATGATGAAACTGTACACTATATGGCATCTAGATACGTAATGGTTAAGGCAGCAAGTGGGTATGTCGGACATAAGTTTGATGGAAGGATGTTATTTAAGGCTTTTATGACCTGTCTATAATGAGGTAATCAGAATCGGAGCACAAGTACTATCAATTTAGGAAAACCATAGTAAACCTAATCACAATGTGTGTGTGTACTAGAATTTAAATGCTGCTCCTGCCAAATAAGACATCAGTGTCAGTATATTTGGTTGCCACAGTTTTAATACCTGTGGAGAAAAAGGCACTGTTAAGAAGCAGAATAATTTGACATGCAGTAATCAGTGCACTTAGTCAGTGACAAAATGTCAGTGTTCGGTGAGTACTAACATTTGTTGCTCCTGGCAAAAATCCGTTTCAGCTGGATTGTGGCTTGGACATTCATAACAAAAAATCAGGCAAATACAAGTAGGACTCATGCTCTAAGGGTTCTGTACAAACTAAATTATGTATATTGATGATGATGATACTACTACTACTACTACTACTACTACTACTACTACTACTACTACTACTACTTCTGTCTGGCTCAGTGGCCTGGTGGAAGGTTTTTCTGGAGGCCACTTCAGTCATTTGCATGTTCCTAAACTACCCCTTTCATTTAGTGATGGAAAGGGACTACGTTTAATGTACAATCCAAACAACATGTTGTAGTTGATTCCACACATGGTTGAGAGGTGAATACTAGGTTAAAATGAAGGCTGAAAAATTCTTGGTCCAACCAAGATTTGATCCCATGACTTATTGATTTCCATGCACGCACTCTATCACTAAATCACCAGGTCGAACGTTTATGCAGATGGTTCATGTATAGGTTTTGAAAAGTTAGCTTATGATCAATGGATCAACAACAACAAAATGGTCCCATAAGAATTCTGTTTTTACTGGCCAAGGTGCGGGACCCCAAACAAAACAAAGAAATTCTTCTATAGGCTTCTCCAACAATAATCCTTCACTAATAGTAATTATAACTAGTACTTCTAATCAATAGCTTGGCAAATACAATTTAAGTTAGTACATTCCTAATTCACAACCATTTCATTAAAAGCCACTGATGAAGTTATGTTGGAATGTGCATAGAAGTGCCAAAGAAATTGTTGTAGGCATGCTTATTGAAATACAGAGATATGTAAATAGGCAGAATAGAGCGCTGCAGTTGGCAGCTCCTATATAAGACAACAAGTGTCTGGCACCATTGTTAGATCCATTACTGCTGCTAAAATGGCAGGTTATCAAAATATAACTGAGTCTGAACGTGGTGTTATAGTCGACGCTTGAGCGATGGGACACAGCATCTCCGAGGTAGTGATGAAGTGGGGATTTTCCTATATGACCATTTCACGAGTATGCCATGAATATGAGTAATCTGGTAAAATATAAAATCTCCAATCACTGCAGCCGGAAAAAGATCCTGTAAGAACCAGACCAACAATGACTGAAGAGAATCGTCCAACATGACAGAAGTGCAACCTTTCCACAGATTGCTGTAGATTTCTATGCTGGGCCATCAATAAGTGTCAGCGTGCAAATTTTTTCCATTGTACATTCTGACAGATGTTGGCAATTCCAGCAGCACAATGTGACACCCCACACGTTGGGAATTGCTACAGAGTGGCTCCAGGAACATTCTTCTGAGTTTAAACACTTCTGCTGGCCACTAAACTCACCAGACATGAACATTATTAAGCATATCTGGGATGCCTTGCAATGTGCTGTTCAGAAGCGAACTCCACCACCACATACTCTTATGGATTTATGGACAACCATACAGGATTCATGGTGTCATTTCCCTCCAGCACTACTTCAGGCATTAGTCGAATCCATGCCATGTCATGTTGCGGCACTTCTGTGTGCTTGCAGGGTCCCTACATGATATTAGAGCCTTTTGTACCAGTTGCTTTGGCTCTTCAGTATATCATTATTGTATTCATGTTTTATCAATATGGCATGTATAACATTAATCATAAACGAACAAATTCATTTGCTCAGAACTCCTGTATCCTCTGTGTGCTTTACAATTTTTTTTTCTTTTCCTTTTTCTTTTTGGGTCATCAGTCTTCTGACTGATTTTATGCAGCCCACCATGAATTCCTCTCCTGTGCCAACCTCTTCATCTCCAAGTAGCACTGGCAACCTATGTCCTCAGTTATTTTCTGGATTTATTCCGGTCTCTGCCTTCCTCTACAGTTTTTGCCCTCTGCAGCTCCCTCTAGTTCAATGTAAGTCATTCCCTGATGTCTTAACAGATGTTCTATCATCCTGTCCCTTCTCCTTCTCAGTGTTTTCCACATAGTCCTTTCCTCTCCAATTGTGTGCAGTACCACCTCACTCCTTACCTTATCGATCCATCTAATTTTCAACATTCATCTCTTCAGTCATAATTGGCCCCATTCTTGCAGGATCTTCTTCCAGCTGCAACTATGTTGGTGATTTAATGTTTTCCCAGATTCCTGATATTCATGGTACACTCTTGAAATGGTTGTATGGGAAAATCCCCACTTCATCACTACCTCGGAGATGTTGTCACACATTGTTTGTGCACCAACTATAACACCATGTTCAAACTCACTTAAATCTTGATAACCTGCCATTGTAGCAGCAGTAACCAATCTAACAACTGTGGCAGACACTCGTTGTCCTATATAGGGGTTGCCAACCGCAGCATCGTGTTCTGTCTGTTTACATGTCTCTGTATTTGAGTGCGCATGCCTGTACCAGTTTGTTTGGCACTTCAGTGTGTTTCTTCATTAAAATTTCTTGTGCTACCCAAGATTCTCCTTTAAGACTGTTTTTGATGGCTGTGTGTCAGAATCATTGATTTAGATTTGTTAGTTTTTCCTCTTGTAAGAGGGGCTTTGGAATGAAGCTGAATGTTTTCTGTGTATATTGCCTCAGTTCTTTTGCAACTTACTTTGACTGCTTAAGTAGGCTAAGAAACATTGAGATTTGCAGTTACGCCATGGTCAGAAACATCAAAGTGGAAGTATGTGACATATCAGATCTTCCGTTAGATTGTCAGCAAATGTCAGTTACACAAATGAGCGGCTGACAGTCTTCAGGTCAAAGAAATCTGTGTTCAGTTATTCACTACCACATGCTCTAAAGTTACTGCATAAATTTTGGTTAGTGAAGACAAGAGGGAATGCTCTGTGAGCTAATCAGCCAACATCATCAATAACTCTGTGCCTACAAAAGATCACATTGTGCTTTATTATGGAATTTCTTGAAATAAGCAAAGCTCCGAAATCAAGAGGATATAGCACAAGTGTTGTTTAAGGTGGCAGAGTCAGCAAAGTAATACCATTGTCTTTAGCATATGATAATGCTGATATGATTGTGTGGCTTCCATGAGTGTCCAGAATCATGTGCCAACATTTAATGTTTGACAAAGTGCAGAAGAACTGGTACAAATAATTCACTGTTCATCCAGACTAAGACTATGGCTCCACCCTCAAAGACAGGTGGACACTGTGTAGCATGTGGTCTCTTAAAGTGCACCTTAGGAAACACAAGCAACATGGACACAGCAACCCAATTGTCGTAAGTGAACTTCTATCAACAGACGTGGCTTGTCCAACTGCTCTGCAGCCCATGCGAGCCAATACTTTTGGTGGCTTCTGCATGATGGTTGCTGCTGTATCATCCAGAATGTGTCTGTCTTGTGGGTCAAACTTGTATTTTCTTTAAGGAAAATCCAATCTTCAAACAACACTTTCACATATGCCTCTGTAAAACTAGTGGCTTTTGATATACTTGTCTGTTCTTTTGTAAGTTGTGAACATGTCTTTTGTTTTATGAATGTCTTGAGCCATTCTAGCTCTACTATGTTCCCTCTTTCTCAGTTCTTTGATACAGATTTTCCATCTCCCTTAGCAAATTTACATGCCATAATTTCTGTGGTTTTGGTAGTTAAGCCATAATAAATATTGTATGCAGAAGTAATACAGCCAGGAACTGTTTGTCTTCCACTTTTGTGAAAATTTTTAAGCATTTATTTTACAGGCTAAAGCTGATGTTGTCAGTCCCAGAACAAAGTCATTTCTATGGGCTAACCTAGGAATACAGGATGGGAAACGCCATGCTCTATTCTATTCAGGTGATTCGAAACTGAGATCATGTTGAAGATCCTGGACTGTCACTGTTACTGCCACTACTCTTTTCTTAAGCTGGGATGGTACCCGTGAAACAAACAATATTGTATTGTAAAGAGTGGTAGTGTAGGAAACTTGATACACTTGTAAATTCATGTTACCATTCAATTACTTCCAGTCTTACCTGCTTTTTTTCAGAACTGCATCTTGAGACTGAAAGCTGTGACAGCACATTTTGAGGTGTCAAAGGCCAGCACATATCACCCAAATAGAATTGAGCATGGCATTCCCCAACCTATATTCCTGGGGTAGTCATGATCAGACTTGTTGAATTTTTCCAGTTTTGGCTCTTCAGGCAGTGTCCATTGATACAATTGGGCCTTAGTTTCAATGTCATACCCATATATCCATGTTTTGTTATCTGTTACAACCTTCTTCAGAAGTTCTGGTTCATTGTCGATTTCATTCAACAATTCCTGAGCGACATCCATATGGTGGCATGTCTAATCAAAATTCAACACTTTTGGAACTAACTTTTCTGCTACACATTTCATGCCCAAACAAAAGGTGGGGGGGGGGGGAGGGGGGTGGAGGGGGAAGAGATGAGAGGGGGAGAGAGGGAGAGAGAGAGAGAGAGAGAGAGAGAGATTGTTTTGCATGAGCCAAAGGATATACTGACATTAGAACTATCTATACAATGGTGATTTTCCAGTGCCATTTTCTTTACTTCTTCCACACTGTTGTCAGTAGTTGATACACTAGGGTCTCCAGGCTAGTCGTCATCTTCAATGTCTTTTCAGCCCTCTTTGACATGTTTATATCGCTCATAAACTCTTCTCTTACTCATAGTAGATTCACCAGAAGCTATGGTCAACATTTTGAATGTGGTGCTGCACTTTATTCTATTTTTTCAAGCAAAATTTAATGCAGATTTTTTTGATCTATCTTTTACAAAAGTAAAAATTCGCATCACTTTTTGATCACACCTCTTAAGTGGGGCCTCTAGAGCTTGTGTTCTCTGAATGTATTTTATCAGTGATAACTGGCTGTGTTACACTTGATTACTGTTGTTGCTTGTGTTAGTGTTCTTCATTGCACTGGCTCACACATTAAACCACTTAGACAACATGGGAAATTAGACCTTAAATACATCAGAGGATGTACGTGCATGTTATGAAACTGGTTGTACCAGTCTTTGACCAATTACAATAAAACAGCTAATATGGCAAATTGGACTCTTAATTAATTTTACTAGCATTTCAACATCTCAATATATTTTAATTTGTTGAGTGCTTTCTTCAATATGTATACTACCACAGTACTCATCTTTGTCTAACCAAAGATCTTTACTTTTTGTTAACTAGATAGAAGAACTTTACTCAGAAATCCTCTATGAACTGCTCCATACTGTGGGTTCTGATGTCACAAGTGATGAAAGAGATGCTCTGCTAAGTTATTTGCAAGAAGCTTTCAAATTAGATAATGAGAGACACTCCAATCTTTTAGAGAGAGCACAGTCAAAAGAGGTGAGTAACTGCATAAAGATGTATAAACTAGAAAATCTGGTAGTCCAAAAAGATCTGTTCTTTATCTTATTTTTATACTTTCAGGCTCCAAATATTTTACTAAATGTTGAAGTAATTGAAGCTAAGGATTTAGCACCAAAGGATGCAAATGGTAAGTACTGCTGCCAAAAACATTTCTCTCTCTAAATCAGGAAAATGTGTCCTATAATAAACATCAGAATGTATCATCATCAAATCAGGAATATGACTGAGATAATCATTTATCTTGTCTCAATATCTTCCTCACAATTTCCTGTTATTGGGTTACCATTTCAGAAAATAATATGCTGGAAGTGATAGTGAGACAACATTGTGTTCAATCATCTCTTAAGTGAGAATTATGAAGAATGTAGTTAGATTTGATCTAATATCCTGTCATGAGGCATATTGCCTAGTGTGAGGGCAGCAATTGAATTGAAATAACTCTTTCTTAGACTATTGTTGAAAATTTTAATTTTCTTGTTTTTGATGTCTGTGTAACTCTCATTTATAGAGTAATAGTAATTTTTGCTCATTTGATATTAGAATAACATACACCATGGAAATTCTGAACTGATTTATACAAACCAACTACATGCAGGCCTTCATAGGCACTGAATTATTCAGGTTTTTCAACTATTGAGTGGTCATTTGTCATCTCCTTTTTCTTCTCCTGTACTTCATGCTGAAATGTGTTTGAGAGGATGTTGAATCCATAAATATTTCAACAAGTTTAACGAAAGAAACAAAAATGTTAAATGAATGGAGATGCCACAATTACATCAAACAAATAAAAATAAAAGCATGTTAATTTACATGCAGTGAGTAGAATCAAAATAGTATGGAGTATGCTATCAGACCAATCAAGAGCAGTAGTGCATTCACATTGTGATGTATTCTTACCTGTTCCAAAATAATTTACTAAAAATTCATATTTCAGATTACTTAACTGAACAAACTACTCCTTATCACAAAATAAGATTATTAAGTGGTGCCATAATTGTATAAACCCTTAGCAACATTTGAAAATTTATGCCAGTATGGGACCCAGAAACAAAATTCCTGCTTCTTACCATAACCATTAATCAACCAGGTCTTGCTGATAGGCAATCAGGTCTTGCTGAAACTTTTATGGTCACTAATGTGTTCTGTTGTTTCTACAGGTTCATTAAAACTGCACATTAAATGTACCGCAATGGTTTACACTGATATTGTTTCACATTATGGAATTTTTATTGATTTCATCGCCTTCAACCTAGTCATTTCATTGCAATGCATTTAATTAATTCTATAATAGTAATAGCCTTATTAACACTTTAACAGGTATAAAAATAATGCAGGTTGTTAATTAAGATTTTATAATGTATCACTGACCTCCAATAACCTAAAGTATTTAGTTGAAGAGTTAATAAAACCTAGAAGTTGAAGACAAAACAAGAAGACACAGTTAATGAAACTTTTTTTGTTATAGGTCTCTGTGACCCATTTTGCACATTGTACTTAAATTCAGCCAACACTGCCCGCTACAATACTTCAGTGAAGTCTGAAACACTGTCACCTGTTTGGGAAGAGCATTTTTCTCTGTAAGTAGATATAGCACTCTTAGAATAAAAAGAAATTACAGCATTAGAAAAAACTTCATGTAAGCTTGAAATCTGTAATGTCTTCTTTTTTTATTTTCTTGAAACTGTTACAGTATATAACTGATATCTTGTTGGCAGAAATGGGGCCTTGATGTTTCTTGTTTTATTTTTCAGGCCAGTAGAAAATCCATCTGAAGATATTTTATTTGTAGAAGTATGGTAAGTTTATTACTTTTCAGTGTTTCAGCCACCTAATTACTTAGCAAGAAAATAATTTATGTCCTTTGCTTATAGGGATTTTGATCCTGCAGAGACAGTTAGAGAGAAAATGATGAAGATTGGAGAAGTGAAAGGTGTGAAAGGACTACGTAAATTAATGAAAGAGATAGCAGTGACAGCATCAACCGGGAAACATGATAATGAACTAGTTGGTAGTGTCCAGATTCCATTAAGGGTGAGTATCAAATTGAGATTAAATAAAGTTCTGTACTGTGAAATTGTTCAGCAGCTCATATAAATTAAACAGTTTTCTGCCTCAGTCGTTTATTAATTTAGCCATTATGCATTTTGATGAATCTCACAATCATCTTCAGGTATAGCACTGCTTAGTTACATAGCTGGTGCTAGTGATGAGCACAGATGCCTTTCTACAGAGACAGACAAAGTGCAAGGCAAGTTATGTTGCATATTTTGCTGCTGGTAAAATTGTGTTTTTAGGAAGGGCCCTATCAAAGTAAATAAAAAAGACATGAATTTGTGAGAGTAAAGTTTACTCACAAATTCATGTTTTTTTTTTTAAATTTACTTTAACAGTGCAATTCCTAAAAACAAAATTTTATCACCCGCTAAAGGCAAAACAAAATATGCTTTGCACTTGGTCTTCTGCTTTGGAAAGGCATTTGTGCTCTCCACCAACACCAGCTATGGAACTACAAAATTCTACTCTTAAAGGTGAAGGTGTGAACCATCGAAATGCATAGTGGCAAAATAAATGACTGACACAGAAAGTGGTTTTATTTATATTTATCAGCAGTCGCAACCTTCATGATGCGTTCTTTTATGGATTAAATATTCATTAACAGTTTATACCTTGAAATATACGGAGACAAATGGAGAAACTTGAGGTTACTGCGCATCAGATTTTTGCCTTTAAATTATATACTGAAGCAGCTTGGCCACAGAATCATTCCATTCAGCAAGAGTTTCCTTTCCTTTTCTGGATTTGGTTGAAAATGTTAGCTGTTACCAATTTTTTTCATTTTCTGTGAATATATAAAAAAGATAAATGCTCTCATGTAACAACATATCACTTCTTCCATTACTGCCACCGCCACCGCCACCGCCGCCGTTGCTGCTGCTGCTGCTGCTGCCGCTGCTGCTGCTGCTGTGCTGCTGCTGCTACAGCTACCACCCCCCCCCCCCCCCCTCCCCACTACTACTACTACTACCACTACCAATAAACAATTTTATAATATTAATAGATATTACAGTTGTTTAAAGGACAGAAGTAAATATGCTCTATCATGTATAATTGGAGTGCAACTACATTGCGTGTCAGAAGCCATAATATGAAGTGGCATTGAATGTGCGCGATTTGTCTACAGTGCTAAATACAATCCTAGCATCTAACTAAGCATTTCATGTGATTTGCTTGGTCATCTGGATATTGGTAACTTCTAATTACCTTGCACAAGATAATATTAATTAGGGGACAAATACTATCCAGAGAAATCAGATAACTTTTCTATTTAATAACTGTTTATTTGTCATCCTGGCTACACATAATTAAATTGCTCAAAACAAGTGTTTGTGCCACCGTCATGACTTGCATATTCATATTTTTTGGACTGAGAAGCTGTTTGTCAGTACTGAGTCCAGTGCAGGAAATTTCTATGTTCAGCCACCTGCATAATAGTGTTAAAAATAAACTTGCATTCTCAGTGTTGTCTCCATTGTGAAAGGTAGAATACAGCTTTTGGACAAAGTATCATTTCAAGCTTAGGTTGTGTAAATATTGTCACTTGACAAAATGTTCAAATGTGTGTGAAATCTTATGGGACTTAACTGTTAAGGTCATCAGTCACTTGACAGTAAAGTGGGTTGTCAGTGAAGTTAATTGCTTCGTAACTGGTATATACTACGGTGTCATCATTTGAAGACTCAGCTGCTACCATGAGAAGTAAAAATGGAAGATATCTGTTCACAGCCATTGAAGGGGCAAGTGAGTGTGCTGTTGACGCATACAGTATGCCACCATCCCCACACAATCAGTTTGTTCTCTAGGTATTCATTAAAAATAACAATACATAAGCCTCAGCACTATGGCATATGAAATATGTTAGCAAGAGAACACTTAGTGGAATCTGGGTCAATGTTGTTGGATTGTATCTGTATATAAAAGGCAATGTCCTGACTCATTCACTCACTCACTCACTCACTCACTCACTCTCTGACTCATCAACATCGAGTCGAAACAACCAAGGGCAGAAAATTGAAATCTTGATATTACACTGCAGGTATCGTTTCAGGAGGGGTTGCTTGAAATTTTACTCCCAAGGGGGTGAAATAAGGGATGAAAGATTTTTCGAAAATTAGAGTTGTGACAATAGGTATTTAGTTTCTCAGGCAGAAATAAAAATCTGTGTGTTCAAGAATTTTTGGAAATTCAACCACTAGGGGCCTAAAGTAGTGGGTGAAACTTTTTTAGAAAATAATCATTATTAAAGAACAACTAAAACATTTTGAAAGCTACAGCTATGAAAATTGGTAGTTGACTTCTCGATTAAAAATTTAAAAGAATATGTTTCACTGTTTTTGGAAATTGAGTCCATAAGTGGGTAAATAAGTGATAAATATTTTTAAGAAAATATTTTGAATATAATAGAGGGAAACATTCCACGTGGGAAAAATACATCTAAAAACAAAGATGATGAGACTTACCAAACAAAAGCGCTGGCAGGTCGATAGACACACAAACATACACACAAACATACACACAAAATTCAAGCTTTCGCAACAAACAGTTGCTTCGTCAGGAAAGAGGGAAGGAGAGGAAAAGACGAAAGGATGTGGGTTTCAAGGGAGAGGGTAAGGAGTCATTCCAATCCCGGGAGCAGAAAGACTTACCTTAGGGGGAAAAAAGGACAGGTATACACTCGCGCACAAACATACATATCCATCCGCATATACACAGACACAAGCAGACGTTTGTAAAGGCAAAGAGTTTGAGCAGAGATGTCAGTCGAGGCGGAAGTACAGAGGCAAAGATGTTGTTGAAAGACAGGTGAGGTATGAGCGGTGGCAAATTGACATTAGAAATTAGCGGAGATTGAGGCCTGGCAGATAGCGAGAAGAGAGGATATGCTGAAGGGCAAGTTCCCATCTCCGGAGTTCTGACAGGTTGGTGTTAGTGGGAAGTATCCAGATAACCCGGACGGTGTAACACTGTGCCAAGATGTGCTGGCCATGCACCAAGGCATGTTTAGCCACAGAGTGATCCTCATTACCAACAAACACTGTCTGCCTGTGTCCATTCATGTGAATGGACAGTTTGGACAGTTTGCTGTCCATTCGCATGAATGGACACAGGCAGACAGTGTTTGTCGGTAATGAGGATCACCCTGTGGCTAAACATGCCTTGGTGCACAGCCAGCACATCTTGGCACAGTGTTACACCGTCCAAGTTATCTAGATACTTCCTAAAGAAAAAGGCATGATTAACAAAATCCCTGAACTCCTGATACCATAATTGCTTTTTGGTCTGAAGTAAGTTCAGAAAAGACCCTGCTTCTATGGTCTTAATCAACCAGAAAATTTTAGGTGTTGCAATTTATGAACAAAATAAAAAATTCGATGAAAGGAAAACAAAAAAATAATCTGGGCAGACCATACTGTCTATGTTAATGAAGCGTAGGATACTAATCGCAGCAAAGTTTCTCTAGGAGCAAGTGGAGGCAACCAGGTACCAATACGTCACAGGCGTGCAATCTCGTGGGTGCATTATTATGGACCAGTTATGTTTCTGGTCAGTATTGTGAAAGGATGCTGAATGCCTCTCATCACACTCAAGGGTAATTTGAGATCTGTGCGATGCTGGACAGGGTTCTCCAGTATATTTTCCAACTCTACAACTAAAATTTCAGTGAGTCCTGATTTAAACACATTAATGCATGGACACACAGTGGGCTCCTCATGAATACCTTTCTCCAGGTGGCAGGAATAAACTGCTGGAGCGGTCTGTGGTACCTGCGGACATGTACCCAAGTAAGTATGCTTGCAAACAACTGATACTTGCAGTGCATCATTGTAGGAACCCCCTTCACGGGCAGTTACTGTTAAAGATTGGGCAGACTTGACCAGCAACATCTTGACTACTTTGTGGAAAACTTACCAAGGAGAAGCCAATCATGTTCAAGGTACAGAGTTGAAAATACTGTATTGAATGTTGTACAACAGCAGATTTTGATTTCACATAGGTGCAATGTCAGACAACCTACCTATAGTTTGGTTATTGCTGTACTTTTTCAATTCACAATAAAGTTATTTTTTCTGTTACTATAGGTTATCCATCTTGAGCTGACTGCAATCTAATTATAAAGAATTACACCAGATGAATTTCGCTTTTATTTACAAAGCATCTTCGTAGTTGTTGGTGTTGCTTTACATACTCTGCTCCTTCCCTTCTTGCTAGCAGTGGTTGGTGTTGACAGGCTTCATTTCACATCTCCACTTGGCAGTTTTTCATATTCTGCAGTATTTCCTGCATTGCACTATTTAAAATTGATTTTCTTAACTGTTTTTCATTCTGCACTCTGAGCCTGTCCACACCAACCACTGCTAGAAAGAACGGAATGAGCAGATTATGTAAAGAAACACCAATAACCATGGAAGGTGCTTTGTAAATAAAAGTGAATCACATCTGGTGTAATTCTTTTTAATTAGATTGCAGTCAGCTGAAGATGGGTAACATATAGTAACAGATGTTAAAAGCTGCTGTGGAATATGGTTACGCAAACAAATGTACAGTGCTATTACAAATGATTGAAGCGATTTCATGAATTCACTGTAGCTCCATTCATTGACATATGGTCACGACACACTACAGATATGTAGAAAAACTCATAAAGTTTTGTTCGGCCGAAGCCGCACTTCAGGTTTCTGCCACCAGAGTGCTCAAGAGCGCAGTGAGACAAAATGGCGACAGGAGCCGAGAAAGTGTATGTCACGTTTGAAATGCACTCACATCAGTCAGTCATAACAGTGCAACGACACTTCAGGACAAAGTTCAACAAAAATCCACCAACTGCTAACTCCATTCGGCAATGGTATGCGTAGTTTAAAGCTTCTGGATGCCTCTGTAAGGGGAAATCAACGGTTCGGCCTGCAGTGAGCGAAGAAACGGTTGAATGCGTGCAGGCAAGTTTCACGTAGTCCGCGGAAGTTGACGAATAAAGCAAGCAGGGAGCTAAACGTACCACAGCCGACAGTTTGGAAAATCTTATGGAAAAGGCTAAAGCAGAAGCCTTACCATTTACAATTGCTACAAGGCCTGACACCCGATGACAAAGTCAAACGCTTTGAATTTTCGGCGCGGTTGCAACAGCTCATGGAAGAGGATGCATTCAGTGCGAAACTTGTTTTCAGTGATGAAGCAACATTTTTTCTTAATGGTGAAGTGAACAGACACAATGTGCGAATCTGGGCGGTAGAGAATCCTCACGCGTTCGTGCAGCAAATTGACAATTCACCAAAAGTTAACGTGTTTTGTGCAATCTCACGTTTTAAAGTTTACGGCCCCTTTTTCTTCTGCAAAAAAAATGTTACAGGACACGTGTATCTGGACATGCTGGAAAATTGGCTCATGCCACAACTGGAGACCGACAGCGCCAACTTCATCTTTCAACAGGATGGTGCTCCACCGCACTTCCATCATGATGCTCGTCATTTCTTAAACAGGAGATTGGAAAACCGATGGATCGGTCATGGTGGAGATCATGATCAGCAATTCATGTCATGGCCTCCACGCTCTCCCGACTTAACCTCATGCGATTTCTTTCTGTGGGGTTATGTGAAAGATTCAGTGTTTAAACCTCCTCTACCAAGAAACTTGCCAGAACTGCGAGCTCGCATCAACGATGCTTTCGAACTCATTGATGGGGACATGCTGCACCGAGTGTGGGAGGAACTTGATGATGATGATGATTATTGGCTTGATGTCTGCCGAATCACTAAAGGGGCACATATCGAACATTTGTGAATGCCTAAAAAAACTTTTTGAGTTTTTGTATGTGTGTGCAAAGCATTGTGAAAATATCTCAAATAATAAAGTTATTGTAGAGTTGTGAAATCGCTTCAATCATTTGTAATAACCCTGTATTAAGTTATATTTAATTTTATTTTTGTAAGCCTAATCTTTTATTCCCTGATCCCATGGAATTTTCTTAGATTATGTATATTTATAGTTTGCAAGAGGTGTAAAATAGTTTTCTTGAGCAGTTTATATGATAATTGAGTTAAGTCTACATTGTAACAACCTTCAGCTCTGTGATCATCACCAAGTGTCCTCTTGTAACAGACCACTTTATGGTGTGGCAACAGAAGTTTTTTTTGTTTGGTATATCCTATGTCTTCTGTTCCTGAAGTGGATATTCTGGGAGGTCTGTAAATTATCCCTCTCACTGTTTTTACTTCTTTATTGGACTGTTTTCCATTTAAAATCTACACAGATACAGTTATAGATGGAAGGAAGTGGGTTTCAAATCTTATGAACAGTGCAAGTGTATTCATACTGCAACCCCTCAAGTCTCATGTTTGCCATTGGAACTTTCTCTCTCTCTGTCTTTTCCACATTCTGCTTTCATAGCTGACTATTTTTATTTTTTGTTATTTTTATTTATTTTTTGGTCAGCTCCTCTCCATTTTGATCGCACACAGTGATAAAAGAAATAATTTAGTTGGTGCAGTCTGTAAGGTCACTTGCTTAAGAACTGCAAGAAAAATGTTTCACCAAACATGTATAAAGGACAAACAAACAGCATAAATGAGTTATCAACCATCATAAATGATTAGTCCTAAAAATATGAAACTTTTAGGAAAAATTCCTTATAATGTAGACCCTACTAACAAAGATTTTCCATTTTCCAAATCAAATCCCTTAGGGGGTAAATGAGTATTCAGATTTTGTTTGAGCGCCCTGCAGCTTATTCACTTGGAGAGTCCGTGCAACAAATGAGCTGTGCAGATTGCATCATGATCCCTACAGAATTTTTCAATGTTTCCAGAGGATATCACTGTGAGGAATTGAAATACACTACTGATACTTGAAAGCCAAATGTAGGTACAAGTGCACTTGCTGTGCCAGCAGCTGTTGCATTACATGCCAATGTTGGTAACAACATGCGTGATGAATAATGAGAACCAAAAATGACAAGTATAAGTTGGGTACTGGTAGTCTGCTAAAATGCTAATTCAGATTTTAATATTATTTGCAAATAAAGTTAGTAAAATCAAAAGTAATACATTAAAGTTGGTTACTGCAATGATGAATGTTTATCTCAGGCTATTGTACACATTCATTGGCTTCGACAAATCACAAGCAAGTTTGTCACAGTCCAACCTAACCTAGACTTTGGGCTATGTTGCAGGTCAGTCTGTCAACATATGTAGTTTTCTTCCAGTCACCAAATAAATATGAAGTTTAGCCACCAGTCTCAACGATCTTAATAATTGGATTGGTAAAAATTATTCTGGTGCTCTCCATATTGAAAACAAATGTAATCAATTTGTATCTTCCACCAAAAGAAATCATTGGATTCTGTGATTCTCATTGTCTACTGTACAGTAACACCTGATTGCTTATGACCAGTCTCAGTGAACTGCCAACATCAGCATGCATTGCAAGGGGATTCTACTGGGACACTTAGCCCAAACGTAGACAGACCTCATAGTTTTATAACAATTTTGAAAATGCTGTATAGAAATGCCACAATCACCCTCACTTACAGATTTGATAACAAATTTGAAAATATTATGTGCAAAAAAGAGAGAGGAGAAAAGAAAAATCCACTCACTATGCCACACTTAGAATGTTTAAACAGTAATGTGCAAAGCATTTAAAGCAACTGCAGTGTTACTGACAGGAAAAGTTTTGCATAACTTCACTAATGGTGTTAACAGAAACACAACTGATTTGAAATAAACATACAACACAAGAGACGATCTGTATTTCCAAGAATATGATAGGTGAAAAGTCCTCCTTGTGCTCAAGCTGGGGAAAGGTGTCCACCCAGAAATAGGCAGTGTGGTAGTTATCCTGAATTGTTTGTACACTGCAGTAACTAAAATTCTGAAGTTGATAGGAATGTTTTACTGAGATGCTGCTCACTTTAAGGATAAGTCTGTGGATAGTTGCATGATATAGCAATTCTTACTCTTAATTAAAAAAGGGGGTTGACAGTATTTGGTGAAATGCTGCAAGTTAAACTGCTACCTTGCAACAAAGTCCATGGCACTATTTTAACTAGTTCAATCATAAATAAAAATTGTATTCCATTGATCTATAGTGGCCTACTTTTTTATTTCAAGAAATCTTAGTTCCTGCTCAAAATGAGCTTTATGATGATGGTAAATAAATCACAGGGACAAACACTGAAGTTCAGGAGTTGGCTTAAGACAAGACTGTTACTCCAACTGTCAGTTTATATGGTGTGTTCACACTATGGAATCTTCTTGTTTTGAGGTCATGCTCTAAAATTTAGAATAACACTTAAAAATTTAATGTACAAAGTGATACAGGGCAAAGACAGACTGCACAAACACAAATTCCTTTTCCCACCACATGGTCTTGATATACCAGCCAATGTAACTCCAGCCACCGATTTCCATAAAGCTATTTTGAAAAATTAGTCCATCATAACTGAGTAATGGAATCAAGCTATAGCTGTAGGTGAAGAATGTGTAAGCATCTCACTGAAGCAAAAGTAAGCACAGCTGCTACTTTGTATTCAGTAATAAAGCTTGGATATTTAGGAAAGCATTTTGAGTAAAATCTAATGTTACCAGTTATTTTAAATTGCTAATATTGTTGTTTTAAAAAACTTCATAAAAATATTTAAATTAAGGTACACAAATCACAAATACTTTGTGTGTGTCTAAGATTAAATTTTTGTTCTTACAGAATATTCCTTCCTCTGGGCAAATGTACTGGTGCAGCTTGGAAAGGAAAAATAAAGGGAAAAAGCAGGGTGACATAAAAATTAAGTTAAGTTTTGGGGCTGAGAAGAATCCAATGGTAGCACTTCAGGAACACAGACATTTATTAAGATTGTTACTGCTACATGATTTAGAAGAAGCAAAGGTTGGTTTCATATTAAAGAATGATAATATAAGAAGTTGCTTTGCTAAATATTTTTACAATGGATGTGTAATTTTCAGAAAATCATCAAAGTTCTAAACATTTTGTTTGGAAAGCGACATATTCTAAGATCGGATGAAGCAGATGGAGCAATGTTATCAAGAGTATGTGCAAATTTTTGTTATGTGTTATGTGCTTGTTCTGCAGGAATTCTGTGAGGTGGAGGAGTTTTTCTCAATGGCTCAAGTACTGAGGGAAGTTTAAATCCTGGTCATAAGTAGTAGTACCTGCAATAGCTTCTACTGAAAACTGTTGTGTAAAGTATTTTAGGGGCACTTATGTAACTGTTCTGTATTTGAAGTAGTTATGTCATTATTATAAGAAACTACGAATCAAAAAAGTAGTAGAACAAACTAGCCAGTGATGTCTTCCTTAATTAGAAGTCGAAGTGCAGCACTCCAAGGCTGCCAGCCATTTCTTGTCCACCTACAGTATGGCAGGCACATAATATTACTACAACACAAAAGTTTTACAACAATCATGATTGTTCTGGTGTATCATTTCAGAACTGTTGTGTGACCTGGGCACTGACAGGTTGATCAAAAATTGATTCTGCTTCATTCCACTTATGCTTTACAAGCAGCATGAGATGCACTAGAAATCAAACATTAGGTGTCATATTAACCAAACCTTTATGTGAGCATTTGTTTGTAAACAATGTGGACTCCTCTCAATTAACATTGACATTATTTGCTCGGACATACAAGTACTGATGATAAAAATTATAATGATCTAAGCAAGTATCCACCAAGTATAAACTGATATCAAAATATGTAAGTGAAATTACTTTTTAGTCTAAAGCAAAATAAATTTTTACACACTTGATACCAAGTTTTCTGGAACATTATCTGCACTTGTGGATACTGCATGTGATTTGTTTTGACAACAGGAGTACATTCACAAAGTTAAAGTGAGTGGATTTTGGACAACAGTTTTGCAAATGCTTTTCAGTTTCTTGCTGTATATACAGATTGAAGATACATAAACCACACAGTACTTATGGAACATTAAATTTGTTACAATTTGCATGAACAAAATGATAAATTTTAAAATTCATAGCTTACAAGAAGGAAGCAATTCTAAACATGTGAGCATCTTCTAATGAAATATTTCAGCCTTGTGGGGATCTGGTAGTTCACAAC
Organism: Schistocerca cancellata; assembly: GCF_023864275.1. Classification (NCBI taxonomy): domain Eukaryota; kingdom Metazoa; phylum Arthropoda; class Insecta; order Orthoptera; family Acrididae; genus Schistocerca; species Schistocerca cancellata. Next base: position 732,399,460 of record NC_064626.1, read on the forward strand.
TTCAGACACTGTTGGGGTCAATGGTATAAAGCTTATAACAAAAAATAAATAAATTACCTTTAATGACATACAGACTGATTAATACCTTTTTTCTTATTGAAATATGGTGGACAAGACAGGCAGTATGAATTTCTAGGCTTTCTGTAGCTTTGCTCACAGACCATATTTCTTGAAACTATCATGTAACTTAAAACTTGTTTTGTGAAATATAAAACGTAGCATTGATACTCTGTCTAGTTATTTTGTTCTTTGTGTAGTTGTAGATGTATTCAAACTGCAATTAATTATTTTATATCAGGTTGCCAAAGCACTTCCAGCATCCCACAATCTGGAAAAAATGTTAGTGCAAGGCTAGATATTAGTCAACTAATATGCATTTAGTGTTTTTCAGTGCTGTACTAACTATGTATGTGCTGTAGGGGCAGCATTCAGTTTTTAAATGTTAAGCTCATATAGATTTACGTTTTGTACCTTTAAGTAAACTGAAATTTACATGCTGTATTTTAATTTAGTATGTCAATTATGAATATATTTGCTGACTGCAGAGAGAAATTGAGTAGGCCACGTTACTTAGAACTGTAATAGTTTTCTTTAGTCCTGTGGTATATTTATCTTCTGATTAGAATTTGTTTCAGTAAAATACTAATTCTCACAATTGAAATTATTTATAGACTCAACCTTATCAGTGGAATGGTGCATTCCAAGAGAAAGCGGAGACTATTCTCACCCAGCATGTAGTACAGTGTGGCTTGTCACCTGCAGATGTGGCATTAGCTCAGTGGTCTGAGTTTATAACTGTCCATATTGACCATCACCTCAACTTTAGATTATTTGCAGTTGTTCTAGAGAAGCTCCTGAAACCAATCCAAGGCGAAATTATATCAGGAGATAATGTAAGTTATTTGACATAAAATAAATTATGAACAAATCGATGTATTAAAATTAATTGATTGGCATTTGTAATTTTACAATCCAAGCTTCAATCTCATAAATAAGGTTTCAATTTTTTTCAATATTTCTTCATGCAGTTTATGCACAAACTATGTTGTTGTTGTTGTTGTTTGTTGATGGTGGTGGTATTTTGAGAGTGGTGTTGACATTTTATAATATAATTTGTTTCTTTTGTTTTCTCCAGGCCAAATTGTTCTGGGATTCCACAAAGAAGTTATTACCATCTTGTCTCAATGCTGTAAGAAAAATACGTAAGCTGACTCCAAGTGATAAGAACACATTAAATCAGTTATCTTCTGTTCTTAGGTAAATACATCGTCACTACAGTAGTAATTTACAGAAGCTATACTACCGTGTAGTTATAACTAAACTTTTCCTATTTAATGCATTATAACATAAGACAGTAATTACTGTAAGAGTACCAAACTTCGTAGCATTAATGTCCACAGTCTGGGGTGCACGATTTCCATGCATCAGGGTGCCACTGTCCAGTTCCAACTATGGCCACCAGGTGCTGAGAACAGTCATAGTGATTCATAGTCTCACTCACCTGACTGGTTTCAGTGCAGTTGTTGATGCGTGAACATGAGGTTGGACAAAAGGAGCAGGGCAATATCAGTGATGCTCTATCATCAAGACAACAGTAATCCTGCAGCTGCACTTCGGGAGAGCTTGAAGAAGTAGTCTGAATCAACTGGAGAACTGGGAGTCACTCTGGAAAGAGGTAGATGACCAATTGCACCACAGATGGTTGATGTAACCACTGTTGCTATGGCAGACAGTGCTGTGCACAATTCGTGATTGTCAGGTGGTGCAGGTGCTGTCTCATGACAGTTGAATATCCTGTGGTCCTCTGTGTGGAAGGTCTTTTGAACCATTATCAAGTAATATCCTTACAAGATCCATATCATATTGCAGCTTGCACCACAGGATGCACAACAACGTGTTGACTTCACTCTCCACTTTCTCGCAAGGTTGAAGTTGTCGAGGGCTGGCCCTTGACCATCCTATGGACAGATGAAGCTCATATTTCTCTGATGGGAAAGGTGAACACACAGAATTGCCAAGTGTGGGGATCTTCACCTCCAACCACTGTGCATAAAGTTCCTCTGAATGCTGAATGTGTCACTGTATGGTGTGGCTTCATGGCTACGTTCATCCTGGTGCTCAAGGATGAAAGATGTACGTTGTGACTGGCCAGTGTTACTGTGATATGCTTCACCAGCATGTCGTACCCATCCTACAGTTTTCATCCAAGATGGGGCCCCAATGCACATTGCTCATGAAGTTCATCCACTTCTCCGAAACACATTTGGAGATGTTTGAATTATTAGCTGATCATTTCCAAATGCTTGGCCAGCAAGATCACCTGATCTCTTCTCTGTGGTTTCTGGTTGATGGGCTACCTGAAGGACAGAGTTTACCAGAGGAAAATTCACACATGTGCTGATCTGAAGAGCAGCATATCAAGAGAGATAGCTAGCATACCTACGGACATGCTTCGTTCTGCTGTGCAGAATGCAATCCTGTGCTTTTAGACTCTTCTGGATACTGATGGGTGCCTTACTGAGTCCCTTTTGTAGCAGTAATGGTATGATGTACCATAGCAACACGTTAGAGGTGTTTCAGTTGCGTTGATACTGCATTATTTCTCTTCCCCAAGTCCCTGATATTAATGCTATCAGGTTTGGTACTTATACAGTAATTAGTTTCCGTGTTATTTATAATAAGTTAAATAGGGAAAGTTTGATTATAACCACCTGGTATGCATAATAATAATAATAATAATTAATAATAATAATAATAAGAAGAAGAATAATAATAATAATAATAATAATAATAATAATAATAATAATAATTAGAGACAGAAACTTTTTCATGAAACAATAAAAATGAAATGATCATATGGCATTTATGGGCCGGGTTATCCCCTTCGGGGTTCGGCCGCCCTAATGCAAGTCTTTTTAGTTGATGCCTCTTAGGTGACTTGCGTGTCAATGATGATGAAAATGATGGACACACAACACCCAGTCCTCTGCTGGGAATTGAACCCGGATCCCCTTGTGTGGTAGACGGTAATGCTACCGCTGCGCTACAGAGGTGGACCATGAAACAATTATAAATAAGTATTATTCCTGATGCTGAAAGTTATTGAGTGTTCATATCACATCATTCTTGCCAGGATCTCCTGATGCAGTGTTTCAGCTTTCTTTATGGAACTGGCTGCAATGCTGAAACAATGGGTAGGAAGATTGTGGCAAGAATGGCATTATACCAATACCCAAACCCTTTCAACATCAGTGAGAAAGCTTACAAAAGCCAATGGTCTTTGCTCTTACACAAGTTTTTCTGTAACTATCAATGGTGTGATAACCTACACACGTTCCCTCAAGATTTTAGCTAACAACCCTTTGCACAATTATTTATATTTACTACAAATATTAATTCATACAATTTGTATTTACTCTTCCATTTTCACTTTTTTGGAATATAACATCATTTAAGGGTAGTTGATTTCATTGAAACAACTTCTTTGCTGAGAAGCCTGACATTGTTAAAATATATATGGACCCTGATTAATGTATTAATGTGGGGTGTGTGCACTCTTCACCTTTATGATCACTTGAACTCTGCTATGGTCACTTTGTTAAGTGTCTGAATGTCTGTAGAGAAATGACAGCCCATTCTCCATTAAGAGCCAAAACCAGAGACTCCGGGCAGGCTAGTACATTTCAAGAATGTTACTGTCCACAAGCCCTTGCCCACAGGTACTGCTTCAACAGGGTGCAATGCCATGCTGATAAAAACAGTTACTATCTCTGTTCCTCTGCTGTACACAGAACACTACACTCTGAAATATGTTCATATCTTTTGGTGTAACGTTCTCTTAAGTGCTATAAGGGCACCGCACTTCAGCCACAATAAACATGACCTCCTCTGTATTTTGCTATTGGCGCTACACATGGCAGCAGGTAATGTACTCCAGGCGTCTGCCAAACCAAAACACTTCCATTCAACTGTGAGATGGTATAGCAGTATTAATCACTCCAGATCACTTGTTTCCAGTCTCTACTGTCCAGCAGTGTTGCTTTTTATGCCTCGGGCATTGCTTAGCACTGACTACAGAAATGTGTGGCTAATGAGGAACTGCTTGAGAATTGTACTCTATTCTTCTCAACTTTCTACACACAGTCAAAGTGCTACCTGGAGTACTGGTAGCACTTAGGAACTCACAAGTGATTCTTTTGGCTGATTTCATGTGATATTTCTTTAACAGCCACCCTCTGCAGTGCTCAGCATGCCCTGTTCATTGTACATGAGGTCTGCATGTTCATGGTGTTGCTGTTGTCATTCCTTCACATTTCCTCTTCATACTCACTTTGCCAAGAGTTGACTTGGGCACATTTAGATGAGTTGGTTCCACTTCTTGTGCCCTCTGGTGGTCAATTCTGCATTACTTATGTGTGTCAAGATATGTATGAGCAGATAGAAGATGTAAACACATGTCCTAAATCTCCAAAGAGAAAAGAAAGGTGATAGGATACTTAACTCACTCTTGGAGCTCTTAATTAGTTTTATTTGCCCAGCATTTGCTTTTTTTTTTAAGTCACCAATCATCCTCCTTTTTGATGCAATTCTTTTACTATCTGACAGAACATACAGAATGCTGGATTGATCATGTATAATTATACATAAAGAGCTCTGTGCCCCTCAACTCTCTCTTCTAATGGGGCTTCGAAATCTCGGATGAGAGTTTAGTTCATTACAGAATCACATTCAGCATATGAGTTCTGAACCCTATGCCTGTCATTGTTTAAATTTCCAGCTCGGAAAATAGAAAAACAGATGTTCACATATTAGTTTAGTTATTGTTCTGATGTTGAATAATGAGCTTTCCTTAGAGATCCTGAGACACGCCCACAGCTTTTAGTTATCCAGTTCTAATTCTACATGTGTATTAAAAACCATAAATGTGCTGAATGAATCAAATGTTTCTAGTGATTTCTGTTGATACCTTTAATTTATGGTTTTGTTATTTAATCATAATATGATTTATTCACAAGGATTTAACTTCACAATAAATTTGCTTTTATGTATTGGACATCATCAAGTTTTGTAACATCAAACTCACATTTCTTCCCCAGTAATGAAGCATGTTAGAACAAAATCAGCAGATATTCATATCCCATTATGCAAATTTCTGATCATATATTCAACAAGACTTTACTGCATGATATCTCCTCCACAGCTTACAGCTAGCAGTTCCTTGGTGTTCAACTGGCTGTCCTACTTCCACAGTGTTAACACTTGATCAACATTGTGCTGTAAGAAAACGAATGGAATGTAGAACCCACAGAAACTGTTACTCTGTAAGCATGGAATGTTAGGATCATATATCTGTACTGGGGAGCATATATCATATCTTTTATAAAATGTAGAAAGCATGACTCAGAATTTAATAAAACATTTGTCAAAGAACCCTGACAGTGTAACACAAGCCTTGCAAGAGTTTTAATCAAATATACTGCATTATCTTGTCACAGTCAGTAAACAGTCAATACAATAGTAGTAGTAAAGCAGTCAGTCAGTCAAAAGTAATATTACATGTTTGCTATACACATATGTGGTAAGAGTGACAGATTGTCATAACAGGTGCCTTCTGTGTCACAGCAAGGTATCAGTATTTGCTTTTGGTTACAGCACTGATGCTGTAGCTACATCTGATTCTTGATTGGGTTAATGCTGTCAATTATGTAGTGCCATGGAATTAAGGCAGAAACTATTGATTTTCATGAGAATAGTGGGGTTGAAGCAGTGTGTTGCCTTGGAGGCCTTATCCACTGGTTCAGTTCTCCATTTTGACACAGAATTTTATATTGTCACATATAAATCAGTTATAGCTTTTGTTTACTATTATTATTATTACTATTATTATTATTATTATTATTATTATTATTTTATATTTTTTAGCAATTTCCCATTCAAAGTGGAAATCTTGTACTTTGATACACAAGCTCCATGAATCATATTCTAAAAAACCAAAGATGTTTCATCACTGTTGCATTACCTCAGCCCTGGTTTACATTTATGGTATTAGTCTTTCAGCATGAGGTGCTACTTCACTTAAACTAATCTATAGTATTTTTCTGTGCTATTTACCTCAGCTTTCACTAGTAGTATTCATCTTTACTAAGAACATTATAATTTTTTTCCAGACAATATTGTTTGGTTATAAACATTGGTTCTAGATATTAAAAAATGTTGCACAAAACTTTTTTATACTGCAAAGGTGTTCATAATTCTCTTGATCCATAAAAAAATGTTGACTGCTTTATTGTTACTGCTATTCAGTTTAATTATTTAGCTTACAGTTACTGTCTATTTTTCAGCATTCTCTCATTGTTAAAGGAATTACAACCTCCTGAGGGTTTTGAACTTTTTCCTCAGTCTGTTTATGGTTGGCTGAACTATGATGGTGATGAGCCAAATTGTGATATACAAGAGACACTGAGACAAGCTGTTACACAGGGAGCTACTGACTGGTAAGCTCTTAAAAGTAGGACATTACCCACAAACTAAAGGAAACAGACAGAATGAAGAAAGTTTATAAAAATAGCATAGTGATAGTTCTCTGTATTATAAGCACAAGACTTCATAACTTGAATATTTTTGTAGGTATAATCATATAATGGACAATAACAAGGTAAATGATTCTGAAGAAGAAGCTCAACTGAACCATGTAATTAAAATTGTACAGCTTGTAAGGACAGATCTTCAGAGAGCAATTGAATACCATGATAAAATTTTCCAACAGTAAGTACAGTCAGAATCATTTCTATTTTGGTTGTAGATAATCTACAATCTTCTCACTGCAGTGTACTTTTATGCATGTTGGCATTCCAAAAAAAAAAAAAAGAAAAAAAAGGCTAGGTACAAATACTGCATATTAATAATGAATTTACACAGGGAATAACATTGTCCCCATTTTTTAAATAGTGGACAATTTAACAAGTTAAATAAATGTTTCTGAAATATTTGGACGTACAAATATCATAATACTGTTATGAAACCTGGGTTAGGTTTAAAAGTGTCCATGTACGGAAATGATATGACATTAACGGATAGTTATTAATAATTCAGACATTATTAAGAGTCATTTTGGATATCTCATTTTTGAAAAGCTGAGAATTTAATGTGAGAATTGAGTATATATACTTTAAATAGTTATTCAGTCTATGTTTAATCTCTCTTATCTTGGCTTATGTTTATTTCCAGGACAATCCACTTACCATATGCAAAGACACTGTACAAATTGTATGAATCGAAAGTAAGTACTAAACATTGCAACACAGTAAAGTTTTTAGCATGTAATTCTAATTAACAGACATTGTACAATGATTTGATAATATTATGAAAAGGACAGATTGCTACTCCCATGACCACAGGCTCTGGCTGCCGAAGATTTAATGTACTCAATAAAGATATAGTAGACTGGTTGCTGGATGCGTATGCACTCTGCTAAATTCCTTATGAATTTTCCACTGTTCTACAGTGGTTGAGACCCACACAGCAGATAGAAAATAATGTTAGGCTTTTTTAAGCGACGGGCAAATAAAAACAAGACAAATGGAGAAAAGTAAGTAAACTGCTTATTGTTACAAAAGCAATTCCCATAACTGTTACATTTATCCACTGTGAGACAAAACAGTTGATACCTTCATGGAAAAAAGTTTGCGCTTGCCTATAACTACACCCAGACATACAGCTCTTCAACAAAAGCAAGTTTCCAGCCAAAATGTCTGCAGTTGTCTGCAGAATCATGATTGTACCCAAGCCACAGTGGCCACAAATGTTTTTCTTCATGGCTCCAAATTATGGAAATTGCATGTGGAGAGATTTGGACTGTATGGAGGATGTGTGAGGGCTTAACAGCAAAATTTCTGCAGTGTAGTCAAAACAACAGGTATGCCAGCTCCTGGAAATTCATGATGAGCTTTTTCTTTGACAGCAAGCACCCACTGCTCATGAGCTTTCTGTGACATGCATAGCATATGTGGATGCTGCAAAAATTGAAGCACCTAATTGGTTTTAAACATTAAGGAATTTTGATGCTGATGTCATTCTCTTGCTGGAAAATTACTCCCCAGATGTAGCCCAGGTGGTTTAGACTACACTGCATACATCTTGCTGGGAAGCTCTTACACATCTTCCATACAACCTCAACTTCTCCCCATACAATTTCCATATTTTTGGGGCACTGAAAAAATACATTTGTTGCCACCATGGCTTGGGTAAAATCATGATTCTGCAGACAACTGCAAACATAATTCCGTCAAGACATTGGCCATCTTACCTCATAATGACATAAATGTATTAACAGTTATGGCAACCACTTTTGAAATAATAGAGTGTTTACTTACTTTTTTCCATCTGTCTGTTTTCATTTGACTGCCCCTTATATTTTCTGCAGTAATGAATTTCCTCATACCACCATAATGGGAGAAAGGTATAATGAGATCTCATGAATAATATTAGACCACCTTTTAAATGTCTCTCTTAAATCAGTGAAAAAGGTGAAATATTTATTACATAACATATCAGGGCCACAAAGTGAAGGTCACAATATCATAAGGTATGTGCAAAGATGTAAGATATCATGTAAATTACTTGTGATAATAAAAGCACATAAATAAAACACCAGCCACCATTTGCCAAATGGGAATAAGTGCTGAATGGATGTGGTTGTAGATATGACAATTGCTGTCAAGTTATTTGAATTAGCTAATAAGTGCGATTTGCCTCCATTAACTGAGGATTTATGATAAATTAACTGATAACTTCAGGTATTTACTTACCATTAATTTGAGACTTTTTAAGTGTTGTTTATTACGTTTTATTCTTGTCCCACTGAGTCACTCTTCATCTGGATTCGTATATTGTATTTCCAGTTAATCTTTTTGGCACTGTTCATTTGAATCTTCCAAAAAGGAAGATCTGCCTTTATTAATGCCTACTTTCTACTACCATGTAAGCTGAAGTTTTATTTATTATTTGTAAGGGTTAGTAAGAGGGCCTTTTACACACAAATATTCTTTTGACTTGATTTTGAATCTGGTAGTGTTCTCTTACTTCAAGAGAAAGTTCACTATAATATCATGGCCGAAAGATAAGGGATGAGAAATTTTACACGTGGAACTAAATTGTAGTAATATTACATGTAGAAGTTGTTATGAACCAACCAAACATATTTTTCAACAAACATAAGTAACATTATATTTAATGTGCATGACTGTTTTCAAATGGGAACATTTATTTGTGCAGTTGTTTTTTCCTTTAGAGAACTTTACAGAGAATCTGCTGTTTTACAAAGTGCACATTTTTATTTTATTTACAGGTTTCAGAACTAGTTGGACCAGTTATCAAAAATGCGTGCATGTGTTTGAAACCACTGAAATTTGGCGATAACATGGAAGTTGTTGAAGGTGATACTGATCCCCTGAGTATGGGCACCAAATTGTTTGAGCTCTACTTGATTCTCCAAAGGTTCTGTGTGTAAGTACTTGTTTCAGAAGTTTCGTAATAAATGATTTCAATGGAAATTTCAGGTGAAACAAAATCAGAAAAAAGAATTTCATCTTTAATTAGAATCACCTAAAAGGAAAGATAAGAGATTATGCTAATATTTATTTCTTTAGATGTTAATCTGTTGCAAGCATTGTTACACAAAGGTTCATACAATTGAATATACATGCATTCCATCCTGGATTTTCCATTGTTCAAATAAACACGCTCCTTTATATAAGGACCTGAGGTGCTATGTTTTCCACACATAGGAACAGGTCACTTCCCGAGAAGTGATAGTATTACTTTCTGTAGATGAATGGTTTGTAAGCTATTTGTTGTATTGTATAGATCCACAACCACCATATACAGGGCGATTATAATTCAAATTAAACTTTCAAACTGCTGTAGAAATAACACCACTGATCAGAATGATGTGAAATTGCATTGGAATATTATCGAAGATGGGGGGAAAACGTATGGCAGAAGAAAAATAAATAGTTACAAAATGTAGCAATAGTTGGTGCTGTAAGCATCATAATTTAATAGTGGTTGACTAAAAATGACAAATCAGTCACACAACAATGCCTAAGGTGTACGTCTGACGTTAAGTAAACTATACTGCTCAGTGTGCGTGGGTGTACAGGTGTGATACTGTTAGTTACATAAGCCCACCCACCACAGCAAGGTCATATCATATCGGTTGGGAAAAATTGATTTATAATTGTCATGAGGAAAAAAAAATGCATAAAAGGCATCACTCACATCAGTTTTTAATTAACCAGAGATAAAAAACAGCATAAGAAGCATAGAAGCATCAATCACTTCGGGTTTTAATTGTCCTGAGGCCAAAAACTGAATGAAAAGCATCAGTCAGAATCAAATTGGATTATCAGTTTCCTTGTGACAGGTGCAAAACATGTTCAATGTGCTGTCCACCATTTTCCGCAACAAGTTGAAATTGAGAAACAGCTTGTTTCACAACTGACCGAAGTGCTTCCAGAGTCACATTCAGAATGTGTTGCACAATGCATGCCTTCAATGCAGTTAAGTTTGTAATTGGAACACTGAACACATCTTCTACATAGCCCCACAGCCAGAAGTCACACGGATTAAGTTCAGGTGACTGGGACAGCCAAACTGTAGGGAAATGACGGCTGATAATTCTAGCATTTCCGAAATGGTGCTTCGGCAGCTGCTTAACTGGTTTTGCAATGTGCTGAGGTGCAACATCTTGCATAAAAATGGTCCCATCCACACATCCACACTGTTGGAGTGCTGGAATGACTTGGTTGCTCAAACGGCCCTTGTAGTGCTTACTACTGACGGTACAGGTAACAGGACTGGAAACACCTGTCTCTTCGAAAAAATATGGCCCTATGAAAAATGATGCCTTAAACCAACACAATACCATGACTTTTTCAGGACGATGTGGTACTGGTTGATTTGTGTGTAGATTTTCCATTGCCCATATTCAACAATTCTGTGTATTGCCATATCCTGTCAGATGAAAGTGGGTTTCATCTGTGCACAAACTCTTCCACTGCAAATCATCGTCCACTTCCATGCGAGCAAGAAATTCTAAAGCAAAGTTCTCTCTTGCTGGCAGGTCAACTGGAATGGGTAATTTTGAATGTACAGCAATGTTCAGGCAATTCTCCGTGCACTACACACTTGCACACCACCACTTGTCTCCTCCTGCATTGCTGTGTCCACTGCTTCCACTGACGAATCAGTTTGTTTCCACCCTCTACCAGGTTTCACACCAAAAGAACCCATCTTTTCAATTTTCTGAGTCATTTTCTCCAGACCCGCAGCAGTCTTTGGACCAATGCCTTTTTTTTTTTTTTTTTTTTTTCCAAACCCTTGAGTGTCCGGAAATTCTGCAGAGCAACATATGCGCAGTTGTCATTCTTGTAATACAGCTTTACAAGCAGAGTGTGATCTGATTGAGAACATCACAGATTCAAAAGGAGGAAAGTCATGTACCTGGCCTGTTTATACAAATTTCAATGGGTCATGCACATGACAGGTGTTTTCATTTATGTCTTCTGACACATACATTGCCATCTATTGATCAATTTTCACACTTTTTTTTCCTTCTTGCACACATTTTCCCCCTTCTCTGATAATATTCCGTTGCAATTTGACATCATTCTGGCCAGTGGTGTTATTTCTACAGAGTTTTGAAAATTTAACTTTAATTATAATCACCCTATCATTTTTTGGAATGTTGTCACACTAGATGCCTTCAAAATATGTTCTTACGTGGTAAGCCTCAAATACTTTTGTACCAAGAGGTTCTTCACAAGTTCCATCAGCCTTACTATGACACACTTGCATGATAACTCTTTGGTTACTATTTTACTGAGACCATATTAAGAAGTTTACATCAATTTCCAATTTTTTGTTGCAAAGGTACAGGATCCAGCAGGGAAGTGTTACATTTTAAAGTTCTCCATCACATAAGTGGTGGGGAAACCAGCACATGTGCAATTGTTGATATATATTTATTATTAGTTGCCATTTCAGTAGCCATAGAGCTGTGGTCAGTTGAATATTTCTTTGTTTGTGACACTTCTGTTGCAACTGGTTATTCAGTAGTGCAGATGCAGCAAATATTTTGTAATCAATTCAATGTTGGTTGAATGGTGTTGTTCCATCTCATCCAACAATAATAAAGTGGTTCAAAAAAGTCAGAATGAGAGGAGCAGTGGGAGCTGGAAGAGCTTGGGAAGGTGTTCGGACAGTTAGATTGGCAGAAAACAATGAGAAAGTTTGACAAGCTGTGGAAGCCAGCCATAAGTGTTCAGTGGTATGACATGCTCACACTTTGTGCATTTCAGACAGGTGCATTTTGCATTTGACTTCCATTTTCATCCTTTTAAAATTGTGGTGGTTCGACAACTTAAGTAAAATAACTATTTACTGCGACTGGAAAATGATGATATTCTGATAATTAGCGATGAGGCTCATTTTCACATATTGGGTGCTGGGAACAAACAAAATTGCCAGTTCTGGCTAGAAAATAATCAACGGGAACTACACAAGAGGCCCCTGTATAGTGAGAAAGTAACTGTTTAGTATGGATTAGCCTGATTTGGTATCACTGGACCCTACTTTTTCTGAGAAAATGAACACACCATGACTGTCGGCTCACAGTGTTAGTTCATGATGTTGAAAGAATTTTTTTGCCAGAATTGAGAAGATATCAGGTTGACCTTCATAATGATTGATTTCATTGGATAGGGCTACTTCCCATACCTCAAGCCCACCCATGGCTTTTCTCAAGGAACATTTTCCAGGTCGCTTTCTCTCTTTACATGGGGATGTGGAGTGGCCAGATCTTTCTTCTTCCAGCTGTTGATTGTGGAGCTATCTGAAATCACAAATTTACATTGAAAAACAACAGACTCTTGAAGCTCTTTCAGAAGTAATTACCTGAGAACTTCCACTTGTTCTGCTTGTAATGTGAATGGAGGATTTTTCTGTTCACCTTCAACAGTGCCTGGAAATGAATGGCTGCCATTTGGATGGTGTCAGTTTTTGCACAGGAACTGCAATGCATTCTTGTTTGTGCTTTATGTTTATTAAATAATATATTTGTAATCTGTGAGAAATTTAAAAATTTAAATTTATAAAAAATAAATTTGTTAGAATGATCTGAAAAGTGTAACAGATCCCTACCAGATGTGGTATATGCCATAAACATGTAAAATGATTGCTTGCATGCTATTGTGGAGGCAGAAGGGTTCATTGGCATTTAGTAAATGATCATAATTCTTAGTTGCATATTGATTTGCACCTTACATTTCAATCAGCCAAATGTCCTGCATGATTAATCTACAATTGAGCCACAGCTTTTGCTCATATGTGTTTGTTTCCATACTAACATATTGAAGTATCAGTGAATTCTTTTAACAATTACCATTAGTGGTGTAGTAGCTTAGCAAGAAAGTTATGATAAAAAAAAGATTATGATAGTATCCGCATTTTAGTCATATTATAGAATTGTAAAAACCTGTTTTATGTAATCTACTAATAATTATATTATTGCAGGATGGGCATAGGATTATGTCCTGCAGACGCTGATGATTTTGAAATAAAAAACTTTCATCTGTGGTTCCATCGAGGTGTTGCTCAATGGCTTGATATAGCTTTATACAAGGCGTTACAGAGGATAAATAAGGCAGTGGAACTAGATAAGTTGGAACCTGTTGATAGCACTGTTAAATACAGTTCATCTGCTGTAGATACTCTGGCAATTTTTTATCAGGTAAAAACTGAGACACCTAATTCCTTTATTTGCCTTGTATTGCTGGTTTTTTTTTCTTTTAAACATAAAATGAAATTATTTCTCTTGATTGCAGATAAAAATTTTCTGGAAGCAGCTGAATTGGCCAGATGTAGAAGGTTCTTACACTTTTGTTGCAAAAATAATTGATGTAAGTACCCCAAATATGAATTCATGGAAGGAGGGGCCCTAAGTTATTTAGTTCTTCTGTTTAGAGAATGTTTTTGTAAAGTGAATTATTTTAGAATAAAGATAACTTTTGACCTATTTGTCTTTTAAATTTCCTTAATTCTCTTTGATAATATAAGGAAAATGACAGATTGCTACTCATCACAAATATGACACGTTGAGTTTTAGACAGGCACAGCAAGAATACTAAAAAACACCCTATGAGTTTTCCTTATATTGTTTAATTCTCTCTGTATTTATTTCCTTACTTTTTATTTTTAATTGCATGGACAAAATTTTAATTTCACTTTGAAACTTAGAACATCTTGATAGATTTATTACTACTGCTGGTATGAAATTAATATTTATTATCCTTCCTTATAGGATATTTGTAAGTGCTCAGTCTATTATGCAGACAAAATGGGCAAGAAAGTTGAAGGTCTTGGCGAAATTCGGAATGTATATGAAACAAAATTTGAAGTCACAAATGAGGTGAGTTTTCCGCGTAACATAGGTTTTAAATTCTTTCCATTCTCTGGGATTAATTGTGTTACAATGAAATATTTCTCTCTTTTTATAATTAATTAACCCTAAAAAAATTTTGTTTTCTCCAGTGGTGTCTGGCAATCAATAACATTGACTATGTTAGACAGTCGATAGTTCCTTTTGTGTCAGAACTGGGTATGGAGGAAATAATCACATCCCTTGCAAACTTCAGAAGTCAAACAGAAGCTGAACACTGCAGAGAAACATTACAGTTAGTGATTGACAATGATGTTGAAACAGTGCGAAATAAAATTCTGGAGTTACTGGAAACAGTTGCTGAAAAGGTACAGCATTATAAGTAGTTTTAGATTACACTAAAAATAATAAAAACATAATACCTCTGATAACAAGGCAGATGGTGTGTAAGCCTTGAAAGGTGGAGTGGAGGGATATAAAACTTAATAACTTGTTATTTATTAATGCTTGGTTTGATTTGTTCATTGTGATTGGAATAATTTTGAACTTACAGTGACTTAACATTTTTCCAGATGACACCATCAATACACAGATTTTTACTTGAAGGTGCAGAACTTTTACATCAAGACAGCAATACTTTGGACAGGTTAATGAAATACTTAGATGATAACCTAATTACACTTCATTCACAATTAAATGAAGATAATTTTGATAGAATCCTTGCAATTATGTGGGAGAATGTGTCTCACATTATGCTTGATATTGTGGAGAATAATCTTGAGGTAAGAAATATGTATTAGAAAATATTCTTACTACCATTCTCACAAAACATTGTTTGTTGAACACACAGACAATTCTTGCTCCTGCTTGTGAGAGCCTTATATAAGTAATTTTTTTTTCATTGTCTTCAATCAGCTGACACAATTTCCTTTGGCTTATTGTGGTCTGAATATTCCTGACTTCAACTGTGTTTTAATACAGTGACAGGTCACTTACCTTAACAAGCAAGATAAATGTAACAGTACAGATGAAAGAAACTGAGTGACGGAGCTTGGGAGAAGAGAGTAAAACAATAGAGAAACATGGGCAGAACAGTTCACATCTACATACATACACTGCAAGCCACTGTATGGTGCATAGTGGATAGTGCCCTGTACCACTACTATTCATTTCTTTTCCTGCCTCACTCACAAATAGCATGTGGGGGAAAATGACTGTCTGTATACTTCCATATGCGCACTGATTTCTCAAATCTTACCTTTGTGGTCATTATTGAAAATGTATGTTTGTGGCAGTAGAGTCATGCTGCAGTCACCTTCAGATGCTGGTTCTCTAAATTTTCATAGTAATGTTCCTCAAAAAAATGTTGCCTTCCTTCCAGAAATTCCCATTTGAGTTCATGAAGTATCTTCATAATACTTGCGTGTTGTTAAAACCTAATAGTAAAGAATTTAGCAGCCTACCCCTGAACTGCTTCGATGCCTTCCTTCACTCCAACCTGGTATGGATACCAAACACTTCAACAGCACTCAAGAATAGGTTGCATCTGCATCCTATATGCAGTCTTCTTTACAGATGAACCATGCTTTCTTAAAATTCTCCCAATAAACCGGAGTTGACCATTCATCTTTCCTACCTCAATCATGTTCATCCCATTTCATATCATTTTCAGAGCTACACCAAAATATTTAAACAATGTGCCTGTGTCAAGCAGGACACTAATAATATTTTGTTCAAACAATCAGGTTTGTTTTTCCTACTCATCTGCATTAACTTATATTTTTCTACATTTAGAACTAGTTAGTGCCATTCAACACATTAACTTAGAAATTTTGTCTAAGTCATTTTGTATACTCCTACAGTCACTGAAGTTTGACACCTTCCCATACACAACAGCATCATCAGCAAACAGCCAGACTGCTGCCCACCCTATCTGCCATATCATTTGTGTATATAGAAAATAATAGTGGTCTTATCACTCTTCCCTGGGCACTCCTGATGATCCCCTTTTCCCTGCTGAACACTGATCATAGAAAACAACATACCGAGTTCTGTTACATGAGAAGACTTTGATTCACTAGTGTATCTGGGAACCTATTCAATATGCTTGTACCTTTGTTAAGAGTCTGCAGTGGGGCATGGTGTCAAACGCTTTTTCGAAATCTAGAGTTAAGGAATCTGCCTGTTGCCTTTAATTTCTATTTTGCAGTAAATCATGTGAAAAAAGCATGAGCAATGCTTTTTAAAAACTGTGTTAATTTGTGGACATAAGCTTTTCAGTCTCGAGGAAAGTTATTACAGTCAAACTCGGGGTATGTTCGAAAATTTTACAGCAAACTGATGTTAAGGATATTAGTCTGTAATTTTGCAGGTCCATTCTTTTAGCCTTCTAATAGCCAGGAGTCAATTGCACCTTCTTCCAGTCATTTGGAACTTTGCACTGGGTGAGATATTTGCAATAAATGCAAGCTAAGTATGGGGCCAGTGCCATAGCGTACTGTTTGTAAAACCAAATTAGGATTCCATCCAGAACTGGTGATTTACTTGTTTTCAACTCTTTGTTGTTTCTCTATACCAGGGGTGCTTATAATTCTGTTGTCCACATGGGAATCCATATGGTGGTCAGATGACTCTGTATTTCTTTGATTCTCCTGCATGAATGATTTTTTAAATGCATAATTTAAAATCATTGATTTGTTTTGCTGTCTTCTGCTGCCACACCAGATTGGTAATTGAGTGACTGGATAGAAGCTTTAGATCCACTTATTGATTTTACAAAGGACCAGAATTCCTCAGGTTCTTGGCCTGATCTTCAGCTAAGTTATGGTGGCAGTAGTTGTTAGACACGTTGCATGTAGATTTTTTCACAGATGTGTAAATCTCTACTAACCCCTGGCCTTCATCATTTGCACATTATTGTTTGAACCAAAAGTGCAACAGCTTTCATTTTCTCAGCATTTTCTGAATTTTATTGTTAAATCATGGTGTGTCTTTTCCATCCTTAATCCACTTACCAGGTTCATACTTGTCCAGAAAATGATTTACAATCTTTTTAAACTTTGCCCATAATTCCTGTGTGTCCATCATCTTAATGATGTCAGTTCTTTGTCTAAGTGAGATGCTAACAACTGCACATCTGCTCTTTCTAGCAAAAACATTCTCCTGGCCATTTTGACTGATTTATTAACATTTTTAACAATAGTAACTATGATATCATGATCACTGATCCCCATCTATACTGATGTCATTGATAAACTCTGGCCTGTTTGTGGCTACATGGTCAATAATATTTCCATTGTACATGTGCTGCCAAACTAGCTGCTCAACACAGGTTTTAAAAACTGTTCCAAAATACTTCACATGACTGTCTGCCTGTACCCCCTTCAATGAATCCATAGAAGTGCCAGTCTACACTTGGTAGGTTAAAGTCACTTTCACCTAGAATTGCAAGGTCTGGGTATTTATGTGATACTGTACATATACTTCCTTTGAATGACTCTGGAACTGTCACAGCAGAATTGGGTGGCCAGTAAATACATCAAACAATAAACTTGCTTTCACCTACAACTGTCATATGTGACCAGATAACTTCAATCACACTCAGTTTCGATCTTAGTAGAGACAATATTTTTGTCAACTGCAATGAACACTCCCTGCTCCCCTCTAGCCCTTTGGTGTCTAATCTGTCTTTTTGATATACATTCCATGACTCATTAAATGTCTCAGAAATTTTTACTTTGGGTTTCAGCCACCTCTTGGCCACAAGACTAATTTGAAAGCGAGAACTTTCCTGGAGGGCCCCAAATTTTGGAACTTTATTACAAATACTTCAACAATTTACTGGCAAAATTTTAACGGTCATATTGTCTTTACCTTGAATGTTGTTTGATTTTTCTATCTGCATATAAACTGGTGATTGTTGAATAGAATACCTCAAACTACCGCCTAGCCTTAAAAATGCCATGTGCATTATACAAGTTCTTTGCTACCCCAGTAGCTGCTTTCTTTGTGTGGTGGAGCCCTGAGCTATCAAGGGGTTGTGACAAATGTAGTATTGCAAGTAATAGTGGGTTTGGTGGCTATGAGGGGGTTTGATGGAGGCTCTTGTTGTTGTTGTTGTTGTTGTGGTTGTTGTGGTGGATAGTGATGCCAAAGGCAGAAGTGTGAAAACTTAGTCCCATAGCTGAATAATAGCCAGCAGAACATTTTCAGTATACCTGTTTGCCACTCAGTGTCTCCTCTATGTAGCAAGTAGCTATCTTAATTTTTCATATTTTTGTATATAAATGTCTGCTTGCATCTGTGTGTGTGTGTGTGTGTGTGTGTGTGTGTGTGTGTGTGTGTGTGTGTGTGTATACCTGTCCTTTTTTCCTCCTAAGTCTTTCTGTGTGTGTGTGTGTGTGTGTGTGTGTGTGTGTGTGTGTGTGTGTGTGTGTGTATACCTGTCCTTTTTTCCTCCTAAGTCTTTCCACTCCCGGGATTGGAATGACTCCTTACCCTCTTCCTTAAAACCCACATCCTTTTGTCTTTCTCTCTCCCTCCCTCTTTCCTGACGAAGCAATCGTTGGTTGCGAAAGCTTGAATTTTGTGTGTATGTTTGTGTTTGCATGTGTGTCTATCGACATGCCAGTGCTTTCATTTGGTAAGTCACATCATCTTTGTTTTTAGATACGTATATAAACTTTATTTGATCACACCGATTACATGTCAAATGCTGAAAGATAAAGAAATATTATTGCAGTTTTTCTGTTTGATTTTATTCTATTATATCTTAATCAGTTAAATGAATTTTCATTGCGTTGAAAGACCAGTTAGAGCTTCATCTATCTGAAACAATACAATGTCCTGAATTGTAAATATTGATCCTTGTATATTTGTTGTAGTTGTATTTTTAGAGGTAAGAGAAAAGTCAGATTTAACATAATCCAAAATTTTGATTTAGTTTAAAGTTGCTTTTCAAAGAGACTTACTGATTCATTTTGCTTATGGGAGAGCTTTTGGTTTATAAAATACCATTAAAATGTAAAGAAAGTAATATTGCCTTTACTAATGTTGATTTATTATCTTTCTGCTTTTCAGAAAAGGAGGCCTCCATCATTTTTTGCAAATCTGCATGAAACACTGAATATATTGATAGGTTTCTTCAGACAAGGAGCAGAGAGAAACACCTCCCCAGTTCTTCAGCAAATAGATTCAATGTTGAAATTACATGGCATGGAGACATCTGAACTTATACATCATTACCACTTAGAAAGGCTTGAAGAGCAAAATGCCATGGAGACACCACACTTTGGGTTACTTACTATCAGAGCACAGTTTGTGGAAGACTTACTAAGAGTAGAAATTATGAATGCTAGGAACCTTCGACCAATGGATTCAAATGGTAAGGAAATACCTAATATCAATCACTTATAAGTTTGAACCTACATGAATGAATGCAATGGCATAGAAGAAGAATAATTTAACAGGGATTGGATTGGATTGGATTGGCTAAAATATCTCAAAAGGAGAATTGGGAAAGCCCTAGCAAATCTGAGGAGAGAGGTGAGGGGGGAGGAAATTATGGCCACAAATAACATCCCAGGCAAAGGCACTGAAGAGCTCAGGAGCAGATACAATAAGGAGACTAAACTGTTTGAAAAATAAAAAAAAAAAAGGCTAGAAAAGGGCCACAACATATTTTAAGGCAACTGTGGTCCCCATAACAAAGAAAACAAATTCAATGTGTGCAAGGACAACAGAAATATTAGTTTCATATCTCATGCTGTCAAAGAAATATCTTATATAGTATGGGGAGCAGTGCAAAATAAAATAAAGACAACTTACTACAAAATTAATATGGATTGCATAGAGGAAGAGTAACAAGAGAAGTCATTGGATGTAAGAGTCTGTTAACTAATGAACTTATAAAAGTCAATATGGATATTAATGATTACTGTGTGTTTCACAGATTGAAGAAAAGATTTAAATATAGCAAAGTAGAAAATAATATTTAAAATGTGAAAGCAATAGTAATGTACTGGAAGAAAAAGACTAATAAGAGAAATATACCTATGATAGAGAGCAGTGGTGAAAATTCAGGAAAAAATATATATAATTGTTACCGAGAGAGATGTGGGAAAAGGTTGCATTGTTCTAGTCCTGTTTAATATATTTGTTCATTCAGTCATCATGTTACCGAGAGAGATGTGAGAAAAGGTTGCATTGTTCTAGTCCTGTTTAATATATTTGTTCATTCAGTCATCATATCCTATAGATACAATCAAGAAGGATGACTTTTAAAAATGTTGAACAGTCAGTGTACACTTTAACAACTGACAAGCAAATCAGAAATATGATCGGTACACTGTATTAACAGTAAATTAACACTATACTGCATAGTCCTATTCATGCTTTCCTTCCCCCCCCCCCCTCCCCCACACACCTTTTCATGAGTTCATCCATGGTGCACACAGGCCCCCAGGTATTGCAGCCAATTCTTCCTTCTTTGGCTGTATTTCCTTCACCCTACCCTCCCTCCCTATCCTCGGTCCTTCCCCATTGTCCCCTCCTTCCCCTCTCTTGGTGTTCTGATTTATATCAGCCTGGCTATCAACCTAGTTTCCTGTATTGCTTGCAATTTTGTTCCTTCTGTCTGTCCTTTTATCCTTTTTGGCATTTAGGTCCTCACTTGTTTGACCTCCATTTCAAAATTTCCCGTTTTTAGTGTGAGCCATTTTGGGAAGAACTCCATCCCTAGCATCTACGGTGTGGATTCCTCTCCCCCTTTCTTCCCCTCTCTCTGTAGCCTTCTTCCACCCTGCTAGGTCACCAGCACTTGTAGCTAGTCTGTGTGGTGGGGATGTTACATACTCGTACACCTGAGTCACCTGACAACACATGGATCACACTACTGATACCTGAGCTGTTCCCTCTCCATGTATGCCAAGGAATGGTTTCTTGTCTTCTTGGAGCATTGGAACACCTGGCAATGGCTGCCGTGCCAGATGGCCCTTGCTGTGGCCTGGTGGTGCCCATGGGAAGAGTCCCTAGTCAGAGTGGGTGGTATAAGGGCGAATGCTTGGTGTCTGAAGCATATCAAGCTGCAAAAATCTGGCTGTTCTTAAACAGCCATCTCTCTGAATGGTGAGTGGTCATTGAATGCTGCTTCTTATGACCTGGCAACCTTCCCTTCCCTGGCGACATCATGGGAGGAGGGCCAGGCTCGATGTCTTGGGATGAAACACTTTCCCCATTACCTCATCTGTACTAGGACTGATGGGGACACATTCACCACCACATTCACCACCACCACCAATTTTTGTTGAAAATATTGAGGACAAGTATGGTGAAGTGGAGTCTCTTAGTAAGATGTGATTGGGCTCCCTGTTGATCAAAACTTCTCCTGCCACCCAACCCGCAGCTCTTTGGGTGTGAATGTCTTGGCAATGTCCCAGTGTCTATTACTCCTCACCAAGCTCTGAATATGCTCCAGGGAGTGATTTTTCATAGGGACCTTATCCTGCAAACTGATGAGGAACTATGGGCTAATTTGGAGCAGCTGGGTGTTCATTTTGTTCGATGTGTGTAGAAGGGTCGCAAAGACAACCACACCAATACTGGCACCTTCATTCTGGCTTTTCAGGGAAAGAGCTTCCCCGAGGAGGTCAAGGGATGGTTATGTACTACTGATGTGTCATGGAGCCATACATCACTCCACCAATGCGGTGCTTGCATTTTGGGTATATGTCTTCCAACTGTACGGTGGACCCTCTGAGTGGTGACTGTGGACACTCCCTCCATGAGGGAAGCTCCTGTGTTCCACCACCTGTGTGTTTCAATTGTGTTGACTACCACTTTCCTCACTTGCCGGATTGCCTGGCTTAAAAGAGAGAAAAGAAGATCCAAGAATACAAGTCCCTGGATTACCTGTCTTATGCTCAGGCTCGCCAAAAGTATGAGAGACTCCATCCAGTGACACTATCTTCAACTTTTGCCTCTGTTACTTCATTTCCTCCTCCTACCTCTTCCTTACACCAGCCCCATCTCCCTCTCCCCTCCCCCTCCCCTGCAGTTTACACAACCTCCTGTCTTGGAGCCGCCCCCCTGCCAGCCAAAGAAATGCCTCCTTCTTCGGCACCTGTCAGTGATAAAGTTCCCTCACAGGACCCCTCTTCCTGGCGTGTCTCAAGCCGGACGACTCCTGCCACCACTTGGCCACAAGATGCACCATCTGTGGGCCCCCAGGTCACTAGCTCTTTCAGTTCTGGATCTTGCAGAATCCTGCACTCGCCCTGTGCTCTGTCCTCCTCCACCTCTGAAAGAGAATAAGAAAAAAACCTAAATCGTCCTATTTTGCATTCTGTCTTGTACTTCAAGAAACGCATTTCATGGTTATCAGGTGTTCTGTCAGAACTGTGCTGGCCCCAGGGTAACATCTGATGGGGTCTGGTTAGCTCCAATGTTGTGAGTGACTGGATCCCCCTATGTACCAACCTGGAAGCCATAGTGATTAGAGTGCAAATGACTCCAGCACTCACCATTTGCAATGTCTACCTCCCTACAGGTATGCCATTTCCGTACATTGCACTGTCTACCGTAATCCAGCAACTCCTGCCCCCATTTCTACTCCTTGGGGAATTCAATGCCCGCTACCCACTGTGGGGGTATGTTACTTCAACAGGCAGGGGTCTCCTAGTTGATCAACATATTACGACCTTGATTTGTGTCTCCTCAATGATGGTTCCCCTACCCACTTAAGTGCCGGTCATGGCACCTTTACTGCTATCGTTCTCACAATCTCCTCCCCTGCCCTCGTGGCTTCCCTACATTGGTCATCCCATGATGACCTTTGTGACAGTAGCCACTTGCAGTGAATCTATTGTTCCACTGCTGCTCCCAGGCAGACAGGCCCCCACGCTGGGAATTCCACCAATTGGCCTTTATATATGTCTGCTGCGCACTTCAACATCTCCCTCCTGAATTCCATTTATGCAGTTGTGCAAGGCTTCTCTGCCACTATTCTTCATGCTGCTGGCACTGCTATCCCCCTTTCCACAGGCCCCACTGTCATTGACCAGTACTGTGGAGGACCAAGAATGTTGCAGTCACTGTCCAGGACTGCTGACAGGTGCTGCAGCATTCTAAGCGATACCCTCCACAGACCAACCTCCTTGCTTTTAAGTGTATCCATGCTAAGACTCATTACCTTATTAGGCAAAGTAAACAGGAATGCTGGGAGCTCTATGTTTCCTCCCTGGGGATGTATGCCTCTCCATCACAGGTTTGGTCCAAGCTCCGTAGCCTTCTGGGCCACCAGTGACAGTCAACTGTCTAGGGTGTTAACCTTCAAGGTTCTTTGTGCACTGATCCATTGGTTCTCGCAGAACACCTCACAACGCACTTTGTGATGGCATTGGCATCTTCTTCCTGTCCTGCTTCCTTTCTCCGGCAGAAATGCAAAGTTGAACAGACCCCCACTGTTTCATTCCTCACCATGCTGAGCCCTATAGTGAACCCTTCACTGAATGGGAATTCTTGCAGGCTTGTACCTCTTCGCAAGACACTGCCCTAGGCCTGGATTCCATCCACAACCAGATGAGCCAACACTTGGACATTCCCCAGAGGCAAGATCTCCTCAGGATCTTCAACTGAATGTGGCTCAGGGGTTCCACCACAATGATGAGACAGTATAGTTATCCCCCTCCTTAAGCCCAGGAAGAACCCAACATCTCTTGACTGCTACCACCCAGTTAGCCTGATGAATGTTCTTTGTAAACTGCTTGAGAGGTTGATTAGCTTCAGATTATGTTGGGTACTTGAATCTCTGGGCCGTTTGTCCCTGTATCAGTGCTGGTTCCAGACAGGATGCTCTCCAACTGACCATTTACTCAGATTGGAAATAGCCATCCAACCGGCTTTTACTCACTGCTGGCACCTTGTTGTGTTCTTTTTTTGACTTGTTTGAGGCATAAGGCATGGCTTCGCACCATCTGATTTTAGTTACCCTCCATGACTGGGGCGTCCGTGGTCCCCTTCATATTTTTATCCCCAAGTTTTTACCTCACCAGCTCTTCCTGGTTAAAGTTGGCACTTCACTCAGCACCCCTTGGATTCAGAAGAACAGTATCCCACAGGCTTCTGTGCTAAGTGTCATACTCTTCCTCATTGCCATCAATGGGCTTGTGACCTCTGTTGGGCCTCTGGTTACCCCGGCATTGTACATCGACAATTTTTGCATCTGGTGCAGCTCCCACTCGGTAGCATCTGCTAAGCGCAGGCTCCAAGGCACCATCTGATGGGCCTCTGCATGGGCCACATCCCATGGCTTCCAGTTTTCTTCCTCCAAAATGAGGGTTATGCATTTTGTCGTCGACCCACAGTACACCCCTGTCCAGAACTTTATTTGGGTGACCAATACCTTGTTGTTGCTTCACAGTCCAATCTTAATGCTCTCCACCTCCTACCTAACACATCTTGGGGTGTGGACCATACCACTTTTCTCCATCTTTAGTGTGCTCTGGTCTTGCCCAGACTAGATTATGGTAGTCAGGTTTATGGCTCAGCAGCTCCCTCCACTTTGAAACTGCTTCAGCCTGTTCACCATTGTGGGCTGCGTCTGGCTGTTTGTGCCTTTTGCACTAGTCCCATTGATAGTCTCCTCACAGAAGTGGGAATTCCACCTCTACATATACTTTGGAGCCAACTCCTAGTTTCTTACACAATCGCCATTCACCAGTTCCCTGACCATGCTCTTTGCCAATGAGGGATGTCTCCCTCCTGACACCCATCCATGGGTGGTATTGCCGGTTGGCATGTGTCTCACTTCTGTCTGTTGGGATCTCCATCTCTGTTCACTGGAATGCACCTCGTGTCTTTCCTCTCACAACCCCCCATCGGATGGTGCCTAGACCATGGATTAGGGCCGATCTGTTCCAGGGTCCTAAGATTTCTGTCACCCCTGAGGTTTTCTGGCATCTTGTATGTGCCATCCTTGCAGAGTTCCAGGGTGTCACCATCTTTTATACTGATGGTTCTAAGACAATTGATAAGGTGGGATATGCTTTCACATTTCCTACTGGCTTAGAACACCATTTATTGCTCGGATCTTGTAGTGTGTTCACAGCAGAGCTTCTGGCAATTCACAGAGCTCTTCTTTTCATTTCTCAAGCCTCTCTCCACAGTGTTTTAATTTGTTCAAACTCAATGAGTGGCCTGCAGGTTATCGACCGAAGCTACTGTCATCACCCTTTGGTCTCTTCTATCCATGACCACCTCTCAGCCTTGGCTGTGTTGCCTGTTCAGTTGTCTTTCTCTGGGTCCCAAGTTATGTGGCTGCTTGTTTGGATAGAGAAGCAGACTCTTACCCGCCCCCCCCCCCCCCCCCCCCCCTATTTCCTTTCATGATTCCAGCTGCAGATATGCAGACCTGCGTCAAATCTCTTTTCCCAAAAATGGAATGACATCTGGTGTGCTACTGCTCTTAGTAATAAACTCTCCACAGTGAAGGAGTCCACTACAGTTTGGCACTCTTCCTTTCACTCCTCTCAGAAGGAGACCACTGTCTTATGCCATCTACGCATTGGTCATATCAGGCTCACACATTGTTTCCTCCTACGTAATGACCCATCCCCACAATGTGGTTGTGGAGCCAGACTGACGGTATCCCACTTATTGGTGGAATGTCCCCTTCTTTTGGCTCTTTGTGCTAAGTATAGTCTTTGCAATTCCTTAAATTTAATATTAGCAGATGATTCATGGATGGTTGAACTGTTCCTCAGTTTCCTCCATGAAAGTGGTTTTTATTTCTGGATATAAGGTTCTACTTTAGTCTTGGAAGCAGGGGCAGGTTTTTGTGTCTGTGTTTTTTTCTGCTAAAATTAATCACATAAATGAGAAAGCAAGTTGCTGTTAAAAAGCTACAGCCTTCCCATTTCTACTAAACAGTATAACTCCTGTTAGTAGATTAACATGTTCTCTGCTACGTTGGTAGTTTTCAAAACAAAGACTCTGTAAATATAGAGCCTTGTTTGCAGCATATTATTTCAATGAGTTATGTAGCCAACAGAGTTTTTTGTTCCTCAAATCTAGATATCCAAAAAATTTGCAGAAAGAGTTTGTAAATGAGGTTTTAATTTTATTTTGAACTAGTTGAAATATCCAACTTCTCACTTTTATGTTAGATGGTAGCTTATTGAATACATCCTGCATCCTTGTATGTAATTATTATTAATGAAAAGGTGCATAGTGTGCAAATACACTCTTGTAGAAACACTTAAGAGTTCAGGGCTCCTCGTAGCATGGTTGTCATAGAATCCTGGACATTTTTGGCATCTAAGTATCCTCCATTTCATTCTTGTAACTGTATGTACAAATATGGATACATTTTTTGGAGACAGAAAGGTTCTTCTTCAATCTAGTAAAAAATGAAGCATATTTACTACAAATGTAGTACAAAAAATTTATTTAAATTTCAGTACATGGTTGGCAACGAAAAATTCTGCACAGCTTCTTGTTAGTAGGTATACTTAACAATACTTGCTATTGTGTGGTACAATTTGAAACACTCTGGCATGTACAGTGGAACACTATACTCAGGGCACCACAGTAATGTTTATTTTGTTGAAGTCTTTCCACTGGAAAGTTTTGTTTCTTCTTCACAAACTTAACACACACACTTTTGCAATACTAGCAGTATGTTGGTGTACACTCCCTTTCTTTGTTCACCTAACAGAAGAAGAAAAATTGTCAAATGGCAGCCTTTGTCCTGATTATTTCTTGTTTTATGTTATAAGATGAAATCAATCACTTCTGCCCACATAAAAAGTTGGAAAAACAGTTTAGTCCACCATTTTATTTGCCTTGTCTTGAAAGGGTAGTGAAATAAGAGTTGCTCATTCCTGTCTACATCTGTCTTATTGAGATTGTAGAATAGAATGTCATCAGATTTTATTTTTTTGTCATCCTTGTTTTGCTACAACCTTCTACTTCTTTTTTGTGGGTTTGTGAAGACCTGACAAACACACACCATCCCTTGTGTCCTTCCACTTTAGATACAATTGTTTCTTCCTCACAAACAGCTTCATGTTGACTACTCTTTGTTCAGGAAATCCTGTTTGATTAGGTATGCACATTCCCACAGTCTTCGTCTTGTGCTCCCACAGAAAATCAGAAAGAGCTGGTGAACTGTAATATCTGGCCATATAAATTGTGTGTCCCTTGCTGATGTAGCCAGAGAAAAGTCTCTGAAACAAGACAGTGACTGAATTGTCTCCCTACTCTTTCCCTGTGTAAACTTCAATGTCTAAAACAAATCTTGTCTTCAAATTGCATAAGGCAAATAATGATCTACAATTGTCAAGTCCTTTTTTTTATACACAAGGAAATTAATTCTTCCCTTGAATCAACACACACCTTTATCAATGATAAGGCATTCCTCGGGAAAGAATGCTTCAGAAAATTGTGAAAGTAAAATATATAGGTAATCTCTAATTTTATGCATGGGATCATTGCCGTGTTCATTACTTGGTATGTATGAGGCATTGTCATTTACGTGCAGGCAAGAGAGAATAACAAAGAATCTATTTCTGACCACTGTAGACCAGTGTGCACACAGTGTGTTTTTCTTTGTTAGGTGGACATAAATTACAACAGCAAAGAAAAACTAATACTAGTTTACGCCATTTTATGAGCTCCACATGCCTGTGGGTGTCATGTTGTTTGAGCTTGTCATGTTATCTGGACTGGATTTCACATACTTCTTAATTTCTGCCTTGGTGAGCTTAACCATTGATGTAGGGGAAAAAATGGACAAAAATGTTGACAGAACTGTTACTGCCATTGACATTTGTCACACATTCACATTCTTCTTTGAGTTCAAGCAATGATGGTTGTTCATCCTAATTTCACATCTGAAGATTTTTCAACACTAGAACATCTTGTCTTGCATTGTGTCTCTATAGATGGCACTACATTTGAAGTACAACTTTGATTATTAGGAAGAGTGAGGGTAGTACAACAAGTAATGCAACACATTTTTTTCTCAGCCGATCTTAGTTGGAAAAAGTGCAGATGTTGCTGTGGAACATAATGGAATATTCCCACTTCAGGTCCTGTATAGGTGGTGGCACTATACATGGCCTTCAAAATGGCATATGTAATAGAGGGGCATTCCAAGGAGAGCTGTTGTTTTCTTTTGACAGAAAACCAGAGCATCACATATGTTCAGAGGCACCTGCAGAATTCTATGGAGAACTGGCAATGAACAAATCATGGTGAGTCATTGAGCAAGGCATCTGTTATCACAACAATGTTGCACAAACTTGGCTGATCTCCTGAGGGCCAGCCAGCTATATGCATGGCTCTGACATCAAAAATTAGAGAGATACCATGTGAGCATACAGGCCCTCCCAGTAAGGCAACTTAAGGCCATCACATTGAATGAGGATTATGTTGAAAAATAGTATTTTGTAGCCAAAAGAGTAGGGAATAATATGGTGTATTGCAATTCTGAATGAAATCAATCTGCTTTCAGAAAAAAATGTTACATTACTTATTGAACGCCGCTCATGTATTACACTCTTCTTGATCTCAGTAGTGGTCAAGAACATATTACCAGAAAATGTGTTTCTAGCACAAGGAACCTGCAAAAATTACAGCTGTATGTGACAGTGCTGTGGTTTTGAATAAGTGAGGGTTGTCCTTCAGAATACTGAAATAGTTTCAGAAACATTCACACAGTGGAAGCACCATGCAGAAGCCAGTTCACAGCATGCCAACGCTGAATAGAAGCCTTGAGCACAACGGAAATAACATGAACAGAGGAAGATGGGTGGACCTCTGTCATGGGATACTTGTAGCAGCCCGCCACAAGAGCTGAACTCGGGCCTGCAACAGAAAATATTAAGACAGTTGTAAGAGCAGATATGCTGAACTTAGCTTCTTAATTAGCTGTGTGTACTTTATGTTAACTGTTTTTACTCTTTAAAGATACTGGAAAAATCATTTAGGTAGTTTACCAAAAAAGTGTACTTGGTACCAGTCCTTCACATGTTATGTTCCACCATTGTGAGTTTAGTTTCATGCCTATGATATAGTCTGTCAGTGAAATTCCCTGGTGCCACTTAGAAAGTAAGACTGTGTCCTTCAAAGAAGAATATCATGCCATTAAATTTTAGTTTGCAAATGGATGGCAATACATGACCTGCAACATACACCCATGGTGGCCACATGGTACGTCCGGAGTTCTAGTGGTAGGGTGTTCCATACCTTCACCAGCATGGTTGATAACTGCTGGATAGTCATTGGTGCATGTGGACATGCTGCAGTCTGTCTCCCCATTGCATTCCACATGTGCTCAATGTGATTTAAGCCAGCGGGAATGGGCAGGTCAGTTTATTCATCAAATATCCTCTCATTCCAAAAGCAGCTCCACTTCCACCCCCACCTCCATGTGTGCTGTATAGTGCAGTATCATCCATAAAAATTAAGTTGAGGTTCAATGAATCCCTGAACAATCCCACATGAAGAATCAGTACATTTTGCAATAATGTAGACCAGTGAGTGTGTGGTGTTCAAAGATTTGGAGGTCAATACACCTATGTGACATTGTCTCCCCACATTGTAATACCTATACCATCAAAACTATAATGTTTGACAATGTTCCTGGGTGCTTTACATGTTCCCACCTCTTTCTGTATGAGGGTACATTCATAATCACTATGCAGATGGGATATGCCCTCCTCATAGAACAACACACAACCCCAGTCCTCATTGGTCAAATCTGTATGCTCTACGCATTATCACAAACAGTGCCACTAATGTGCAGGTCTCAAGAACACAGCATATTTGTCGAGACACCACACTCATGCAGTCACCATGCCATTGTGGAGCCTGAAATTGTATGACTTGTAGTCCTGCTAAATGTGGCTGCAATTGTGTCCGCTGTTTGATATGTGTCCCTTCTTGTCTGTTGCACAATGTAGTGATCATCTGCTGCTGTAATTGACCCTTCCCCAGTTCTTCAGGTGCCAGTGCCTGTGGTTCAGAATACTCCCCATGCATGTGAAACAAAGGTGTAAACAATACCAAACTTGTGGGCTCTCATGTCTGCTTCCTGTGCATAATTAAGAATTGGGCTGCTTTGGTATAGTTATACCTTGCCTGAAAAAAATTAAAGCAACCAGAATGAGAGGAGGGATCAAAGTGTAACTTAAGGGGTTGAGATGGTATGTAATGTTATTTCAGTGATTACAAAGAACTGTCAGCATTCACAATGAACTTGGCAGTATGAGTCTACTTTCCAATATGACACTGCACCACCTCTTGCCAGGATGCATGTGCTGATTCGGATGGGAAGGTATCATAAAGCCATTGTATTTTCTCCTGAGGCAAACTGGCCCACAACTTTTGCAACTTGGCCTTTATGACATAGATAATGACACTGTAATGGAGTTGATACCTGAACTGGTTCCACATATGCTCTATTGGGGATAGAGCTGGGGATATTGCAGATGATAGGAGTACCTCAACATCACATAGACAGTTTGTACAAATACATCTCATGTGGACAAGTGTTGTCCTGTTGAAAACTGGCACCATGATACTGTCACATGAGATGGAATAAAGATGATGCAGAACATCCATGACATACAGACGTGTCATCATAGTTCGCTCTATCACAACCAGTCACCACCTGAAGTCATAAACAATGTCCCCCACCATGATGCCAGGAGTAACACTGCTGTGCCTCTTCAAAACAGTAGAAGAATGGGTCATTTTCCCAGGTTACTATGATAGCCGTCAACAGTGTTCATCTGGAGCAGTGTACAACTGTAATTCATCACTGAGCACAATGCAATGCCATTCATCAGAGGTTCATGCTTTCCTGTCATGGCATGATTCTAAATGCATCTGTGTGTTGAGGTGTTAATGGCAGTCTATGCATAGGCTGGTAATTCCATAGTATGGTTCTGTAGTATGATGCACAATGATACAGAATGTTGCAGGGAGACCATTACAGTTCTTGGATGGCAGGTACACATGTGAAATCATTACAGCATGTGGTCACAGTACAGCAATCCTCCCTTGTGGCCTGGCATCATCAGCAGGAACCTTGATGTTGAGTATGAGTAGCATGATGAGAGACAAATGGAGACCCACAATGAGGCTTTTTCAAATTCTGACAAGTGCTGATAATGCCGTATCGCATGAGTATGCATCTTCATCTCCATTACAGTGATAACCCAAACAACACTTAAACATGAACAACATTAATGCACTCTGGTGGCTGTTCTGCCTGTCACAGAGAATTGCAGTTCTAATCATTTACATAACAATTGATGGTGTTTACATGTACAAAGTTACACTGGCATTAGACCATGTCTTATAGGTACTTCATCTTTTTTGTCAGGCAGTGTAGGTGTCTGTGGTACTGAGAAATATTTTTATTTCAGTTTTCCCTCAAAATTTTATCATAACTGAAAGAAACTACCATTTGATTTATTCCTATGGTATTCATTTGATTGAACATTGACACTTTTTCCATGTGTATTATTGTCTAATATAATCTCATAAGTATATCAAACTGTTAAAATTTCTTTCAGGTTCCTGTGACCCTTATGTAAAGATACACTTACTGCCAGAGGAAAAATTTGGTAATGTAACCAAGCCAAGAACAAAAACACACAAGAAAACAGTTTTTCCATTATATGATGAAACATTTACTATGTAAGTAAAATGATGGTGCTTTTGTTAGAGGTGTATACTTAAGAGATCCTGATA
Source organism: Schistocerca cancellata (assembly GCF_023864275.1). Lineage (NCBI taxonomy): Eukaryota > Metazoa > Arthropoda > Insecta > Orthoptera > Acrididae > Schistocerca > Schistocerca cancellata. The sequence goes on from NC_064626.1 coordinate 732,431,657, forward strand.
TTACTGAACATTATTTTGTATTTCAGAAATTTAACACCAGAGCAACAAGGAATCAAAAATGGTATTGTACATTTTGTGGTTAAAGATCAAGACTTCATTGGGGCAAATCAGTTTATCGGTGAAGCATACATTGCATTTGCAGATGTTCCACGTACTGACATGACAAAAGGGCTTGAGGAACTGGAGCAGATTCATCTCAAGTTGAGCAGACCAACTCGATTTGGTAGGCAACAGAATGATCTCTCCTATTTTAGTTTTTGAATATTTTATAATAAAAATGACTGTTAAAAAACACATCTGTTTTAGAAGGCAATTCAAGACTGATGCAGTATGTCTCCAAACATATTTCTCTTACTGCATTGAGTAATTAGCTTATTTTTACTGCAAAGCTTCCACCTCTAACACAACAGGTAAACATAGGAATTGTTCCTTGGAAAAGGATGTAACAGATTTTCTTCCTAATTATTTCAAACCCTGAGTTTTTGCCCAGTCTCCAATGACCTTGTAATCAATGGCATGTCAAACATTAATGTTCTTTCTTCTTTCAACTTAATTATTTTACTGTATAGTATTATATGAATTAATTGTCACTTGACAGCATGCAGGCTGGAGTGCTGCCAACAACAATATACCAATGCACAAACGTTTGTCCCTGCCAATTCTCAAGTAAAGATATTTCTCATGACTTGTTGTTGTTGTTGTTGTTGTTGTTGTTGTTGTTGTCTTCAGTCCTGAGACTGGTTTGCTGCAGCTCTCCATGCTACTTCATCCTGTGCAAGCTTCTTCATCTCCCAGTACTTACTCCAACCTACATCCTTCTGAATATGCTTAGTGTATTCATCTCTTGGTCTCCCTCTATGATTTTTACCCTTCACGCTGCCCTCCAATACTAAATTGGTGATCCCTTGATGCCTCAGAACATGTCCTACCAACCCATCCCTTCTTCTAGTCAAGTTGTGCCACAAACTTCTCTTCTCCCCAATCCTATTCAATACTTCCTCATTAGTTATGTGATCTACCCCTCTAATCTTCAGCATTCTTCTGTAGCACCACGTTTTGAAAGCTTCTATTCTCTTCTTGTCCAAACTATTTATTGTCCAGGTTTCACTTCCATACATGGCTACACTCCATACAAATACTTTCAGAAATGACTTCCTGACACTTAAATCTATACTCGATGTTAACAAATTTCTCTTCTTCAGAAATGCTTTCCTTGCCATTGCCAGTCTACATTTTATATCCTCTCTACTTTGACCATCATCAGTTATTTTGCTCCCCAAATAGCAAAACTTCTTTACTACTTTAAGTGTCTCATTTCCTAATCTAATTCCCTCAGCATCACCCGACTTAATTTGACAACATTCCATTATCATCATTTTGCTTTTGTTGATGTTCATCTTATATCCTCCTTTCAAGACACTGTTCATTCCGTTCAACTGCTCTTCCAAGTCCTTTGCTGTCTCTGACAGAATTACAGTGTCAGGGTCGGTATTGCCTCACGTGTTCCAACATTTCTACGGAATCCAAACTGATCTTCCCCGAGGTCGCCTTCTACCAGTTTTTCCATCTGTCTGTAAAGAATTCATGTTAGTATTTTGCAGCTGTGACTTATTAAACTGATAGTTCAGTAATTTTTGCATCTGTCAACACCTGCTTTCTTTGGGATTGGAGTTATTATATTCTTCTTGAAGTCTGAGGGTATTTCGCCCGTCTCATACATCTTGCTCACCAGATGGTAGAGTTTTGTTAGGACTGGCTCTCCCAAGGCCGTCAGTAGTTCCAATGGAATGTTGTCTACTCCCAGGGCCTTGTTTCGACTTAGGTCTTTCAGTGCTCTGTCAAACTCTTCACGCAGTATCGTATCTCCCATTTCATCTTCATGTACATCCACTTCCATTTCCATAATATTGTCCTCAAGTACATCGCCCCTGTATAAACACTCTATGTACTCCTTCCTTTCCCTTCTTTGCTTAGAACTAGGTTTCCATCTGAGCTCTTGATATTCATACAAGTGGTTCTCTTTTCTCCAAAGGTCTCTTTAATTTTCCTGTAAGCAGTATCTATCTTACCCCTAGTGAGATATGCCTCTACATCCTTGCATTTCTCCTCTAGCCATCCCTGTTTAGCCATTTTGCACTTCCTGTCAATCTCATTTTTGAGACGTTTGTATTCCTTTTTGACTGTTTCATTTACTGCATTTTTATATTTTCTCCTTTCATCAGTTAAATTCAATATTTCTTCTGTTACCCAAGGATTTCTACAAGCCCTCGTCTTATTCGCCTACTTGATCCTCTGCTGCCTTCACTACTTCATCCCTCAAAGCTACCCATTCTTCTTCTACTGTATTTCTTTCCCCCATTCCTGTCAATTGTTCCCTTCTGCTCTCCCTAAATGCTGGACAACCTCTGGTTTAGTCAGTTTATCCAGCTCCCATCGCCTTAATTTCCCACCTTTTTGCACTTTCTTCATTTTTAATCTACAGTTCATAACCAACAGACTGTGGTCAGAGTCCACATCTGCCCCTGGAAATGTCTTACAATTTAAAACCTGGTTCCTAAATCTCTGTCTCACCATTATATAATCTATCTGATACCTTTTAGTATCTCCAGGATTCTTCCATGTATACAACCTTCTTTTATGATTCTTAAACCAAGTGTTAGCTATGATTAAGTTATGCTCTGTGCAAAATTCTACCAGATGGCTTTGTCTTTCATTTCTTACTCCCAATCCATATCCACCTACTGTTTCCTTCTCTCCCTTTTCCTACTCTCGAATTCCAGTCACCCATGACTATTAAATTTTCATCTCCCTTCACTACCTGAATAATTTCTTTTATCTCATCATACATTTCATCAATTTCTTCATCATCTGCAGAGCTAGTTGGCATATAAACTTGTACTACTGTAATAGGCATGCGCTTCATGTCTATCTTGGCCACAATGATGCATTCACTATGCTGTTTGTAGTAGCTTACCCGCACTCCTATGTTTTTACTCATTATTAAACCTACTCCTGCATTACCCCTATTTGATTTTGTATTTATAACCCTGTATCCACCTGACCAAAAGTCTTGTTCCTCCAGCCACTGAACTTTACTAATTCCCACTATATCTAACATTAACCTATCCATTTCCCTTTTTAAATTTTCTAACCTACCTGCCCGATTAAGGGATCTGACATTCCATGCTCTGATCCATAGAATGCCAGTTTTCTTTCTCCTGATAACGATGTCCTCTTGAGTAGTCCCCGCCCGGAGATCTGAAAGGGGGACTATTTTACCTCCGGAATATTTTACCCAAGAGGATGTCGTCATCATTTAACCATACAGTAAAGCTGCATGCCATCGGGAAAAGTTACGGCTGTAGTTTCCCCTTGCTTTCAGCCTTTCACTGTACCAGCACAGCAAGGCTGTTTTGGTTAGTGTTACAAGGCCAGATAGTCAATCATCCAGACTGTTGCCCCTGCAACTACTGTATAGGCTGCTGCCCCTCTTCAGGAACCACATGTTTGTCTGGCCTCTCAACAGATACCCATCCATTGTGGTTGCACCTACGGTACGGCTATCTGTGCCGTGAGGCACGCAAGCTTCCCCACCAACAGCAAGGTCCATGGTTCACCTAATTTAGTAAAAAATAAAAATATAACTACAGAATAGCCGCATAGAGTGGCAACATAGGGTGTCATTCCTGAGTGACTGTAGGAGTGTACTACATGACTTATACAACATTTGTAGTTGGTGTCATGAATGGCAGCTAGCTCTAAATGTAGAGAAAAGTAAGGTAATGCAGATGAGAAGGAAAAACAAACATGCAATGTTCGAACGAAGTATTAGTAATGTGCTACATGGCACAGTCTAGGTGTAGAGTTGCAAAGTGATATGAAATGGATTAAGCATGTAAGAATTGTAGTAGGGAAGGCAAATGGTTGTCTTTGGTTTATTGGGAGAAATTTAGGAAAGTGTGGTTCAGTTGTAAAGAAGACCACATATGGGACACTAGTGTGACCTGTTCTTGAGTACTGCTCAAGTGTTTGGATTCACACCAGGTCAGATTGAAGGAAGAAGTTGAAGCAAATTAGAGGCAGGCTGCTAACTTTGCAATTGTTAAGTGTGAACAGCATTCAAGTATTAAACAGAGATGCTTCAGGAACTCAAATGGGAATCCCTGGAGGGAAGGTGACGTTCTTTCAAAGGGACGCTATTGAAGAAATTTAGAAAACTGATATCGGAAGTGGACTGCAGAACAGTTCTACTGTCACCAACACACACATCGCGTAAAGACTGTGAAGGTAATATAAGAGAAATTAAGGTTTGTAAAGAGGCATATAGACTGTCAATTTTCCCTCACTCTGTTTGCAAAAGGAACAAGAAAGGAAATAATAAGCAGTAGAACAGGGTACCCTCACCATACACTGTATATGGTGCCTTGCAGAAGATGTAAATGCCAGGGCACCCATACTTGCAGAGGGGGGGGGGGGGGGGGGGTCTGCATCTCATCTGAATCCCCCCCCCCCCCCCCCCCAATTTCTCAGAGAAAGGAAAAAAAAAGAAAAAATAAACAGTGTAGTCAGGTATTATTCTTCCAAGAAAATGATAGGAATTGTATGGCTACTTAAACACACACACACACACACACACACACACACACACACACACACACACACACACACACACTCTCTCTCTCTCTCTCTCTCTCTCTCTCTCTCTCTCTCTCTCTCTCTCTCTCTATTGTATGGGTGCTCTTGTGTATATGTAGAGTGAGGTACGTGGTAGCTGCTTGCTGGCAGGAATGTCACAGCTTTCCCCCTTAAATGTCAGATATTTAAATAACTTAAATGAAATGGATCACTAATTAAAATTATAAACTGTAGTTGTTTTGTGCAGTTACGAGGAACACATGTTAGTTGAATGAAACATTCTATGACAGTGTGCATAAAAATTTTACAGCAAAGATGTTACGTAAAGTTTTTAATAACAGGTGCAATTGATTCTGATGTGGTTCATTCATTTCTTTAAAACCAGCTTATGAAAATTTAGCTCTGCAATGCTTGTAGCTAGTTATATACTAGTATCTATTGCTTCCTAAATTTGGTATATTACTCTGGAAACTTGTTACATAGAATATTTATATATATTTTTCAGAATCAAGAGTTCTGAGAGCTTTGGAGAACAGACAAGAAAAACTGGCAAAAGATTTTATTAAGAAGCAAAAGGCAAAGATCATTGACAACTAAATTATAATACATCCAAATCTTTAGGGCTGAAGTGGTAGCTACATGTGATAAATTAACTTCATTTGGTGGTGCCATGGTAAACTGATGTACTGTAAAAACTTGTTCATTTATGAACTTTTTCGTGACTTTATTGAAAGTCTTATTTTGTACAAATTTGTACCTTGAATGTATTTAAGAACTTTTGTAAAGACTGCAATGTATATATATTTATAACTAGATAGAATAAATGTTACAGCATTTTTTAAAGATGTGTATGATGAAGCCCAACCATAAAAATTATTGATATGGTAAAACTGATATTTAAAAAAATTGTTTGTGGTATTACATATCACCAGGTTACAATCAGTACTTTAAATTTATGTTTTCATATCTTTTTTTACTTATTCATTAGTTTTCTGACTCGTTTAGCACACCCTGCCACAAATTCCTCTCCTGTAACAAGCTCTCTGTCACAGAATATCACTTGCACCCTATGTTCTCACATATTTGTTGGGTGTGTTCCACTCGTCTCTTACAATTTTTACTCTTGACAGCTGCTCCTAGTATTTTGGAAGTTATTCCTTGATGTGTTAACACGTCATATGATCCTGTCTCTTCTTCTTTCCAGTCTTTTTCATGTGTTTCTTTCCTCAATGATTGTGTGTGCAGGTTCCTCATTCCTAATGCTGTCAATCCACCTTCCTTCTATGACACCACGCCCCGGATGCTTCAGTTCTCTTTTTTTCTGGTTTTCACACATTTCATGATTTGCTACCATACAAGTTGTGCTCCAAATGCACCTTCTCAGAAATATCTTCTTCAAATTATCTCTGATGTTTGATGCTAGGAAATTTCTTTTGGACAAGACTGCCCACTTTGGTAGTGCTAGTCTGCATTTTTATATCTTTGCTTTGTCTGTCATGTGTTATTTTGCTTCCAAGTTCCTTAACTTCACTTTCATCATGGTCACTAATTTTAATGATAAGTTTATTGCTAATCTCATTTCTGCTGCTCTTCAATATTTTCACCTTTCGTTTGTTTACTCTCGATCGACATTATGTACTCATTACTGTTCATGCTATTCAACAGATCCAGTAATTCTTCACTTTCACAGAGGAACAGCCATGTCATCACTGAATTTTATGGGTAATCTCCTTTTGCCCTGAATTTTAATCCCTCTTCTTGCAATGTACCCATTACCTGTAATACACTCAGTTCCATATGTCTTGAAGTCTTAATCATGATGTTATGGGATAACATCTTGGAAACTTACTTTAGAAAGGATTGTGGCCAACTTAGGCACATAATACTGTAATTAAAATTAAGTGGCCCCTTTCCACTTTATCTGCACATAAAAGATTTTGATAGCTAGTTCCACTCATATAGTACACAGTTAAAGGAAATTGCATTTAATTCCATAAAGTTGTCCCTTTTCCACAATATAGTAACTTGGTTTTGACTCAGTGAGAAACTGTTGGCCATGACAGTGGCACAAGATGCAGGATTAGAGATATGACATTAACAGTGAACACACTATAGTTTTCAATAAAATCACCAGAATTGAATACTGCATTGAAATAGTAACATTTTGTGCAACATTACCACTCAGTGGGTGCATGTGTATTAATCTACATGAACCTTTTATTGAGAAGTTAGTCACTAGCTTGTTTGACACTTCCCACTACAAAGATGTTACATGGTTAATAATGTGCATGAGACATATTCATACTTACCAAAATAGTTACTTTCTGTACAAATGCTAAAACCAACATAACAGTGTTACATGATTGCTTTTCGGTCACAAACTTTTAGATATATAGAAGTTGTGTATATAATATTGGGATGAAGACATTGACTCAAGATGATTACATGACAAATGGATCCTGGAAACTGGAGATTTTTGATTGAGGTGGGCTATTTAAAGACTGGCGCACAGGTATTTGTTATTCTCAAACTACAAAATGTTTTTGAAATGAGCTAGGTTGAATTTTAACTGGACTAAAATGTAGCTTAGTAAATTATCAAAGTATATAAAACCATCTTATGTGTCTGTGTTCGTAATACCTTACATAGGTAAGGCTTCTGTCTTGAAAATTATTTAACATTATGTTAAATTATTCAAAATCACAATTAGTGGCATAATCAGTCAGTGACAGTTGTCAACTGGTTCAGAAAATAGTACAGTATAGCACATTGTCAATGTTCATAACCTGGTAAGCCCAAGAGTAAACTTGCCACTGGAAAATTGTGAACATCTGAGATTTAAATGTCAGTTATCTTTTAAGTATGTTCACAGAATGAGTGGAATGAGTGTTTTTGAATAGATACTGGCAATATTTCAGATTCTGTCAATCAGCTCAAAATGTTTTTCCATATGTATAGTTGTAGACGTTTCAATAAGCCAAAACTTTTCATTACTCAAACTTTTAGTAAAACTAAAAGCATCACTGAAATAAGCAAGTTCAATATAACCAACTGGATAATAAATTTAATGAAACTGCACTTAAATAACACTTTGAAATATTAATGTACATATTTCATACACTGAAAAAAAACACCAAATAGGTGCAGTAGTTCTCACACTTACTTGTCCTTGCTATCTTTGAGACTCTGTGGATGATAATTTTCCAAAAGTGTGATGTTATGTCTCCCGTTTCATAGATTCTGTATACCAATTGGAATATTCATTTGGTTGCCAATTCCTTCAATAATATTAGAAATACTGAAGAAATGTTATGTTTCTTCTGCCTTATTTGATTGCAAGTCTTTCAAAACTGGGTTAAACTCTGACTCTAATACTGGATCCCTACGTCTTTCATATCAACTCTCACTTATTTTTTTCCATCACATTATCAGACACTTTCTCATCCTCATAGAGGCCTTCAATGCTCTCTCTCCTTTTTGTTTCACAATGGAATTTACATTGGCATGTTTAATGTTGATGCCCTGGTTTTTAATTTCATTGAAGCTTGTTTTGAGTTACAAAAACCATTTCCTTTTGATTTCTTCACATTTTCCCTGCAGCCACTTCACCTTCACTACTATGCACTTCATATTTATTTCACTACTAAATGACATACAAGATCTGATCAAAAAATTCCAGAACGTGATTTTGTGCCAATGGTGTGTTGGGAATGAAATCCAGTTGGCATCCCTGCTCATGCCTGTGTTTAATGTGTAACTGCCAATAGCTTCATTGTTATATGTCTGTTAGTTATTGTTCAGTGCTGTGTCACACAGTTTGCAAATTTCAAGATGGCAGAGTTAAAGGACCAATGCGTCTGCATTAAATTTTGTGTGAAACTTAGGAAAACCTTTACAGAGACACACCAAATGATGCAGAAAGACTATGGTGATGTGTGCTTAAGCCATACTCGGTATTACAAATGGTTCACATGGCTTGAAAATTCTGGATGGAAGTAAAAGATGACCCTCATTCAGGAAGCCCTTTGACATCTACCTATGATGCTCATGTCAGGAATGTCAGCAAAATCGTGCAAGCCAATCGAAGATTGACTCTCAGAGAGTACAGAAGAATGTAACATTTCAATTGACTCATGTCATGAAATCCTGACACAGCATCTTGGAATGCATTGTGTTGTCACCTAGTTGGTTCCATGGCACTAGTCAAGATCAGAAAGTCCTTCATCTCGCAATCATGAAGAACTTTTGGATTGTGCAAATGAGAATAAGATGTTCCTTAAGAGAATCATAATTGGTGATAAGACTTTGGGCTACAGTTAGGATGTTGATACCAAGATTCAATCTTCACAAGGGGTCTTGGAAGTTTCTCAAAGGCCAAAAAAAAAAAAAAAAAAAAAAAGCTCATGTCAGGTCAAATGTCAAAGCCATGCATAGTTTTCTTTGAGTTTGAGGGATTAGTTCATCATGAATTTGTGCTAAACTGACCAACTGTTAATCAATTGTACTGTCAGGACATGTTGCGATGCCTGTGAGAAAATGTGAGATGGAAATGGCCTTAAATGTGGTGAGACAGTTCATGGCTCTTGTATCATGATATAGCACCTACACATTCATGCCTGTTGGTGTGTGACTATTGCACAAAAAAAACAAAATCACTATGCTGCTTCATGATCCGTTCTACTTCCAAAGCTGAAAATCCTGTTGAAAATACAAAAATTTGCTATGATAGACTAGATAAAAGAAAATTTGCAGATGGTGCTCCGTGTGATCCAGCAAGAGGCATACCAAGACTGCCTCTGGAAGTGTAAGTAGCATTGGAAGTGGTGTATCAATTGTGGAGGAGAGTATTTTGAAGGAGATCATGAGGTATGGGTGAAAGGTAAGTGCAGAAAAATTTTGTAGACAGTCTCAGAATTTTTTTAAACAGACCTCATACTTGTGTATCCCTGTCTTTTCCAGAACATTTCTGTTCTTCCTTTTTTCATTTATCAGTTACAGTATTTCTTATGCTGCCCAGGGTATTTTTGCAGTTACCTTCCTTGTTTTTCTGCACATCATCTGTGATTGCCATTCTCCAAGTTGTTCATTCCTCTTCAACTGAACTATCTGTTGTATCTATTATCACTGAAGCTATAACCTTGGAGAACTCTAAACACATCTCACCATTCATCAGTTCTCCTCTTCCCACACTGATTCTTCTGGATGACTTGTAAACTTCAGTCTATTCTTCATTATACTTGAGTGTGGTCCAAATTTATATCCTCTCCTGGTTATGTCTTACAATCAAGTATCTGATTTCAAAATTGCCTTCTGTCTACGATGTAATCCATCCGGAATCTTCCCTTGTCTTTACGTCTTTTCCAAGTATACCTCCTTATCTTAGTATTTTTGAACAGTATATCTACCATTTAAGATGAAATTTATCACAGAACTTAATTAGTTTTTATCTTTTCTCATTCCTACTAAGTAGTCCATATTCTTCAGTAACTCATTATTCTAATCTTTCCCCACAACCACTTTCCAGTCCTCTATGGTTATTAGAATATCATCTCCCTTCATATACTGAATTACCCATTCAATATCCTCATAGTTTCTCCCTCTCTCTTCATCTTCTGCTTGTGATGTTACAATTTATATCTGAACTACTGTTATTGAAGTTGGTTTGCTGTTGATTATGATAACAACCCTATTGCAGAACTGCTTGCAGTAGCTCACTGTCTACCCTACTTCCTATTCATAATGAATCATACTCCCATTAAACCATTTTTTGTTGCACTGTATTTATCTGACCAGAAATCATTTCCTTTCCATTTACACTATATGTAGATTAAGTCTTAGCAGATTTTCTAGCTTTCCTATCAAATTAAAACTTTTGGCAGTTTCCTCCCAGAGATCTGACTGGCAGACTAATCTGTAGTCTTTCACCAATGCCACTTTTTCAATTACAGGCCATGTGTCCTATAGATACACATAGTGTCTTTAATGCAGCAATTTATGTTGCCTTCTGCTACATCATGCTGTTGATCATTGCTGATTGTTCTGCTTTTAGTTGCAACATCTCACCCACAAGTGCAGTACGGCATCCCAAATGCCTGTCTGCTCTTCCACAGGCCATTGGCTGAATGAGGGTGATTCCTTATACCAGAAGTGCTTGACCACGATCACTAATGATTTTTATTCAAAGTGTAAGCAGTGGTTGGGATCAAATCTGGAGGCACTGATGTTTTGACTAATAGTCAAAGATGCTACACCCTGACCACTGGTGTGTACAATACAGTTTGGATTAATAATTAATTTTCCAAGTAACAAGTATGTTGGTGTGACCCTCCTTGCTGCTACCACATTCACACATGGCGGGTTAAATACTCTAGAGGGCTATTAGTGCATTGGAGGTGCACAAATTCCACTTTTAACTTGTCCATGCTTCCCTGTAAGTCAGGCTGGCAAGCTGCCGCACATTATCAGCAGAATGGGTATACTGCTTTGCTCCTGACCAGGCCATGCTATGCCCAACCTAAGCAGGCTAAAGGCTTCTTTGCTTGCTTGCCGGTCTTCCTGCTATGCCACACTAGGTAGCAGTTTATTCTATATGCTTTCACTGTAGTATTATAAGTAGGGTTCGGAAGTTGGTGAAAATAAGAGTAAAGAACTAATTGAGGAAGGAACAGCAAGGCTTCAGACTTGGGAGGTCAACAGTTGACCTCATTTGCAGCAAGCAACCACCAGGAGCACCTCTCAAGGCGACACTCGGTGAAATTCATTTTGTGTCATTGTAGAAGACAGAATGGTGGATTTTGTTTGCCTCTTTTCACTTTTTTGCTTATTTATATATTTCCATATGAACAGTCTCCTCTGCACCTTCACCTTCTTTTGACTGATACTAGTTACACTAGCTACTCTCAATTAGAACCATCAGGTCACTGCTTCTGTAGTGAGGAGAACCATCTCATAGAGATCCTTTGCTCCTAAGATCCTGAAGGTGTCTATTATATGGCAACATCAACTAAAGTAAGGTTTTGGAATTCTAGTTTCTGCAACATTAATGTGTTCCAGCCAAATATGGCCCTATTAGTAACAATTTTAATTACTTCTTCCAAGATGCGTATTGCATGTTCACTGAATTCATTCTCAGAGGCCAGAATAGTTCATTCTAAATTCCCCTTACACATTTTAGCAAACATGAAGTTTGTTTTTCATGTAACGTTCATCTAAAAGGCATGTGTCTGAAAGCTTTTCTTTCATACTAAGCTTTCTTTCCACTATTTTGCATACCATCAGAATGTGGTTCTCAGTATACACTGTGCCATATTTTTTCCTATTTCAGTCAATGTTTGCCCTAAATTCTGAAAGCACATATACTGTCAAATGGCCTCAAGTCCTTAGCACACATTTCCACGCACTTGCCAGCCACTTAGTCTTTGCCCGCTTCCAAAATATTTATGGAGTGAGGAAACTACTAGTGAAGTTTACAAACATTTCTTAACATACTCGTACTAGTGAAATTTACAAACATGTCTTAACATATTCGACTGTTTACTAACTTTTTACACAATTTGCATTACAAGACAGCTACAGATTTATATGAAGCTGTCTCAGATGCATGAGAACTTTTCTCTTGTGGGCTCGGTTTCATGAATGGTATATATTCTGTAATTTTTAATTCCTCCTAAATCTCCTTTAAGTTTGGTTTGTTCATTTTTTTGCTCCAACTGTTATGGTAAACGGAAATGCCGTGTGCCTAGGGCCTCTCGTTGGGTAGACCGTTTGCTTGGTGCAAGTCTTTCGAGTTGATGCACTTCGGAAACTTGCATGTCGATGGGGATGAAATGATGATGATGATAACACAACACCCCGTCCCTGAGCCGAAAAAATTTCCGACCTAGCCGGGAATTAAACCCAGGCCAGTAGGCATGACATTCCGTCATGCAGACCACTCAGCCACCAGTGACTTGCAGTGAAACTACCTACACAAACACATAACTGGCTAGTCACATTGGATTGATAATGCAACCTGTTGGCAGGTGCAGCAGGCTTAACGCGTCCTGTGAAGCTTGACAGGCTAGCAGAAACCAAAGATGGTCTGCTTTAACCACTGTGCTTCAGGAGCCTGCATATGTACTGATGTGTGTCTATTGTGGCAGGTTAAGCCACTTTAATGGTTGTGGTGGGAGATAGGGGCAGGCAGGCTGGAAGGAGAATTTGCACATCTCTGTGCTGCACTCAAAAACTTGTACTATTTTGAAAAGATGTGAAGTTATGAGTCCTCAATCCACTCTATATGACTGTCAACCACTACACAGTTTCTGTATTTGGCTCATGGAAGACATGCAAGTTGTACTATAGTGTGTAGCGACATTCGCAATGTAAGGATTTACTTAGGAACAGTTTGAGATAGACCAGCGTTCACTGACAGCAGCAATTCCTGTCAGGTTTGAAACCAATTCTCATTGGAAATTCATGGTATTCATCTCTGAGCTCTGTCAGTTAGGTATTTTTATGACCACTGTCTTTATGCTTTGTTACATGGCTGTGAGTGACACCATCAGTTGTATTAATCTTGGATGGAGTGAATTAATACCACTTAAAAACTGAGCAACTTCATTCAGAAAGTGGTCATTGTCCAAACACTGCCATTCTGCCACCTGTCCATGCCCACAAACCTTATGGAGATGATGTCATGCAACTGGCTGGAAAAACACACACACACACACACACACACACACACACACACACACACACACACACTCACACTCACACTCACACTCACTCTCTCTCTCTCTCTCTCCACAAGTGCACTCTTTTAACGGAATGACAAATTTATCAGGTGTGCTTATTTAATGATCTTTAGAACTGTTGCCCATAAACAGGACCTTTTAGCTCTGTAGATAGCAAATTATCTTAAAACCAGAAAGCTCTTCTGTAAAAATTGCTTTGTAGGAAACTACAGCATCCATCCATTTCCACATGGGTTACATACTGGTAGCATTTTCCTTCAAAATTGTTTCCTGGAGATTAAATTCGTTTCTAGCAGCATGGATGGCAATGTGCTTTTTTGCTAACTACACCACCACCACCACCACGCTGCAGTTTCCATTCCTTTACATCTTCATTTCATGTATCTTCTTGGGAATCTTCTTGTTTTCCATTCTCTTCATATACCTACACCCTCTTAGCCTTGATATTTCTGTCGTGCTCTGCAAGGGTTCCTCTTTCACTCCTTTCCCTACGCTTTCATTCCTCGTCCTCTCTCTCCTTCTTAATCCATTCCAACTACTGAGGAACTTCATTCCCCATACGTGTAATCTTGTTATATCCCTTTTCTTCATTACCCAGTTTCAGATGCACAGGTCAGCACTGGGATGTAGTAACTTCTATAAATCACTTCTTTGCTTTTTTTGTGGGATGTATTATTCCAAACTAAACTTCCAACACTTTGTAGTAATGCTTCTGCCTGTCTGCCATGTTCAATGATCCTCTCATTTCTTCCATTTTCCACTAACACATCTCCCAAGCATCTTCAATTGTTCACTTTTAATCCTTATTCTGTTAGTTGGTCAATCTTTCTTGATAATTGTGACCAGCACCTCACACTTATTTACATTAAATTTGATTCCATACTGTATCACAGTTTCTACACAAGCATCCTGCTGTACCTGAAACTCCTCCTCCGTTTCCCCAGATCATCAAGTCATCTGTGAGCACCACTTCTTTCATCTTATCTTCTCCGGTTTTTTTCTGCCATCTTAGTCACTTTCTCATCCAAGACAACAATGAAGAGGAGAGGTGACAATTCACTCCCTGGTTTCACACCACTTGCTTTCTGGAACCAGTGTGTCCTTTCAGCTCCCACTTTCACACAACTCAAACTTCCACAATGCATTTCCTCCACTACGCTTGTTGTCTCTTTTTCCACTCACTTCTTTTTTAGTGTTCCCTAGTCATGTTTTCTACTGATAATATCAAGTGCCTTTTCTATATCAAGAAGAGCCATCACAAGGTCTCACCCAAATTCATAGAGGTGCTCCTGGTGGTTGCTTGCTGCAAATGAGGTCAACTGTTGACCTCCCAAGTCTGAAGCCATGCTGTTCCTCCCTCAATTTGTTCTTTACTCTTATTTCATACTGCTGGTCAGTATCTTTTCATGTACCTTGTCACAGAGTGGTATCATTGTGACTGCCCTGTAGTTTTACAATCCTTACTACTCCATTTCTTGAATGCAGACATGATTAGTGCCCTCTTTCAATCTTCTGGAGTCTTCTTCTCATTCCATACTACCCTCATCACATAATACAGCCACTGTTTTCCAACTTCCCTGGCTACCTTCACCGTTTCAACACTAACTTCATCCATAACTGATGCGCTTCCTCCTTTCATCTTGTCCAGTGGCATTTCCATTCCTTTCCATGTTAGCTCCCCCCCCCCCCCCACCCCCACCCCCCACGCACACACCCAAAAAGAGTATACTTCCACCTCCTTTAGTCTGTAATCATCATCATCAGCAGCAGCAGCAGCAGCAGCAGCAGCAGCATCTCCAAGTACATTTGGATTTGGATCTAGCATATGCTTTAAGTACCCCTTCCAAACTATGCTACTGGCCATTAAAATTGCTACACCACGAAGATGACGTGCTACAGACGCGAAATTTAACCAACAGGAAGAAGATGCTGTGATATGCAAATGATTAGCTTTTCAGAGCATTCACACAAGGTTGCCACAGGTGGTGACACCTACAACGTGCTGACATGAGGAAAGTTTCCAACCAATTTCTCATACACAAACAGCAGTTGACCAGTGTTGCCTGGTGAAATGTTGTTGTGATGCCTCATGTAAGGAGGAGAAATGTATACCATCACATTTCCAATTTTGATAATGGTCGGATTGTAGCCTATTGCAATTGGGGTTTATCATATCGCCTCCCTCCGCCACACACCGTTGGGTGGCTTGCGGAGTATAAATGTAGATGTAGATGTAGATCGCAACATTGCTGCTTGCGTTGGACGAGATCCAATGGCTGTTAGCAGAATATGGAATCAGTGGTTTCAGGAGGGTAATATGGAACACTGTGCTGGATCCCAATGGCCTCGTATCACTAGCAGTCGAGACGACAGGCATCTTATCTGCGTGGCTGCAACGGATCGTGCAGCTGTGTCTCGATCCCTGAGTCAACAGATGGGACGTTTGCAAGACAACAACTATGTGCACGAACAGTTCGACGATGTTTGCAGCAGCATGGACTATCAGCTCGGACACCATGGCTGTGGTTACCCTTGACTCTGCATCACAGACAGGAGCACCTGCGATGTTGTTCTTAACGACGAACCTGGGTGCACGAAGTACAAAACGTCATTTTTTCAGATGAATCCAGGTTCTATTTACAGCATCATGATGGTTGCATCCATGTTTGGTGACATCGTGGTGAATGCACATTGGAAGCGTGTATTTGTCATCGCCATACTGGCGTATCACCCGGCATGATGGTATGGGGTGCCATTGGTTACAAGTCTCGGTCACCTCTTGTTCGCACTGACGGCACTTTGAACAGTGGACGTTACACCAGATGTGTTACAACCTGTGGCTCTACCCTTCATTCAATCCCTGCAAAACCCTTCATTTCAGCAGGATAATGCATGACCGCATGTTGCAGGTCCTGTATGGTCCTTTCTGGATACAGAAAATGTTCGACTGCTGCCCTGGCCAGCACATTCTCCAGATCTCTCACCAATTGAAAACATCTGGTCAATGGTGGCCGAGCAATTGGTCGTCACAATACGCCAGTCACTACTCTTGATGAACTGTGGTATCGTCTTGAAGCTGCATGGACAGCTGTACCTGTACACGCCATCCAAGCTCTGTTTGACTCAATGACCAGGCATATCAAGGCTGTTGTTATGGCCAGAGGTGGTTGTTCTGGGTACTGATTTATCAGGATCTATGCACCCAAATTGCATGAAAATGTAATCACATGTCAGTTCTAGTATAATATATTAGTCCAATGAATACCCGTTTATCACCTGCATTTCGTTTTGGTGTAGCAATTTTAATGGCCAGTAGTGTATCTTCAGTGTCTCTTTGTTATTAATCTCATTCCCATTTTTATCTATCATTGTTGCATCCTCTCTCAAACCTTTTATCTCAATTTAGACCATTCCATACAGAACTTTCTTACTTCCTCTACTAACTTTCTCAATCATCTTTTTCCATTCCTCCATCTGCTTTCTTCTCTTCTCTTCTCTTTTACTTATGCTCCTCTTGCTAATTCAGCCCTTGTGACAGCCTTGTTCTTTCTTCCCACTACCTTGCTGACTCATTCCGTCATGGTGTCTCATTCCACCATTTTCTGCCACTTGTGTTATCATACTGCTGCTGCAGCTTCTACCATAGCCCTTTTAAATTCATAAATTTAGACAGCATTTTCCATAGTAGAACACTGACCTGGTGCTGTAATTTGGTTAAAATATCAGTCTAGATCACAATGGTATTTATTCGTTATGAGCATTTTCAACTTCAAAATAGTCATCTTCAGATGTGAGCCCTGTAAGTGTAGTAATTTCAGAGTTATAGACAGTAGGAAAGGTATGGTGTTACAAGAAAATACAGAAATGATGTAGCATTTATCCCTATGGTTGGTGGTGACTGTTCTCATGGTAGCACAACTATAACTGCAACAGATGGCCATGGCCCACAGGCTACATAGTGTACAGTTTCCACACTGAATACAGATTATGTCACCACCAGCCTATGACAAACCCTCAACAAAAAGTGAAATGTCAATGTTACATAAAATTAACAAACTAACTTCTCATAGGTCAGGTATGAATATATAAGCAGTTAAACCATTACAAATAATTAGGCAAAGAGTCTTATGTTAAAAATAGGTGAACTTACAGAATGAGTGAGGAAGTAGTGTCACAGGTGACACTGATATGAATGACAAAAACATTTTTATCACTATTTTGTTGATAAGAAATGACCTAGAGAAAAGTAATTATATGCAGGTGCAGATAATACATGTAAATACAATTTTTTTTAAATGTTGAGGCCAAGAAGGCAGCCCTGAAACCAGAGAAATGTGTACTCAAAGGGACTTCAATGTTTAGGTACATAGAAACTAATATGGCAGCTCAGAAACCAAAGAAGTACACATGGGCAATTCTTTGGTTTTTGAGCTCCACTATTGGTTTCTACGTTGCTGTGACACAGGCATACCTTTGAGTACACGCTTCTTGAAAGGTCCAACAATATCCATTTCTTCCAAATGGTTTAGTTGACTCGGGTAATCTTTGTAGTACTACTTGCTGATGGCTGATATCTGCTCATTGTCCACAGACAACACAATGTTTTATGTACTAGTCAACATCTTCTTTCCTTGTTTTCATCAGTATCACTCTTCAAGCCTTAGATTCACCATCCTTTGACCCCAATGTGCAGATAGCGTATAGTCATGCAGTTCATTCAATACCTCTTCTCTCAAGTTAGCAGGTATTACTACGCATGATCCCAGCTTAGCTTACCTGCATAACAGTCCATCAAGCACAAGCCTTTGTTGTGTATAACTTGGATTTGATGTCATTAACTTGCTCTGTCTGCCACTCCACGAGGCCGTGACCTAATGCTTGTGCTATAGTAACCTTCCTGTTTAGAACATCATCATTCCCACGATTCTTTTCTAGCTTATAAATTACATGTTTAAACCCACTTAGTCTCAGTGCCAACCTAGTGAGTCTGCTTGAAGGATACTTCAACCCCAACAATTACTTCAGTGTTTCATGGTCACATTATTCAACTGCCAAGAAGCATATGCAACAGGATGCTCTTTGCCATTTATTACCTGACTCTAAACACACCCAAATGCCTGACTGGAAGTGTCACATGATAGTACAAACTCTTCCTCATAGTCAGATAAATCAACACAGGACTTGACTCAAAACTCCTTTCAACCCCTCAAATATAGCTGGACTTTCCTTTGCCCATTCGAATTTCATTCCTTTCCTTAGCAACTGCACAAGTGGCCCTGAAATATCTGTAAACCCTTTCAAACATTTCGTATAATTGTTGCTCAACCCCAAAAATGATTATCTTAGCCTCAGGTCTGTCTTCACCTCATCTGAACTAATTATATGCTCCAAATAACTAATATCTTCCAGAGCAGAATGATAATTCTCAATTCTCAATGCTTAATGTTAGATGTGCAGCACGCAACCTCTTTAAAGTTTCATTTAACCACTGCCCATGCTCCTTCATAACCTTTGAGAGCACACTTACATCGTTGATGTTTCAAACCCTTTGGTATCCTGTCCAACAACCACAACACAGGACTTTCTGGCGCATTTCTTAATCCAAATTCTTCAGTAGTGGTCATGACTCCAGGGAAATGAGTATGTCATCTTTGGCTAGTTCTCTGTAACAATTTCCAGCTACTGGTACCCATTCCTTAAATCTATTATAGAGAAATATTGGTACTGCTACAAGTTATCAATGGTCTCCATAACATTGGGTTATAAGTATGCATCTCTTACCACTTCAATATTTAAGTTTTGATAGTTGCAACGGAACCTACACTTTCTTGAACTATCTGCTAATTTTTTTGTTTTGGGTATGACCGTGACAGCTGTGCCCCACAAACTAGTTCAAACTTTTATTATTCCATCAGCTTGTTGGTGGTTAATGAAGTAAGTACTCCATAACTAACAGTAAATGTTAAGGTATATGGTACAGTCTTCGATATACCAGTGCTTTGTTTCCTATTGGAATTCTATGTTGGCTTATGGGCAATGCTGGCAATGGACCATGAGGATTAAATAGATCCTCTAATTCCAGTAACAACTTTTCCATTTCCACCCTCACTGCTCTCTTGAGATGCTCTACTTTTGTACATAATGCAGTTCTAACAGCAGTTTGTGTATGACCGTAGCTCACACATGACGTATCCCAATCCTCCTCCTCTAGGACCTGTAATTTTGCTACCAACAGCCCCTTAGAAAACTTCACCTCATCAGTGGCAAAATTATGTGAACTGAATGGTATCACTCTCCTGTCATATCTCTCTTGCATATGCACAATACTTCTTCACACAAAACAATGTGATGTGTCCAATACATCACATTCTTCTAATGGCTCTCACACACAATGTCAGTAGGCAGCTCTGGCTCCATGCTCACCTAAAGTAACTTCCCAGTGTCTCCCAATATAATGTAGTGCGAATTAAGCCTCAGTGTTAATGTCTGCAGTAGTATAAATTTGTTCCTTAAGATAGACAAACAATGTAACTGTACTTCACTGATGACATCTTCCCCCAACTGGAACACTGTCCTCCTTAGTTCCACTGTGCATCACTGCAGTTCAGTTTTGGCATGATGTTTGAACAGGAAGTTGAGCACCAGGCTTTGTAAGATTTCTGCTTGGATTTGGAGATAATTAATAAAAATGTTTACTAATGGAATGATGAGAGCAGCAATATTATAAGGAAACAAGACATTCTGACAAAGACAATGAGATGAATAAAAGTTTTTTTTTTTTTTTTTTAAATTAGCATAGCTGATTTTCATGGTGAGTCATTAATGCTGTGATGGTAGACAATATATGAGTAAGAAAAGTTTGAATCACTAGTGCAGGCATGCATAAAAATGTGTGCAACAAACTGTAATCAGACTGGTAGATTGGGTAAAGATAACAAAGGCAGGTTCTATGATTGATCATGCAAATTTGCGTATAGGCTGCTACAATGGCAGCCTATCAGTTGCATCACCTTATCAAGACTTCTGCATTGCTTCATCTCAAATTAATCCTAAAACAGGTAAATACAGGTTAGAACAAGGCAGATGCACGCATTTACTTCAGAGATAAAAATTTCATGGTTTAAGTGATATATTAACATAAAATACACACACTCTGAAAATATGACACTGCCTATCAAAGCATGCATCACTATCTGCAGCTATGACAGAAGAGTGTGAGGAGACAAGATGTCTCACTAAAGGCACAACGTCCCCGTGAATGACAATCATGCAGTTTATTGCCTAACTTGGCAATGCCATTCAACATGCAGTGAAGTGGTGGCTGTCAGCTGTCTATTTACACTCATATTCATTTCTTATTAACACACATTCACACTAATAATTCAGTAACTTACTTTCCAATACATTGTACAGAGTTTACACTTTAAATATATGCGAGTTCATAAATAACTAAGGTCAGTTTTGTCAACATGAGAATTGCCTTTACTTAGTTTGGGAGTTGCATTGTCCTTTTCTTTTGAGTGCAGTGTTCTCCACATACTTATTCACTGATGATAACAATCTGTTAACAAAAATAAGGGTTTACATTAAGTAATGAAGACTGCAGTTTTAGATTCTTCATTGATTCTGTATCACAGTACTTCTTGTGTCTCATCGTAGAACCATTTTTGACACAGACACCATGTATGATGGGTGACAACACAGCATGATGAGTGGTACCAGTGTTGGGATTAGAATCCAAGCAAGGAGTTGCCTGTCCAGACCCGCATCTTGCATTGTAGGATGACCAAGATGTCATTCAGCTAGGCCTCAGGTGATGAACAAGTTCACAAATCATGAAATAGTTACAAAATAGGATCAGTGATACCACAGAACAATGCACGATGGTTGTTCTGAAAGAAAAACATTAGATATAAAAATACAAAATTGTCATTCCTGACATCAAGTACAGGGATACAAAGTTAAAATATTTTTGTACTTATCTTTGAGATCTGTCAAGGGACAGGACTCTTCTTAAAGTAGTAGAGTATTTTGTTTACTATTTGACATCATGGTGTAACCACACAAGCGCTGTGATTGCAGTGCAACACAACAGTGTTTATCATCCCAGTTCACCATAAATGTTCACAACATGCACTTTGTATTAGTGTCCAACTTATCCCTTCTCTTTACATTCATTGCAATTTAAGTCACTTGAAAATATGCAGTGGTACTACTTGCATGATAATCAACTGGACAGTCATGTCTGTGATATGTAGTTAGGATTGCCACCAGGCATGCACATGTGCGGAAGCAGTTAGCTAAGTGCAGCCACAGAATGTTTAGCATATTCCTGTATGAGAAATGTGAAGATGGTGCTCCTATGAAGAGTCCATAGGCATCCAGCATCTCACACCATAGGCCACAAGTAGTCAACTGCTCATAATAGATAGTTCAGATAAGGAAAACATTTGTTCTCTGTGAGTGTCGGCGAAATAGTCCATTTGCAACTAGCAACTTATACCAAACATGTCCATGTTAAATATTTACTTTCATGAACCCATCACAACAGGTACACTCTCACAAAATGGTTTCCCATAGATCTCACTCTATTTCCAACATACCATTTTCACGTTGCAGCATGTTACAGTTTATTCCATAGTACAATAACATTTCAAATTTGTCTCTATGGACTTCGGCAAGAAATATTAGAACTAATTCTGTACTTTTATTTAAAAACATTAACAACTTTCTTTTAGAATACTGGCACTACACTATTTTAAATTCAGACATAAGGCATACCTTAAATCATGCAGGAAATAACTGCACGCAGCAGAAAAAAAGTGCTAAAATCACACATGAGCTAAGACAAAGCAAAGAAAACATGGAGCATCACTGGACAGTGCACATACCATCAACTTCACTAAAATATTTGTCCACTACATTCTACTAATTTCTTATTCTACATAAAGCTGTCAGAAAAACACCTATGTGGTGTCGATAGGTCACATCGGCCACACAAATTACAATCTTTGGAATATTAACAGCTCTGATGAGTGCCATGTTTAATTCAGTCTGCTTTGTACTTCATGCAGTGTTCATGTGTCAGTCTTTATGGTAAAATATATGTGTATATATAAAACTTGGGAACTGTTTATTACATATATCACGATCCGTATCCAGAACTCCCATATTGGTGACCCCAGAGAAAAAAAAAGTTCTATGTCTTTCGCAACTTCCATGCCGGTCATATAGAATCAATGGGTTTCATGTCCGATGCCATGGCTACATCACCAAACATTCCTTACGAAGATTTGGAGGCTCAGCCCTGATGACCAGACCAACACAACATTCTGCCGTCGGTTATTTCACAGCTAACGGACAAAGATCTATAATCTTCGAAAAGGATAGCATCTACTTTAGCAACTTCACAATGACTGAGTGTTACGCAGTTACCTCAAACAATGGTCTCAGGCTTTGTCTCACCAGATTATGCACAATAACAAGTGAAAAGTGAAATGGACAATCTACTAAATTGTGTGACGATCTATCACTCGCACAAAGTTCAAAGGGATCGAAAATTGCACATGTGCTGTGATCCTCTATGCACCATGACGTTGGTTACAGTAGTGCCATGTGCAATGCCACCATTAGTGCAAAACGCACATGCAGTCAACTATTACCAAGTTACGCCAACCTTGTCTTCCTCACAAATCAGTAACAGACATTTTTATGCGTCCAGTACGCCACAACAAACCACTGGATCGGTGACCCAGTTTCACGACCAAGTGGGTATGAGTGCACCCAACATAGGCTCTTCACCCGGCAACGTTGTACTACAACAGTTTGACTGCCAACAGGTTTCACCAGCGTTTTATGGTCCTACCACAAAGGGTGCGTAACCAGTGTGTGCGGAAAACTCTCATTGTTGCCACTTTAAGCTCCAGGCCACCTCCCCCCCCGCCCCTACCCCTTCCCTCACCCAAAGGGGGGGAGGGGGCGGGCTCGATTCCGACCATACACCCGCTCGCTCTTTCCGCAGTGCTGTCTGCATCTGCTGCACCCCGGACTTCCGCGTCATTTCCGAGCTGGACAATCTCAGTGCTATTCCTGCAATTTCTGTCCAGTTTATGGGCCCTCATTACATGCTGCTCGCCTGTTTGCTCCCACAGTACTGACCGTGCCTGCCGAGTTGTGTTTTCGGGCGTCTTCAGAGACATTATAACCAGCCTTGTTCCGAACGTGTGTGCTAGTAACATTTTCGCTCCAGTGATGCTGGCTCACAGCATGAACTCTTGTGCAGCTGGACTACAGGCCTTACAAGACACGCCGAAACCACCTTTGTCTCCATCTCTAGGCCGCCTACCCGAGCTACCTCCCCCACATGAGGACAATCTTGTTTCATGGTTTGCACTGGAGGAGCATCTCTTCGAGCTGCATCAAGTGACTGATGACAACTCCAAGTTCCTATGTTTGGTCACACACCTTCACGACCATTCGGATTTAATTTGTGATCTCCTACTATCGCCTCTGCTGCCACTGAAGTACGAGTTAGCCAAGAAAACGATATTGGACTGACTTGACTGCTAGCCATAGGAATTGATAATCAAGATTCTATACGAGGAGCACCCGGGGGGACCACACTCCGTCATAACTTTGGCGCCACCTCAGGTTACTCGTGAGCGAACACACAATGCCAGATATCACTCTATGGGCAGTATGGTCTGCCAAGTTACCTACCGACCTACAGATACACCTACTGCTGCACTCTTTCGAGTCTATTGGTTCTCGCCTATGCATCGCAGATCAGCTATATGCACTCCTGCGCCAGAAACACCCAGCTCACCCCCCATCGCTGTGTGACACTACACCTCTTGGTTACCAGCCATCTGCAGGCAGGGGCAGAGCCCATTCCACTTCCACTCCTTCTACCCTGCCAGGCAGTACTTGTTCACTCTCTTTTCTTTCCGAGCACTCAAGACTCACCCACATTCCATAAGTCCCGGTTTACGTCCCAGAACATATCAATGAGGACAAGCCTCCCCCACTATCACAGTCACCACCATTGCCACATCTAGCTCATCCGTACTGTTGGTACCACAAGATTTTTGGGGCTAAGGCCAAGAACTGCAGGTTACCTTACCAACACCCAAATGCCGAGCGCAGGAACTAAGTGACGCCAAGTCATGCAGGGAACTTCACAGGCGTCCCCTAACATTGCACTCTGTCAACTCGTCTCCTCAGCCGAGCGGTTGTTTATACATGACAGACATTTCATGGCAATTTGTCTACTTAATTGATACTGGCTCTGACGTGTCTATCATACCTTGATCATTGGCTCCTACCGACTTTTCACCGACGAAGTCTCTCCTACGAGCTGTCAACATATCACTGTTACAAGCTGTCGGTTCTGTGAAAGTGATGGTGCACTCTGCATTACCCATGGACCATTTACATCGCTGAACCAATTCTCAGTATGGATTTTTTTAAAAGCTCTTCCCAAACGTAGTCCAGTGTTTGGTGTTACATCACCCATCTAACACTCTGAAACCATGCTCCAGCACCCATACCCCTCGTTCCATTTCTGCCGCAACATGGGATTTAGTTCACGAGTGTTCCGCCCTCGCGGGCGAGATTGTGATGTGCATCACTAACCTACTTTCAAAATATGACTCAGCAGAGCGCCTCCACTGGGAGGATGACGAGCTGAAACAATGCATTGCTCACACTTACAACGAGCTCGCTGTGGCCCGCACCTAGCTGTTGAAACTGCAATCCACAGTTCCTTCACCGGATTGAACTTCATCGCCAAGCATCAGTTTGAACACTCATCAGGTTATTTCAAAAACATTCATTGTGTGTGATGATTCGTGTCCAGTGACCTCCGCACCGCCCAAGTGCCCACTACGCGCAGTGCTTCGTGTTTCAACAGTGTCTCTAATAACAGTCGCTCGTGCAGCAAGACCATGCCCACTATGCAGGCAGCTGCCCTGCTTGTTGATAAACATTCCCCCTCTCCCGTGAGCCAGCCGAGCAACTCGGCGGCCATCACTGTCCCTCACAGGCATATGACTTTCATGCTGCCTTTTCCCACTTGCGCTAACAGCTGCGCCTCATCACAACCCACTCCTCCCAAAACTGCATGTCAGAACATTACTCAGCCTCGTGTGCAGTTCTCAGTGTCTTCCGTCACTGACGGAATGACACACAAGATAATTACCACTGCTGGCCCTCCTATTAGGCACAAGGCTAGATGCCTCAACCCCATTAATTTGCATGTGGCCCGGCAGCAAATTAACGAACTTCTGGAGGCAGGCATTTTACAGCCATCAGACAGCAATTGGTCTTCACCAATTCACCTAGTCACCAAACATGACCGTTCTTTTCGAATGTGTGGTGATTACAGACATTTAAATGCTTGCACTGTCATGGACAATTACCCCATGCCAAACATAAATGACTTCACTCATATGTTATCGAGCGCCACAGTCTTCAGTGTAATTGACTGCAAACGTGCTTATCACCAGATCCCCATAGAGCCAGAAGACATTCCAAAGACTGCAGTCATCACACCACTCGGTTTGTTGCAGTACAACTTCATGCCATTCTGTTTAAAGAATGCGGCACAAACATGGCAACATTTCATCGACTCAATCTTACGACGATGTGAGTTCTGCTTCACATACCTGGATGACATACTAATTTTCAGCAAATCGACTGAAGACCACGAAGATCATTTATCACAGGTCTTCGAGGCTTTGGCATCCAACCGTGTTGAGGTAACAAAGAAAAACTCCAATTGCGTCAGTCTGCTGTGACATTTATGGGTTACACTGTCTCCGCAGATGGAATACAGCCTCCCAAATCCCGCGTGCAGGCTATCACATCATTGCTACCCCCAGCTATGTACAAAGAACTCAAGACTTTTCCTAGGCACTATAAATTACTACCGCTGTCATCTACCTTCTGCCATCGCAGTGCATGCCCCGCTGACAGACTCGCTCTACAGCAAACAAGCTTTGGGTGTTAAACCCGTCCGTTGGACTGAACAAATGCTAGAGGCTTTCAGGGCTCTTAAAACAGCTTTAGCTCACACAGTCATACTCGCCCACCCTGATCCATCTGCCAATTTGTTCATCACTACTGACGACAGCGACATCATGGTCAGGGCAGTATTACAACAGAGCAAAGGCAACATAGTTTCACCTACCATCCGCAAAGCAACGGGTTGGTGGAATGATGGCACCACACCCTTAAAACTTCACTCAGGTGTCATGACTGTGTCTGGTACAAGGCACTTCCTTGGGTGTTGCTGGGCCTATGTTCTACATTTAAACCAGATATACATGGGACGATTTCTGAATTCGTTTTCAGCGAAAGCAAGGTTTTACCCGGGGAACTAATTCTCTCCCAAGATCCCGGGGATTCCCCCTTCTTCCCAGACTTTATTAGAAGGATGCGTGCACACTTTAGAAACACCCAGCTACACCCACCTGTCAGCCATTCCCCACCTGACACTTACATGCCGACCGCACTCAGCTCTTGCTCACACATGATGCTCAGGGACAACTCTGTCAGACAACGCTTACAACCCCTTACCTCGGCCCCTTCGAAATGATAAAAGATCGCCCACAAACTATTTCTCTACACAGGCTCAAGCCTGCCTTCGTAGACTCCAACATCCCTCTGCCGTCCTAGTCGGACTGCCTGAGCATATGTTCTTTTGACGAACCCACTAACGAGTCCGTTCAACCTACAGTTGGGTTTTCTCCATCCAGTGAATCACCACTGCAGTTCACAGGTTCCTCAGGTATGTCATCATCATCTCCATTCACAGGTTTTGAAGACATTTCAGGTACTGGAGACGTGGACACCCGTCCTTTGTTTTGCGCTGCAACGTACCACCTGATCGAATCGATGATGTGTCAATTATGGTCTTAGATAATCGTGTGCTTGTACTACTCACCGACAGCACAGACCTGACCCTCACTGAGGAACTCAATGTCAAGATAGTGCACAGCTTGTCCCTCCCACAAGAGTGCGACCTGTCATGCGTTCGAGCTTTCATTTCTTCGGACGGCTCAGTCTGCATTCGGGGAAGGCATGCTCACACGCCGCCTCCTCTACCCCATAGCGCTACTCCCCCCCCCCCCCCCCCACCTGGTTTTTGGATTACAAGTTGGACCAGCAGCCGCCCTCCGCACTCCGTCCTGACGGAGATGGAACTTCTGGTCATGTGCCTGCCACCTCGCACCACTCACACCAATGCTGACACCCACACGACCCTCCCTCAGGTCTCATAGGCCATACTCGGTACTGCAGGAGGGGGGGGGGGGGGGGGGCGGGCTGTGTTCCGTCGATAGGTCACATCGACCACACAAATTACAATCTTTGGAATATTAACTGTTCTGACGAGCCGCCATGTTTAATTCAGTCTGCCTTTGTACTTCATGCAATGTTTCATGTGTATCAGTCTTTATGGTAAAATATATGTGTATATACTGTTTATTAAATATATTATGATTCGGATCCAGAACTCCCATACCTTAAATAGGCTTTCAAGTGTCTTATATAACTTACCATAAGAGCAAAATAAATACATTCAGAATACTGCTTCAATGTAAAACATTTACATAATGAAAATCTCTTCAGTGCTCACCATAAAAGCTCATGTCATTGGTAGTCATGGCTGTATAGCAGCTTAGTCAGCATTATGCTCACAGCAAAACTTAGATTACTACCGCTATGTATAAACATATTAATATTACTTCTGAAAATAGTCATAGTAGCCACTACGGACACTGTAGCTTGTGGCTCTTACTTCTTCATGGAGCATAGTAGACACATATTACTCAGATAAACTGCTTGTACTGCTAAAAATGTCCACACTGGTCATACATACCATGGAAACAATAAACCTTTTTCACATACAAATCTTACTCCACCACAGCTAGTTTCTAGATAACATAAGTAAGGAATTATTGTTGTTGTGGTCTTCAGTGCAGAGACTGGTTTGATGCTCTCCATGCTACTCTATCTTGTGCAAGCTTCTTCATCTCTCAGTACCTACTGCAACTTACATCTTTCTCAATCTCCTTAGTGTATTCATCTCTTGGTCTCCCTCTATGATTTTTACCCTCCACTCTGTCCTCCAATACTAAATTGGTGATCCCTTGGTGCTCAGAACATGTCCTATCAACCAATTCCTTCTTCTAGTCAAATTGTGCCACAAATTTCTCTTCTCTCCAATTCTATTCAGTACCTCCTCATTGGTTATGTGATCTACTCACTTAATCTCCAGCATTCTTCTGTAGCGCCACATTTCGAAAGCTTCTATTCTCTTCTTGTTTAAACTATTTTTCATCTATGTTTCACTTCCATATAGGGCCACACTCCATACAAATACTTTCAGGAAAGACTTCCTGACACTTAAACCTACAATCGATGTCAACAAATTTCTCTTTTTCAAAAATACTCTCTTTGCCATTGCCGGTCTATATTTTATATCCTCTCTACTCCAACAGTCATCAGTTATTTTGCTCCCCAAATAACAAAATTCATCTATTACTTTAAGTGTCTCATTTCCTAATCCAGTTCCCACACCATCACCTGATTTAATTCAACTAAATTCCATTATCCTCATTTTGCTTTTGTTGATGCTCATCTTATATCATCCTTTCAAGACACTGCCCATTCCGTTCAACTGCTCTTCCAGGTCCTTTCTGTCACTGACAGAATTACAATGTCATCGGCAAACCACAAAGTTTTATTTCTTCTCAATGAATTTTAATTTCTGCTCCAAATTTGTCTTTCTTTTTCCTTTACTGCTTGCTCAATATACAGATTGAATAATGTCAGGTATAGGCTACAACCCTGTCTCTCCCTTCCCAACCACTGTTTCCCTTTCATACCCCTCAACTCTTAGAACTGCCATCTGGTTTCTGTAAAAATTGTAAATAGTCTTTTGCCCCCTGTATTTCACCCATCCCACCTACAGAATTTGAAGGAGGGTATTCCAGTCAACATTGTGAAAAGCTTTCTCTAAGTCTACAAATGTTAGAAACGTAGGTTTGCCTTTCCTTAATCTATCTTCTAAAATAAGTTGTGGGGTCAGTATTGCCTCACACGTTCTTACATTTCTACGGATTCCAAACTGATCTTACTCGAGGTTGGCTTCTACCAGTTTTTCCATTCGTCTGTAAGGAATTTGCGTTAGTATTTTGCAGCCGTGACTTATTAAATTGGTAGTTCAATAATTTTCACACCTGTCAACACCTGCTTTTTTTTGGGATTGGAATTATTATTTTCTTTTTGAAGTCTGAAGGTATTTTGCCTGTCTCATACAGATGGAAAAGTTTTGTCATTGTTGGCCACTCAATGCTACGAGTAGCTCTAATGGAATGGTGTCTATTCCTGGGGCCTTGTTTTGACTTAGGTCTTTCAGTGCTCTGTCACTCTTCATGCAATATCATATCTCCAATTTCATCTTCATCTATGCCCTCTTCCATTTCCATAATATTGCCCTCAAGTACATAATCATTATATAAAACCTCCATATTTTCCTTCCACCTTTCTGCTTTCCCTTCTTTGCTTAGAACTGGTTTTCCATCTGAGCTCTTGATATTCATACAGGTGGTTCTTTTTTCTCCAAAGGTCTCTTTAATTTTCCTGAAGGCAGTATCTACCTTACCCCTAGAGATATATGCCTCTACACCCTTACATTTGTCCTGTAGCCATCCCCACTTAGCCTTTTTGCACTTCCTGTCTATCTCATTTTTGAGACGTATTTATTCCTTTTTGCCTGTTTCATTTACTGCATTTTTATATTTTCTCCTTTCATGAATTAAATTCAATATCTCTTCTATTACTCAAGGATTTCCACTACCCTCTTCCTTTTACTTACTTGATCCTCTGCTGCCTCCACTATTTCATTTCTCAGAGCTACCCACTCTTCTTCAAACCGTATTTCTTTCCCCCATATTTGTCAATCGTTAGTAATGCTCTCTCTGAAAGTCTCTACAACCTCTGGTTCTTTCAGTTTATCGAGGCCCGATCTTCTTAAAGTCCCACCTTTTTGCAGTTTTCTCAGTTTTAATCTACAACTCATAACCAACGGATTGTGGTCAGAGTCCACATGTTCCCCTGGAAATGTCTTACAGTTTAAAACCTGGTTCCTAAGTATCTGTCTTACCATTATATAATCTATCTGAAACCTTCCAATGTCTCCAGGCCTCTTCCACATATATAACCTTCTTTCATGATTCTTAAACCAAGTGTTAGCTATGATTAAGTTATGCTCTGCGCAGAATTCTACCAGGTGGCTTCCTCTTTCATTCCTGACCCCCATTCCATATTCACCCACTACTTTTCCTTCTCTTCCTTTTCCTACTATCAAATTCCAGTCTCCTATGACTACTAAATTTTCGTCTCCCTTCAGTATCTGAATAATTTCTTTTGTCTCATTGTACATTTCTTCAATCTCTTCGTCATCTGCAGATCTAGGTGGCATATAAACTTGCACTACTGTGGTAGGCATGGGCTTTGTGTCTATCTAGGCTACAATAATGCATTCATTAAGCTGTTCATAGTAGCTTACCCACGTTCCTATTTTTTTATTCATTATTAAACCTACTCCTGCATTACCCCTATTTTATTTTGTATTTATAATGCTGTATTCACCTGACCAAAAGTCTTGTTCCTCCTGCCATCAAACTTCTCTAATTCCCACTATATCTAACTTTAATCTACATATTTCCATTATTAAATTTTCTAACTTATCTGCTTGATTAAGGGATCTGACATTCCACACTGTGATCTGTAGAAAGCCAGTTTTCTTTCTCCTGATAACGACATCCTCCTGGATAGTCCCCACCCAGAGATCCGAATGGGGGACTATTTTACCTCCAGAATATTTTACCCACGAGGACGCCATCATCATTTAACCATACAGTAAAGCTGCATGCCCTCGCGAAAAATTATGGCTGTAGTTTCCCTTGCTTTCAGCCATTCACAGTACCATCACAGTACGACCACTTTGGTTAATGTTGCAAGGCCAGATCAGTTGATCATCCAGACTGTTGCCCCTGCAACTACTGAAAAGGCTGCTTGCCCCTCTTCACGAACCACACAGTTGTCTGGCCCCTCAGCAGATACCCCCTCTGTTGTGGTTGCACCTGCAGTATGGCTATCTGTATTGCTGAGGCATGCAAGTCTCCCCACCAATGGCAAGATCCATGGTTCATGGTGGGGGGGGGGGGGGGGGGAATCTCAACCCTGGCCAGGAATTGAACCTGGGCCCAGTGCTTGGGAGGCAAGCACATTACCACCCAGCTAAGAGGGCAGATTGATTATATTCAGATTGTCGTCTCAGAACATAAGTGCATATCTTTTCAGGCTGAAAAAATAACAGAAATGCAGAATAGATGTTTGGAATCAGACTGCTCTTTAGTCTTTTGCACAAATAATTCTGCAGTTGGGCATACACAGTAAACTAACTTTAATAACTTTTCACATGTACCAAAACTTAAATCTTGATGACATTTCATAATTTAACAACAATAAAAAGATGTTCTTTTAAATATTATGTTTCTCAGGCTGAAAACTTTGTGGCTGCCAATGTGAAACCCTCTTCAGGTCCTGTTGGGCACATAAACCTTTCATTTTCTCTGATCTTGTAAAAGTGAAGATATAACTGGCAGGGTTAGGTATACTAATGATGTCATATGGACTGGTGTAGAGCATTTTCTATTAATTGTTCCATTTATGCAGTGCAGATTACAGATGTGATCTTAGCAAAACTGTTTCTCCAACAGTGTATGTTTGAACTCACTCTAGGCCTAACTCGTTATCATGCATTTTCTTTCAAATCCTACTGTTTTCTCTCAGTGAGATTAATGTGTGTCTTACTTTTTCTTATAGAGTGATTTCTTCCTTTGGCCTTTCTTACTATAGGTGATGTTGCTGTTGATTAAAGGCATATAATTTAATATATTTAGAGAAAAGATAATAGAAAGCTAATAAATATTTGACACCAAATCATGCAGCCGGCACTGGCCCAGCCATATCGACACATACTAAATGTATTAGTTGTGTCAGTAATATTGCATCTAGTTCAATATTACAGCATTTGCTTCTTTGCTGTTGCCCAGTAAGTGAGCAAGTGTGTATGGTGTGCAAGTGTAAATTGGCAGGTTGTTTACTATTTGTTCAAAAGGTTCTATAAACTCTACGCAGTGCGTGTGTTGTGAATTTGCACATGTTCTCATAAATTGATTTAATTCCCTAAAAATACATTCAGAGGTGTTACTTTGCAGATGAAAAAGAAACACCAGAACATGCTTAATGTTATTGTCTGCAAGAAAATCTTTCCATTTCATACATGTTAAATTTGATGCATTGTCTAAGGAATGCAACAGGTTTGCCAGTCATCTACAACTACATCTACATTTATACTCCGCAAGCCACCCAACGGTGTGTGGCGGAGGGCACTTTACATGCCACTGTCATTATCTCCCTTTTCTGTTCTAGTCGCATATGGTTCGCGGGAAGAACGACTGTCTGAAAGCCTCCGTGTGCGCTCTAATCTCTCTAATTTTACATTCTTGATCTCCTCGGGAGGTATAAGTAGGGGGAAGCAATATATTCCATACCTCATCCAGAAACGCACCCTCTCGAAACCTGGCGAACAAGCTACACCGCAATGCAGACCGCCTCTCTTGCAGAGTCTGCCACTTGAGTTTGCTAAACATCTCCGTAACGCTATCATGGTTACCAAATAACCCTGTGACGAAACGCGCCGCTCTTCTTTGGATCTTCTCTATCTCCTCCGTCAACCCGATCTGGTACGGATCCCACACTGATGAGCAATACTCAAGTATAGGTCAAACGAGTGTTTTGTAAGCCACCTCCTTTGTTGATGGACTACATTTTCTAAGGACACTCACAATGAATCTCAACCTGGCACCCGCCTTACCAACAATTCATTTTATATGATCATTTCACTTCAAATCGTTCCGCACGCATACTCCCAGATATTTTACAGAAGTAACTGCTACCAGTGTTTGTTCTGCTATCATGAAATCATACAATAAAGGATCCTTCTTTCTATGTATTCGCAATACATTACATTTGTCTATGTTAAGGGTCAGTTGCCACTCCCTGCACCAAGTGTCTATCCGCTGCAGATCTTCCTGCATTTCGCTACAATTTTAACTTCTCTGTATACTACAGCATCATCCGCGAAAAGCCGCATGGAACTTCCGACACTATCTACTAGGTCATTTATATATATTGTGAAAAGCAATGGTCCCATAACACTCCCCTGTGGCACACCAGAGGTTACTTTAAAGTCTGTAGACGTCTCTCCATTGATAACAACATGCTGTGTTCTGTTTGCTAAAAACTCTTCAATCCAGCCACACAGCTGGTCTGATATTCCATAGGCTCTTACTTTGTTTATCAGGTGACAGTGCAGAACTGTATCAAAAGCCTTCCAGAAGTCAAGGAAAATAGCATCTACCTGGGAGCCTGTATCTAATATTTTCTGTACTGTTTGTGAATTCTTCTTACTATAGCTGATGCTAATATTTTCTGTACTGTTTGTGAATTCTTCTTACTATAGCTGATGCTGCTGTTGATTAAAGGCATATAATTTAATGTATTTAGAGAAAAGATAATAGAAAGCTAATAAATATTTGACACCAAATCATGCAGCCGGCACTGGCCCAGCCATATTGACACATACTAAATGTATTGGTTGTGTCAGTAATATTGCGTCTAGTTCAGTGTTACAGCATTTGTTTGTTGGCTTAGCCTTCTGGCACATTAGACAGATCTTTAAAAGCTGCTCAATGTACTTGCACATATTTGGGAAACAGCAGCATAAATTCAGTTTCTACAAGCATTTAGTAGCACTCTAGTGACCCCAATCATTTTGAGTACACCAAGCTCAAGGTTCTCTAGATGTATTAGGGATACATACACACCAGTTATTACAAATGACATTGCACCATTAGAACAATATGTCATTTGAATCTTGTAATGTTGCTGAATTCTCTGAGATGGGTTGACAGGTAGAAGTATTTTTGGCTAATGTCACCTGGGATCTGAATCCCACAATGTTGCCATGTTATTACACATGTCTAGATAATACTCTGTACAACAGATGTCTCATCAGAAGTATTCTGTAATCTGCTATTTGTTCAGTGAGATCGGAAAATTCAGTCACTCCTTGTGGGAGACGCGATAAAGATTATTCTAAAGATTAACATTATTCTTACTTTGTATATGCATTATTTCGAAGTCTTATTCTTGAAGAAATGCCGTCCACCTAGCAATTCTAGGGTGCGCTAACTTACATGTTGATAGAGATCTAAGTCCCTGATGATCACAGTACACTATGATATGTTTGCAATAAACTTAATAATTAAATTTCTTAAGAGCGCAAATGACAGCTAGAGCTTTGTGCTGGGTTGCTGAATATCCACAGTTACATCCAGACAATGTTCTACGTACAAAACTGATCATATCACTCTCTGCTTTACCATCTTTTTCTGGCATCTGAAACAGGCAATCTGATTCCTGAAAATAATGCGTCAGTGGCAATCGAAAACATGTCAGGGTGATGTATGCTATTGGAATTCACACGTGCATCTTTAATAGCTCAAAATCTGTTTAGTGCTGTGCTGTTCAACAGTTGACTGGGTACAAAACACTTTTAACCATCCTTTGGCGCATTGTGTAGGAAAATTATTAATTGCACAGATTTTATCAGGAACATGTACTATGCCTAATAG
This sequence comes from Schistocerca cancellata, assembly GCF_023864275.1. Classification (NCBI taxonomy): domain Eukaryota; kingdom Metazoa; phylum Arthropoda; class Insecta; order Orthoptera; family Acrididae; genus Schistocerca; species Schistocerca cancellata. The sequence continues at coordinate 732,466,800 of NC_064626.1, forward strand.
GGAAATAATATGACCTAAAAATTTTTTTTCCTCAATACCAACTTTTGATTTTTACATATTAGTTGCCGCTCCAATCTGTGAACATTTACACAAAATCATATCTAGTAGATGTTCTTTCCACGTGGCAGCTGCAATTGGAGTGTCATTTAACATTACCTTATCCATCTAATCAGGTCTGGGCACAGTGCCTAGCACTGTAATAAATACACCAAAGCTCACGTTTAGACCGAAGTGGTGAAACATAAAACTGAAAGCTTCTGATCATCATCATCATCATCATCATCATCATCATCCATCATCATCATCATCCATCATCATCATCATCCATCATCATCATCATATACTATGAGGTAGTGTCTCTGGGACCCCTGAGTTCAGTCCGTGATTTAAGGGGCAAATCATTTGAAATTTCTAATTTAAGTTATGTAATAATTATTTTTATAATTATTTACGAGTTCATTAAATACTTTGATAATTTACTTGCACTAAATAATGCCTGCAGTATTTTACTTTTATCACACAAAATCAAAAACTTTTGTGCGGTATTTTTAATAGTCCGTCTAAAGTATCTGTTAGACAACCGAATTTTGCTCTCTGAAAAATTGTAGTATTTTTGTAGCAAGTAAATGTTCACATAAAACTAAATTTCAGGGTTTAAACTTGCACATAAAAATTATACTTGGTGGGTAGGCCTATAAAAATAAACTGCAAAACTCTCATTCAGTGCTGTGATCTACATTTTCCTTTATCATCTCTATGGGCACATTTGATTTTAATTAAAACTTCAACTACTTTATTGAAGAAACGGAAAGATCCCAATCACAGTTGTTCTTAAGTTCTTCCTCTGAGAGAACGTCATGTTAGCTAGCAGAACTGTGATCACTAACTATTGTAAAATCTTCGCCTTTTTCGTCTGTTTATTGATCTACTGACATCTCCATCCATCCACAGAATAACATGTCATCAAACTTAGGATTGTTAAAACTGACATATTACTGCCAACACATTCTGTACTATACTGAAGAAACCAGGTACATAATTCACGAGATGCCCTCTAAGAGACCTCGTCACGTGTCAATAACACGTGTTAACAACAAACAAAGACGGCAATAATGCAACCTACAGCAAAACATTACAGGATTGGTGATTTAAGGGAAGGGGAGGTTTAGAAGCATTCCGCTAGAAGTAAACTTGCAGAGGGAAATCGAAACCTTTCACGCGGTTTGAGAGACCACACCTTATTTCCGTTCAGATTCTGTGGGCGATGGATCGCATCACGTCACTCTGGAGTAGGGTGACCAAACGTCCCAGAAAACCGAGATTGTGCCGGTTTTCATCCCTGTGTTCCGGTGTCCCGAAAATTTGTTTCGGGACGCTCAAAAGTCCCGGAATTCAGTTTTTAAATACATTTCGTGAAACTTTCTCAAATTTTTGGGATTTCGCTATATTAAAGGAAATATTTCGCTATATTAAAGGAAATACAACAAAAGAAATTAAATTATTTTATTTATTTATTTATTTATTTATTTATTTCGTATTCCATTAATCCGTATTGTGATAAATCACAAGGATGTGGAATGAGTCATGATTACATACAACAGATATAATACACATATACAAAATGACAAAAATGTACCATAAGATTATGAATAAGTTTGTAGGTTAAAATCAAATCAAAGGTATAGCTCAAGTAATATAAAACAATACCTAAAAAGGAAATATAGTACATTTTCCAAATTAAACAAATAATACACATATATAAAATGACAAAAATGTACCATAAGATTATGAATAAGTTTGTAGGTTAAAATCAAATCAAAGGTATAGCTCAAGTAATATAAAACAATACCTAAAAAGGAAATATAGTACATTTTCCAAATTAAACAGTTAATGTGATCTATAGCAAACAAATTTTTATCAGTATAAAAAATCATTGCTTTATCTGTAGATACTCATCAAGAGAATAGAAGGAATTTACCATTAGGTATTCTCTCAATTTACATTTAAAAGTAGGTAAGACATTAATGTGATCTTTAATACCTGATGGAAGGGAGTTGAAAATTTTTGTAGCTGAATAATGAACACCTTTCTGAACAAGACTTAAATGTTTCAGATCCCTGTGTAGATCATTTTTAGACCTAGTATTATGATCATGACATTCACTATTAGTTTTAAAAAGAGATAGGTTGTTAGAAACAAAAATCATCAAAGAAAATATGAATTGAGAGGTAAGTGTTAATATTTGTAACTTATGAAACAGACTTCTGCAAGAATATCTTGGATGAACACCACTCATGATTCTAACAGCTCTCTTCTGTGCAGTAAATATTTTTTTGGCTAAAGGCTTGTTGCCCCAAAATATTATGCCATACGACATGATAGAATGAAAATAACCAAAGTAGGCAGCTTTAGTAGCGTCCTCATCACCAATGGGGGTGATTACACGCAGAGCATAAGTTGCCACACTGAGCCTTCTATGTAGGTCTAAGATATGCTCAGACCAGTTCAGCTTGCCATCAATTAGAATGCCCAAGAACTTAGATGATTCACAGTGTAGTATATTTTGGTTACCACAGTTTAAGTGGCATACTTCATTTTCTTGTCGAGATGTGTGAAATTGCATATACTGAGTTTTCTGAATGTTTAGAGTTAGTCCGTTGCTCTTAAACCAGTGTAGGATGTCAACGAGTACAGCATTACATTTATTTTCTAGGTCACTGTTAGTTCGACTTTCAAGCAGAATAGTGGTGTCATCGGCAAAAAGAGTAAATTTACACTCGGTGTCTGTGCAAAGCGGGAGATCATTGATGAAGATAAGGAAAAGCAAAGGTCCTAGGATGGACCCCTGAGGCACACCACACTTTAATGTGCCCCAATCAGAAGAAATGGGACTATCATTGGCACCATTAATTATCACCTTCTGTTTTCTGTTTTGCAGATATGATTCTATCCATCTACCAATGCTACCTCGCAAGCCATAAAAATTAGCCTTATGTAAGAGAATGTTGTGGTCCACACAGTCAAAGGCCTTAGACAAGTCACAAAAAATTCCAATAGGTGACATTTTATTATTTATTGACTCTAAAATTTCATTTGTGAGAGAAAAAATAGCCTGCTCAGTTGATCTACCTTTTTGGAAACCAAACTGGTTTCTGTTGAGTATGTTGTGGCTGTTAAGATGTTCTACAATTCTTGTATACATTAGTTTCTCTAATACTTCTGAGAAACTACTTAGTAGTGATATTGGACGGTAGTTAGATAAATTAGTTTTGTCACCCTTCTTGAAAAGTGGTTTCACAACGGCAAGCTTTAATCTCTCTGGGACAACACCTTGCTGGATAGACTCATTAAAAATGTGACACAGGACTTGACATATGTGGTCACTACAATGCTTCAGTATTTTTGGTGAAATGTTGTCAATACCAGTGGAATTTTTATTTTTTAAGGCCTTGATGGTATTTTTAACTTCAGTAATAGTAACTGGGGCAATACAAATTGGGTCATACGTGTTAGGGATAGCTCTGTGTAATAAATGCGTAGCAGCATTTAAGGAACCGTTACAACCTACTTGTTCTGCTGCAGTTATGAAGTGATTGTTGAATATGTTGGAAACTGTTACAGGATTATGAATAACCTCATCCTTATAGCTTATCTCTGTGGTAATAACATTCTTGTTACTCTTGCCACACTCTCTCTTTATAACATTCCAAACTGCTTTTATTTTGTTCTCAGATTTATCAATTTCAGACTTAATATACAGGCTCTTGGATTTGTTTATCACCCTTTTTAAAATTTTACAATATAACTTAAAATGTGACCTTTCAAGGGGATCATTTGATACTCTTAGTGAGGCATGTAACTCCCTCTTATTCCTGCAAGAAATTTTTATACCTCCAGTAATCCATGGTTTACTGGAAGAAACCTCATTGTTCTTTCTGACAGTTTTTTTTGGGAAAGCCATTTCAAATACAGATATAAATTCATTTAAAAAAAGGTTAAATTTATCATTAACATCTGATGTGCTGTACACAGGCTCCCAATCTATCTGTGACAAATAGTCGTTAAAGGCAGACACAGTTTCAGTGTTTATACATCTATAGGACCTATAGGTGTGGGAGATTTTATTGCACAAACTGATGTTATTTACTTTCAGAAGTTGTCCATCATGGTCAGACAGGCCATAAATTACTTTGCTCACACTAGCACTGTTGACTCTATTCTTGTCAATGAAAATATTATCTAGAAGGCTCTTGCAATTTTCTGTAACTCTAGTGGGCCAGGTAACCATCGCAGCCAAGTTGTAAGAATTCATTAAGTGGTCCAGGTCAGTTTTGAGGTTGTTATCAGTTAAGAAGTTGACATTAAAGTCACCTACAATTATTAAATTTCTAGTTTTAGAGAACAATTTGGTCAAAAGAGATTCTAACTTATTCATAAAGATGCAAAACTTCCCTGCTGGAGCTCTGTAAATTGCAAGCACAGTAAGTAACATGTCCTTTGCAGAAATTTCAGTCCCGCAAACTTCAAAATGTTGATCTACACAATACTTACTTAGATCTAATGATTTATAAATGATTTTACTGTCTATATAAATTACAGCACCACCTTTCTCCTTACTTGTTCTACAGTAATGAGTAGCTAGATCAAATTATTTTGTCTTATTTGTCTAAAACCTCCATTGTCCCATACTAGTAATCACAGTATCAGTATTGATACACTCAGGCAATAATTTACTTTGAGCGGTACTTTGGCCAACAAGTAGTAAGTTGGATTATTGTAACAGAGCTATGAAACCGTCCAATTGTCGCGCCACTTACACATTCATTGTCAGAACAGTGCAGAAGTTGATGTTTTGTCAGACAAACTGCAATAGTTTTTTCTCATATTAGTGGTATTATTGCTGCAGTACTGGGAAACGCAATGCCGAAACGTGCCTGTAAGTTCAGTGACTTATTCCAAGGAATGGAATTTCATTAAGAAAGGTCGTTTTAATTACAAAGCAGAGTGTTCCGTATGTAACTGTTTTATTAGTATAAGTCGTGGTGGACGTTTCGACATAGTTGATCACATCAGATCAAAGAAACACATTAACAGATACAGTGCACTGAGCTGCAGTAAAACTGTACAAAATTATTTTGTGAAACGTCAGTCAAGTGAAGAGACGAAAGTTCGAGCAGCCGAGCTTACACTAGCCTACCACATGGTGAAACATCACCAAACTTATAGATCTAGTGATCGTACTAATAAGCTTAACAGCATTATGTTTGATGATTCTTCCATTGCAGAAAAAGTTTAGTTCAGCAAGAACTAAAGTGTCAGCCTTAGTGAAAGGAGTTATTGGTCCCCAGAGTGTACCGGAAAGCCTTGAAAACATCAAAAAGTCTTCTTTCTGTGGGATATCCACTGATGCCAGCAGTCATAAGGCCACTAAAATATTTCCGTTTGTTGTTCAGTTTTTCGATATTAATCAGGGAATTCAGACCAAACTTTTGAAGGTGAGTTCCCTACCTAATGAAACATCTGACGAAATTTCAAGATTTTGTATGAATACTATCGAAATGTTTGATCTTGAGAAAAATAAATGTGTTGCATTTTGTGGAGACAACACCAACACAAACTTTGGTGGTTTAAAAAGACAAGGCAAATGCAACGTATTTACCAAATTAAAGGCAGCATTGCATGAAAACATTGAAGGCATAGGGTGCCCTGCACATGTTTTACACAATAGCGTGCAGACACCTGCTGACAGGCGCGCCTATCCGAGTCCAGGAAGCAGCGCATCAGCGCTCTCGGCTACCTTGGCGGGTAATCAATGCAAACAGTAATTACCGTAAAATACCTAAAGCGACCTAAAGTGGAATTATCATATAATAAAAAAATATCAGCAAAAGCAGGTGCCGTGCTGAGAGCTAATCATCTACGACAGATACAGCTTACATTTACATCGACATCTACATCTACATGATTACTCTACGATTCACAACTAAGTGCCTGGCAGAGGGTCCATCGAATCACCTTAATGTTACTTCTCCATCGTCCGAACACTTGACTCTTTCCGTGCGGCTCTGATTTCTACACTCCTGGAAATGGAAAAAAGAACACATTGACACCGGTGTGTCAGACCCACCATACTTGCTCCGGACACTGCGAGAGGGCTGTACAAGCAATGATCACACGCACGGCACAGCGGACACACCAGGAACCGCGGTGTTGGCCGTCGAATGGCGCTAGCTGCGCAGCATTTGTGCACCGCCGCCGTCAGTGTCAGCCAGTTTGCCGTGGCATACGGAGCTCCATCGCAGTCTTTAACACTGGTAGCATGCCGCGACAGCGTGGACGTGAACCGTATGTGCAGTTGACGGACTTTGAGCGAGGGCGTATAGTGGGCATGCGGGAGGCCGGGTGGACGTACCGCCGAATTGCTCAACACGTGGGGCGTGAGGTCTCCACAGTACATCGATGTTGTCGCCAGTGGTCGGCGGAAGGTGCACGTGCCCGTCGACCTGGGACCGGACGTCAGCGACGCACGGATGCACGCCAAGACCGTAGGATCCTACGCAGTGCCGTAGGGGACCGCACCGCCACTTCCCAGCAAATTAGGGACACTTTTGCTCCTGGGGTATCGGCGAGGACCATTCGCAACCATCTCCATGAAGCTGGGCTACGGTCCCGCACACCGTTAGGCCGTCTTCCGCTCACGCCCCAACATCGTGCAGCCCGCCTCCAGTGGTGTCGCGACAGGCGTGAATGGAGGGACGAATGGAGACGTGTCGTCTTCAGCGATGAGAGTCGCTTCTGCCTTGGTGCCAATGATGGTCGTATGCGTGTTTGGCGCCGTGCAGGTGAGCGCCACAATCAGGACTGCATACGACCGAGGCACACAGGGCCAACACCCGGCATCATAGTGTGGGGAGCGATCTCCTACACTGGCCGTACACCACTGGTGATCGTCGAGGGGACACTGAATAGTGCACGGTACATCCAAACCGTCATCGAACCCATCGTTCTACCATTCCTAGACCGGCAAGGGAACTTGCTGTTCCAACAGGACAATGCACGTCCGCATGTATCCCGTGCCACCCAACGTGCTCTAGCAGGTGTAAGTCAACTACCCTGGCCAGCAAGATCTCCGGATCTGTCCCCCATTGAGCATGGTTGGGACTGGATGAAGCGTCGTCTCACGCGGTCTGCACGTCCAGCACGAACGCTGGTCCAACTGAGGCGCCAGGTGGAAATGGCATGGCAAGCCGTTCCACAGGACTACATCCAGCATCTCTACGATCGTCTCCATGGGAGAATAGCAGCCTGCATTGCTGCGAAAGGTGGATATACACTGTACTAGTGCCGACATTGTGCATGCTCTGTTGCCTGTGTCTATGTGCCTGTGGTTCTGTCAGTGTGATCATGTGATGTATCTGACCCCAGGAATGTGTCAATAAAGTTTCCCCTTCCTGGGACAATGAATTCACGGTGTTCTTATTTCAATTTCCAGGAGTGTATTTTTATTATGATCATCATTCTTCCTAAGTAGGTGGGCGCCAACAAAACGTTTTCACACTCTGAGGACAAAGTTAGTAATTGAAATTTCGTGAGAAGGTCCTGCCGCAGCGAAAACGCCTTTACTGTGATGACTGCCACCCCAGTTTGATATCATATCCGCGGCAATCTCTCCCTTATATCGCGATAACACAAACCGAAATGCCCTTCTATGAAGTTTTGCGATATCCTCCGTCAATACTATCGGATGCAAATCCCACACCGCACACCAGTACTCCAGAAGATGGTGGACAAGCATAGTGTAAGCAGTCTCTTTAGTAAACCTGTTACATTTTCGAAGCTTTCTGCAATAAATTGCAGTCTCTGGTTTGCTTTCCCCACAACATTATCTATGTGATCGTTCCAATTTAAGTTATTCGTAACTGCAATCCCTAAGTATTTAGTTGAGTTTGCAGCACTTAAATTTGTATGGTTCATCGAGTAACCAAAATTTAGCTGAATCTTTTTAGTGTTGATGAGGATGACTTCACAGATATCGTATCTAAATCATTTTCCAATTCGTTTTGATCATCTGATGACATTACATGACAGTAAATGACAGTATCAGCTGCAAAAAATCTAAGAGGACCGCTCAGATCGTCTCTGAATCATTTATGTGGAGCAGGAACAATAGAGGGCCTATACCACTTTCTTGGGGAAGGCCAGATATTACTTCTGTTTTAATCGATAACTTTCCGACTGTTATTTCTGACAGAAAATCACGAATCCAGTCACGCAACTGAGGCGACACTCCACAGCACGCAGTTGGATTAGAAGTCGCTTTTGAGGGACGGTGTGAAGAGCCTTCTGGAAACCTAAAAATATGGAATCAATTTGACGTACCCTGTCGATAGCACTCATACTTCGTGAGAATAAAGAGCTAGTTATTTTTTTACAGGAGTGATATTTTCTGAATCCGTGTTGGCGGTCAATAAATTCTTTTCTTCTAAGTGATTCATAATATTCGAACGCAGTGTATGTTCCCTAATCCTACTGCAAATCGACGTTTGTGATATGTGTCTGTAATTCAGTGGGTCACTCGTAGTTCTTTTCTTGGCTATTGGTGTGTCTTGTGCAACTTTCCAGTCTCGGTATGGCACTTTCTACGATAGAGCGGTTGTATAAGATACCTAAGTATGGAGCTATTGTATCGGCATACTCTGAACGGCCCTTGCTTGACTGGTATACAAGCTGGACCGGAAGCCTTGCCTTGCTAAAGTGTTTCAGCTCTTTCAGACCCTCTGGCTACAATCGTGTACATTAATTTTCAGAGTGTATTAGCTATAACAGAAATAGTTTTACTTAACGGAAACATCATGTACGCATCTGTGAATACTCGATCTTTTCGTTCTGCACAAGTGCTCCCACCTGTTGGGCATCACTATCACTATCAACAAGTGGATGTAGCAGTGCTCAGCAGCTTGTGACTGGCATAATTCAGGTAAGTTGTTGGTTAGTTGTGGTTCATTGTATAATTGGATGTTATTATTGTTATCAGTGTATTTATTCCAACAGTGAATATTTCAAAATTAATTTTTTTAGTCCATAAAACGAAGTCAAGTGTACAAAGTATATACTGAAAACGAGTACATATATTTGTACGAAAAATGTATCTAAAAACTTTTTAAAAATTACCTAAGAGCATTAGAGCAAGAAGAAAAATGTTCCTTCCTCCAGAAAAAAAAATCAGGTCTGAGAGAGTTAAGCTGCTTCATTACACGAAGGATATCTATTTCTAAGTTTATATTTTTGGCAGTTGTTCTGGATTCGAATTTTGAAATATTTATTTCGAATCCGTTTATAAAGGAATTTCGGAAAACGATGTTTAGTAGCTCAGCTTTAGTGGCACTGTCATCAATAACATCACTATTGTTATCGTGTAGTGAAGGTACTGACTGCGTCTTGCCACTGGTGTACTTTACATACGACCAGACTCTCTTTGTGTTTTCTGCCAGATTACGGGAGACAGTTTCGTTGTGGAAACTATTAAAAGCACCTCGCATCGAAGTTCGCGCTATGTATCGAATTCCGTAAATCTTCGACTATCTTGTGCATTTTGCATTCTTTTAAATTTGGCATGCTTTTTTCGTTGCTTCTGCAACAGTGCTCTGGTCTGTTTTGTGTGCCATGCGGATCAGTGCCTTCTCTTATTAATTTATGTGATACATATCTCTCAATTGCCGAAGTACTATTTCTTTGAATTTAAACCACATCTGGTCTACACTTACATAGTCGTATTGGAAGGAGTGGAGTTGTCAAGCGAATTTTTATTTTTATTTTTTTTTATTTTTTATTTTTAATAGAAGTACGAGGGTCATTCAGTAATTAAAGAGACAAATTGATCTGGGAAAAATCTGTTTGTACAGCAAGTTTGGCAATTTTATGGCTTAAGTTGGCATTACTGGGATGAGCCCTGATCAGCTGATGTATCAATACTGTTTTGTTTAATCCTCAAAAATACATTTCAAGATGGCGAGTCCGCTTGAAACATCCACATTAGGTGAACAACGTTCTGTTATTGCCTTTTTCTTGCTGAAGGCACGAAACCAGTGAATATATACTATAGAACATCTAAAGTTTATGGTGAAGGTTGTATGGTTCGTGCAAATTTTTATAAGTGGGTAGAGCAGTTTAAAAATGGTCGTGACTCAGTGACTGACGAATACCGTCCTGGCCGACCAGTTGCAGTTTCAACTCCCCCACTTAAAAGTCGAATTGATGACGTTATTCGTGCCGACCGCCGTGTGACTGTGGAAATGATAGGTGATAGGGGTCAAGTGAGTACTGGTACAGTTCATAACTTTATCTGTATCTGGGAAGACGTTCCAGGACACCGAGGACATGGAAAAGTTTGTGGGAAATTGGCTCTAACATCAAGATTAAGAGTTCTTTGCAGCCAGAATAAAAAAGCTTATAGCCCTTTGGAACAAGTCCATAAATGTTCAAGTGGATTATGTTGAAACGTAGAAAAATAATTGTTTTGTAAAAATAAACGCTTTTTTTTCTCCAGACCAATTTGTCTCTTTAATTACTGAATGACCCTCGTATTTCGCATTTATTTTGGTGGGATTTGATGTTACGGTATTCAGTCTAGTTACAACAGCATTGGGGTCACTAATCCCTGTATCTGTCATGATGCTCCTTATCTGGCCAGGATTATTTGCTGCTAAGAGGTTAAATACGTTCTCGCAATAATTTACACTTAGAGGGCGCTCCTGAATTAGTAGTTTAAAACATTTTCGCGAGGGCGTTCAGTACGATTTCGGACGATGTTTTATGTCTACCACCGACTTTAAACAAGTATTTTCGACAATATGTGAAGGGTAGATTGGAGTCACTACCAAATTAGCTCGCGTCCGTACTGGAATACTACACGTGCACCTCGGGTAACGCTAAATAAGCTAGAATGCATGGGCAGCTAGACCAGATATTCGATTTCCTGCCTACAGACATGCAGACAAATCGAAATTGTAAAACGCTTTAAAAATGGATCTTTTCAGGATCAACTGATTAAAAGACTTGGATCTTCAATCCATGTATGCCATTTAAACACAGAAGACATTAGCCGGTCTAAAAGCGAGTACCTGTCTAAACTTCTTATTGATAATGATATTGACTTAGTTCTAATCCAGGAAACAGATGCTCCAACGATGGAAGACCTACGTAAAAGAGGTAGGATCCATGGCTTGGTCTATGGGTGCTACATATCACAGGTGTATTGTGTTGCCACCTATGTAACGAGCAATATCGAGCATGCTCGTCTCATTTCGACTAATAAAGAAACTGAGACCCATTATGTCTCTACACAATTGGAGGAGACCATTATTAAAATCCAATGTGCTGTGGCCACTGGATGTTCTACCAGTTACTGCCCACCCATCGATTTATGATGCAGATTTTAAGGTTACCACGGCACTGGAACTATGCACCTGACAGTGCGCTCAACGACTGAGCTGAAAATGAAAATCTATATCTGGTTTATGACGCCAAAAATTTGGGAAATTTGAGATCGATCGCTTGGCGAAGCGATTACAATCCGGATATCTGCTTTGTGTCCAAGGACTGCAGATGACACCCGGCTCCTATATCCAGAGAAGTCATATTTAAATTCCCACGCAGCCAGCAGAGGCCAGAAATCCTCGATACGGGGCTCTCTGTCCCAATAGCGAGATCTGTACCGCGACTCAGATGGAATTTCCACAGGGCTGATAGGCGGAGTTTTGCTGACCACCTAGATAAATATATCTGTTTTATTCCACCAGAACCTAAAAACTACCCTCGACTGGTCGGGGCTGTTCTTTCTGCTTCTAAGAAGTTTATCCCTCTTGGGTACAGAAAGGAATATATACCAGGCTGGAATGAACATTGTGAACAACTTTACGAAAAGTATAGTGAAACTGGCGACAGCGATATTGCAGACGATCTCTTCCAGAGTCTTGACGTTGCTAAAAGAGTAAAATGGTGTGAGACGGTAGAAAATGTAAACTTCAGACATTCAAGTAGAAAGGTATGGAGTTTTTTTGCATAAGCTTGGCGGAGCCTCCATTAAAACCGGGCTGAAACCTGGTATTTCAGGTAACCAAATCACTAACCATATGAAACATCTAGACTGAACTGGATGAGCCCTTGAAACAAACTAAAAAAAAAAATAAAGCACTTGGTCTGGATAAAATACATCCGGAATTTCTGATAAACACGGGTAATGGTGGAAGAAAAGGGCAGGTCCGCTTCTTCTCCAACATCCTAGATAGTGGAACACTGCCCAACGAGCTAAGGAGAACAAAAATAGTGGAAATTTTGAAACCAGGTAAATCAGTTGACCACCTTCGAAGTTTCAGACCAGTTTCCCTTTTGAGCCGTACTTATAAACTCTTGGAGACGCTCATCTATAACAGAATTAGCGGCTTCATTCTGGAACACATTCCAGCTGAGCAAGCGGGTTTCAGGCCACAGAGAAGTTGCTGCGACCATGTACTGACCCTAACAGCTTTCATAGAGCCTGGTTTCCAAGGAAACGTGAAGACATTTGTCGCGTTTGTAGACCTAACCGCAGCATATGACGTTCTAGAGAGAAGGGATGATATACAAATTACTAAAAACAATCTGATGCCAAAAAACTGTAACTCTCATCAATACTATGATAAACAATAGATATTTCCGTGATTACTAAGGGAGAAAATGTGAGCAAGGAGAGGAAATTAAGTAATGGTCTACCACAGGGTTCCGTCTTAGCCCCGCTATTATTCATCCTTTATATCTCTGATCTCCCCAATATCATGTCAACAAGATTTGGCTATGCAGACAATATCGCTCTTGCTTGTAGAATGAAGGATCTTGAATGAGCGGAGACAGTTCTCACAGAATATCTAGCCGTTATGAGCGCCTATTTTAGAAAGTGGCGACTTAAGCCCAGTACAAGTAAAACTGAAGTATGTACAGTCAATCTGGCAAACAAACAAGCTAACGCGGAGCTCAGAGTGAAACTTACCAGAAACACTCTTTGCCATAATACACATGCTAAGTACCTTGGTGTCACCTTTTTTGGCCGCACCCTTTCATGTGGGAAACATCTTGAAAATACTGCTGCCAAGATAAAAACTTGTAACAGTGCTATTAAAAAATTGTGTGGAATGACATGGGGAGCTTCAGCACATACCTTGCGCACATGATCCATTGCGCTGCTCTCCTCAACAACCGAGTACTGTGTCCCAGTGTGGCTAAACAGCTGCCACACCAACTTGATCGACGTCCAGTTGAACCACACTACGCTGTTAATAACTGGGACAGTCCGACCAACGCCGATTTATTGGCTTCCTCTGCTGAGCAACATCTATCCACCAGCAATCTGCAGAAGCGAGGCCTTGTTTAGGAAATGCCGTAATCTACAGGAGAACCTGGAATTACCCATACAGGAAGACATATCAAGTCTACGACGAAGTAGACTCTGTTCACACACCCACCACTGCGGCAAGCAGAAGGGTTATAGTCCAGCAATACCAGGGTGAGAGACCTGTGGGACTAGAGCTGTCAACTTACTGAAGAGTGTGATTGGTACCGAAAGTATAACTGTGACACTGCTGGCACAGAACTCGGTAGGAAACTATGGCTCAAGATGAACAGAGCTCACACTGGGCAAGGGCGAAGCGCAGACTTTCTTTACAAATAGGGTGCTACAGAGTCTCTGGTTTGTGACTGTGTGGCTCCGAATAGGACAATAAAGGACATTAGAGATGATTGCCCCTTGCAGGAAACAGTTGAGGAGAGGGTGCAGGGACTCAAGGGGGGAAGGAGGAAAATCCGCTCAGGGAGAAGGAGGGGAGAGGAAAAGGGGGGCGTTGGGGAGGGGGGAGGAAAGGCCAGGTTACAGTTGGAAGGAAGAGTAGATGTTACGGCGAAGTTCAACATCTGGGAGGGGGAGGTGCAGGAAATTCCCCTGATGAAGGAGATGGAGGGCGTGAAAGTGGAGAGCGTTGCATATACTGCCACGCTGGCGCCACCCTGCGAGGTGCCGGTGCTAGCAGTGTATTTAACACTAAAGTCTTCTCGAATCTTCTTATGGAAATGATGCTTTAAGCCCCCCCTTTTCTAACTCCTACTTTTGCTGTTGCACATGGATTAAGAAGAAACGCGAACTGACTGTAATCGACCCTGCAAGTGGAGTAGAAAAGAGTTTGGCACCTGCAATAATTTAATTGGATAGAAATTAAGGGAAGTTTCATTAACTTAGTGAGAAATGAAAGGGTTGCTCTGCCGATTAACAGAATGAAAGTTCTGTCACAGGTAGATGCCGTGTTTCTTGACTTCCGCAAGGCATTCGATACAGTTCCCCACAGTCGTTTAATGAACAAAGTAAGAGCATATGGACTATCAGACCAATTGTGTGATTGGATTGAGGAGTTCCTAGATAACAGGACGCAGCATGTCATTCTCAATGGAGAGAAGTCTTCCGAAGTAAGAGTGATTTCAGGTGTGCCGCAGGGGAGTGTCATAGGACCGTTGCTATTCACAATATACATAAATGACCTGGTGGATGACATCGGAAGTTCACTGAGGCTTTTTGCAGATGATGCTGTGGTGTATCGAGAGGTTGTAACAATGGAAAATTGTACTGAAATGCAGGAGGATCTGCAGCGAATTGACGCATGGTGCAGGGAATGGCAATTGAATCTCAATGTAGACAAGTGTAATGTGCTGCGAATACACAGAAAGATTGATCCTTTATCATTTAGCTACAAAATAGCAGGTCAGCAACTGGAAGCAGTTAATACCATAAATTATCTGGGAGTACGCATTAGGAGTGATTTAAAATGGAATGATCATATAATGTTGATCGTCGGTAAAGCAGATGCCAGAAGAATCCTAAGGAAATGCAATCCGAAAACAAAGGAAGTAGGTTACAGTACGCTTGTTCGACCACTGCTTGAATACTGCTCAGCAGTGTGGGATCCATACCAGATAGGGTTGATAGAAGATATAGAGAAGATCCAACGTAGAGCAGCGCGCTTCGTTACAGGATCATTTAGTAATCGCGAAAGCGTTACGGAGATGATAGATAAACTCCAGTGGAAGACTCTGCAGGAGACACTCTCAGTAGCTCGGTACGGGCTTTTGTCAAAGTTTCGAGAACATACCTTCACTGAAGAGTCAAGCAGTATATTGCTCCCTCCTACGTATATCTCGCGAAGAGATCATGAGGATAAAATCAGAGAGATTAGAGCCCACACAGAGGCATACCGACAATCCTTCTTTCCACGAACAATACGAGACTGGAATAGAAGGGAGAACCGATAGAGGTACTCAAGGTACCCTCCGCCACACACCGTCAGGTGGCTTGCGGAGTATGGATGTAGATGTAGATGTAGATAACAATTTGATTTATTATGACTAAACTCAAAATAATAAACAAAACATACGAAACATATACAATACATCAAATTGGATACTTGAATAAATGCTGTGAAGGTGATTGTGACTAGATTGTGACATTTATGACCAAGTGGTATGTGGAGCCAATTGCTTGAAACTCAAATCTTAAGAGAAACACCCAGCCAACCCAACATTAATTGCTGCTACAGTAGTGAGAACTCAGGCAATGAACATCCAAGACAGAACCACGTAAGAAAAGATGGGAACAGGTGCACTCTGCTGAGCTCTGATTATCACAGAGCAAATTCGCTCATCTGCCGGAGCTGCGGACATACATTACCAAGATGTCTTCTTAACTGCAAGGACACGATCTGGCGTACCGGAAGCAATGGCTGGTTGCTTCGACGTCCCGTCGTGGTGATGATAATGTCGCGAGTATAGACTGAAACAAATTATCCTGGTCTGGTTGTTCCAGACTAAAGACTTCCTATCAATACAAATGCGCCTCTGAGGGCGACGAAGAAGGCTCGCCACACAATCACTGACGGTACAGTGATTGGTTTTAACAAGCGAAGTCACACAGTAACTCCAATACAGACAACTTTAGCCAAAACTGCTCAAGACAGACAACATAGGCCGCTTGTACGCAGAACGCTCAATTGTCAACTGTACTCGGAAAGTTACGTTGTTGTCGAAACTTCAGCAACTTTGTCAAACAGTTACAGTCAAATACAAGTATATTAGACAACCAACAGAAGGCAGGCTGTCCAGAGCAGCGAGAGCTCAGTCTTGTAACCTACTCCGACCAAAAGGCGAGAGCCGACGACCTCAAGAGCACCCGTACAAACCGAACACAGAACATTCCCGCCCCCACGACAGTGGCCGTGGTTAAACATTCCAATCAGCAACTCTAAAACCGGCGGAAAATTCCACTCTATTGTCGACGCACTACTAGTCCACCAATGGAGATTCTTGGTGCCAATTTTGCTACGTAACGGAGCTATGCCCCGAGCAAGCCAATCACAGTTACGACTTTGCAGAAAACGCGGGAATTTGCCCGCCAAGACTGCCTGGGAACACAAGTCATTCCCACGCCTCGCTGGTAGCCCTCCAGAAAGTGTTTTCACTAAGTTTCTGTGAAGTAACGGAATCTCTAGCCCAGCCGCTCCTTCAGGCCCCTGCGGGCGTGTCTCCGCCGCTCTTATGACAATGTCGGCATCTGGAAAGCATCCACTCGACTCCCTCACACCCGTCGGCTTAACCCTTTCAAGATCAGCAGAGCCCGTCTGTCACCAGACCACCCGGGTGACGAGAGACGCTGCGTGGGAAGTCCGCGTGTGAAGGAATAGCAACTTTTCACCGCATGCAATTAGAGACGAAAATCGAATTACTCAGAGTAAGATAGAAATTTGAGAGGGGGCTCCTGCCACCACTCAACCCCTCGGGGGCCGCAGATTCAGACTTTTGTGCTGGTGTGCCTATGACAGCCAGTGCGCAAGTGGTGTCTTACGATGGCACCACACTAATCATGTTTTGTCTGCTTCCCTGTGAGATTCCATACTACCGTCTGATGTTATCGAACGCTGTAATGGAGGGACGAATGGAGACGTGTCGTCTTCAGCGATGAGGGTCGCTTCTGCCTTGGTGCCAATGATGGTCGTATGCGTGTTTGGCGCCGTGCAGGTGAGCGCCACAATCAGGACTGCATACTACCGAGGCACACAGGGCCAACACCCGGCTCTCTTTAAGCAAGATGATGTGAAACATAGGTGTTGCAGGTATCAGGTATTTAGTACAGTACATTACTCGGTAACAAACCACTGGAAGTCATAGCACTAGAATGGATTGAAATTAAGGTCAGGCGTTTGCCGTGTTTAAGATTTAGTCATAGCATTAACGGACGGCATAGGAAGAACAGTAGGATTAATACTGTCATTACGTATTGGGTTTGTAGTCAGTGCTGCACCTCAGACTAAACCTTTGACAGTAAATATTTCTTATTGTATGCTAAAAATCTGTGCAGTCATATGGCCACACCGTTTTTGTAAATATTTACTTAAATACTGGGTTGTCTCATAAGTTAATTAACTTTTCTTTAGAGTGCAATCACGAAGAATGCCTGGGAACACACCTCTCACAGCACAGCTTCGATAGGGTGGTTGCTGGCCTGTTTGCTTACACATTTCGCATACAAGATCATGTACAATATAATTAAAAAAGGTGAACAGATTTCGTAAACAAGCTATTATTTACTGCAGTATTCACCATTATTGTCGACAATGTATTGCCATTTCTCTGAAAGCTTATAAATCCATTCTTCCAAAATGTGGGGGTTTTCAGGTTGATAAACTATTGGAGACTCAGTCTGTAGACCTCCAAGGAGGTCAGGCGTTTGCCATTCACGAAATTCTGCAGGAAATGTAATAGATGAAAGTCGGAAGGGGCAATGTATGATGAATACGGCGTTAGAGGCAACACACCTCACTCAAAAGAATGCAGCTTTCAATGGGCCATCATAGAGATATGTAGTCCGAAACTGTCAAGGTGAAAATTGACACAAGTCCCAAATCCGGAGGTTTCTCATTATTGGCTGCCTTGAGATGATTCAACTGCGAACAGTATTTCTCAGAAGTGATAGTCTCATTCGGACAAAGTTCATAATACAATACACCTTTGCAATCCCACTAGATTCACAGCAGAACCTTTCCTGCATGCAACCCTGGTTTAGGAACTGATACTGGTGGCTGCCCCGTGTTGTGTCACGATTTAGTCTTCCAGGTGTTGTTGTACACTTCTCATCTCCAGTTACCAGCCACTCCAGAAAAGGAGCATTCTGACTGCATCTCAATAACGAGTCACAGATGGACACATGCTGAATCAAATTTGCTCTACTCAGTTCATGAGCAACCGATACATGACAAATACTGACATTACTCAGCTTCAAGTTCCTGGTTACAGTAGCATGAGCAACACTGAGCTCCAATGCTAACAACGGCATTGAATTCGTGTGTCGTTGACTATCATGTCATTAAGTCATCCCACGTCCATAATTGTTGGCTGTCCAGATCAATGTTTGTCTGTTAAGACGAAATTCCCAGCTCAAAACTATCTAAACCACTTTCCACACGCTTGAGCTGTTACTGCATCATCCTCGTATACAGTGAAAATCTGCCAGCATTATGAGACAGGTCTTGAGTCATGATAGTAAAACAGCACAAGATGTCTGAAATCTTCCTTCTCGCTTTCCATAGCTTTTAAACACATGTTCACGCTGTTCCATCGAATGCCAGGCACAAACATACACTGACACATTCAGTGGCGTGTCAGGATGTCGACATCTATGTCCTAGGGTCATTTAGATAACTGTATTACACTGGGAGGCATGGTAGATGCTGGGTTTGCAGGCACTGTACAAGGAATGCATGAGCAAAATGAACAAACTTATGAATCAACCTAATATAAAAGGAAAGTGGAGGGAAGTAACTAATGACATCAGCTGCATCGGGACTTAGTGCAGAATCAGCAGCAATGAGTGAAAATGCATGCCGGACTAGGACTTGAACCTAGGACCTCCTGCTTGTTAGGTAGCTAGCTAACCAGTGTGCCACCTGGACACAGTGTTTATAGAAAATGTGCGGACATCTCTGCATGTTCCCCAGCTGACTCACGCTCCTACCTAGTGCCACTTATCTGCAGTCCCTATTCGTGTCTTGCATGCTCAGTAATTTTAATTTCCCACTTGAGGTCAAATGTGAGTGTGCATCTGCACCAAAGGTTGTGGATTCATTAGCCATCGAGGTGAATCGATTGTAAAATACATGGTGTCTGTTCTTTCAGAAAGGTTCAAAAGAACAGAAAACACACATTCATATCATCTTTACTTAAAGTATTTTTAATCTGTTGTAACAGATTCATCAGAATTGACACAGCAGGAGTGACTGATTTGCTCATGGTTTGTTTCTGTTTCGAATTTAATTGATCATTTACTTCCATATAATTCCTTGTCGGCCACTGCAACAAATCATCAAGAATGAATTAGCACTGGTCTTTAAATTGTTTCGTTTGTGGTATCGTGTATTTATTTTTTCTCTTTTGACTAAACTGTTATAGCATTTGGAATATCACAATGAGCTGATTTCAGCTGTGACACATGGGATACTGTACTGCATAGACAAATTATTAAAATTAGCCATTAAAGTTGCTTATTCATTGGGTTGTTTTGTTCTGTTCTGTATTAAAACTCTTAAAATCCTTTGGTAACTTTTGCAACATTATCACAATCGAATCAATAAGCTGATCATTAATTTCCGAATCAGATGCATGGTAAGTATTGTCCATAGGAACATTCTCCTCATGTGAAGTATCAATTTCAAGGTCTACATTTGGTTGCTGATTGTCTGTGTGATTATTGTCTTTACACAGAAGACTTCCAGCTAGAATATGTACCTGCATTTCAGAGCTTGATTCCGGTTCAACTCAGAAACATGAGAATTTCCTACATCCATAGAGTAAAGTTCCTTTTGATCAATGTTCATCTCAATATTTTTGTTAGCGTGTGAAATTATTTTTTAAAACATAAAAATACGTTTAGTAAATAAATAAAATAATTTTGAAACAAGCAAAGTCTTGAAAAAGTATCTACAAAATTAAGATGAGAATAAGTAGTGGCTAGCATAAGCAACTGACTCCAGGGCGCACACTATGATATTTGTTATTCGCTACCGGTATTACAGATGTCAGGAAAAGAGAGGCCATCTTGTGACACATAGCTCATTAAAGATTTACACATACAAGTAAAAGGTGTAAATCGCCAATACTGGCGTGCATAAAAATGCGCACAACAAATTGTAATCGGACTTCGTAAATCATGAAAAGATAATGAAGGCAGGTTCTATGGTTGAAGGCGCAAATTTGCATACAAGGGCCGACCAATTTCGTCACCTTATCAAGAGTTCCACGACGCCTCGTCTCAAATTAATGCTAAAACAGACAAATGCACTTTAGGGCAAGGTAGATGCAGCAATCCACTTTAGATAAAAACACTTCAGAGTTTAAGTTACTCTGGTATCGTCTGTGGTCGAAATCGACCATTTAAGGTGGTGGACTTGATCTGTGACAAACAATGTCCTGTATCTTCAAGTAACACCCCACGCAATCCTGTGTCAGATATTTGAGCCTCAGAACTGAACCACAGCAAATATTACATTTTAGGGACGAGTATTCTGAAATTAATTCTTTTGTTTCTGTTTAACACTTCGATCGTTTGAAGTGAGTGCTTGATACAGGGCATTGAAAAATTAATTTTATGCTAATGGCGGCAAATTAACTTTTCTGTTATGGAAACACACATGAATACCGTTGTATCGCCAAAGTACCAGTAATCACCGATGCGAAGTGATTTCTATTACAACATTTGGACTGTACATTCGCCAAACCGCAATTATAACCTTCAACATTATTTGGAATTACGTTCAGTGCACATTTAAATGTATCATTCAAAACAACAATAGAGTTATCATTATTAATGCCCACATTATTCCTGTTACTTTGCCTACGCAAAAATTATATCTAACTATTTGTCTTTCAGTTCATCTGTGTTCTTCTTTGAGGTATAGCCTACAACAAATATATTTTCCGTATAAGAAGGGAAATCAGAATCACGTTTATTAAAAATGTAGAAATTAAAAATCAGGAACTTACTTCAAATTTTCTGGTACTGGTGGCAAATCACCTCAAAGTTGTTCGTAAGGAAAAGTAAGCAAAATAACGACACCAATATACAACGTTATTTATAGACGTCGTTACTGTGATATTTTGATTTCCACTGCCGCAGTTGTCGTACTGTAGCTGCCCGGTATGCGTGCGTTACTGCAAAATGCAAATGAACTACGTAACCATGAACGAGCCTAGAATGCGATTTCACGAAACGTAGTTACTTTCACGTGTCATTTCTACCATAACATCATCGGTAAGCAGGGCGGGAGTTGGTAGCACTTCAGTTACCTATATTCACGTATTGGAGATTTTAATGCGTGGTGGAGGGTATCATTAGAGTTATGAGTATGAAAGGATCCATTTCCTTTCACCACTCTTAACGGCTACGTACAGACATGATTTTTTCTTTGTGCATTTCGTTCATCAACCACTATTGCCGACTATATCGTGAAGTGCACCACGAAGACGCCGTCTTGGAGGCATTCCCACAGGCCCACATTGGCACACTTGATGATACAGCATCAGCATCCCTTTTAAAGGAGATCATGAATGATGATGTTGCAGATGCCCTTGCCAAGGGGGAAGTTAATAAATCAGCAGAATCAGACAGTTTTCTGGTGGAATTTTACTGGACCTTTAAGTGTCTGATGGCCCCACAGTGGAAGGAGATGTACCAAGAATTGCTGACATTAGCAGTCGCCATTCCGCCAGTTTTCATAGGAGGTCTCGTTGTTCCAGTGCCATAACCAGCTCACGCATTGAACATTACTGTCCACTCAACCTCCTCAACCCACATCTGAAGATCTTCACCAGAGTTTTGGCAATGCGTCTTCAGCAAGTATTGCATCAATTTATTTCATATGAACAAAAATCTTTGGGGAGGGGAGGGGGGGGGGGGAGAGACAGTAATATCCAGACAGCCCATAGTGACTATCGTGATATGTGATCGCCCTTGTGTCGGCCTGTAGGAACGCAGTGCCCTGGTCTCAATTGGTTTTGATCACACATTTGATAAAGTGAGCCATTCTTTCCTGGCTGTCGTGATGTATTGGATGGCCTTCCTAGTTGCCTTTACCTGCATCATCATGTGCATTCTCCATGGTGCCTCATTGAGGGTGGTGATTAATGGTAGGGTGGAAGGACACGTCCCTGTCTTACATTTGGTTCAACAGGCTGTCCTCTCTTGATGATCCTCTACGCAATAGCAACAGAGTTGCTTCTTTGTGGGCTGAAATAACACCTTTAGGGGATCACACTGAGAGGACCCACATTCCAGTGCCACACTTATGCAGATGGACTAGTCCTTTTCGCCCATTCTGAGAAGGAGATCTGGATTGTGTTAGGGCAAATCGAGCAGTATGATGATGTGGTAGGCAGCAACTGAACATGATCAAGTCTTGCGCCTTGAAAATCGGCAGAGGGCTCTGTGTAGGTAGTGTGGCCTCACTGCTGATGATGGATACACTTCGATGTATGAGCATCGTATTTACAAAAGATGTCCACTGTTTGATGGTATTATACTCTAAATGCCTTTTACAAGCTCTCCACATAGGTGTCCGATGCCACGTCCACTGAGCTTTAGATATGGTCCAAAGGGTTGCCTTCATTAACATCCACGTGGCGTCCCAGTTACCTCTTGGTGCCGATCCTACTGATGACTCCTGTGATGGCACAGCGGATCCAGATGCCTTTGGCTACTTTGTTGGTAATAGACTTCTCTTCAAGATATGAAACAATGCTCTCACCTTACCACCTCGCATTGGAGGACTGGGGCTCATCAATGTTCGAGTGTGTGTGATGGTCCTTTACATCAACACAATGATCAAGATGTGGACCCACTCTCGATACAGTTTCACGAGTCTCCTCATTGATGAAATGGCGACTTCATACTGCCTGCCCCCTTTTGGCCTTGCTCACATCGCACCTCCACACTCCCATATCAAAACATTCTTCATTAATCATAGCTATGAACACACAAACGTCCCCTGTATCAGGGCATCTATGGTTAATGATGTGTACGACCAGCTGGTGATGAATCATGCTCAGGATACGGCTCAAAGACGCCACACAGAAGTGGCATGGCCTGCAGTATGGAGAGCGATCCATCAAAGATATTTTACAGTGCAGATCTGCACCACCTGGTACATCATAATTTACTAAATTATTTGGCTTTTTGACCAGAGCGACTGTTAGAAAATTTGCCTGTAATTTTATTCCTATGCTACTAAAATCATTTATATCAAAACTAGACATAGTTGTCTCACTGGGAATTCCGCGATCGTTCATTAAGTAAAATATGGAGTTTCAGTCTTCGATCGCTATTCTTTATTTTCAATTACCGGTTTCGGGCTAGCTGCCCATCTTCAGATCTGTTAGACAATGTTAAAAATGTAATTAATAAGAGAGATACAGTTAGTGAAAAAATATCTTAGTTCACAAAAAGAAATTTTGGAACGTATAAAATGCCAACATACCATATGTTGTAGTTACAGAGTAACTTGTCCGTACAGAACACACAGTTCACTGTCATAAGTAAAGTAAATTTCAATCTGTTAAAACATTATATCGCAGTATTTAAGAGTAACCTGATTGGTAACAGTAAAAA
Organism: Schistocerca cancellata; assembly: GCF_023864275.1. Classification (NCBI taxonomy): domain Eukaryota; kingdom Metazoa; phylum Arthropoda; class Insecta; order Orthoptera; family Acrididae; genus Schistocerca; species Schistocerca cancellata. The sequence continues at coordinate 732,490,522 of NC_064626.1, forward strand.
GTGCCCTCTACCTATAACAATTGTGCATCTGTTATTATTTCGCCGTATATATTATTGGCGAATATTCTTTTTAATAAAACAATTTTTAAGCTAATAACAAATGAATAATCTTTTTGAGTGGACCATGAAACGAAAAAATTTTACATTAATTTAAAATTTCTTTATAAAGAAACATAAAATATAATTAAAATGTAGATATCCTACCGAAAATGTGCGTTTACTCTTCTTTGTTTTTGATTGGTGGTTGAGTGGATTTCCCTACGTCAGAACGTATACAACGCCACGCCGAGTTGTCTTGCGCCGCGCCCAATTCACCTCGCCGCCAGTACGCTGAGGGCCGTTCCGCTGTAGCTGTTTCTTACTGGGGCGTGCTGTTGCATTCAAGAGTAAGCCTAAAACAGGTCTTTAAAAATCTCATAATAATTCCTGTGCATAAAATCACTTTGATCATTAAGTAGTAGGCCTGGGGTTTTTCTTTGATGTGCGTATATTTCAATCTCTTCGAGCACGTTGAGATAGAGACTTTTTGGAGCTTTATGTAGCACCTCCATTTGTTGATTTATATTACTAACTTCATGTCTACTCTCTTTTACATGTGTTCCAAATTCTGTTCGATTGATATGACTGCAATGTTCCCTGTATCGAATTTCAAAGTTCCGCCCTGTTTGTCCTATATAATAACTGTCACATTCAGCACATTTAATCTTATATACTCCGGAATTATTGTATTTCATTTGTTTCGTCGTTGCTGGTTTATGTCTTAATCTATGTGCCATTTGCCCTTCGTTCTGAAATGCCACTGCGATGTTTTTTGGAAAGCATTTAGCAATTCTTTCCGACACACGCCCTTTGTATGTCAGGGTGACACAAGATGTTACACGTATGTTTAACAAAATCAAAAACAAATCCACGGGCATCAGTAGCGATTCTAGGAACATTAAAGTTAAGAAGTTTGTCCCTTATTTTTTATAGTTTTACATAAGTCCAAGTGCATTTTGCTGAAAGTCATTGCACCTAGTCTGTTTAGGTGCAGGCCATCCCTACCAAGACATTGGTCGTCGAGAAATTTATTTGGGTCGACAAATACAACACCAAGTTCGTCGCACAGTTCCCTGATGCCAGTGTTTATTTTGTTTATATACGCGTTACTCACCGATCTTCTTTGAAGAATTCCGTAGATAACAATTCTGGAGCTTGTAAACAAACCGCTGGCTGACCGAATTACATTACGAATATCATTTATGATTTCTTCTTGTCTGCTGCTTCTAATAGAGTTGGTCCCTACGTGAATTATCACGCCTTTAAAATGTTGTGTTGGAATCATTGTTGTTTTGGTAGGATTTTTTCGTGTTCCTAATGTTGTTTAAATGTTTCACAATCTGCTGTGGTCGGATTCCAGGGGGAACATAGACTTTACAGTTCGGAACCACTACATTTTTTAACATGGAATCGCCAATAACAAAGAAATCACTTTTGTCGATCTGTTTTGCTAGTTTGCGTTCACATTTATCTTTTTTCTTATACATCACAGTTTTCCAGTTATATTTGCTTATAGATTTACCGCACGATTCGTTTTCCGCCACTGTTTGCACTGGGATTTGCACATGCGAGTTTACACAGGTTTGTTTACTTCCCAGTAACGGCGTTTGCACGCGGGAGTTTACGGAATTACCACATGTTTCACTTCCTGCCACTGTTTTTGACGGAATATGCACATGTAAGTTTTCATGGTTTTGTTTTTTGCTCGGTAACGGAGTTTGCATATAGGAGTCCTCACATTTGTTTGTTATGTTCTGTAATGGGTTTCCACATACGCAGCTTTCCGTTTCGTGTTTTAGCTTTGCGTTTTCTTCTTTCAGAGACTGAATCTCTTTTTTGAGAGTTCCGATATCACTTTGTAGCACTTAAATTATTTCTTCTTTTGACTCAATGGTACTTTCAAGTTCTGATGTTTCCCATTGCAAAAAGTCGGTGCATGTTCACGGAACATCGTCATTAACGAATTTCAGGTTCACTTTTGCGCACTTCTCATGAAGCCAAAAATTGCACTTTACGCATAAGATTCCTTTTATCACACGTTTTCTGCATTGCTTACATGTAGAACTTCTGACTCTCGAAAAGGAAAATTGAACAAGACTGTATTCTGAAAAGACATACGTGAGTCCCTGCTGTGGAGTGTTTGGCACAGACAGCGTTTATTTTCTGATATTCTTGTGTGGTCGACATTCTTACAGTCTACAACAGGAAGGGCACCCTTAGTTTGATTATATTCTGCTTTTTATAGCTTTTTATTGAAATACAGTGCTGTCATAGAAAGAAAAGATAACGCCATAGCTTGGTAACATATGAGTCTCTGGTTCAAATCTTCTCAACAGTAAATTAAAAAAAAATTTTTTTTTTACTTTTCTTTAAATTGTACGTTTCTTTGTCAAATGGAAATTATAATAAACATGTGTTGAATCAATCTTTTCCCATTAAAATGGTGCTGTTTTCAATAAAAATATGGTTAGCATCGCTGCCTTCAGTGTGGAATAACTGGGGTTTCGTTCCCAATACCTCCTCCGATTTTTTTCTGACGTTGGGAGGTCTGATATGGGATCCACTCAGCACTTGAGGCCAAATGAGAAGCTGCTTAAATAAAGAAGCAGCAACACCCTCAGGTTTCGTTCTGTCCTAAGATCATAGATACTATAGCTCTGCATATTGCCTTTTAGGCAGCAATCGGCCGGTTTAAACAGGCCTATGGCCTAATTCATGAGTGTTGTTTAGCTAATCCAGCCCTAATATTCACAAATGTTTCTGAATATTAATTTTGTTTAGGGATTTCTGTAAGTAAACATTTGTAGAATCTCCATTTATCACTGCACACAAAATCAAAAAAATACAGCTAGTTAGTCATCCAGTTTTAAAATTCAACAGGAATATTTGCAACTAATTTAATTTCTGATCTCGAGTATTCGCAAAATCTTTGTCAATGTTGGCCGCGCGGGACTAGCCGAGCGGTCTCGGGCGCTGCAGTCATGGACTGTGCGGCTGGTCCCGACGGAGGTTAGAGTCCTCCCTCGGGCGTGCGTGTGTGTGTTTGTCCTTAGGATAATTTAGGTTAACTAGTGTGTAAGCTTAGGGACTGATGACCTTAGCAGTTAAATCCCATAAGATTTCACACACATTTGAACATTTTTTTTTGACAATGTTGCTAATTTCAATTGAATTTAAAGGGGAGTCAGTGAAATATGTGAATCTGAAATGTTTGATTGCCAGCCAACCATATAAAACGGAACTGTTGCCCATGTTTATACGCAGAATGCAACTAGAAGTATAGTAGCTAAGAGAGCACATTGATAATTAGCTTAGTGGTGGATCGTGTGCTCAGCCTTTGGAACCTCTTAGAATGGTGCCCAGGTAGAGTCACCACTGGCTATTGGTAAGCCAAGCAGCTGTCTCACCAGTGGTCGTTGTTGAAGCATGTTGAGACGTGCGAAGTGCCCAAGGACTGACTGCATGTACTGGACCCAGCTTCTAACCTGGGGTACACCAAACCTGTACCTACTTAAGCTCGCAGAGTTCCCTGATGTGTTAGCCATTAGGGTGCAATTGGTATTTTGTTAAAACATCATGTATACGGCATGCGTTATACCACTATAAGTTTCGTCTTTCCAACAAATTTGGTGCACTTATTGCAGAGATCTGTATGCAGAAGATACAGCAGTAGATATGGGGTCATTGAAGTAGCCATCTTCCCATCTGCTTCAGTTCCTTGCATTCCCTACAGGCATACTGCTAATGTACACAGCAGATAGAATGATAGAAAACACACAGGATTCCGATGACAGAAGGAGACATATATGATTCTGTTGGGTACCACCATCTCACGTAAAATAAGTAAGATGACATCATAGCCACAGTGGCTTTTAGTGCATGCTGCACACCACAATTTGCCATCAACCACACGCACTCATCTCTCTGCTGAATGAAATAGCCATGAAATTGTGGGACATGGAGTGGCTGATGGTGAGGGCAATAATCCACAGATAGCAAAGTGAAGTGTGCCTCTTAATAGCCAATCCAATGTGTATCGGTAGCCCTGGATATGTCTTCAAATAGCGCATTGTCTACTAATGAATGTCCAAATATTTAAACGAACTGAGCCTACAACAACTGGTGCTTGTGTGTACGAACAGGTGTGTGACACATTTACAGGGAGCACTTCTATATTTTTACGAGAATATAAGCGTGTACTTAAGCGGAGATATGCTGTGTACGTCATCTGACAAGGAAATGAGAGAGTATTAGGGCAAAGCAGTTTCTGGCAAACTTTGTTAGTTTGGGTTGCATACATTCAAGGGCAAACTTGATTGATTTATGACCCCCTCCCCTTAACCTATGGTTATGCTAATTGATTTATGATCCCCTGATGATAATCCATCCTTCTGAGAATCTCCCACCCCTCTCCTTCCACCTCCACCTCCCTCACTCATGTGTGAAATCATTACCCTCCCCCCTTGCCAATACAATTTTGATATCAAATTGTCCAGTTAATTAAATCGATAAATTAATTAACCTCTCCCCCTCTGGGAAATCTCCCAGCCCCATTCTCTCTTCTTCCACACTCCCCCTCCCCTCCCCCACCTTGAAATTGGCGAGAAAAGATTCTATGTGTCCTGGAGAGGAAGGATCTCATGAGACACAGTTCAAATCAATGTCAGTTACATAGCAATGGATATACTGATTATAAAATTCAATCCCCAGGGGTTGGATCTCTTTATTTGGCAGAAAAAGCTCATCATTGTCTGTTGTTTTGGAAGATGTAGCTCTTGTAAAATACAACGGAAAAATAGTAATTAAATACATAGAAAGAGCACCTTTTTCTGATCACACAAGGAATACCACCATGAAATGGACGTCAACATAAGTCACCGCACGTAATTATACTGTTCCAGATCGCACTAAACATATCTGGTGAAAAAAACTTACTGATCATGATCGCAAAGTGCATGCCAGCTGCTGGGACCCACCATGCACAGACTGCTGCCAGGCTCATGGCCACACGTGCTTTGAATCGTGGAAAGCGATGGTGGGAGTGCCGGTCCGCCATTGGTACCAGCCTCAGGTCGCTTCTTACTTAATCACCGAACAAAGCATCAGATGGTGGCACACCTTTGGTACTGGAATTACTCCATGTTTTGCTCCCGAACACTTACATTCCATACCAGGTCAGTGCTCTATGTTCTCGCCCTGCTATGCTATGCTGACTTAGTTATCAATACAACTGGCAGAGAACACCTCCCCACCCCTCCTCCCCTCCCCCTCACATCAGATGGTAGTAACTGTTTGATATTGACACCCCATAAAATCCTGTCGAAACACAAGCTTGCTCCCTATCCCTGTCCCTGTCCCTGTTCCTCTCCCTCTCCCTGTCCCTCTCCCTCTCCTGTCCACTCCCCCTCCCTCTCCCTCTCCGCCTCCCCCACCCCCTCCCCTCCCCCACCATCTCCCCTCCCCCTCTGTCTCCCCCACTCTCTCCCTCTTCCTCTCAAGTAGCTACTTCCTGTTGGTGTGTGAACCAAAAATAAAAATATTCTTGCGTCTATAACTCTTAATATATATATTTTCTTGAATTTTTATCACACATATCATTTACTACACACATTGTTGGCACACGAGTATATATTGCATATCCTTTTTGTCTGGGATCTAAAACATAAGTACTCTCAAGCGAGATTGAAACAGAAGTTGTTAAAAGGATTGAATATCCCCTGGACATTGTTCTTTTATTACAAAGATAATTTTAAAACCCTATCTTTGCCGTATTATGTGGCACTGTACAAATTTCTTATTACTAACGAGGTAAATAAAACATTGACAGAAATTAATAACGAGAAAAAAATAAACGGTATGATATTGGGAGTTAATTGTTAAGGTGTTACACGAGGGAAATGTCCATTTTCACTACCATATCAAAGTAATTGTTTAGAAATTTACAGGAGTCAAATAGGTTGCTGAAAACTCACCATCACGTTATATCGTTGCTTCTTTGTAATAAAAAATATTTTCAATGCCTGAGTATCACACACAAACATTATGCAAGTCAAGGAATTAAATTTCCACCACAAATAGATCACAGTGCTATATATATCTGAGGGTTTGTATGAACTGACATTTGAGAACACAATCACTCTCCTCCACTGCAACGTTTCCACCAAACATATCCTACCGATCACACACACTCTATTTGCAAGGAGTGCATCATCCCGACTGTCAGGATTCATGGCTTTGCAGCCAGCAGGGACATCCAATCATTACATGAGCGTTAGTCGAGAGAGACCAGCACATGCAACGGCAGCTGCATGCCTGTCCCTGGCATCCACACGCTGGCCCTGCTGAATACTCAGAGGTCAGAGAGACTGTCACCAAGCAGTCAACCAATTAATTTACATAGTTGGAATAATCGTCCAGCACAAACACCCGTCATATTGAATCTCCTCAGCACACATGCCCGCTTCTCTCACTGCTCACCCGGCATTCTGTTCTGGTTACTCTGCTAGTCCCGACAAGAGCCGACTAGTACGTAGCCTTGCTGGAAAAGCAAAGCTAAACCTCCACTTTCAGTCGGCCACTGGGAAAAAGGCTGGGGTCGGATGCATGAAGTAGTTCTAACCAGTGCCACCCCAACATAGACGCGCCAGTTCAAAAATCCACTTTACCTTATCCAAGATAGGGATGTTGTTGACCATACACTTAGAATTTCTCAAGTGAATTGCAGATTACCAACTTTATTATGAGTAATTTTCGAAGACAGAAGAAAGCAGGGAATAAACATCTTTTCACATCGCTAAAGTATCGTTACTTGTGAAAATCCTGTAATAGTAGGGCATACGCTGTATTTCTTCTAAGTATTCTCTCATCCGGTAAAATAATCTGTTCTTGTGAGCGTCATATCTGTTACGTCCTGCATCGCAGGGCTAGAATATTAAACTCATTTTTGGCTTGTGTTGGACTGCTAAGAGCATGTTCTGCCTCTGTCACAAGATGCTTACACACTTTCGAACTCTCTGAAAATAACCAAATGCTTCATCACATAGAAAGTCTATTACTTAATGAAGACCTGACACAGAGTCAACATCAATAATAGAGGGAAACAATTCATTTGCACTATCCGATCAGATTAATTGTTTAACAATTTACAGGAAACAAATAGACTGCTTAAAACACTCTGTACCACGTTACAATGATCCTTCTTCATAATAAAACACGTTATCAACGTTTGAGTATCACACACAAACATTATGCAAATAAAGCAATTACATTTTCGCGACAAATAGATCGTAACACTAAATATATCTGAGGTCTTGTCTGCATCGACGTTTAAAGACGCAAGTAACCTCCTCCACCGCAATCTTTCCACTGAATATATCTGGTGCAAAAATCCTGCCAATCACACACACACTCAGGATCACAAAGAGCGCACTGTCCACCAACATTCGGGAGCCACGGCCCCCCTGTAGCTGAGACAATGTGTCGTCATGCGAGCGCCAGTCGGGAGAGACGAGCACATGCATCGGGAACTGCACACCCGTCCCCAGCACCAGCATACACATGACAGCCCTATTGAATGCTTTGAGGTCGGAGAGACTGTCACCAAGCAGTTAAACAATCAATTTACATGGGTGGAATAATGGTTGAGTGCAGGTACCCATCATATTTAATCTTCTCATACAACACACATGTCCACTTTCTATCGCCTCACAGCCAGCTACTGATTACACTGTTAGTCCCCATGGCTATCGTCAAAAGCTGACTAGCCGGTGGCCAGAATCCTTTCTTTGCACCTGCTCATCGCACAAGGCTAAGTCGCCACTTGCAGTCGACCGCTGGTCACAGACACTGCTAGACAAGCAGGCTTGGCTTGGACGTATATAGTAGCTCTAACCAATTTCACCCCATCACAGACACCCCAGTTTAAAAAATTCAGTTATCCAATCAGAGACAAGGATGTCATTCACCATAAACTTCGAATTTCTTATACAAAAAAAGTAGATTTCTCACTTCTATAGTGTTATTTTCGAAGACAGAAGAAGTCATGGAATACACGTGTTTGCACATCGCTAAAGTATCGTTACTTGTTGTGAAATCCTGTAATAGCAGGGCACACGCTGTATTTCTTCTAAGTATTCTCTCATCAGGTAAAATAGTCTGTTCTAACCAGCTGAATATCTGTTACGTTCTGCATTGCAGGGCTAGAATATTAAACTCATTTTTGACTTGTGTTGTACTGCTAAGAGCATGCTCTGCCTCTGTCACAAGATGCTTCCACACTTTCGAACTCTCTGAAAGTAACCAAATGCTTCATCACATACAAAGTCTATTACGGTAGCAGCACAAAGAAGTTGTACATATCCGGTTAATACGACAAATCACATTCTAAATCCGGTAATATAGCTGACTCTATTACCATGGTCATCTCTCCCTCTGTAGATGGGAGATCTAAATTTCATTAAAAGATCCCTCTGCAACGAAAAAGCGGCTGATCAGCGCTCCAAGACCTGAATCACATCTGCGGTACTGTAACACTTGCTTCCACCCACCCAGCAGCACGTCACTGATATCAAATTGATAGGCTGAGTAACTAAACTGACCATGAGAGTCACTTTGCACACTAAGTAATTTTTTTCCAACTGTAGGATTACACTCGCCACATAGCTCAAATGAGATTCCTTGGAGGGAAGATGATGTTCTTTCCGAGGAATACTATTGAGCACAGACATTTGAAGCTGACCAGAGAAGGATTCTACCTTAGGCAACATAAGGACCACGAAAATAAGATATGAGAAATTAGCGCTCATAAGGAGACATGTAAGCAGTCTTTTTCCCTCGCTCTATTTGTGGGTGGGATAGGGAAGGGAATGACCACTAGTGGTACAGGGTACCCTCCACAATGCACCGTATGATAGCTTGTGAAGTAAGCATACAGAAGCGTGGTGGGAGTGTCGGTCGACCATTGGTTCCAGCCTCTGGTCGCCTGTTACTTAATCACCGAGCAAAGCATCAGATGGTAGCACCCCTTTGGTACCGGAATCACTCCCTTTTTTGCTCCCAAATAGTTACCTTCCATAACAGGTCAAATGTAAAATTGGTCTACCTAATAAGATGTCACTCCATCCATTTATAGGCACACAAACCTCATAAAAGAATGTTGTCAGTATCGGTATAGCAGGGCGAGCACATAGAGCAGCTGCTTCCACTGACCTGGTATTGAAGGTAACTGTTTGGGAGCAAAAAAGGGAGTGATTCCGGTACCAAAGGCGTGCTGCCATCTGATGCTTTGCTCGGTGATTAAGTAACAGTGCGACCAGAGGCTGGTACCAATGGTCGACCGACACTCCCACCATCGCTTTCCACGATTCAAAGCACTTGTGGCCATGAGCCTGGCAGCAGTCTGTGCGTGGTGTGTCCCAGCGGCTGGCGCGCACTTCGCTATCGCGATCAGAACTTTTTTTCCACCAGGTATGTTTAGTGCGATCTGGAAGAGTATAATTAAGTGCGGTGACCTATGTTGACGTCCATTTCATGATAGTATCCCTTTGGTGATCGGGAAAAGGTGATCTATCTACGTATTTAATTACTATTTTTTCGATGAATTTTACAAGAACTACATCTTGCAAAAAACAGACAATGATGAGCTTTTTCTGCCAAATAAAGAGATCCAACGCCTGGGGATTGAATTTTATAAATAAACAGTATATCCACTGCCATGTAATTGACATTGATTTGAACTTTGTGCCATGAGATCCTTCCTCTCTAGCACACATAGAATCTTCTCTCACCAATTTCCTTATGGGCGAAAGAAGAGGTAGTATTGTATAGGAGGGGCGCTGGGGTATTTCCGAGAGGGGAAGGGGTTAATTATTTTATCGATGTATTTAATTGTTCAATTAATTTGATATAAAAAATGGGCTTGTATCATCAAGGGGGGGAGGAGTGTTGGGGATTCACAGAGAGGGAAGATGGAGGGGAAGGTCGCGGTGAAGATTGAAGGGGAGGGGGAGGGTTGTGGAGTTTCTCAGAAGGACAGATTATCCTTAGTGGTCATAACTCAAGTAGCAAAACAATAGATTAAAGGTAAGGGGTCACAAATCAATCAAGTTTGCCCCTGAATGTACGCAACTGGCACTAACGAATTGTGCCAGAACCTGTTTTGCCTACTACTTGAGAATGGTAAAATTTGTTATATGGACTCCAGGCATGGCTAGAAATGGGTTGAGTAGGTAATGTTACTGCAAACTTTTATATTTTTACATAGATCAGTTTCCAAGTTTCTCGATTACCTTTCAGAAAATAAAGCAGCAGGAACACTAACAGTCATGAATGTGGTAAGGAATTCTAGAAAATCGCATTGTATGTTTGACAAAGGACACTTTTTAGTTGTTTGCGCGAGAGATAGCCCATTCTAACTGACAGAGGAAGCCAAGACCATGTCACTACCAAGAGGATCATGCTTAGTAAACCTTTTCAGTTTCCAACCCAAGCTTTGGCCTGAGGCTAAAAATGTCCTCTAGATTTACATAACAAACTACCTATATTTTATTACTTTAAGCCACACTAGTCCCACTTCTTGATGACGTGTGCTCCCGGAAATCCATCGTCGTCTCGTGGGTACAAAACATTGTCTCATTGACCTCTTCAACTCTGGTTGGTAAACAATTGCAGAGGACTTCCATTGTATTTGACAATTAATTTGGGCAATGTTCTTCAACGTTCAGTAGCCCCTATGTTATAGTTTTATACACTGTGAATAGCCCTAATATACACTCCTGGAAATTGAAATAAGAACACCGTGAATTCATTGTCCCAGGAAGGGGAAATTTATTGACACATTCCTGGGGTCAGATACATCACATGATCACACTGACAGAACCACAGGCACATAGACACAGGCAACAGAGCATGCACAATGTCGGCACTAGTACAGTGTATATCCACCTTTCGCAGCAATGCAGGCTGCTATTCTCCCATGGAGACGATCGTAGAGATGCTGGATGTAGTCCTGTGGAACGGCTTGCCATGCCATTTCCACCTGGCGCCTCAGTTGGACCAGCGTTCGTGCTGGACGTGCAGACCGCGTGAGACGACGCTTCATCCAGTCCCAAACATGCTCAATGGGGGACAGATCCGGAGATCTTGCTGGCCAGGGTAGTTGACTTACACCTTCTAGAGCACGTTGGGTGGCACGGGATACATGCGGACGTGCATTGTCCTGTTGGAACAGCAAGTTCCCTTGCCGGTCTAGGAATGGTAGAACGATGGGTTCCATGACGGTTTGGATGTACCGTGCACTATTCAGTGTCCCCTCGACGATCACCAGTGATGTACGGCCAGTGTAGGAGATCGCTCCCCACACCATGATGCCGGGTGTTGGCCCTGTGTGCCTCGGTCGTATGCAGTCCTGATTGTGGCGCTCACCTGCACGGCGCCAAACACGCATACGACCATCATTGGCACCAAGGTAGAAGCAACTCTCATCGCTGAAGACGACACGTCTCCATTCGTCCCTCCATTCACGCCTGTCGCGACACCACTGAAGGCGGGCTGCACGATGTTGGGGCGTGAGCGGAAGACGGCCTAACGGTGTGCGGGACCGTAGCCCAGCTTCATGGAGACGGTTGCGAATGGTCCTCGCCGATACCCCAGGAGCAAAAGTGTCCCTAATTTGCTGGGAAGTGGCGGTGCGGTCCCCTACGGCACTGCGTAGGATCCTACGGTCTTGGCGTGCATCCGTGCGTCGCTGACGTCCGGTCCCAGGTCGACGGGCACGTGCACCTTCCGCCGACCACTGGCGACAACATCGATGTACTGTGGAGACCTCACGCCCCACGTGTTGAGCAATTCGGCGGTACGTCCACCCGGCCTCCCGCATGCCCACTATACGCCCTCGCTCAAAGTCCGTCAACTGCACATACGGTTCACGTCCACGCTGTCGCGGCATGCTACCAGTGTTAAAGACTGCGATGGAGCTCCGTATGCCACGGCAAACTGGCTGACACTGACGGCGGCGGTGCACAAATGCTGCGCAGCTAGCGCCATTCGACGGCCAACACCGCGGTTCCTGGTGTGTCCGCTGTGCCGTGCGTGTGATCATTGCTTGTACAGCCCTCTCGCAGTGTCCGGAGCAAGTATGGTGGGTCTGACACACCGGTGTCAATGTGTTCTTTTTTCCATTTCCAGGAGTGTACTATATGGTTGCAGATAACGAAACGAGATTTTCGGTAAGTGATAATTATGAAGTGGTGCGAATGGTGCGAAGATTTTTTGCTTGGTAAAATACTTAATACTTGTAATTTTATTAATCATGATACACAAACTGACTGCAATCCTTTACAAATGGAGGTATGTAATATTTTAATGGCTTTTGAAGGACCTTGCAAAGATTTTGTAGTGTGAAGTGAAATTTTTCGCAAGAAATATGCTACATATAAATGCCAAGATGGTCGGTACAGTCTGAGTTTCACACAATGACGCGAAGTTTCCGAGGCAGAAGTGGAAAAATGGGTGCCAACGACCGGCTTTTCAGCTCACAAAGGAAAGTAGGCACTGTTTATTATCTGACTTCAGTGTTATGTAATTCATTGTTGGATGTGGCTGTAGAAACATCAAGTTTTGTGGCTGCACGTCGGCGAATGATGTAGCAGGAGAGACGACATATATCGAACGAGGAATTCAGGTTCGAGTGCCACAGGATTCAGTGATAGGGCCAGTGCTGTGCTATGTCTACACAGCCGACCCCCCAAAGTCACTAAAATTAGCGGAGAAATCTATGCAGATGATACATCTTTCTTCAGCAGAACTATATGTTGACGGGCAATACACCATAGGTTCCAAGAAGAATGTCAAGATCTTGAAACATGGACAGGCCAACGGCGTGTGAAAACGAATGTTGCTAATAGCCAAGCTCTGGTCCTCGCAAAGTGTAAACGATCAAGTATGCAGACGGAAAGCTATTTGGTTAACTGATCCAGTGGTTCGCAATTATCAAATACTTAGGAGTCACCTGGACACTATACTCATGTGGCATAGCACGTAAGAGAATCTGCAGTAAAACGACAAAAAAGGGTGTTGTATCCTTTGGTCATTGAAAGATCCGTACTATCAATCAAATGCGGACTCGGTATATTCCGCCCCTATATCAGACGAGTCACGGATTACGGATACGCGGAATGGGACAACGCAACGAAGACACATTTGCAGCGACAACAGACTTTCAACTTATTACCTGCACGAAGCCGTAAACGAAGTGGAAGTTTTCAAAAGGTTGACGAAGAATGCACCAAGTGCCTAAACTGTCAAGAATGTCCACCTACACTGATTCGCCAACTTCGAAGGTGTTCAGGTGATAGGGATCGCTAAAGGAGACCAGCAGTCGTTGTAAATAAATGGCAGGGGCGTATCTTCCAGTAACGCAATGCATGCATTGCATGTTCAGTGAAATATATACGAGTTGCAAAGTCATACATACACGTTATAAGTTCATCCGTAATAATTAAATCATAATTAACACCTACTTGATAGTCCCTATTTTGTTTCGTTTGAACCGACAACTAGTTTCTGTGCTCCGCAAGAGGCGGCGCGCCTACATGGGCACTTCCACGTAATAGTCTCGACTCCCATTTGGCATATATGACGTCAGACCAAGCTCGTATGAAACGTTGGTAGACGCATGCAATAGCAAGATAGCACTCAGCACTTTTGCTCTTCTGCTAACCTGACTTTAGCGAGCATTAGTGATTTTAGTGACGGATGAATGCATCATGTTTCATGTGTGTGAACAATATTTTAACCACCATTTGCACAAAATGAGTGATTATAATAGCGATACTATAGAGTAATTGTTTTTAATAAATATTTGCACTCACGGCCATTCAGTGGAAAGGTAGAAAAATGATCGAACTACCCCGTATCTTAACAATTTAATGACAGAGGACTTGTTGCTTGGAAAGGACAATCTTGAAACAATAAAGACCGAGGTTATTCGGATGTTAATAATTTGCGCACCACTGCAGTTTCAAAGCATGAAACATCAGAATCTCATTCCCATGCATGGGTAGCCGTCGGCACATTTGGTAAAAGTAGAATTGATTGGCAATTATATGAACAGAAATTTGGAAGCATTTTAAAGCACAATCAAGCAGTGAGACAGGACCGGGATTGACAGCAGTCACCTCCTTTTTAGACGAAGTATTATCATTTAGAGGATAGAGGAAAAGCTGAGACTCGAGCAAGCGAGGCAGTTTTATGTGGAGTTTATTCATTTATTGGCTGAGTTTGAGGACACATCGAGAAATCACTCGATTACAGCCTTTGTGTTCAACGGATTAACTCCTCTCATTCAACGCAATTTAATTCAAAGCGTACATGGTGTTATGCTCTGGGAAATAGAGACTCAGATGAAAGCAGTGACAGTTGCTATTTTACTAGATGAGACATCGCAGGATACAAATCTTTCGCAATTGCTAGTAGTATAAAGATATTACATAAGGGACGGATTTGTGAAAGATTAGTAGGGTTAGCAGTGATAGATCGGCAACGCCACAGTGAAAGTTGCAGTAGACCGGCTTGAAGAACCTGAGCGCAAAAATTAATTGGTCGCACAAACGTATGATGTGGCGACCATCATGGTGGAACATCAAACGGCGTTCAAACAAAATTTAGAGAAGTAATTCCACACGCAATACGGTATTTGTATACTGCTAGGCTCACAAGGTAAATTTTAGTTTTAACACAGTCAGTATCGTGTATGAGTGCATGTAGAGGTTTTTTTTCCTTAATATTAATGGTTTTCTAACATTTTGGTCCATTCCAAACTAGTTAGATACAGTAGTGCGGAAGAGGTTTCCAAAAGTTGCACCAGCAAGACAGAGTTATTAAAGTCGCTTGGTAAAAACTGTGGCAGATCAAAGGGTTGAACTTGAAGAAATCTACGAGTACTTTTTCGCAAATCCACAAAATTGGGACACAACTGCTATTACTGAAGCAAGTGGATTAGACATAATGTTGCGAGATTTGCTGTTTAACTTCCTTTTGTGTTTGTCTAAAGAACTATTTTCACTGACGGACGTCACATTTAACAGTGTGCAGTCACAGTCCTTAGACATTACACTTCGCAGCAAGGAAGAGGACGACAGGAAAGAAAAGGTGCGCTCTAAGAGGTAGTATGGCTTTGAGAAAATATGGTGCAAGGCAGAAAGGATATTTATATACCGCAGTCACGCAGTTCAATATCATATTTTATTCGCTGCCTGACTTAAAGTGTATTGAAATGTTTGGCTAAAGAAGTTCTCAAACTTTGCAGATGTGTTTCTCGAGGAGGCGTCTGAAAAATTAAGGACAGCATGTGGCAAGTTTTTTGATATTCTTAGGTTAAAGTCTGACGTGAGTATTATGTTTACGTCGCATCATCTTGTAGCCAATTCTGTGAAGGAAATAACAAAGTTTCCTGCATCACAATGTGCTTCACACCGCACTTCCAGAACTGTATAACCACTGTGAAGTGATGTTAACCGTACCGGCTGCATCGTCATCACTGGAAGGATCATTTGCGGTCTGAAAGGAATAAAGACCTTCATTAGGAATGCGAAACGACGAAGTCGTCCGTCTGAACTCTCCATCGTGTACACAGATAAATTTCTGTTGGTGCAGATAAAAGTTCGAAACGCATTCTCCGACGACGCTACTGAGGAGATCTGCAAGAACTGCAGAGCGGAGTTACCCTACACGTAAAGCGATGGTGAGTGATAAATGTTCATATACATAAAACCGATAAGTTTCATGTTGCATACGTTACCAACATTTTCCAGGATACGCCACTGAAAGTAGTAAGACCAGAAGGTACGGCCAGTTGTCAATGAACAACCGTACACGGGATGACACGTACAAAAACAAAGAGATTAAAAAAATGAAGAATAATTTAGCAGTAAATGCTTTCAGTTATAAATTGCACTTTACCACCTACAATGAGAAGAATATGGGATCGAAAACAAACAAGAAATTTGTGGGCATCTGGCCATCCAAAGGGATAAATCGTAACAAAGTGCTCAAACACTTTAAGAGTAAACAGAGTTTGGGATTTGATGAGCGCAGTGATCTTCAGCGTTTCGATCACAATGAACCTCTTGCAAAAAATGTTCTATCGTATAATGTATCCCATTCCCTGTAAACTAAAGTCCAGTCAAGCTGGGGACAAATAAGAGAGAAAAATGCACGAATGTTCCGTCATTCGAAAGAGAATTTACAAAAAAGATAGCAGATTTGTAACCTGAACTTATATAGACTGCAGGAGTTTCTAGAAAAAAGAACGTACCCACTTGGCATTTGTTTCCATTTCTTCTAACAAATGTGTCATCCAAACATTTTCTAACAAGAAAAGTCTTCTGCTCGTTGATTAATTTCTGTAGGTGTACCCCATTTTTGGGCATGTAATATACAAGTTTGCCGCGCGGGATTAGCCGAGTGGTCCAGGGCGCTACTGTCATGGACTGTGCGGCTGGTCCCGGCAGAGGTTCGAGTCCTCACTCGGGCATGGATGTGTGTGTTTGTCCTTAGGATAGTTTAGGTTAAGTAGTGTGTAAGCTTAGGGACTGATGATCTTAGCAGTTAAGTCCCATAAGATTCCACACACATTTGAACATTTTTTTAAATATACACGTTTTTCCTTATCTTGACGTTCTTTAGGCGTCAACTTTTTTTTTGTGTCGCTGAAAAAAATTATATAAAAATGTCCCGGCTGCGTAATACACTTTTCCTAAAAAATGAATTTAACACATGTGGCTATCATGTACAGGCAAGTGAACAGTTCGCTGAATTAATATGTGTAAAGTACTGCTATTACTGACTCACGATTGATACGCAAGCCAGTGTTCCTACGTTGGTCCGTGATAGCGTAAAAGTATCAGGGTGTCAAAGTAAGTCTCTGTTGTGCTGTTGGCCGTCACCATTGCGGCAAATGGCCTAAAATGATCGCTGGCTGTTAGAGGCCATCTTTCACTACCAGGAGCTCAGCTGCTGTCCTAGATATGAGATGGTAATGCGTTTCCTGATCCATATTTTTGTAGGTTTCCGACGTCTGCTACAAAACATTTGGTAATAGGGGCAACCAAAGGTGAGGTGATGTATTTCAAATGATGAAAATGATTTATTAGTCATGATTAATTTCATGAGATTATACTCATATCTTCAGGTAACAAAGTGTTGACATAAAGATGGTACAAAAATCGTAATTAGAACTACCTTAAAATAGGAACTATCAAATTAATATAATCTTGATTAGCAAGTGAAGTATGTGGGCCGGCCAGAGTGGCCGAGCGGTTCTAGGCGCTACAGTCTGGAACCGCGCGACCGCTGCGGCGCAGGTTCGAATCTTGCCTGGACGTGTGTGATGTCCTTAGGTCAGTTAGGTTTAAGTAGTTCTAAGTTCTAGGGGACTGATGACCTCAGAAGTTAAGTCCCGTCGTGCGCAGAGCCATTTGAACCATTTTTTGAAGTATGTGCACCTTTCAGTACATAATGATCTTAAAATCTCTATAAGGATAAATAATAGTAGTCCCTTATATTCCTGCACAAAATTGGCGTCAAAAAGGTAGTTAAGATAGTTGCAATTACGCTTTTAGTATCATCTTTACGCTGTTTATTATCTGAAGATATGGATGTAATGTTATGAAAGCAGTCGTGATTAATAAATCCTTTTGACGGAGCTGTAGAGGTTTTCATCACTTCAAATATCCCTGATTTGTCTTAGATTTGCGAAGAAAGCGGAAGTCTGATCTCCACGAAGTTCCTGCTGTTCATTCCAAAGCTGCTACTTTATCGGGAAAGAACCTAGGGCCTGGATCAACTATCACCGGCTGCGTCATGCTTCCCTTCTCGTTAGTCGTCAATTTGTACGAGGAAAAAACTTAACGGCACTGCGCTCTGGCTTCGTTCAGATTACGTCACGTTAGATCTCATGTCCCTCGTTGCGTCTCCTGTTAATAATGGCTCGGCAATTGAAGACAACTGCCTCGGTACAATGGCTCGGCTCATATCCTCGCTCATCCCAGTGCCAACACTGGTCTCTTCTAGTCCTAGATCATTCCAACGGGTTCTGGAGCCATTTTCAACCTTCAGTAAAACGAAGTTATACAGTCAACCGAAAACGGTTTGAGTCCATTTGCAACATTTTCACTTCGTGATTTGATGTGGCTGCAAGGAAAATGATAGTTATATATATTATATTATATATATATAATATAATATATATATATATATATATATATATATATATATACATAATTAATTTTTGTTGAGACGTAATTCTGCGAAATAATGAAACTATCATTTTCCTTGCAGCCACATCAGATCAGTAAGTGAAAATGTTGCAAATGGACACAAACCGTTTTCGGTTGACTGTATAACTTCGTTATATATATATATATATATATATATATATATATATATATATATATATATATATAACAGTTGGCTGCTTAGTGAGAATACATTATTATCCGTCCCATGCAGAAGCTATGGTTTGCTGTGATCCACATTTTGAGTCGCTTGAGGGAAGTATACCGACGCTACAATGATCATTTTTGGTACGCTTGTGTAAAAGATGTCACCAAATAAGTGCAAAATCCCTCCCTTTCGGCGTTTCCTTTGTGTACTAATAAAATAAAATGTCAGATAAATTCGCCTCGAAAACTAAGGTCAAAAACTTCACGCAAAGTTTAAATGCGTTTTACGCGTTTCATGTATCAAAACTCGTCCATGTCGTGATGTATTGTGTATCCCATCGTATGTTGAGTGCCACGAAAAATATACGAAGGACATTTCGTAAATAATGCATAGGTTGGTATTATTGTGGATTGTTTGATGCAACAACAATAAAAATTACGTCAGATGTAGTTCGGAGCTTGAGGAAGAAGCATGTGTTTTTGTTTTTTCGTTGTGTAGGCCTACTCTAACATAAAATTGGCGAGTGTTAGAAATGGACCGTGCAGGAGACTCGGGTTCTGTGACTGCTGAAAACCAGAGGTCGTATATATAGATTTACGTGGCAAAAACAGGACAAAAGTCCATAGTGCGTTGATGGGAGTTTGTGGTGAGTTTAAAGTGGACCGTAGTACAGTTTCACGTTGGGTTAATCGTTTTCGCGGTGGTCGAATGAAAACCGACGATAATCCAAGACCTTGAAGGACAAAAACATCAACAAATGAACGGAGTGTGAAACTTGGGGCAGATGCTCTTGAAGATGATCGGAGTGTGGCGTGTGAGGAACTCTCTGAAGCCACGGGAATTACCGTATTCTGACAAATGATTTGAAGAAGAGAAAAATTTTTGCGATATAGGTCCCACTATGTTTGACTGGTGAACTGAAGTAGAAACGCCTGGACATTAGAGATGGGCAAAACTGTTCTTTTCAGAGATCGGATCAGAACTGTTCACTCCCTGAAATGAATTAGCTCTTTTTCATGACTCACCACTCATTTACAATAGAAAATAAATGGAAGGCACATTGCCCTTTTTGATCTTATTATATCCTATTTTGAAGTAACACAGATAATGAGTAAGAATTTTGTATTGTTTATTGAAATTTCCACGATATGACAAAGTTTTTGATTATTGATTTATTTTGCACTATCGTGGTTTTTTGGGTGATCGGAAAATGTTGTAACTTGAGATTTACATTAACAATATATCTGGCTATAATGTATTAAAATTTCATTAACCTCATACAAATACATCGCAAGCCATATATTTTTAAAGTGAACGTTTCCTTCCGCAGACGCCTAAAATCGCAAAATCCGTACCAGAATAAGAAAAAAAAATATAAATTTGACTGTAAGACTAAAGTGCTGCATATAGCCTTACGCAGAATAAAACAAGGAAAATATTGGTGTATCACATTTTGCGATACGTTTATCAGTTCGCTCGTAATTAAAGCGTAAATTCGAGTGTCCATAATAAAAATCCTATAGTAAGAGGAGTCGTCAGGAACCTAATCTGATCAGTTTAAAGAAATAATAATAAAATAAAAACAAATGATGTATACATAACATAATAATGTAATATACATAGCGGTATTACTACGAAGAACAATATCCAGTAGAGACGAACTCCGATGCAGAAGCACTGAGTCGAGCAGGTCGAGCCGCAAGCTGTATTACTGCGTGAGCTAAGACCGCAGAGACCAGAGTGACACCTGAGTTGCTTTGCTCAACGCTCTGGCTAGAGTCGAGAACGGTGGGGTGAGCGTTGAGCGGGCGAGTTCCGAGGGTGGGGGGAGCGGTGAACGACCACCACTCACTGGCTCCGAGACAAAGCGTCCGTTCCCTTGCGAGCAGGTTGTTACAAGTAGTTCCTATGTTATCCGCTAGGTGGCTCTCTGTCCTGTTGCTCGCATCAACTGCCCAGAGGGCAGGACGTGTGACTGAAACGATCGCCGACAGAGTGCGATGCGAAGTTAAGCTGCGCCAGACACTGCACGTGGCAGACAACGCACAGAGACGGCATGGCATATGTGAAACACAAAATACAATGGGGCACTGCACAATGCAGGCAGCCAAGGTAGAAGCAGGGCAGAGGCCGGCGCTGGCTGTGTTGTGTGGCGTGCACTGTACTGTGACCAGCAGAGGCGCTGCTGATATGCTCCGTCTCTCTCTCTCTCTCTCTCTCTGCCGTGGGAAACGTTTGGAGCTACCGTTCTTTTTTTCTGAATGACTGATTGTTCACTCCTTTGAAAGATTCAACTCTATGAATCAGTTCAAGAGCGGATCCCCCATCTCTACTGGACATTGCAACCTTGCTCAGACAATGCTTCGACCGTGAAGCTCAAACGTTCTTGTGTTGCACTGTCACTGTTGATGAAACGTGGAATAGAGACTTTAAACCTGAGTTGAAATCACAGTCCAGTGAGTGGACAGGTTCAGATTCTCCACGCCCAAAACATTTCGATGTGCTCAGTCGAAGCTCAAGCAAATGATGACGATTTTTGCTCATGATCACCAAGGAATCATCATGACAGACAAACACGCGGAACAAATGTCACAGCAGTGTATTGTCGTAACTTCATGCAAGACTGCACAGAAAAATGCACAAAACCCGACATCAGTTGCTCGAGGCTGGGCTACTACGACAATGCTTGCTCGCATATCGGCAGTGTTTTAGCCCAAAAACTGCGTGAATACGGATGGGAAGTGTTACCGCACCCTTCCTGTGGTCCGGACGTGAGTCCACCAGACTTTTACTTGCTCCCGAAGTTGAGAAATCGTATGCGTGGACGTCATCTTTCTCTGCAAGTGCTAGCTACATCCTTTACCCGAGGCATTCGACAGATGAACAGGAATTGTGTCCTGGGTGGAATAATACAGCTTCCGAGACGTTGGGATGCAGTCATAGAGAAGGGGGGGAGACTATATTGAAGGACTGTAAAAAGATATTGAAAATTAGTGTACAGTATTTATGAATCGTCCCTCGAATTTTGTCCTATAACATCAACTGTAAATCAAAATTCCTATTTTGTACAATTTTAGCAATAGTATCCTCTCCAGAATGAGATTTTCACTCTGCAGTGGAGTGTGCGCTGATATGAAACTTCCTGGCAGATTAAAACTGTGTGCCGAACCGAGACTAGAACTCGGGACCTTTGCCTTTCGCAGGAAAGTGCCCTACCATTTTTTTGTTTTTTATTGATCGTTGTGTTTGGTCGTTGCGGACGTCACATGACATCCGTTCAAGTTCGTTTTGTTGATCCTTCCACTCAGTTTTTTATTACAGAGGTCAACCAGCTCTCTGACCATACACGCTGAGCTACTGTTCCGGCGTGGAGACATGGCTTAGTCACAGCCTAGGGGATGTTTGCAGAATGAGATTTACACTCTGCATGTGTGCGCTCATATGTAAGTTCCGGCGGAAGTAAAGCTGTGAGGACGGGGCGAGAGTCGTGCTTGGATAGCTCAGCTGGTAGAGCACTTTGCCAGGAAGTTTCAATAGTATCCTCGTTTCAAAGAACTGTCCACCATGAATTTCAGTGTATATCAACGCTAATAAACGCATATTTTTGAGCATTTTTGGAAGTTACGACTCTTGTGCATAATGAATTTTGTAGAAAATTGGTGTTTGTGATTTATGATTACTGTAGCACATATTATAACCAATCTGTCGTGTTACATTTAATTTTCTCTTTCAATAATGGAGTACATTATCTCCATTTAACGTAAATTAACGCTGTTTTCAAGTTTGACGGCTACTATAAGCTCAAAGCTTCGGGAGATTAGTAACTTTTACCACCAAGTTGCTCCGTTGACTTTATAGAAATCACGTTTTGCATGCTAAGTGCTTCATTTATTAAAGGAAAATAGTAATACTTTTAGCTTTACAGATACAAAAATTAAAAGAGAATCAGCAAGCTTATTTAAAAGTTATTTGTGTACTACTGCGTAAAACACTGCTCCTGACACAATGCAACCCCACTGTGAACGCTGTCTTCTGAGATGGGGTGAGTTAGTTGACATTGCAAGCATCTGGGAAACGCACGGACTCCTGTTAAACGATTGGAAAATTTTTGTAAATGCGTTTGTGAAGTATCAGAGATGCCAAAGGTGCCTTAAGTACTCTCCTCTCCTGTGGAGCCTGTGTCCTCTACAAGAATTATAGGACCCATCTTAGAGTATTGTTCGTGTTTGGGACCCATCCCAAATAGGACTAGCCGAGGATACTGAACATGAACAGAGAAGGGCAGCACAGATGGTGACAGGTGTGTTTCAAACGTGAGCAGTGGCAACTTGTGCAAAATTTTAGCAATGTGGTGACTACAGTTTGAATTACGAGGGTGGTAGTCGTAACTAAATTGAATATATTAATCTTACTCAAATTTAATCTTACTTTTTAAATTTTATAGTTAATTCTTTAACGTTTGGAGGAGAAAATTTGGAATACATTTCACATAAATTTTGTCAGCATGTTATAGTCTTACGTGGAGATTTCAATTTACCAGATATAGACTGGGATACTCAGATGTTTAGGACGGGTGGTAGGGACAGAGCATCGAGTGACATTATACTGAGTGCACTATCCGAAAATTACCTCGAGCAATTAAACAGAGAACCGACTCGTGGAGATAACATCTTGGACCTACTGATAACAAACAGATCCGAACTTTTCGACTCTGTAAGTGCAGTACAGGGTATCAGTGATCATAAGGCCGTTGCAGCATCTCTGAATATAGAAGTTAATAGGAATATAAAAAAAAGGGAGGAAGGTTTATGGCTCAAATGGCTCTGAGCACTATGGGACTTAACATCCAAGGTCATCAGTCCCCTAGAACTTAGAACTACTTAAACCTAACTAACCTAAGGACATCACACACATCCATGCCCGAGGCAGGATTCGAACCTGCGACCGTAGCGGTCACGCGGTTCCAGACTGAAGCGCCTTTAACCGCTTGGCCACACCGGCCGGCCGGAGGAAGGTTTATCTGTTTAGCAAGAGTAATAGAAGGCAGATTTGAGACTACCTAACAGATCAAAACGAAAATTTCTGTTCCGACACTGACAATGTTGAGTGTTTATGGAAAAAGTTCAAGGCAATCGTAAAATGCGTTTTAGACAGGTACGTGCCGAGTAAAACTGTGAAGGACGGGAAAAACCCACCGTGGTTCAACAACAAAGATAGGAAACTACTGCGAAAGCAAACACAGCTTCACTGCAAGTTTAAACGCAGCCAAAACCTCTCAGACAAACAGAAGCTAAACGATGTCAAAGTTAGCGTAAGGAGGGCTATGCGTGAAGCGTTCAGTGAATTCGAAAGTAAAATTCTATGTACCGACTTGACAGAAAATCCTAGGAAGTTCTGGTCTTACGTTAAATCAGTAAGTGGCTCGAAACAGCATATCCAGACACTCCGGGATGATGATGGCATTGAAACAGAGGATGACACGCGTAAAGCTGAAATACTAAACACCTTTTTCCAAAGCTGTTTCACAGAGGAAGACCGCATTCCAGTTCCTTCTCTAAATCCTCGCACAAACGAAAAAATGGCTGACATCGAAATAAGTGCCCAAGGAATAGAAAAGTAACTGGAATCACTCAACAGAGGAAAGTCCACTGGACCTGAAGGGATACCAATTCGATTCTGCACAGAGTACGCGAAAGAACTTGCCCCCCTTCTAACAGCCGTGTACCGCAATTCTCTAGAGGAGCAGAAGGTTCCAAACGATTGCAAAAGAGCACAGGTAGTCCCAGTCTTCAAGAAGGTTCGTCGAGCAGATGCGCAAAACTATAGACCTATATCTCTGACATCGATCTGTTGTAGAATTTTAGAACATGTTTTTTGCTCGAGTATCATGTCGTTTTTGGAAACCCAATTCGATTCTACACAGAGTACGCGAAAGAACTTGCCCCCCTTCTAACAGCCGTGTACCGCAAGCCTCTAGAGGAGCGGAAGGGTCGTCGAGCAGATGCGCAAAACTATAGACCTATATCTCTGACATCGATCCTCCCGAGAAGATCACGAATGTAAACTTGTTTTTTGCTCGAGTATCATGTCGTTTTTGGAAACCCAGAAGCTACTCTGTAGGAATACTTGGATTTCGGAAACAGCGATCGTGTGAGACCCAACTCGCTTTATTTGTTCATGAGACCCAGAAAATATTAGATACAGGCTCCCAGGTAGATGCTATTTTCCTTGACTTCCGGAAGGCGTTCGATACAGTTCCGCACTGTCGCCTGATAAACAAAGTAAGAGCCTACGGAATATCAGACCAGCTGTGTGGCTGGATTGAAGAATTTTTAGCAAACAGAACACAGCATGTTGTTATCAATGGAGAGACGTCTACAGACGTTAAAGTAACCTCTGGCGTGCCACAGGGGAGTGTTATGGGACCATTGCTTTTCACAATATATATAAATGACCTAGTAGATAGTGTCGGAAGTTCCATGCGGCTTTTCGCGGATGATGCTCTAGTATACAGAGAAGTTGCGGCATTAGAAAATTGTAGCGAAATGCAGGAAGATCTGCAGCGGATAGGCACTTGGTGCAGAGAGTGGAAACTGACGCTTAACATAGACAAATGTAATGTATTGCGAATACATAGAAAGAAATATCCTTTATTGTATGATTATATGATAGCGGAACAAACACTGGTAGCAGTTACTTCTGTAAAATATCTGGGAGTATGCGTGCGGAACGATTTGAAGTGGAATGATCATATAAAATTAATTGTTGGTAAGGTTGGTACCAGGTTGAGATTCATTGGGAGAGTCCTTAGAAAATGTAGTCCATCAACAAAGGAGGTGGCTTACAGAACACTCGTTCGACCTATACTTGAGTATTGCTCATCAGTGTGGGATCCGTACCAGATCGGGTTGACGGAAGAGATAGAGAAGATCCAAAGAAGAGCGGCGCGTTTCGTCACAGGGTTATTCGGTAACCGTGGTAGCGTTACGGAGATGTTTAGCAAACTCAAGTGGCAGACTCTGCAAGAGAGGCGCTCTGCATCGCGGTGTAGCTTGCTCGCCAGGTTTCGAGAGGGTGCGTTTCTGGATGAGGTATCGAATATATTGCTTCCCCCTACTTATATCTCCCGAGAAGATCACGAATGTAAATTTAGAGAGATTCGAGCGCGCACGGAGGCTTTCAGACAGTCGTTCTTCCCGCGAACCATACGCGACTGGAACAGAAAAGGGAGGTAATGACAGTGGCACTAAAGTGCCCTCCGCCACACACCGTTGGGTGGCTTGCGGAGTATAAATGTAGATGTAGATGTAGAAAATAAAATGAGAAAAAAAGAAAGAAAATGGAAGAAGGAGAAATCGAAGCCGAGCCAACGAACTGGCAGTCGGTGCGCTTGACCACCTTTCTCTTATCTCATTTTGTCCGTTAAAGGTCGTTGTATTTATTCGGGGCGGACGTCCCATGAGGCTTATTCTTGTTCAGCGTTGATCTATTAACTCAGTTTCTTTTTTATTATTATTATTACAGAGGGCAGCTAACCCTCTGTTCGAACACGCTGAGCTACCGTGCCCGCTACCAAAGGGCTATAGAGCTCAAATATGTACCAATACTTAAAACTCACTCATACCGTATGAATAATGGACCAGTGGTGCTACTGACTTGTTTATGTGTCCAATCCCGCCTACCCTCTCTTTGATACAGACGAGGTACTTCCATATCCTGGTGAATAAAAAAGTATCATATAACATATGCGCCTCTTTCCGCTTTATCCATTGGCAAAAAAATCTAGCTTCGATATCTTGAACCATTTATGAAATATGACGATTGTTATGACTACATAGTTCCTGATGCACAGGAATGGAAATGGGCGAATCGCACAAGACCGTCAGCCGGATATAGAAACCAATAACTCAAGGACGAAATGAGATATCGTTCTGCTCTCAATTTTTTATAAAAAAGTTGGATATCTTATCTACATTTCATGTCCAGCAATGCAAGGGCTAAAACCAACAATACACACAGTTTACACAGTGCGCTTTCAGTTCTGCAACCTCTTGAAAATTTCGTGCTATGCTTTACTTCATCTGACGTAGCACAGTAACTATAATGAACAAAGAAAAGAAATTAGGTCCTTTATCGAGCTCAGGTGTGAATCTATAAGATGTGCAAAAATCAAAATTTTTCACGCAATAGTTTTCTTAAAATTGGATGACAAGTATTTTATAGGGGCCGTAACGCTCTCTCTCAGCACATGTAGCAGCATTAGGCGAGCAGTACAGCAACAACGAAGCTGCTCTCAGCACAGAATGTAGAGAGTACATTCGTAGTAATCAAAGGGTTACACTGTATAAGTAATAGTTTAACATTGTGATGAATAAAACTAAATAAAAGAACTGTTGGTAACAGCAGGAATCGAACCCGCGCCGACGAATTTATAGTCGGTGTGGATGATCACTCGGCCATGGCGCCATTATGAAAATTTCTCGTCGAAAACCGATCGTACTCTACATTTGCACAATACTTTCCAAGGAATGTTCAAAGAAAATCTGCAGTGACCATGTAGCCCCGGCAGTGCTGTCAGGGATGACGTCACACCAGAGCTTGCACAGTCGAAAACAGGCAGCTAAGTCCCTCCTCTCAATTGATCGTAGCGCGGTTAAGCCTCATTTCAGCGCTCGACACTGATTTCTAGTTGTGGAGCAAGCACTACAAAATATGTTTTCGATCATTTTGTTAGCATACCAGCACCCATTCGAAGAGAAATGGCGTGATTTTAAGTGCAATACCTACAGTATGCTGTAGCACATTAGCGCATGATCCCCAACCTCCATTGTCCATGAGAAATAAGTTGAAAAATCTGAACTGGTAGACACTTGAAGATAAGACAAACTATCCCATGAAAGCCTACTTACAAAGTTTCAAGAATCAGCTTCAAATGATAAATCTAGGAATATACCACAACTCCCTATGTATCTTTACTTTGGTGTTTGCGCCGGCCGGAGTGACCGTGCGGTTCTAGGCGCTACAGTCTGGAACAGAGCGATCGCTACGGTCGCAGGTTCGAATCCTCCCTCGGGCACGGATGTGTGTGATGTCCTTAGGTTAGTTAGGTTTAAGTAGTTCTAAGTTCTAGGCGACTGATGACCTCAGCAGTTAAGTCGCATAGTGCTCAGAGCCATTTGAACCAGATTAGATAAATTACAGGATGCACAGAGGCGTTTAAACTGTCACTCTCCCTGTGTTGCACACATAAATGGAGCAGGAAGAAGCCTTAGTAACTGGTACAGTGGGAAGTACTCTCTGCCATGCACTGAGTAGTTGGCAGAGTATGGATGTACGAATAAATGTAGACAGTTGAAGCGGCTCGATGTTATCTCGTAACTAATGCTCTCACTGTAGACGAACCACTACTTCGTACTATAGTTATTAATCCGGAAGGCCATAGCAGGAAACCTAGACAATAGCAAGCTTGAAAATAGGTCACTTCTGTTACTAACTGAGGCCTTGGCCTCTACCAGCTAAATTTATTTTATTCGCAGCAATCGGTTGTTGGCATTAAACGACGAAGAAATGTCCACAGTTGTGTTCATTAATCAAGGTTCCGCCCAAAAAATTATCACAGAACTTAAGTTGCCTATCCAAGGAATGTTTAGCTAATCAAACTGTACAACCCAAAAATGTCAGTAAACATTCACTCACAGTTTTCTGACATACGCAGCCTTTAGCAAAAGGCAAATACGATGTTACAACGATGAAGATTACAATGCTGGGTAAAACTCAGCTCACAGCAGCAATGAAAACCACGAACCGATTGTATAGAAAAGCTGTAAAAATCACGTCTACATTTTTACCAGGAGTTTCATGCACGAGTCATACTCACGACAAACACTCGTACATGATATAAACATTTTGTTGAGAGGAATAGTGTGTTGACGCTTGGTTTCTCATGTAGCTACCATGGGATAAACAATTTCATAAACTGTGTCGCCATCAATACGATGTGTGTGATCTTAATTAATTACTAAATCAACATTATATTAAAGGCTCCGACTGGACTCAATGTTCTGTAGGTTATTGATTCAGGAATAGATTACTGTAGCGAAGTATCAGCAACTCTTATGCACTATTTGTTGAGAAACTGAAAAGTGTGGATAAGTGGAAGTAGGACTCACGCATTGAGGATTCTATGCAGAAACAATTACGTATATAGACAGTCCGTTCATTCCGGAAATCAAAATCTCTAGGATTTTTGCCTGTTATCGATACCGATACTGTCAAGATATCGGTCCTGAGTGTTCCAAGACTTTCATATGGGTTGACTTCATGTGCTCTCATATCTGTTGCGATTATTGGTAAGTCTCGAGATGGAAGTCTCGAGAGAAGAAAATAGTACAGCCGCTCAGAGGGTTGTTGGTGTTACGGACGCGTGTGGAACGCTTGAGTGGATATTTTGTGGGATACCGGAACCTCATCCCAAACAATGAAAGTGGAATCCTGCATTAATTAGTAGTATTACTTTGCTTTGAAACACTACGGATACTGCATGCGTTATAGGCATATACTGTCGGCACAGTAGTCAGACAGTCACTCAGCTACCGACACTAGATGGCACAGGCATCGTTTTCACATCGTCGGTGGAGTTTATTTCATGGTAGCTCAGCCAATTAGCATGAAATATTTGTAAATTATACACAGAATTCGTCCTCGTGAATCATCCTACCTATTACTAGAAACCGGATCAAAATCAGTACTGTAGTTACTGAGATTTTTGATGGATTACGAATGCAACGTGAGTTTATAATGGCAAAAATTTTTTTCTGTCATTAATTACAAAGTAACAATTTTCAGGTTTTTTCCTTCAATTTCACTGCGAAACCTTGCTTCTTGCCAAATTTCATGATTCTATGTCAATGGAAAGTACCCTAGAGGTTTTGATGAGTGAGTTTGTAAGTAACAAAAAATTATAAATCTTTTGATTACACTGTCTTAGAAACTTAAATTTTTTACACCGCCAATGGAATGGTAGATCATGGTACGTGACATAAATTTCAACTGTCCATCCATTCCTAGAAAAAAGGGTCTTAACTGTCGAACAGAGAGACAGACAGACAGGTAACAAAATGATCTTACAAGAGTTCCGTCTACACCGACTGAAGCACAGAACCTTAAAAATCAAGATCACTAGTAGCCACATGGCAGGTAATGTCGTTGCTATTACTAGTGAGTTGTATTACGCTTGTTCAACTCTGTGGTGTCCCATTTCTCTTTTTTTTATGAAAAGGATCAGGAGTTATTTGATATACTAACTGAATGTATCTAGGATAGGCTTAAATTGATAAACATGTTTAATTTTGAAACTTCCTGGCAGATTAAAGCTGTGTGCTGGACCGAGACTCGAACTCGGGACCTTTGCCATTCGCGGCCAAGTGCTCTACCATCTGAGCTACCCAAGCACGACTCACGCCCCCTCCTCACAGCTTCACTTCCGCCAGTACCTCGTCTCCTACCTTCCAGCTGTGAAGACGGAGCATGAGTCGTGCTTGGATAACTGAGTTGGTAGAGCACTTGCCGGTGAAAGGCAAAGGTCCCGAGTTCGAGTGTCGGTCCGGCACACAGTTTTAATCTGCCAGGAAGTTTCATATTAGCGTACACTCCGCTGCAGAGTGAAAATCTCATTATGTTTAATTTTGATCTGTTGACTGTTATGTCTAAGTACGACTACAAATAGACCATTGAAATACAATTAAAATATGAGAGACTGTGGTAAACAATTACTGGTACTGAGAATGATCCATGCATTTATTACATAACTGAGAATCAAAATACACGATTTCTAGTCGTGTAGGGTAATGGTGGGTATTATGGGCCATTTAAGGAAAAATGTAAATTACAAAATAGATTAACTTAGTTATGAACAAAAAAATCATATTTTCAACTTCTTTCCTCTAAGTAATAAAAATATATTTACCAATATATGAAGGGAACATAACACAAAACGTAATTAGAATTAAACTTGCATTTTGGGCATTTTAAAAATTGGCAGGTGGTATGGGCCACAACAATATGATTATATTTATAAATTAAAAGCATTGTTTTGAATAAACGTTTTATTGTTTGATACTATACACAATGTATAACTTTTGTAGCTCATTTACTCTATATTTTATTTAGCTTAGAGAGATCACAAAATTAAAAAAAGTAAGTCGTCAATGTCCGCACAGAGCTCATGTGCCAAGCCTTCACACTTGTTGCACTGAATCCAGTTTACCCCATAGCTTTCTCCGCAAACAATACATTTTACATCTACAACATATTGAGAAGTGCTTGGTGTAGGGCCGTCATTACGAAAAATTTTGATTTGTGCATTTTTATTTTTCTTATTGATCATCGTTTGTTCTTATTTTGAAAATTTCATTTGTCTCTTTATGTTGTGCATTTTCCTTTTGCTCTTCTGAACCTTTCTTGTCTGTCAGCATATTTTTTATTGGGGTTGATGACAATATTTCGCTTCTCTCTGCCTTTCTTTTCCGACTTGTTAGCCCCTTTTCGCTGCAGGAGGGAAAAGGCGACACCTATGTTAAAACACTTGCAAAATCAGAAAGTTGGCTTGAGTGTAGGAAATGGTGGTTTCTCCAGAAGTGATTGTAGATTCTGCCTGGGAAGCAAGCTGAGGGTTTTTTTTTTCTTAAATGTTGGCATAGTATCCTAAAAACAAGAAACAAAAAAAGAGGAAATGAGTTCCGTGGCCCATACCACCCGAGTGTCGCATGGCCCATACTACACATACTACTACATACTACATACTACATATACATACTACATACTACTACATACTACCTCACATACTACTACATATTCACACTGATTTGAAAACATGGTAATAAGCGAAACATTGTAAGAGCAAACGAAATGCACTTGTCAGTCTTATGTTAATAGAATAAACTAAATAAAAGCTCTAGTTTCATAAGTATATACTTACCTATAATGATGGAGAGTGACGTAAAAAAGTATTCGAGACAACAACTTGTAGGTGCACCAACAAACAATAATCACTCACAAACGATATGACACAGGGAATCAAACAAACTCTCTGCACATGGCGAAATGGCGTTAACGGCAAAGATTACACTGTGCTGCTACCTTGTAGTGGATAGCTGAAATACCAACTGACCCATACTACTCGCTGGCCCACCCACCGTTCTCCTATATAGACGACTTGACCATCTTATTGCACAGAAATAATAAATGGGAGAAATAATTCAAGAAAGGATTAATGAATCAGTTTAAAGCGGGAGATCTTGGTGAGCTCGGTTGCTTTCTTGGCATGGGAGTAAAACGAGATAGAAAACAAAGCACGATTAGTATCGATCAGTAGAAATATGCCGCGAACATACTGAAGGAGTTTGGTACAGAAATTGCAGTAGTGTTGGAGATCCACTCGAAGCTACAGAAATATGAAGAAAAAGTGACAGGTGAGGCGCATTCAGGTCCATTCCTACATTTGGCTCAAGATAACATTTAATGTGCTGTGAGAGTTTGAAATAGATTCGACCCCAGTTATCAAAAAATCCAATGAGAAACAAGAAAATTGTATGTTAAAGGCACAGCCAATACAGGTAGAATTTCCGAAAAAATGAAACAACCGAAATTTAAGGCTTTGACATTGACAAACAAGAGTCAAATCTCTATATGAATGGGGGGCTATGTTTCTCAATTAGTAGGGCAGCTATTTTGCACGAGTTCAAAACGAAAAAAGAAACAGTAGTTCTATAAAGTCGAGTTAATAGCCCTAACGATATTACTTCCCGTCACACCAAAGTGTATCACGAGAACGTTCGATTTGAAGCTAGGACATGCACCAATTTAGCGATTTACCATATCCTGAAATACTTTTTTACAGACGAAATTTTTTCACCTTTACTTCTTATTGGAATGTGTTTAATCTTCGTTCATCCTTGAGGAAATTACGAGGGTCTTCCGCAAAGTAAGTTCCGTTTCTATTTCTATCCGCGGCAGCGCTACGATCGCAGTTCCGAGCATGCGCGGCAGTTACTCTGACTCAGGAGAAGACATGTACGCCATTTTCAGATCGCTGCTGCCGACGTAGGCTTTGTGGTGCTTCTTTATATTGTCAGCTGTAATTGAAAATGCTGCCGCGTGTGAAATAAGGTCTGTGATTCTTTTTCTAAATGCAAAGAAAGTTAAACCAAAGGAAATTTATCGGCAAATCTGCGAGGTTTACAGACAAAATGCTGTGAGTGATTCAATGGTTAGAAGATGGATCAGACTGTTCAACGAAGGATGTAATCAAGTGCTCAATGAAGAACGAGGTGGACGCCCGTCTGTGGTTACTAATGAACTGGTTCACACAATTGAAGAGAAGATTAAGCACAACCGTAAGTTTACATTTAGTGCCCTTGCTATGGAAGTACCGAAAATCTCACGATCACTAATTCATGAAATTGTTACTGAAAAACCGAAATTTCGAAAACTCTTCTCACGTTGGGAACCCAAAACTCTTACTGAACAACACAAAAAAAAAACAACGGATGGGCAGTGCACTTAAGTTTTTGACACTTTTTGACACTTTACAATAAAGAAGGCGATGGTTTTCTTCTCGGATAGCCACGTGGGATCAAACTTTGGTATCGTACGACACCCCTTAAACAAAACGGCAATCCCCAACAAAGGTTAAGCCTAAGCAATCTTGACAGCTCGAAAAGTTATGTGCACCGTTTTTTGGGACAGAAAAGGCATTTTGCTGATTGATTTCTTACCACGAGGCCAAACAATCAATGCACATGGTTACTGCGAGACCATTAAGAAATTGCTCCGCGCAATACAGAACAAGCGCCA
Source organism: Schistocerca cancellata (assembly GCF_023864275.1). Taxonomy (NCBI): domain Eukaryota; kingdom Metazoa; phylum Arthropoda; class Insecta; order Orthoptera; family Acrididae; genus Schistocerca; species Schistocerca cancellata. Next base: position 732,523,855 of record NC_064626.1, read on the forward strand.
AGGATTATTGTAAAAAGTTTTGTTTTTTTTCCACGATAATGTTCGACCTCACACGGCGAATGTGACCAAACAACTCTTACCGGAATTTCACTGGGACGCATTTGATCATCCTCCGTACAGCCCGGACTTCGCTCCTAGAGACTTTCATCTCTTCTTACATCTAAAACCTGTCCTTGGTGGTCAATACTTCAACGATGATGACGAGCTGAAAGAACATGGTACCACATGGTTGAATACACAGGCTGCAACCTTCTATGAAGAAGGCATACAAAAACTTTTCCCACGCTATGACAAGTGCTTAAAAAATTTCGGAATGTATCTAGAAAAGTAGTTTAATAGTTTCAGATTTTTGTACAATAAATATTTTTTCTGTATTTGTACACGTTTGTTTTATATAACCAAACAGAACATACTTTGTGGACGACCCTTGTAAAATACTAATCGCACATATTCCTTGTCTGCGTCATAGGTACTGGTGTATCCTGTTGTGACTACTTCAAAATAGGCACACTTGTTGGGGGATACGTGTAATCTGGAGATAATGACTCACACTGTCAAATATATATCTTACCTGCAGATGCAATTGGTCAAAATATGTGTACATTCATCGGTCGGACCAGCAGGGTACTTCCACACTACCGAATTTATCTAGCACTTGTCTAATAAATGTATGGCCATACAGCTACATAAATTAAGCCCATGACGTTTTGCCTTCATTACATTGTGTTTCGATATTAATCAACAGATAAAGCACCTCTTACTAGTATAAAGCGCCTGTTAGACCTCTGTCGCAGGTTCCTTTCAAAAGAACAGTAACTTTTCCGCCATTAATGAATTTCAGTTTGTATTTGCAGCAGCAACAATTCAGCAACAGCATTTTCCCTGTAAGTAAACAAGGCTTTTTCTCAGTAACAGTAATTGTTTACCACAGTCTCTCATATTCTTCCAACACTTCAGGCCGATCCATTTGTGGCTGTATTCTGAGTTATCATTCGCTGTTACAATGACGAGAGGGCTACTGTAATTACTTAGGGAGCTCTCTATTACTTTTTAATTTCTTTGTCCACAGCTTCCCTTTTTGCCAGTGGGATGGAATAGGGCTTAAATGTAAAAGGGTCATTTGTCTTTACTTGAAAACACTCATAATCATTCATGCACCCCAGTTTCCTTGAAAATGCTCTTTTGTGCTGTAGTAATATGTGTTCTATCTCATAGGCTTGTTGCTCAGATAAACCTTTAATGCTTGAGATCTTTTCTCTGATCCTATTCTCGATGCTTACCTCCTCGTGTAGCTCTACTCTTGTAAATAAAATAAGGGTTTCTCTCGGTCTGGGTTCCCAACACATCTTTTGCCTGAGTATTCGTATTCTGGCATTACTTTCATCACGCTGTGGTCCCTGGTTCCCTACTAATTTTGTTACATTTTCCTCCTGTCCCTCTTTCATTTTCATTACACCTTCAGCAAAATCTAGCATTGCTCTATTAGCAGTTAACCAATCTGCTCCTAGGATTAAACTGACAAATAAGCCGGTCACTACCATGGAATTATCTGTAAATGTCTTTTCCTGCAGTGTAAATTCCAATAAAATCTGTTTTTTTATAACCTTGCTTCGGTCCCCACAGGCAGTAACTACCATTACTCCTTGTACAGATAACTCTGGTACTTGCTCATTTTTCTTTATTCTCCCGTAAAAGTCACTTGAGGTTGCACTAACTTCGCTACCTGAGTCCAGAATCGCAACTGTTTTAATGTTTTGAACTTCAATTTCTACAGCTGGTTGGTACGTTTCCTCTACCTCAGGCCTATCCTCTTCCATAAGCGCATCTTTAATGTTATCCCTCTCCTCATATCCCCAGAATCTAATTAGTGGTCCACTTATATCGGCCATTCGCGACTGGACTATGTCCGAACCACCTACACGTTTACCGACTCCCCTTGATTTCTTCCCCTCTCCAGAGCACAAGCTCTGCCTTGAAATTGATCGTTATTACTATAATATTCCCTGCTACCGTTACGGTTACGTCCTCTCCTGAAACCTCTTCGAAATCCACCTTTCCCCCTTCTAGATGGACTACTGTTCTTCCTCCCTTCTACCTTGCTCATTATTATTGTTCGATGTACTATTCCTGTTGGGGTGGTGACTGCGGCAGTCTGTACGCGACTTGTATTTACGCCACCCTTCCTGCACTTGTCTGTTCCCTGAAGGCAAGACCAGCTGTTCTAATATATACAGGAGGTTGTTAACTTCATTCTTGTTGACACGAATTAGTTCCTCCCGTTCATACACTGGACATTTAAGAACTATTATTTCTACTAGGTCAGATCCACTAAAGGATCAGTTAAATACTGATTCTTTTTCCAGTAGTGCTGAAAGAACTTATAACTAACTGATCCACTGTTTTCAAAGAAAGCTCCTAGCTTCAAATATTTCTGTTTTTATACTTTTTTGTGTACTTGTGGACCATTATTGGTTTAAGCATGCTCTAACAAATTCTTGGTGTGTTTGACATGTTTTATTGGCTTCTGTTCCCCATGATATTGCGTCCCCTTCAAAACGACTAGCTATAAATTTGATTTTTGGTGTTCTGTCATGTTGTCAGATATGATGCCCTCAAACTGACGAATGAAAACAACAGGATGTATACTACCCTTGCTAGAAAAGTTATGAAATTTGTAAACATTGTCATTACTGACTACTTCATTAAAATGAACAACACCCTTACGTTTTTCCTGTTCAACCCACTTTTCGAGATTCTGTTTTAGCGCAACTTCCATATTATCTATATTTTCACTCACCTCACTTAGCTGAGATATTTTTTCTACCTTCTGTTCTATTTCTCTCAAACGACCTTGAATTGTGTTGTATTACCAGTTCGAACAGATTCTATTCGTGGTACTTTACGACTATGGACTGCATTTTCGTCCATTAAGTCTACAACTTGTTTGTTTTGCCTTTCATGGGTGTCTTTGCAAGATTTGTTTATTTTACTCTGATCATTACTTAATTTAATGATTGCATCCCTAACTGACAATACAAAAGTATCTTGGGCTTGCATGATTCTTACTTCATCATCTAACTTATAATTAACCTCTTGCTTATGGTCATCTTATTTTGAACCCCATTCTTTACTCTCATGTTCAATTCTTTTCCCACAAGCCCCCCTATTCTAGTTTCATGAGAATTAATCCTGTTCTCTAAATGTTTAAACTTACCATTAATTTTTGTTATCTCCTCGTTTGTTGCTTCTATTTTATCAGCAAGTAATTCTTGCCCTTTCTTTAATTTTTTTGCCCTGTTCTATCTTTTCTTCTAGCCCTATTTTTAATTCTTTTTTCCCCTCTTAGCTCTTTTCTTCTAGCTGTTTTTCGGACTTAAGCAGCGACTGGAGTAGGTAATTATAATTCCATGTGTTACACCGAAATACAAACCGTTGCATTTGCAGTCATTCCATGACCTGCATGCATGGACTGCTGATTACTGGAGTCACACTGTGTTCAATAATGAAGCACAGTTCTCGACCATCCCAGATGACAGTTGTCGACTAGTATGGTGGCGACCTTCAAGAGAATCCATTCTACCAATGTTTTGGATAGGAAAAGCGGTGTCACTCCTTGTGTCATGGTGTGGTGGGCCATCGAGTATGGCTTCACGTCATAGGTGATAGTGTTTGAGGGAACTCTGATGGAACAAAGTTATTTCACAGACATCCTGCACCCTCATGTGTTACCTCTCATGCAACAGTATCATCCTGTCATTTGTCAACAGAACGATGCTCTTCTACGCATTGTTGAGGTACTCTTTAGGCCAGCAGTGTCCTCAGGCCTATTTGCGATAGACTATGTGTTAGGACCAGATGGCATCAACTCTGTCCCAGTGCCACTATCTGTGATATCAAGCAGCAGTTACAACATTTCCCACCCATACTGACTCAGGATAGGATGCAACGGCCTTATGACACCCTTCTCAACCGCCCTAGTGTCTCCGAAAAGTCGCCTTAGATACTTCACTGCCGAAGTCCTCGATCCCATTGGAGGTGACCACCCATCTAATATCTTCGCTATCTTCTACTCACTACCTAATCTCCTTGCACCCATCCCAATCTCCATACAAGGGTTCTTCAAGACCATGCCACCAACTGACCTTACAGCAACCTGACGATATCCCTCATGGCACATTCTTCCTGCAACAAACCTTGTCAGACGCCATATGGGCCACCATTTCTACCAAGTCCACGTATCTTCACCACCTCATCCTCCACCCACAATCACTGCTCATTCTCCGAGAATCCTGTCGATTGTACCGTATCTTCCTGCAGATTCGTGACCAGGATACACTCACTCACATGCCGTCGGGAAATACGGAGACACATCATAAATTTATTAAATAAAAAACAGAAAAATCAGGACTGGTGCCATACACTAGACTCAACGCTACACTCCCTGTTAACTCTTTCAAGTATTGGAAAGCATTCCATTGACTCACTGGCAATAACCCCAATCCTCAAGTCTTTCTTCTCCACAACAATCTTCACTTGACAATCTGAGTAAAACTGCCCACTTTGCATCCTATCTCTCTGATATCTTCTCTGTCCCTGATGACCCTCAGTTTGATTACTTCCTCCTCCCTACCATCCATAAATGCACAAACATTGCTGTCCCACCTCTGGTTCCCAGCTTCCAGTATTTGGACAACATAATACAAACAGAATTAACTATATCAATCTCAGCACTCGACATAAAACAAGTGCTCCACAAAAGACGCAACACTTCAGCCCAGTCATGACTGCATTACCTAATGACCCCTCAAAGTTGTCCCGTCCGCTTCCTAGTCACCCTTGCAACCTTTTACACCTCTACTCTCTCCACAGGTTACTACTCCAAAATCGTACTTTCCCTCAATTTGCATCAGGCCCCTACTGATACCTTCTCTTACTGCCACATCTGCCTATCTCACGGTTTAACAAGATCTTCGAATCTATCCTTTCCTCACCAACCGATCAGCAACTGAACCAACATCACTCCCTTCCCATTAACCAGTTTGGCTTCTGTCTCAATTTCTCCTCTGATGACCAGCTCCTGCACCTCACTCATTTCCTATGCCACCTGTTCAATTCCCATAAATCTGCTTTTTGTGTCTCCTTCGACCTCGTGAATCATGCCTGGCATTCCCGTCTTCTTTTCAAACTCCAGATATATGCAATTACAAGTGACTATGTCCAATTTATTGCATCCTTCCTACCTGACTATCAACCCTTTTCCACAGTTAACAATGCCAATTCCCATATCTTCTATCCCATTATAGTAGTGCTCCATGGCTCCATCCTTTCTCCTTTCCTTTATCTCATGTAGATTACCGATATACTCAAACTGACCCCACCAGTTCACCTTCTTCAGTACTCTGGTGACACTGCTTTCCTTAACCTCTACCCAACACTCCAGAAATCACAAGGACTCCTCCACATCCACCTCAAACAGTATACTTCTTGGTGTAACCAATGATTCCAAAACCCAGGCGATAATCCTTGCACCTTCTGTCTCCATGACTTCTTCGTTATTATTTACGACTGTCCTATTCAGTTAGCTAATACACAGTAAAATATGTTGGACTAACCATCGAATCAAAACTAACACGGATAGCTCACCTACCAACCATCCAACAGAAAGGTCACAACAACCTAAAACTACTAGCCTGCCGAAATTGGGCGCTAAGCACCTCCAGGACGTTGTTCTGACCCATCTGTTGCTTTGTTAATGTTGCATGGATATCTGCACCACCAAAGTTCTGTAAGTCTCTCCAGATCCTCAAATGCCATGCACACCATCTTTCTTTCTCCGTCTGCAACTTTTTTCACATGGATCCGCTACTACTTCATCAAACTCCCACCTCTCCTTATGCAAGTTACCTATACTTTACTGTCTGCAAACTAGATTCTAATAACCCTATTATTTCACTCAGATCACCACCATGGTATGCTGCCGCACCTTTATAAACACATCCAACCATCCTCACAGCTATACACAGTCCGTATACTGTCCCAACGCTCTGACTCAAAAAGCGCGCTCTCTGTCAGACTGGAGCTCTCCAGCAGCAGCGGTATTCTACCGAAATTTGCTATCTTTGTTGGAGTCAGTGTTAACATGCAGTGATAAAACGGCTTGTTAATGTTTTTGCAGTAAAAGTTCTCGGTAATAATGACGGAAAATGACAAAATGGCATCGCTATGACCGTAGTAAACGTAATACAGTGGGTACTCTACTGGATCAACAGACATAGTCAACAAATTTAGAGGAGTTCTTTATCTTCCCGCAAAATATTTCCAACGAATAGTTGTACAAACAACCATAAATTTCTTGTGCGACTTCAATTGAAAGGTGAGGATTTTCTAAGCTCTGTTGTGACTGGAGATGAAATGTTGGTGGCTCATTACATGCCTGAGGCCAAAAGACAGTCGTCACAGTGGCATCACACCAACTCTCCATCTGCCAAAAAATTCAAAACCAGAGTTTTGGAAAAAACAGTCATGACCTCAGTGTTTTTAGACCGGAAAGGCATCATTTGTTTGAATTTCTGCGTCATTTCGAAACCATCAGCCATCAATGATATTGTGGGACCCTAAAAATACTCAAAAGGAGCATCAAAACAAAAGGAGGGGAATGCTGACGAGAGGAGTGTGTTTGTTGCATGCTACGTCACCAAGATGCTCTTGGACTCATTTGGTTGGGATGTTTAGAGCCATTCCCCCCCACCATATTTCTCTGACTTGGAGCCTTCAGACTATCATCTTTTCATCTCCCTGCAGATACTCATGAGATGAATTAAATTTTCAACCGACGCGCCGTTGCAGGAAGAGGTTACAAAGAGGGGGATCGAGATGACAGGAGAGTTATTCAAGGAGACAGAAAGAAGCTTGCGCCAGAGCTTACCACAAACATTGAATGGGATGGTGATTATGTGGAAAATAGTCAACATGTGTATCAACAATATCTTGTAACTTTCTGAAGTGAAATTTTTCTAAAAAAAAAACAACATAGAAATATAGTACATTTACTTTCTGAACATGCCTTACATTTGGTACAATTTCCCTGTAACAGAAGCATTATAATACACTTTTAATGTAGCATGGGATATTTTATTACAATTTTGTTGTAACTTGGAGCATTCTTGAACTGTGAATTTACTTTCAAAATCTTTTCTTAAAGAATTTACTTTATTTATTAGCGATTCATCAAGAACATTAACACATTTAATCACACTAGGTGAGCGTGGAAGTAGTCGCCAGGGAGTAACTGATGAAAACGAAATTAGCTTTAACAAAAGGGAATTTTATTCATAAAAGCCTTTTCAAAAATAGATTTAAAATTTATAAGCAGAAAAGCACCCTCGAAATATCAAGTTAAAAGTTTATTTAGAGGCAGAAAGAACAATATTGACAGTATGAGCCTTTGGGCTGAGAAGCTTGTCACTCCCTTTTAACATGGCTGTAGTCACGACTGCTCACAACAACCTCTGAAAGACTACACTGGTGCAAATCTGCGACACACCAGATTACTTTAAACTAAAAATTTTAAACAACTCAAACACTCACACTAACTACGCACCCCGTAAGAGGGATGGAAATGGTATAAACACTCACACTAAGAAATTATTTGCCACCGAAAGTGCAATTTGTTTTTAAAAGGACTCTTACGGTGGAAGTGTGGCAACTTTATAAAAATGATTATTTAAATAAAACCCATGAAATTCAGACTTACAAAAAATGTACAACATCCTCTACATTACACATATACCGCCTCGCAAGATGATAGGCAAGATAAAAACATTTCAGGAATTCGGCCTTTACACCTTAATTCTATAAATTCGTTAACACCAAATCCGACAAACATGACAGAGGCAGCTATTAACGTACGGCAGACCAACAGACAGACAGACAGACACTAACTGCCTAAGAAATGCGGACGGGAGACAGACGAGCAAGCTGGGGACGAGAGTCTGACTAAGAAAACAAGTAGAATTTAACAAGTAAATGAAACAAATATCACGAATCACTTAACTAAAAAAAAAAACTGTGATGTCTGGTGAAGACCTGGCGCAGCACACCCAAAATGCTCTCCCGAACCATCCGCTGCCAGCCACTTCGACGGACGCAGGAAGGCACACTGATCTCCCGTCTCACCATGTAGCAGCTCGCGCCGGCCAGACCGATGTCGTGGGTTGATAACTGTTGCTCTTATGTTGGCTGCGAAGCCACTACCCCTCGCTATATGGCGCGGCCCACTGGACTGACGTGGTGACCTCACGTGCGCCGAAGCTCAAGACAGACAAGTCATCTTGTGTCCCAGTGCGCGACCGACCAACCGATCGATCCAACCTACAATGCCCATTGCCTGATCAAACTCGAGCAGACTGGCGGCCTAACGCATATTAGCACTCCGGATGACAGACAGACACTGACTGCCCCACACTGACCCGGCTGACCAACTGACCAGACTCGCCGAGACTAACAGACTGCCTCATCTGACCAGACTCGCCCCACTCAGACTGACCCCCTAGCAAGATTTTTTTTTCTTTATTGTGATTTCATTCCCCTACCCCATATGGGCAGGGGAGGGCAGTCAGCGGCACAATCCGCCGCTCTTCAGCCGAGTGACATAAAAACTTAAAATAAGAATAAAATGTTACATACAAAAGGCGAGAAAGGGGAACTTAAAACAGATTAATGGGAGAAAATGGAGGTAAAAAATAGACTAACACGGAGACGCCCCCTAGCGAGCTCATAGTGCCCCTTAAATGCACTTGTACAGGCAACATTTCTCCTTTCCCACCAGAGGGAGACACTAAAGCTGCGATAGCCACAGCGACGCCACCGCCAGAAACAGAGGGCAACTGCTTTACACTACGCGCTGCGGCGCGCTCTTCAAAACAGCTAATTTTACCACGTCTCAATTCTGTTATAATTTTGATGTCACATGGTGTATTTTGTTACAATGTTGCTGTTACCCGGAGTAATATAGTATTACAATTTTCCTGTAAAATGTTGTTGTATGTGGTGATGTCTCATGTAGTTTCCATAACATAACAGTATAAGTTAGCATTATCAGTCCATTGCATTTATTAGTTCCTCAACGGAATCACACAATGTGAATCACATGTAAGTATAATTACAGTCGAGACAAACGTCCATTTTGAAGGAAACACACCTGCAATTATCAGGAATAGTTTAGAAATCTTGTGTAAATACACTATGTGATCAAAAGTATCTGGACACCTAGCTGAAAATGGCCTACAAGTTCGTGACGCCCACCATCGGTAATGCTGAAATTCAATATGGCGTTGGCTCACCCTTAGCCTTGATGAAGCTTCCACTCTTCCAGGCATATGTTCAATCAGGTGCTGGAAGGTTTCTTGGGGAATGGCAGCCCATTCTTCCCGGAGTGCTGCACTGAGGAAAGGTATCGATGACGCTAGGTGGGACCTGGCACGAAGTCGGCATTCGAAAACATCTCAAAGGTGTTCTATAGGATTCAGGTCAGGACTCTGTGCAGAACAGTCCATTACAGGGTGTTATTGTTGTACAACCACCCCGCCACAGGCCGTGCATTATGAGCAGGTGCTCGATCGTGTTGAAAGATGCAATCACCATCCCCGAATTGCTCTCAGACAGTGGGAAGCAAGAAGGTGCTTAAACTATCAGTGTAGATCTGTGCTGTGTTAGTGCCACGCAAAACAACAAGGGATGCAAGTCCCCTCTATGAAAAGCTCGACCACACCATAATACCACCGCCTCCGAATTTTACTGTTGCACAGCATACGCTGGAAGATGAAGTTTACCAGGCATTCGCCATACCCACACCCTACCATCGGATCGCCACATTGTGTACCGTGATTCGTCACTCCACACAACGTTTTCCCACTGTTCAATCGCCTAATGTTTACGCTCCTACCACCAAGCGAGGCGTCGTTTGGCATTTACCGGAAATGTGTGGCTTATGAGCAGACCCTCGACTATGAAATCCAAGTTTTCTCACCTCCCGCCTATCTGTAATAGTACTTGCAGTGGATCCTGAATCAGTTTGGAATTCCTGTGTGATGGTCTGGATAGCTGTCTGGCTATTACACATTACGACCCTCTGCAACTGTCGGCGGTCTCTGTCAGTCAGCAGACGAGGTCGGCCTGTACGCTTTTGTACTGTGCGTGTCCCTTCACGTTTCCACTTCACTATCACATCGGAAATAGTGGAACTAGGGATGTTTAGGAGTATGGAAATCTCGCGTACAGACGTATGACACAAATGAAACCCAATCACCTGACCACTTTCGAAGTCCATGAGTTCCGCGGAGCGACCGATTCTGCTCTCTCACGATGTCTAATGACTACTGAGGTCGCTGATATGGAGTACCTGGCAGTAGGTGGCAGCACAACGCAGCTGATATGAAAAACGTATGTTTTTGGGTGTGTCCGGATACTTTTGATCATATAATGTATCTGATGTTTGTGGCTGACAATTAATTGCTGCACGTCTTCTGCAATGCTTCCAAATGGGTGTACAGTGCCACCAAATTGCCTCCAGTCACAAACCTTGGACCCTTATCATTGCTCATTAGATATGCAACTTGACATGCCCGTCATAAAGTGGGTTACTTTGCCACATCTGGAACTACTAAGCGCACTTGCAGTTACAAGACTTCCACCCTAATTCTGCTGAGCTACAAACTACGATTTTAGAACGGAAGATATGTGGAGTGATTCAGCGATTCCTTTAGGTTGAAATCATAATGATCCTAACCACTGGAAAGCACTGATCCGCAGCTGAATGACTGAAATCACGAACTGAACATCTTCATCTCGGTGTATCCACTGTGCTCAGCAAAACAATCCCACATACGCACTCTTGTGAGACATATCTATGGACATCCTGATATACAAATGTGGAAGACGTTCTTGAGACTTTTAGAGAGTTGAAAGGTGTCCCACCAAGTACTCGTTTTAAGCACTAAGGGATCGATCTCTGACAGCTCTTTTTGGATAATACTATGCATTATAGGATGGATTCTAACTTTTGTGCAAATTAGAGACACAGCAATTTCATCAGCAGTGGTTTAACTACAATATTCTCGCTTAATTAGGGTCAGTCAGATTCTACAGTAAATGTTTTCATCTGAATATATTTGACTGAAGAAGCTGAAGACTGGCCTAACTGTTCGAAAGTCACACATTTCAGTCCCTTTCAAACTATCAAGGACTTGTCCATCCTATGTCTCGCAGTATTCGGAGCAAAAAGGTGGATCAGCACGTTATGAAGCATGCGGTTACAACGTTTTGGTCCATCTATATTCACACTCTTGAAGTGTGCTCTTTGATCGTGTTAATCAGGCACACCTTTAGATTCCTCAACTGGCTGCAAAGTCACATGGCTACAATACAAAGTAAGAATTACCTGTGAGCATCCTGCAGATTTTAAATGTCATTACCATACTAGTTCTGACATTGAGTTTCATAAATATTTGAATCAACTATTCGTCGGAAATATTTCGCTGAAACATGCAGGACTCTTCTACATTGTTTGACTGTGTTCGTTCAGGCAGTAAAGTTCCCATCGTATTATGTTTACTATAGTCAGGGCCATAATATTTTGTAATTTTCCGTCTTTATTCCCGAGAATTTTCATTGCAAAAACATTAACAAGCCGTTTTACCACTGCATGTTAAACCTGACTCCAACAAAGGTAGCAAATTTCGGTAGAATACCGCTGCTGCTGGAGAGCTCCAGTCCGGCAGAGGGCGCGCCATCTGAGTCAGAGCTTCGCTGCTCTACTAGGGTTTGAGCAGACCCATGAAACCTGTCTCCTAGACGCGGGCGGCACGTTCTTACACGAATTCATTTGACTGGCTTGTGTTCAGCTTCTGTACACGAGGAGGAGCTGGTGGTTCTGCGCATACCACTGCTGAAATTTTTTCCTCCCAAACCACAAACCACCGCACACTCCTATGTTACAGACCATTACTATCGTAACACATCGTTCCTTTCGTCACATGTATTTACCACATTTTTAACGGTTACGATTCGCCTTGTAACTTTGTATAAACGTTTTTTACTCTCAAATCTGGTGGAAGCATTATGGGTGTTTCAGTCAGAACTAGCAGCAAGGGTTGGAGTCCTTAACTCACAGGAACTGAAGTGCTAGAAGATATTCTTCTACACTTGAAATCTGTTACTTAAAACCGTTCTACTATCACATCGGACTATCGCCACTGCCCCTACATACATCGCACGCCATCTTCACAACACTAACGCCGAGAGGTCAACGTCTGCCATGGAGGGACACTACCTTCATCGTCACATTGTACTATTACGACCAAGCCATCAGAATGAGGACATTACCAGGTACTGCTGCCACAACAACAACACCCACAGCCTACATGACACTGCCTGCTACCTGGACAACAACATGGGCAACAACTACATGAACGATCACAGGACGTTTCGACAACACTCCAGCTTCACCCAGAGTGTCACCGGCCATCCATGACACAGCACCTTCACCATTACCACCAGCTATCACAGTAACAATCACACCATCGCCAATAGCATCATCAGTAACAGTAGCAGCCACACCATCACTGAGAGCAGCCCAAGCACCGCCAGCCACAAAAGCAGTTACGACACATACACCAAAACCAGCAGTCAAACATTCCCTACCACCAGTCATCGCTTCCACGCCAAATCAAAACCTGTCACAAGCACTAACAAAAGGTCGACTATGAGTGAGTGTCAGGGTGAAACTAGAAAGATGTGATGTGTGTGAAATCTTATGGGACTTAACTGCTAAGGTCATCAGTCCCTAACCTAACACACTACTTAAACTAAATTATCCTAAGGGCAAACACACACACCCCTGCTGAAGGAGGAATCGAACCTCCTCCGGGACCAGCCGCACAGTCCATGTCTGCAGCGTCCTAGACCGCTCGGCTAATCCCGCGCGGCAAACTAGAAAGATTCAGCTAACACTTCCAGATACTGATGACTTGCAGTTTGAAAGATCATCCCAGAATCGGAAAACTAAGTACTTTCTTCTCCCATTCTGCTCAGATGTGAACCCAAGACACTCCTCACTCACACTCAGCGATACATACCAGCAATGCAAATCCAGCAGTTCATTCCTAAGAGAGATTCCATCAACATTAAAGTTCGGAATTATCCCCTCTTTTGGAGGAAATGCAACTATAATGATCCTCACCAAATCTCCACCAAAACAGCCTCAGCATCCATACCGACCCCCAACACTCCCAGCAGTATTCAAAAAGGCTGACTTAGAGTACACGCACGAGGTATCGAAAGTGAATTAAACTCACAACTATGCATTAATGTGTGCAAGGCACTACTTACTAAGAGTGATAATAGACATCGCTTCTTAGTAAGAGCAATCTTTGAATCATCAGACACGATCGACAAACTTATCAAAAATGTGATCTTAATTTACCACAGGAAGCATCCTGTACAAAAGAAAAATCGAACAAACATGGAAGCATGTTGTTGTCAGTGTTACTTCCAGTATAACAACGATCTGACCGAAAATTGCAAAAACCTGTCCATCTATCCACACTGCAAGCAATACCATCTCCACAAACAATGCCCAGACCCTTCCTTCCCAAAAACCTGAACTCGCCATCTCCATCTGCCTAATTGATCCACCACTCCACAGAAACAACTTCCTCCTTACTCGACCCACCACTGAGGATATTATCCGTTTTGTTACCTTAGTCCTGGAAGACATACACACTTCTGAAGTACCCAACTTTCTACAGCAAATAAGCTTCGCCACCTGCAGAGTTTTCCATCTCAATACATAGTACATCACCGACCCACAGAATCACACCCATTTCATTTTTGATTAACTCGAAACACTAGTCTAAACCTACCTCTCAAACACGTTCTTACGTTACTGAAAATCTTATACGAACATATACTTTGTTTCCATTCAAGTGAAAATTTTCTTATCCATACCCTCCAACAACGCAAAAACCATACCCTCTTCTTAAACAAAACGTTTCTCCAACCCCACTATCTCATGAACGTGTCTCGTTAGATCCGACATCACACTGATAATCACAGTCCTATTTCCTGTGTTGGAGTAGCCATCACCAATCTCCGAAATATGCCTTCTATACCCCAACCACTGGTAAACTATCTGACTGAGCACCTCATCCTCACCGTCTTTCTACCATAACTCACATTAACCCTTGCCGCTATCTATGTCCGCCTTTACAATTTCACTAGCCACGTAGATCGAACCTTTACCACATACGATCCCTGGCGATCTCATCCTTCATTCCTGCATACCTTCGGAAAAACAGCGGTGACCTTAGTTTACTAGCATCCTCAATGGCCATGATATCCACATTGCTGTCCACACCCATCTTGACACAGTTACTACCCCCGATGCCATTATTGTCTCCTCTAAAGTCTTGAGCCACAGTACTACATCCAACTGGACGTTATCATCCAACCCACTCTCAATCATTCACTGCGACAAATCCAGGATTATCTCTGTGCAGACTGGAATGCATACCGTGCTCAAATCCATGCCATAATAAGCAATGATTTCAGCTTTCAAAATTCTGACGATATCAAACATGAAGCTGATTTCCTATAACACACCACCTCAGATGTAATTCATGTCTCACTGTGAACTATCTACTGCGATCGTCCTACTCTCCATCCATATGTTTTTGTCGTGCTCCAAGAATCTTGTCACATTCATAGAGAATTCTTTCATACTCATGACTGGGACACACTCTTATGCCACCGACAGCTCCAAAATATTCACAGCTACTTACAAGCTAAACAATGTCGGACTGGCATATGACATGCACTGGACTAAACAACACACTACAACCCTTATAAAGTACTGGAAATGTGTCAACGCCAGACACCACACTTGCTAGAGGGTAGACTTTAAATCGGCCGCGGTCCGTTAGTATATCTCGGACCCGCGTGTCGCCACTATCAGTGATTGCAGACCGAGCGCCGCCACACGGCAGGTCTAGTCTAGAGAGACTCCCTAACACTCGCCCAGTTGTACAGCCGACTTTGCTAGCGTTGGTTCACTGTCTAAATACGCTCTCATTTGCAGAGACGACAGTTTAGCATAGCCTTCAGCTACGTCAATTGCTACGACCTAGCAAGGCGCCATATTCAGTTACTATAAGAACTATCTTCAAGAAAGTATTCTGAACAGATAATATTGTGAATCATATACCGTCAAGAGCGACGTTCATCATTAATGGATTAAAGTTAATTGTTGTTGTTGTGGTCTTCAGTCCTGAGACTGGTTTGATGCTACTCTATCCTGTGCAAGCTTCTTCATCTCCCAGTACCTACTCCAACCTACATCCTTCTGAATCTGCTTAGTGTATTCATCTCTTGGTCTCCCCCTACGATTTTTACCCTCCACGCTGCCTTCCAATTCTAAATTGGTGATCCCTTGATGCCTCAGAACATGTCCTACCAACCGATCCCTTCTTCTGGTCAAGTTGTGCCACAAACTTCTCTTCTCCCCAACACTATTCAATACTTCCTCATTAGTTATGTGATCTACCCATCTAATCTTCAGCATTCTTCTGTAGCACCACATTTAGAAAGCTTCTATTCTCTTCTTGTCCAAACTATTTACCGTCCATGTTTCGCTTCCATACATGGCTACACTCCATACAAATACTTTCAGAAATGACTTCCTGACACTTAAATCTATACTCGATGTTAACAAATTTCTCTTCTTCAGAAACGCTTTCCTTGCCATTGCCAGTCTACATTTTATATCCTCTCTACTTCGACCATCATTAGTTATTTTGCTCCCCAAATAGCAAAACTCCTTTACTACTTTAAGTGTCTCATTCCCTAATCTAATACCCTCAACATCACCCGACTTAATTCGACTACATTCCATTATTCTCGTTTTGCTTTTGTTGATGTTCATCTTATATCTTCCCTTCAAGACACCATACATTCCGTTCAACTGCTCTTCCAAGTCCTTTGCTGTCTCTGACAGAATTACAATGTCATCGGCGAACCTCAAAGTTTTTATTTCTTCTCCATGGATTTTAATACCTACTCCGAATTTTTCTTTTGTTTCCTTTACTGCTTGCTCAATATACAGATTGAATAACATCGGGGAGAGGCTACAACCCTGTCTTACTCCCTTCCCAACCACTGCTTCCCTTTCATGTCCCTCGACTCTTATAACTGGCATCTGGTTTCTGTACAAATTGTAAATAGCCTTTCGCTCCCTGTATTTTACCCCTGCCACCTTTAGAATTTGAAAGAGAGTATTCCAGCCAACATTGACTAAAGCTTTCTCTAAGCCTACAAATGCTAGGAACGTAGCTTCTAAGATAAGTCGTAGGGTCAGTATTGCCTCACGTGTTCCAGTGTTTCTACGGAATCCAAACTGATCTTCCCCGAGGTCGGCTTCTACTAGTTTTTCCATTCGTCTGTAAAGAATTCGTGTTAGTATTTTGCAGCTGTGGCTTATTAAACTGATTGTTGGGTAATTTTCACATGTGTCAACACCTGCTTTCTTTGGGATTGGAATTATTATATTCTTCTTGAAGTCTGAGGGTATTTCGCCTGTCTCATACATCTTGCTCACCAGATGGTAGAGTTTTGTCAGGACTGGCTCTCCCAAGGCCGTCAGAAGTTCCAATGGAATGTTGTCTACTCCGGGGGCCTTGTTTCGACTCAGGTCTTTCAGTGCTCTGTCAAACTCTTCACGCAGTATCGTATCTCCCATTTCATCTTCATCTACATCCTCTTCCATTTCCATAATATTGTCCTCAAGTACATCGTCCTTGTATAGACCCTCTATATACTCCTTCCACCTTTCTGCCTTCCCTTCTTTGCTTAGAACTGGGTTTCCATCTGAGCTCTTGATGTTCATACAAGTGGTTCTCTTATCTTCAAAGGTATCTTTAATTTTCCTGTAGGCAGTATCTATCTTACCCATAGTGAGATAAGCCTCTAAATCCTTGCATTTGTTCTCTAGCCATCCCTGCTTAGCCATTTTGCATTTCCTGTCGATCTCATTTCTGACACGTTTGTATTCCTTTTTGCCTGCTTCATTTACTGCATTTTTATATTTTCTCCTTTCATCAATTAAATTCAATATTTCTTCTGTTACCCAAGGATTTCTGCTAACCCTCGTTTTTTACCTACTTGATCCTCTGCTTCCTTCACTACTTCATCCCTCAAAGCTACCCATTCTTCTTCTACTGTATTTCTTTCCCCCATTCCTGTCAATTGTTCCCTTATGCTCTTCCTGAAACTCTGTACAACCTCTGGTTCTTTCAGTTTATCCAGGTCCCATCTCCTTAAATTCCCACCTTTTTGCAGTTTTTTCAGTTTTAATCTACAGGTCATAACCAATAGATTGTGGTCAGAGTTCACATCTGCCCCTGGAAATGTCTTACAATTTAAAACCTGGTTCCTAAATCTCTGTCTTACCATTATATAATCTATCCGATACCTTTTAGTATCTCCAGGGTTCTTCCGTGTATACAACCTTCTATCATGGTTCTTAAACCAAGTGTTAGCTATGATTAAGTTGTGCTCTGTGCAAAATTCTACCAGGCGGCTTCCTCTTTCATTTCTTACCCCCAGTCCATATTCACCTACTACGTTTCCTTATCTCCCTTTTCCTACACTCGAATTCCAGTCACCCATGACTATTAAATTTTCGTCTCCCTTCACTATATGAATAATTTCTTTTATTTCATCATACATTTCTTCAATTTCTTCGTCATCTGCAGAGCTAGTTGGCATATAAACTTGTACTACTGTAGTAGGTGTGGGCTTCGTATCTATCTTGGCCACAATAATGCGTTCACTAAGCTGTTTGTAGTAGCTTACCCGCGTTCCTATTTTCCTATTCATTATTAAACCTACTCCTGCATTACCCCTATTTGACTTTGTGTTTATAACCCTGTAGTCACCTGACCAGAAGTCTTGTTCCTCCTGCCACCGAACTTCACTAATTCCCACTATATCTAACTTTAACCTATCCATTTCCCTTTTTAAATTTTCTAACCTACCTGCCCGATTAAGGGATCTGACATTCCACGCTCCGATCCGTAGAACGCCAATTTTCTTTCTCCTGATAACGACTTCCTCTTGAGTAGTACCCGCCCGGAGATCCGAATGGGGGACTATTTTACCTCCGGAGTATTTTACCCAAGAGGACGCCATCGTCATTTAATCATACAGTAAAGATGCGTACCCTCGGGAAAAATTACGGCCGTAGTTTCCCCTTGCTTTCAACGGTTCACAGTACCAGCACAGCAAGGCCGTTTTGGTTATTGTTACAAGGCCAGATCAGTCAATCATCCAGACTGTTACCTTAAGTATCAAACTAATTATGTCCGCTTTCTGAATTCTCATTCCTTGTCATGTTCCAGACCTCACGTCAGTATAGTTCTTCCCTCCTCACGCCAGCCTGCGTGAGCTAAAACGCGTGCATTTCGGCCTCCACTCGTAACACGGTGTTGGCTCTTCTGCTAACACAAAACGAAATCATTCTGTAGACTCTCCAGAAACAACCCATCTCCCACCTATCCCATCGTCCATAACAACAGACTACTTCCTGATAACTTCACCAAACACCTTCAAACCTTATAAAGTATTGGAAAGCATTCTGTAGACTCTCCAGAAACAACTCAACTCCCACCGTTCCCATCGTCCATAACAATAGACTACTTCCTGATAACTTCACCAAAGCAAATCAATTCACATCCTACCAGGTAGACACATTCACTATACAGCATGATCCCAGGTTTGATTATTTGATGGACTCCTATGTGTATGAACATAACAACACACTCTCCCACCTCTCGCACAAACTTTCAGTTCTTACACAGGACTTATAACGGGACTAATCATGCCAATAACAGCTGAAGACAATACATAAATACTCGCTAGAAAGCGAAGCACTGTACCTGGTCACAATACAATTGTCTACCACACCCTCATGAATTTTTTCGAAATCAGATAAACCACCTTCACAGACATCAGCCTATCGATCTATCAGTCTCACGTCAGTTTTCCTCAAAGTCTTTGGAACCATTCTGACTCAACATATCCATCAACACATTGCAACCTACCTACCCATCCCCGAAACCCAGTGTGGCTTTCATCCAAACTACGCAACAGACGACCATCTTTTTTACCTTATGTACTTCATCCCCCTTCAACTCAATAAACGGAAATCAGCCATATTTGTCTCCCTTGATAACTCAAATAGTCTTCGACCAGATTTGGTATCCTGGATTGCTATTCAGGCTACAACCTATGTACTCCCAGTTCACTGTATCTGACTTGTAGCATCCTTCCTTCACCATCATCCTAAATATGTCACAATCAACCACACCCGCTCCCAAATATTTCACCCCGCTTCAGGTGTGCCTCAAGGCTTTATCTGTCCTGTCCCCCCCTCCATTACTTCCTATACACTACAGCATTCTCAAATTTCAGCACTCACTCTACCTACTGTATTATGCTGACGACACCGCCTATCTAGCCCCTCACCAATCCTTGAAACTCTCCCATGCCTCCTTTTAAGACAACTTGACTCACCTGGTCGAGTGGTGTAATATAAAGAATCTACAAGCAAATCCACAGAAGAGCCAAGCCAGGGCAGCACCACTCAGGGTGTCCGTCATCTAGATTTCCATGTCTCTATCTACAACCAATCCATCCCTTTGACTAACACATTGAAGTATTTAGGACTAACCCTCAACAGAAAAACAACACGCAATGCACAGCTCCTTACCACCCAACTCGAAGCCCGTAACTTCCTGGAACTATTAAAATTACTAACAGGCTGCACCTGGTGTCTGCATCATTCTACCATTATCCTTGCCTATAAACCCTTTATTCACCCCTTCTTTGCCTACACCGGTGTTACCTGGATCCCCGCCTCCCGCAAGTTCTACAGTCCCCTTAAAATTTTGGAAAGACCTGCACTTTGCCTCGTCTTCTGCATCTGCCTACTTTGCCCAACTCGCATCCTGTACCAACTTATCCACTTCCCACACATTCTTCTCTTCCCAGAGTACCTCCGAATGCAATACATTAATCGCAAAACGAGTCCTGGCACCCAATTTTTCACCCACTACTCACCAATCAAGGTACTCTGTTGAGCCACTACATCGATATTCCATCCACTGTGCAACTTCATGCGTTTCCCATTCTCTTCCACAGAAAGTTCAACCAACTCTCACTCTCCAACGATGAAATCCGCCCCAAAATATATCCCTGCTACTAGTCCTAGTCACTAGGCTCCACCTCACACCTTCCTTCCATTTTCCTCCTTCCCACTTCCTCCACCTTACTGATTTTTAGTCCATTCCTGCAGTTCCACAAGGCCCCATAGTCATAGTCATCATTCCACCTTTGTCATAATCATGACCATTTTCATGCATTATCAGCATCACCAATACACCATAAAATCATTCACATTATTATTAGCGACTTTATTTTAAACGCAACATGAAATAATCGTTAAATATTTCAAAAATATTCAGTATTGTCCACCAGTGTGTTTCTTTTCTTTTTTTCCTTAAATGTTAATTTTGTCATCTGCTTCTGTGTAAAAATATATTGTTCAGCATTATGTTTTTAAAAGTTATCACTTATTGTCATTTGTTTTTACGTATTTTAAAACATATTTTCAATTTGTGTATCCTATGGCTGAAGTGCTGCTGTATCTGCTGCCAGCTGGGTCCTCTTATGGCTCCCTAATGTTGAGCTGAAGAGCGGTTTTTTTCCGCTGCCAGCCCGCCCCCGTTTGTGGGGAACTGAAATAACAACAAAGAAACAAAAATATATCTGGGGCTTGGCAATGAATGAGGCGGTTCACTGCTTGTTTAATAGCCGCTGCCTAACTCGTACATTCCTTTCTTTGTGCTGAATTTTAAAAACAAAGTGCCGGAACATTCTGTATCAGAAGTTGTCAGCAGAGAATGAATTTGCATCCGTGATTTTAAATTTCGCTTCATGACAACTGAAGTAACAAGTTGCTGTAGAACATATGTGCAAAACTGTGGGGAATTCAAAACCGTCCTCAGTTTAAAATAAATATGTGTAAAATGATTCTGTCAGCGAAAAATTCTCAGATTCAATACTCTTGTCACACAGAACAAAGATAAAGATTTCGACACCGCCATTCGTCCAATTGTAACGTACGCCTCAGAAACATAGGAGTTCCAACCTGTTCAATACGGAGATGAATGGAGGCAACGAACACAGAAAAAAGTTTGATACTTCGAGCAGGTATGTGATTACGAACACTGTAAACGGCATGCTGATCCAGTGGGGTTGGTCATGTATTACGGCGTGTGTACATACTGTTCCCCGGTCTGTGACAGAATGATCGAGACTGTGCTGGAAGGGTGATCTGGCAAACGGTGTAATCCACCAGGGTGTTTGAAGTGCCCAGAAGAAGGAGGCTTACACTTGTACAGTCCAGACCAAGAACCTGCATGGATAACACGTGTGGGTTTTCTGGGCTGGTGCTCACTGGAAAATGATCAGCGTGATAAGAAGAAAGTGACTACACTGCTCAATATGGTATAATCACATTCACTTGGCAGATTTTCTAAACAAAAATCTTATGATGTACCACAGACGCTACACATATTGCATATTATCAGGTCTGTTGAAAAATGCAACTCAATTTATTTTATGCTACTACGTTACTTACTGCTAATTAATCAACTGAAGAAATACGGGCATCACTCTGAAAGACATTCATTACACTTAATAATTCCGTCGGGAATAACAATAGGTATGGTATATTACGCTTATTTGACAAGTAGAATAACTACTGACATTGAACTCGTTTGCTTTTTCACGAAAGTAAGTGAAGTCATCGTATTGACTATGAAACATATCGTTGCTTGCATCGGTTGCTATGCTTATGAGAAGGCGGAGACGCCTCCCAATTACCTTTACAACACAGGATGTAGAGCACGGCGAATTTTAACGAATCTTCTCCCGCAATACGGTTTACTGCTAGTTCTTTCTGCATAATCGATCTTTTAGCGGTAGCATATGCTTCGCATTGTCTCGTATACCACAAAACACGAATCTCCAACTTGTACCGAAACGTCCTTTTACAACTTTAAGAAAAAGAAAACAAATGTAGAAGAAAGAGCTAGAATTTCTCAATCTTTTAGGCTACCCGACAAATGAGAGACCTATTTATAGTCGGGACGGTACAGAACTTTTTCTTATACACATTGTTGTACCTCTGATAATGTATCGCTGAATATTCGAAACATTAATCACAAAATTAAATGCGCTAACGTGTAGCAATACTGTCAGACTAATATTACGGAATATTAGGCCTAAGTATTTACAATATTTATACAATGTGGTGCTTACTATACACATAAAAATGCACTCTATCAAGTTACTCCAAAGTAAAGAACGCTGTTTCTCCGACATGCCACCTACCTTTAATATGACTGCTCGTCAATATATTTAAATTGTATACGTTAAATTAAAGAAGATAAAGACGGTCGATTGGCTACTAAGTGCGTCATGGAGTATTCTAATACACTGAAGAGCCAAAGAAACTGGCACACCCGCCTAATATCGTGTAGGGTTCACGCGAGCTCGCAGAAGTGCCGCAATACGATTTGGCATGCACTCGACTAATGTTTGAAGAAATGCTGGAGGGAACTGACACCATGAATCCTGTAGGGCTGTCCATAAATTCGTAAGTGTACGAGGGGGTGACCTCTTTGTACAGCACGTTGCAAGGCATCCTAAATATGCTCAATAATGTTCACAGCTGGGGAGTTTGGTGGCCACTCTGTAGAAATTCTGGACGTGCAGGATGTCACAATGTCCTACAGGAATTTCCTAAGTCCATCGGAATGCACAATCGACATGAATGGGTGCAGGTGATCAGCTAGGATGCTTACATGCGTGCCACCTGTCAGTGTCGTGTCTAGACGTATGAGGGTTCCCGTATCACTCCAACTGCACACGCCTCGCACCATTACAGAGCCTCCCCCAGCTTGAACAGTACCTTGCTGACATGCAGGGTCCATGGATTCATGAGCTTGTCTCCATACCCATACACGTGCATCCGTTCGATACAATTTGAAACGAGACTCGTCCGACCAGGCAACATGTTTCCAGTCATCAATAGTCCAATGTTGGTGTTGACGGGCCCAGGCGAGGCTTAAAGCTTTGTGTCATGCAGTCATCAAGGGTACACGAGAGGGCCTTCAGATCCCAAATCCCATATTGATGACGTTTCGTTGAATGGTTTGCATGCTGACACCTGTTGATGTCGTAGCACTGAAATCTGCAGCAATTTACTGAAGGGTTGCATTTTTGTCACGTTGAACGGTTCTCTTCAGTCGTCGTTGGTCCCGTTCTCGTAGGATCTTTTCCCGGCCGCAGTGATGTCGGAGATTTGATGTTTTACCGTATTCCTGATATTCACGTATACAGATGTGAAATGATCGCATGAGAAAATCCCCACTTCATCTGTACCTCGGAGATGCTGTGTTCCATCGCTCCTTCGCCACCACTTGCAAACTCACTCACATCTCGGTAATCTGCCATTGTAGCAGCAGTAACAGATCTAACAACTGTGCCAGACCCTTGTTGTCTTATATAGGTGTTACCGATAGCAGCGCTGTATTCTGCCTGTTATCTCTGTATTTGAATACGCATGCCTATACCAGTTTCATTGGCTCTTCACTGTAGAAAGCCTGCACGCAAACTATATCAGATGGCTATGGAAGCCGAGATCTCCTCGAAACATGGAGCGTCTTCCATAATGCCATAGTCAAGAGGAAACTACTCTGTTTGTGGTGGATCACAGTAGGTTCGTTGAAACTATCGAAAAAACGAAATATGACTCAGACCCTCTTTTCCATCTGTCTGAGGAGAACTCATTAGATCAGCCATATATCAGAAGCTGCAAAGAAAATATCTGTACGATATCATTGAGTAAAATGGCGTCTGTAATTGCCATGACATTATTACAACTAACACTTGTGCAGCTGCTCACTGTATTTATCCACGTTCTCTCTCTGTTGAACGTGTTAGCAATACAACAGCAACAAGAAATGTAGATCGCTTCCAGGTTAATAATGATTTGCCTCAGGCCAATTTGGAAGAATATATGTATCGAAATAGGATCATTTTTTATCTACAGATTTGCCCCTCCGGAATTACTTATTCATTTTTCAATATATCTTGCTGGTTAAGTAACGGTAATTTTCATTAGAATCGGTTACAGCCAGATATGCAGAATTTGTATATATTTTTTATGTTTACTGTGCTGAACGAAGAATTCTTGTGGCGTGATACTTCATGTTCACTGTTGCGCCGTTAAATGAACAGCACAACCTCCAAGAATAGATGAGTCTTAGAAGAAAAATAGAAATGAAATGAATTTTACAGGTACATAAATTTTCATATTCGGCCAAATCATATCTTTTGCAGGTTCGGTTTTATCTTTCAAGTCTCCTTGTTTAATTAAGGTGTTCGTTTGAGTATCGTTTCTGAAGCGTCGTTGTCCTTGTGAGTGTGAAGAAATTAATGTAACTAATCGTCCTTTTCTCATGTGTGCGAACAAATGGTACTATTGTGATACGTTGTCGAAGTTCTCGGACAATGCATTAATTAATGACTCTGGTTGTCTGTCAATTATCGCTTCTTACACATCAGGCAATGATTTTTTAAAGCGAAAAATGCCACCTGCAGCTTGGTTCGCAGTTCACGTTAAACTGTGCGGCCTCCTGTGTAAGTCAGTTCAAAAGGCAGACGGAAGACAACGCATACTACCTCCAGTAGAATTACATAAATAAAGCACCGCGGTGTTCAAATCAACCTTTGAGTTGATGTCAGCAACGCCTACGAAACCTCTGCGTATCACCTTCAAGCAATGATGTTGACCTCTGGTGGAAGAATCGAGGAGTGTTTTCTTACATTATGCAGAAAGACAGCGGGCGCATAACCAACAAAAAACAAATAAAAATATGCTAATCCGGCGAAGTAGTGAAACACCGGAAGTAGCAAAGCTTCGGTCGGTCTTCCGGGGCTGGCACATGCGCGCAGTGTTGATAGCAGACATAAATAGACGCAGAGTGGCGTGACATATCGCTACGGTTCCTTTACTACTTCTTACAAGCCTTAAATAGTATAACTGTAGTGATGACTTGGGTATAAACTAATTTGTAAATAAACAACGTGAGTTACATCGGATACTAAAAAAAACAACCGCTGTTAAATATGAAATACACAAATGAATTGGCCGGCCGTTGCGGCCGAGCGGTTCTAGGCACTTTAGTCTGGAACCACGCGACCGCTACGGTCGCAGGTTCGAATCCTGCCTCGGGCATGGATAGGTGTGATGTCGTTAGGTCAGTTAGGTTTAAGTAGTTCTAAGTTCTAGGTGACTGATGACCTCAGATGTTAAGTCCCATAGTGCTCAGAGCCTTTTGAACCATTTTGAACCACACATGAATTATGTTACTGATATTTCTGAGCCAATTCACGAATCTAATGACACTCAATTCGTAAAGGTGCCTCTTAAGTAAGCAAAAGTCCTGTTTCCTTTTGCATGCAGTCTTAATGCTACCTTTCCTCTGGTCGAGCCTGGCTGGATCACATATCGGAGGTACAGAGCTAGGCGCGCTGTTAACGACTTGCCGCACTGGTTTCTACCGCTGCAGCTCGCGGCACACTGCTCCTTGCGAAGCCTGTTTACCAACGTAGTATTTATACAGTGCAAAAATGGCTCTGTGCACTATGGGACTTTACTTCTGAGGTCATCAGTCCCCTATAACTCAGAACTACTTAAACCTAACTAACCTAATGATATCACACACATCCATGCCCGGGGCAGGATTCAAACCTGCGACCGTAGCGGTCGCGTGGTTCCAGACTGTAGCGCCTAGAACCGCTCGGCCACTCCGGCCGGCTTACACAGTGCAAATCACTATAGAATTTGCGAGCGATAACTTATATTGAAACAGAAAGTGAAGTTTATGTTGAATTTATTCACAAGCGGCAAATACACTGATCAGCCAGAACATTATGACCGCCAACCTATTATCGATACAAATTCATCCGGGCGAAAGCATCGTCAGACAAGCGCACGGAGCGTGTAATGTCAGTAAGCGTGCTGTCTGTGTGCAGAATGGGAAAAGCGCGCGATGTATAGAATGTTAACCGAGGGCAGATTGTGACGGTCCGGAGGCTCGGCACGAGCATTTAGGAAACTGCACGCCTTGTCGGATGTTCGAAGAGTGCTGTGACGAGTATCTTTAACAAGTGGAGAAACCACGGTGAAACCACGTCCAGACGTCGCGGGATTGGGCGGCTACCCCTCGTCACAGATGTCGGGTGTTGTAGGCTGGGCAGACTGGTAAAACAGGACAGGCGGCGAAATGTGACGGTACTAACATCAGACTTTAATGTTGGGCAGAGTGCAAAAGTGTCTGAACATACAATGCACCCAGCACTCCTAATGATGGGCCTCCACAGCCGACGACCCAGGCATGTGCCAATGTTATTACCACGACATTGGCAACGGCGACTGAGGTGGGCACGTGACCATCGGCACTGGACGTTGGTGCAATGGCAGAGCGTTGCACGGTCTGATGACTCCCGATATCTTCTTCACCATGCCTAAGTGAGGGCTCGAATACGTCGCCTTCTAGGGGAACAGTTCCTTGACACCTATACTGCGGGCCGGAAGCCAAGGAGTATGGTACACTGGTTGCAGACCACATACACCCCTTCGTGACGATCAATTTTCCGACCGCAGTGGCATTTTTCAACAAGATAATGCGCCACAGCACAAGCTCAGAAGTGTGATGGAGTTATTCGAGTAAAACAGTTGAGAGTTCCAGTTGATGTGCTGGCCCGCCATCATGCCAGATCTGGACATGAATGAACACACCTGGGATGTGACAGAACACGGCGTCAGAGCTCATCGCCTCTCCCCCCTCCCCCTCCTCGCCCTTTCCGGAGTTTACGGGAATTAGGTGACTTGCGTGTGTAGATGTAGTGCCAACTCAACTCCAGCGACCTACCAAGACCTCATGCCTTCCATGCCACGAAGCGTCACCGCTGTTATCCGTGCCAGAGCTGCGGCAGGTAGGTGGTCATAATTTTCTGGCTGATGAGTGTGTTTGTGCAGTCGAATCCTTTCAGCTGACTATTGTACAGGCATAGAAAATACGCTTCGATGTAACTTCATAAAAATATGTCTGGGTGAGTTAAGAGGGTGTGGCCGTTCAGATCACGTATCAGAATCGCTCTGGTTAACCAGTGCACGATCAGACAAGCAGACTGGAGAACTGGGGTGTCATTTAGGACCATGCGTTTCTTCAGATAAACGTATTGGAAGTGTGGTCACTGTTATCTCGCCCATGAGCTTCTCTATTCTACACGTTATGGGGAGAGGCGGTTGGAACTTTGTATACCGGCGTTCCTTCGCCCTTTTCCTGTTCCAGTCACAGCTGGTTGGCGGGAAGCACGACTGCTGCTAAGCCTTTGTGTGGGCTCGAATCTCTCTAATTTTATCTTCATGGCCTTTTCACCAGATATGCTTAAGAGGAAGCAATATATTGGCTGATTCTTCTAGGTACGTAAGCTCTCGATCTTTAACAGGAAACCACAGAGTGATGCAGAACGTCTCTCTTGCAGCGCATGCCAATGGATTTGGCTGAGAATCTCCGTGACACTTTAGACCTTACTAAATGAGGCAGTAACGAAGCGTGCTGCTCGTTTTTGGATCTTCTCTACTTTCTGCATCAATCTTATTTGGTATGGATCCCATACTACCGAGCAATATTCAAATATTGGTCGAACGAATGTACCTTTTTCGATGGACTGCGTTTTCTGAGGAGTCTTAAAATGATTCTCAGTTTGGCAACTGCCTTACCAGTAATTCATTTTATGTGCTCGTTCCACTTTAAATTGCTCCATAACCCTAGTCCTAGATGTTTTGTGGAAGTAACTGCTTCCAGTGATTGTTCTGCAACCGTGCAATCATGCAATAAAAGACGTTTCTGTTTACACATTCGCAATACGTTACATTTGTTAACGTTTAGCGTCATTTGCCACTCCCTGCACCAAGCGTCGATACTCTGCAAGTGTTTTTGCATTCCTCCACAATTTTCTAGCGTTGCAACTTCTCTATTAACAACAGCATCATCCGCGAAAAGCTTCATGCGACTGCCGATGTCATCTACTATGTCATTTATATATACTGTGAGAAGTAATGGTCCTATGACACTCTCTTGGAGTACACCCCAAGTTACTTTCACGTCTGAAGATTTCTTTCCGTCGCGAATGATATATTATGTTCTGTTTCCTAAAAACTCTTCAGACCAATGACACGTTGGTCTGATATTCCGTACGCTTTTTTTTTTTTCTCATTAGACGGCAGGGCGGAACTGCATCAAACTCCTTCCCGAAGTCTATTCTTCTAAATGAACATATTTCTCCTTTGAGTTAGTCGTTGAGCTACTGGTCAATATAGTGCAATTGATACTTGTAGCCAAACTAACTTCTTTGTCTGTTCCTATTTCCTTTTTCTGTTACACAACTGTTCTCGTTGGCATTAAGAAAGATTTCAAACTAGATATCATATTCAGAAAACATTATTCACAAAAGCATTAGAATCAAAAGCAGCTGAGCTGGGAGTTCACTGCTGAACTACATGATACCTTTTTCTTGATTAGAAAATATGGTAGTCATGATTTTATGAAAACATTGACATAATCGCCACTACTTGGAGCATATACACTACTGGCCATTAAAATTGCTACACCAAGAATAAATGCAGATGATAAACGGGTATTCATTGGACAAATATATTATACTAGAACTGACATGTGATTACATTTTCACGCAACTTGGGTACATAGATCCTGACAAATCAGTACTTAGAACAACCCCCTCTGGCCGTAATAACGGCCTTACACCTGGGCATTGAGTCAAACAGAGCTTTGATGGCGTGTACAGGTACAGCTGCCTATGCAGCTTCAACACGATACTACAGTTGATCAAGAGTAGTGATTGGTGTATTGTGACGAGCCAGTTGCTCGGCCACCATTGACCAGACGTTTTCAATTGGTGAGAGATCTGGAGAATTTGCTGGCCTGGGTAGCAGTCGAACATTTTCTGTATCCAGAAAGGCCCGTACAGGACCTCCAACATGCGGTCGTGCATTATCCTGCTGAAATGTAGGGTTTCGCAGGGATCGAATGAAGGGTAGAGCCGCGGGTCGTAACACATCTGAAATGTAACGCCCACTGTTCAAAGTGCCGTCAATGCGAACAAGAGGTGACCGAGACGTGTAACCAATGGCACCCCATACCATCACGCCGGGTGA
Organism: Schistocerca cancellata; assembly: GCF_023864275.1. NCBI lineage: Eukaryota > Metazoa > Arthropoda > Insecta > Orthoptera > Acrididae > Schistocerca > Schistocerca cancellata. The sequence goes on from NC_064626.1 coordinate 732,553,280, forward strand.
TACGCCGGTATGGCGATGACGAATACACGCTTCCAATGGGGGTTCACCGCGATGTCGCCAAACACGGATGCGACCATCATGATGCTGTAAACAGAACCTTGTTTCATCCGAAAAAATAACGTTTTGCCATTCGTGCACCCAGGTTCGTCTTTGAGTACACCATCGCAGGCGCTACTGTCTGTGATGCAGCGTCAAGGGTAACCGCAGCCATGGTGTCCGAGCTGATAGTCCATGCTGCTGCAAACGTCGTCGAACTGTTCTTGTAGATGGTTGTTGTCTTGCAAACGAGACGTGGCTGCATGATCCGTTACAGCCATGCGGTTAAGATGCCTGTCATCTCGACTGCTAGTGATACGAGGCCGTTGGAATCCAGCACGGCGTTCCGTATTACCATCCTGAACCCACCGATTCCATATTCTTCTAACAGTCATTGGATCTCTACCAACGCGAGCAGAAATGTCGCGATACGATAAACCGCAATAGCGATAGGCTACAATCCGACCTTTATCAAAGTCGGAAACGTGATAGTACACATTTCTCCTCCTTACACGAGGCATCACAACAACGTTTCACCAGGCAACGCCGTTCAACTGCTGTTTGTGTATGAGAAATCGGTTGGAAACTTTCCTCATGTCAGCACGTTGTAGGTGTCGCCACCGGCTTCAACCTTGTGTGAATGCTCTGAAAAGATAATCATTTGCATATCACAGGATCTTCTTCCTGTCGGTTAAATTTCGCTTCTGTAACACGCCATCCTTGTGGTGTAGCAATTTTAATGGCCGGTAGTGTGTATTTCCATGTTATGCTGTCGGGGGTAGGAGCCATCCATCTGATAAAGTGAATGACATCCCGACAGAAAATATCAGTTGATGTCCACTATAATTTAAGTTCCTAATCGTAATGCATGATCTTCCAAACTGAAGCCTGATCGCAAAGGAATGTCCTCAGACCTGTTTTGGGTACACGCCAACCAGTTTGGAACGAACGTTCTGGAAAACTAGTGTCTGGCAACAGTCGACCGAATTTGGAAACGGGTTCTACTGGGCGGACAGCAAGAGGCAGTTGTGCCTCCACAGTGGAAACCCGTTCCAACCCGGTACCCGCTTTATGGCAACTCAGTGAGGTCAGCGCTATAGAAGTTCTTCCATATGCTCACTTTCTCAACTACGGAAACAAGTAGGTTAAATTTTCTGTCTTGTTTCTCCAACAGCTGTCGATTATTTGATGTGCTGTGTGACAGATAACGTTGTTATGAAAAATGCTGCTACTTTTTCGGTCGCTTTTTCTGGTTTCATTGGTGAGTAGAGGCAGACAAATTATTGTACATCATTCAGCATTAATTGTTCTTCTGCGGCGTCTTTTGAACTCAGGTCGGCGTAACCCTGCAATAGCGCGGAGATCATTCAAGCTTTCCACAAAACTTACGTGCGTTTTTCCATAACATTCCGGAAACCAACTTTTAAAAAATAATAAAAATTAACACCTCTACTACATTCAAGAAATAGAACCACAACTAACTATCGCTTCCACCTACCAGTTTGGACAGTCGGTGCGAATGCGACGCCGACAGCGAATGAGGCTATTTTTTCCAAGATTAGATGAAATTTTGCAGGCGGCAAACTCAACAATGAGGAAACGCCTGCTCAAGACATGACAGTGTTAGCAGCACATTGGAACAGCCAGCGTCGTCCGTCACACTTAAATCCACTTCAGCACGATCGCTCCGTCGTCTCTCGTCAGAAAACTGCGCCAGATTATGCTTCATGAGCGTCATCTACAATGGTGTGCAAAACTTAAAGGAGGAAAGTAACTTTCGTATGATGTGTCCGAACTACTAACGTAGCTCGATGAAACTTGGAACAAACATAGAAAAAACTGCTCAATATAGTGCAGAAGGTAATTGAAAGAAATAGACCATTAGACGAAAGGAAGTGACATTTTTATTCAAAGGCAATAATTACACTGAAGTCGTGGCGATATATGACTGTGCCTTGAACATTACAAGAGGCGGAACGGGGATCTTAATAAGGTGCGTGACCACCACGGTCGGCAGTGCTACTCTGCTACGTGCTCCCGTGCTGGCCAAGAGGTTGGCGAATTGTTGTGGTAGGGCGTTGCATTCTTCCACCAGAGCGGCTGACGACAGGTGGATGGTGACTGATGCACGTGGACGTGCTGCAGTACGTCTCCCCAACGCATCCCATATGCGCTGGATGGGATTTAAGTGGGGGGAACGGGCAGATCAATTCCATCTCGTTCCAAGAGCTTCTCCGTGTGCGCAGTTCGGTGTATTCGCGCATTGTCATCCATGAAAAAGAAGTCAGGGCCGAATGCATCACTAAGATGCACACGAGGAAGGAGTATGGTGTCACAAACTGATGGCCAGATATTATATCATGTTCAGAGATTTGGAGGTCAGTTACTTCGATGGAACATTGTGCATCCCTACACCGTAATACCTGGACCAGCAAAACGATCGACAATATTCATGGGTGCATTACGTGCCTTTACAGGGTGTTACAAAAAGGTACGGCCAAACTTTCAGGAAACATTCCTCACACACAAATAAAGAAAAGATGTTATCTGGACATGTGTCCGGAAACGCTTAATTTCCATGTCAGAGCTCATTTTAGTTTCATCAGTATGTACTGTACTTCCTCGATTCACCGCCAGTTGGCCCAATTGAAGGAAGGTAATGTTGACTTCGGTGCTTGTGTTGACATGCGACTCATTGCTCTACAGTACTAGCATCAAGCACATCAGTACGTAGCATCAACAGGCTAGTGTTCATCACGAACGTGGTTTTGCAGTCAGTGCAATGTTTACAAATGCGGAGTTGGCAGATGCCCATTTGATGTATGGATTAGCATGGGGAAATAGCCGTGGCACGGTACGTTTGTATCGAGACAGATTTCCAGAACGAAGGTGTCCAGACAGGAAGACGTTCGAAGCAATTGATCGGCGTCTTAGGGAGTACGGAACATTCCAGCCTATGACTCGCGACTGGGGAAGACCTAGAACGACGAGGACACCTGCAATGGGCGAGGCAATTCTTCGTGCAGTTGACGATAACCCTAATGTCAGCGTCAGAGACGTTGCTGCTGTACAAGGTAACGTTGACCACGTCACTGTATGGAGAGTGCTACGGGAGAACCAGTTGTTTCCGTACCATGTACAGCGTGTGCAGACACTATCAACAGCTGATTGGCCTCCACGGGTACACTTCTGCGAATGGTTCATCCAACAACGTGTCAATTCAGTGCAAATGTTCTCTTTACGGATGAGCCTTCATTCCAACGTGGTCAAATTGTAAATTTTCACAATCAACATGTGTGGGCTGACGAGAATCCGCACGCAGTTGTGCAATCTCGTCATCGACACAGATTTTCTGTGAACGTTTTGGGCAGGCATTGTTGGTGATGTCTTGATTGAGCCCCATGTTCTTCCACCTACGCTCAATGGAGCACGTTATCATGATTTCATACGGGATACTCTACTTGTGCTGCTAGAACATGAGCCTTTACAAGTACGACACAACATGTGGTTCATGCACGATGGAGCTCCTGCACATTTCAGTCGAAGTGTTCGTACGCTTCTCAACAACAGATTCGGTGACTGATGGATTGGTAGAGGCGGACCAATTCCATGGCCTCCACGCTCTCCTGACCTCAACCCTCATGACTTTCATTTATGGCGGCATTTGAAAGCTCTTGTCTACGCAACCCTGGTACCAAATGTAGAGACTCTTCATGCTCGTATTGTAGACGGCTGTGATACAATACGCCATTCTCTAGGGCTGCATCAGCGCATCAGGGATTCCATGCGACGGAGGGTGGATGCATGTATCCTCGCTAACGGAGGACATTTTGAGCATTTCCTGTAACAAAGTGTTTGAAGTCACGCTGGTACGTTCTGTTGCTCTGTGTTTCCATTCCATGATTAATGTGATTTGAAGAGAAGTAATAAAATGAGCTCTAACATGGAAAGTAAGCGTTTCCGGACACATGTCCACATAACATATTTTCTTTCTTTGTGTGTGAGGAATGATTCCTGAAAGTTTGGCCGTTCCTTTTTGTAAACTCTGTATATGGTGACATGTGGGAGCACGTAATGTCCCCAGGAACACTGTCGAACATGATCGTTTTAGCGCTCCAGATGTTATGGTATGGGGAGGCATAATATTGCCCGTACCAGCAGAAGAACAAGAAACTTTTCTTGAACTGAAATCTGATCCACAGTTGGAAGAAAAACTTTCAGTTAATGCCATTAGGGGAAATACTGTGCAGTTTACATCATGAATATACTCAGTTGTCACAAAAACCGTTACTTTACCGTTCGTACTAGACAGGGCTTTCAGGTTATGTGTTCACAAAAAATCAGTATCGCAGCAGACTCGATACCGAATCCGTCACTACAATTCAACCTTCACCCATAAAGCCTTAAATTAAATATACCTGTGTATATAAGAAATAGTACTACTGACTTCATTAAAATTTAAAATTATAATTTCTGTTTCATTATGTTATTTTGAAATTGAGTTACTCATAGAATATTTAATTTGATCCAATCTTTGAAATTTCTTGTTGAAGCAAATATACATTATTTGAAATAATAACTTTTGTTACAAACAATAACAGTTAGTACTACTGACTTCATTAAAATTTAAAATTATAATTTCTGTTTCGTTATGTTATTTTGAAATTAAGTTACTCTTGGAATATTTAATTTGATCCAATTTTTGAAATTTCTTGTTGAAGCAAATATATATTATTTGAAATAATAACTTTTGTTAAAAACAATCAGTTTACAGATAAACAGGCTACAGAAAGAAACCAGACATTCCACAATAAATATAAACATTAAAAAAGATACCAGTGTTCAAAAACATTAAGAAATGTTGATGTACAACATTGATCGTCGCATGTTCAGTGTAAGTGGAGAAGCAACACATCATTTTCTTGTACGTGCGTGAACGAATCAATTTTTGTTGGTTTTGGTTTAACTTGGAAAACAAAGAGTTCGTTGCTGATTGCTTTTAGGCTCTAATATACAAGATCAATCTCATGTTACAGTGTTGTTCACCAATAATGGATGTCTTCGGTCGAGTTTTGTAAGTATTTGCTTACAGTAATTAATAAAATCTGTTTTTGAGCTTCTGTCAGATTGTACGGACTCCACAGAGAATGTATCCTTCTCTCAGCTAAGTGATCAATTGGTCATTGATTATCGACGATGACATACTTAAGAAAAGAATTCAGACATTCTGAAGCAACTGTACGGTTTGAATAATAAACGTTACAGTAAGATAATAGTATAGATTTACTATCACTTATCCAATCTGCACCCCATCGCTTTAAATCCGATTGATGGCTCTACTACAAACTGCTGAACACAGTTTAGATCTGCGTCTACATCCATACTTTACAGTTCATTTCCCATTCCAGTCGTAAATGGTTGGGAGGGGGGGGGGGGGGGGAGATAGTTGTTACGTCCGTAAGTAAGCTCAAATCCTTCTAGCGCTTCTTGAATATGGTTCATTTATATTCAATATGTACAGATTCAGGTATGAATGTTACTTGCTGACGACTCAGGTAATTTGAAATATGTTTCGTTTCACACCTGCTAACCTTCTACCTATATTTACATCCCTATTTGCAGCTGGGTTCTCTGATGCTATAATGGCCTCACGATTACCCATTCCCTCTACTATGTTAACTAAGTCGAAAACTCCGGGGCTATTTGTATCTAGATCTACGATGAAAATTCCTGACAGATTAAAACTCTGTGCTGGGCAGAGATTCGAACTCGGGACCTTTGCCTTGATACCCTGTCGAGCTGTCGAGTCGGTTCTCTGATTAACTGCTCAAATTTACTTTCGGATAAAGCATTTAGAACAACTTCACACTACTCCTATCCCTACAACGTGCTCCAACCACTTGTGTCTCCCAGGCCCTGAGTTATACAAGGTGCATTCAAGTTCTAAGGCCTCCGATTTTTTTTCTCTGGACTGGAAAGAGATAGAAACATGCACATTGTTTTAAAATGAGGCCGCGTTCATTGTCCATACGTCCCAGACATGGCAGCACCGCACGGCAGATGGAATTTTACTGCCAGCGGCGAGAATGAGAACTGTTTTAAATACTTAAAATGGGGACGTTTTCCTTACTTGAACAGCGTGCAATCATTAGTTTTCTGAATTTGCGTGGTGTGAAACCAATTGAAATTCGTCGACAGTTGAAGGAAACATATGGTGATGGAGTTATGGGTGTGTCGGAAGTGCGTTCGTGGGTGTGACAGTTTAATGAAGGCAGAACATCATGTGACAAGAAACCGAAACAACCTCGGGCTCGCACAAGCCGGTCTGACAACATGATCGAGAAAGTGGAGAGAATTGTTTTGGGGGATCGCCGAGTGACTGTTGAACAGATCGCCTCCAGAGTTGGCATTTCTGTGAGTTCTGTGCACACAATCCTGCATGACGACCTGAAAATGCGAAAAGTGTCATCCAGGTGGGTGCCACGAATGCTGACGGATGACCACATGGCTGCCCGTGTGGCATGTTGCCAAGCAGTGTTGATGCACAACGACAGCATGAATGGGACTTTCTTTTCGTCGGTTGTGACAATGGATGAGACGTGGATGCCATTTGTCAGTCCAGAAACAAAGCACCAGTCAGCTCAATGGAAGCACACAGATTCACCGCCACCAAAAAAATTTCGGGTAACCGCCAGTGCTGAAAAAATGATGGTGTCCATGTTCTGGGACAGCGAGGGCGTAATCCTTACCCATTGCGTTCCAAAGGGCACTACGGTAACAGGTGCATCCTACGAAAATGTTTTGAAGAACAAATTCCTTCCTGCACTGCAACAAAAACGTCCGGGAAGGGCTGCGCGTGTGCTGTTTCACCAAGACAACGCACCCGCACATCGAGCTAACGTTACGCAACAGTTTCTTCGTGATAACAACTTTGAAGTGATTCCTCATGCTCCCTACTCACCTGACCTGGCTCCTAGTGACTTTTGGCTTTTTCCAACAATGAAAGACAATCTCCGTGGCCGCACATTCACCAGCCGTGCTGCTATTGCCTCAGCGATTTTCCAGTGGTCAAAACAGACTCCTAAAGAAGCTTTCGCCGCTGCCATGGAATCATGGCGTCAGCGTTGTGAAAAATGTGTACGTTTGCAGGGCGATTACGTCGAGAAGTAACGCCAGTTTCATCGATTTCGGGTGAGTAGTTACTTAGAAAAAAAATAGGAGGCCTTAGAACTCGAATGCACCTCGTAATTTGAAGTCTCCTAACTCTATAACATGACCAGAAAATTTACACGCAACCATTCCCAGGGTTTCCATGAAATGTTTTGCCACTGCTGTTTCTGAGGCACGGAGTCTATAAAAGCGCCTAGTTAGAGTTTATGACCCGTTTTTGACAATTACAGGATTGGACACAAATGTTGATACACCAAAAACACAACACATTACTACGTCTAATGTGGTTACAAAACTCGTTGGCGTCCAAAACAGCTTCCAGACCTCTCGGAAGGAATAAATACAGTCCCCGTAAGGATTTCAAGGAAATCTTATACCACTCGTCCTACGGCAAGACCAGGTAAAGATGCTGGAGGTGGATAGCGATCACACACCATTCCCTCTAAAGCTGCTCACAGAGGCTCAGAAATACTGATATCTGGTGACTGGCCAGGGCAACTGTGACAGTTCATTCTCGTGCTCAAAAAACCTGCCCTGGACGTTGCGAGCGGGCGTGAAAAGGGATCCTGTCGTCTTGAAACACAGCATCACTATTGGGTAACAAACATTGTAACACGGCGTAGACCTGATCGGCCAACATGGTTCTGTAAGCCTTGGCGGTATTCCAGTCTTCCAGAGTAACCATGAGGTCGATGGAATACCACGATACGACTCGTGTTTTTTTGGTGCTGATAGGGTTCGCGAGTGCGACAGTCAGTTCTGCAGTGACTTTTTTCAGCTTTCGTCCTCTTACTTTTCGTCACAGTTCTCTTCAATGAACGTGTGTCACGATCACTCAACACACTCTTCCATCAACGTGTGACTTACGGGTGTTGTTTTTTCGCTTTCCCTGTATGCGGTATAAAACTTCGATTTGTTCCTCATGAAACACCAGACACTTCGACCCCCTTGGTTACAGAAGCACCAACTGTACCAGAATCAGCAATTTTCCCACGTTTGAATTCACTTAGCTCCGACATAATGCGCTCACAATTGCACAGAATAGTCTTCTGACACTTGCAACATATTGCAAATTGCTCAGGGCCGGTCGTGATCAAATACAATCGTGCAACCAATAGGCCTCGCTAGCATCTGTATTTGTTTCAAATGTGCATTTCTTGTTCTGTTTCTATATTTTTGTTCAACCGCTGTACTTTCAGTAGCATAGCTGCACGTATTTTGGCACAGTATGCATTGTTGTTAGATATTCCTCCGCCTTCCTCACCATTCCTCTATGGCGTCATCGTTCATATCACACTGTTGCCATGTTTATCTCCCTCCTCCTTCTCCTAATATAGGCCAATATCCCTACATATAAAATGGAGGGATATTCAAACATTATTGGTAAACTTAAAATTGCCAGACTTTCCCTCCACTCATATGACATCACCGAGGAAGATAGCTGCTTTTGTCATGTGTGGATTTGTGGGGAGTTCAAAACTTGAAAATCGAGCATTGTTCTGTTGGTCTAAAATCTAAGATGGCAAAGCAGGGATTTATAGTACAGATCTCTGATGTCAGAGTCCAATATGGTTGATCTGGGGATACTGCCACACACCTATGATGTCAGAATCCAAGATGCTTGCACCCTACATCCTCAGTTATTTTTTTGGTGTATTCTGTTCTCTGTCATCCCCTACAGCTTTTATCCTCTACAGCTCCCTCTAGTGCCATGGACGCAGTTTCCCAATGCCTTTTGAAATGCCTTGTCTTCCTGTCACTTCTTCTGTCAGTGTTTACCTTATATCCCTTTCTTTGCTGATTCTGCAGAGAACTTCCCTATTCCTTAGCTTATCAGACTTCCTAATTTTTAGCATTTTGCTCCAAATATACATTCTCAGAAATTTCTTCCTCAAATTAAGGTTTATGTTTCATAGCAATAGACTTCTCTTGGCCAGTCCTGTGATGTCAGAATCCAAGAAAGCGATCAAAGTTGTCAGACCAGGGTGTATTGCACAGCCCTGTGACACAAGAATCCAAGGTGGCGGTCCAGGGGGATAATGGCGCAATCTGCATTGTTGTCAAATTTCCCAATTCAGTGTCGCAGCCTGCATGGTTGCCAGGTTTCTTGTGATGAGAATAGAATCCAGTCCTAAGCCATTTGCTGTTGTTGTTGTGGCCTTCAATCGGAAGACTGGTTTGATTCATTTATCTTTCCCCTAGTGATATATACTTCTAATTCCTTGCATTTGTTCTCCAGTCATTCTTGCTTTGCTAATTTGCACTTCCTGTCAGTCGCATTTTTTTAGATGTTTGCATCCCCTTTCGCCTGCTTAATTTTATGCATTTTTATATTTTCTCCTTTCATCAATTAAATCCGGTACCTTTTGTGATACCCAAGGATTTCTAGTAGCCGTCGCTTTTTTTAGCTAGTCATTTGTTTGTCTGTACGTGGACATCACGTCTACCGATTTAGGTCCTATTCGAATAATTCCATCGTGGAGTTTATTTATTTACTCATTTCTTTCCTTTTTTGTCTCAGAGTCTACCTTCAGAAAAGACTTCCTAATACTAAAATTTATATTCGATATTAACAAATTTGTCTTTTTCTGAAACGCTTTTCTTGCTATTCCCAGTCACCATTTTCCATCCTCTGCAATTCGGCCATTGTTGATTTTTGTACTACCAAAATAGCAATACCCATCGAATACATAATGTGTCTCATTTCTTAATCTATTTTGTTCAGCGTCGCCAGATTTTATTCGACTACATTCCACAATCAGTATTATACTTTTTTTGGTGTTCATATTACAACCTACGTTCAAGTCACTATTCGTTCCATTCAACTCCTCTTCGAAGTCAGTAGCCGACATGATTAAAATGTCTAAGTTTTTATTTTTACTTCCTGAATTTCAATTGTCTTTAGCTCAGAGCATAGATTGAATAACGTAGGGGACAGGCTAAAACCCTGTCTCATTCCCTTCTCAGCCACTGCTCCCCTTTCATGCCATTCGCCTCTCGTAGGTGCTGTCTGGTTTCCGCACAAGATGTAAATAACTTTTCGCTCCCTTTATTGTATTCCTTCTACAAGCAGTTTCGAAGATTGTGTTCCAATTAACATTTTCAACAGCTTTCTCCAAATCTACAAATGCTATACAACTATGTTTCCCTCTTTTGGACGTGTCTTCTGGGTTAAGTCGTAGGGCCAGTACTGTGTCGGATGTTCTCACAATTCTCCGGAACCCAAACTGATCTTCCTCGAGGTCGACTTCAAGCAGATATTCCATTCTTCCGTAAATAATTCGGGTCATTGTTTTGCAACCATGATTTATTAAGCTGATAGTTCGGTAATATTCGCACCTTTCAAAAATGGTTCAAATGGCTCTGAGCACTATGGGACTTAACAGCTATAGTCATCAGTCCCCTTGAACTTAGAACTATTGAAACCTAACTAACCTAAGGACATCACACAACACCCAGTCATCACGGGGCAGAGAAAATCCCTGACCCTAGCGGGAATCGAACCCGGGAACCCGGGCGCGGGAAGCGAGAACGCTATCGCACGACCACGAGCTGCGGACGCGTGGTCCTTTGTTGCCTTCACTATTTCATCTCTCGAAGCTACCCATTCTTCTTCTACGGTATTCGTTTCTACTGGTGTTGTCAGTTGCTCCCTAATGCTCCCTCTGAAACTCTCTACAGTCTCTGGTTTTTCGATTTATCCGAGTCCCATCTCCTAAAATTCCTAACTTTTTGGAGTTTCTTCAATTTTAACCAGCAGTTTATAACCAATAAACTGCGGCCAGAGACCACATCTGCCCCTGGAAATGTCTTACAATTGGAAGTCTGGTTCCGAAATCTGTGCCACATCATTATATAATCAAGGTGAAACCTTCCGATGTCTCCAGCTCTTTTCCACGTACATAACCTTCTTTTATGATTCTTAAATCAAGTGTTAGCCATGATTAAATTATTCTCTGTGCAAACGTTTATCAGGCGGCTTCCTGTTTCACTCCTTTCCTCCACCTTCTTCTTCTGTTTTTTTTCCTATTATCGTATTCCAGTTCTCCATCTCTATTAAATTTTCGTCTTCCTTAACTATCTGAATAATTTCTTTTACCTCATCATACATTCTTCAATGTCTCCATTATCTGGCATATAAACTCGTCCTACTGTGGTGAGTGTGGGCTTCGTGTCTACCTTGGCTACAAAATGCATTGACTATGCTGTTCATAACAACTTACCCTCATTCCTATTATTTTAATTCATTATTAAACCTACTCCTGCATAATCTCTATTTGATTTTGTAATTATAACCCTGTACTCTCTTTACCGTCCGTAGCTCGTGGTCTTGCAATAGCGTTCTCGCTTCCCGCGCACAGGGTCCCGGGATCGATTCCCGGCGAGGACAGGAATTTTTCCTCCCTCGAGATGACTGGGTTTTGTGGTGTCGTCTGCATCATCATTATTCATCCCCATTACGGTCGGAGGAAGGCAATGGCAAACCACCTCCACAAGGACCTTGCCTAGTACGGTGATGCAGGTCTCCCGCATCGTTCCCCACGATCCTCGGAGTATGGGACCTCATCATCATCACTCACCTTACCAGAAGTCCTGTTCCTCCTACCACCGAACTTCAATAATTCTAATTATATCTAGCCTGATACTATCCATTTACCTCTTTAAATTTTCTAACTTACCTGTCCGATTGAGGGATCTGACCTTCCACGCTCCAATACGTAGACCGCTAGTTTTGTTTCTCCTGATAACGACATCCTCCTGAATAATCCCCGCACGGAGGTCCGACTAGGGGTATTTTAGCTCCAGAATATTTTACTCAGGAGCATGCCATCACCATTAAACCATGCAGTAGATCTGCAAGCCGTCGGGAAAAACTCTGGCTGTAGTTACTCTTTGCTTTCACCCATTCTCAGTACCAGCATAGCATGGTCTGTTTGGTTGATGTTACATACCAGATCGGTCAATCATCCAGACTGATGCCCCTGCAACTTCTGAAAAGGCTGCTGCCCCTCTTCAGGAACCACACGTTTGTCTGGCCTCTCAACAGATACCCCTCCGTCGTGGTTGCACCTGCGGTACCGCTATCTGTATCACTGAGCCCGCAAGCCTCCCCACGAACGGCAAGGTGTATGGTTCGTAAGTCCTATAAATATCTATAAACCTAAATTTAAAATGATGGGAAATTAAAAAAAATCATCTGTTTCTCTCTAACATTACAGTTCAATTGTGAAAAGATGTTAAAATAACTCCCCCACTCCTCTGACGTCACAGTTTAAACAATTTTCACGGTACGACTGTAGCTGATTTGCCTTAAGTTTAGCCCTCTAATACACTCCTGGAAATGGAAAAAAGAACACATTGACACCGGTGTGTCAGACCCACCATACTTGCTCCGGACACTGCAAGAGGGCTGTACAAGCAATGATCACACGCACGGCACAGCGGACACACCAGGAACCGCGGTGTTGGCCGTCGAATGGCGCTAGCTGCGCAGCATTTGTGCACCGCCGCCGTCAGTGTCAGCCAGTTTGCCGTGGCATACGGAGCTCCATCGCAGTCTTTAACACTGGTAGCATGCCGCGACAGCGTGGACGTGAACCGTATGTGCAGTTGACGGACTTTGAGCGAGGGCGTATAGTGGGCATGCGGGAGGCCGGGTGGACGTACCGCCGAATTGCTCAACACGTGGGGCGTGAGGTCTCCACAGTACGTCGATGTTGTCGCCAGTGGTCGGCGGAAGGTGCACGTGCCCGTCGACCTGGGACCGGACCGCAGCGACGCACGGATGCACGCCAAGACCGTAGGATCCTACGCAGTGCCGTAGGGGACCGCACCGCCACTTCCCAGCAAATTAGGGACACTGTTGCTCCTGGGGTATCGGCGAGGACCATTCGCAACCGTCTCCATGAAGCTGGGCTACGGTCCCGCACACCGTTAGGCCGTCTTCCGCTCACGCCCCAACATCGTGCAGCCCGCCTCCAGTGGTGTCGCGACAGGCGTGAATGGAGGGACGAATGGAGACGTGTCGTCTTCAGCGATGAGAGTCGCTTCTGCCTTGGTGCCAATGATGGTCGTATGCGTGTTTGGCGCCGTGCAGGTGAGCGCCACAATCAGGACTGCATACGACCGAGGCACACAGGGCCAACACCCGGCATCATGGTGTGGGGAGCGATCTCCTACACTGGCCGTACACCACTGGTGATCGTCGAGGGGACACTGAATAGTGCACGGTACATCCAAACCGTCATCGAACCCATCGTTCTACCATTCCTAGACCGGCAAGGGAACCTGCTGTTCCAACAGGACAATGCACGTCCGCATGTATCCCGTGCCACCCAACGTGCTCTACAAGGTGTAAGTCAACTACCCTGGCCAGCAAGATCTCCGGATCTGTCCCCCATTGAGCATGTTTGGGACTGGATGAAGCGTCGTCTCACGCGGTCTGCACGTCCAGCACGAACGCTGGTCCAACTGAGGCGCCAGGTGGAAATGACATGGCAAGCCGTTCCACAGGACTACATCCAGCATCTCTACGATCGTCTCCATGGGAGAATAGCAGCCTGCATTGCTGCGAAAGATGGATATACACTGTACTAGTGCCGACATTGTGCATGCTCTGTTGCCTGTGGTTCTGTCAGTGTGATCATGTGATGTATCTGACCCCAGGAATGTGTCAATAAAGTTTCCCCTTCCTGGGACAATCAATTCACGGTGTTCTTATTTCAATTTCCAGGAGTGTAGTATGCTTAGCCGCGCGGCTGATCCCGGCGGAGATTCGAGTCCTCCCTCGGGCATGGGTGTTTGCGTTTGTCCTTAGGATAATTTAGTAGTGTGTAAGCTTAGGGACTGATGGTCTTAGCAGTTTAGTCCCATAAGATTTCACACGCATTTTTTTGGTATGCTTAAGCAATCCCAGTTGCCAGCTTACTGTGCTGTGTAGGAAGAATGGGATGGGAGCAACTGCATCTCTATTTAAATAAACATCATGCTGCAGAGTGCCCCTGCATATTGGAGAGCTTTCGCGTGCATTTTAAAAGCTGACGATCGCTGTAGTACCGCTACCACACTGATCTAGGCCCATCACCGGCAGTGCGTGCCAGTCGATACTACCTGGACGAAAGAACATTGCAGAAATGTCAACTGGACAGTAGTGTGTGTTTACAGTTGCGGGCCGAGTTAGGTTCCGTGTCTAGCTGCGACCTCGGCGGGACACTCCGAGATGGGGGTGTAGAAATGAAGTAAAAATTTTGTTTAATATAAATACTTTTATTTAAAACACAATTACATGGAACTAGTTGCGGCAGAAGCAGTTGGTATACCATATTTTTCGGAATATTTTACCTTTTTCAGCAAAACTTTTTTCCCTTTTTACGTATTTATAAAATGCCATGTAGGTCAGCTTTTAATTAAACTGGCAGTGTAAGACTGATTCCACAGTCCTTGGTACCAGTCGATTTCTTTCATCAGTCCACAGGGCCGACATAAGCGAAAATGCTCTTCACACAGTGGCATTGCTTGCGGGAATAGAAAACAAATACTCGTATGATTTCAGTAGTTGGTATTTGCGCTCAGGATTTTCGGTTCCTTAAGGAAGTAAATCTGCCTTTCTTCCAGAGAGCATTTAGACTTCCATTCCTCCGAGTAATTCTTAGGTTCTAAAAATGTTCTTCAGATAGAAATATTCCTGAAAACAATTGTCATCTTAAATCCTCACACCATTTTTAGCCAGGTATATAGTGGTGTTTTCAATCATCACGCAATCTGGGGTTTCAGAGAGCGTCATCAATCAAAAACTTTGTATTTATTAAAAGAAATAGCCCATTTTTCTAAGTAATCAAATACTGTGGTATGCTTCCTCAAATTTCGAAATAAAATTAATTATTTCTTGGTTAGGATTCTCAGTCTTTAATGTGTTCAAATTCATCTTGGTTTGCATGCCAATAAAAGTGGTAGTCTCCCTTTCATTCAGACATCTTTGAGTGTCGATTAATATATTTCTTATTTCAGTAATAGAGACTTTACTTTTCTCCGCACTTTCTGCATTTTTTTTTCTTTTCAAACGGAGCCAAGCTTGACTGCAGAATCATGAAGCAAATTTCACTGATCGGACAACTGAAAAAATATGAAATTATTTTAGAAGACCTGTCTTCGGCGTCAAAAAATTCTTTCAGTGGAATCGACAGCTTAAGATTTCCTCAACCGCGTGCATGGACAACATCTATCTTCTTTCTGAATGAGATAGAAGATCTGATAATTGGCATCAACGTTTTAATTAAAAGTCTTTCAGCTTCTCTGTCCTTACCTGTCTGTGTCTATAGAAAAATAATTAAATATTCTCGACGATTGTTTCAGTGTCGACAGTAAAGACTCCAGCAGCGCTTGATATTGTAATGGGGAGAATACGGGCAGGGCATCCAGTTCCTTCTACGTTTTTTTTATATTTTCCTCTTAAATTTGGTGAAACACATTCCGCTAGCTTCTTCGATGAAGCCCTCCGAATTTGGTATTGCTATTATCTCCAAAAAACCGATTAATTTATCTAGCTGGGTTTGCAGTTGTCTTAAAGTGTCTAGGCAAAACTTTGGAATTGTCTCAGATGTTTCATTACTCAACGAATCAAACTTCAGAAGCGTCTGTTGGATTCCATCAGTTTCAGTAAGTACTGAGCAACTAAAGGAAACATCTTTTCAGCGTTGTGGTTCGATGCGTTGGTGCCTATGCCGTTAAATGACACTCCTCGCAATTGTTTTATGTTTTCGGACACGGAGCGTAATGCAAGAATATTTTTAACAATCGCTTCATCTTTGGTCCTTACTGTAGACTGCTTTGCGTGAGTTTGGAGTCAGGATACATTGTGGCATTCGGTTTAATGGTACAATCAAGAGAACTGAAAGATTCGTTATGCCTGACAACTTTATAAGCTGTTATTAGTTCTGCAGCAGCAACGAGCAGTTCTTCTTCGGTACCTTCACTAATCATGAATGTGGAAATAGTCACTGATGTCAGTGGCACCTCGAATCTGTTCGTACAATTCTTCGTAGAAATGTGATGCGTCACATCTTCCTTACCTCCGTGAGTTACTGAGATGAAACAGCTACAAACCACAGAACGCTTCCTGATCTGTACGTCCTTTCTTAACACAATACCACTTTTTGTGTAATCAATCGAAAAGTGACACTTTCTCTTTCCATTCTTAGGCATTTTCGCAAGTTATGATAAATTTACTAGCGGGTAACAGTCGACAGTAATACTTTAGTCATCGAAGTACACGTCACTATGCACTTCACGCCTTATATACCCGCAGCAAACACTTCAGACATTACTAACTTGAACCCTTTGTTCGTTTTACGTTTAGAAAGAATCGCCTTATCAGATCTCTATTCAAATGGGAACTGTCCATTCTTCCGCGTGGTGCTGCTTAAGTAGTTCAAGCCCTGTACCACTGGAGAAATCTGTTATTTTGTCGAATGATGACGCTAGGTTACAATGTGCTTGCGTCGTCGATACAGCACGCGCAATATGCAACGCCATCTGTGAACTATAGTCTCTTGACAGTTTTCAAAAGCAAGTTAATATCTAGGAACACCAAACTACAAGTATACAAATCATTGATTATACCAGTACTCACCTATGGATCTGAAACCTGGACTCTCACAAAAAAAGAGGAAAACAGATTAAGAGTATTTGAACGAAAAATTTTGAGAAAAATATTTGGACCCATAAGAGATAGGATCAGTGATGAATGGAGATTGCTAAATAACAATGAAATTTACAAATTATATAAAGACTCCGATATAGTGGCCAAAATTAAAGCCAAAAGACTGAAATGGATAGGGCATGTCATCAGAGCACCACCAAACAGGACCATCAAGAAAGTGACTGAAGAGATTCCCACCGGAAGACGACCTCTTGGACGCCCACGCATGAGATACTTGGACAATATTCAAGACGATCTCAGAAAACTAGGACATGACAGACAGTGGCAAATTACTTGTAAAGACAGAGCAAAGTGGTTCAACATTGTCCATTCTGCAGCAAAAAGCCTTCATGGATTGTAATGCTTAATAATAATAAATAATAATAATAATCTGTGAGACGACCTAGTCAACATAAATTTATTGAGTTAAATAAAACTGGGACTGCTTTTATATGTTGCGCTAACAGATGGCGTTACTTCAGCACTTGAGCCAGGCTCGTAATAGTATTTTGCAAAATCAGGACAAAATTAGGTCTTGCCGAGATTTCGGGACAAGAAAGTCCTTAACGGCGACGGTCCCGATATATCAGGAGGGACGGCAACCCTAGGGCCGAGGGTAGTGTTGCCAGGTGTCCGATTTTTGCGGGACGTCCCGATTTTCAGAGATGAGTGAATTGCGACGCCGAATGTCCCGATTTTGAGTCAATCGAAAATTAAAAAGGTTCCAAAGCTAAAACAATGGTGCGATAAGGTATCTCATTGTTTCGTTCGCTTAGCTGACGAGCCGCTTTGGTCATTGTCGTGCACGCGCTCTACGCCGCTCCACGTTTCACCTGGTCAGGCAGGCTAATCAAGTTGTGCTCTTCTTGTACGACTTCCACTTTTTTTTAAAGCGGAAATTAACGTAAGTTGTACCCACGCAATACTTTTACATATCTTTTAGAAGCTGTATTGTTGTCGTCAATCTATCTCCTTAACTTTTACCTATACATTTAAGGTTATCTTATGAAACAAAAGGAAGGAAGGAAAAGTCAATACCAGACACTCTTGTGGTTGTGTATGGTGCCTGAGGATAACTGAGTAAGGGTAACGGTTGCACTGAAATTAGGAAAGAAACTTAAGAAACTGAAGTATTCATTTATTTCTGAAAAGATACGTCTCATATGAGTGGCAATCTTTATTCCTTTGTTTCGGTTTACAATTTCAAAAAAGTTTACGCAACTGCTTGCATCAAATTTTACAGGCATTGCTCGTAGCGTTTTAACTTTGATAAGTGTCGGTTTTTCCGTCCAAATGGAAGTCATCAATTAAAATACTCTGAAGGTAGTTGGGGTTGTCTCTGACAAACAAAGATGATGCTGTACGATCGTAGGCAGCTTCTGCATTGTATTTGCCGTTCATTAAGTTTCCCGAACACCTCTCGCCATCAAATTCCTGCGCCGCTCTTCATCCCCATCCATTACTTCAGAAAGTCTGCCTGCTTAGGTGATTGGTAACGTACTGGCTTCCCATGCGGTGGGCGCAGGTACGGTTCCCGGCCGGGTTGGCGATTTTCTCCGCTCGTGGACTGGGTGTTGTGTTGTCCTCATCATAATTTCATCCTCAGTACCGGTACGGAAGTCGCCCAGTGTGGCGTCGACTGCATGAAGACTTGCAGTTGGCGGCCGAACTTCCCCGGCTGGTGTCTCCCGGCGAACTATACCACACGATTATTTCACTTCAGAAAATCCTGCTGCAATAAGTTTTGAAATGGATAGATACTGATGACAAAGGAACTGTAAGTGAGTAAATAATAGATTAACTGATAACTTAATGCGTGCTTAGTCTAAACAAGAGCTTTACCGCTAGAGGTCAAATCTGATGCTGAGACAGCACTCTCCAAGAGCTCTGCCTACCTGTGTGAAGAACATGTCGCCATGAAAGTTAACTATGAGATTTTCTGAATGCGGCTGAGTTCTACAAAACCACCGAGCTTATAAAATTGTGTACTGAATACAACGAGTTTTAAAGAAAAATCTTCTCGACCAAGAAATATTTTGGGTGCTTTCTCCCGGTTTTAATTTCTTTTAAAAACAGATTGAGAACTTCTTACTCGCACTGCTCTTGCTGATGTATTTCCATATTCACAGTGGTACCATACTCGTGAGATACACGAGTGTCCAAGTGTGTCGTCTATTGCCTCACGAACGCGGTACCAACTCAGTTCCACAAAACTGTGGCTCGTTTCTGTCTGTTGAGGTTGTTATTAAACAGTCATTGATTGCTTTGCCCAGTGTCTAAAGTAAGAACATTTCACGACAATAAAATAAAAGTTATTGCGTTTCAAAAACAAACAAGAACATTTATTCAATAACTGAAAATTTTGGGAGCAAAGCCGAGGCAAGATGATTTTGGAAGTTTTTTCCAATTGGTTATAAATAAAAAATAAAATAACCAGCTATAAGTAAGCCAAAAAAGTAACCGAAAACCAGGATGGTCAAACCTAAAACACTGGTTTTCGTTTTTAACCAGAAGGTTTTTACCCCAACACTAGTTCTAAGGTTATGGTTGATTAAATAAAAATTAAAATGGTACTCGCCGAAATATAGACTTTTCATTTTACCATAAGCTTGAGAAATTCATGAAACTACGTGTTTTACAAAAAAATGCAGAATAAATTATATTTCAGCAACGCTCATATGAAATCAGTAGAATAATATATGTTATTCTTAATTCGCAATGTATGTACTTCGAATTTGAAAATATTTTAATCATTGTACAAGCTTTTAAGCGACTCGTAATTGCCACACAAATCGTTCAAATGGCACTGAGCACTATGGGACTCAACTTCTGAGGTCATCAGTCCCCTAGAGCTTAGAATTACTTAAACCTAACTAACCTAAGGAAATCACACATATCCATGCCCTAGGCAGCATTCGAACCTGCGACCGTAGCGGTCTCGCGGTTCCAAACTGTAGCGCCTAGAATAGCTCGGCCACTCCGGCCGGCAATTGAAACACATATGTATCTATTTTTCTATTCCAAAATATACGGAGTCATTCCCGAAGATATGCAAATATTTTGTTATTCTACAAGAAAAACTAAAGAAAAAAGGCCATATAGATATAGGTCCGAGAATGTTTAATAACGGAGTTACGGTTTATAAAAGATTTTGCTGAAATTTAACAACTTCGCCTAAACTGTACAAGGTTAAAAGAAAGCATGATTTGCATTTATGTTTTTGTTATTGATCTGTTGATTCTAATACAACATGTCGCAGACGTGTATGTGCAGTAGTTTTCCAGAACATCCAGAGAAGCAAAGATGTAACATCGTAAAATTTTGAATTTATTAACAACTTGACCCAATTTGTTTTTCAAACTCCAGACAACTGCACAAAATTTTCAACAGAAGTTGTAGAAAATTTAATTTTGGTAAAATGATGTTAGTAACGTTAACTGAAGCTGTATGAATGTGTGAGATAATCTGCTTTTATTAAAACCATAGCACACGTAAATTCATGTAAACCGAAAACAATAAAGCTAAGTGTTAAGGAAGCTGTACAGTGTACATTCAATTTCACATTACATTCACAATAAATGTTCCATAATATCCTCATCATCGTCTTCACATCTCGAGCACTCGTACTGGCTATGAACGCCAGGTAGAGAACCTGTCTCCCGTAACATTCGAAATACTCTGCTAATGCATTCGGAATCCTCCGAGGTGGATAACGCACGCGATATTCGTTAACTGTAGCCGTAGCAGTACCATCACATCTGCCGTACATAAACACCTTTCGGAGAATTCCTCTGTCGTAAATCTGCAAGGCATTCCTATTTCATAAATAATCTACAACCTACAACAGTTACTACGTGATTTCACTTAAATACACTGTTGTTATTATGTTCTTTCACTGAACAATATAGAAAACTACCACGTTTAAATGTTAGGAAACGACTGAAACAACTCACTAACGGTTACCAACAATGACATAAGCGTTTCTACATTTTTAACGGAAAGTAAACAAATTTACTTGTATAATAATCCTTGCTTTTCTGGATGTTCTGGAAAAGTACTGCAGATACACGTCTGGGACATGATTTATTATATTCACCAGACCATTAACAACAAAATAAATCGAAATCGTGCTTTACTTTAAACTAGTACAGTTTTGCGATGGCTTCATATTAGCGAAGTTGCTAATTTTCAGGCAAAATCTTTTATTAGCCGTAACTCCGTAACTAAACATTTGCGGACCTATGTTTATATGAATTTTTTTATTTACTTTTACTTGTAGAATAACATATTAAAATATCTGCATATATTCGTGAATCACCCTGTATACTTCTAACTTATATTCTAACAATCGAGCTAAGATTTCACCCTATTATAACTGTAACAGCTAACAAGGCGACTTTTTCTCCGCATAAGCACTAACCACGAAAGACAAAAAAATGCCCTCGGGAAGCCCTTGATTGTATAGTAGCATTAATATTCGTAGAGTGTTTTATCTAGTACATATTCAGCTCAGTTATTTGATAGTCAAACAACAAAAGCATGCAGCTTTACTGTATGATTAAATGACGATGGCATCCTCTCGGGTAAAATATTCCGGAGGTAAAATAGTCCCCCATTCGGATCTCCGGGCGGGGACTACTCAAGAGGATGTCGTTATCAGGAGAAAGAAAACTGGTGTTCTATGGATCGGAGCGTGGAATGTCAGATCCCTTAATCGGGCAGGTAGGTTAGAAAATTTAAAAAGGGAAATGGATAGGTTAAAGTTAGATATAGTGGGAATTAGTGAAGTTCGGTGGCAGCAGGAACAAGACTTCTGGTCAGGTGACTACAGGGTTATAAACACAAAGTCAAATAGGGGTAATGCAGGAGTAGGTTTAATAATGAATAGGAAAATAGGAATGCGGGTAAGCTACTACAAACAGCATAGTGAACGCATTATTGTGGCCAAGATACATACGAAGCCCACACCTACTACAGTAGTACAAGTTTATATGCCAACTAGCTCTGCAGATGAAGAAACTGAAGAAATGTATGATGAAATAAAAGAAATTATTCAGATAGTGAAGGGAGACGAAAATTTAATAGTCATAGGTGACTGGAATTCTAGTGTAGGAAAAGGGAGAGAAGGAAACGTAGTAGGTGGATATGGATTGGGGCTAAGAAATGAAAGAGGGACCCGCCTGGTAGAATTTTGCACAGAGCACAACTTAATCATAGCTAACACTTGGTTTAAGAATCATGATAGAAGGTTGTATACATGGAAGAACCCTGGAGATACTAAAAGGTATCAGATAGATTATATAATGGTAAGACAGAGATTTAGGAACCAGGTTTTAAATTGTAAGACATTTCCAGGGGCAGATGTGGACTCTGACCACAATCTATTGGTTATGACCTGTAGATTAAAACTGAAGAAATTGCAAAAAGGTGGGAATTTAAGGAGATGGGACCTGGATAAACTGAAAGAACCAGAGGTTGTACAGAGTTTCAGGGAGAGCATAAGGGAACAATTGACAGGAATGGGGGAAAGAAATACAGTAGAAGAAGAATGGGTAGCTTTGAGGGATTAAGTAGTGAAGGCAGCAGAGGATCAAGTAGGTAAAAAGTCGAGGGCTAGTAGAAATCCTTGGGTGACAGAGGAAATATTGAATTTAATTGATGAAAGGAGAAAATATAAAAATGCAGTAAATGAAGCAGACAAAAAGGAATACAAACGTCTCAAAAATGAGATCGACAGGAAGTGCAAAATGGCTAAACAGGGATGGCTAGAGGACAAATGTAAGGATGTAGAGGCTTATCTCACTAGGGGTAAGATAGATACTGCCTACAGGAAAATTAAAGAGACCTTTGGAGATAAGAGAACCACTTGTATGAACATCAAGAGCTCAGATGGAAACCCAGTTCTAAGCAAAGAAGGGAAAGCAGAAAGGTGGAAGGAGTATATAGAGGGTCTATACAAGGGCGATGTACTTGAGGACAATATTATGGAAATGGAAGTGGATGTAGATGAAGATGAAATGGGAGATACGATACTGCGTGAAGAGTTTGACAGAGCATGCGACCGAACCGCCGAATCTTTCCATCAGTAAATGGGGTATGTTCTCAACTGACTCGGTTGTTTTAACCCCCTCCACTGACGGAATGACCCACTTCCTAATTCCGTATGTATAAAACCGATACGGACTTGTAGCTGTCACGCCTTTGCGCTTACTGCTACGTATTTTAACCGTAAATAGCTCAGTCGTAATGGTAAGAGGTAGTAGTGGATTCACGTTGTTAATATTTGAATACAGCACAGCTGCCACAAGCTCAGCTCACTTTTACTCCACTCCTACCCTCGCCATTGCACCACATTAACTAGGTGCTACGTGGACCTTGCTAAATTCACTTGCGTATACATTTTTGACCGTTACTCGCCAGTATTTACCTAATGATTAGTACACTCCTAAACGGACTATTTCCCTAAGAGCTATGATGATTGAACGGGTTCGATTCACGGCCTACAGTGCCCTACAGTTCACACGGTAATGCTGCCTACCTGACCCACTTTACTTGGTAGTGAGCTTATGTATCCAATCACAACTGCTAGCAGCAGTGGATAATCCTATCAGCACGACGAGAGCAGCAGACTTACCGTCGAATCCTCCTGAAAATACTTATAACTATGGTCGCCAGCTCTGAAGGAGCAATAGAATAAATCAATTTTTGGCTCGTTTCAAAGTGAAATGGCTTGAGTTGAATTTAAACTTAATTCTGAATATTACTATTTCTGATCATTCTAGATGATTCTACAAAGCAAATACTCTCTCAATTTCTGTGATTTGGCTTGGTAATTACTACCAAGACAGTTTATGCAACTTGGGTTAACAAAATTCTATCCTTCAACTTATTTAATGATTTTGGATATTACTCTTTGGACAATTGATACAGAATTAGTTAAGTGACTTTACTTGAAAGGTTACTCAGAAAAATTTAAGTACTATAAATAGGTGACTCATTCTGGTGTGACCATTGCTCTTTTCAACATTCTTATACGCTAAAGTATTCTACAACCAAAAGAATTGTCAATGAAAGAGGCGATGGTGGCCTCAGTCTGATTTCACTATACTATGTTTGAGGTTACTACACTTTACAATGAACAACATGCGTCGTAATTTTACTCATTACTATATTCTGTCCTCTGCACTTGCATAAAAGAAAACTGGTATTCTCCTTTTACATGTATACAAAGTTCGACTTAACAATTGCAAGCAGTCTTGCCTTGGGTAGACGTGTCGGTACTGGTGGTGAGATGCATGTGGCTAACGCAGCTCTTCACGCCTCATGCCCTTAATGGCGGCTGGAACTACAAGCTGTAGCACTCGTATAAGCTACTGCACGTCCGCCATAAAATCTGGGCGCAGGAGCTCTTACAATCAGCCCCAGTGGCATAGAGGTGGCTTCAACAACCATTCGTCGCGTTTTACTCCAAAAACGGCGACGATATTCGCTTCTTCTCTGTTGCACAATCACTTTTGCGTGAGCACAGTTACGCACGTCCGATCACGTCAACACTCCCCAGGCCATTCCATTGTTCAGTCCCTGTGTCTCCAGCTACCTCTACCTCTAGCTATGCTCGTATCACCAAGAGTGGGGGCGTTCCCCTACCACCTTTTTACCGAAATCATTTAGTATTTAAGAATATTTATATTTATTACCCTGGAGTTCATACCAGTCATAATGATTTACTACTAGCGCTTTACAACATTAAATTATACAGTAATAACTTATAATTACCAAAAAAAAGAATACATTTGACTCCGAGAGCTTAGTGCATTGTCTGACAGGTAGCGCTAATTCCCAGTTTCGCCAATAGATGGCATCAGGGTGCACTCCCTGGCAGTCTCACACAAGCGCGCCCGTTTCCGACGCGCGGGCTCCAAATTACTGTCAGCCCACCATCATTTCAGTTCCGTTACACATGCCCCACTTCTTATTGAAGTATCTTACAGTGATAATTCAATAAGAAGTCTCTCCTATAATGAATCTGAAATGTTCGTTAAGCTTTCAACCAAGAGTTTTCCCTTTCTTACTGATACACCTCAATACTTATATTACATATTTAAAATTAAACACCAATTCTTTCTCTCTTTCCTGCTAAACATTACATAAATGATTTACATATATTCTTTCCAATTTTCTTACTTCTAAACACAGTACACTTTAAACATCTTTTTTTACAAAGTTTTAAATACACTTCTTTTATCTCAGGCAAGTAAAACACACGTTATGCGCCTATTACTTTGTAGCCCGTCCTTTTCTCTTTACCTCCTCACTTTTCTACCTCTTCCACAACATTTATTTACATATCTATTAAGGCTTCTTAGAAGCTCAGTCTTTCCCAGTCTGTTTAGTCTCTACTTAAACTAGAAGTTTCATTAGAATACTGCAATATATTTTAGTGAGCATTTACCTTTCACATAGAACAAAAGAAACAAAACTATTTACATATTGGTTTACTTTAATATTTATTTATATATTTATTTTCAATCTGGTAGAATTCGTGGTTCATACCTTTTTAGATCCACTATGTTTCTTACTCCCAGGCGTTTGCCTGTTAATGGGTACTCTAAATAATAAGCATTCACATTGGTAATGACACTATTTTAAATGGTCCATTATATATATATTTAAATTTGCTGATCCCGTTATTAATTTCACTTGACTTTTCATGTGTTTTTACAAGAACGAGATCACCTATTTTGAATTTAGGATTCCTTACTTTTTCGTCATGACGACGAACTCTCGCATCTGCTTGTTTTCTCATCTTGTCTTTTACTAAGTTCTTTTTACTATCATAATCTAATTCAACTCTATCTGGAAATTCTAGTAGGTCTTCTACTAGACTTTTACTTCTTGTCTTTTTCAGGATTTCTTCTGGAGTAAATCCAGTGCTCTCGTTTGTTAATGAATTCATGATTTCTTCGAATTCACTCACATACATGCCCCACTTCTTGTGGTTACTATGGCAGTATGTCCTAAATAACCGACCTATCCCACGCGTATACCTTTCTGCCGGATTGCTTGATGGGTGATAAGCTGAGATATATACCACTTCTATCTGTTTCTCAGTTATCCCATCCTTCCACATTTTTGAGCAAAACTGAACACCATTATCTGATAGTATTCTCTTTGGCTTCCCTACTTTCACAAAATAATCACACACCATTTTATCATACACAGCTCTGGCAGTAGCTTTTCTCAAGGGATATAGCTTTATATACTTTGAGAAAAGTTCAACTGCTACAAATATGTACACAAAACCCCCCATGGTTTTCGGTAATGGTCCAAAGATATCTTCTGCTACTATTTCTAATACTTCATCAGGTTTTATTGATTGCATGGGCCCTTGATTAGTTGCATTTGTTACTTTCGCCTTTTGGCATAGATCACAAGATCTTATCCTCTGTGCTACCCTTCGTGCCATGTTGTTAAAGGTAATGCATTCATCTAACTTATCGGTACACTTCCGTGCACCACAATGGCCATATGCCAAGTGAACATAATCTATCAGCACTTCAGTGTGTTGTTCCGGCCAACATACTCTCCACTTCTCTGGATTATGTAATCTTTGAAGATACGGTACACCTTTATGTATTTTATATGAAGCCCTTATGTTAGTTGCGTCCGAATTGTCAAACTTGACCTTTACCGACTTGAGTGCATCATCATCACTTTGATATCTTCGCATATTCCGACATATTTCCCTAATTTTTTCTCTTTCTTCCGCTTTTTTGAAGTAATTCACCTCAAAAACATCTTCCCTATTCTTTACACTTTCTAGTGTCTCACATCCTTCCGGTAATCTCGACAAAGCATCCGGTACTGCATGTTCTTTCCCTTTAACATACTTGATCTCTATATCAAATTGTTGTAAAAACAGCGCCCATCTGGTCAACTTGTTATGTAACAATCTGCAGTCCTTCAAAAATATTAAAGCTTTGTGGTCTGTATGGACCACAGTCTTATGTCCCCATAAGAAAAGTTGAAATTTCCTAAAACCCCATACTATAGCTAAAGCCTCCTTCTCTGAAACTGTATAGTTTCTTTCATACTTAGACATGGTTCTACTCGCAAATGCTATTTGTCTATGAGTTTTTTCCCCATCTATCATTACCTCCTGAAATATGGATACTCCCAATCCATAATCTGAACTCTCTGTTGCCATGTGGAATGGTTCACACAGGTCAGGGTGCCATAACTTTATGTTTTTAGCCAAATTGTCTTTTAGCCGGTTGAATGCTGTTTCACATTCCTCAGTCCATATATACACACTCTTCTTCTTAAGTAGGTTGTTCAGATGTGGGCTATTGAACACCTGATCATCCACATACTTACGATAAAAGGAACAAAGTCCTATAAACGACTTTAGTTGTTTTTTATTCTTGGGAGCCAGACAATTTCTTATTGCTTTGACTTTATTGGGATCCTTTTCAATTCCCTCTGGTGTTACTATGTGACCTAAAAACTTTATTTCTTTCTTCACAAACTCGCATTTTTTCATGTTCAGGGTCATTCCTCCTTTAATTAAAGCTTTGAACACCCTGTCGCATAACTCCATGTGCTCTTCCCATGTCCTTGTAGCAATTAACAGATCATCTACATAAACCGTGATTAGCGAACTAAGTTCACTCCCTAAAATTTTGTCTAAAGCCCGAATGAACACTGAAACGGAACTATTTAGGCCAAATGGTACCACTGTGTAATGGTAGCATTTGCCATTGAATAAAAATGCCGTGTACGTCCTAGACTCCTCACTTAATGGGATTTGCCAGTATCCTGCAGTTAGGTCTAAACTAGTCATGTACTTTACACCATTAAACTTCTGCAATAAATTATCTATGTTCTCTGGACGATCCAACTCCCTCTTCACTACTTTATTCAGAGTACGAGCATCTATCACTATTCGTACACTTCCATCCTTCTTACCTACTATCACCAATGGGTTATTATATGGGCTAGAACTCCGTTCAATGACCCCACATGAAACCATTTTATCTATTTCTTTTTGAACTGCTTCTTTCTTAGACAAGGGTACATTATATGGTGGTTTAAAGAAAGGTTCATGCTCCTCTACCTCCATGCAGTACTCATAATTTATCACTCGTCCCGGTTTGTCCGAAAATACCTCCTGATTTTCTTTCAGAATTTGCCATAGATCCTCCCTTTGGGCATCAGATAGTCCTTCCGTTTTATCCACTACATTTCGAATTAGTGTCTCCTTATTTCCATCTTCAACTATCTGCCTCACCAGAAACCAATCGAATTTTTGACCTATTCCTGAATCATGATCATCTCTAAATTCTCCCCATCTCAGCTGGTTCTCTTCCATTACTCTAGATGATTCAAATGGTATTTCTAATACCGCACTATCAACTTTACAAACTATTATCCCTTTGTCACAATCTATAATTACTTTCTGTTTTATTAACCAGTCAATGCCTGAAATGATCTCGGCACTGAGCTCTGGAACTACTAAAAATGCATTCGAAAATAGCTTGTTTTTTATCTTAAATTCCATCATCACTTGATGTTTAACAGGTTTACTACATTTCCCTGTCGCCCCTATCACTTTAACACCTGTTACTGGCATCATGACTACTCCTCGTTGCTCTTTGATCATCTCAAACCCCCCTGCGGGTCCGGGGATTAGAATAGGCCCGAGGTATTCCTGCCTGTCGTAAGAGGCGACTAAAAGGAGTCCATCCCCCTCACGGGGGTAGTTAGCGCCTGCGTCCGGAGACGGACGGTTCCACGACCTATAATTGTGGTCTTTTTGGTTTCTCACTTCTCGTTTCTTCCTTCCTTTTGTTGGTTCCTTTCTTTGCTCTTCTCCACCTCACTGTCTTCCTTACTCTTTCCCTTGACTTCTCCTTGCCTTCTCATTGCCTTCTTCTCCTTGCCTTCTCATTGCCTTCTTCTCCTTGCCTTCTCATTGCCTTCTTCTCCTTGCCTTCTCATTGCCTTCTTCTCCTTGCCTTCTCATTGCCTTCTTCTCCTTGCCTTCTCATTGCCTTCTTCTCCTTGCCTTCTCATTGCCTTCTTCTCCTTGCCTTCTCTGGTCTCCGCCTCGGCGTTTGAGACAGTCTGTCCTCTTTCTCCCTCTCTCTCTTCTTGTTCCTCTTCTTCCTTCCTCCCTGTGCGTGCCTGAAGGCCGACCCACGCGTTCGCACGCGTAGCCGGTGACGGGGTAACGCGTAAGTCCCCGCCCTGGGTAGACATGTAAGGCACGCGCGTACCCCCTGGTAAAGGCCAGGCCCGGGGAGGGGTGATTGCCTGAGCTGATACCTTCTGACCATGCCGATTGGTCCCTCCGTCTGTTTCTCGGGAGGTGTGACCTGAGGTGTAAACATTCACCTAAGGCGGGAGTGCCCTCTGAGAGGGTCCCCACAAGGAAGGAGCGCGCCATCGGAGACGCTGGCAATCATGGGGGATTCCTCCGCAATGGATTCTACTCCATCTCTCTCGACTTATGCCCAAAAACGGAAACGTGACCAGCCACCAGTGACAAAAGTACTACCGCCTGTCCCACAGTTCGTCGTCGTTTCTCGATCTGAGGACGGAAAGGATTTTTCCTCTGTCAACCCTTTCGTTATCCAGAAGGGCGTAGATGCCATAGCCGGATCTGTCAAATCTTGTACCAGGTTGCGTAACGGTACCTTATTACTAGAAACTGAGAGTGCCTTTCAGGCACAAAAACTGCTTCGGGCCACTCTCCTGTATACGTTCCCTGTCCGGGTGGAGGCCCACCGAACTTTGAATTCGTCTCGTGGTGTAGTCTATACTAGCTCCCTGTACGGATTGACTGACGAGGAGCTTCAATCTTTCCTCGCTGAGCAGGGCGTGACGGCTGTCCATAGGGTCATGAAAAAGGTCAACAATGACCTTGTACCGACCCGGACACTTTTCTTGACCTTCGATAGTGTTAAGCTGCCATCGCGCATCAAGGCGGGCTACGAGATTATTTCTGTTCGCCCCTATGTCCCGACACCTACGCGCTGCTACCAGTGTCAGCGTTTCAATCACATTCGACAGTCTTGTTCCAATGCGGCTAAATGTGTCACTTGTGGCAGGGATGCCCATGAGGGTGACTGTCCACCTCCGTCTCCTCGTTGTGTGAACTGTCAGGGTGACCATGCCGCATCCTCCCGCGACTGTCCTGTCTATAAGGAAGAACGCTGTATCCAAGAAATTCGGGTCAAAGAGAAAGTGTCCACCTCGGCTGCTCGCAAGCTATTGGCTAGTAGGAAGCCCACGCTGCTCCCAGCGGGGAAATACAGTACTGTCCTCGCCTCTCCTCGGACTACCCGTGAGGTAGCAACCCAGACATGCGATCTGACCTTCAGCACCACGGTCGTCCGTTCGGCCAGTGCTAAGAAACCGCGGTCGACGTCTCCTCTTCCTCCCATCACCCCACAGACACCAGCCCCTTCATCAGCTTCTGCTAAGACGAAGACCCCGAAGTCAGATGCACGGGCCTTCAAGAAGGAACCATCCCGTGCAGACTTCCTCCGTACCTCGACCTCCCAGCCTTCGACCGGTACTTCCACCAAACGTCCTTCCAAAAAGGCTCATAGGAAGCACAGTTCTCCTTCTCCGCCACGGCGCATTTCCTCTCCTGCGCCACCCAGCGGTTGCCGCCCCAGGCCGTCATCCGTTTCGCCTGGCCGCACCGCTGGTAGCCGTACATCTGGCCGTTCACCGGCGGAGGAAGCTCCCCCTCCCGGCCATCCTCCCGAGATGGCCGATGAACCTCTAGACCCAATGGACGCTGACTGTCCGCCTACTGATAGCGGCGGCAGTGCTCGCTCGAAGCCAGGTCCTCAGCGGCCTTCGAGGTGACCCCTACTTTCATCTTCCTTTTCTTACGATGGCACTTATTCACTGGAATATTCGCAGCATTCGCTCAAACCGAGAGGACTTGAAGTTGCTGCTCCGCTTGCACCGTCCGCTCGTCGTAGCCCTCCAGGAAACGAAGCTACGCCCATGCGATCAAATTGCCTTGGCACACTACACCTCTGTGCGTTTTGACCTACCCCCTGTGGTAGGTATCCCAGCTCATGGAGGGGTTATGTTGCTGGTCCGGGATGATATTTACTACGATCCCATCACGTTGCACACCGGCCTGCAGGCAGTTGCCATCCGCATTACTCTCCCCACTTTTACGTTTTCCTTTTGTACCGTTTACACTCCATCGTCCTCTGCCGTTACCAGGGCAGACATGATGCAACTTATTGCTCAGCTACCTGCACCATTTTTGTTAACTGGAGACTTCAATGCCCACCATCCCTTTTGGGGCTCTCCAGCATCCTGCCCGACGGGCTCCCTCTTAGCAGACCTTTTCAACCAGCTCAATCTTGTCTGCCTCAATACTGGCGCCCCTACTTTTCTTTCAGACACATCTCACACCTATTCCCATTTAGACCTCTCTATATGTACTCCCCAACTTGCACGCCGGTTTGAGTGGTATGCACTTTCTGATACATATTCGAGCGACCACTTCCCGTGTGTTATCCCTCTCCTGCAGCATACCCCCTCTCCGTGCTCCTCTAGTTGGACCATCTCCAAGGCAGACTGGGGGCTCTTCTCTTCCAGGGCGACCTTTCAGGATCAAACCTTCCCAAGCTGCGATCGTCAGGTCGCACACCTCACGGAAGTCATTCTCGCTGCTGCTGAATATTCCATCCCTCACCCTACTTCTTCTCCTCGTCGCGTACCGGTCCCCTGATGGACCGCAGCATGTAGAGACGCTTTACGTGCTCGTCGACGTGCTTTACGCACATTTAAACGCCACCCTACAGTGGCGAATTGTATCAATTATAAACGATTACGTGCTCAGTGTCGTCGTATTATCAAAGAAAGCAAGAAAGCCAGCTGGGCTGCTTTCACAAGCACCTTCAACAGTTTTACTCCTTCTTCTGTTGTCTGGGGTAGCCTGCGCCGGCTATCCGGCACTAAGGTCCACTCACCAGTTTCTGGCTTGAAGGTCGCGAATGACGTCCTTGTGGCCCCGGAGGCTGTCTCCAATGCCTTCGGCCGCTTTTTTGCAGAGGTTTCGAGCTCCGCTCATTACCACCCTGCCTTCCTCCCCCGCAAACAGGCAGAGGAGGCTAGGCCACCTAACTTCCGCTCCTCGAATTGTGAAAGTTATAATGCCCCATTCACCATGCGGGAACTCGAAAACGCACTTGGCCGATCACGGTCCTCCGCTCCAGGGCCCGATTCTATTCATATTCAGATGCTGAAGAACCTTTCTCCTGCAGGTAAAGGTTTTCTTCTTCGTACATACAATCGCATCTGGATTGAGGGACATGTTCCCGCATGTTGGCGCGAGTCTATTGTTGTCCCGATTCCTAAGCCGGGGAAGGACAAGCACTTGCCTTCCAGTTATCGACCTATCTCGCTTACCAGCTGTGTCTGTAAAGTGATGGAGCGAATGGTTAACTCTCGATTGGTTTGGCTGCTCGAGTCTCGACGCCTACTTACCAATGTACAATGTGGATTTTGTAGGCGCCGCTCTGCTGTTGACCATCTGGTTACCTTGTCGACCTTCATTATGAATAACTTCTTGCGGAAGCGCCCGACCGCGGCTGTGTTCTTTGATTTGGAGAAGGCTTACGACACCTGTTGGAGGGCGGGCATTCTCCGCACCATGCATACATGGGGCCTTCGCGGTCGCCTCCCTCTTTTTATTCGTTCCTTTTTAATGGATCGACAGTTCAGGGTACGTGTGGGTTCTGTCCTGTCCGACACCTTTCGCCAGGAGAATGGGGTGCCACAGGGCTCAGTTTTGAGCGTCGCTCTCTTCGCCATCGCGATCAATCCCATAATGGATTGCCTCCCAGCTGATGTATCAGGCTCCCTTTTCGTGGACGATTTTACCATCTATTGCAGCGCGCAGTGTACACGTGTCCTGGAGCGCTGTCTTCAGCGTTCTCTTGACCATCTTTACTCCTGGAGTGTCGCCAATGGCTTCCGTTTTTCTGCCGAGAAGACGGTCTGTATTAACTTCTGGCGCTACAAAGAGTTTCTCCCACCGTCCTTACGACTTGGTCCCGTTGGTCTCCCACTCGTGGAGACAACCAAATTTTTAGGCCTTACATTTGACAGGAAACTTAGCTGGTCTCCACATGTGTCATATTTGGCCGCCCGTTGTACCCGTTCTTTAAATGTCCTCCGTGTTCTCAGTGGTATGTCGTGGGGAGCGGATCGAACCGTCCTACTTCGTCTATATCGGTCGATCGTCCGCTCCAAGCTGGATTATGGGAGCTTCGTATACTCGTATGCACGGCCATCCATCTTACGCCGCCTCAACTCCATACAACATCGGGGTTTACGACTTGCGATCGGAGCATTTTATACTAGTCCCGTAGAGAGTCTTCATGCTGACGCTGGCGAATTGCCACTCACCTACCGGCGCGATATACTGCTTTGTCGGTATGCCTGTCGGCTACTGTCAATGCCCGACCATCCGTCTTATCGTTCCTTTTTTGACGACTCTCTTGACCGTCAATACGGGTTGTATGTCTCTGCCCTGCTACCCCCTGGAGTTCGCTTTCGTCGCCTCCTTCAACACCTTAATTTTTCACTCCCTGCAACCTTTCGAGTGGGCGAGAGCCACACGCCACCTTGGCTCCAGGCTCAGGTCCGCGTTCACCTTGACCTCAGCTCGCTCCCAAAAGAGGTTACTCCCGGTTCGGTCTACCTCTCCCGTTTTTTGGAACTTCGTTCGAAGTTCATCAACATGACTTTCATTTATACAGATGGCTCTAAGACCAATGACGGGGTCGGGTGTTCCTTTATTGTCGGGGCACAAAGTTTCAAATACCGGCTCCATGGCTATTGTTCGGTCTTCACAGCTGAGCTCTTTGCCCTCTACCAGGCTGTTCTTTACATCTGCCGCCACCGACATTCTGCTTATGTCATCTGCTCCGATTCCCTGAGCGCCATCCAGAGCCTCAGTGATCCGTACCCGGTTCACCCTTTAGTACATCGGATCCAACGCTCTCTTCAGCAGCTGGTGGACGTCGGTTCTCCGGTTAGCTTTATGTGGGTTCCTGGCCATGTCGGTATCCCTGGGAACGAAGCTGCAGATGCCGCGGCCAAGGCTGCGGTCCTCCAGCCTCGGACAGCTTCTTGTTGTGTCCCTTCGTCCGATTTTAGCAGGGTCATTTGTCGGCGCATTTTATCGCTGTGGCATGCCGATTGGGCTGCACTTACAGACAACAAGCTTCGAGCCTTAAAACCTCTTCCCGTGGCTTGGACGTCCTCCTCACGCCCTTCTCGGCGGGAGGAGGTAGTTTTGGCCCGGTTAAGAATTGGACACTGCCGGTTCAGCCATCGCCATCTGCTGACGGCTGCGCCGGCGCCGTTCTGCCCATGTGGGCACTTGCTGACGGTTCGACACATTTTAATGTCCTGTCCAGATTTTAACACATTGCGCCTAGATCTTAACCTGCCAAGTACTTTCGATGCCGTTTTAGCGGATGACCCACGAGCAGCTGCTCGTGTTCTTCGTTTTATCAATTTGACAAACCTTTCTAAGGACATTTGATGATGCTGTTTTTTAATCCTATGCCTGTCAGTCTGTCTTTTATCGTGTTTTCCCTTATAGTTGTTGTTGTCAACTTGTGCCTCGCGGTGCGTTCTTAGAGTAGTCAGGGCGCTAATGACCATTGAAGTTGTGCGCCCTAAAACCACAAAAAAAAAAAAAATGATCATCTCAAAAAATGCGTGCGAAATAGCACTTATTTGAGCACCCGTATCCAACAATACATATAAATCGTACCCACATACATTAATGGGTAGGATTGTTTGCATCCTATTGTCGTCTTTCATACTTTCTTTATCTTCCCATAATAAATCCTTTTCCACCGCCAAGTCTTGCCATATTATTTTTCCGGTTTTTATACTGACCATTCCATCTGGAGGTTTCTTTCTCCTTTTCATCCTAAATTCTTTCACCACTTTTTCCAATAGTCCTTCGTCTAGGCTCTTTAATGCCATCTCGTTCTCATTCGAATCTGTCATGCCTGAACTCTCGGGTGCGAAATCGGAAACTTCCTCTACTTCCTTTTCTCCCTGAATGCTTTCTGATGATTCTGACGATAATTCCTCTTCCTTAGAAATATGACCTTCTTCGGGTTCAAATAATTCTCGCAAATTATAATCCATTTCTCTACTTTCCCTTTGTTGGATAGTGCATTCGCCACTCTTACTTTCATTATTTTCCCTTACTAATGGAATTCCAGTCTCACTCAACTCATTTGCTTCAGTACTACAGGGATCACAACACTCTTTCTCTTGGTTAGATACACTTTCTCTAATTTCTTTAAAAGAATCTTCATCACAGTCATGTACTCTTGCTATCACTAGGTACACATCATAATCGGTATGGCTCTCTAACACTGTCATATTCGGGTCCGAATTAATCACTTGAGTGGAAGATCTTTGTAATTGTGCTGGCTGGCTTTTGAGCTGATGTACATATTCTGCATACAAGGTAATTTCTGAATCGGCATGCGTCTCTGCACTATGCCCCTTTTTCTTATCCACCCTTTCCTCTTTAATTACTTCTCGATGCGATTCGTCGACTATTCGTACGAACCTTTTACCATAAGTCACATCACTCCTCCCTTACCCCTGCCTCTCTGCACAGTTGCCATCCCTACCGACAAACAACGCCTTCTCTGACTCTTCCTTCATCAATTCGTCACTCTGACCTCGAATTGTACTAATTTCATTCACGTGAGCCTTCACATCCGACCGATATTCTTTTCCTACTTCATTTCCCTTAATAATTCCTCCCTGCTCTCTCTTCTCTGTTTGTATCCCTGCATTATACTTCGCAAAGTTTCGTTCATGTAACTGCTCTTCAGGCGAATGACGCACTATCCTATTATAGTACTGACTACTCCGATCTTCCCTATATTTGGGCCATTTCTTTCTTTCCGCGCGCGTTAGGCCCTTGACCTGCGCGGTATTTAGTTTTCCTGATTTTGATAATGCATCCTGTTTCCCTGATAATGTCCTCTCCCTCGCTGAGAGTTACCTCCTTGACCTCTTCCTCTCATCATGTTAATTTGCGGTTCATTCCTACCACCTTTTACTATTCCATTCTGATTTCTGAAACCTCGAAACTCGATAGTTTCACGCCACCTATCTTCATTCTCGATTTTTTCTAAAAATTCATCGAATGTTCGATGAGTGCCTCCTACATAACGCTTTGAATCGTCAGGTAACTTTTTCCACAACTCCCACACTATCTCCGATTCTGATCTACGATCTTTAAGATACTCCAAACGCTTGAACCATCCTTCACAGTATTCTTTCATGAGCCCACGCCCATGTTCTGGCATTCTGGCGACAACGAATTCTCTCCACAACCTATCTCTCTGTTGTGTGCTCAAGAATTCCTCAATGAACTTTTCTTTGAAATCTGTAAACTTCAAATTGTCGATATCCAAATTCAATCCCCAACGATTAGCATGACCTGCTAAAGCGTCTATTACTAAATTAATTTTTTCTTTATCCGACATGTCTGTTGGTAAGACACGTTCACAATTTTTTATAAAATCCATTGGATGCCATCCATCTTGTTTCTTTTGAGGATCGTATTTTTCCTCCCTACTCAGTATTTCCGATTTTTGCATTACCAATGAGATACCACTACAGTTAAGAAACGTCTGATTCTGAACTTGCTGACTTAACAATTTTATCTCATTACGCAGTGTATTTTCCTGCTCCTGCACACATGCATCAAAACTCAACATGGTATTGCGCAGTGTTTCAATATCAGCTGCCGTTTCTTTAACAATCTCTTTCTTTACAACTGGTACTATCACCTGTAATTTACTTTCAATTATCGGTTCTAATTTTTCACTAACCAAAGGTTCCACTGATTTCTCTATTCTCTGAATTTCGGTATCAAATCTTTTCTCTATTTCTGTGACTTTTCTCTGAACATTTGTTATTTCAGCCCTAATGCTATTTACTGATTTGTTTACCTCTGTGATACGTTGGCTTTGCGTATTCAAAATATCTAAATTGGCTTTTATTTTACCAGATAGGTTTTCATCCAATTGGGATATATGACTAGCCATTTCTGCCTTCAAACTAGCATTCCCTTCTCGAATTTGCGCCATCATCCTATTTAACAGACTTGTTAATTCCATATCCTCTCCCTTGTGACTTGCATTCACAGATACATTGGGTTCACTTTTCACTACCTTTGGTTTCACTTCCCGTTCCTCCTGTCTTATGGGTGTGGATTCATCTATAAGATTTTTCAACCCTACAACAGTATCTATGGTACCTAATTCTGGGTCTGACATTGTAATGTTTTCGTCTTGCTTGTTACTATTCGATTCCATCTTATGCTGCTGTATTTCGTGCCTAATAGAGATGTTTATTAAACCAAGTATTACTTGTTTAACTCCTACTATTGGACTTTCTTTTGCTGCTTTGCAGGTTGTCGTCTTGAACTTACCAATTGTGGTATATTTGTCTACTGCAGAGTAATAAATTTAAAATTTTCTTGAAACTACAAGTTTATATAAAACACTTTTATTGCAGCCATTATTCTACAAACTTGGTAAGTCCTGTCACGGTCGCCACATGCGACCGAACCGCCGAATCTTTCCATCAGTAAATGGAGTATGTTCTCAACTGACTCGGTTGTTTTAACCCCCTCCACTGACGGAATGACCCACTTCCTAATTCCGTATGTATAAAACCGATACGGACTTGTAGCTGTCACGCCTTTGCGCT
The DNA here is from genome assembly GCF_023864275.1 of Schistocerca cancellata. NCBI lineage: Eukaryota > Metazoa > Arthropoda > Insecta > Orthoptera > Acrididae > Schistocerca > Schistocerca cancellata. The sequence continues at coordinate 732,590,991 of NC_064626.1, forward strand.
TACTGCTACGTATTTTAACCGTAAATAGCTCAGTCGTAATGGTAAGAGGTAGTAGTGGATTCACGTTGTTAATATTTGAATACAGCACAGCTGCCACAATCTCAGCTCACTTTTACTCCACTCCTACCCTCGCCATTGCACCACATTAACTAGGTGCTACGTGGACCTTGCTAAATTCACTTGCGTATACATTTTTGACCGTTACTCGCCAGTATTTACCTAATGATTAGTACACTCTTAACCGGACTATTTCCCTAAGAGCTGTGATGATTGAACGGGTTCGATCCACGGCCTACAGTGCCCTACAGTTCACACGGTAACGCTGCCTACCTGACCCACTTTACTTGGTAGTGAGCTTATGTATCCAATCACCACTGCTAGCAGCAGTGGATAATCCTATCAGCACGACGAGAGCAGCAGACTTACCGTCGAATCCTCCTGAAAATACTTATAACTATGGTCGCCAGCTCTGAAGGAGCAATAGAATAAATCAATTTTTGGCTCGTTTCAAAGTGAAATGGCTTGAGTTGAATTTAAACTTAATTCTGAATATTACTATTTCTGATCATTCTAGATGATTCTACAAAGCAAATACTCTCTCAATTTCTGTGAGTTGGCTTGGTAATTACTACCAAGACAGTTTATGCAACTTGGGTTAACAAAATTCTATCCTTCAACTTATTTAATGATTTTGGATATTACTCTTTGGACAATTGATACAGAATTAGTTAAGTGACTTTACTTGAAAGGTTACTCAGAAAAATTTAAGTAACTATAAATAGGTGACTCATTCTGGTGTGACCATTGCTCTTTTCAACATTCTTATACGCTAAAGTATTCTACAACCAAAAGAATTGTAAATGAAAGAGGCGATGGTGGCCTCAGTCTGATTTCACTATACTATGTTTGAGGTTACTACACTTTACAATGAACAACATGCGTCGTAATTTTACTCATTACTATATTCTGTCCTCTGCACTTGCATAAAAGAAAACTGGTATTCTCCTTTTACATGTATACAAAGTTCGACTTAACAATTGCAAGCAGTCTTGCCTTGGGTAGACGTGTCAGTACTGGTGGTGAGATGCATGTGGCTAACGCAGTTCTTCACGCCTCATGCCCTTAATGGCGGCTGGAACTACAAGCTGTAGCACTCGTATAAGCTACTGCACGTCCGCCATAAAATCTGGGCGCAGGAGTTCTTACAATCAGCCCCAGTGGCATAGAGGTGGCTTCAACAACCATTCGTCGCGTTTTACTCCAAAAACGGCGACGATATTCGCTCTTCTCTGTTGCACAATCACTTTTGCGTGAGCACAGTTACGCACGTCCGATCACGTCAACACTCCCCAGGCCATTCCATTGTTCAGTCCCTGTGTCTCCAGCTACCTCTAGCTATGCTCGTATCACCAAGAGTGGGGGTGTTAACCCCACCACCTTTTTACCGAAATCATTTAGTATTTAAGAATATTTATATTTATTACCCTGGAGTTCATACCGGTCATAATGATTTACTACTAGCGCTTTACAACATTAAATTATACAGTAATAACTTATAATTACCAAGAAAAAGAATACATTTGACTCCGAGAGCTTAGTGCATTGTCTGACAGGTAGCGCTAATTCCCAGTTTCGCCAATAGATGGCATCAGGGTGCACTCCTTGGCAGTCTCACACAAGCACACCCGTTTCCGACGCGCGGGCTCCAAATTACTGTCAGCCCACCATCATTTCAGTTACGTTACAAGCACTGAAAGACCTGAGTCGAAACAAGGCCCCCGGAGTAGACAACATTCCATTTGAACTACTGATGGCCTTGGGAGAGCCAGTCCTGACAAAACTCTACCATCTGGTGAGCAAGACGTATGAAACAGGAGAAATACCCTCAGACTTCAAGAAGAATATAATAATTCCAATGCCAAAGAAAGCAGGTGTTGACAGATGTGAAAATTACCCAACAATCAGTTTAATAAGCCACAGCTGCAAAATACTAGCATGAATTCTTTACAGACGAATGGAAAAACTAGTAGAACCCGATCTCGGGGAAGATCAGTTTCGATTCCCTAGAAACATTGGAACACGTGAGGCAATACTGACCTTATGACTTATCTTAGAAGAAAGATTAAGGAAAGGCAAACCTATGTTTCTAGCATTTATAGACTTAGAGAAAGCTTTTGACAATGTTGACTGGAATACTCTCTTTCAAATTCTAAAGGTGACAGGGGTAAAATACAGGGAGCGAAAGGCTATTTACAATTTGTACAGAAACCAGATGGCAGTTATAAGAGTCGAGGGACATGAAAGGGAAGCAGTGGTTGGGAAGGGAGCAAGACAGGGTTGCAGCCTCTCTCCGATGTTATTCAATCTGTATATTGAGCAAGCAGTAAAGGAAACAAAAGAACAATTCGGAGTAGGTATTAAAATCCATGGAGAGGAAATAAAAACTTTGAGGTTCGCTGATGACATTGTAATTGTGTCAGAGACAGCAAAGGACTTGGAAGAGCAGTTGAACGGAATGGATGGTGTCTTGAAGGGAGGATATAAGATGAACATCAACAAAAGCAAAACGAGGATAATGGAATGTAGTCGAATTAAGTCGGGTGATGCTGAGGGTATTAGATTAGGAAATGAGACACTTAAAGTAGTAAAGGAGTTTTGCTATTTGGGGAGCAAAATAACTGATGATGGTCGAAGTAGAGAGGATAGAAAATGTAGACTGGCAATGGCAAGGAAAGCGTTTCTGAAGAAGAGAAATTTGTTAACATCGAGTATAGATTTAAGTGGTAGGAAGTCATTTCTGAAAGTATTTGTATGGAGTGTAGCCATGTATGGAAGTGAAACATGGACGGTAAATAGTTTGGACAAGAAGAGAATAGAAGCTTTCAAAATGTGGTGCTACAGAAGAATGCTGAAGATTAGGTGGGTAGATCACATAACTAATGACGAAGTATTGAATAGGATTGGGGAGAAGAGAAGTTTGTGGCACAACTTGACCAGAAGAAGGGATCGGTTGGTAGGACATGTTCTGAGGCATCAAGGGATCACCAATTTAGTATTGGAGGGCAGCGTGGAGGGTAAAAATCGTAGAGGGAGACCACGAGATGAATACACTAAGCAGATTCAGAAGGATGTAGGTTGCAGTAGGTACTGGGAGATGAAGAAGCTTGCACAGGATAGAGTAGCATGGAGAGCTGCATCAAACCAGTCTCAGGACTGAAGACCACAACAACAACAACAACAACAACAGCCTTATGTTCCTACACTTTTGCTGGAGAAGGATGTATTATAAATGCATGTAGTCTTATGTTTACGTTTATCTCCTGCACGCCAGTCTCTCACCATTTCGGAACTGTGCGTAATTTGAACTGAGAGTGATTATACCGCTGCTGCTTTATTCGAAACAGACAGTAACAGAGCACACAAACAATTCGCTGTGCCCCCAGCTAAATGGGCAATTATAAAAGTGACGGGTAGTACATATTTTTGTCCATTTGCTTTATTCTTGCGTTGTGTAATTATCAACTTTTTCTTTTCAGCACTGAATTAAAATGAGTAATTATGAAACAAATTTTGACACAAAGAAGACTGTTCCAATGAATTCCGTTACTCCAATTAAGAAAATGTGACAAATGTGCTATTTTCAAGGTGTTTGGTCAGAAGCTTATTCATTTATCGTACCAGCCCCTGTTAATATACAGAGAGCACACTGTACTTTGTGCTCAAAGGATTTCAGTATATCTCATGACGGCAAAAATTATATAGAAAATCACAAAAGTAGCATTGATCGTACGAAGAAAGGAAGAAGTGCAAACATGACGAAATCTCTAAAAGCATTTCTGAACACTGACCAAATAAGCACTCAAGAAGGAAAACTGATAGCTGCGTAAGTAAGTAAAACCAACCATTGCGTTAAGCGCACTCTGTCATATAATTCTCTGGCCTGTGAAGCTAAGCTCGATAGTGTCTTGTATAGCGATTCAATAATCGCAGAAAAACTTAAACTTGGAAGAACAAAGGCCAGCACAATTGCACATAATGTTTTTAAGTCCTGCGTCTATTCAAGAAGTGATAGAGATCCTTCGAGGTGGTACATTTTTTAATGTTGCTATAGCTGATTCCGGGTTCCTAGGAGGAAGTTATTGTCTGTTCTACAAGATTATGGAATAGGAGGCAAACTTTTGCAAGCAATTAAGTCTTTACATGGATAGTCAGGAAGCAGTTAGAGTTGACAGTAAATTGAGTTCATGGTTCAGAGTCGTTTCAGGGGTAAGACAAGGCTGCAACCTGTCTCCACTGTTGTTCATATTATTTGTGGATCATATGTTGAAAACAATAGACTGGCTGGGTGAGATTAAGATATGTGAACACAAAATAAGCAGTCTTGCATATGCGGATGACTTAGTTGTGATGGCAGATTCGACTGAAAGTTTGCAAAGTAATATTTCAGAGCTAGATCAGAAATGTAAGGACTATGGTATGAAGATTAGCATCTCCAAAACGAAAGTAATGTCAGTGGGAAAGAAATATAAACGGATTGAGTGCCAAATAGGAGGAACAAAGTTAGAACAGGTGGACGGTTTCAAGTACTTAGGATGCATATTCTCACAGGATGGCAACACAGTGAAAGAACAGGAAGCGAGGTGTAGCAAAGCTAATGCAGTGAGCGCTCAGCTACGATCTACTCTCTTCTGCAAGAAGGAAGTCACTACCAAGACTAAGTTATCTGTGCACCGTTCAATCTTTCGACCAACTTTGTTGTATGGGAGCGAAAGGTGGGTGGATTCAGGTTACCTTATCAACAAGGTTGAGGTTACGGATATGAAAGTAGCTAGGATGATTGCAGGTACTAGTAGATGGGAACAATGGCAGGAGGGTGTCCACAATGAGGAAATCAAAGAAAAACTGGGAATGAACTCTATAGATGTAGCAGTCAGGGCGAACAGGCTTAGATGGTGGGGTCATGTTACACGCATGGGAGAAGCAGGGTTACCCAAGAGACTCATGGATTCAGCAGTAGAGGGTAGGAGGAGTCGGGGCAGACCGAGGAGAAGGTACCTGGATTCAGTTAAGAATGATTTTGAAGTAATAGGTTTAACATCAGAAGAGGCACCAATGTTAGCACTGAATAGGGGATCATGGAGGAACTGTATAAGGGGGGCTATGCTCCAGACTGAACGCTGAAAGGCATAATCAGTCGTAAATGATGATGATGATAGCTGCTTCTAATCACAGAACAACAAAACTGTTCCCATTGTTGTTATGATTTTATAATCACGGAACAACAAAACTGTTTCCATTGTTGTTATGATTTTATGGCTCATAGACGAATTTAAAAACATCCGTGCTTGACTATTACGAAGACGCAGATGAAACTGCGTTAGCCATTTATACAAATTTAGTAGCACGTCTCAAGGAACGTGATATTGACATCAAATTTCTTACTAGTTTTTGTGCAGACGACGCAAATGTTAATTTAGGGTGCCATAATTCCATTTTTCAGATGTACAATGAAAACAACAATTTATTCCAGTGGGATATCCAGCACATAGTTTACACAACAGTGCTTTGACTTTAAGTAAATTTTATTTGGAGAATTTTATTCTTAAGCTCCTTAGTCTTTTTCATACTACACAAAAAGAGAAAAAGCTTTAAAATATTTTTATGAAATGCATGAATCCGAATTTTCTCCGGTCCTCCGACATGTAAAAATGCTATGACTGTCATTACTTCCCTATGTAGAGCCTGCATTGAAATCTTACGAAATGCTGAAAAAATACTTCATCTCTCTGGTCGAAGACGAATGTTCTTTTCTACTCTTGAACTTCTTTAATAGTGAGCAAACAGAATCTTACTTTGCTTGCTTCCAAAATGCACTGGAAGTCCTACATGATGCTGTACTGGGCCTCTAAAATAAATCACTACAGTGGTACGAAGGCTATGATATAATGGTCGGACTACTAACAAATTAAGACAAAGAATTGACGATGAATTTTTGGATTTCACTTGCAGCAGTTTAATAAAAATGTTACCTATTGAAACTGCTTTAGTAATAAAAACAGCTTGCTGTTCCTGGCATAAAAATATTTTGAAGTCTGTAGAAACAAGGTATGAGTTTAGTGACAACAAATTAAAATTGTTTTAAGCCTCGTTCTCTACATGATGACCCTTTAACTTACGTATCAACCGTCAATATTATTGAAAAACTTACTATTGATACACATTTTCAAGTGGACGATGTCTATAAGGAAATATCTGATGTCAAAGAAATACTAAATGCAATAGTACAGTACAAAAACTTAACAGCGCTACAAAAATGGCTCGCTTCACTGGAGAACCATAATCTTCCTAATTTGCAATCAAATATAGCTTGGTCTGAGAAATGAGATCGCTTTTCTCTTGGACACGTAAAAGCAGAGACATAAAGAAAGACCAACTTTAAAATGTCATGCATAGAATTTTATAATTATGCTATAAAAAAACAAAGCATCGCTCATAGCTGTAAAATGTAGTTCAAAATACAATTTTAATAGAAAAATAGTTATTTCACAATCAATTATTGTAGATCTTAATAAGACAAATGTAATAACATTTATTAACAGATTCTATGACAATCATACAAACTACTTAATTTTTTGAATACATTTATGTATGTTAGGATTTGATATGAATCTTCAAAAACGTGCTAGGAATATGGAAAAATTATGATGACTTTGTTACGTTTGTTAACTCATTCTTTACGTGAAAGTAAAGTATATCTGTAAAATTATTTAAAATTAGCTGTAACAATTTAGCAAGTTAGCATTTGTTGTGATGCAAAAGTATGTCAACGTTCGTTTCTAAATAGGTGCTACCATATTTACTACCGCAACTTAATTGTGACTCGTTAATGACAAAAATAAATAATGATTTATAAAAATTATATATTTATATCTGACAAGCAAAATCCCGATTGTTGTAACCCACTACCCTGAAAATTAATATACTCGATCTGGCAACACTACCTCGTAGCTGAGAATAAGGTTTCTTCTCACAGGCGGAAAATAGGAATGTTACAGGTAAACTAACATACCTCTCCCAGTTCATTCTAAAGACATCTTCCTTCTCTTAGTTTTCTTCTTCCGTTCTGTTCTGCGCCCGCTCTTTGGTCATGCCCTTGATGGGGCCTACCTTGCCATGCCCTCGGTTCACCTATACATAAATTAATTCCAATCTGTTCGTAAGATATAATTTCGTTTGTGCGTGACTCCGATTGTCTTATCACACTGATTAGGGCATATGTGGGGTGTCTATGCACAGGATGAAGCATCTGCCACATGCATATATATGCAAGCAAAATGTAAGCCAATTCACAGAATAACTGCCTGGGATTTTGCTTGTTATGTCCAAGGGAACAGATAGCCCATCATCATGATCACTCTCCTAGATATATCAAAGACTTCTGCAAAATGTTGTTACTTGTTCTTGATGAATGCCAAAGAAGTCACACATGGGGGAAATTTAATGAAAGCAATATTTTATATTTCCTTACATATTAATTACAGCAAGGGATGCAGATAATATTGAATTTCAGGAAGCTGTAACAGTTATTATCTCTAAAGCATTGTTCTGAACAGCATGTGATCTTGAGGTTCATCGACAACGTTCAGCGGTGTAAAATTTGTTTCCGTGAAGAGATAGGAGTGCTAGTCTTTCCATGCAGACGCATTGATTTCGCATTAAATGCATACCTTCTACGGCATCTTGTGCTCTGTATCGGTGTCCTATTTCAACTAGAGTATAGGCGTTTTTTTCACAATAAATTCTGTGTGAATGAGTACTTTACACATATATAAAGTTTAACTGCGTCATTTTCATTCGTCACTTTGCTTCTTCTAATAATGAAAATATTTAGACGATAAGCGTTCTTTGCCGGCCAGTGTGGCCGTGCGGTTCTAGGCGCGTCAGTCTGGAACTGCATGACGGCTACGGTCGCAGGTTCGAATCCTGCCACGGGCATGGATGTGTGTTATGTCCTTAGGTTAGTTACGATTAAGTAGTTCTAAGTTCTAGGGGACTGATGACCACAGATGTTAAGTCCCGTAGTGCTCAGAGCCATTTGAACCATTTTTTTAAGCTTTCTTAGTGAACAATAACCTGGACAAGTTATGAAGTTTCAGCATTTAAAAGCTCGCCAAGGCCTTGGTTTCTGTCTGTCATAGACGTTGCACCATCGTGAGCAATACTGACTTCTTCCCAGTATGCTTTGAATATTTCACTTAAACCCCATCCAGGGCGTCTTTAATATTATGGCCTCGAGTAGTACTCTTCAACGTAATAAGGCCGAAGAGCTCTTTCATCACTTCCAAGTCATTTGCTACATATCATACAAATATGGCAAGCTGCAGTTTATTTTGGATATACATAGACTCACTGCCGAGTAGTCACTTTTTATTTTGGGAGTAACTTACAACACCAACACTAAAGCAGAAACTCGCCTCTCTATTGTATGACACCCAACATGAGAGTCTTTCCAGAAATCACTATAGCGTCAGAATGACATATCCCATTACTTTCCTTGTACTGTGACAATGTCGTTTGACACAGTTCCTCTCTGCAAAAACGAATTACTCCTTCCGCTCTTTATTAAGCACTCTTTATTAATTACTAAGTTCTCTTTTTCATATTTAGGTTTCTTAGCTAACACTACAACTGTTATAGCACCAGCAATAATCATAAGTTTACTTAAACATTTTTTCTGCTCAGAGAAAATTAATCATGTCATTACTTACTAACTGCCACACCTCGATCTGTGCTGTTACAAGGCTGACGCCGTGTGAGATGGCATGGCCCAACATCACCAAATCGATAAGAATGTCGGTTCCACAGTTGTCAGTTTGAGCAAGGAATTTCATTTGTATTATATAAGTGTGTATAATACTTTTACTTTTTTAAATTTTAAATGTTTATAATTTTCATACTTTATTTATTTATGGACTTTGTTTCAAGGGCTGTACTACATTGAAGCAATAGCGCACATGGTTTGCGGGCATCATTGTGGTCACCCTAGTACTAGATTATGTATGTATTCTGTGGCTGGGTAAATATTCATTTAAACTTGAACAATAGTTCTTCTATGGACCGCTGCCCATAGGTAAATGTCTCCAGATCCTCCTTGAGATGTATCTTGGATGTTTCTTCAGCTAGATCACTGAACATGTAGTTCATTCTAGTTGCCATTTGTACTTCAGTAATTTTAAATCCGTAATTTATTCAATATGTTGGATGATTTTAGTGAAATTAAGCTCAGTTTACAAAGATAAATAATTGTTTATTTCCACTTTTTAAAATTTGGTTTAACATGCTAGGGTACACAAATACAAAAATGTATGTGATTCTGCACCAATGTCAGGTAGTAATGCTGATGTACCGTACATTCTGTGCACTGAAGCACAGATTTCTTCTGAGGTGTTCTGATACATAAGCTTTGTAAGAGCATGTCAGATGTTCCAAAAATATCTATATATAAATCCACCACCCAAGCTTCTCGTATGCTGCAAACTGGATAGTTAAGGCAGTACACATGAAGTTTCTGAATCTAGATTTCTGAAAGACAATGCACTGCATGGTATTCTCATTGTTGCTCATTGTTGTATATTTAATTTGTTCTTGGGTAGTCCAACACATTGTATGACAACCCAGTAACACTATAGGCATTTGAATGTTGAACATTGCAGTTATTTGTGTGGAATTCTGACGTAATTGACACCATTCATAGTCTGAAAGCAATTTTTTCATGTCATTAAATCGTGGTTTGAACTCATGTTATGAGGACAAGCCTACAACAATGCATTTACTGCCACTCACATTTAGATTGTGTGTTGAACAGAATAACATCACATTCATAGTTGCACCATAGCATGTTTAGTGGCTTGACAATTAGTACAGATATTAGTGATAGTGAAAATTCAAACTCTGGAAACAATCTGCATGCTGACTTGATTTCTGCTCCTGTGTATCAGGTGCACTATACAAAGCTGGTGGCTCAACTATCAGTAAACATGTTGTGTTTACTGGAAACTCAATTTGGAAACGGTTCTCAGTACTGCTCCAATACATCAGGTGCTGCATAGTGGAGTCTGTCTGCATGCTGACTTGATTTCTGCTGCTGCTCACATGTCTCAGGCACTGCACTGGCTATGTTAGGGACCTATTGCGCTGAAGGAAAAGTAAATGCAAACTGTGAAAACACATACACATACATACAATGGACAATAATAATGGTAATAAAAACTGTGAGGGAAGCTTGGTTTAATATTTACAGTCGACAGTACACGTTAGTTCTTCTGTCTGGCTCTGGTAGATCTCAGATGAAACATCATGATGCTCAACAGTTCACTAGCATGTACTGAACGTATATACCAGGTTCATCTGATGAGTGGATGTTCTGGATGATTGGTGGGGTTAAGTGGTTAAGTGACTGCAGTGTCACAGAAACTGGAACAACTATTTTGGGCTGGGCCAGTATCCCTATGTCTACCATCATGGATCGGCATCTTGGATTTTCAAAACACTTGTGATGTCCTGGATCGTCATTTTGCATTGTGACATTATAGGTCAATCATTCTGAATTTTACATGTGGCCATCTTCGATTCTATACTTAGCACAATTGACTTACTTCTATTACAGTTTCAGGGAAAAACCCAGTATGACACAGCTGTGCTGCAGCTAAGAGGGCTTTGGTAACAGTTTTGAAACCTATCACATTAAATGTATTAATAGCCCTGTATCAGCATGATCGATATGTGGGTGATGTAGAATTTGTACGGACATTTTGTCTTGTGTATGTCTTAAAGCTCTTGTGGAGCTCTACAGCTTGCATGCGTTTAATGAATTTTACTGTAACGTAGTTGTGTATTGGGCAATTTGTTACAATTTTTTCTGTAGCAGTTGGGACGTTCTTACAATTCATCTGTAACATGGGGTGTTTTCTACAGTTTCGCTGCTACATGAGGCAAAGTTACATTTTTGAAGCATCCTAAGACAGCTTTTAGGGTATTTTGTTACAATTTTTGATGGAACATGGGGTAATTCGTTTCAGTTTGTGGGAAATTCTTGGCAGTTTTTGTGTAATTTGTAACAGTTTTGGGACATTTTGTTATAATTTTGCTGTAACAGGGGACGATATGCTACAGTTCACTGTAACATAAGACATTTTGTTACAATTTCACTGTAACATGTAGATGAAAGGGATGAGGTGTTACAAGTCTCCACCGATCAATTTGTAACAGTTTTGGGACATTTTGTTACAATTTTGTTGTAACAGAGGGCAATATGCTACAGTTCACTGGAACATAAGACACTTTGTTACAGTTTCACTGTAACATGTAGATGAATGGGATAAGGTGTTACAAGTCTCCACCGATCAATTTGTAACAGTTTTGGGACATTTTGTTACAATTTTGTTGTAACAGAGGGCAATATGCTACAGTTCACTGGAACATAAGACACTTTGTTTCAGTTTCACTGTAACATGTAGATGAATGGGATAAGGTGTTACAAGTCTCCACTGATCAACACGCAAATTCTTTAATTTCTCGTCATATTCAACTCTGTGTAAGATATTCAAAGTCCAGTCCTCATCCGAAATATTTCAGCGTAGCTATCATAAATCAAACTCCTCTTGAGCGTGAATAACTGTGAGTTCGACGTTTGTCGGAAATATTTCACTTCAGTCACACATATTTCAGTGTCCTACATCCTAAAGGCTTCTAGAATTTGTCGAAGTCTGCATGTGTGGTTGTTTTACTGACTGCTCCTGACATATGCTATCATGACCAGCAAAAAACTGTTGCACAAGTATCCTTAGATTAGATTAGATTAGATTAGATTAGATTAATACTAGTTCCATGGATCATGAATACGATATTTCGTAATGATGTGGAATGAGTCAAATTTTCCAATACATGACATAATTAAGTTAATTTAACAACATACTTAAGTTAATATAACAACTTTTTCATTTTTTGTGTTTTTTTATTTTTATTTTTTTAATTTTTTTATTAATATTTTTTTGTTTTTTTGTTTTTAATTTATATCTAAAAATTCCTCTATGGAGTAGAAGGAGTTGTCATTCAGAAATTCTTTTAATTTCTTCTTAAATACTTGTTGGTTATCTGTCAGACTTTTGATACTATTTGGTAAGTGACCAAAGACTTTAGTGCCAGTATAATTCACCCCTTTCTGTGCCAAAGTTAGATTTAATCTTGAATAGTGAAGATCATCCTTTCTCCTAGTATTGTAGTTATGCACACTGCTATTACTTTTGAATTGGGTTTGGTTGTTAATAACAAATTTCATAAGAGAGTATATATACTGAGAAGCTACTGTGAATATCCCTAGATCCTTAAATAAATGTCTGCAGGATGATCTTGGGTGGACTCCAGCTATTATTCTGATTACATGCTTTTGTGCAATAAATACTTTATTCCTCAGTGATGAATTACCCCAAAATATGATGCCATATGACATCAACGAGTGAAAATAGGCGTAGTAAGCTAATTTACTAAGATGTTTATCACCAAAATTTGCAATGACCCTTATTGCATAAGTAGCTGAACTCAAACGTTTCAGCAGATCATCTATGTGTTTCTTCCAATTTAATCTCTCATCAATGGATACACCTAAAAATTTGGAATATTCTACCTTAGCTATATGCTTCTGATTAAGGTCTATATTTATTAATGGCGTCATACCATTCACTGTACGGAACTGTATGTACTGTGTCTTATCAAAATTCAGTGAGAGTCCGTTTATAAGGAACCACCTAGTCATTTTCTGAAAGACAGTTTTGACAATTTCATCAGTTAAGTCTTGTTTGTCAGGTGTGATTACTATACTTGTATCATCAGCAAAGAGAACTAACTTTGCCTCTTCATGAATATAGAATGGCAAGTCATTAATATATATTAAGAACAACAAAGGACCCAAGACTGACCCTTGTGGAACCCCATTCTTGATAGTTCCCCAGTTTGAGTAATGTGCTGATCTTTGCATATTATGAGAACTACTTATTTCAACTTTCTGCACTCTTCCAGTTAGGTACGAATTAAACCATTTGTGCACTTTCCCACTCATGCCACAATACTTGAGCTTGTCTAGCAGAATTTCATGATTTACACAATCAAAAGCCTTTGAGAGATCACAAAAAATCCCAATGGGTGGTGTTCGGTTATTCAGATCATTCAAAATTTGATTGGTGTAAGCATATATGGCATTTTCTGTTGAAAAACCTTTCTGGAAACCAAACTGACATTTTGATAGTACTTCATTGTTACAGATATGTGAAGCTACTCTTGAATACATTACTTTCTCAAAAATTTTGGATAAAGCTGTTAGAAGGGAGATTGGACAGTAATTGTTGACATCAGATCTATCCCCCTTTTTATGCAAAGGTATAACAATAGCATATTTCAGTCTATCAGGGAAAATGCCCTGTTCCAGAGAGCTATTACACAGGTGGCTGAGAATCTTACTTATCTGTTGGGAACAAGCTTTTAGTATTTTGCTGGAAATGCCGTCAATTCCATGTGAGTTTTTGCTTTTAAGCAAGTTTATTATTTTCCTAATTTCAGAGGGAGAAGTGGGTGAGATTTCAATTGTATCAAATTGCATAGGTATGGCGTCTTCCATTAACAGCCTAGCATCTTCTAATGAACACCTGGATCCTACTATATCCACAACATTTAGAAAATGATTGTTAAAAATATTTTCAACTTCTGACTTTTTGTTCGTAAAGTTTTCATTCAATTTGATGGTAATACTGTTTTCCTGTGCTCTTGGTTGACCTGTTTCTCTTTTAATAATATTCCAAATTGTTTTAATTTTATTATCAGAGTTGCTGATTTCAGACATGATACACATACTTCTGGATTTTTTAATAACTTTTCTTAATATAACACAGTAGTTTTTATAATGTTTGATAGTTTCTGGGTCACTACTCTTTCTTGCTGTCAGATACATTTCCCTTTTCCGGTTACAAGATATTTTTATACCCTTAGTAAGCCATGGTTTGTTACAAGATTTCTTACGAGTATATTTAACTATTTTCTTGGGGAAGCAGTTTTCAAATGCATTTACAAAAATGTCATGAAGTAAATTATATTTTAAATTGGCATCAGGTTCACGGTACACCTCATCCCAGTCTAACTGCTGTAGGCTTTCCCTGAAATTTGCAATTGTTAAATCGTTGACTGAATGTACTACTTTAGTATCGCTGAATGGAGCTATGTCATATATTGTAACTAGCTGTGCACCATGATCAGAAAGACCATTCTCAACAGGCTGAGCATTTATCTGTTTAAACTTATCTTGGTCTATAAAGAAGCTATCTATCAGTGAGCTGCTATCCTTTACCACCCGAGTAGGAAAATCAATAACGGGTGTCAAATTGAAAGAACTGAGTAATACTTCAAGGTCATTTTTCCTATTACCCTCTTTCAGAGAATCTACACTGAAGCCCCTACAAATTATAATTTGCTTCCCCCTGTCTGACAGATAGCACAACAAGGAGTCCAAATTTTTCAGAAATAGATGAAAATTTCCTGATGGGGACCTATATACTGTTACAATTATAAATGTGCCTTTATTTAATTTAAGCTCACAGGCACATGCTTCTATATGTTTCTCTACACAAAACTTTTTTGTTTCTATACTTTTTGCACAATGATAACTTTTGACATATATGGCAACTCCTCCTTTCTCCATATTTTCTCTCATTACATGTGCAGAGAGCTTATATCCACTTACATTTACCTTATCCATATCAGTAACAATGTGATGCTCAGACAGGCATAGTATATCTATTTCATCCTCAGCTTCTAAATCTTCTAAACAAACCAGAAGCTCATCTATTTTATTCTTTAAACTCCCAATATTTTGATGAAATACACTTACATTATTTTTAATTATACTTTTATGAGAACCTTTCCTTATTCTAACATTTGCAGTACTCTCCTGTCTGAGTTTCTCATTGTGCTTAGGCCTACTTGCTGTTGAAGAAACCATACAGGCATTCATCAGCAAATGATTTAAAAATCCAATGGTCGCTTGTAAGCTCACATATTGGAGAAACACTATCCCACAATCTGGTTACAAACATAAGAATCTTTTATATATCGCTCACACCTTAAGTCCCTGAGTTATCACCATTAAGAAATCTGCTGGAAATATTAGATGTCTTACATGTAATGTAAAACACTTGCAATGTATGTAAGGAATCACGTCAAAATGCAGTGCTCACCTGAACATTAGATCGGTCTCCTTTTATAGGTTGGATATTTGGAGTTTGTCTCATCTACATCAATATGAAATTTTCATCGTACCAAGGCATACCAACAACAAAAATCTGTGTAACTTAAAGAATAATACTATAATTCATCGAAAAGTATGTGGCTATCGCACTATGGCTAATTGAGAATCTGTAGTATCACACTTCAACTACTATACCTAGTTGGCAACCTATTTCAGTCTACAGAATGAATCTACTGCTGCTACCTTCCCGAATTCGCCATGGGACCTACTGTTTGAATCTGTTGAATGAATGAGCCACTGTAACAACAACCACTAATACTGTAAGTAATTGAAACCCTTACACCAGTCTTTATGATCTTATTTATTTTATTTTGTAGCTACCTGTTTCGGCAGTTCAAAGCACCATCTTCAGGACATAGCTGATGCTGAAGGGGTTGACTCGATCCCTATATATACCACATCAGTGGCCAACATAACTGGTTACGCAGAGTATCTGTAAACTCTGGTGTCAACATTTCAACCATCACCTGGTAGTTGATGCTTGGAGTGTTGACACGAAAGTTTACAGATAGTGGTCATTGGCTCACTTATTACACAACGAACAGAAGATGGAGAGGTATACGATATGCGCAGTGCATCTGCCATTAAGGACGCAGAGAGGGCTTAAACGCTGAGGCAAACTTAGGGATCTGTTGCTTAAGGCTGGCTGCAGGGCATCGTTTTACTTTTCGCTGCCCTACTCCAAGTATTGGGGTGGGCAGTGTCAGAATCATCTGAAGCATAGCTCCTTCCTATGTTATGTCGGGTAATTAAAGACTTTGGCTGTAAAGCAACGGAAAATGAGGTGCTTTATTCATATTGATTGAAAATTCCATGATAAACCGAGAAATGGTAGCTCTCTCTCAAATTTCATATTCCCGCTAACGGAGAATTTATCAGCATGTGTACATGCGAACAGTTGTTAAGAGTCAAAAGCATGGTTGACAGAATAGTTATGCCAACGGTGTTCGTACCAAGAAAGTACTTTTCAGTGACGTTCTGCACCAATCTGAGAATGATGTGGGTAACTTCGACTCGGACAAAGATTCTGAAATGTACCTGAATGCAAATGCACTTCAAATTTGTCAATATTCAGGTAAATGTGAACATTTATTGAAGAAGCAAACAATGTTAAGATCTGTCACTTACCACAGTTTACGTGAATTTACGTGGCAGTGTTGTGGTAGAAATATTAAGGGCTATTTTAAAGTTGTTTACCTGCTGTAGTAAAATACTTACTAAAATTACTTTTATATCGCGCTGAGATACAGATCAATGTTTCAGGTTGTTATACCTTATTCTTGCAACAACTGTTATGCAAATCTTAGTATCAAACGCTGAAACAATTATTCTGATCTTTTAAATTTGTGTTTTTGACAGGTTTCTCAGTAAAACTTCGTTCACTCGCCCAGCAAGTAAATAGTGATAAGTCGATGCTAACCCAAGTTAAGTGCACTCAGTTTGCAATTAAACAATGTTAAGCTTCCATTGATGAATTTTTAAGAATAAAATTTTGAAAATATGTCGTTACTGTAGGTATATTTAAAAACATTGGTTTGTCTGGGAAAAAAATTACATTGCATTTATTTGAACTATCTTGTTTATGAGATTTTATTGAAACTTTACTGAGCAGTTTCTCTAAACAACCAGGTTGTCTCTTACCTTTGTTTACAGGTGAAGTCTGCAACTGGCTTTTCCCTACTGCGTTATATCATCAACGACTGTCTCCGACAGGGATTTAGTGTGTCTTCCATTTAGGCGACAACGAGACAAGGCAGATATAGACTAATTCGAAGAGCAGCACTTGTACTGAGCCGAAACCACACAAAATCAGGGAACCACTTGTAAATGATCACGTCCAAGATACAAACAGAGATGGCAGGTTGTTATTGACAGTCACATTTATATCGTTAGTCTCCGCAGAAGACGCAGAGTGTGACAAAGTGGCATTGCTAGCTCAGAAGAAGCGAACACCGATAAAGTGAGGAACCGCTAGGATGAAGAAAAAAACAGGTTACCGTATAAGCAGAGGAAAGGTGTGAGATGGATTGCGAATCTGTATGACTTTGCTGACGATAAGAAACTGTTGGTGGTTATACATCATGTCATTAAACTGTGAACTGTTAGATACCTACGCAGTGACGACACGACGTGTTACCAACAACGGCATTGCAGACTGTCATAATAAATCCGGTGTAGTCGTGGCATTTTGTGAGGATATAGCGGACTATCGGGACGTGATAGATGACTACGGAAGCCGTGGTCATTCTACGGCGTGAAAGGTGTCGTTGCAGCCGCAAAGCTTGGTGGGTCTGCTGCTGATAAGGATCCGGTGTCGCCGTTGCGTCGACTACCAGTAGGCGTCGTCACGTGCTGACATATCAGCGAGCCTGCTACAGCTTGCTGCGCTGCGCAGTTCGGCATCTGGTTTCGCTCTTTCCGTCCGCTTGCTCTGCATCTGGGCTCCCCCGCGTGACGTTGGCGATAGTGCGCTTCCTGCGAAGAACATCGTCTCGCTTGTATACTCTCTGCTGCGTTAGTCGAGTCGCGGTTGCGTATTTACTAAGAGCCTCAAGCGGGACGCCTCCAGAATTTGCCTGTCGCATCATCCTCTATTTATACCACCCTATAAACTTCTCACGCGTTCTCTTCTAAGAGAAATACGCGTCTCCCCCTCTATCTGTAACAAGGTACCCAAGACATCATCAAGTAATCATCAATCCATTGTCCATTGTGGAAATTTACCCTCACCTATCCCGTCATCCAACAATTCCATGATCTACAATAGTGGTTTCGAACCTTTCTAAGAACATTACCCCTGAACGCAACCAATTATTAGCTAAACCCCCTCTCTCCATCGTCAACATTTAGCGCCTAGCTACATTTCAGAATGAAAAAGAATTTACTCTGGACATTTTCATTATTAATAGGTATTTTGTTAAACCACGAACAAATTAGTTAGTAAGATAACAAGTACTACTTATTTCTAGCAACTTTTTTTAGAGAATGATGAAGCAGTTCTCAGTGCATCGCGAGGTGCTACCTACAATTCCTTCACAGAAGGAAAAGCTAACCACCCACACTGAGCGTGCTTCCTCTGCTTTTCTACTCAACTAAGTGAGCATCACCCACACACTGCATCCCCATTGGCAAATTAAAATGTGTCCACTGTCCTCAGCCCTACGGTTTGTGTTTCATTTGATTCCTGGATTCTTAACTTCTGAGTTGGCAGAAACTGTAAGACTTCGGGGTGCCATTACTTTGTGTCCAACAGTACCACCACTAACAACAATGACAACAACAACAATAATAATAACAAAAATACTTCGTAGGCACTGTAGCAGTACGGTATAGTAGCCGTTACGTAGCAACTGTTGTCTTGTGTTGTCAATTAGATCGTTTCTTGGAGCGACGAGCATAATGAAGCAATTTCTAATCTATTGCGAGAACTACCTGCAAATCGGAGAAGATGTTTTCGTGTGATATTTGAGCATGTGTGATGCATATGTCTCAGTTTCTCCTGCCATAGATGCATGGTACAAAATACGAAGTATGTGTGTATTGGGTGGACTATGTGATGAAAACGTTGTTTACAAACTCGGTTCACAAGATGTGTCCTCAGCACAATGTTTCATGCGTTAACGCTGGTATCGGAAAAAATATGATTATTGGTAACTTACGTAATCAGTACTTGCCTTATCAAATAGTGGTAGTAGTAATAAACTTTTAAACATAATTTAGTTTCGTGATCGAAACACAATTCAACTGTTTCGTTCTTACCTCTCAGAAAATTGCATTTTATCCCTCACAGTGTTAATACCCCCAGGTTGAGAACCACTGATCAAGAAGGACTTTCCAAAAGGTAACCATCTCTGCGCACCTAACAAAAAGCCATACACAGCTGCAGATCGTGTAAATTATCTGTGTGAGAACCCTGTATGGCGATAATATACAATGAATCAAACGAATAAAGAAAATGTATTACCTTTTCCCGTTCGGTTCTTGGGCTCCATTTTTTATGTGACTACTCATGAACCTGAAAACCAGCATCACATCCATCTCGTGATTAGTTTACCTTTTCGTGCTATTCTTCACTATCTGTTTAATTTCCTCCATCGTCACCATTCAGCAATCCTTAATTTTCCTTGTATCATCATTAACATGTATTACCAATGTACTCATTAAAGGTATAATTTAATTAAGAGTAAATTTATCTGTTTGCAACCGCTTTTTAGATTCTATTTATTATGCTTGACACTGTACGTTATGAGACTTCATTCTCACTTGTGCTATCTTAAAGCCTTATAACTTGACTTTAGGCAGACACTGTATGCTTTATCTCAGGTGAAGTATTTCAATTTACGTGTTTCATTACTTTCACTTGAACCTTACTACAATTGGTAAATGTTGTGTAATTCTGCTGCTGCAAATATGACAGCATTTACTTACAGTGCAAAAAACTTCTGCTACAGCAGAAACTTACTTGTGCAAAAAAATCATTTCATAACAGCAAATAACGCAGAAAATAGATTTATGTGATACAAAGTATCCGGACGTCTAGCTGATAATGACTTACAAGTTCGTGGCGCCCTCCACTGTTGGAAGACGTCACTCCTCCTTCGAATAAGATAATAAGATTTCTGCTTGTTCTGAGCCTTTGACGTCTAGAGCCTCAACCATTTGTATCTGAGGCTATAAGAGTGCCATTCCCATGCTTTTTTAAGGCAGGCAGAGAGTGATAGTGGCGGAAAAGAGGGAGAGTCAGTGGAAGGAGACACTCCTGCAGCTCTAACGAAAAGCTAGGAATACTAAGGACGATACAGACGTAGAGAGAAAAGGCTAAGGAAAATGAGAATGTTAATGAATGTTTAGCCAGCTCTTAACAGAGGTTTTACGTATTTTCTTATTCCATTTCTAATTATGACATTCACATTTTATGTGCTACAGTAGCTTCCTGAAATCACAATAATTACTCCGGAAAACTGAGGTTTTTCCAAATGTACAACTTTGTTCCAACGTTCAATCTGATCAGATACCACAACATTTATTGTTTTGAAAATTTAAAAATGTTGCAATCGACAAAATCCAGTCACTACTATATTTAGTCACTTATCTGTTATGTTATTAGTCCACTGGACACCAACAATCAGTAAGTGAAACCAAATTAAATAGAAATATTATCAAAAAATAATTGCAAGTTATTAGGTTGGTGCATATGTTCGTATGGTTTTTGTTTCGCATGTTGGTATTCTGATTGCTATAGGTTTATTTATTGAGTGTCATTTTTTATTTATAGTTCACTGCTGCTATTTGAGTTTATATATTGTCGTATTGTCATTTGGAGATAGTGCCTGGAGCTGTGGACGCTTGAAAACGTAGTGCCAAGTGGAGAAACCAGAACATTTCCGACATATTCTCCTGTTTGAGTTCAATAGTGCGGTCACAGCAGTGGGGGCAGCCAGAAATATTAAAGCTATGTTTAAGATAATGCCATTGGATAGCACATGGCAAGGGAATGGTTTAGTCGCTTTTAAGGAGGATCGTTTTGACATAAGTGATTCTTCAGGTTCAGTACAATGGCTCTAAGCACTATGGGACTTAACATCTGAGGTCATCAGTCCCCTAGGCGAAACTACTTAAACCTAACTAACCTAAGGACATCACACACATCCTTGCCCAAGGCAGGATTCGAACCTGCGACCGTAGCAGGCACGCGGTTCCGGACTGAAGCGCCTAGAACCGCTCGGTCACAGCGGCCGGCAAGATCTTTTAAATGTATTAATCCACAATGTCAGTGTACACGAGAGCCTTCAAATGTGGCGAACTGTGCTCATTCCACCATCGTGCGGTATTTACGTGCAATGGGCAATGTCCTACGATTGGGTTTATGGGTACCAAACGCTCTAAGCTAAAATCGCACAAATCAGCTTATGGTCACGTGTGCATCTCTGCTTGCTCGTCATTTATTGGCTCGTGAATGATACGGGCCATTCCTCTCCTGTATCGTTACCGGTGACGAAAAATGGTGCCTTTATGCTAACATAAGGAAAAGAGGAGTGACTAAACCCAAACAAAGCAGCAACTCCCCGTAAAAAGATTTGCGCGCATCAACAAAAAATAATTTTATGCACCTAGTGGAACAGTGACGGTGTGCTGTATTACGAATTCCTTCCCCGAGGTGTAACCATCACTGCTAACATTTGTTGTCAATAACTGACACGTCTTGCAGACGCAACCCAAGAATAATGACCAAGAAGACTGCGTGAGTGATGCTGCTCCACAATAAAGCTCGCCCGCATTCTGCTAGATTAGGGAATCCGGTTGGGACGTTATTGTGCACCCACCTTATTCTCCTGATCTTGCACCATCAGATTTTCACCTTCTCCGTCCACTATCGAACAACGTTTAAGGAACTTCCTTTCCGGATGAAAATGCGCTCGCCGGCCGGTGTGGCCGTGCGGTTCTAGGCGCTTCAGTCTGGAACAGCGCGACTGCTATGGTCGCAGGTTCGAATCCTGCCTTGGGCATGGATGTGTCTGATGTCCTTAGGTTGGTTAGGTTTAATTAGTTCTAAGATCTAGGGGACGGATGACCTCAGATGTTGAGTCTCATAGTGCTCAGAGCCATTTGAACCATTTTTTTTGAAAATGCGCTCCGAACATGGCTGAACGAGTTCTTCGGCTCAAAACCGAGTCATTTCTACAGTTGCAGAATCAAAAACTTGCCCCAGCGTCGGCAGACTGTTGTAAATAGTGAAGGAGAATGTATTGTGGATGGCTAAAGTCTCTGTTATGCGTGTATGTTGTATATTGGAAAACGCTTCTGCGAACTCAATGCAGCAACCCAATAAATACATTTTGGAATTAAAGCTATTGGAAACTAACACAAATTGCTATTTCAAGACAGGTAAAATTGTTAATACGAGTACATTAACGACACTCACATAACTTGCTATGTGTCACATGTTGCATGGTAAAAGACCTTTTCTGTTCAAAGGTACTAGAAGATGGGTGACCGACGAAGTATGGTTTTACCTTCCACACGACATACAGGAAGATTCAACTGCCCATACCAACAGGTTTTATCTACCCCGCAACACTTTCAAAAACCACGCACTGGATTTTCATTTTCCCTCATTCACTATGTGCAAATTATTAGTCCTACAGAAAAAATTAACAGGACCTTTCTGTGGTGAATTTAGTGTATTCAAATTTTGTACTGCAATGAGTTTCCGCTGGAGGCCACAGTTTTTGAGTTAGTCACTCAATTTGTTTATTACGGTGACCGGTTTCGACCACTACTGTGGTCATCTTCAGACCTACAAGTCGTATACAAAGCTTTAATTAGAGGGCTACATACATCAAAGAAAATACATAAAGTTATAAAGCTATAAAACGATGAATTACCTGTGAGTAAGAACCTCCTTCTGTTGGAGAATCACTACTAGAAACCAGTGCACGTATTACTATATATAATGGAGGTTCCGCCCATTTTGTATTGTTGTTCGACTTATAACTCATTGTTTAGTATTGACATCACACCGTCAGAAGTGGGCGGAGCCTCCAATATGTATAGTAAAACGTGCGCTGATTTCTCCAGTAGTGATTCTCCATCAGGAGGAGGTTCTTACTCATTGGTAATTCATCGTTTTATAGATTTATAACTTTATGTATTTTCTTTAATGTATGTAACCCTCTAATTAAAAGCTTTGTATACGACTTGTAAGTCTGAAGATGACTACAGTAGTTATCAAGACTGTTTTTAATTGTAAATGTTTGTAACACATTGATCACTGTCACTCCCATAATGTATTCAAAAGTAATTTTTCTTAAATAATTCGAAAATTATGGCCACTAGCTGAAAGGTATATTAGTAAAAACTTTCATACATTAAAGTTCCTAAATAAATTGCCGTTTTACATATAGAACCTCCCGTCAAAGTGCTTTCTGCTGAGGGCTTTGTATAACACCTTGCGCAGTCAGTTTTCAGAAGGCGGATGGGAGGTGGGGATCGTTTGATCAGATTGCTACCTGCCGCCCTCGAAAGCAGCCAAACCATTTTAGACTCATTCTTGTGTGTCGCGCCACTAGGTGAAAGTGCATTGTGGCAAACTGACCCTCAAATCCGGTGGGTTGGGAGATTTTTTTCCATCCACAAGCAAGAAAGAAATGGTTTGGGAGTCATTAGAAACAGCTGAATTCTTTTTACACGAAATACATTTAAATGTTTATTTGACACTACAACAGTAGTTTAAAAAATTTATGTACTGTAACTATGGCTTCACTATTGTTGTGCCAAATCTACATTTAACTTATATTATAGTCAAACTCCTTTACGACAATTATGTCGGAATTCGAAATACATTTACTTATTTATTAACTTTTTCTTTTAGTCTGTGATCTATGTACAAGAACAGACAGATTGGCGCAGTGAGTGTTCCGTACAAACTTAATTACGTGTACAGACAGTACATCCACTGCGGGAATCGAGGTCTCGACCACTTTTGCCTCTTATCAACATTGATACTGGCAAGATATCGGTCCCAGAGATTCCAAGATTTTCGAGATTGTTTTATTTCAATAATATAAATGTGACATAAAGCCGTGTAGGAGGCAGGCGACCATTGTTATAATAATCATTATTTCTGGATTCACGCTGACTGGCTCACAATGGTAAAAGTCAAACATCGGCTCATATGGCGAGTTTCGAAATTTATACGCCATTAGTATTTCAGGAGCGATTGCTGCACGAAGATATGGGGTTGAAAGTTGAATGTGAAAGAAACATTCGCAGACCAGAGAGGTCAGATGTCTTCCACAGTACTGTTTGGTAATAATAGATTCAATTGTGAAAGCAAGCGGCTGTTAGTCTGCAAGTATTACAACAATCCATTGCAGAATCATTAACTCGAAATTCTTCATAACAGATCTGAAGGTCTACTTTTTAATGAAAAGAAGTTAAAAGTAAAGTAATTGTACATTTAACGGGTGTAGAATGGGTACAAGAAACCACGGACACATATTTATAAAGGAAAGAGGTATAGGACGACTGAGACAAAGGTAGACAAACTTAGATACCTTTCCGGTATGGAAAGTGCTGTTTGCATGATTTCAGAGGCATTTCTCAAAACATGGGACCGATAAGCAAAACACTGAGAAAGTTTCTGCTTCATACGTCAACATGGCCCACTGTAACGTATCTATTTAAGCTTACACAGTTCAGACGAGACATTGCACTTCGCTTCTCATTTGCAGTGATATGGCTTGCTATTATCTTCAGATCACTAAACTGACGATGTTGAAACTTTTCATTGGGTGCAGGATGATTATGATACTGTGGTTGGAGATATGTGTGGGATAAGTTATTGACCCTCATTTTTAATTGATATCTTCCGTTCATCTTTCACTTCACAAGAGTGATAACCAACCAACAGCCCGTTTCATTTCACATTTAGTTACTGCTCATACCTGTGTACTTGTTGCAGTTATTGGTAATACTATTACAACATATGTGTCTCTTGATCTAATCCACTTTCTACATAGCCTATACTAAGTGTTTGTGAATCATTAACACCAATTGTTAACTGATCATTCAAATAATGCTAACCACATCTGCTGACCATTGCACAAGAGTCACGTCACCGTTTGAAATCGTTATGTTTATCTTCAAGTCAGACATCGATGTACGCATCTTCAGTTGACACAATGCATCGCAATAGCCCCTTGTGCCTGAAGGAATTATAGCTAAATGACGTCAAATCATACAATCTTTAGAAAAAGTAAACTTGATTTAATGTACTTTCGGTTGAAAATTATCATTTCGCTTGTCTAAACTGCCAGGGAATCACTTTATACATCAAACACTATGTAAAGGTAAATTTGATTCGCTTTGATGCCATATTTATAAAGGACAGAACTTCAAATGCAGAACTTCAAATGCAGAACTCAAGTGGCGGACTCTGCAAGAGAGGCGCTCTGCTTCGCGGTGTAGCTTGCTCGCCAGGTTTCGAGAGGGTGCGTTTCTGGATGAGGTATCGAATATATTGCTTCCCCCTACTTATACCTCCCGAGGAGATCACGAATGTAAAATTAGAGAGATTAGAGCGCGCACAGAGGCTTTCAGACAGTCGTTCTTCCCGCGAACCATACGCGACTGGAACAGGAAAGGGAGGTAATGACAGTGGCACGTAAAGTGCCCTCCGCCACACACCGTTGGGTGGCTTGCGGAGTATAAATGTAGATGTAGTAGATGTAGATGAACAATATACTGCAGTGTACTGTTGTAGGTGATGTATCTTACACACCCATGTAATCGAAGAGTGGACTGTTTCTACACTGCTTCTACTGTAAAGCCCCACACCGGTTTTTGATTAAAGCTATTTCTCGAATATTGGCTTGTTTAGTTTGCTACTGCATTGGTTTGGCATCAGATTCTTGATTTTGATAGCACTGGCGCGTAGCTTTACTCCCAAGGCAAATATATGATGGTAATAAAGTTCGTAACGGTGTATTTAAGTGACAAATGCCCTTTCAAACTCCTACCTTTATTGCTCTACATACCTAAGTCAGTGGCACACACAGAATGAAATATCGTGGAATCAGAACAGTTTGTACCAAATACTGTATTTATTATACTTTCATTCATAGAAAACGTCTCTAAGATGTTAAGTTTCGCATTCACACGATTCCACAACTCCACTCGTGTTAGCCATTGCTTTACTGATTCAATCCGGTCGCCGTAAAATATTATATGCTGTCTCGTTACATACACAACTAATGTCAATCAGCAACTGATGCTCGCGACTACTTTTCGCGCTCTGGTGTGTGATTGTGCCCACCGCTCTCGTCTGCAACTCATTCTGCCGACCCCCTCGGACCAACTGCCACTAGCCAAATCCGTAGGAGCAAAACCGCTCCTTTCGTCAGGTTTTCCTAGAAGCAGAAGTTTTGCGCTGTGTATTAGGTAATGCGCCCGGTGTTGTGCGTCGTCCCTTCCGCAGCGTCAAGACAGCCAAGGTGTTTCCCCACAGAGTGCAATGCTTAGTGCGCCAGCTATTTACATCAGGCCACCTGGTTCTGCACGAGTCTAATGCGCTGTACGCTGCCTTCTAGTGAAGTAGGTGCTGTAAATCAAGTAAAGCTCTTGTGTAGAATAGCTACAAAGTTTGCTATAAAGCTGCAAGTGCATGTCACTGACGAAGAAGATGAACTGATAACTTGTCGCCAAGTGTCAATGAACTACGTGGATAAAAAGGAGGAAAAGTAATGCAATATGTATAATTTTGTTTGTGCCCAATTTAACTTTTAAGGGGTAAAACACACCCCGAAATGTAATTTGGCGTATTAGGCTTAGGGCAAATAGCTTCGCAACCATGAAATATAAAAAACGTGTTTCACACAAATTTTAAAATGTAAATAATGTTCTTGAAAACTGTATAATCAACTTCTGAAAAATATGAAAGCTTTGCAAATCACTCCACCCCCATTAATGAATTTTGTGAAATGGAAACTTCTGTTACAACATAAATTAAAAAAAGCTTTCACGCCACATACATCCAAGCGTAAGAGTTGGATTCTATAATACAATTTTTGGAAAGTAAGTTGTACAACAAGTCCTGTCGGAGTATGTGCAACACACCTAATTAAAATATTTTAACGATCATTATTACTCGAATTATTTGTTTTACTTGTTTTGTTTGTATTTTAAACCGTTATATTGCATTTTAAATTAATCTTTTTCGTTTCTTAGTTTACCGTTTCACATATGTGTATTTTGTTAATTGAAAATAATAGGTATCCCATTATTATGATCAAAATCGTAACAATAATGATAATCAGTAAAGAAATGCTTGCAAAATAACTTTTTTTTAATACCATGCACACAAAATGAACGACTTTTCTCCCGCACTGGGAAAGACAACGTCTGTCAAATATCGTTTGACTTTTTCAGACGTTAGCTCGTCAGGTTTTGATGCCGTCACAAGAACATTTGGAACTTCATAAAGAGGTACTCGAATTCTCGGTCCAAACTCTCCATTAGTTTCTTTTAAAAGTATGATAAGGGGAGTAAGCAATTTGCCAGCTGCAGAGACTGATGACTGCATCATGTATTTGAAGTTTTCTTCGTGGTCCATCTGCGTAAGCTCTCGAGGGGTTCTAACAAACAGTCAAGCGGGGTACGTCCCGTCACCGAAAGCCAATATGTTGGGACGATCCCTTCGAGTAAGTACTGCTCGGCGCGCTATACGCCGAAAATAGTCGCTGCGGTAAGTTCTTCAAGATACAACGACGGTGATTTGAGGACTTGTTTCGTACATTAACAGCTGGTTCTGGAGACTAATACTTGTCGATTATAAAAGGATTCCAACATGCGGTAACACGCCTCCAGGGGCCGGCCCTGTCCAACACCACTTCTCGATAGTCGCAACCCATAGATTCTGCAGTTTGCGGCCTGCAGTCTACTGAGGTTCGCCAGCTAGGAGCTAGCTCATGGTGTACACGGTTGTACCGCTAATTGGCAACACAATAGACCACGTCGCAAGTCTACCGACAGCTGCGCGTGCTGGTGTCTTCTCATTGGTGGCTCCCAATATAATATAAGCCGGTGCCGACAGCTCTGCAGCAGCCTTGTCTGCCGCTTGCTGCAGCTACAGAACTGCACATCGCCGCACTACTTGTAGACCTCGCTACACTCTTCATGATCACTCTCTCACGGAATGCTCTTTGGAATACTACGCATCGCACAGATTTCTGGGCGTGGCCTTCAACACGGACGTTTCTTCGGACTGTCTGTGCTTGTCAGTATTCACTGAATCTGTGGTGTTAAACAAACTTGTTGCCGAACCGACGTGAGGTTTTGCACTATACATAAAGTACATCTATTTAACAAATAAGAAAGATACCAACCTTTAACCCAGTTAATATTTGCCGAATACAAAATGATCACTTTATCAGTACGGAATTCCCTGAGAGTTGTAACGTTCGCAGGAAGTGCATCTGAAAGACACCATTGTAGCATTCATTTGTGGCAGCATGGATCGACAATCGACTGCTGTGGAACACGATAATGGCCTGTGGTTTGATGGATCGGAGCTTCATGATATAGCAATGACTGACGATGATTGCTTATCTGAAACACATGAGTCCTTCATCTCAGACAATGTTTTTTTTCTTTTTTTTGAGAAATAAAACTGTATTTCGAATATAAGAAATCTGCAACTGAACTCTGGAAACACGGAACGAATAGGAAAAGGTCGCTCCCATCCGTGCAACATAAATATCGCGAAGTTGCGTCAGTGAAACAACTGTATCACCAGGAAAAGTATGTTCTTCATGATGGCTCAAAACGTGGTAAGATGAAGGTAATACACTGCTGAACTTTGCAAACTGTACTAGAGACTATGGATCATCGATGAGTTATCCGTGAAACTGACAATCAGGTGAGGAGGGAAGTAAATTGACATAATTTCAAGGCAAGCCCCAAATGGCTATTGAATCTTAAAGAAGGTGCACGGAAAATAAAAAAGTTTATAACTAGATGTTATATAAATGATAAAAATAATCCTGACGAGGCCATTTAAGAATTTGTAGTGCAGCGTTTTGGGGGATGAAAATGTGTACAACTCTGATCAGAGCGGAATCGATCTGGAGTAAGCACTCTGTGCTTTCTTTATTCCAAAAGGGTGCAAAGAAAGTTGAATCCATGGTGCATATATTGTTGTAAGTCACAGTTACACGATTCAGCCTGCAGTCTCTGCAGTTGGCAAACTGCTTACCCCCCTTTTCATAGGATTAAAGAATCTAATGGAGAGTTCGTACCGAGCATTACAGAATCTTTTCTTGAAGCCCCAAATGTTCTTGTGACGGCTTCAAAATCTGGTAACCTAACGTCTGACCAGGTGAAATATATTTGATAGAAGTTTTGTTTCCCAGTGCAGGAGAAAAATCTGTGTTATTATTAGATCCCTTGGGTGGTCAATCTGAAAGAACTGTTTTGAGCGTGTTACCTGAGGACAAGGATCTTGTTCATCTCGTGATCCCAAAAGACTCGATGGGACAGATACAGCCGTTAGGCGTATACGGCTTTCGACGTTCGAAGACCCTCGTGAGAAGACTTTAAGGTCTATTCTGTTGCACGATTATAATGTCAGTCACTAATACATAGTCAGTTCTCTTCGGCGAGATTTTCCAGCGTACTGAAATATGCTTTGTAAGGGACATTTAGTGGTTCGCCCTCCACAATTTGCGACACTTGCTGAATTTTCTTTTTTGTTGTCTTGTTCATCGTGTGTATTACGTGAAGAAATGTCGTTCATTTCTGTGTGCGTGGTGTACAAAAACGTTATGTTTTAAGGGTTTTCTTACCGATTATCGTTATTGTAACGTGATAGTGAGTTACTTCTTGGCTCTGAGCACTATGGGACTTAACTTCTGAGGTCATCAGTCCCCTAGAACTTAGAACTACTTAAACCTAACTAACCTAAAGACATTACACACATCCATGCCCGAGGCAGGATTCGAACATGCGACCGTAGCGGCCGCGCGGTTCCAGACTGTAGCGCGTAGAACCGCTCGGCCACCAGGGCCGGCGAGTTACTTCTTATTTTAAATTAACAGACTACATGCATGTGAAAGTAAACAAAAAATAAAAAAAAGAAATATGTACAATAAATAATTAAAATGGTGATGAATGTTTAGATATTTTAATATGATGCATTGTACGTACTCTGACAACACATTTTGTGCAACATATTTTCCGAAAATGGTATTACAGAAAGCAGCTGTATTACACATGGTTGTATGTGGCGTGAAAGCTTATTTAATTTACGTTTTAACAAAAGTTTCCACTTGCAAAATTCATTAATGGCGATAGGGTAACTTTCAAATTTTCAAATTTTTTTCAAAAGCTGATTATACAGCTTTCAAGAAAGTTAGTTACATTTCAACTTCTATATGAA
This sequence comes from Schistocerca cancellata, assembly GCF_023864275.1. Taxonomy (NCBI): domain Eukaryota; kingdom Metazoa; phylum Arthropoda; class Insecta; order Orthoptera; family Acrididae; genus Schistocerca; species Schistocerca cancellata. The sequence continues at coordinate 732,621,275 of NC_064626.1, forward strand.
ACACAGTTTTTGTATTTCATGGTTTGTAAGCTATTTCTTCTAAACCTAATATGCCAAATTACCTTTCGGGGTGTTTTTTACCCCTTAATATTGAAATATGGCACAAAAAATACCTATTGCATCATCTTGCCCCCGCCACACACCGGCCAAGTTTCATGAGATCGTTCATTAACACTTGGGAATGTTCCCTCGTCAATGTCTGTAACTACCTGCGTATGGGACATGATGAATCCAGACTTTAAAAACATAATTAAGAAAAGCGTTATTTGGACGGAAATTGTTCAGGTTGTCAACACGGGAAGTACGTAAACTCACATGAATGAATGTTATCGTAACAACGTCATGAAGATTCTTCCCAGACAGCATGGGTAGACTGAATAGTAAAAGCACTTGCAGTTTCGTTCGTGGGGAAAATACAAATCCGCGACATATTTAAGTTTCACTTCCCTGCCGACACAAACTGCCCTCTCCTGTTCGCGTGGCACAAAATTCGTACTCCTAGGAAACCCCAGCTTCTACTCGCACGGTGGGGCATCACCTTTGGTGCTCCGTTCTGGCGGATCAGTAAGGGCAAAATTCTATATGTGCTTTTCCAGTTGTGTAAATTGTTTGTTCAACGGCAGTTCATCTAATAAATCAACATCAGATGTATTAAATAAGTTTCAAGTAAGGGAAGTACTTTAGGAAAAGAAGAGTAACCTAATAATTTTATATTGTCATCCTAAAACAAACGCAGTACACCAGATATGAGTTCTTGTGAATGCACAGTTTTACGTGTGCCTCATAGTGCAGCACGATATCTCGGAACAGGCTCTCCATGGCAGACAGTATCAAAATCATCACACTGATGGGAGAAAAGATGAGACAAGTTTACTTTTCGAATATTATACACATTACTCAACGCGTTGTATCCAGACTGTGGAAAAAGTTCCAGGAAGCGCATTCACTAGCGGATTGACATCGCGAAGGCGGCCCACGCAAAACTGCTGCAGCTCAGGACGGGTACGTAACGATATCTGCACGGAGACATCCTACAAAGACAGCGCTTTCTCTGCGCCACGAGCTTCGAGAAGCCACAGAGGTTACCGTAAGTACTCAAACTGTGCGAAACAGGATTCATGATGGGGGTTTTACAGCCGAAGACTTCTCCAGCCTCCACCACATCGTCCACGCCTTCTGAGTGCTCGTGTAAGATGTGCCAGAGCACATGCACATTGGACCCGAGATCAATGGACCAAGAAGCTGATGTACGAATAACCTTGCACCCTTACGAAAACTCTGTTCACATATGAAGGTGAACGGGGCAACACAATCGACTGCTGCAGTGTTTTTGCAGGGACTGTAGGGGACCTCATCGTGCTCACAGTGCGTGTCGGTATCTGACAGGACGTGGGATCCGAAGAATGGTTTGGCCAGCATGCTCACCGATTATGAATTGCATGGAGCATGCACGGGGCTTGCTCAAAGAGTGGTTTCTAATCGTCAACATCCTCCATTAACGATTGAAGCCCGCAGGAATGCTGCCACTGGGGAATGGGACAGTATGTCCCAAGAGGCCTGCAACGAGTTGGTACTGAGCACGCCCCGTCGCATTCAAGAATGCCCGAGAGTTCGTGAAGGACCTACACGTTATTGAACAGTGCACTGAACACACCATTTTATGTTCTTTGATGTTGTGGGACATTGCGACTTTTTCGTTTATTCAAATAATGTTCTTTTTCATGTCATAATCTATTCAAAGAGAACATATACTGAAGTTTTCCTTTTCGTAATATCCTTTATTATCAATAGATACAGTTAAAGACATTTAACTTATTTCAAGATTCGAGAACCAATTACATGATTAACTTCTTTTGATGGGTGTGTATACGATGAGAAGTCTGGTAACAGATACATATGACAATTTCAGTAAGGTTATACAAAGTTAAACATAAAAGGACGGAAAGTGACATTTACAAACAGTTGCACAACACAAATTCGCAATTCACAATTAAGATTAGAGGTACACATTTTTACTATTCAACAAAGAATCCTACGTAACACAAGACAAAAGAGCCATTCAGTTAACCAAATTACATGATCTGTGGAAAACATGGTATGTACTGGTTCTAGCGCAATTATGGCAACAATGTATCTAGGTTTTAATTCTGTCATCAAATGAGTAGACTGAAAAATTATGATGTGTATGTGTTAGATATTAATACAAGAAAGAAAATACATAATAAATACACAGAAACATAAACATCGAAAATTAAGGTCCGTCGAAAGAAAACATTTAACACTGAATGTGCATCTAATCTGGGGCTAAAGTCACTTAATCTTGTCACACTAAAACTGTGGAGCATTCACTTTGTTTCACGAGTGTGCTGGGGGCTCATCGATGCACAACGTTCGGAGATAAGGACCGTGGATCAGTTTGGTGTGCCTCCATTTGGCAATAGTTCGCGGTGTGAGTGTGACGCATCTGGCAGTTCCAACATTTGTAGTAGACAGCAGGTGGATCGTCTCCAAGTCTAGCCAGACATAGTTCAGAGACAGATGTTACTTACAATAGATGATATGTCACGTGACCAATGCAGACAAGACTATGGCTACATTTTCGACTCCATGGCAACCTGTAAATGTGACCAGGAACAAACGGTCTGTGGATCTTCGTAAAGGTCAGTGTGTCGTTGACAGTGCAATATTGGTCGTTCATATTGTCAACTCGACTGTACATGATAGTGAGTTGCTAACCACTTCATAGAGCTGAACAGTAATTTTTCGTGGAGTAGTGTGAACAAGGAAGTCCTCACTATCCAAGAATTTCAACTGAATAGGGAATGCTGATTGATACTGTGACAGCAGGTATCATTTGGGGTGTTCTCACTAGGAGAACAGAAATACGGTACTGGGTAATGTCCATTTAGCACAGTACAGCGTTGTGTTACTGACTGGTTAACTCTTGGGTCTCCGAAAAGGAGAAAAGGTGCTTTTGCGTCATTGCACGCTTTATCTGATAATTGCCATTGTTAAAAATGTTCATTTGCTATGGTACAACACCAACAACACCACTACTCAGGCCACTCCAAGTGCAGGAGGATCCCTTGTAGACGTCAACAGTTGGCCGGCAGGAGTGGCCGAGCGGTTCTAGGCGCTACAGTCTGGAACCGCGCGACCGCTACGGTGGCAGGTTCGTATCCTGCCTCGGGCTTGGATGTGTGTGATGTCCTTAGGTTAGTCAGGTTTAAGTAGTTCTAAGTTCTAGGGGACTGATGACCTCAGAAGTTAAGTCCCATAGTGCTCAGAGCCATTTGAACCATCAACAGTAACGTTGTGCCAGGGGGCGGTACGATCATTTACTGACGGGGAAGCCACGCCGATCTGTCTCTTTCTTCCTCTCGTAGACTCCATACGGTTCCGTCTAAACCCGCCGCTTGTCCGTTCATGTGAGCATCGAAAGGTAAAGTGCCAAACCCACTGTAGCTGGACGACTTGGGCCGTTTCCGCTACCAGGTGGGAAGGCCGCTCACTGCATACCCACCTGGTCTGCCACCAGCTAGGAAGGCTCGTCAGCTCTCGACTTCCTTGGCCCGCCTCCAGTTGTTCCTAAGTGCCGTAGCACGCCCAGTCTTAGTTCGTGGTTCTGCACAGTTCTCGAGACCAACAATTTTGAACACAACATATACATATATCACCAAAATTGCATTTTGTGTCCAAATTTATGTACTTGGTAATTTGATGACATAAAGGGAAACAAGTGTTCTCAAGATACTGATGACAGCAAATGTCCCTTGTAGATTTCTTACCACTATTATTGTCATGTGTATTTTTATCTATTTTGCTTTTAATTTAATTAACAAGTAGCGCTTCTTATGGCAACTCAACAATTACCGTGCACTGCAAGTGTGAAAGTTTATTCTATACGTATTAAAATTAGCACCAGGTTAGTGAGTTTCTTATGGATCTACATCTTCCGTTCATACCATGTCTTAAGACTTACCAACATTAGTTGTAATATCGCCAAAACCTGTTACTTACATAAGTAACTGTAAATGTTCCATAATTAAGAAGATCAACATCCAGGATACTTGTATTCACACTGCAGCGTGCCTTTAGTAATTCCTATTTTGCATGTGGGTGACATCACTGTGTATTCTTCCTTGCCACTCTGTTCCGCTTTCGAAAGTGCTTCTTATACTGAGTTTTTTATCTATAAACAAAAATCTCACACTCACAACACGAAAATTTTACAACATACATTTAGTCCATCAACTAAACCTTGCTTTGTGAATCGCAATTTAAGTCAAGCAGAGTTGCTCACTATGTTATTCTGAATACCACATTACGTAAGTACTTTTATAAGTGTACTCTCTTCCTTAATAATGGTATTGTTATTTGATAATCCAATATGCTCAATAGCCTACCCCCAAGAACCATGGACCTTGTCGTTGGTGGGGAGGCTAGCATGCCTCAGCGGTACAGATAGCCGTACCGTAGATGCAAACACAACGAAGGGGTATCTGTTGAGAGGCCAGACAAACGTGTGGTTCCTGAAGAGGGGCAGCAGCCTGTCCAGTAGTTGCAGGAGCAACAGTTTGGATGATTGACTGATCTGGCCTTGTAACAATAACCAAAACGGCCTTACTGTGCTGGTACTGCGAACGGCTGAAAGCAAGGGGAAACTACGGCCGTAATTTTTCCCGAGGGCATGCAGCTTTACTGTGTGGTTAAATGATGATGGCATCCTCTTCGGTAAAACATTCCGGAGGTAAAATAATCCCCAATTCGGATCTCCGGGCGGGGACTACTCGAGAGGATGTCGTTATCAGGAGAAAGAAAACTGGCGTTCTACGGATCGGAGCGTGGACTATCAGATCCCTTAATCGGGCAGGTAGGTTAGAAAATTTAAAAAGGGAAATGGATAGGTTAAAGTTAGATATAGTGGGAATTAGTGAAGTTCGGTGGCAGGAGGAACAAGACTTCTCGTCAAGTGACTACAGGGTTATAAACACAAAATCAAATAGGGGTAATGCAGGAGTAGGTTTAATAATGAATAGGAAAATAGGAATGCGGGTAAGCTACTACAAACAGCATAGTGAACGCATTATTGTGGCCAAGAAAGATACGAAGCCCACGCCTACCACAGTAGTACAAGTTTATATGCCAACTAGCTCTGCAGATGACGAAGAAATTGAAGAAATGTATGATGAAATAAAAGAAATTATTCAGATAGTGAAGGGAGATGAAAATTTAATAGTCATGGGTGACTGGAATTCGAGAGTAGGAAAAGGGAGAGAAGGAAACATAAAAGGTGGATATGGATTGGGGGTAAGAAACGAATGAGGAAGCCGCCTGGTAGAATTTTGCACAGATCACAACCTAATCATAGCTAACACTTGGTTCAAGAATCATAAAAGAAGATTGTATACATGGAAGAAGCCTGGAGATACTAACAGGTTTCAGATAGATTATATAATGGTAAGACAGAGATTTAGGAACCAGGTTTTAAATTGTAAGACATTTCCAGGGGCAGATGTGGACTCTGATTACAATCTATTGGTTATGAACTGTAGATTAAAACTGAAGAAACTGCAAAAAGGTGGGAATTTAAGGAGATGGGACCTGGATAAAATGAAAGAACCAGAGATTGTAAAGAGTTTCAGGGAGAGCATAAGGGACCAATTGACAAGAATGGGGGAAAGAAATACAGTAGAAGAAGAATGGGTAGCTTTGAGGGATGAAGTGGTGAAGGCAGCAGAGGATCAAGTAGGTAAAAAGACGAGGGCTAGTAGAAATCCTTGGGTAACAGAAGAAATATTGAATTTAATTGATGAAAGGAGAAAATATAAAAATGCAGTATATGAAGCAGGCAAAAAGTAATAGAAACGTCTCAAAATGAGATCGACAGGAAGTGCAAAATGGTTAAGCAGGGATGGCTAGAGGACAAATGTAAGGATGTAGAGGCTTATCTCACTAGGGGTAATATAGATGCTGCCTACAGGAACATTAAAGAGACCTTTGGAGAAAAGAGAACCACTTATATGAAAATCAAGAGGTCAGATGGAAACCCAGTTCTAAGCAAAGAAGGGAAAGCAGAAAGGTGGAAGGAGTATATAGAGGGTCTATACAAGGGCGATGTTCTTGAGGACAATATTATGGAAATGGAAGAGGATGTGGATGAAGATGAAATGGGAGATATGATACTGCGTGAAGAGTTTGACAGAGCACTGAAAGACCTGAGTCGCAACAAAGCTCCGTGGGTAGACAACATTCCATTAGAACTACTGACAGCCTTGGGAGAGCCAGTCCTGACAAAACTCTACCATCTGGTGAGCAAGATGTATGAGACAGGCGAAATACGACTTCAAGAAGAATATAATAATTCCAATACCTAAGAAAGCAGGTGTTGACAGATGTGAAAATTACCGAACTATCAGTTTAATAAGTCACGGCTGCAAAATACTAACACGAATTCTTTACAGACGAATGGAAAAACTAGTAGAAGCCGATCTCGGGGAAGATCAGTTTGGATTCCGTAGAAATATTGCAACACGTGAGGCAATACTGACCTTACGACTTATCTTAGAAGCTAGATTAAGGAAAGGCAAACCTACGTTCCTAGACTTAGAGAAAGCTTTTGACAATGTTGACTGGAATACTCTCTTTCAAATTCTTAATGTGGAAGGGGTAAAATACAGGGAGCGAAAAGCTATTTATAATTTGTACAGAAACCAGATGGCAGTTATAAGAATCGAGGGACATGAAAGGGAAGCAGTGGTTGGGAAGGGAGTGAGACAGGGTTGTAGCCCCTCCCCGATGTTGTTTAATCTGTATATTGAGCAAGCAGTAAAGGAAACAAAAGAAAAATTCGCAGTAGGTATTAAAATCCATGGAGAAGAAATAAAAACTTTGAGGTTCGCTGATGACATTGTAATTTTGTTAGAGACACCAAAGGACTTGGAAGAGCAGTTGAACGGAATGGATAGTGTCTTGAAAGGAGGATATAAGATGAACATCAACAAAGCAAAACGAGGATAATGGAATGTAGTCGAATTAAGTCGGATGATGCTGAGGGAATTAGATTAGGAAATAAGACACTTAAAGTAGTAAAGGAGTTCTGCTATTTGGGGAGCAAAATAACTGATGATTGTCGAAGTAGAGAGGATATAAAATGTAGACTGGCAATGGCAAGGAAAGCATTTCTGAAGAAGAGAAATTTGTTAACATCGAGTATAGATTTAAGTGTCAGGAAGTCATTTTTGAAAGTACACTCCTGGAAATGGAAAAAAGAACACATTGACACCGGTGTGTCAGACCCACCATACTTCCTCCGGACACTGCTAGAGGGCTGTACAAGCAATGATCACACGCACGGCACAGCGGACACACCAGGAACCGCGGTGTTGGCCGTCGAATGGCGCTAGCTGCGCAGCATTTGTGCACCGCCACCGTCAGTGTCAGCCAGTTTGCCGTGGCATACGGAGCTCCATCGCAGTCTTTAACACTGGTAGCATGCCACGACAGCGTGGACGTGAACCGTATGTGCAGTTGACGGACTTTGAGCGAGGGCGTATAGTGGGCATGCGGGAGGCCGGGTGGACGTACCGCCGAATTGCTCAACACGTGGGGCGTGAGGTCTCCACAGTACATCGATGTTGTCGCCAGTGGTCGGCGGAAGGTGCCGTGCCCGTCGACCTGGGGCCGGACCGCAGCGACGCACGGATGCACGCCAAGACCGTAGGATCCTACGCAGTGCCGTAGGGGACCGCACCGCCACTTCCCAGCAAATTAGGGACACTGTTGCTCCTGGGGTATCGGCGAGGACCATTCGCAACCGTCTCCATGAAGCTGGGCTACGGTCCCGCACACCGTTAGGCCGTCTTCCGCTCACGCCCCAACATCGTGCAGCCCGCCTCCAGTGGTGTCGCGACAGGCGTGAATGGAGGGACGAATGGAGACGTGTCGTCTTCAGCGATAAGAGTCGCTTCTGCCTTGGTGCCAATGATGGTCGTATGCGTGTTTGGCGCCGTGCAGGTGAGCGCCACAATCAGGACTGCATACGACCGAGGCACACAGGGCCAACACCCGGCATCATGGTGTGGGGAGCGATCTCCTACACTGGCCGTACACCACTGGTGATCGTCGAGTGGACACTGAATAGTGCACGGTACATCCAAACCGTCATCGAACCCATCGTTCTACCATTCCTAGACCGGCAAGGGAACTTGCTGTTCCAACAGGACAATGCACGTCCGCATGTATCCCGTGCCACCCAACGTGCTCTAGAAGGTGTAAGTCAACTACCCTGGCCAGCATGATCTCCGGATCTGTCCCCCATTGAGCATGTTTGGGACTGGATGAAGCGTCGTCTCACGCGGTCTGCACGTCCAGCACGAACGCTGGTCCAACTGAGGCGCCAGGTGGAAATGGCATGGCAAGCCGTTCCACAGGACTACATCCAGCATCTCTACGATCGTCTCCATGGGAGAATAGCAGCCTGCATTGCTGCGAAAGGTGGATATACACTGTACTAGTGCCGACATTGTGCATGCTCTGTTGCCTGTGTCTATGTGCCTGTGGTTCTGTCAGTGTGATCATGTGATGTATCTGACCCCAGGAATGTGTCAATAAAGTTTCCCCTTCCTGGGACAATGAATTCACGGTGTTCTTATTTCAATTTCCAGGAGTGTATTTGTATGGAGTGTAGCCACGTATGGAAGTGATACATGGACGATTAATAGTTTAGACATGAAGAGAATAGAAGCTTTTGAAATTTGGTGCTACAGAAGAATGCTGAAGATTAGATGGGTAGATCACATAACTAATGAGGAAGTATTGAATAGGATTGGGGAGAAGAGAAGTTCGTGGCACAACTTGACTAGAAGAAGGGATCGGTTGGTAGGACATGTTCTGAGGCATCAAGGGATCACCAGTTTAGTATTGGAGGGCAGCGTGGAGGGTAAAAATCGTAGAGGGAGACCAAGAGATGAATACACTAAGCAGATTCAGAAGGATGTAGGTTGCAGTAGATACTGGGAGATGAAGAAGCTTGCACAGGATAGAGTAGCATGGAGAGCTGCATCAAACCAGTCTCAGGACTTAAGACCACAACAACAACAACACGCTCAGTAGCTCATGCCTGTCGTTATTCTGTTGTATTATTTACTACGACATGTAGTACCTCTTTACACTGCTGATTGTTGTTAATCAACAAAATGCACACTAATTAGTTGAATTTTACTTGCTCGTATCTTCCAATACCCATGGAGACTACATTTTATCCGACTGCATACTCACAGATTCCTGAAATGACACACCTTTCCAGCGGAGAAAGACATGATTAGTACATGTACATTAAAGAGAAATTAGAGTGTTCTAGCCTCACATTAGAATTAACAAAATAATAAGCAATATATCACATGAAAAATGGACGTTGTATCTACATAAACCTTTAGTTTTGCAACTGATTCGCTGCTTACTGTGTCTTCACGAAAATTTCATCATACTGTTTCTGCTGCAGCCACGTATAGAATTTTATAATTAACAAAATTCCAGACGGTAACCGACACAACTCTGGGCTTCGTTTATGGATACTCTTTCACTGCGTAGTCTTAGGCAAAAAACGAACAGGATAGTAGAACAGACTCCCGGGAATACGGCAAGGGGACACCAGACAGTGCACCAACGTCCTGGGTTAAATACCAAACCCCTCTGCAGCGTCTCATGAAGTGAGAGCATGTGCCACTGTTCACTGTGACCGGTCCGTCGGATGGGGGCGTTAAGCTTGGCGTTAAGCTTGCTTGGAGCTTGGCGACCCCTTGGCGCTATTCGTGAGGAGTAAGCTATGTGCCGACACCAGGTTGCACCCTCTCCCTTCTCTGATCATCATCATCATCATCAAACAACACAATCACGCTCCACTCCACACACACACACACACACACACACACACACACTAAATTCTTGTGCATACATGTAGTATTACAAAAAAAGTTGTAATGGAGCATGGTGTAAATAAAGAAACAAATAGAAAAACAAATAAAGATGAATGAAAACACATAAGAAATCGTGGCCCTGATTAACCTATTTACATTTTTCTAAACTCTAAACACAGCAAAGTCAGAAACATTTTAGATGCTGAAATTCCTCACATTCCGTACTTCAGATTTACACAGATTTTGTCCCTCGGTGTATGTAACAAAATGTTCAAATGAGTGTGAAATCTTATGGGACTTAACTGCTAAGGTCATCAGTCCCTAAGCTTACACACTGCTTAACCTAAATTATCCTAAGGACAAATACACACACCCATGCCCGAGGGAGGACTCGAACCTCCGCCGGGACCAGCCGCAGGTGCATGGAACGTCACAGGTAAACTCTAATAACCAGTAGCACTTATTCTAATGACTTGTGTACTATATCTAGTCCTAAAAAAAACATACAATGCTGCTCTCCTCTACAGTCACTCGACAGTTTAATAATTCCGCGTCACTGATGTGCCCCAATCGGCACCTACCGTCCACAACTCAGCACTTCCGTTCCCATTACGTGCGTCGCTATTACCCTTTGTTTTATGTCGTCTACAACGGTACTCCTTCCGGTCATAATTTGCACCAATAAACTGTTTATTTTATCGCGTTCTTAGTTCATACTACGAAATCTCCTTCGCTTCCTTTCTTTCCTCTCTTTACATTCTGTGCACCACATGCCCTCCAATCATTCTTTGAATTCACTGACACTCTCTTTCTTTTGACTAAGGCCCAACGATATTTCGATGTCAGCTTGTATGGGCACAACCATATTATTTCTGTTGGGGAGAAAAGTTCGTCTAGATTCTTGAACTGAATTTGGCGCAAAATGAGCATCTGGAGGACGATCATGGTGTACATTGTTTTTGTTTAAGTGCCTTGATCGCACAGCTTTTTGAATAGAATTACCGGTTTCGGCTATGCAATAGCCGTCTTCAGTCTCTACAATACAAGTAAAAGAAAGTAAGTTACTCGCTGCTACGTTAAGAGACTAAAACAAATGACAGAAGTTATAACAAAAACTCGTTATACCTCTCTTCTACTGCACTGCAACAAATCCTAACATGTAAAAATAACACGAGACAAAACTGCTATACGTGATTCAAGCAGTTGTGTATAGGATGTAAAGCCATCGTATGCGTCGTTGATGCGTGCATAACGTACAAATAAGTTTACAAAGCAATTAAAAGGAAATCCGTTTAAAAGTGCAACTTTTTAAAATATTCTTAGTTGTATAAACGAGAACAAGAAGTTTTAAAACGTTTAACCATATGAGAAATGTGTTCTCTTCTGCCAGTTTAAAATAGCTACAATTTAACAAAACATTCAAAAGTAGAAACTAATGGCAGGGAGCATTCTAAAGTTGAATACATTGTGAAAGCTCTAAAACCAGTTTTACACAAGAAGAAGACGAAATATAGTTCGAGAACCTGCATATGGTTCCGTATCTCACATTTCAGTTTATGTTTTGGTTATTACAAAAAGTAATAAAAATGAAAATGAAACGGAAACGTAAAGTGACAAAAGGAAGTGCATTACGACAGTATTCCAATAAAATAAATAATGGATAGCGTAATTTGTAGTGGGATGGTGGCAAAGTGCAGTGGTCCTAGCTCGGTGGCGCAGGGTACTTGTAGCTGCACGATACTTTTTCTTGACTACAATTGTTGTTGTGCTATTCAAGGTAGCGAACATTCCTGTAGGGACCAACGCAATTTCATATGTGGTGTGTGTCCAAAAAGTTCAAAAAGCTGTGTAGATGACGGCGGCTGTATTGATCTCTGCAAGCGTTCGACAGCGCACGATAACACTTCTTTCTAGGTAATCAGATGTCAGGAAATAAGGTCTTCTTAACCCTACCAATCTTCTTTATCTCCAACTTAAACTCCTGTCGCTCCGCTATCTTTGTTTCCCTCGACCTCCAGAATGCCTGCGACTGGATCTGGAATCTCGAGCTCCACTTTAAACTCCAGACCTACGCTCTTCCCATCAATGTCGTACGTCTAGTTGTTTCCTTCCCCTCCTACGTCAGTATCCACAATAATTACTCCCATACCCTCTATCCACCACTGGCGTGCCCCAAGGCTCCGTCCTTTCCCCTCTTCTCTATCTCCTGTATACTGCAGATATTCCCAAACCTCCCATGCCAGTTCACCTTCGCCATTTATATTTTATTTGCATGTGAGATAACTAAACAAATTATGTAAAAGTAACTAATTTGTCGGCATAGTGAGCAAGGAAATCAGCGATACAATCTTTTGGTTTTGATAGTAACTTCTCCATTAAGAGGACAACGTGTTTATTTTGTTACTGGCCGTTGCAGGAATTGCGAAGAAAGTGTGTGAAAGTAAAGTGACACAATGTAACGCGAGACAAAGAGCCAATGTTGTTCTCAACTCGTATGTGGAGTTCCATGGAACTCCACTTTATGAATTCCGCTAAAACAGATAGAGGTAAAATAAGAACACTATGGATTATAGTCAGTCGTAACCTTCATTGCGAAATGTTACATCGTGAGTAACAGAAATTTGAAAGCAATCTCCAGCCCACAGTATGCATCAGCATGTTACTTGACACTGACTTTCAGGTTATAGCACGTTTCTTTTGTTGTTGCTAAGCAGTAACATGACAATGCAAAGTGCTCTTTTTATGTAGAAAAAAAACATGACAACATGGAACTCCCACAGGCATTTACGACACTTCCACCAACGCTGTTTCATAGCTGTGTTCAGTATGACGAAATAAAAAGAAAGAAAGTCCATTCCCTTAGCCAGCATATTTCACAGAATATCCCGTAAGAGTTCGGAGTGATCTTTAAAGGTAATCCTACTGGTACCATACTACGTTCTTTTCGAACGCCTTCCTGGCTCTTTAACCTACTGTTCAATGGTCCCAACGTACGTATCAAACCCACCTCGATCAGTTCACTGCCTGGTGCAACCATGGCTCCTTCGCATCAACCCTTCCAAGACCCAGGCAATCATCATAGGTCGTACCACCCACTCCTTCTGGCTCCACTTTCACCTCACCATTTATGGTCGTCCTATGTACCTCACTCCTACCCTGAAATACCTTGGCCTCACCGTCGACCATCACCTCACCTGGACTGCAAATCTTTTTACGATCGAACACAAAGCCCACAACAGACTCTGCCTCCTGAAACTCCTGTCCGGCCAGACATGAGGATTGCATCCTTCCACCATCTTTCACACCTACAAATCCTTGATCCATCCCATCCTTTGTTATGCCAGGGTTGCCTGGATTTCCACCCCTCCCAGATTCTATAAAGCCCTCCAAATCCTTGAACGCCATGCAATCCGCCTCGCCTTCCGTATCCAACACCCATCACCCATAGGGATCCTCTAGAACCTCGCCCCCTTCCCACATCTTCTCCTTTTCCTCAAACACATCCACACCCTGTATATCGTCCACAGACTCGACCCCTCACCCTCTGATGTCTTCTATCCTCTGTACCCCCAGCCCACTGCCGCACCTTAACGTTGTGTCCCGCCCTCTCTCCGTCTCTTCACCCTCTACCTCCTCCCCAATGCAACTTCCAGCACCTACTCCTCCTGGATGATGAGCTTCGTCCTGATATCTACCCCTCCCACCAACTCTAACCCCTCCTTCCCCCTCCCACTCCTAAAGGCTACTTCTCCCTCCCCTTCCCTTCCCTTTCCTTGAGCGATTTTTTCCTCCCTCCTCTGTCCCCTCTCTTTCCAGTGCACCCTTTCTGCGTCTCTGCACTCCCTCCTAACCTGCCTTCCCTGTTCATCTCCGACCCCGCCCGTCTCCCGCCCCTTGGTGCACCCCCTCCCCCCTTTTCTTTTCATCCCACTCCCTCCAGCCCCGGTGCATCTTCCTCTCCCTTCTTTTTCCCATTTTCCAGGCCTCCTCTCCCTCGGCAGGTCCCTCCCAGCAGTTTTTATTCTTCATCGTTCGTGCTCCGCCTCGTACAGTGGTTTTTAAGTGTCGTCGTCCAGAAGTATTTTAATACTGTGACCAACTTTTAACTTGCGCCTGTGATTTCAGTTTTTTATATGCTATGCACTATGCCCACTGGGTTTTTTAACTTTATGTGTACTTTTTTAATTGTCCCACATGACAGTCTCCCTGTATTTGTATATTTTAACCCCCAATGTCTCCCCTTACCATGTTCTCATGCCCATATGAAGCAGGGGAATGAAATCACAATAAATAAAAGCTCTTCAAATATTTAAAAATAACACAGTATTAGCTGAAGACACTTTTCTCATTAAGAATGCGGTGAAAGAACTGACTAATATGTTAGGCACAGAAGAGACACATGTAAACTGCTGCACCACTTTTTTTTGTTAAGTTTATGTTTGAGTTGGTTGTATGCAACTATAAGTAAATTATCTTCTGTTGGGAATCACAGGCCAGTTGAACTGTGTTTTTTTTCTTTAATTTCATTCTATGGAACACGGCACTATCAAATAATTATTATTTCTTTTTTCTTGATGATAACCCATCTACTGTAGAAGTTTTGGGGGTCTGAATTTAAACATTCTACTGAAACTCAACAACGATAACAACTATTTATTTGAGTGTCGTTATTCTGTGCGAAATTGAATCGCGTCTGTTCCGTAAGAGAGAGGATAGGTTGAGTTGATGCTCCAAGCCTATTGTTGTCTAGTTGTGAAGATATCCTGGTAGTCTCTGCACACAAAACAGTATAGCGGTAGAGGTAAAGTGAAGCTGAAGTAGTTAAGGCAAGTGGAGTTCAAACCGCAGTTGTGTCAAGCAATGTAAGCAGCTAACGGGTATTATCAATGAATACACAGAGCACTTCGCGGCTAGCAACGGAGCAGTGCAGATGTGTGTCGCCTGCGTCACGTACTTTGTTGTCAGGAAGCTATTAATTTGTGCTGATTACGTAGTACCAGTTTAATGATAGTTTCATAAGAGATATGAAGAGCATCAAGTTCGTATTTAGGATATTGTGAAATAACAACAAACGCGACTTTAAAATTATGACAGCGTCTTGTGGTTATGTAGTTTGATGGTCTCCGGTATGAAACCTGTTATTTGCTATACCTTCCGTGAGTTTAGCTGCTGTCGAAACGGTAGAAGCTCACACAGAGATCTCTTGAATCCAATTATGATTGTCTATGTGTCTTCGAAGTTCCTGATAGCACAGCAAAACTTAGCAATAAATAAATACTGTCCTGAAAGCCCACAAGAGAACACAGGGGCAGCTTCAACGAAAAGGAATCCAGAAGACTTCGACAAAGCCTCACAAAAATCAACCTACCAAGAATCATACGTACATAATATTACCTTGCGTATTTTGGCCCAGTGAAAAATCGGAATGTTAAATATCGTATGTATCGTTGCCTCTTGCGTGTCTTAGTAACACGTAACATATTTTGAAGTGATGTGTAGTACACTTTTAGAAAGTCCAACATGCTCAATTTGCTATCATGTCACGTAGAAGTAGAAAAATGTGTCTCAATAAAGTTGAGCGCATACCCCGCTTGACGATCACGCGATACGTAGGAAGGCAGTTAGCTGGACGAGGCTGCTCGCTGCTGCTGCAGTTAGCACTCGGAGTTACGATCAGTGCTCAGCGGACTTAGATGTGTCGTTCTCTGATTCGTTAACTGGTGGCCTCGAATGCCAGTGATTATCGTTATAGTGCTGTGACGTGGATGTGTAGGGGTGCGTGTTATCTGCGTCACAAGATTGTAAACAACTGTATGGACACTTGCTGCAGAAAATGGTCTCACCAAATAAACTTGGAAACTTGCAAGTTGCAGGTGAGCAACTTTTTTTGAAAAAGTGACGATGGACGTTGTCGGGAGGAATGTATGTTGACTGTCTTTTCACAGGTGGGAACCGAAACGTTGCACCATGTCTCGAAACATGAGAAGTGTCGAACCTTCGTTGATCTTCTTGTCCCAAATTTTACGAGAATTATTGTGACACACGATTAGAATTAAGTGACTCTATTACTAACGCATTCGATTACAACGAGCATTGATTGATAAACATTAATCACTTGAAACGTAAGTATTAACACAAGCGTCATTATTATACAAGACGATGTGCTCTAACTACCCAAAAGAAGCAGTTAAAATGCGGATCGGTTTGGGCAGAGAGTAAATGAGAAGGACTTTCGCGAAGATGAATATTGAAGAAGATTGTTTGTAGGGAAGGAAGTACTTAACGTACGTGAGGTGCCACTGATGAGTAGAGTTGGGCACGACTTTTGCTTATTCCAGTACAGTGATGTTCATTATGTGAAAGACGGAATGCAAATTGAAACTGCACAAATGTATGAATGCTAAAACAAAATGATGGTAGGCAATGAAAATCTCTTAATTCCATTTTGTTAAATTTCTTTAAAAAATTCTTAAAAAATGACAAACGTGATGCAAATAATGCTGCTACTTGTGTAACTTTAAAGTAGAAGCCTAATTATTGACAGATTAGCGAAATTATACACTTTCAAATCTCTATAATGAAGTTCCTAATTATTGGAATTACGAAATTTTCATAGGAAAATGGCGTTACGAGGTTTTCATTGCCTACAATCGAAAAATGTGTTTAGACCATTATTCGGATCCTTTGCTCACCTTCTGGTGAGGAGGGGGAGTATATACTTCGCGATTAACTGCCATTATCTGGTGGCATTTACAAACATTTAAATTAAGTTCCTAATTACTGGAATTACGAGATTTTCATAGGAAAATGGCGTTACGAGGTTTTCATTGCCTACAATCGAAAAATGTGTTTAGACCATTATTCGGATCCTTTGCTCACCTTCTGGTGAGGAGGGGGAGTATATAGTTCGTGACTAACTGCCATTATCTGGTGGCATTTACAAACATTTAAATTAAGTAATCGATTTCTTCAACAAAAGATGATGGTTGTAAGAAACTATACCAATAATTTTTTACATCTCGTTGTGAGACATGACAAAACATTGATTTCCTGTGAAAGAGAAGCTATTTAATGTGTAGTAGTTAGCACGGAAACGCCTTTTGCATGCTGTCCACGAGGGAAAATTGGATGATTTTCAAGAAATGAATTAGACGTTTTACTGCAAGTACCATTTCATTTTATTGTAGAATCAGTCTTTTCCTTACAGCTTCGCACGCATACGCATTCAACACATATATTTCACATGTCTCCTCCTCCCCCTCCCTGTGTCCACCTTATCCTCCTCCATCTGTTCATCTCTTCCACTATCTCTCTGTGAGCATATCTTCCCCTTTCCATACTCAGTCCATCTCTTCCTGTCATTTATCTCCGTCCATCTTCTTCCTTCTATCTTTCTCTCTGTCCATCTCGTCTTTGCCACCTCTCTGTCCATCTCCTCCTTTCCCATCTCTCTGTCCATCACCTCTACCCTCCTTTCTCTGTCTATCCATCTCCTCATCCCCCTTTCTCTGGCCCCTTCATCCTCCTCCTGTCACCTCTTCCCCCTCTCTTTGTCCCCTCATTCTCTCCCTCTCTCACCATACATGTCCTCCCTCACCCCACTCTCACTCAGCATTGTCCATCTGCACATGTACCCCCTGTAAGGCATACTGATACTACCTCTACATCGTGCATCATCTTCCATTGCTCTCGCTATTTCCTCCTCCCTGCTCTCTCTGTCGATCCCCTCCATCCCTGTCTATCACCTCCTCCACACCTCTCTGTCCACCTTCTCTTACCCCTCTTTCTGTCCATCTACTCCTCCTCCCCCTTTCCTTATGTTCACATCCTTCTACTCTCCTCTCTGCACATCTCCTTCTCCCCACTCTCTCTATCCATCTCCATCTGCTTCCATGTATCTGTCCATCTCTTCTCGTCCCCCTCCCTATTCAGCTCCATCTCTCCTTATCTATCCCCTGCTGCCCCTTCTCTCTATCCCTCCCTATCCGTTCCCTCCTGCCCTCTCTCTGTCCATCCTCTCTTGCCCTCTCTCTCCATATTTGTCCCCTCCTGCCCTCTCTCTGTTCATCCCCTCCTGTATCCAACTCAACCTTCTCGCAGCCATGTGGCCAGGAAAATAGATCGATTAAGTAGACTGATATTACTCCCAGACAACACACTTATTGTGCAGGGCACCTGGGAATTCGTAAGTTCTAACCCCCACTGTACTTATTCTCAAGAGACAAGCAGTATGTTTGCCAAATATAGCTGAAAACGATCCAGAGTTTGGGAGGAGATGATGGGCTTACATACATCCCATTTTATATATAGCTATTTACGAACTGTTTCCAGTCTAAAAATCAGTAAATGAAACCAAATAATGATGTGATAGTCCAGAACTCAAACTGAGGACGCCTTGTTAAAGAAGGTGAACATGTCTGGATGTTTTAACAAAAATCCTTGTGCAGTGGGCGAACAGCGTTTTCTTGCAAACTTCTACAATTTACATTTAGCTGCTGTAAAAAAAAGGCACAAGGAACTGGGAATATGTTTTTTTGGTTAGAATATGACATGATATCTATAACAGGGCCATTAAAGATGACGTGTTATTCAATGTTTAAGGACGATCACAACGCATCCTAACACATGAACGGTCCACGTATTCACATGAAACAGCACAGTGAAAAAACTAAATAGGGACGTTCGATTCTGAATCTTGCATTCAACAGTTAAGGCTACTTGCCCTGAGACCTGTAATATTGCAGAATTGGTACTGAAATTTCAACATACGACTAAATGTGTCGCTTACAACATCTACAGACACCATTTCTTTTCCCACCCTGCCGTAAGTTTTGTGCCGATGTATTAGACATCTGCAGGGGGTCCCAGACCTTTTGCTCTACAGACGGTAGAATATCCTCTGAGGATGTCTCCATCAATATGAGACGAAACACTGGAAACAGAAACCTACCTTAGAGCACGGTCTAATACCCATATAAAAAAAATAGTAAGTATGTACTTGTAAAGCTGGCCGTGAAAGACTGCATTATATGGTCAATGCAAAATTGTGCATACGACATTCATGTAGGTTGGTGGGAGATACAGGAAGATGAAATATGCCAGGCATATTCCCCCTAATGTCGTTTGAGTGAACTTATAGGATGATGTACGGTGATGGCGTTTCGAGTTGTATGCACCTTCGAAACGAACTGCTAGCTGTGGAATTGATTTCCGGGCTTATAAATGAGGCAAACTGCTATCTTCTAACACTAAGTAAGCAATTTATGGGCTGACCGATCTGGTATTCAGGAATTAAACAAAGGAACGGTACTTTAAGTTAAAAATGCACGCAGGAGTGAGAAATTTCGCCGGTTGTTATTTGGTATGTTAAAGTAGCTGAAAACTTATTCACTTTTCTGGTGGTATCCGAAGCTTATTTTGTTCCAACATTTCCGTACTTTGTCAGCGACATGGCAATGGCATCAGGAAATACATACACGACCGCCAGTGCCAGTATATAACTTATCTCGACAACAATACAACTATGACGTGTTCATTGCTTTTGACCATGTTTGAGGGTAAAAGCTTGCGATTACTGTAATCGTGTTCTTAGGATTCCGTATACCTTTTATTACAGTATACACTCCACTGAATCTTTCTCAAAAAAAAGTGTAGGCTGTCACGGTGCTACAATCTTCCTCCCAGTTTGCACCCAGCAGGGTGAGCAGGAGAACTTGTGGGAAAGTACGAGAGAGCTACTGCATCGAGGAGTGAAGTGTAGTTGGACAGCTCAGTTGGTAAGCATATTGCCTGCGGGACAGTTAGATTTCGAATTCCAGGCTGGAGTACTTCTATGGTCTGCAGCGATGTTCCTTTTACGACAGTTTACGTGTGCGCCAAGTACGTTGCTATGACACTTGAATCACAGACTCAGCATATGCGGGCAATCTCATTTTCCCACTGTTGCCTGCAGTTCTTTAATAAATGGTAGTCAACATGAAGGAAAACCATGCACCGCCCATAGTTGGCTATCATATTCCATTCTGGTAATCAATTTGCATATCCCATAGCAATGGAAAATTCCCATAACACTTACAACGTCATACATGTGTAAGGCTTGTACGGTCGCAGGTTCGAATCCTGCCTCTGGCATGGATGTGTGTGATGTCCTTAGGTTGGTTAGGTTTAAGTAGTTCTAAGTTCTAGGGGACTGATGACCACAGATGTTAAGTCCAGCAGTGCTCAGAGCCATTTTATTGTAAGGCTTGTTTTCAATATTGCGATGTTGATGACGTCCCTTTAGAGAAGTATAGCGTACTCATTTCGTACTTATTTCCATTCTCTTCTCCCTTATGCCCACATTCTGTCTCTGCCTTGTGTACATGTGGGTCATTCCTAACACACTACTGGCCATTAAAATTGCTACACCACGAAGATGACTTGCTACAGACGCGAAATTTAACAGACAGGAAGAAGATGCTGTGATATGCAAATGATTAGCTTTTCAGAGCATTCACACAAGATTGGCGCTGGTGGGGACACATACAACGTGCTGACATGAGGAAAGTTTCCAACAGATTTCTCATACACAAACACCAGTTGACCGGCGTTGCCCGGTGAAACGTTGTTGTGATGCCTCGTGTAAGGAGGAGAGATGCGTACCATCACGTTTCCGACTTTGATAAAGGTCGGATTGTAGGCTATCGCGATTGCGGTTTATAGTATCGCGACATTGCTGCTCGCGTTGGTCGAGATCCAATGACTGTTAGCAGAATCTGTGGGTTCAGGTGGGTAATACGGAACGCCGTGCTGGATCCCAACGGCCTCGTATCACTAGCAGTCGAGATGACAGGC
The DNA here is from genome assembly GCF_023864275.1 of Schistocerca cancellata. Classification (NCBI taxonomy): domain Eukaryota; kingdom Metazoa; phylum Arthropoda; class Insecta; order Orthoptera; family Acrididae; genus Schistocerca; species Schistocerca cancellata. The sequence goes on from NC_064626.1 coordinate 732,642,025, forward strand.
ACCTTATCCGCATGGCTGTAACGGATCGCACAGCCACGTCTCGATCCCTGAGTCAAGAGATGGGGACGTTTGCAAGACAACAACCATCTGCACGAACAGTTCGACGACGTTTGTAGCAGCATGGACTATCAGCTCGGAGACCATGGCTGCGGTTACTCTTGACGCTGCATCACAGACAGGAGCGCCTACGATGGTGTTCTCAACGACGAACCTGGGTGCACGAATGGCAAAACGTCATTTTTTCGGATGAATCCAGATTATATTTACAGCATCATGATGGTCGCATCCGTGTTTGGCGACATCACGGTGAACGCACATTGGAAGCGTGTATTCGTCATCGCCATACTGGCGTATCACGTGGCGTGATGGTATGGGGTGCCATTGGTTACACGTCTCGGTCACCTCTTGTTCGCACTGACGGCACTTTGAACAGTGATCGTTACATTTCAGATGTGTTACGACCCGTGGCTCTACCCTTCATTCGATCCCTGCGACACCCTACATCTCAGCAGGATAATGCACGACCGCATGCTGAACGTCCTGTACGGGCCTTTCTGGGTACAGAAAATGTTCGACTGCTGCCCTGGCCACCACATTCTCCAGATCTCTCATCAATTGAAAACGTCTGGTCAATGGTGGCCGAGCAACTGGCTCGTGACAATACGCCAGTCACTACTCTTGATGAACAGTGGTATCGTGTTGAAGTTGTATGGGCAGCTGTATCTGTACACGCCATCCAAGCTCTGTTTGACTCAATGCCCAGGCGTATCAAGGCCGTTATTACGGCCAGAGGTGGTTGTTCTGGGTTCTGATTTTTAAGGATCTATGCACCCAAATTGCGTGAAAATGTAATTACATGTCAGTTCTAGTATAATGTATTTGTCCAATGAATACCCGTTGATCATCGGCATTTCTCCTTGGTGTAGCAATTTTAATGCCCAGTAGTGTGTATTGCTGTTGTTATCGCGTACTCACACATTCGAATGGTTCTAACTAGACACCGTCCTTACGACCACGAAGTCAAATAAATTTCTCACGTTTTATATCTGGAGCACATTCGCAACTGAACTGTCGTAAGCAAAACGAAATTTCCACACGTTAATGTTATCAAAAGTACTGTATAATACTTCGTTTTGTGTCTTTTTGTATACTTGTCTGCAGCCGTGGGAAATCCCGTTTTTGATTAGAGCAACACGGCCAGAAAGGCAACTGGAGAGGAAAGCACAGCAGAATCCTTCGTACATTTGCGAGCTGAAGATGAATTTTATGAACACCTAGAACAACGTACAAGACTGACTGTGTACGTGCTTTCCGGAAATGCCGCTTCTAAAATTCCGTGTACCAGTACCAACAGATAAAACTTATTTCAAAGCTACTTAATGAAAGAAGGAATTATCTACAAGTGAAAATGGGATTTACTTTTGACCACAAAATGCGATTAAGATGTTGTAACAGATAGGTGAGATGCCAGAAATAATTCATTACTTCTTCACCGTTTTTTGGTGTTGCGCCACGACGTGTAACTGTGCTGCAAAATCTCTGCTAGGTGCCGTCCAAACAATGCGGTGAACGGTTCCCAGACACTTCCCAGAAGAGGTGCTAAGGACTTCCCGGTAAGCGCCAGCGCGGTACGCGGCTGTTATTTGCTGCCGTGACACCATCCCGAAGCAACGTAGCTATCTCTCCCGACGAGGACAGCCACATATACTTTACTCACGACAGTTCAACTGTAACTGTGCATAGTCGACAGCGTTGTCAAACCGAAAAACGTCGCACGTCAACAAATAATTTTTCTAAAGCATATCTAAAGTGCTCTTATGCATCACTTCGTTTATTGTAATAACAGTGCTACAAATTACATCTTCACCCGCTATTCGTATTTCGGCTTGTTTGATGCTGTCCAATAAGTCTTTCGTAATTGCCCCACAAGTGTTCTCTCTAATGTAGACCCCAGTATCAAATCAACAATCCCAGCATAACTCTGTTAAATGTCTCAGTAGCCGTCATTCATGGTAGAGAAAGATTTCAAACACAGTTCTTTCCCCAACTATTTTTTCTAGGACTTCTTCATTTCATACTTAATCAGTTAGTTTCATTTCTAACATTGTTCTGTAAAACTGCAGTACAAATTCTTCCAGTTTCATCTCTCTGTTTTTCTCACGATCTACATTTCACTCTTGTGCCACGATCTACATTTCACTCTTGTGCGATACTGTTTCTTTTTTTTTCTTTTCAAAATGTACAGTTTCAGAGACGTGTTGCTCAGTTTCGTGACAATATCTAACACTAAATTAAACATGAAAATTAGTTGCAAAACACATAGCCGTGTTTGATATGTCAGATAAAGAAAATTTTACTGACCCTTCAAGTGTAACCAGGTCGGTGAATAGAAGGGAGTGATCAGTAGGAAAGAGTAAAAAGTAGAAAGAGAAACAGAGTTGGAGGGAAATGTTTAAGCGTCTCATCCATATTAAGTGATTTCCTGAAATCGTTTCAATCAAAATGACCAGAAGGTATGATAAGAGGTGCTCCTCCAACTCAAGGGCTTCTAAAACGTCTAGTGGAAAATCTTTGATTTGAAAATGAAGCATATTTAAGTTCAATCCTATGTTTTCAGTTTTGTTACTTGTTTTGCGTAGATGGCTTATTATTTTACTTTAAACGGAATGCAGCGAATTGTTCCTTGTATATTATGGTAACATTCTTCCCATCTACTCCAGCATACAAGCAACCACAGTTCTTACAAATGATTTAATGCTTATCAGAATGATTTGCCGAGAAGATCTAGAACCAAAAGTAGAAAGAGCAATAACAATATTAACTGAGTGGTGCCAAGAAGCAAAAATGAAGGTTGAACCGCATAAGTCAACATACGTTCTCCTAAAAGGCAGTCTGATCAGGAATCCCACAATCAGAATAGATGGAACATCAGTTCTCCGGCGTCGCGAAGCACGACAACTAGGAGTAATCATTGACGAAAAATGGAGCCACACATCCCACATAGAAACCACAACACAACGAGCCCTAGAAGCTCTAAATAATCTCATTAACATAGGACACAAAAGATTTCACCTGCCACCCGCACTGATCAGGCTCTACCATAACAGCATCTTATCATCAGTAATAGGATATGCGTGTGGGTTCAAAAATGGCTCTGAGCACTATGGGACTTAACATCTATGGTCATCAGTCCCCTAGAACTTAGAACTACTTAAACCTAACTAACCTAAGGACAGCACACAACACCCAGTCATCACGAGGCAGAGAAAATCCCTACCCCGCCGGGAATCGAAACCGGGAACCCGGACGTGGGAAGCGAGAACGCTACCGCACGATATGCGTGTGGGGTCTGGGCTCACGAGGGTGATGCCAGCCATGGCTGTGAGAAGGATGCAGAGAAACATGATTCTGCGATCTGTTGGGGCATACAGAACAACTCCTGGAGGTGCTCTATTGGTGCTGATGGGTTTATGTCTACTAGATATAAAAATAAGAGAACAGGCAGCATGGTACTGGGTTTCCAAAGGAAAGTTAGATAGGACTAGGGACATCTTGGGGGTACAGGTAGGAGACAAGTTTGTGGTTAAAAGAAGGGGGGGGGGGAGGAATTGTGGCAACAATCATGGGAAAATGAAGAAACTGTTTGAAGGGTCTTCCAACTGCTGCGTAACATCAAGGAACGAGTTGGGATGACCTACTTCGAGCCAAGAACACAATTACCGAATAACGGCAACTATGCCCTAATACGACGTGCCGATACCTTTAATGTCCTTAACATTCTGGCAAACGAGGTATCACAGAAAATGTTGAGAGAATTTGTAAGGAACCAAAATGGATAACAAAAAATCCGGAATAGACTGAGATGTACCCGCCATACCGCCGGGTGCGGAACTGGCCAGTCGCTTCACGACTGGAATCCACCGCGCTACTGGACTAGACCAGCGGGTGCATCACCTCCCAGGCAAAGACAACTGCACTCTTACTTTAAGAACTGGAAGTTAGTAGTAGTAGTAGTAGTAGTAGTAGTAGTAGTAGTAGTACGTAGATTAGAGCACTAACCACACTAACAAAGTAGGGACTGCAACGACAAAACCGACTTGGCCAGCCCAATGCCAGGGGCACGCTCACTGGGTTTAGCTCGGTGAGCAGGCCACAATAGTAGGTTTATACATAAACTGGCACACATGTAATCTCTACAGAGTAGATTAGCTAGAAATAGGATAGCTTAACAAAATAGATTAACCTTGCTCATAGATACGTCAGTTGTAGAAAATGTAATGTAATAATGCTGCTGAATGTGTTGTATCATACGTAGACCCACTAATTATTAAGGTGGTAGGTTGTTTGTATCTTCATATTGTATTGATTGTATTGTGTTAATAAAGAATTTTTTTATCACAATGATTTGGTTTGTGGATTAATTTTAAGGCAGTGTGTTCCTTGTACTGAAACGTATATTGGTATTGTTCTGATTCAAGATATTTGCTGCTTTGTAAGAAAGTTCTCAGAAAATTCGGGACTATGGTACTAAACTTCTCACTCCCAAAATCAGTTACGTTTGTATTTTTACCATGTTCATATTTCTGTGTTTTCTGTGGTAATGAAACCTCCCACTGCCAGTGCAAAAAACGGCACTGCTTTGAGAATTATATTAGGGAAAGCGTTTGCATTGGCCCGACCCTATGTATACCGAGCTGAATATCAATGGAGGTCACTTTGCAAACTGACAGCACTCGTGATTTAGTTTGACGAGGAACTGAGATTGGTATCAACAAGCAAACACTCTTTAAGGGATACTTTTAGGTAATACAGTGTCCGTGTGAAGGGTAGCGTACTTTCGGGAAACCTCTACGTCTTTCTATGTAAAATTGTGGATGCGTAGACGTAGCGAGGTAACTTCATTGATTATTATGGAAGTCTTTAGTTTCACATGATAGCTGTTGATTTCTTCCTGTAAAACGACGACGTTCGACCACAGGAAGTTCATTTTCTAGTAGAATATCTTCAGCAGTAAGCTGTTCAGCGCATAGAATATCCAGTTCCATCTCCTGGCATGAATTCCCTTGATTATACCTGCTATGCTCTGTGAATTATAATTTGCACCAAATTGTGTTTTACATGCTTCAATCCTAGGATATTTTCTATCATTTATAGTGTCTTTCATCGCTGGGAATGATTTGTATATACAAAAAATTCCAAGTTATACCTTCATCCTTAATCCACATTTAACTGGAAGTCCTCCTGTAACCGGTTGGTTAAATCCGTTCTACGTTCGGTGGAAAGCAAGGACAGACCACTTCCAATACTTTGGGCTTGAGGGCACCTTTACTCCTGAACATAAGAATTTCATTCCCCAAACGTATCGTATGGGTTTTTCAGTAACATCTTTGAGACGGAAACATTTATTTACACTTATTAATAACATCATCGGCCAAATACCTCATAAGAATTCGTCATACCAACAGTGAATATAGATAACGACATTCATTCCAATGGAGATCATCATTAATAGCATCATACATTCATGACACGTGCTACATTGTTGCCAATTGCAATTACACTCTGCATTTACGTTACTGGTGCTTTACTGAATTGAGATTTATGCTACTTATATATTTTAAGCGTAGTATAAGTTCGAGCAATTATTTTCATTTGGAAATATGCATCGTGCAACTGTGGCAAGTGCTAGTGCAGCGTAATATTCTGCTTGTGTCCTCCCCAGTAACATCAAGGGAAGCTCCTATATGAACGTCCCCATCTAGCGAACGCATCACAGTACTTCTTGATACGTTGCTGACAAGTCTTAAAGCGTGTAGTTAGTTAACGAGGAGTTTCATACCAATACTTCTGTCGCCCTGTATATAAAATATTGTTAATGAAAATTATTCGAAGCGCATTAATGGGTGTGAACGACTTGGGTTACGGCGTTGGGTACTTGTTGCAATACTGCGCCGGACGTTAAAGCGTAAATACAGATTCTTTTACAAATTGTATTACGACGGCCGTTCAATAAGTAAAGCAAGATATTTTTTTCCTGAAAGCAGGTAGGTTTTATTCAGGATTCCAATACACCATATTATTCTCCACTCTTTTTGCTACAAAACTGTATTTTTCAACATAATATCATTCAATGCAACGGCCTTACGCCACCTTACAGGCAGGGCCTGTATAGCCGCGAGGTACCACTATTCTGGTCGACGTGGGAGCCAACGTCTTGCTGCATGGATACTCCCCTCCCCCCCCCCCCCCCCCCACGTACTGCTTCCTGTCGAGTGCTTCCTCCATTGGGTCAAAGAGATGGAAATCGGAAAGTGCGAAATCCGGGATGTAGTGTGGATGAGGAAGAACCATCCAACGAAGTTTTGCTCCTGCTGTGAAGAATTGTCTGAGCCCTTGAGTTGTCATCGAGAAGGAAAAGTTCATTTGCATTTTTGTTGCGACGAGCAAGCTGAAGTTGTCTTTTCAGTTTGCTGGGGGTAGCAGAGGGTAACACAATACACTTCTGAGTTGATCGTTGCACCATAACGAAGGCCTTCAAACACAATAACCCCTTCAGAGTCCGTGAAGACCATCGCCATGACTTCAACGGCTGAGGGTGCGGCTTTGAACTTTTTCTTCTTCGGAGGAGAGTTGGTGTGGCGCCATGGATTGCCGTTTTATTTCCGGTTAGAAATGATGAACCCATGTTTCATCGCCTGTGACGATGTTCGACAAAAATTTGTCATTATCAGCCTCGTAACGCGCAAACCAGTTTCGCACGGATGGTCCTTCGTCGCTTTTTATCGCCTTCCGTTAGGCGGCGAGGAACCCGGCGGGCACACACCTTTGAGTACCCCAACTGGCGAACGAGTACGTCAGCACTACCAACAAGAGACATCCTTTTGAGCAGCGAGGTGTTTGATTGTGATCCATCGATCACCTAGAATGAGAGTGTCCACAAGTTCCAACACTGCAGGAGTGACAGCTGTGAGCTGCCAACCGGCATCTACATCTACGTCTACATCTATATCCATACTCCGCAAGCCACCTGACGGTGTGTGGCGGAGGGTACCTTGAGTACCTCTCTCGGTTCTCCCTTCTATTCCAGTCTCGTATTGTTCGTGGAAAGAAGGATTGTCGGTATGCCTCTGTGTGGGCTCTAATCTCTCTGATTTTATCCTCATGGTCTCTTCGCGAGATATACGTAGCAGGGAGCAATATACTGCTTGACTCCTCGGTAAGGGTATGTTCTCGAAACTTCAAAAAAGGCCCGTACCGAGCTACTGAGCGTCTCTCCTACAGAGTCTTCCACTGGAGTTTGTCTATCATCTCCGTAACGCTTTCGCGATTACTAAATGATCCTGTAACGAAGCGCGCTGCTCTCCGCTGGATCTTCTCTATCTCTTCTATCAACCCTATCTGGTACGGATCCCACATGTTGAGCAGTATTCAAGCAGTGGGCGAACAAGCGTACTGTAACCTACTTCCTTTGTTTTCGGATTGCATTTCCTTAGGATTCTTCCAATGAATCTCAGTCTGGCATCTGCTTTACCGACGATCAACTTTATATGATCATTCCATTTTAAATCATTCCTAATGCGTACTCCCAGATACTTTATGGTATTAACTGATTCCAGTTGCTGACCTGCTATATTGTAGCTAAATGATAAGGGATCTTTCTTTCTATGTATTCGCAGCACATTACACTTGTCTGCATTGAGATTCAATTGCCATTCCCTGCACCATGCATCAATCCGCTGCAGATCCTCCTGCATTTCAGTACAATTTTCCATTGTTACAACCTCTCGATATACCACAGCATCATCCGCAAAAAGCCTCAGTGAACTTCCGATGTCATCCACAAGGTCATTTATGTATATTGTGAATAGCAACGGTCCTACGACACTCCCCTGCGGCACACCTGAAATCGCTCTTACTTCGGAAGACTTCTCTCCATTGAGAATGACGTGCTGCGTTCTGTTATCTAGGAACTCTTCAATCCAATCACACAATTGTTCATTAAACGACTGTGGGGAACTGTATCGAACGCCTTGCGGAAGTCAAGAAACACGGCATCTGCCTGGGAACCCGTGTCTATGGCCCTCTGAGTCTCGTGGACGAATAGCGCGAGCTGGGTTTCACACGCGCGGCACGCGCGAGATCGAACAGCTTTGCGCGACCGTGTTGCAATGACGACATACGCCTCGCCCAACAGCTCACCGTGCTTTTGCTCACTGCCAGATCTCCGTAGACATTCTGCAGGCGCCCATGAGTCTCTGGTTTTCCGCCAAAAGAACCTCAGTAACTGTTCTCTGGTTGGAGCACGCCTCCATTACAGAATCAGTTTCGAAGGCTGCGTATAGCGCCGCCACCATCGAAACTTCATGAAACTAAAGAGACTGAAGCGAGGATATTCCACGATGTCCCACGACAGATTCCACTTTTTCTTTTTAACCGAAATTGGCTGAGAAAAAAATGTGTTGCATTACTTATTGAACGCCCCTCGTACAAGCTTCTAGGAATTGTGGAGGGGACAAGAAACCCACCTCCGGAAATGTGCCGTTTGCATATAAACACTTGTTTCCCGACGCCTGAACGAAGCTCTGTGGCAGCTGCTTAAACGAACTTATACCTACCGAGTTTGTAAAAGACAGTTCTGCTTTCAGAGATCGATCGCATGGCAGAGAAGCATCTTTGGAGGATGTCTGCGATTTAGAATACACGAAAGAAGAACGAAATCTGAAAGTTGTGACTGTAACAGACAACCATCTTTAAAGCAGTATCTTTCCTCCCTCCCACAGAGATCTTCACTCATTTAACACAAAATCAATTACCACTAAGGTTCATCTACAAGATTAGCGCTAAACCACTTACAATAGTTGGAGGTTCAAATGGTTCAAATGGCTGTGAGCACTACGGGACTTAACATCTAAGGTCATCAGTCCCCTAGAACTTAGAACTACTTAAACCTAACTAACCTAAGGACATCACACACATCCATATCCGAGGCAGGATTCGAACCTGCGACGGTAGCGGTCCTGCGGTTCCAGACTGAAGCGCCTAGAACCGCTCGGCCACACCGGCCGGCAGTAGTTGGATGAAAATGAATTCTTAGGTCAGCCATGCATAATGTCAGAAACAGAAAACCATTCTAAGCTAATGAAGACTATCAAAGCTGCCAGCTGCTACGCTATTAGACTGAGCAAGCGTAGAGTTCCGAACAAAAGTTCAAACAGTAACAGCGTAGGCGATAATGAATATGAACAATTATACTGACAGAAAATAGTCTCCATTATAGCCGAGTAAAACACTGGTGGTTTTGCAGATTCCATCAGAGAAGGAACAGAAGATCTCGCATCTAAGAACTTTAGTCCTATATTTGCACCGTAACATCTGTATAATACTGTTTCAAGAATGAGAATTGAAAGGATAGTAACAGTACTCAAGAAATTTTATTCCAGAATGAACTGTATTCACGCCTAGGAAATTATATGGCCGTAATCCAATTCCTCACATTCAAGTAACCATACACAAGATGGCTACGAAAAGAAAGTAATCATTACTATTGTTCTCAGAAACATAAATGTGGCGCTTGTCACCAAAATATTCGCACATTATGCATATCGAATATGTCCAGAGACATCTTGCTGGTGAATGAAGCAAGGAATCACTGCAGAAGTGAAGTAACTGTGGTACAGCAGGAGAAAATTAAATGGTTTTGCAGTCAGTATAAATACGGAAGTCTCTTCCTGTGGCTGTTCAGCTTCGATCCAATTAACCAGCCACACAATCCAGAAAGTAGATACGAATAATACTTTGTAGAGAGAGAGTTTAGGACAGATTAAAGTAAAACAAATATTGAGAGAAGTTGTCAACATGCTTCGAAGAAAACTACTTCAAGTCGAACTTAGATAACGCCTAAGTATGTCCATTCCATGTTGTCAACAAAAAGACAGTGCACGTCTCAACAATAAATACAGTACGTAACGAACAAAATCAATACAGAAACTCGACATTATGGAAAACGTAATTACTCCTTTTACTTTCTCCTAAAATGTTTCATAGACGGGGAGCAGCGGCCAGCAGCAGTAGTATTTAGCTTGTACACCGCTTTTAGTTTAATCTCTTCCTGCATGGTTCTGTGTAGAAGTGAAGAGTAACTGTCTTTGTCTGTGCTGACTGATATTTATTATTTTTTCCAATTTTTGAACTATTTTGAAAGCGCGAACATCACTTGACCTTAGCAACGAGCCAACTTTAGCCATATTAATTGCCACAGTTCTTCATACCTTGGAACCACACACTTTACATGCTTTTATTTGTTTCATGTAGCCCACTCAAGCAGATTTAACCATAGCGATGTATACCTCGCGATTCCGTTTGTTGTTTACAGTTTTTAAGAGTATTGGTCATTGTCGACACTGCTGCGCCTTCCGACGTGTTTGATTTTGGTTAATGGCAGACAGCAGCTGGGGGAGGGTGGAGGGTGAGTGTAGGTGACTACTGCGCCCCTACTCCTGAGCAGCAGTTGTGGGGGTGTTCCCCACTGCTTAAATTACTCATCTATTGGTACGGGGATCTCCCCTCGCCCATCCCCTACCCACCACGGCCCGAAGGTCCGTACTTTCACGCAGAAGGGAGTGGTTACTCATTATTGGGAGCTCGTGATAGGCGGCCGAAGGAGCCGAGCGGCCCAGTTCGTGTAGAAAGTCCAGTGTGGGCTTCTTATTCTGGGGATTTTGAGAGAGACGTGGGTGACATTCTGTCGGCGTCTGTTCAACGCTGTGGATGAAACTGGTCGCAAGTCGTGGCTCACCTCGGCACCAGTGGTATTTGTCGTGTGGGTTCAGATGCCATCCCCGCTTCCTTCCCGACGGGTGGCTGAAGTGGTTGAAAGCCGCTGAAAGCCAAAGACTGCGTCGATTCAGAGAAAATATGAGTGCAGATTTCTTGACCTGCGTTATCGGGTGAAGAGTTGTATTGTCCCCCTAACAGGTCAGACCTGGATAACACTCTAGGCGCACGTCCCGTGTGCGGCCCTGACTCTTCAAGAGCGTACGCCTCGTCCACGGCGGTGGCAGTTCAGTTCTTGGCATGCCCACTGTACGTGACCGCGTCTTGGTCACGTACTTTGAGCTCGCGAAGTTTGTAGTGCGACATGTATATGAGGGATCTGTTTAGGTTAGAGAAATCGCTCTTTATACTAGATCTTGTACAACAAGGTTCCGTGTGCAGGTAACAAAAATGGTTCAAATGGATCTAAGCTCTAAGGGACTTAACTTCTGAGGTCATCAGTCCCCTAGAACTTAGAATTACTTAAACCTAACTAACTAACTAACTAATCTCTAAAAAGGACCATCACAGAAGTTGGGAAGGAAAACATAGGTACAAAGAAGGTAGCTGCGAAGAAACCATGGGTAACAGAAGAAACACTTCAGTTGATTGATGAAAGGAGGAAGTACAAACATGTTTCGGGAAAATCAGGAATACAGAAATACAAGTCGCTGAGGAATGAAATAAATAGGAAGTGCAGGGAAGCTAAGACGACATGGCTGCAGGAAAAATGTGAAGACATCGAAAAAGATATGATTTTCGGAAGGACAGACTCAGCATACAGGAAAGACAAAACAACCTTTGGTGACATTAAAAGCAACGGTGGTAACATTAAGAGTGCAACGGGAATTCCACTGTTAAATGCAGAGGAGAGAGAAGATAGGTGGAAAGAATACATTGAAAGCCTCTATGAAGGTGAAGATTTGTCTGATGTGATAGAAGAAGAAACAGGAGTCGATTTAGAAGAGATAGGGGATCCAGTATTAGAATCGGAATTTAAAAGAGCTTTGGAGGACTTACGGTCAAATAAGGCAGAAGGGATAGATAACATTCCATCAGAATTTCTAAAATCATTGGGGGAAGTGGCAACAAAACGACTATTCACGTTGGTGTGTAGAATATATAAGTCTGGCGATATACCATCTGACTTTCGGAAAAGCATCATCCACACAATTCCGAAGACGGCAAGAGCTGACAAGTGCGAGAATTATCGCACAATCAGCTTAACAGCTCATGCATCGAAGCTGCTTACAAGAATAATATACAGAAGAATGGAAAAGAAAATTGAGAATGCGCTAGGTGACGATCAGTTTGGCTTTAGGAAAAGTAAAGGGACGAGAGAGGCAATTCTGACGTTACGGCTAATAATGGAAGCAAGGCTAAAGAAAAATCAAGCCACTTTCATAGGATTTGTCGACCTGGAAAAAGCGTTCGACAATATAAAATGGTGCAAGCTGTTCGAGATTCTGAAAAAAGTAGAGGTAAGCTATAGGGAGAGACGGGTCATATACAATATGTACAACAACCAAGAGGGAATAATAAGAGTGGACGATCAAGAACGAAGTGCTCGTATTAAGAAGGGTGTAAGACAAGGCTGTAGCCTTTCGCCCCTACTCTTCAATCTGTACATCGAGGAACCAATGATGGAAATAAAAGAAAGGTTTAGGAGTGGAATTAAAATACAAGGTGAAAGGATATCAATGATACGATTCGCTGATGACATTGCTATCCTGAGTGAAAGTGAAGAATAATTAAATGATCTGCTGAACGGAATGAACAGTCTAATGAGTACACAGTATGGTTTGAGAGTAAATCGGAGAAAGACGAAGGTAATGAGAAGTAGTAGAAATGAGAACAGCGAGAAACTGAACATCAGGATTGATGGTCACGAAGTCAATGAAGTTAAGGAATTCTGCTACCTAGGCAGTAAAATAACCAATGACGGACGGAGCATGGAGGACATCAAAAGCAGACTCGCTATGGCAAAAAAGGCATTTCTGACCAAGAGAAGTCTACTAATATCAAATACCGGCCTTAATTTGAGGAAGAAATCTCTGAGGATGTACGTCTGGAGTCCAGCATTGTATGGTAGTGAAACATGGACTGTGGGAAAACCGGAACAGAAGAGAATCGAAGCATTTGAGATGTGGTGCTATAGACGAATGTTGAAAGTTAGGTGGACTGATAAGGTAAGGAATGAGGAGGTTCTACGCAGAATCGGAGAGGAAAGGAATATGTGGAAAACACTGATAAGGAGAAGGGACAGGATGATAGGACATCTGCTAAGACATGAGGGAATGACTTCCATGGTACTAGAGGGAGCGGTAGAGGGCAAAAACTGTAGAGGAAGACAGAGATTGGAATACGTCAAGCAAATAATTGAGGACGTAGGTTGCAAGTGCTACTCTGAGATGAAGAGGTTAGCACAGGAAAGGAATTCGTAGCGGGCCGCATCAAACCAGTCAGTAGACTGATGACAAAAAAAAAAAAACAACTTAAGGACATCACACACATCCATGCCCGAGGCAGGATTCGAACCTGCGATCGTAGCGGTCGTGCGGTTCCAGACTGCAGCTCCTAGAACCGCTCGGCCACCACGGCCGGCTGTGCAGATAACCTACAATTGTTATAAAGTGTTATGTAGGTCACAAAAATAAAACTTAAATCTATTAGTTCGTTACTGACACTTGGAACAAAAGTTGGTTGGAACCAGAAATAAACAGCAGTGAAATATTAAGCTCAGAATGGAAAATATACCGAAATGATAGGCTGGATATGGATGTTAGTGGCATATCTGTTACCGCGATGAATTTTGTATTACTTAGTGAGATGAGTACAGAACCAGAATATGACGTTATCTGGGTTAGGATAATATCTAAACGTGGGACTAAAGTAGCGCTTGGCTGTTACTGCCATCCTCCTTCATAAAATATCGAATGGTGCGAAACTTGACGGAATATCGAGAACGAATCGCGCGTAGTGTGCCCAGTCATACCATAGCGACAAGGAGAGACTTAAATCTGCCATCTGTAGACTTGGTGACGCACGCATTTAGATCGGGAAGTAGCAGGAAAAATATTGCGATGCTATGCTAAACGTATTTTCTGGAAATTATTTGTATCATTTAGTCAAACAGCCTACCCCAAGAGAAACTCATTGGACCTGCTGGCAGTAAACAGACGTCAACTTTTCCATTCAGTAATCGCAGAGATACAAATCAACTACCACGAGTCTGTTATGTACACGAAGACTCGCAAGACCGCTGACGAAACTACAGACTTACCTCACTAAAGTCAATTACTGACAGAATTTAAAATGTTGTGCTAGCGCGTGTGATGACTTTACTGGAGACCCAAGAATTCCTATCTAGGAATACTTTCCACAAGCATCGATCGTGTGAAACCCGATTTGCTCGATTCAAAAATAGTTCAAATGGCTCTGAGCACTATAGAACTTAACATCTGAGGTCATCAGTCCCCTAGAACTTAGAACTACTTAACCCTAACTAACCTAAGGACATCACACACATCCATGCCCGAGGCAGGATTCGAACCTGCGACGTAGCGGCCACGCGGTTCCAGACTCAAGCGCGTAGAACCGCTCGGCCACACTAGCCGGTTGCTCTATTCATTCACGAAATTGAGGAGGCAGTAGACAGCGGATTTCGGATTGTCAGATTGATACCGTATATCTTCACTTTCAGAAGGCCTTCGATACAATTCCACACCGTCGCCTAGCAAGCAAAACTCGTGTTTACAAGAATTCCCGAACGGATATGAAGTTCATCAGAGACAAGAGTATCGCAAGGACTGCCCCAGGCAAGTATGACAGGTCCGCTCTTATCCTCCATGTAAATAAATGATATGACGGATAGGGTGAGCAGCAGTCTGCGGTTATTTGCTGATGACGCTGTGATGTCCGGGACGTGTCATCGTTGAGTGACTGTAGGAGACTACAAGACGAATAAAAAAAAAATTCTGGTTCGTGTGATGAAAGGCAGCTAGCCCTAAATGTAGAAAAACGTAAGGTAATGTTTGAATATAGTATCTGTAGTGTACTGCTTTACAGTCACGTTGATTAAATGTCCAGGCGCAACATTGCAAAACGATATGAAATGTGGCGAACGTGTAAGTGCTGCACGAACGAAGACGAATGGTCGACTTCCATTTATTGGGAGAATTGTAGGGAAATGTAGCTTATCTTTCAAGGAGATGAGATCGCGTACAGAACACTAGCGTGACCCAGAGTACTGCTCGATTGTTTGGGATCCCCACCAGGTCAGAAGACATCGAAGCAATACACAGAGGCGGGTCGCCAATTCGTTATCAATGCATACGGATATACTTCGTGAACTCAAATGGGAATCCCTGGACGGAAGGCGGGGATCTTTTTGTGGAACATTATTGAGGAAATTTAGAGAACCGATATTTGAAGGTGATTGCAGTACAATTCTGCTGCCACCAACATACATTTTGCTTAAGATCCACGAAGATGAGAAAAATTATGACTCGCGCGGAGGCACATAGACAGTCGTTTCTCCCTCGTTCCATTTGTGAGTAGAACAGGAAAGGAAACGATTAGTAGTGGTACAATGTACCCTGATCCGTGTACCATGCTGTGGCTTGCGGAGTATGCCTACATACATGGAGATTGGATTGAAGACTGCCTAGGAACGGATATCAGTACATCGTTCTTAATGGAGAGACGGTGTCAGAAGACGAGGCTGTGTCCAACTCACCTCAAGACAGAGCGCGCCGGCCTCGGTGGTCTCGCGGTTCTAGGCGCTCAGTCCGGAACCGCGCGACTGCTACGGTCGCAGGTTCGAATCCTGCCTCGGGCATGGATGTGTGTGATGTCCTTAGGGTAGTTAGGTTTAAGTAGTTCTAAGTTCTAGGGGACTGATGACCTAAGATGTTAAGTCCCATAGTGCTCAGAGCCATTTGAACCATTTGAATTAGAAGACAGCGCGCTGTTCACTTTACATATAAATGGCCTGCCGGATGAAGCCTGCGACCCTACGAGGCTGCTCGTACACGACGCAAGTGTCTGCAGTGAGGTGACATCCCCAGCAACTTGTTACGAAATACGTGTTACGAGGGATCTGGAGGAGCTCAGCTGACGCTCTACACAAATAAATACGCGTGAATGGATAAATAGACCATCGTTTGACCACTCGATCGACGAGCGGTCGATGGAACCAATCACAGCTTTAAAGTATCTTAGAGTTTCTGTGCATCGTGATTTAACGTAGACTGTCCAGATAAATTTAAATGCGGGGGAGGAAAAATACCAAGGAAATATGATTCACACACGAAAACGTTCGCCTACAAAACCAGTTTTTCAGTTTGATCGTCGAAATGGGACTCTTATCAACTTGGATTAACGGAAGGCCCAGCAAAAATTCGAGACGAACTGCACGATTCCTCAGAGGTATGTTTAGTGAGTGTGAGAAAGACTTTACGTCATCTCCAGAGGGAACTAGTCAGTTGCCCTACTGAAAAATATCTAAAGCCATATGCTTTACAGTTTTCATGGTTAATTACGTTCAATTTTAATTTGCACGTTCTTGTTTTTCTTTTGCAGAAAACTGTTTATGGCGACTTTCAAGCATACAGTACATGAAATTCAGTTTGTTTGTGAATTGATATAAACGACACTTTTATATTTTTTGCTTCCGTCGTTACTCCAGAATTTTTTTCTGTTACGAAATGAATGCTCTTAAACTCAGAAGACTATTGCTTTTGATACCGAAAATTGGATAAATATTGCGGAATACCAAAGGGGAAAACCATAAATTATGCTTTCTGGGAACGGAACTTGAATTAAGTTCAAAATGGTTCAAATGGCTCTGAGCACTATGGGACTTAACATCTGAGGTCATCAGTCCCCTAGAACTTAGAACTACTTAAACCTAACTAACCCAAGGACATCACACACATCCACGCCCGAGGCAGGATTCGAACCTGCGATCGTAGCGGTCTCGCGGTTCCAGACTGAAGCGCCTAGAACCGCTCGGCCACAAGGGGCGGCCTTGAATTAAGTGCTTGGTACCAAAGTAAAAGAGAAACGCTCATCGCGGAGCGGTATTGTCACGAGGAAACCCGTCGATGAACACTTCTACCATATCTGAGATTGGTGGTTCTATCGTGAAATATGAGGCCGTAGTCACAGAAGATATAGTTAGCTCCTTCCTAATCCATTGGCTCGTATTTTCCAGTTTTTATACTCAGGACGCCAACCCACCTGAGTCGATAGCATTCGTCCTACGCAACACGTCAGCCACAGATGGCCCTCTGTGAAAAGCGACGAAGACGTCCTCAAGCAGGACAGTTCAGGTCCTAAATACATAGAGCCACATGCGAGTTCAAACTGGCTCACCTTAAGATTATCAGACGAAACTGCCTTCATTCCACATTGAAAGAATATTCGGTTTTCTTGGCTGCAAATTGTCCTAAATATGGGGCTTGACCAACATAATAGTGAAGAAGATAAACAACAAGGCACACGGTTGTGCAGTGAAAGAATTTTGCTGAAATAATGAGACGACTCTAGAACCTAGCTTGGAGGTGGACAACTTATTCGCGAATTAGATATTAGATCGTCTTCTTGATACATTCCCCATGATCTATTTTATACGATACCGAAAGAATTATCCCGACATTCGCCTTAAGCGATTTAGTGAAATCATGAAAAATCTAAACCTCGATGGCCAGATGGCGACTTCAACGGTCACCTTCCTGCACACGGGTTCCGGCTCTTACCACCGTGCCACATCGCTCACTTCCTACTCTGTGTGTGTCACAAATGTTCACAGCAGTCGATACTACAGTGAAGTACAGAACAACGTCATATTAGCTTCACAGCTATTGGTATCTATGTAATTTTTGTTTATTAGCCAAAGATATTTTTTAATTAGGGTTATTTCTCAGCCAGATTAATAAAAGAAATTTGGGCTGGCCAAGTATCGATTTGTCTTACAATTCTGATCGTACTCAGATCCATTTCCGTGTAAATACGATGATTATGATGGTTTGTTATGAAAATTTATGTTATGTTCGACGCAAAGAGGTTAAGCTATAGTGACAGGTTGATCTTGTAGTGGCTATGATACAGATTCGAACGAATGTGCTTTCAGCATGCTTCTGTATATAGTCGATAAGCGCTTAAAGTTTCTTCAGCGAAGTCACACCTTGATCATTATCGTCCCTCAGTACAAAAACCAAGGCACTGCCACGTCTCTAATAATGTCGATGAAGAACCTGTCGCAGCATTAAGGAACTGGCCACCGGATGCAGAGGTAGTGGAATGGTAAATGAATCGCTTCATTACTCTCAAATGGCGTATCAGATCGTAGTCACTTTTCGTGGCTCACTTAGCCTATCTGGAGACACTGCCCCCGCAGGATGAGGCTGGAATCGTGCCTGTCAGCTGATGTCCTCCAGGCTCTGGCAGCGCGTCATGTGGTCCCAAGGAGAGGCGTGGCTGTTCTCCAAACACAATTCGCTGCGAGCGGCATTACACGCGGGCTGCCGCTGACACGGCAGCAGCGAACGCGGCGCCGCTGAGATGATAATGGACAGGTTTTATAAGGCACGCCGACAGCCTCTGCGGTGCACGTGTGGCTGCGTGAAACAAGCTGCGGGACCTCCGCTTGGCTGGCTGCTATGGTCTGCTAGTGACTAGCTGGCTGTCACACATCGAGAGTCAGGTACGAACGCAGAGTAAATGTCGTCTTCGACAGTGCAGTAGTAATGCAGTGAAAAATGTTAATTTTGGCACTCACTTGGGCATCGGTTAAGTTCACAACGTCTTTGTCAGGAGAGTGTGGTGCCCAGACAGATGTCAAACAGAACGATAGGCTGTCCTGTATAATAAATAGCAAAGAACGAAATTGTGATATAAAGGACACATGTGAAGAACAAGAACAACTGCACACAGTGGATGTCAAAGATTTTGCTGTCTGCATAGTGATAGTGACTGAGACGGGAGAAGATGTAAACATACAGTCTGACATACTGAGCAGAGGGGCAGTTTTCGTCTCTAGTTTTTTTCGGGCTTAGTAGTTGAGGATCTTGTAGCTGTGTCGGCACGTAATTGTGGAGTTTGAAGCTGAAAGAGTTTTGTGAGTGTTGATTATTCAGACCGACGGGTGGAGGAGATACTTGCGTACTGTTTCGCTGTAAACCGAACAAAGTAATAAAGAATGCAGCTGAAACGAGACTCAGCAGAGATTCATTCAGAGAGCAGTAGCTGACAAGTTCCTACTGTTACTTCATCTACGATGAAGCCCATTAAGAATCTCAGTTGTTTACAGCGGTCATACAAATGTGTGATTCTGATAGCCCTTGACTTGTATGAGTGGAGGGTCAGGTTTGTACATGTGGAAGGGTTACAACCTAGTCCTTACTCGCAACGGTCTTTCGTTTCTTCTAGGCATTTCCATCCACCATGAACCAAGGACGTTGCCGAGTTGGGGTGGCTTGTGTACCTCATCAATGCAGATAGCCGTACTGTAGGAGCCATCACAACGGAGGAGTGTCTTTGGACAGGCCAGTCAAACATGTGTTCTTGAAGAGAAGCAGCGGCCTTTTCAGTAGCTACAGAGGCAACATGACTGATTGATCTGGCCTTGTAACTACGGCCAACATGTCCTTTCTATGCCCGTAGCATGGCTGAAAGCAGGTGGAAAGTACAACAATCATTTTTCCCGAGGGCATGCAGCTCTACTGTATGGCTGAATGGTGATGACATCCTCTGGGGCAAAGTATTCCGGAGGTAAAATAGTTCCCCATCTTGAACTCTCAGTAGAGACTACTCAGGAGGATGTCCTCGTCAGGGAAAACAACACTGACATTCTATAGGACGGAGCGTGGAATGTTAGAACCCTTAATCGAGTAGGTCGGTTAGAAAATTTAAACAGGCAGATGGGTAAGTTGAAGTTAGATGTAGTAGCAGGATGGTTGGTTGGTTGGTTTAGGGTAAGGGGGCCAAACTGCCAGGCCATAGCCCCATCGGATTAGGGGAGGATGGAATGAAGTCGATCGTGCCCTTTTAAAGGAACCATCGCGACATTTGCCTGAAGCGATTTAGGGAAACCACGGAAAACATAAATCAGAAGCGCCAGATGCGGGTTCGAACCGTCGCCCTCCCGCATGCAAGTCCAGCGTGCTAACCACTGAGCCACCTCGCTCAGTATGGCAAGATGAGCAGGACTACTGCTCGGGTGAATACAGAGCGATAAATACTAAATTAAATAGGAATCGGTCTAAAAAGAAACAAGGAAACAGAAATGCGGGTAATCTACTATGAACAGCAGATCCGAGACAGATGTGAAGCCAACACCCACCACAGTAGTAGAAGTATAAATGCATTGATTAGTATAATGGACTCGCGTTAGAGAGGACGACTGTTCAACTTACATCTGGCCACCCAGATTTCCCGTGATTTCCCTAAATCGCTCAAGGTAACTGTCTGGATGGTTCCTTTGAGAAGGGCGCGGCTAATTCGCTTTCCCATCCTTTGGTAGTCCGTCC
The DNA here is from genome assembly GCF_023864275.1 of Schistocerca cancellata. Classification (NCBI taxonomy): domain Eukaryota; kingdom Metazoa; phylum Arthropoda; class Insecta; order Orthoptera; family Acrididae; genus Schistocerca; species Schistocerca cancellata. Next base: position 732,662,370 of record NC_064626.1, read on the forward strand.
GTGCTTGTGCTCGGTCTCCAATGACCGCGCTCTGGACACTTTGTTAAACTTCCATCTTCCATTATTCCTTCGCAATCATCGCTAACTCTTGGTTTAAGAATAATGAAAGAACGTTGTGTACATGGAAGAAACCTGAATAAACTGGAAAGTTTCAATTGATAATATAATGGTAAGATAGAAACCAGATTTTAAACTGTTATGTAAGATCAGGGGCAGATGTGGACTCTGATCATAATTGTTTGGTTATGAACAGCAGATCATAACTGAATAAATCGAAAAATAAAGATAGGAAATTAAGGAGATTGGACATGGACAGAGGTTGTTGAGCGCGCGTAAGGCAACGATTGAATGAAACAGGGAAAAGGATTAAAGCAGAAAACGAATGGGTAGCTTTCCGTGATGAAGTAGTGAAGGTAGTAAAGGATCGAGTAGGTAGAAAGACAAGGCCTAGTAGAGATCCTAGGGTATCACAGGATATATTGAATTTAAAAATAAATAAAAATGAAGCAAATGAAGTATGCGACCGGGAAACAGAAGACTATTAATGAGGCTGATAGAAAGAGCAAAGTGGCTAAGCAGGAAAAGCTAGACGACAAATGCAGATCTACAGAAGCATTTATAACTAGGGAAAGATAGATACCACCTATAGTAAATTACAGAAGCCTTCGGAGAAAAGAGAAGCAACTGTGTGAATGTCAAGAGCTCAGGTGGAGAACCACTACTAAGCAAAGGAGGGAACGCTAAAGACGTAAAGGATATATACAGAGTGTCGCTCCTAAGAGTCGTAGGGTGTTTCGGGCAAATACGTGCAATTTAGTTTTTGCAACGTGTAGCTGGAGTCAACCCAAACAAATCCTGCTCATCACGTCTTTCATGCGACGCCCAGCGTCAATGCAGAGGGTCGGTTTATTTTCGATTACAAACAAAATTATTTTTAAAGTGGTATTTATGTACCTACTCGACAGAGTGGTCCCAAATTAGTCTAGTGCCATGTTTGTTTTATCAGTGTGTACTAACAGGGACAGTAAAACACCAAGAATAACTAGTAGTTCAGCGTGGACAGCATAGTCTTGGCCGCGCTGAATACGACAACCGTGCAGAAGGGTTCTTTTATGAATGTTTCGTAATAGATCTTAAAGAGCGTGCCACCGATAAGAAAGTATCCAAACGCGACCTGGAGGCATCGTCCATTAGTTCATGGCAGAGAGAGTACCTGTGCGATGTGGACCCTCCTGGACACCACATGGTATTTTACATGTAGTGAAGAATCGAGTTGGTGGAGGAGATCTTATTGCACTGCCATGAGGATAAGTTGGAGAATACGCCGAAAACTGAAGGCAGCTGAGCAGCGCACGGTAGGGTACCAACGTATCACAGGGTATGTACACATGGGAGGGGTGCTAAGTAATCATGTGAGAGGCCGCGTTCAATGGGCATGGCCGAGGATTTAGCCACATTCATGGTATTGTCTGCAGCAGTTCTGTACGTTGACAATAAACCGAGAACAATTAGTGTTTCGGTCTGCGAGTCCACGAAGAGGAGGAGGTCGTCCGCATGCGCACGACAACGAAAAGTGTGCTGTCTCTTGGAGAGACCACAAACACGAGTCGTCAAGAAAGGTCCAAAAATGGCATGGGCCGAAGTGCTGCCCCTTGGAGTGCAGATGTGAGTTCCAGAGAGACGTAAATCCTGCGAAGTCGGCTGGAGGAGTGACCCACCTGGTAAGCATGTCCAGGTGCGTTGCAGTGACGAACTTCCCAAGTGTCGCAGAGCAATAAATCACAGACGACAAGGCGGAGTTCTTGACTTGTGTTATAGTGGGGAATTAGATCCAAAGAGTGCAGGACACTAATAAAATCACCCCCAAGCAAGTAGTGGTCGCAGTGCCCAAGAAATAAGGATGCAATTTTTCTAGAGTCGTGCCCTGTCGTGTCTGCGGGTGGAGTCTGGGAAGACATGTGTCGTGTGCTACAGGGATGCTTTCGCAGCCATAGATGGCTATGTCATGTCCGAGGTGGTCACGAGAGGTGGAATAAGTGGTATATCCCGCGACGTGAGGAAGTGTAGCCATGTGGACTTGCTGTAGTAGTGCGATGTCGACGTCTAATGCCCTCGCAGATCTTGAATTTTCACTCGGGAGCTAATGTTGTTCGAGTTGATCTTTGCTATTTGGTACGTTTGGGAGTCGAATTCACCCGTGAAAGGGAATTCCATCAGTGAGAGGTGAGGAGGAGAGAGGCAATGGCGAGCCATGCTGTACACCACCTGAGTGTGTTGGCGTCAGCGTAACTAGTTCTCCGTCTGGAGTAATTCCGTCTCCACTGTGTGGTTTGAGTTCTCGTCGAAGTCGCTGTCATTGTGGCGTTCTTATGTTCTACCTCGTCAATAGGAGCGGAGGACGTCTCGGCGGCAGTCGTAACGGAGGAGCCCATTGGTAAAGAGCACTTGTATGAGCCGGCGGAGTAGGTACCGGCGCAGCCACATCTGGCGTCGCGTTGTCGTCATTGTTGCGTTAGATTAGCTTATCTTCAGCCTCGTCTGGATGGACGGCCTCTGAAGCCTCAGATGGAGGTGAGTTTTCTCGTTCCGTCACCGTAAGATGCCTCCTAATGCGCTGTTTAGGTGAACGTTGTTTACGTTTCCGTCCCTCTGTGTCGGAAGACGGGAGGGAGTTCTGGCGGCCAGGGATGAAGGCAGACGCGGTGGCGATGAGAGACGTGACGTCCATAGTATTGGTGGGGACGGGTCGACAGTCATCACTGTTGGTAGCGGCGCAGAAATCGCGTCAGGTTGTGAGCGTGACGCGTCGAACCCTACGTTATCTATGGCAGCCCGAATGGATGTCGATACGCGTTCCGACTGCCTACGGTCGGCAGGAGGAAAAGAGAGCACAGATGCGTAGGTGATCGGTAAAACATTCGTCGGAGACGCCTCGGCAGCAGCCGGAAATTTGGTGATGTGGCACTGAAGGCACTCAGTCCTGAGGTAGGCTTCTTTGCCGCATCATAATAACGACCGCGTGACACCTGCTGACGGCACGTGGTAATAGGAATCGATGGTGATCTGTTGTTCACCGAGAAGAACGGAGTACGTTTGGAATTGTGCCTAGCGTTCTGCAGTGTGATCATGTACTGTGTCATAGAGGCGGAAAGCCGCGACAACGTCTTCTTCTGGGAGCTCCAATGGTAGTGCGCACGCCCAGGCCCGTGTGGTCGACAGTTGCCGCACCGAAATTGCCATCGGCGTGTAAACAGAGTAGTCGGTGTTTTGCGCCACGAAATATTCGTTCTCACGCTGCGTCACTGACGACTTTGACGTACAACTTACTTCCTAAGATGGACAAATGAATGTCCAAAATGTCGGTAGCTGGGTCTTACCTTCGTCGCGTAGGAAGCTTTTGGTAGGGTGTAATGATTGCAGAAGATGAATTCTAGTGTTGCTCTGCAGAAACCGTTGGCCATCGTTTAAATACACATAAACGACATGTAAGTGACCGTCGCCGACAGTAAATACCAGCGAACGAGCACGCTCTGCAGCTGGAAACACACAGCAAGCCAGCACTGCACGGCTGCGAAAGCTGTACTGACTTAGACTACCAGGACACTATCCATGAGCGACTCAAATTTCCAATACATCGTACGCTGCAATGCAGCGTGCCTCGTCCATTAACCTCTACTCACAAATTATTGATTCCTGTAGGATTCAGACGATATTTGTGTTATGTGTGTCGACAGAAGTGCCGACACAGTGTTATTATGAAGGGGCCGAATAGGGCACGCGTCAACTCACGCCGTCCTGCGTTAAGTCTGAAACAGGATACTTAATGAATGCTATAAAGAAAATAACGTAATGTCGGTTTACTTAACTTTATTATCCTTGTGGTATACTTCATTTATGATGAATACAAGTAAGACTCTCTCCAGATATGATTAACTGCGCCTTGCTAGGTCGTAGCTATGGACTTAGCTGAAGGCTATACTAACTGTCTCTCGGCAAATGAGAGGAAGGCTTCGTACGTCTAGTCGCTAGCAATGTCGTCCGTACAACTGGGGCGAGTGCTAGACCGTCTTTCTAGACCTGCCATGTGGTGGCGCTAGGTCTGCAAGTACTGATGGCGGCGACACGCGGGTCCGACATGTACTAATGGACCGCGGCCGATTTAAGCTACCACCTAGCAAGTGTGGTGTCTGGCGGTGACACCACATTCCTCCCCCGCAAATCGGCGAACGGTCGTGTTATAAGGCTTCCGCCCGCCGTGGGGAGGGCCCCATGGTGACGTATGCGATGAGGTGGGGAGCCTAACAACAGGCGAGGCTGTGCCACCCGCACCCGGCCATTCGGTCCGAGGGGAGCTAGGAAACGCCTGGAAACCTACTCCAGGGTGCACGTCAACATGCGGCGTATGCGCCCGTAATGAGACAGGGTCGACCTCCATTGCGTCGGGGTATCCGACACGCGATGACGCCATGTGGTCCAGAGCGGGCAAGAGGTCCAGGGCGGACGACAGCTGGTCACGGGAAGCGATCGGCGGCGCGTGACCCAGGGAGGCGGTTGGCGGCTGCAGCGAAGCGTCCTCTGCGGGCGGCGGCGGCGGCGGCGGCGGCGGCGCGACGCCACGAGGCAAAATGGAAGGCATCGTCGGTAACACCTGGGGATGAGGCGAGCCAGTAGATGGGTCCCCAGGGCGCTGACCGGACGGCTCCGTCGCTGAAAGCAGACGGGGAGCGGCAGAACCCAAGCGACGACAGAGGCGCAGCTGATTGAGATGCCGACGCACCTCACCAGAGGCCCCCAAAACCAAATACATCGCGCGGCCGAGGCAGCGAAGAATGCGCCCTGCGAGCCAACGCCGTGAACCGCGATAAGTACGATAGAATACGACGTCGCCAGGAGCAAAAGCAGGAGTCTGCCGCTGCACAGGAACCTGATGCGGCGGATGCAGCAAAGACATCAAGGTTCGATGAGGACGACCGTGAAGCAACTCAGCCGGCGAGCGACCATCGCGGGGCTGAGAGCGATACGAAGACAGAAAGAGCAACAACGCGTCCTCCCGAGAATGCGACTCTTTCAACTTCAACATCTGTGACTTAAAAGTCCGGACCAAACGTTCAGCGGCACCGTTTGACTGAGGCGAAAACGGCGCGGATGTCAGATGTTGAATACCATTGGCCTGGCAGAATGACTGAAATTCTGCGGACATGAATTGTGGACCATTGTCGGAAACAATAGTCTGTGGAAGACCTTCAATGCAAAAGATAGCAGACAACGCTTGGATGGCGGCTGATGACGTCGTGGAAGACATCCGGACAACAAAAGGAAAATTACTGAAGGAATCGACAACAACCAACCATCGAGCATTCCAGAATGGACCAGCAAAATCTATGTGTAAGCGTTGCCAAGGGGAAGTGGCTTTCGGCCATGCAAAGAATTTCCGCGGCGGTGCTGATTGTTGTTCGGCACACGCCATGCAAGAAGAGCACATATTCGTAATCGCAGCATCGATTCCGAACCAAGTACAGTGCTGACGAGCAAGTTGTTTCGTACGCACTATACCCCAATGTCCTTGGTGGAGAAGCTTTAAGACAGATGACTGTAACGAACGTGGGACCACGACCCTAGACTGATCATTATCAGAACGCAACAACAAAACACCACGTCGTACAAAAAGTCTCTCCTTGTGAGCAAAAAATCGGCGAACCATCGGATCCTCGATCCGTGACTTCGACAAGGGCCATTGCGTAGTAACAAAACGCAAAACGGTAGCAAGGACAGGGTCTGCAGCTGTGGCTGTAGCTACACGACGAAAATCAATCGGAAACGATTCGACCACGTCATCAGTTTCCGCATCAATGAACATGCAAGCAAGTTCGGAAGAATCGAATGGTTTATCCTCGGCAACAGGCAAACGGGACAACGCATCAGCGTTGCCGTGCTTTGCACGCGTGGGTTCGGATCCCATCCTCGTCGCCAATGTTATGTGTGTCGACAGAAGTGCCGACACAGTGTTATTATGAAGGGGCCGAATAGGGCACGCGTCAACTCACGCCGTCCTGCGTTAAGTCTGAAACAGGATACTTAATGAATGCTATAAAGAAAATAACGTAATGTCGGTTTACTTAACTTTATTATCCTTGTGGTATACTTCATTTATGATGAATACAAGTAAGACTCTCTCCAGATATGATTAACTGCGCCTTGCTAGGTCGTAGCTATGGACTTAGCTGAAGGCTATACTAACTGTCTCTCGGCAAATGAGAGGAAGGCTTCGTACGTCTAGTCGCTAGCAATGTCGTCCGTACAACTGGGGCGAGTGCTAGACCGTCTTTCTAGACCTGCCATGTGGTGGCGCTAGGTCTGCAAGTACTGATGGCGGCGACACGCGGGTCCGACATGTACTAATGGACCGCGGCCGATTTAAGCTACCACCTAGCAAGTGTGGTGTCTGGCGGTGACACCACAATTTGTGCATCCACACTGAAACAAACACCAAGAAACTGTTGTGCACTTACAAAAATGTATATACACTCCTGGAAATTGAAATAAGAACACCGTGAATTCATTGTCCCAGGAAGGGGAAACTTTATTGACACATTCCTGGGGTCAGATACATCACATGATCACACTGACAGAACCACAGGCACATAGACACAGGCAACAGAGCATGCACAATGTCGGCACTAGTACAGTGTATATCCACCTTTCGCAGCAATGCAGGCTGCTATTCTCCCATGGAGACGATCGTAGAGATGCTGGATGTAGTCCTGTGGAACGGCCTGCCATGCCATTTCCACCTGGCGCCTCAGTTGGACCAGCGTTCGTGCTGGACGTGCAGACCGCGTGAGACGACGCTTCATCCAGTCCCAAACATGCTCAATGGGGGACAGATCCGGAGATCTTGCTGGCCAGGGTAGTTGACTTACACCTTCTAGAGCACGTTGGGTGGCACGGGATACATGCGGACGTGCATTGTCCTGTTGGAACAGCAAGTTCCCTTGCCGGTCTAGGAATGGTAGAACGATGGGTTCGATGACGGTTTGGATGTACCGTGCACTATTCAGTGTCCCCTCGACGATCACCAGTGGTGTACGGCCAGTGTAGGAGATCGCTCCCCACACCATGATGCCGGGTGTTGGCCCTGTGTGCCTCGGTCGTATGCAGTCCTGATTGTGGCGCTCACCTGCACGGCGCCAAACACGCATACGACCATCATTGGCACCAAGGCAGAAGCGACTCTCATCGCTGAAGACGACACGTCTCCATTCGTCCCTCCATTCACGCCTGTCGCGACACCACTGGAGGTGGGCTGCACGATGTTGGGGCGTGAGCGGAAGACGGACTAACGGTGTGCGGGACCGTAGCCCAGCTTCATGGAGACGGTTGCGAATGGTCCTCGCCGATACCCCAGGAGCAACAGTGTCCCTAATTTGCTGGGAAGTGGCGGTGCGGTCCCCTACGGCACTGCGTAGGATCCTACGGTCTTGGCGTGCATCCGTGCGTCGCTGCGGTCCGGTCCCAGGTCGACGGGCACGTGCACCTTCCGCCGACCACTGGCGACAACATCGATGTACTGTGGAGACCTCACGCCCCACGTGTTGAGCAATTCGGCGGTACGTCCACCCGGCCTCCCGCATGCCCACTATACGCCCTCGCTCAAAGTCCGTCAACTGCACATACGGTTCACGTCCACGCTGTCGCGGCATGCTACCAGTGTTAAAGACTGCGATGGAGCTCCGTATGCCACGGCAAACTGGCTGACACTGACGGTGGCGGTGCACAAATGCTGCGCAGCTAGCGCCATTCGACGGCCAACACAGCGGTTCCTGGTGTGTCCGCAGTGCCGTGCATGTGATCATTGCTTGTACAGCCCTCTCGCAGTGTCCGGAGCAAGTATGGTGGGTCTGACACACCGGTGTCAATGTGTTCTTTTTTCCATTTCCAGGAGTGTATTTTAGTGGTCTGTAGGACATGTCTGACAAAACAGACCCACCCAGATATTCACATTTATGTATTTGGTAACGTCTAATATCGTCAGCCGCTGAAAAGAGGAGTTCCAGAGAAAAATGAATGGGACTTTTTTTGTAGTTTCATTTTTACCAGGAATCATTTATGCTAGAAGTCATGGTTTTCGAGATACTTGAGGAAAAACAAAAAAAGTGACTTTCATACTCCTCTCCCACCCCATGCACACATTGCACGGCTCAGGATTTTTAGTACGTTGTCCATGACCCTCCCTCATACCACCGCTCAAAAATTTGTGACTACATGACTCGAGTCTATGTATTTTGATCTTCGTTGACTGAGCTATTATGCCCGAGAGACCAGACGAACTATTTTCTCAGTTGTGTAGGATCGTACAACCACATCTGGTACCTTGTCTCAGTAAATGAGCTTTTTGCAAAATGACAATATTGTCCACACTGACAGTGCAACGACATCTGGAACACTACAGGTTGTCAGCACGGCGATCTTTGTTCGCGATTTCCCATGATGCGGCAGCAAAGGAAAGCGCGCCGGTTGTGGTACGTCCAACGACAGCAGTAGACACAAGCCTGACGTCACTTTGTCTTTCTAGACAAGTCCTGGTTATGCGTAAAATGAATGTATCCGTCTGCGCAGGCTCCAAGGATAACGCAAGTTCCCAATTGGATTCATCGCTAATACTGAGGTGACAAAAGTCATGGGATACCTCCAAATATCGTGTCGGACCTCCTTTTGCCCGGCGTAATGCAGAATTCGACGTGGCATGGACTCAACCAATCGCTGGAAGTCCCCTGCAGAAATACTGAGCCATGCTGCGTCAATAGCCGTCCATAACAGCGAAAGCGTTGCCGGTGCAGTACTTTGTGTATGAACTGGCCTGCGTCGGCAGAACTGGGTGGTCAAATCGTTCGCTCGAACTGTCAAGAATGTTCCTCAAACCAACCACAAACAATTGTGATTATGTGACATGGTGCATTGCCATCCATAAAAACCCCCACCGTTGTTTGGATATATGAAGGCAATTAATGGCTGCAAATGGACTCTAAGTATCCGAACATAACCATCTGTAGTCAATAATGGGTTCACTTGGACCAGAGGTCTCAGTACGTTCCATGTAAATACAGCGCGCACCATTATAGCGTCATCACCAGCTTGCACAGTGCCTTATTGACATATTGGGTCAATGGCTTCGTGGGGTCTGCGTCACACTAGAACATCACCATCAGGCATTACAAACTGAAATCTGGACTCATCTGACCAGGGAATGGTTTTCCAATCGTCTAGGGTCCAGCCGATATGGTAACGAGCCCCGTAGAGGCGCTGCAGGCGATGCGGTGCTATTGGCAAAAGAACTCGTATCGGTCGTCCGCTGTCATAGCGTATTAACGCCAAATTTCGCAGCACTGTCGTAACGATACTTTCGTCGTACGTCCCACATTGATTTCTGTGGTTATTTCACACAGATTTCCTTGTCTTCTAGCACTGAGAACTCTATTTAAACGCCACTGCTCTCGGTCGTTAAGTGAAGGCCATTCGCGGTGAGAGGTAATGTCTGAAATTTGATGTTCTCGGCACTCTCTTGACACTGTGTATCTCGGATGTTGACTCCCTCACGATTTTCGACATGGAATTTCCTATGCGTCTAGTTCCAACTACCTTCCGCGTTCAAAGTCCATTAATCCCATTGTGCGGCTATAATTTCCACATGAATCACCTGAGTACGAATAACAGTTCCACCAATGCACTGTCCTTTTATACTTTGTCTACGCGATACTACAGCCATCTGTATACGTGCATATCGCTGTCCCGTGACATTTGCTACTTCAGTGTATGGGGCCAGCACTCGGCTTGTGGGTCGGGGAACCATCTGGTATACGACACGATAACCTCTGATTCACATACACGGAATGCGTACTGTCTTTCACATCTCCATGATATCATTAGTCAACATGGTAACGCAAAACTATATATTGCCCGTACTATCCTGATCTAGCACGATAAGAGAGTATTCACTGTTGCTCTCCATATCTCTTACGCACTTTAAACATCTGTTCCTGGGCTGCCAAAAGACTGGCACACCAACATCCACCAGCCACTATGAAGGATGAACTTTGGTACGGGAAAAAAGCACAGTGGTACGATGTACCCGTATCTGTTGTCTGTTAATGCCCTTATTGCTGTCAGAAGTCGCAGCCCTATTTGCTAAATTTCGCACTTCGTATATCCCAAATTACACTACTGGCCATTAAAATTGCTACACCACGAAAATGACGTGCTACAACGTGAAATTTAACCGACTGGAAGAAGGTGCTGTGATATGCACAGCTTTTCAGAGCATTCACACAAGGTTGGCGCCGGTGGTGACACCTACAACGTGCTCACATGAGGAAAGTTTCCAACCGATTTCTCATACACAAACAGCAGTTGACCGGCGATGACTGGTGAAACGTTGTGATGCCTCGTGTAAGGAGGAGAAATGCGTACCATCACGTTTCCGACTTTGATAAAGGTCAGATTGTAGCCAATCGCGATTGCGGTTTATCGTATCGCGACACTGCTGCTCGTGTTGGTCGAGATCCAATGACTGTTAGCAGAATATGGAATCGGTGGGTTCAGGAGGGTAATACGGAACGCCGTGCTGGATCCTAACGACCTCGTATCACTAGCAGTCGAGATGACAGGCACCTTATCCGCATGTCTGTAAGGGATCGTGCAGCCAGGTCTCGATCCCTGAGTCAACAGATGGGGACGTTTGCAAGACAACAACCATCTGCACGAACAGTTCGACGACGTTTGCAGCAGCATGGACTATCAGCTCGGACACCATGGCTGCGGTTACCCTTGACGCTGCATCACAGACAGGATCGCTTGCGATGGTGTACTCAACGACAAACCTGGGTGCACGAATAACAAAACGTCATTTTTTGGGATGAATCCAGGTTCTGTTTACAGCATCATGATGGTGGCATCCGTGTTTGGCGACATCGCGGTGAACGCACATTGGAAGCGTGTATCCGTCTTCGCCATACTGATGTATCACCAGGCGTGATGGTATGGGGTTCCATTGGTTACACCTCTCGGTCACCTCTTGTTCGCGTTAACGGCACTGTGAACAGTGGACGTTACATTTCAGACGTGTAACGACTCCTGGCTCTACCCTTTATTCTATCCCTGCGAAACCCTACATTTCAGCAGGATAATACACGACCGCATGTTGCAGGTCCTGTACGGGCCTTCTGGATACAGAAAATGTTCGACTCTTGCCCTGGCCAGCACATTCTCCAGATCTCTCACCAATTGAAAGCGTCTGGTCAATGGTGGCCGAGCAACTGGCTCGTGACAATACGCCAGTCACTACTCTTGATGAACTGTGTTATCGAGTTGAAGCTGCATGGGCAGTTCTAGTACAATATATTTGTCCAATGAATATCCGTTTATCGTATGCATTTCTTCTAGGTGTAGCAATTTTAATGAGCACTAGTGTACCTACAAATTTAAATGAGTAATCTTTCTGCTTTACTGTATAGGTACAAAAGTAAAGTTTCAATTTGCTGTCCTTGCTGACGATGCAGTTTCAATAACTAATAGAGCTCCACCTACAAACTTTCACAGCTTGTGCAGTAATTTCAGTGCAGTACAGATACAAATCTGGCTGGAGCCAAAAAACACACAGCAGACGGAGGCAGTGAATCCCTCATGTCAAAATACTTAGAAGGTGACCCTTAATAGCATACTGCAGCCAGAAAGCCATCGTGTGTAGTTTACGCTACGAGACGAGACAGAACAAGGCGCCCATAACTTGCTTTTATTTCTAGTAGAGCAACAAACGTAGACTGGTCGGTACCAGTTTGTTATGTAAATAGTTGTACCAGAGCCAAAGAGTTACAAAAAATTATAAAATGTGGTACAGTGACTAGTTATGCAATGTTGAAAGGATCTACACAGAACAACAGCAACAGCAACAGATCATATGCTCACAAATTACTGCGTTCTGCAATGCGATTTCATTCGATTACATCAGAGCACTATGCTTAGTAACTTGTGCATAGCAGAACCACGACTGACACGGGACTCACGGAAATTGATTCCTATCGATAGATTTCGATTTCACAACTGCTATGGGTAAAGGGAGTAAAAAAGACGCCTTTAAATGAAATGAAATAACCTCATAATCAAATATGGTCATAATTGTATTATGTAAACAGTAGAAATGGGGAGATATTAAAGACTGTAGGTAGGTAGAGGCAAACAGGGGGGTGCGAACGGCACCTGCAATGTCTGTACGTGTTAATTCTCGATCAGTACAGTCTCACGAAAGACGTTATCTTTTACTCGGAACTGCTTTTGTCCGCTGTAGTGCAGTATCTCGACCTACCTGCCAGGATAGCCGAGAGCACTAACGCACTGCTTCCTGGACTTGGGTAGGCGTGCTGGCCCCAGATAGAATCAGCCCAGCGGATTAACGACGAGGGCCGATGTGCTGGCCAGCCTGGTTGTGGTTTTTAGGCGGTTTTCCCGATCCCAATAGGTGAATACCGGGCTGGTCCCCATGTTCCGTCTCAGTTACATGGCTCACAGACATCACACTATTCCATGGATTACACTCGCTGCAGACAGCTGGGGTACACTAATTCCGTCCCGGGGGGCGGGGGGGGGGGGTACGGGGTGGCTGCAGGAAGGGCATCCGGCCACCCCTTCAACATTAACGTGCCAAATCCAATTAAGGATGGCTGACCCTGCATAACTGCGGGACAAGGCTCAAGCGATAGATAGTGCAGTATCTCGACGTGGCATGGATTCAGCAAGTCGTTGGAAGTCTCCTGCAAAAATACTGAACCATGCTGCCTCTATAGCCGTCCCTATCAGCGAAAGTTTTGTCGGTGCAGGATTTGTGCACAAACTGACCTCTCAATTATATACCATAAATGTTCGATGGTATTCATGTGGGACGATTTGGGTGGCCAAATCATTCGCTCGAATCGTCCACAATGTTCTTCAAATCAATTGCAAACAACTGAAGCCCGGTAACATGACGCATTGTAATCCACAAAAAAATCCATGGTTGTTTGGGAACATGAAATCCGTGAATAGCTGCTGATAGTCTCCAAGTAGCCGAACATAATAGTTTCCAGTAATTGATTTGTTCACTTGGGCCAGAGGACCCAGTCCATTCCAAGTAAACACATCCAAGACCATTATGGAGCCATCATCAACTTGCACAGCGCCTTGTTGACAACTTGAGTCCATGACTTCAGGGGCTCTGTACCACACCCGAAACTCACCATCAGCATTTAAAACTGAAATAGGGACTCATCTGACCAGGCCACGGTTTTGCAGTCGTCCAGGATACAACCGTTATGGTCACTAGCCCTGGAGAGGCACTGCAGGCGACATCGTGCCGTTAGCAAAGGCATTCGCGTCGGTTGTCTGCTGGCATATTCATTAACTTCCAGTTTCGCTGCGCAGTCCTAGCTGATACGTTCGTCGTACGTCCCACATTAATTTCTGCAGTATTTCACGTAGAGTTGCTTGTCTTTAGCACTGAGAACTCGACGCAAATGCCACTGCTCTCGGTCGTTAAGTGAAGGCCATCAGCCACTGCGTTGTCCATGGTGAGATTTAATGCCTGAAATTTGTAATCCTCGACACACTCTTGATGCTGTGGATATCGGAATATTCATTTCCCTAACAATTTCCGAAATGGAATGTCACCTGAGCACACATTACATCTCCAGCAATGCATTGCTCTTTCATACCTTGTGTATGCGTTACTACCGCCATGAGTATATCTCCATATCACTATCGAATGACTTTTGTCACCTTAGAGTAATCTTAAACACCATTACAGTAACGGGCATAAAGCAAAATTTAAATATCTTGCGGATGATTTATGAAAACAAATTAATGCACTCAGATCATCAGTAAATAAACAACAAAACGAGTCGAGTGTACGAGCGAGTTTAAGGGCAGCTTAAATGCATCTGAAGTGTGGACGACAGTTTATTGACAGCAAACTAGTGAAACAAAAGACTTTAGTTGTAGTTGAGGATGCATCTTCACCTGAAGAAAGTTAAAGCTTTTTTCTGTCTACCAGAATGCTCACCCAGCTTACTGAAGATTTAGGCAACTACTTATACAAACAAATTTACGAATAGGCGCTATTATTTTAATGGTTCTCTTCAGCTCGATAAAAGTCATGACATTTCAGATATTGCGCAACTGCTAATATTTGTTCACGGAATTGATCACAACTCAATAGGCTGTGAAGCGGAAGGGGTAGGCTAGCAATAGAACAGTGCATCACCATTGACTAGACACTCATTTATTGAACACATTAGTCAATAAGTCAGGTATTACCCAAAATGAACAATCAGTACAAATTACAAATAATATTCTTTTCCTTTAAGTCACTCAAACATTTAAACAGGCAAATAGCAATAATTTAACTGAAAGCCTTTTAAGAAAGCAAGACTAAAAATTTTGAATGATAAGATAAAATTATAATTAAATAGGCTCTGACGGAGCACATATTTTAAAACGAAATACTTCCTTTAAGGAACCAGCGATCAAAATTAATTACATAATCATCAACAACCATATTACATCCAAGACATTTAAGATTAAATGGTAATATATAACATCAGAGAGCAGCAGTCCCAAGTTTTAAGCAGCACGTTTTAGATGGACTGCACTGTAACAGTACAATACAAGTCCCTCAGAGGATCTCCCCACACAGGAAGTTATTGCCGCAATCGACAAAATATCAACATCATTCCATGTACAGGCCTAAATCAAAGTAAAAGCTCTCTTTAAGTTTGGTACAGTTAATTCCCTTTCAATATAACATACATCACAAGTCTAGCCCTACGACGGCACCGACACCCTGCAATTTAGCACGCGAAAAACTAAAGCGATGCACACATCACGTATCCTTACAAAATCCAAGAACAGAGAGCTGGCTCTCCAATAGTGGAACATTTAACCATGCGCAGCGTGCTGGTTTGCGGGATGCTGATCTCGCCCTTAACCTCAACACCAGTTCAAATACTAGTCAGCCTAGAATCTTGAACCACCATACACATTCCTTCAGTTACTGCATAGAAAGCCAATGTGATAGGCAAACAGACCAGTATATGATAAAGCTTAAGCAATTTCCTTACTAGACAACCCTTATGAATAGTAGCCGTAATTTTTTTTTAACGTGAGCACACCCACAATCGACAGACAAACAACGCCAATCATAAGGACAGTAGCACGTAAGCAAGTAGCAATGGTAATTTCTGCTTAGATTGGCTACAAATCAGCGCGTGATTTAACACACCAGAGAACAGTCTTACAACATAACCATCTATACAATAACAAATTACTCACACGTGTACTCCCCCACGATTTCGATTCGCAAAGCCATAGACAAAACTTGGAGAACGTATAACTTAGACCAACATAATGGTGCTCCCTCAGTTACCCCAAATAACTGACTCCCTTAGTTGCATAGCAAAGAACCAGACCTAATGAAACCACCACAGTTTTCGCCTCTAAATTGTCACAGTACAAGTGAGACTCAAACACAAATCTAATTTTACATCGCCAGTTCCCGTATAGTCAATACAAGCGCCAGATTTTCACCCGTTTATAACGGCAGGCAGCAACATCGTACGGAAAAGAGCGTAGACACAAGCTCCTACCAATTCTCTTCTCCGAAAGCAGCCACCGCAACTCTCGGGAACCACTGGGACATCCAATGCAAAAATCGTTACTCCTTCACACGAATTACAGGACGCCCACTTCCCGCTGCTTGCTACGGTGCCTTCCGTTCAGAGCCAACTTGTATATCTCCATGCGATAGGTCCAGTCCCTCACCCCACACTCGCTGCGTCAACCCGACAACCGTCTTCCACCACATCCCGGAGCACCCCCCCCCCCCCCCCCTCCCTAGGACCTCGCCTCGTTACTCCTCGCGTAGGCCCCAGAGGGTGCTGCTTACCGCCCTGACCGTGGCAGGAAAGATAAGATATGAGCCGCCACGGCTCAAGGAGGTTTTAGAGTTACGCAGTCTGAAAGAAATGACCACAGGGAAGACTTATGTCGCCACTTAGAACAAGGGCTAGCCCAGTGCAGTTACCATCGTTAAAATTGGTAAGCGTTACATCTAACGGTGGTAGAGATGGACAAAACAAGGGTCTGGGCTTAGAATTACAGTAAATTTAAATTGATAGAGATAGACTGCGACATTCCAATACTTTTACATTCTATTGAGCGCCAAGAAGCGATATGCTGCAAAGTTCTCGCATGGAAAGAATTAGTAGGTATCGTGATACCCAATGTAAACTTCACCAGAAAAGAATGGGATGATGCATCACCAATTTCAACAGTTTCTGTTAGATATGGAGGCATATAGGCGCGATGTCCTGTATTATTCTAAACTGAGAAGGCTAAATGGAGGTGCAGTACAGAAAAGATTTTTTCCCTCGGAAAAAGAAAAAGGCAAATGTGTTCCAGAACTCACAGGTCCTTAATCGTTAATAGTTCTTGACTTTTTGACAGGTTTAAGTAATCAGTTAAATATTCGGAATAATAGGCTTCAAGGAAGAAACGAGATAACGTCTGATATGCTCACTGATGTGAAGAATTTCCAAATGAAAACAAGATCTTCGCAAAAACATACTGACAGGAAAAAGCTCGACCATTTCCCAAATTGTAAAAAGCTAACGAGGAAGTTGGAATAAATTTTCGCTGCACAGTGTCACAAGGAAATGCATTTTAATGTAGCTACAAAATTAGTTCAACAAGAGATTTTGCGAATTCGGGAAGGTTTCTCGTAAACTGAGGATTTTTGCAAATTCTTCTCATGTTACATGACAATGTACTGAGTAATTTTCAAATGAATGTGATTGAGCTTCAGTCTACTGGTACTTTTTAAACTCTTTCCATGAAATGAATGCTCTTGTTAAATTTTATGGCAGTTTCCCACCTAATTTTGAAGAATTGAAAAGTTTTGTCCAGTAATTAATTACAATTCTTGGCGGCACTTACTGATGTGACCAAACGTTTTTAATTCTGTTACAGTAAAAATTAGTATTGTTCTCGTCTCACAGATGAGCACTTGAGTGTCGTTCTACGAATTTCTGCGACTGAAATGAAAGCAAACATTTCACAAGTAGTCAGTCAACCACAGCTTCAAAAATCCCATTAAATTTCAGTTCAACTCATATGTATAATTATTTCGAAGTTCTCATTAAAATTTTCTGTTTCTTCTTTTTTTGTCACGGTTCCTACTAATAGGGTTCTACTTATTAATAAGATGACGATGTATAGAATGTAAAAGTCAGTATTTGTGTTTCTGAATTTTAAGAATCACCTAAATAGTTACGGGTACACAAAATTAAGTACAGCACCCCTTTTTTCACTCTGCCACTATATGGCCCTTGCCTGCTAAAAAGTTGCCGACCACTGCCCTAAGGAACAAGTTAGGCTGTGATAGGTTGAAGTACCAGTGCTCCAGTGCTGACAGTTTTGTCGAATGCTTCTGTTCATCGCTCACTTTAGAATTGTGTATAACATTCTTTGCTTGGAATTCATAGAACCAATACATACGTTGTAATATAACCGTTGAGAAAGTAAAACTATGTTTTCCGAATAAAAACTTTAAGTCAGTCTCATATTCAGGAAAAGATGGTTAGGCCCATCTGTGAGTGGTGTGTCAGCGGCAGGACTAGGCGCCCTCTACCGGGAGATGGGGACCAGGAAGGTCTCAGGGTGACTTACCCTCCCCCTCCCCCCGCCATTCTACCTACAAGTTTCAGATGCTCTCATTCATTCACCGAAGCCGAAACTGTGCCAATGAGGTTCACTTGTTGGGAAACCTGTTGTGTCCTATGCCAGGAGGAGACAAATACTAACGGCGAGCGGTCTATTAATCGTCGGCAGTTAAAACATACAGCGAATAATCGTACGTCTTAGGGAAACGGCATTAGTGGATGAGGAGGAACACCAGGTGCACTCCGTTTCTACGCCTGTGGGCCTAATTCAGCATCTTGAAAAGCATATTATGGTAGAGATTGAGGGAAGAGAGTGAAATAAAATGTAGATTGTGTCACCCATTGGCATAAACGATGCTTCTTGTCTGGCCTCTAGGTTCATACTTAGATCATTACGCTGACTGGCAGAGAAGGTTGAGAACTACCTTTCTTGTGGAGTTTCAACAATGCCCACAATTTGCAGCATTGTTCCCAGAACTGATCGTGGACATGTTCAGTTCTGGGAACTGGTTGATTTGAGTTTCTTATCTTCTGTAACGAAAACAGCACCTACATTTACCATTAGCATATCCATTCGAAATTTCCTTGAAATTTATCATAACATTTCACTGCAATCAATTTCAGATTTTAATCAGCTTTCTGTACCTAGTATAATGTGAGCTGCACAAATTTTTAGGAACACTTCAAACTCTGGCACTTTATTGTGAGTGCTCTGGGAGTTGATAACTAGAATTTTAATACACTCCTGGAAATGGAAAAAAGAACACATTGACACCGGTGTGTCAGACCCACCATACTTGCTCCGGACACTGCGAGAGGGCTGTACAAGCAATGATCACACGCACGGCACAGCGGACACACCAGGAACCGCGGTGTTGGCCGTCGAATGGCGCTAGCTGCGCAGCATTTATGCACCGCCGCCGTCAGTGTCAGCCAGTTTGCCGTGGCATACGGAGCTCCATCGCAGTCTTTAACACTGGTAGCATGCCGCGACAGTGTGGACGTGAACCGTATGTGCAGTTGACGGACTTTGAGCGAGGGCGTATAGTGGGCATGCGGGAGGCCGGGTGGACGTACCGCCGAATTGCTCAACACGTGGGGCGTGAGGTCTCCACAGTACATCGATGTTGTCGCCAGTGGTCGGCGGAAGGTGCACGTGCCCGTCGACCTGGGACCGGACTGCAGCGACGCACGGATGCACGCCAAGACCGTAGGATTCTACGCAGTGCCGTAGGGGACCGCACCGCCACTTCCCAGCAAATTAGGGACACTGTTGCTCCTGGGGTATCGGCGAGGACCATTCGCAACCGTCTCCATGAAGCTGGGCTACGGTCCCGCACACCGTTAGGCCGTATTCCGCTCACGCCCCAACATCGTGCAGCCCGCCTCCAGTGGTGTCGCGACAGGCGTGAATGGAGGGACGAATGGAGACGTGTCTTCTTCAGCGATGAGAGTCGCTTCTGCCTTGGTGCCAATGATGGTCGTATGCGTGTTTGGCGCCGTGCAGGTGAGCGCCACAATCAGGACTGCATACGACCGAGGCACACAGGGCCAACACCCGGCATCATGGTGTGGGGAGCGATCTCCTACACTGGCCGTACACCACTGGTGATCGTCGAGAGGACACTGAATAGTGCACGGTACATCCAAACCGTCATCGAACCCATCGTTCTACCATTCCTAGACCGGCAAGGGAACTTGCTGTTCCAACAGGACAATGCACGTCCGCATGTATCCCGTGCCACCCAACGTGCTCTAGAAGGTGTAAGTCAACTACCCTGGCCAGCAAGATCTCCGGATCTGTCCCCCATTGAGCATGTTTGGGACTGGATGAAGCGTCGTCTCACGCGGTCTGCACGTCCAGCACGAACGCTGGTCCAACTGAGGCGCCAGGTGGAAATGGCATGGCAAGCCGTTCCACAGGACTACATCCAGCATCTCTACGATCGTCTCCATGGGAGAATAGCAGCCTGCATTGCTGCGAAAGGTGGATATACACTGTACTAGTGCCGACATTGTGCATGCTCTGTTGCCTGTGTCTATGTGCCTGTGGTTCTGTCAGTGTGATCATGTGATGTATCTGACCCCAGGAACGTGTCAATATAGTTTCCCCTTCCTGGGACAATGAATTCACGGTGTTCTTATTTCAATTTCCAGGAGTGTATATTAGCCCGGAATTTCTTTGGATCTTATACTCACACTTCTGGGCTCTCTTGGAGCTATCATTACTAGAGATGGGCAAAACTGTTCTTTTCAGAGATTGGATCAGAACTGTTCACTCCCTGAAATGAATTAGCTCTTTTTCATGACTCACCACTCATTTACAATAGAAAATAAATGGAAGGCACATTGCCCTTTAAACTTGGTTTATTCCAGTACTATACCTGTATTTTGATCTTATTTGATCCTATTTTGAAGTAACACAGATAATGAGTATGAATTTTGTATTGTTTATTGAAATTTCCACAATATGACAAAGTTTTTGATTATTGATTTATTTTGCACTATCGTGGTTTTTTGGGTGATCGGAAAATGTTGTAACTTGAGATTTACATTAACAATATATTTGGCTATAATGTATTAATTTTTCATTAACCTCATACAAATACATCGCAAGCCATATATTTTTAAAGTGAACGTTTCCTTCCGAAGACGCCAAAAATCGCAAAATCCGTACCAGAATAAGAAAAAAAATATAAATTTGACTGTAAAACGAAAGTGCTGCATATAGCCTTACGCAGAATAAAACAAGAAAAATATTGGTGTATCACATTTTGCGATACGTTTATCGGTTCGCTCGTAATTAAAGTGTAAATTCGAGTGTCCATAATAAAAATCCTATAGTAAGAGGAGTCATCAGGAACCTAATCTAATCAGTTTAAACAAATAAAAATAAAATAAAAACAATTGATGTATACATGACATAATAATGTAATATACATAGCGGTATTACTACGAAGTACAATATCCAGTAGGGACGAACTCCGACGCAGAGGCGCTGAGTCGAGCAGGTCGAGCCACGAGCTGTATTATTGCGTGAGCTGAGACCGCAGAGACCAGAGTGACACCTGAGTTGCTTTGCTCAACGCTCTGGCTAGAGTCGAGACAGTGGGGTGAGCATTGAGCGGGCGAGTTCCGAGGGTGGGGGGAGCGGTGAACTCACCCGCTCCGAGACAAATCGTTCGTTCCCTTGCGAGCAGGTTGTTGCAGGTAGTTCCTATGTTATCCGCTAGGTGGCTCTCTGTCCTGTTGCTCGCATCAACTGCCCAGAGGGCAGCACGTGCGACTGAAACGATCGCCGACAGAGTGCGATGCGAAGTTAAGCTGCGCCAGACACTGCGTGCGGCAGACGACGCACAGAGACGGCACGGCATATGTGAAACACAAAATCCAATGGGGCACTGCACAATGCAGGCAGCCAAGGAAGAAGCAGGGCAGAGGCCGGCGCTGGCTGTGTTGTGTGGCGTGCACTGTGCTGTGACCAGCAGAAGCGCTGCTGATATGCTCCGTCTCTCTCTCTCTCTCTCTCTCTCTCTCTGCCGTGGGAAACGTTTGGAGCTACCGTTCTTTTTTTCTGAATCACTGATTGTTCACTCCTTTGAAAGATTCAACTCTATGAATTAGTTCAAGAGCGGATCCCCCATCTCTAATCATTACCTGTATGGGATGGAGAGTTGCCGAATCTAAAATTGCTTGTATGCAGTCCATACTCAGTCAGTTACCTTGGTAGCAGCTTATGTTTTTGCGAACAGACGAAATTACTTTCATCTGGCCGTAACTGTGGGTCCTCTGACTGCTTTGGAAGAAGGTTCATCAAACTAAAATATTAGTTCGATTTATTACATTAATGAATAACTTAAGTTTGACTCAGTTCTTTGCCACAGGTGTACTACATAATTTACAACTGTCATTGACTATGAAAGCATCACCTGCTTCAGTAAGAATCAAACTGTTATCTTGAGGTATAATATTCGACATTTACAACAGCACAAGTTCTTCTGAAACTTCAATAACTTGTTGGTGCTACACTGTGATGCTGACTCCTTCAGATGAGGCCACAAACTCGGCTGAGCTCTTGCATGCTCGACGCTATACTGACCTCAGCGTGAGGGAGCTGCTAAACATCGACTCTTCCTGCTGACTTTCGAGTGGCTCCGCGATCTCAGGACGATACCACAGATGTGTATCGCACACCTGATCCATTTAGCGGGATCCTACAGGTCTGAACCCCATGATGCAAGTCCAGGCAGCTGCAGTTTAGAATGTTACAGACCCTTCAAAGTCTCTGAATCAATCCTCCACTCCACTCAGAACCAGGAAAACTACAGTTTTGTAAGTGGTTGCTGTGAGAGGACGTCTTACTAAACATTGCTAAATGTGTTCAGTGAGAACTACCTAGAACAAACTGTTCGGAAGCCCAATCCTAATGGAAATATAAATTATTACATCTACCAGCAACAAAAAGACCTGACCTATCTGAGGAGAAATCGGTATTTGAGACGATAAGGCATTTGTATCAACAATGCTTGCCGAATTAAAAAGGACACCTAAACCAAGTAGAAGAACTTGTATTTTCAGCAAACTAGAGAAAAGGCAGTAATTATCGTATTTCAGTAAGGAACTCGAAACATTTAGCTTTGGAGAGGAGCATGAAGAAGAACTACGTCTCAGATTTAAAAGAATAGTTACCTATATACTTGGTAGATATTTGCCTACTAGAATAATTCATGATTGGAGGGACACTGCATGGTATACAGTCACTATAAACAAACTTCTAAAGTAACAGACACTACTGCATAATAGGTATAAAACAACGCAGATGTTATAGATATGGAGATGTTGAATGTACGCATTTGGCTGTCAATAGGACAATGCGTGAAGCCTTCAGCTGTTAATGGCACCAAAGTTAGTGCCCAGATATTCAGACGACACGAGAGTTGAAACGGAGGGTATCAAAATAAAACCAGAAATGCTGAACTTGGTTTCCAAACGTTCTTTTACAACTGATAATCTAGAGGTGTTGCCCGAATTTACTTATCTTGCCACTGCAAATATGAACGACTCCGAAGAGTTCAAATTGCTAAAAATGAACAAAGCTCCAGGCCTGGTGGGATCCCTATAAGATTCTGTATCGAATTTGCGGTTGTGTTAGTCCTTCTTTTGCCTATAATTTACCGTAGGTCCTTCGACCAAACACCTGTGCCCAGTAATTGGAAGAATGCACAAGTCACACATGTCTACAAGAAGGACAGCAGAAGTAATAAAAAAAGTACAGTGGTATTAGATGAGACGAGATTCAGCTTTCGTTCCATAGTCCAAAAATATTCTCGTGGGTGTGGAACAAGTCAGAAAGTATAACATAAAAAACATAAAACATTTGAATATAATACAAGCTACCCTGATAATTTGTCGAGATATTATCAAAATATGTGAAAAAATTACAGTCATGTGGAACTGATAATAATTCCAGAATTAATACACTACCAGAGTGAAACATAGTTACGCATTTTAAATAAATTTATCACACAGAAAATACCTAATCTCGACTGTTGTGACCAAGTGCTGCCAAAACTGAAATCTAACAGACAATTTTACTTAAACTGACCTAACAGTCACTCTTAACATATTCATCTATAGAGTAGAAGGAGTTGCCTATCAAAAAGTCTTTCAAACTCAATTTAAGCTATGCTTTGTCTGATACCAAGTTATTATTGGTTTCTGGCAATTTATTGAAAATATGTGTTCCTGAATATTGGACCCCTGTTTGGACCAAGGTAACTGATTTTAGGTCTTGATGTAGAGTGTTCTTGTTCCTAGTACTGATACCATGTATTGAGCTACAGGTTGGAAAAGTGACACATTACTTGCAACAAATTTCATTATGGAATAAACATACTGAGAAGCAGTGGTTACAATACCGAGCTCCTTGAATAGGTTTCCTCATGATGTTCTTGAATTTACACCATAAATGAGTCTTATTACACGCTTTTGCACGCTAAAAATTTTCGCTCAGTTTGACGAGTTACCCCGGAATATGATCCCACATAACATATAATGAAAATAAGCAAAGTATGCAAGAGTTTTCATATTTAAGTCTCCTACACCTGACATCATTCACATTGTAAATACAGAGTTATTTAGGCTGCTTCAGCAAGTCTGTGGTGTACCCTTCTCAACTGAATTTATTATCTAGTTGCAGTACCAGAAATTTAACACTCAACCTCTTCGATCTGCATGTCTTCATATGTCACAACAGTTTCGGAATTGAATGTAGTAGGTCTTTTCTAAGTTTACTGAGAATGACTTAGCTATAAACTATTTATTAACGTCAGTGAAAATTTGATTCACAGCCATTTCTAAATCTGCTCTTGACTCGCTATTTATTGCAATGTTTCTATTATCTGGAAACAAAATAAACTTAACACCTGGCAATGTAACAGACGAGAGGTCATCAATGCACACATAAAAAGGAATGAACCCAAGTGCCTTGAGGAACACCACATGTAATTAATTCCCAATCAGATGAAGATGACACTCCATAGGTATTTCGCAATGACACCCTTCGTTTACTCTTAGTTCAAGCCACTATACAACACTATCGATGACACTACAATATTCTAATTCACTTAAGAAAATGCTGTGATTCACACAGTCAAAGGCTTTTGAAAGGTCACAGAAAATTCCAGTAGTCTCTAATTTGTTACCTAATAAATTTCTCACTGTACATGTAAATAGCCTTCTCTATATCAGAACCTTTAAGGAATCCAAACTGTGACTTGGACAATATCTTATTTGCAGTCAGATGTTTAAGAAGACACTTGGACACAGCCTTTTCAGATATTTTTGGAAAAGCCGGCAAAAGTCAAATTGGTCGATAGTTTGATGGTATCTCTTCATCCGCCTTCTTTTAAAGAGACCTAACTTCAGTATGTTTTAGCCAGTCTGGAACTGCTCCACTTATAAGAGACAGATTACACTAATAACGTAATATAGAACTCAACCCACATAAGCTCTCTTTGATTAACTTCTTCGGTATGTTATCATAACCGCTAGAATACTTTGATTTTAAGGATTTTATGATGGGTGCTACTTCTTTGGAAGACGTGAGTGTGTAACACCGAAAATGCAGATAAAATACCTTCTGCACCATCCAACATTTTTCGGCGTTTAACATCCGTTGATAACTTGTACCATCAAACTTCCTGGCAGATTAAAACTGTGTGCCGGACCGAGACTCGACCTCGGGACCTGTGCCTTTCGCGGGCAAGTGCTCTACCAACTGAGCTACCCAAACACGACTCACGGCCCATCCTCACAGCTTTACTTTCGCCAGTGCGAGGTCTCGAGCCCAAGTCTCGGTCCGGCACACAGCTATAATCTGCCAGTAAGTTTCATATCATCACACACTCCATTGGAGAGTGAAAATCTCGTTCTGGGAACTTGTACCATACTTCTGATGCTGAATATCCAATCTTAATTACAGAGACTGTAGTTAATATGTGACGGATGTAATAGTGTACTTATTTCTGAGTGTATATAATTGATTGTAATTATAACATAAATATTGCAAATAGATGGATAATAGACAAGGGAACTTATTTTCACGTATCGACATCGATGACGAAATGACAGTATCTGTACCGTTGTTTATCTTTGCGTGTAGAGTCTCTGTCGTGCTGCGAGCAGAGAGGAAGAGAGCTACATGAGTGATGCAAGAGTGCGGAAGTGTTCATTTGGCGTTCCCGCAGAAGCGGAGTGCAGCTACGAGCGCGCCCGTATAGGCGCTCCAAATTCGCTAACCTGTGAGCATTGAGAGCGCGGTAGGAGTGGGCAGGTGGAGGAAGCTGCAGTGCTAACTACTGCCTGTCCCATAGTTGTCCGTGCTTCTGAAGACGACTCAGGGTTCTCAACCACCTGCAACAGTGGCAGCACAGTACTGTCATCGGCTACATTCTTCGTCGTCCGCACAACTACAACATCGTACTCTGTTAAGTGAAAAAGTATACTCTTGTAGAGACGTTACCCAGTGGGATTTCTTTCACACAGTGTGACTAACTTGAATAATAAACTTCAGTAATTAAAACTTGTAAGGCACCTGCGTTTTCATTGTCCTCAGACATTATTACCGAGCAGGGCTCCTTTCCTTTCGATGCAGTCACCGAACGTCGTAAAAATATGAAAACTGATTAACTATTTACTGCCAGTTTTGTGTGCTTGCTAATGACCAGCTTCAGTCTAAATTTTCTGCCTCAGTAACTGTTCATTCTTCTACTGCTTAACAGAGGCTTAACTAATTTTCAGTTTTGAGTATTAACCTCATTCATTTAAAGTAACGTGAAGTTGCACTGGCAAAACTAATAACTAAAGATACAGCACACATTAAGAGTGCGCAGTTTCATTTATTCTGTACTAAGCATAGCGAGTGACTTCTACTCGCTTGTATGTATTTTGTTGTTCTTATATTAAAAGTAAAATCAGTTGCTCATTTGCTTAAAGTAAATTCAGTTCAATTCAGTCTTTCAATAATTAAAAGTAAATTGCTTGCTCTTTTCCAGATTTTGCATTACGTTTTGATGAGGTTACTGAAAGTCATTTTTTTACATAAAATGTTTCTGGTAATTTTTTTAACCAGTAACTTCATTTAACTTTACTTTCAAAATTTTGTGTTTCAGTATAAGTAACTAAAATCTCAGTGCTTTCTGGTTCATTTATTTTCTCGTTAGCTGGTATGTTGTAGAAAAGCGTGACAATCTTCTGTCGCCACGCCAGCGGTTATTGGCAAAACTTTCTTTGCCATTACCTTTCTTCCGATTCTGGAGATTCATTTCCCAAGTGGGCTGGCGACCATTTAAGTATCCCCTTTTTAGCTAATCAGTATTTTTTTATCAGTACTTTTTGTATTAAAAGTATTACGTGGTACCCTTTTCCCCCTGTGTGGTTCTTGAGCGACTGCACTAAATTTCTACCCATTTCAAAATTTTCATCAGTATTTTGATTAGGTTTAGAATAGATTCTTTCTTCCGAAGAGTCTGTTGTACACTCTCCTCCTACTAAGCGGCACTATTTCCCTTCAGTAGCGACGGCCTTACTCACTGTAAAATTTCGTTAGGCATACGCGATCGCGGTCAATTATATCGCAATCCAATAAGCTGTATTTTGGAGAAAGAAACCTGTTAAAATGGAAACAATGAGTCTTGCATATTACTCAAAAAACTCATCGTCGTCGATAACGTTTCCTTGATAAGTCGGGGGGGAAAATGTCGCTACTTTTGTTGAAATTTCGGCGAAATGCTAAATCCCGTGTAGTTTTAATAACGAGTGATATGGATTGAAACTGGCAACAGATTTTATTTCTATACCTCAATAATCTAAGAAATACGGAAAAACTTAACAGCACAGCACATAGAATGCCGTCTTTTCTTCCCTATCCCTATACAGAATGAGTAATTGTACTTTTCCACCACAAATATCTTTTAGTTTGTCAAATTTGTAATTTGTTTACACCTTGATAGGTAGTTGACTGGAGTTTGCAAATTTAAATGTCTTGATATTTCTCAGATCAATGAGACACAGAAATGAAATTCTTTGGCCAGTGTTAATCGACATAATTCTTTTTTAAACGCACACTGGGGTGTAGCATTCCATTAAAATTGCATCAGAATTATCTATTTCTGTTCACGAGACATTTTATTCTCTTTACATTCTCTTGGAAAATTCAAATCTGCTACCGCAGATTTTGTAAATATTTATGTCAATAACATTCTAATGCAGTGAAATTGCAACGGAATCATAAAACAGCAACTAATAGATAAATAAGTCAATAGTTTATGAAAATACCTATTTCTCGCTACAAAAATAAAGTTAAATTGCCTCATATGTGTTGTTCCAAACCCACGGTAATTCTCGTTTCACCAGCTATCGAAGGTGCTTAAATATTACATTTCATTGAAGAAATATGCAGTCGCTTCAGTATTGCGATAGATATAGAAATTTCGAATATTAATCACTTGGCGAAATACTCTCCTCTTTGCGTACTATCATTTTTTTTTATTTAAAAAAAAAATCTTTATTCATCATTACTATTGTTATACAAAATAACCTACTACCTAATACATTAGTAGGTCCTATTATTAACTATTTCTAATTTTCTATCTGCAGCTAATGTTATGTTTAACACTACAGGATTTTTACAATGCATCACCACTATGAGAGTATTATACTGCTACTTTGCTATTCTTGTTGTTTTACTACTGTTCTTTAATTATTTCTTCTATTGTTAAGATACTAATGTCAAATGGTTACTTGTTATAACTATTCTAACTACACTACCTGCAGCGTTACAACTGTGTCAGATGTTGATATAAACCTATTTTTTGGCCGTTCCCACTGAGCTAATCCCAGTGGGAGTGCCCCTGACACTGGGCTGGCCAGAAACTTGGTCGCTGCAGTTTCTACTGTATCTCTTATCCTATTTATTGATCTTATAACTAACTTAGTTCTAATGTCTTAGTCGGTGCTTTTGTCAAATCCGGTAATGATGTACTGCCCCCCAACCTATTCCGTAGACCTGGCGGATTCCAGCCGTGAAGCGACTGGCCTGTTCCATGTCCCGGCGGAACAGGAGGTGTACGCGACAAATCTGGTATTTAATTAATGATTATTACGGAGATATTCTTTGAGGACTTTAGTTGAGATATCATTGGTTAATTTGTTCAGAATTTCGAATGTGTTTTCTTGCCTGAGCAGGTGGTACGTGTCGTTACTCGGTAATTGTTCCCTAAGTTGGTGTGCTACATCGTCGAAGAGGGGACACTCATACACCACATGGTCTGGAGTGCCCAGCACTGCTCCACAGTCACACGCTGATGCCGCCCTTTTCCCAAACCGACAAAGATATGTCGGGTAGGGTCCGTGGCCAGTAAGAAAGTGCAGTAGCCCCCTTGATGGTTTAATATAGGTAAGTTCTAGGCGTTCCTTTATGCTTGGAAACAGCTCATACGTTCTTCGGCCGGTTTCCTCGCTGTCCCAGAATTCCTGCCACAACTCCATTCCCCTTCTTTTGATGCTAGGCTTATCCCCCACATATACCCCCATAATGTCTTCTATCTTCTCCCTTCTATTTTTCTTGACCCAGTACCAGGTAGCTTGTTCCCTAATTTTTATGTCCAAAGGACATATCCCCATCAGTACTGAGAGTGCCCCTCCTGGAGTTGTTCTGTATGCGCCTACTGACCGTAGGAGCATATTTCTCTGCACTCTTCTTACGGCCACGGCGGGCATTACCCTCGTGAGCCTGTGTGCCCAGACCGCTGATCCGTAGCCTACAATGGATGTGAGAATGCTGTTATGATACAGTTTAATGAGATCAGGTGGGAGGTGAAATCTTTTGTGCCCTATTCCAATTAAGTTATGTAATACTGTGAGTGCACGTTGTGTTACCGTATCTATATGTGATGCATAGTTCCACCTCTCGTCGATGATTACACCAAGGTACCGAGCTTCTTTACGCCTGAGGATTGGTAGGCCGTTTATTCTGACGGTAGGGTTTCTTACAAGTTGACCCTTAAGCAGCAAGTAAGTAGACTTATTGGGTGCTATTGACATCTTGGTTTTATGACACCATGTTGTCAGTATGTTAATGGCTCTTTCTACCTTTGGCTCCAGTTCTTCGCGACTATGGCCGCCGACCAGCAGGAGGAGGTCATCTGCTTAGGCTATGACCTCTAGTACATCTTCACTTATCTTGAGTTCTTCCAAGAGTGGTTCCATATTTATATCCCAAAAGAGTGGCCCCAGGACGGATCCCTGAGGACACCCCTTGGTGATTTTCTTACTGACCTTTCCACTAGGGGCCGATAGCCAGACCTCCCTGTCTTCACAATAGCTCCTCAGACAGCCATATAGCGGCCCTGGGCACTCTTTCTCCCGCAAGCAGGAGAAGAGCGAAGGCCACCACAGGTTGTCAAAGGCGCCACTGATGTCCACCATGATGCCAACTATGTACTTGTGCGGGGCAGAGCCACAGACATCCGCAGCCAGGGCGATTGCGTCAGACGCGGATCGCCCCGTCCGAAACCCGAACTGTCTGTCGCTCATCCCGCACAGGACCCGGTGAGCGGCCAACCTGTCTGCCAGCAACCTCTCAAAGAGCTTGCCCAGCAAGTTCAGTAGACATATAGGTCTGTAAGACTTTACTTCTTTGGGATCTTTGTCTGGGCCTTTTTTGATTATGACAACATTTGCCTTTTTCCAAATTGAGGGGAATGTCTGAAGCCGTAGACATTCATTGTATAGCTGAGTGAGAGGTGCTACCAGTTGGGGGGCGAGGTATTGTATCACCTCCGCAATGATGCCGTCTGGGCCAGGAGCTTTCCCTTTTTTGAGATCTTTTATTTGAGAGCTTACCTCTTCTTCAGAGAAGGGGTAAACCACGCGATTGTTTTCGTAGACCCGCTGGTTCTCTAGTCTTATTCTTTGCTGTTCTTCTGAGTCATCTTCTTCTCTATCGTCAGGTAACAGGGCACGGAGTAGGGCCTCCGCAGTTTCCTGCCAGGTTCCCGTCATCCGGTCCCCATCCCTGACGGTAGATAACACCATAGGCGATTTTATTTTCTCTCTTACTATTTTGTAGGGAAGTCCCCAGGGGTCCGTAGCCAATTGGTTTTGCACGTATTTCTCCCAGCTTCTCATCCTGACAGCTTTGAGTTCCTGTTGGAACTGTTCTTTGGCTTCTCTGTATATCTGCTGCCAGCGCTGCTTTTCATGCCAGACGACACACCGCTGGTAATACCTCCTCGCCCTCCGCACTGCTTGGCGCATTTGCCCCAGTTCGGCTGACCATGGTGAAGGGGAAGCCGCGACGGCCCTCCTCCTGGTTGGTACAGCTGCCTTTACTGCTCTGATTATCGCCTTTGTAAGGTCTTTGGTGTATTCCTCCACGTCGACATCACCCTCCAGCAATGCAGGAATGTCACACTCCCCTGCCAGACGGTCCCAGTCAGTTTTATTGTAATTGAACTGCGTTTCCCACCCCATGTCCCAGTGGCACTCGCTGTCTCCTATGATAAATGTGATCATGTTGTGATCACTGGTAGTGATCTGATCCCAGACTTTCCAGTTGGATAATTTTGCTGTAAGATTTGGTGTGACCAAGGTCACATCAATGTTTGTACCATGTCCCCCCCCCCCTCCAGTGTAGGTGGGAGGGTTTCCTTGTTTATTAGCAACTATGAGTTGTAACGACATAATTGTATCGACAGCTTTTTCACCTCTTTCATCCTGAGTGCCACTGAACCACAGGGGGGATTTTGCATTAATGTCCGCGGTCACGAGAATTTTCTGTCCCCGCAACGCCGTGGCTATTTGGACAAGCTTCTCCAAGAATTCTTCAATTTGTCTTCCGTACTGGAAGTACATGTTTACTAGGTATAATAACCCAGTGGGTGAGTGAAGCTCCACGACGTTGCAGTGCTCATCCGAAAATTGTGCTAAAGTGCTTTGTTTATGATCATAACCGCAGCTCTTGGTTCCTCTCCGCTATAGATTTGTTGCCAATTGACTGCAGTGAACGGGATCCGTCCAGCCAGGGAGTACGGCTCCTGTATGCAGAGTACATCCAGACTCTTCTCCTCCACCACCTTCCGGAGTTCCTGCAGGACCAATCTGCTATTATGAGTGTTTATCTGTCCCACTCTTAACTGGCTCACGTGGAAAATATGTGTGTATATGAGATTCTGGCCAGTTTTTGCGCCAGTCATGAGCTATTCTGCCGTTTGTTATGACAGATTGGTTGTATAACTCATTAAGGTCGAATTTTTCGTTTCGCCTTTCAAACGCTTTTTTGACCAGGTCTCGCAGGGCTCCGAAATCTGTGGGGAGATTCATTGTCTTGAGCTGTATTCTATCAACAGCCTCCATCACTGGAAAGGTAACGTCTCTACCGTATTCGTGGCCGACACGCACCACGTGCCTCAAGGCTGTTGTAAGGGTGGCCGGCTCTTCCAGCCTAGACAGCTGTAATGCGTGCTCCAGGTTGGGGTAGATCCTAGCGGGATCTATTCCCGGCTCCCGTTTAGTGTGTGGACTTGTTGGTGTGCCACTATTTGTCGGTATACTAGTGCTACTTATTGTGTTCTCTTGCACTAACTCTCCCTGCATAGATAACTTCCCCACCACAGGATGCCCAATTGGTCGTTCTTGATCTTTAGGCGACCTTAGTCCCCGATTCGGAGGTGAGGGTGCATCCTTCCCGTCGCAAGGATCGGTTTGAATGCAGGCATCTTTCATGATGATGAAGTGTTGTGGCCTGGTGATCTTTTGTATAAATTCTCTGAATTTATTGGCCCTTATTGCATCCCTCAACCTCTTGCTCGGAGACTTTCTTTTGGGCTTCTTGTTCCCATTTGGGGACTCAGCCATAATCAATTCGAGCTATAAGTCTCTGCTCGAGCATCCTGTAAGTAGGGCAGTTTCTGCCAGTGGTATTGCATGATTTTTTTCCTCTTTTCGTGCAGGGTATACAGACCCCGGCTTTGTTACAATTTTTTCTCGTGTGATCTTCGGCCCCACACCTGGAGCAGGCCGGCCTCCTTTCACAGTGTGTATGGATGTGATCTAAATCGCCACAGTTGTGGCATCTGGGTACTACTAAGTAGTCCCGTACATTTATGGCGTGAAAGCCTAGATATATTCTTCCCATAGTGGTGATTTTGCGCCACATGTTTCCAGAGACCTCGGTGACGTGATGTACTACATCTCGATCCCGGGGCCCTGTTTTGAAACGTAGTTTGAAATCTTGTTTGAATGTCTCCCATTGCATATCATCAAAATTCTGATTGTATGGTGTTTCATAAATGTCTGATTCTGTTAGAGCTACTGGTACATCGTAGAGAATTACCAGCGGATTCCTCTTTTTTGGTGGTTCGCACTTAACTGCTATGTTCAGTTTGGTGTTTTTTAAGATTTTATCTCTGTCTACTTCTGTGGCTACATCAACTACTACTACATTCTTAGTTGCCTTGACTTTGTTTATTTTGATTTTATCTTTAGCTGGGTCAATTATTGTGGTAAATAACTCTTGCACTTTCTTTACTGTTTGTCCGGGCAGGGGTCTTAGGAAGACCGCCGTGTCCGGCCTTTTTGTTACCTTAGCTATTGTTTCTTTGGTAGTCTGAGTTTTTGTAGCTGCTTGTGCAGCCACTGCTGCCCATGTCTTAGTTGGTTGCTGTCTTAGTCTATTGTTTTCTTTCTCGAGCTCTTCGAGTCTCTCCTCAAGCTTTGCGTTAGCAATGGCCCAAGCGGCGAGCTCGTTTTTGATCGCTATGACGGCAGCCTGGCTTATTTTGCCATTTTTTACACTTGAATCCAAAATTTGGTTAATTTTTGCGTGTCTTTCTAATGTGGTTTGCTCATTCTGTTCCCCTTCCTCCTGTGAGGCAGGAACAGTCGCTATCGACGCCCTCGAGGTCGCACTAGATTCACCCGTCTCAGATTCAGCCATGTTTGACGAGTGAAGAAAAAGGTGGGAGCCCGTCTCTTACCCCGGACCGGCTCCTCTGGCATGGGGGGGGACTAATGCAGCTCGCCCACCGACCTCGCCCCTAGGTCAAGGGCACTCCAGAGCTGCTGGGTTCAACGCGCCGTTGCCAGCGCACTGGTCCCCGTCGAAGGCCTCGTCGTCGACGATTTCACACGACGCTCCTCGGCAAGTGCACCCCGCACTCCGGAGAGGCGGATGCACCCCTCGCCCTTCGCCGCCTACTAGCCCGAGCTTCCACCAGAAGGCCAAGGACCCACTCCTACTCAGGTGGTGGGTCGGTCCCCCAGTCGTTCGGCGGTCTGGGCCCATCTAACCTAGCCCAGGCGATGTCACCACCTCCTGGGTTTGGCAGAACACGCCCCGGTTACCCAGGGGCGCGGCGAAGCACCCTTGCCGACTCGCGCCGTGATCCCACGCCGACAAACGAGGTCGCCGGCATGCAGAGCACCTGCTGGTCTGTGCCCTGCGAACAGAAAGGGACTGGTGTTCGGTCCCTCGACACAGCTCCCCCTGTGCCACGCACCCTTCGCTTTCGCATCGGGTTGGGTCGCAGCTCTCCCTTTTGACGCAAGGCAGATTGCCAAGCTTGACGTCTGGCACCACGGGAAGGCGGAAAGAGCCACTTGGGAAGGAGAGGCTGTAGGAGACGCATCACTTCCCCGAGTGAGGACGGCCGCGGCACGCTCGACGTAAAGCGATACGCTCCAGTGCGAGCTTCCGTGCCTTACGGCACGCCGGCAACGGGCGGGCCCGTACCGAAACGCGCCGTCAAGCGACTGACCTCACGCCAGACGCGTACTATCATTTGCCAAAATCTTGTTTAGATATCTGAAACCTTTTACGAGATACGAGGAATTTTGTGAATATTTCATTCTGGCTCTTTCGCTGGCGCGCGAGCTTTACATACGATCAATTTTCCCGAGACTGGTAATAGATAGCAATATCCTTCAAAGTTAAAAGGAAAATTCAATATGTTATTTACATTTCGCATGCAGCAACATATGACGTAACATGTTCCAAACGCCAATCCATACCAACCTCTATTTCTCACTACAAATTTTCCGAGATTATTGTAGATGGTTGCTTAATCCTAAGATATCACAATTAATATGAACATTAACGAAATGATAGGCAGTTCGTCATGAACCTGACGAATGAAGTTATAAGATATGCGAGAGTCAATATTTTTTACCGAGTAGTTTCTTTACAGTCGCCTGAAAAAGGCTGTACTTCGGCGGCCCGCATGCCCTGCCGTTCGCGTAGTCAAGCCAGCCAGCTAACACGGTGTGAGACGTTCGACATGGGAGGTTGCCGTCACCCCCACCTGTTAGCCAGCAGACACGCATGCCGTCTAGCAAAGTGCATGAATCTTACTTACTCCGTGTGAGGCGGGCTTTACAGTTGGCTCCTCCCCTAACACATCGTCCGCCCAGCTAGGGGCAAAGTAATACTTTATGCACTCTACCCTAAAAGAAATAGAACTGCAGGCTGACTTTTTGGAAGCAACTGGAAGGACCGTCTCGACCCAGATGATACACAGCCGCATCCATACAATTAATTTGGTCTCTATACAACCATTACGAGCGACAGAATAATCCCCCATCGAACCCCGCAACACCACGGAGTGCGAAGAAGAGCAGCAACGGAACACCTGGAGTAATAACTATATAGGTGGCGTCGTCTTCTCCTCACCAATGAATGTACAATTTGTCTGATGCCTGACGATCTTCATATAAGATTGTGGAGGCGGCCAGGTACCAATGCTCGTCTCTGTCATGCAGATCCATGGGGTCAGCAGTAAGGGTGACAGTCAAACTTAGGCTGGTCTCATGTACACATATCAGATGCCTGTGTGTATGTATCATAGGAAATAAAAAGTCTCATTATGGTTTGTCTTTTTCATAGCACAGGTTGCAGCTTAGCCCAGTGGTTGGCAAACCTGTTGTCAGCAGAGCCAAGTATCAACCTTACACCTACTGAAATTTCTTTTGAGAGCCAGTTTTTTAAACTTAAATCGTACAAGTGGGTATACGTTTATTAACTTTATTAAGGTACTCCTAAACTGCCCTTCGCTAAAAGTCCTCAGTCTGCTTGAGGTATGTTCACTGAGGTAGACCCCTTTCTACACTCCCATCCGCAATCGTCTTGTATACTTGTTTCGTCTATCTCCTTTCGTTCATCTTTTCTATACGTCCAGACCATCTCATCGTACCTTTCTCAATAATCGACACTACGACTACTTTACTCCACAACGCTAAAATTAACTTAAGAAACTAAAGTTCAAGTCTTCGTTAAACTGTAGGAACGTTGAATGAAACGTGATACCTTACTCAATAACGATACGCTTTACTGATAAAATTAAATTCTAAGGTGTCCATAAAATTAAATCATGGCATTTGCTGACAAATACTAATGTGAACAGTGTCCATGTATCTCCTTGGAAAGTTTGCGCAAATCAGGGATTTATCTTGTTGTTTTAATTTTGCGCAATTTCAGGTTCCCATCAGTTAGATTGCTTCTCAGTTGATTCTTGATAAGGTTCATGCATGAAAATGATTGCGTGCATAAATATCAGGTTATTTGAATCAGGAATGCTATCCCTTGTGTTAAAAATCAACATACACTCCTCCTCCAGTTCTTCCAAAGCAGTCCACCTCTGCTGTAAAGCAACTTAACATTTGTTTTTCTCCAGTATATCTACAGGAGTACAAAGGCGTTCAAATTTAGAGAGACGCAATTATTTTTTTAACCCAACAATTACATTTCGAAGTTGCCAATTTCTATATTGAAAGGGAGAGAAAATTAGTTCTATTACAGTGGGTTTAAGATGTTTATATTTACTAAGGGCTAATGTCGCTTTGCTGTTTCTGATTCCTGTAACAGGTCGAAAATAGCTTTCCTCAAATTTGAAAGTGTTTTTGTAAATGGTAATCATCAGTAACAGAATCGTTTTCTCAGTTTAGTTTCAACAGGCTTGGAAAGAGATTCAAAGCTTATCTTTCCAACCCTTGGGTAAAAAACTTTCTTTTCTCCTGAAGATCATGATGAAGCTGACTTGGATGAGACGTAACATCTAGAAGGAAATAAAATTTTTGGAGGCACTGATCATTCGTTAGTTCAGGATAGTGGCACGCTTGTCAAGGCGAAATGCTTCAATATCTGTTAATAAGGAAGCGAAACGGCTCAGAACGTTTCCTCTGATGACCAGCGTACCTTGTTATACAGTAGAAGATCTGTCTACTGTTCACTCTCCACTACAACAAAAAATTCTTTAAGCTGGCGATGACTAAGGGCTGTAGCGCAGTACATGTGCGCCCGCAAGTGATATTATGTAGAACAGCCATATTGAAGTGGCCAAGAGCCGCACGTGGCTCGCGACCCGCTGTTTGCCGACCACTGACTTACCGGATATGGAGTGAAGCAAACATACATACAGTTAGGGAACACAATATGCAGCTCAATGGTATTTATGTGTTTTTTGGCTGTGTCAAATCGAGGCCAACAATGCGCCAGAAATCAGAGACCTATGGAAGTGACAAAGAGAAACAGCTCTTGGAAATGTGTGTTTGTTCTATCACAATAGGCGTAGAATAGTTAGTGTGAACGGTAGATGCGGAGTCATTGCCTCATTTGCGTTCGGAGCGAATTACTTGTGTTACTGAATGTCGGATCATGGATACATCCATTCTGTTTTGGGGAAGGTTAAGTAAACGTACCTGTATTCCGGGCCAGCATTGTTCACACTCTAAAAACTCTTAATTTAGGTTTTCGGTGCTTCCTTTAAATAAATTGAGACGAATACCGTTTGATTTCATAACGAAGGCTACAGCCTACTTCCTCCCTCATCCTTCTCCATTCCGAATCTACGCTTCGTCTCTAATGACTTCGGCGTTGACCAAACTCTAGCAATTCTTCAACTGAATTAGCTGACTTTCCACGACGTTCTGGGTCTGGATTACGCCGATGGCAACTAGACGTCTTAAAACATTTGTCACTTTGGGTCGGAGTAAAGTCTGATTGTAGAGTTTACGTCTGTGAGATGTGCTGGATAGAACGAGTTACTCAGTTGCAAATAAGAATAATGAAAGAATATTTTTTTTTTTTTTTTTTTGGAAGCGAAACTACCGGCATTAAATAGGTTTCTAAGTGGTGGTGACCGTGAAGGGATTGCAATGTTGTTAACATATCACATTCTTGATAGCCTCCTTCGGCAGTTTACATGTCGTTTTCTGATGTGCCATACATTAAAAATCAAATTAAGATTACTTTTTTTGCAATACCTTATCAAGTATTAGCCTATGCGTGATTCTGTAGAGATAAATTACATTGACATAGAGGAAAAAGTCTTCTCAAGCACAAGTTCGTCCATTGTAACACGGCACACATTATTCATTTGCGGTGTCACTACATCTATGGGATATCCAGGAATCTCACGCACGCTCTTCTGTCTCACAGGAGAAAGCTCTGGGCCGCGTTATCAGTTCTGTGGCACGCCGTCTGCTGGACAGGTTTCAAGGGAGCTGCCCAGCCACGGCGCTGGGTGTGGCACGCGCTGCTACACGGCACCGCACCGAACACCTGCCGCCGGCTGTACGGCCAGCCGCGCGACGTCAGCACTAACCACTGACGTGGTCAATTCTGCGAAAGCGGTCCTCGTATAGCCGACATGGCTTTGAGATATGCACATCACAATGTCCATCGACCGCTTTATGGACAGCTCAAACATTCGGGTGGCAGGTGTGAATTTTAAAATTTTTCCTAGCGAATTGAATGTTCAAACGAATTTCGGGCTTGCGGCCGGTCGTCGTTCAGTACATTCTACGATCTTTCAACTGGGCACCTGGCAGACATGCTCAGGTGAGCCACGCAAGAGTCAAAATTAAGTTGATAGAGGGACCACACTACCGAGCCAAAGTACTCTCGCTGGTGGAACTGCGGAACTTAGCTGTCGTTTGCATTACCGCTCGCCACTGCCGTTGGCACCCTCTGTCGTTTACGATTGGAGTAAATCAAGCAGACGATTGGGTTCCACACACTGTCCAACTGGTAGCTGCTATCACAGTTCATCAGACGTATTCTCACGGAATATTTAATAGTGGAGTTCCAAAAGGCGTTTCTGTGGTCAGAATCATTGATTTTTCATACTCAGTTGAAAGTCCAGTGGAAATACAGCGTTCAACAATAACGGACATACCTGGTTGCAGAAGACGAGTGCAGCGTTTATTTTGAATGCAGCCTTGATGTTTAGTGCAGCGAGCTTTCACGACTTGTTTCCGCAAAAGGCTGGAATTTATAAAATGCCTTGTCAGTGTGGTGTGGCTTACGTAGATTAGACCACACGCACCGTGAAAGAACGCTGCGCTGAACAAAAGTGCACTCGACTTTTGCAATCAAGCAAGTCCGCTACTGCCGAACACTGTATTTACATTGGACATTCAATGTAGTATTAAAAACCAGTTACTCTGACTAAAGCAACATCACTTTGTTTCTCCCTTATTAAATAATCTGTGGAAATACGCCTGGCGGGAAATGTGATGAGCCGTGATTGGCGATTACCAGCTCGACAATGCGTAGAATCCCATCGTCTCCACGATTTGTTCTAATCGAAGACGACAAAATGAGCAAACGGCCGTGGCGAGCGGTAATGCAGACGACAGCTCAGTTCCGCGGTTCCATCAGTAAGGGCGCTAGCCGGCTGCGGTGGCCGAGCGGTTCTAGGCGCTGCAGTCCGGAACCGCGGGACTGCTACGGTCGCAGATTCGAATCCTGCCTCGGGCATGGATGTGTGTGATGTCCTTAGTTTAGTTAGGTTTAAGTAGTTCTAAGCTCTAGGGGACTGATGACATCAGATGTCCCATAGTGCTCAGAGTCATTTGAACCATTTTTTAGTAAGAGCCGAGTACTGTGGTTCGTCTATCAACCTGATTTTGATGCAGAATACCCGCAGCGCGCTTTGTATTGCGGAAATGAGGACGACTGGCAGGTGCCCAGTTGATGTATCGTGGTACGACAACTGGATGCAACCGCGAAATTTGTGTGAATATTAAACACAGTTATCACTCTGGAACAGATAAGAAATTAAGCAACAGGAAACGTTGAATTCTGAAGAGTAATGTACGTACAACTGTCACACATCTTTGTGATTTCTCACAAAGAAATTCTGTTATACTTTAGATACATAGGTCTGTCATAGAAGAACCCATCGAAATCAGACGTAAGTTAGTGATTAAAGTCCGAGTGTCGAGTAGTGTAAGAAGGTTTCATGGAGCGCGAAGATTCACTGCAACAATCTAGCATCTAGTTGGGTACATGGAGGAAAGTATGTATTTGAGTGTATTGTGGCGATAGCGAACTCACTAGAGGTGCTGACGTCTGTTTTTCTTGGTTCTAATGCAGGCAATTAGTTTTAATCAGTCAGTAGATAAAAACATATGTTTCAAAAGCATGTTTACCTCACTATGGCCATAGTAAAGAACTGACCTTTGTTTGCATCAGAATGACAACTTTTTTTCCACAAATTCAAAACATCTGTACGATGTATGAAAGAAGTGGGATAAGTGTGGACTGGGTTGTTCAAAGAACCGATATGAAATCTATTGAACATTAATGAGAAGTAAATCGTTCTTCTTTACAGGACTGCTGGCTCTTTATTCTATCACAACTATTTCGAGACGATTGCTCTAATTCTCAAATTCTCAATAAAATACCTTCTACAACTAAACTTGCAATATGCTGCCATCATAATAAATTATTGAGTGTCACAACTTAGTAGTAGCCAGAGGACGCAACCAAAACATAGCTTAACGGTAGCAAAAGATATATCGAACACCTACAGAAAACGTCGGTCTATTCTTTAATCTTGTCGAAACTCTACTGGCTTATTTAACAGTGATTTTAATACAGATTTCCTTCGCCATTTCTGCAAGAAATAACATCGTCCTTTAGTTTAATTCCTACTGTAAATTTTTCTACTAATTTTTCCTATGTAACTGCTTCAAAATGGCTGCTGAAACAATCTTTATAGAAAATTCTAAGGCAAAAAATCAGACTACGACATGTGTTTTTCTATAATCAATATTAATTCCGTATAATATTAAAAAACTACTAAATCTGACTTTGGAGGGAAATTAATTGACCTCAAATTGCATATTTTAAACACAAACTGGAGAGGTGTTTAAACAGCTCATGACATTCATGGAAGCACGAATTTATTGACAATTTTCTCCTCCTATTTGACAGTTTTTTTCACCTAAGTATATAAGATGAGCCCTGAGTTCGCAAAAAAGGAGCCAGAGGATTGCTCAGGAGTAAAATTATGCTGTAGCAGAAAAGACAATTCTATCAGTCAGACAAAAACTATTTCAATGTAAATACTGTAGTTAATTACAATGCATACTGTACAATATTGAAGAAAATAATCCAGATATCAAAGTAAATGCATTACAAAAAATGGACAGCCATGTCAGGTAATAAAATATAGACAATGTTGGACATAGTACATAAGGAAACTGGTAGAACTAGACATGAACAGGAGCAGATAATTTTAAGAGTAGGTGATATTTTGGTTACAGATATTTGTAGTATTACAAATCACTTTAACTAGCATTTTACACCAACAACGGCCAAAATGGGATTGTCAGGCTCAGTAAATGCTGGCCTGGAACGCCATAGACCAGATTTTACAAATAACTACAGTAACATGCATAAGACAATCACTGCAGTAGAAATAAGTTGTGAGTACAAAAGAAATTTTCAAATAAAATAAAATTTTAGAGTTTATCATAAAATTAACATGTTCATTTATAGAATGTTTGTCTGAATTTAGTCACAGCTTAAGTATATCTATGTAAGTGATCATTTATCAGACAAATGTTTTCTGATTTGATGTAATACGTTCAATTGAAACCACTGTATAAGAAATAGAATAAAGAAAAATCACCAAATAACTGCCCAATTACACATTTACCTGATTCTCAAAGATACTTAAGAAGTTAATCTTCAGTTGATTCTTAGTCAGGTGACTATACATTACACTACTAAAGTCATAATCTGGGTTTCTAAGGGACTGTGATATTAAGGAGGCCATTTATACATACAGTGAGAATCCCATTCATACATCAAACAATAAGTTACAGACTGCTGGCATGTATTGTAGTCTATCAAAACATTTTACTGCATAAATTTCTACATCCTATTCGATAAATTAAAATAGTGTGGTGCCACAGGAATTTCTTTAAAATTATTCAAGTCATATTTGTCTAATTTGATACAGTTGGTCTCAATAGAAAAGAGTCATATATTAAGCTATCAGTCCTCATTTGATTAGGAACTAGTTACATCTACTGACCAATATGGTCCCATCCTGTTTTTTCTGGTGTATGTTAATAGCCTTTCGACATTTACATTGCAGTACCATTTGATATTTTGATTTGTTTGAAAATGATTGCAGTAACTAGTAAATAAATGGTACTTTTAGAAATAACTGTTAATGTAATTTTCATATATATTAATAAATAGTTTCAGGCTAGTT
The DNA here is from genome assembly GCF_023864275.1 of Schistocerca cancellata. Lineage (NCBI taxonomy): Eukaryota > Metazoa > Arthropoda > Insecta > Orthoptera > Acrididae > Schistocerca > Schistocerca cancellata. The sequence continues at coordinate 732,704,176 of NC_064626.1, forward strand.
AACTGTCACTGAACTTTGAAAAACTCACTATGTGTAGTTCAGAGCCTGAATGAGGTTTCCAATTTTAAATATTCATAAAATATAAGAATAGAGAAATAGAATGGGTTGACAGTGTTAAATTATTGAGACTGAAGCTCAATTGGGGGAAGCATATAAGAGGGCTGCTGAAACTCCAGAACATATCTTTACTTGCAACTTGAATGTCAGGCACATGATGTAAAAATAAAACGCTTGTATACTTCACTTACTTTCATTCTGTAATGTTAAATCATTTTATGATATTTTCGGGCACCTCATTAAGCAAAACTAAAGTTTTCTTGGTCAAATATTACTTAATATGAGTTATTTGTGGTGTGAAATCAAGAACTTTAATAGAATCATATTGGAAAGAACTTAGTATATTAACTAAGGCTTCTTAGTATATTTCATTCTTACTTATTTTTCTCATAAATATTGTATCTCTTCCAAATTAGCAGCCCACATCACACAAATAATACAAAGCATACAAACAGTCTTTATAAACACATGTAGCAACCTTCTTTCTGTCCAGAATTAAGTTTTTTCTTCAGGAAAAATATTTTCAGTAACTTGCAATAAAAAGTTTACTACTAAGAAAATACAGTTTAAGAGGAACAAAAAATATTTATTCATTACCTAAAGGTTCTCCTCCATTGAAAATTACTGAGTAGACCCAAACAATGTACTTGTTATTCACTACAACTCATAACCTGAGTGCTATGTAATCCCTGACTTTGCCAAAGCTTCAGTGTCATAATGCACTGAAGCCTATCAGACATTTTGAAAATTATTTACTACAGCAACTTCGCGTTTGTCTTAAGTGTGTACACATCTAAATATTTGTGATATTTTTAATTGCTATGGAAAGTGTTTAACTCTTTAGACATCTTTGAGGATCATTTCACTTACAGAATGTGGAAAGAACATTATCTTCTCAGTTATTTTGTAAATATGTTTCAGTGTTTTTGGTTTTCTGAAACTTCAAATTCTCAAGGATCTCCTCAGTATGTGTGTGCAAAATTAAAAATTGTATTTGATCAAAGGCTTGTCAGGCCTGAGGATATATATGTATATCAAGTAAATAAACGAACTGTAGATTCCACATATAAGAAATGTACTACATATGTGCTATCCAAGTTCAGTTTCAAGATGTTGACATTGCAGTGGAGACTACAATGTAACAATTTATATAACTGTAATTAGTTACATAATAATTACGAAATGTACTTTGAATCACGTAGCACCACAATGTAGGATGTAAAACCAGAATGCACTTGACACACCACTTTGACTTCATCACAGAACGAATGAAAATTAATGAATTAAGAGGATACTTAAATATAGGACAAGACATAAATAACCAAAAACTTGTGAATACATTTATTAAATATGTATAATTTGTAAAAATCTCTTGCAAACTGTATTGTTTTGGTAAGATGGCCCAGGGAAAGTAGCATTCTTGATTACTGTGGCTAATCATGTGATCGAGTTCTCGAAAAAGCGAGTAGAGCAGCATGTGTTAAAGTTCCCCAGTATTATCACTCAGCACGATTTCTGTGATTGCGTCGAACAGAACAGCAATACAAGAGTGTGAAGCAGAAATGATAGCAATGAATTAATTACTTTAATCCTGTAGTGACCTTTATGTGGAACTTTTACAAACAAAGCAAATTATTGGAATTGTGATTACCTGCTACAAGCTGTGGGATTAGTTAACATTCACAACTTTTGTATGTCGCTCTGCTTGCTTTGTTCTGCTCTGTTCATCGATTTATTTAAATAATTGCAGTAAATCCATTTCAAATTGTGTGGCCACCTTTCCATACTTGTTTATTGCTCTTTTAACTGTAATATATTTACGAGTTGAACTCAAATCAGTGCATTAGGCTACGTTATTTTATCATAGGATCCAGTACCTAATTTTATTTTTATTTATCATTCTGGATTTAAATCTGTTTTGATGAAATTGAGGTTAATCATTTTGGAATTTCTGCAACTATTACACCTAGCCACATTAATGTTTAATTGTTATTTGGGCAAAAAGGCAGCAGTGTACAACTGAACTCTAGATGCAGTCAAGCTAGAATTACTGTAGATTGTGTGCTTGACCAATCATTGCATATTGGTCTTGGTAGGACCCAAGGGAGCATGCAAATTGTTTGGTCGTCTGCAAAAACAGCCCTAAGCTTTTTTATCAGTTTTCTTTTTGAGGCACTTTTAGCAACCACCAATGATAACTATCCTGATGAGGTTTTCTTCAACTCATTATTCTTCAGTGGAGGATGCACAGTAATTATAACTTGGATGAAATTAACCCTCAAGCCCAATTTAAAGTTTGGCATGCATTACTTTGTCAATAAAAAGTGCTGCAATACACTGACCTATACCAATCTCTCTCCTTGTGCGTATTTCTTTGCTCCTATGAGCTAAAATTCAGATCTGCAATGTGATGATCTTTGTTTGCAGCTTATGCAATATTGTACTGTTTGCAAGCCTGACCAAATGGATTAATTGCTTTGTCATGAGTCTTGAGCAGCCTTTCTGGCTTCAACTCTGGTCCATAATAGCTGTATGTAGTGGCATCCATCCAGCTGTGTTATGGAGGAAAACAAAGCCATTGAACTTAGGTGTTGTTCCCTCATCATCTAAGATGTGGTCTATGAGAAAACTTCTGGTTTAGTGCCTCTCTGTAACTCTTCAGAGTAAAAACTGCTATTTATTTCACTACCATTGCTGTCTTTCAAAATACATGCTAGGGCTTGTTCGTTTCACCTAGGGAACCATAAGTATTTCAGTTGACCAGTTTGGTAGGTATCATTTCTTGCATTTCATAAATGCAGTCTTGCATTTTAAAATGTATACTAGATCATCGACATGAGAGTTTTGTTTGCATGGATTCACCAATTTAATACAACTGTACACACCGTTTAGAAACTCATTATCATGAACATCAATTGGTTTCATTTTTATTGTTCCATGTAAATACAATTATAGAGATCAATTACTTATGGGAGATTATATGATCCACAAAGTTTAAAGTGCACCCACAGTAAATAAATGTATAGATAAATATATATTTATTGTAAAACTCATCTATTTGAAGGTTGTCTGGGAAACAGTTGGTTACCATCTGCAACAACTGACCTCTCATCTGTCCAACTGCTTTGTCCATTTTCGTTTTTGCTGAGCGAGGTGACACAGTTGTTAACTCACTGGATTAACATTTAGGGGACAATGGTCAAAAGCTGCATCTGACTATCCAGATTTAGATTTTCCGCGGGTTTCCTGAGTCACTCCAGACAAATGCCAGTTTCCTTCCCCATCCTAGACACAATTCGCGTTTGTGGTCTTCAGGACGTAAAATCTTACTCTTTCTTTTTCTTCTTTGCTTTCACAGGTACAGCCCAAGTGAATTTGGAGTATGGATTGACGACCAGCTAAATATATTTGAATCTTTTAGTCTAACATGAAGATTGTTTCACATCTACAAGATCTGGCTGTTAAAAGTCGTCCAAAATTTGTATGATAGCACCCCTACCTGTAAATGTCTTGCATCCTGATTTGTGAAGTTCCTGAGCCACAGTCTCCATAATTATTTGGTAATACATCTTTCTCAGAAGTCTAAAATGACGAGAGTGATTTCATTTGAACGATCTGTATTCCTGGCTTGGTTGACTCCAGGGGCATTCTTAATCATTCAACTGTTATTTTGGTGTCATCGTAATACATGTATTGCAGAAAGTGACTGTTAATTTTTTATTCTGAAAATCAATAATATCATTGCCAAGTCCACACTCCAAAGCTGGATTAATAATGCTTTCGTATTGCACAATCTTTGGGGATTTCTTTTCCTTCTCCAATGGCTTTCTGATACACATCAGTCACACATATTATCTGACCATACATTTCTACATGGTTCAGTCACATTAATGTGATAACCACCTACATTCGACATCAATGTGCAATAACCACCGACAAAACTAACAGTGGTGGGTATATAAAGCCTTTCAGGACACATGAAAAGCAATGCAGTAATTGGATAATTGCAATACATCAAAGATGACATGATCGTTGGCTTTTGGGCCAAGGGTGGAGGCATGTCTGAAATGGCTAGGTTTGTGAACTATTCTTGTGCTGTCATGATTGAAGTATACTGTGCATGACAAAATGGCGCTATTGGAAACCAGCGTTGAGGCAACTTTGGTGCACCACAGGTTGTAGAGGACAGGGATGAACAATGATTGTGAAGAGATGAATGGGCGGATAGGTATGCAACTGTTCAGCAACTAGCTGCCCAGATGAAGCAAGTGGCTACGAACAGGGTCTCTCAATGACAGTTCAGCAAATGTAGATGGGTAAGGGCATCTGCAGCAGACGCATTGTTTGTGCACCCATGCTGGATATTATCACATTATAGCTACAATACCACACGTTTCCAGAAAAATCACAGGTAGGTTGCATTCGCTATCTGACATCACTCTGACAATGACATATTTATTCGGGTCAGAATTTAAACTGGATGATGTGTTGTGGCGATTTCATCAATGGATACTTAATCATGTCACCCGGAAATAGAATTGCAGTTAAACCACACACATACACACACACACACACACACACACACACATTGACAATACTTACATGTTGAAGATTTTTTTGGTGAAGAACAATTCATGGTAGCAGTATTAACTCTTTGACAGCTCATTTCTAACAGAAATCGTTCTTTATTGTTGGAATATATATTTATTTTCGTATTGCAATGTGGGTAACCTCATAAAAAAGAAATTGTGTGGTCAGTACATTATAGATAAGAGGGAACCTGTTTTTGAATCATTGTGACTACAAATTTTTATGAGCATATTTTCCCTCCTCTGATAGGTATCGATCTAAGAGGAATGTGATTACTGTCCAGTTATCAACTTAGAGTTTCCTTATTCAATCGTTCACTTTACTACTTTCATCCACTAGTTGCATCAGTCTATGCCATTTTTCATATTTGTAGGTTTTATAGCTACACCAGTATCTGAAAGTTTACAAAACTGATAGTCATTTAATATTAGGAAAGGTAGGCAAATTTTCTTTGGTCGACTTGACTAAATTTATGCATATTGTGTGCATGTCTGTGTAGGGGAGGGGGGGTTTCTTTTTAGGTGACAGAAAGTTCTGTACATATGCGGAAAAGCATTGATGCTAAAAATAGCAGGGGAAGTAAGTCAGACAACTATTTTTGTGCTCTAGAAACAGTTTACCCTAAGTGCTTTCCTGTGTTGCAGCTTTAATGTGAACTAGAAACAGAATAGAGGAAATAGGCCAGAGCATTGGAAATAGAATGCATTTCCATGTTGGAATACTAATAGCATCACTGGAAATAGCTACCACAAAAGTTACATCACATTCCTCTAGCACAGAAGATTGCTGTCCAGTTCTAAAATTGGAGCATGGTTAAGGCTTTAGAAACGCTTTGGAAAGTGATGCCTAAGAGCACTTATGAGGGGCATGGACCAGCAGTCAGAGAAAAAGTGGCCAATCAATATCTATGATGTCAACGCAGTAATCGGCCATATGCTGCAAAACCGATACAGATTCAATAGAAATTACCCCTGATGTCACATGACCAAGTGCTACAGTGATGCTAGCCTGCAGCAACTTGTTTCGACAGTTGGTGTCATTTGTGCTTCCACTGTGGTAGTGTGCAGTCAGATGTTCCAGCACACACAGTCATCGGCTGGAGGCTGCCCAGTGTAGTGCGACCATAGACATCACGAGCTCTGCAACCAGAATGGCATGGTGGCAGATCAGTGTGAACAACATTTTTAAGTAAATAAATGTTTCTATCCTATACCAATTCACACAGTGACAATGGTAAATGCGTTAAATGCCGTAGTAGCATAAGTGGGCTTCCCTTGTAACACTTATATCGATTAGAAGTAGGTCTATATTATGTAACTGTGTATCTGCAGTTATGGAGTGTGTATTCTTTGTTATTCAACGTCCTTGATTTGTGACAGGAAAATTAGAATTTTGTAATGTATACATGAAAAAACTAAAGCATTTGTTTAAATGATAAATTATTATAATATGTCTATGTTCATGAAAGGAAAACGTTTATTGAAAACTGGTTCATCCTTAGGGCACTTGTATTTGTAATACATAAAAGATGTAGGGAAGTCCCTCTGCAACGGAAGTGGCATGGCGCGATGTAAAAGGTGGTTCTGGCGGTCGAACTGAGTGTCTCCTTCGTATGAACGGTACGCAGTATGTGGCTAGCTGTAGCACATGGACCAGTTAATTTGCGTGTGAGTTAACTAATAATCACAAAACACTTCCATGGTACTAACAGAAGCAACTGGAAGCTGCTTTAGAATGGATTTGCACCGGATGTGGATAGGCTATTGTTTGGTATTCTTGGCAAAAAGGATTGGCTCTAACATGGTGAAAATCCGACGCCAAGAACAGTTTACAGAGCATTCGAACATCAAGAGCCATGAGTACAGTTAGCCACCATGTCGCTTGCCACCAGTCTTCGCCACTGCTTCACTAACTTCATACATTCAGTAATGTGTATGGGCATGGACCAGTTAATTTGTGTGTGTGTTGACTAATAATCACAAAAACAAATTTGTGTCCAGAAACATAGTTCCTATCCTGATCACGAGCCTATACAGGGTCCTCACCGAAGTGCTACTAAAACCGAGTATCCTGATCTAAATGAAAAATTCTTGCATTCAAATGTTTTGAAGTAATTTTTTGCCTAATGCAAAAGGAGTAACAAAAGTTAAATTTAAAGCTACAAAAGTGAAGTTAGATAGAATTTTGTTAAAGTGTCCTTAGTTTATTACAAAGTATAGTTTTGTAGGAATGCAGAGCAAGATTTTGTAAATATTATTGTCTAAAATACCTGCTTCACAGATGATAAAGAGGCAAATAAGTTGAGTTCATGTTCAAAAATAGTGTGGTTTTGATTTCTATCATGAATAGTTCACTTTTTAAGTTAATTAATCCCAGTGTTGTGTTTAATTGCCTTACAGAGTAAACTATGAACTACTTCAAGTGAAATGATTGATTAGCTTTCTGAAATAATCTTCTCTACAGTAATAATAAGAGAGTATTGATTAGTGAAACTATACTAGTTTATGGGTCTTCATTATATTCTCCACTTATTAAGAAAAAAATTGAACTGTTACTGTTGCCTAGGAAAACTGATATATGTAAAGGAGTATAAAGAGTGTATGTATGATATTATTAATCTTTATTAGTTCTTTTCCATGTCAGTTAAGATAAAAGCCCATGTCCTAATTTAGTTCTGCACTTCATGCAGTAACATTTCAGTATTTGACTAAGTAATGATCCTGAGTGTAGCTGTCATTAATATGAGCTTGGTCCAAACCCCTATAATTCACTGGTGTGTGCGTTATTGGTAACTGTTGTACACACAATTCACAGTGCACAGTGTCATTTTGTATCCTGTTTGCTATTCAAAGGGAAATCTCAACGAAAGTAACTTCGATAACCAATATTCAATTTTCTTAAACGTATATTTCCAAATTAATGTGCCCAATTTGGCTGGCGACCGTTTATTCTTTTGCATTCATTTATGATTTTATCGCTTTCATTAACTCCCAAGGTTAAAGTACGTTTGGCTTTTTCTGTTAATTTGACCAAATTCAAAATTGTAGTGCGATACCTTTGTCCATAAGACACACACGTGTTCAATCTTAAAAATTCTCTCAGAGGATATCAAAATAGCTTGTTTCACGGCAAATTAGTGTTATACCCTCCATTTTAAATTTAGGGACACTGTGATGGGGGAAACTGTTTAGAAGCTGGGATTTTTTGAATTTCCCATCATTTCAAGCTTAAGATAACCAGGCCTGAGGTTTTTTTATAATTTTTTGCAGTTTAAACTTCTGCCATCTTGGTTTTTGAATTTCTCGCCATCATATACAGGGTGTACATAAAGTCCAGGAACACTTTATGCCATTTATTGCACAAGAACGAAACATTGTACAGATATAATACATATGTCACTTTGAAGAGAAATTCTGAAAGTTTTTCTGCATGTATACCATCACAACGTAGCTTGGTAATTTGCCGATAGTCATCGCTAGTCGCAAACATGGCGGGTTCAGGCGCGGAGTTCGACAAAAACAAGTGTGTTTTTAAAAGCAAGTACGGTAAGTATGGCACAACAAATTCGTTATGACAGGTTGCTTGTGCCTGGCAAAGAGAAGCGGACGTCCCAGTGTGAGTGAAGTGAATTTGGAGAGCATACGAGAGACATTTATAAGGAGACCAAAGCAATTGCTGCATCGTGCATCCTGTGAACTCGAAATGGCTGCAACGACAGTGTGGAAAGTCCTTCAAAAATGTCTCTAAGCACTATGGGACTTAGCATCTGAGGTCATCAGTCCCCTAGACTTACAACTACTTAAACCTAACTAATCTAAGGATGTGAGCAGTCCCAGTGGACATTATTGCTGGTACAGTCTCAACAGTAACATTGTAATGGAACTGTTTTACATTTACTATTTCATAGTATGTCATAGAGAACTTATTTACGCTTATTTCAATGTGGCTGATTTTGGGAGAGAGATGTCATCAGATGATTATGTAAGACATTTGTAATTAACGACTAAACATTTTATGGCATTATTATGAATCTATGTATTTGAAACAATAATAGCTGAGGAAGGAATAATTTTTTAAGGAAAGCAATGAGAGCAATTGACAATAGGCTGACCCAGCACACAGTGTCACTCTAGGGTTAGCATATGGCCTTGACTTTTCCGTTTTTGGCACGTCTTTTCTTTGTTATGGGGAGTACAACAGACAGGAAGGACTGAAGAGAGAAGCCAGCTAGCAGTGGTTGAGTAAGGTTCACGCAACAGTGTGATTTATGAGATTTTGACATTTTGTGCTATTATTGGCGCAGTTTATGGAGAAGGCCAATAATATTAGCTCTTTTGCAGTAATAAATAGTCTAATGTAAACTGTGGCCGTGGATGCAAGATATTTCTCAGCTTAATTATGGTGCTGCAAGAATCACAACATCGTTACTTCAAGAATGCTTCCAAAAGGTAGATAGTAAGGCGTGTTTGGCCTGTTTCAATAATATGAGGCATGAAGATACCTTGAAAGCATTTTTGCACCCTCTTCTCAACTGCAGTTCATCCGAAAAGGCAAGCTAACGACAGTTTAATTCGTAATTAGATATGTAACAGGAGAGACAGACCTGTAATAATAGTGTTTTTGGGAAGAACACAGTAATAATTAACTCTTAAACATGTTAGTCTCTTTTTCAAGTACTTTTATTTACTTTGCTTAAATTCTATCTCAAAATATTGTTTGTTAATTGGAAAATAACTTACAATCAACAAAAATTGTGTGATTCATTTACCTAAGTAAAGACATGCAAATTTGATGGGTCACGCAGTAATGATACTGAAATAGTTTTCTTAGTTTTTCAAGACTAAAGTAAATTCGACCTAATAATAATTACTAACTTCATTTTTGATTGAAAGTTTTGTAAAGTGATTGTTGAAAGTATAGATGTCAAATCTCTTGTTTAAGTTTTGTGCTAAAAACTATAACTGGATTTATTTAAAGCTAAATTCACCAATTGTTTCCACTTCCATGAACAGAACTTATTTTCAGAATTTGCCGTTTAGGACTGGCACTGAATTTAGAAGGCAGAAATATTTATTTTCAGAAGGAAAGTACTTAAGGTGAGTTTGTGTTGGTTTCTAGCTCAGTTGTAAATACCGGCACTGTGCTTTAGTCGGAAAATCAAATTATCAAAACGATAATTAAAGATAACAGTAAAGTGAAGCGTTATATGTTGTTTCTAGAGAGAACTACCACCAACATTTCCACTAAATGTTCGGGAATGATTACGAAAGGCTTAACAGTAATTAAACAAGGTTCACGCGGTTAACTTATATGAGAGAGTCCAGTTCAAGTTAAAGCAGTTCTCGAGTGTATATTTAATTAATCTTTGCGAGTCCGTAGTTAGAAGGTGTGGCAACCACTCAAGATGGCAGCACGGTTACGTAGTTCAGTAGACGAGACCAGCAACTCGCAATAAGAAACGATAAAAGTACTCTGTATTCGGTAATGAATGTGAGTTGTTATTAAGTCTGCCGCGGTGTCTTGCATATGTATTCCATGTTAGGTTCGTGCTGCGGCATATGTCGATTTTTTATGTTAAATTGGGTTACGTGTAATGTTGTGGCTAAATTAACGAGTCAAGTTAGTAGGGATTGACGAAGTATAAATGAACTGTGATGGTATCGAAAACGGTTTAAGTCAATTGCGTGACGCCTCACTATTTGTTACTCGGTGCATACTATCCTCACTCTAGTAAGTGAATATGTCATCACAGTCCAACGGTTGCCTCATATAATGAAGGCAATTTGTAGAAAATACATTTAACCTATTATTATAAATTGTTTGTACATCTTTCTCATTCGAAAGGCGCGCATCGCCCAGTCTATAGCTGACGTCTCCCCCATAACATTGGCACAATCGAAAAATTTTATGTGCGGTATTTTCCAAGCTTTCTGTACAACTGAAATGTTTCTTTCTAAATAATTAGAAGAATATGCACCAAACGTTTAATTAAGGCTAAAATGCATTAAGAATAAATTTTCTCTGTGTATATAAATATGAAAAGTAAGGAGAAAAGGTAGTGATTTAATATAGGGGATGTACTTTTGCGCTGTTCCGATAAAGAATGTTCCAGAGAAATGTTTATACGTCGAAACTTTACGCTCTGTAAAGCAAGTTGAAGGCAGTCGCTACAATTTGTTTTGGACTATATAAAAGCAGGAGCTGTGAGCTCTCTCTCTCTCTCTCTCTCTCTCTCTCTCTCTCTCTCTCTCGTTTGTTTTAGATGGACGTTTCATAACATATGTCACTCTCGTATCTGTATCTTGTGGTTAAATAATTACGCCAATTTAATTGTAATAACCGTGTCTGAATCAAGAAACCTACATTCTTCTTCCTTTAATGTCACTTCTCAATTTATTATGATGCATTTTAGAACTTTTTCAGGCTGCAGGGAAGGAGAATTACCGTCGAATTGTTTGGTGGCCACAACTGAACGCTACAAGTGTTCAATCGGCATTTACTTTATCAAACTTTTATTTCAGCGTCCCTGGGATCCCTTCTAAGGATATTTTCTATAAGTATCCGGACAATGTAATTACGCAAACTGCGTAATTTTGAGATCGATAACTTGCTTCTAAGCAATGCCTTCGGTCAACGTTCTTGTCGGTCTGATGGGAATCTGGTGCTAGATGGTGGAATGCGATTTCATCATTAACAAGTAAAAATTTTCTATGTACCTTCTAGCATTTCAGGAGCTTTGCCACAAGCAGAAGTGATTAAAAAAGTTTTATAATACTCCTTTTTCTAATATCAACAATTATTATTTTCGATTATTCCGTTTTAAGAGAGCGATTGAACTTGAGTAGTCATGATTTCTTCTTCCTCCTTCGTTCTTCCCAAATTCTCTTTATATGTTCTCTATGTTCTCATTTGCGTTCTTCCGACCATCTTTTTCCCGTTCTGTTCTCTGTGTGTTCTTGTTTAAATGGGTGTTGCTTTATGATGTTTCTAAACTGTTCTCTATTGTTTATGTTGTCTTGTGTGATTCCCAGTTCTTTAATGTCTTGTTCTGTTTCAGTGATCCACTTTGTCTTGTTTTTGCTCTTGTTTACTACCTCAAAGATTTGCCTTGTGAGCCTGCTTTTATTCATCCTGCTGATATGCCCATAAAATTCCATCCTTCTCTTTCTAATGGTATCTGTTATTGTTTCTATGTTTTTTTTAAATCTCTCTAGTTGGCCTCTTCATCCATATTCCTTCCCGAAACATTGGTCCATATATTTTCCTCAGAATTCTTCTTTCCTGCTTTTCAATCTCTCTGATCTTCGTATGACCATAAATCACTGTATTTTCTGCAGCATAAAGTGCTTCTGGTAGGTCTACTGTGTTGTAATGCCTTAGTTTCGCATTGACAGAAATAGATTTCTTATTCTAGTGATTCCAAGTGAGCTTATACGGTTTTTGTAATCTGGAGATTCTGTCTTTATTGGCTACTGAGTTCAGTCGTGGTGGTTGGATTATCTTTCCCAGATATCTGAAGTGGGCAACTTGTGCCACTTTCCCGCACTGGGTAGTAATGGGGAGATTATCTACAGGCTTGTTTTCCGTATACTGTATTTTCTCATAGGAGATCTGTAACCCAGTTTTCTGGGAGATTTCGTATAGTTTTTCCGATGCAAGTTTGGATTCCTCTCTATTGTTCGTTAGGATGGCAAGATCGTCCGCGAAAGCCAGACACTTCACCCTGATTCTCTGCTCTTTGTTAATCCCAAGCTGAATTCCTTTTATTTCCTTTTCCCATGTCCTCACAATTTTTTCCAAAACCATGTTAAATAGAAGGAGGGACATTCCATCTCCTTGGCAAACACCAGTATGGATATGAAATGCTTCTGATGTTTCTCCCATGAATTTAACTTTGGAGGTTGTAACTTTTAATGCCTTTAGAATAATTGACCTTGTTTTTCTGTCAATCCTGAACTCCTCTAAAGTGTGGAAAAATGTTTGTCTATCTATTGAATCGTAAGCCTTTTTAAAGTCGACAAAATTTACCACAGTATTTCTACATATTCTCATTTGCAAAATTGTTTTTATGCTCCATATCTGTTCGACGCAAAATCGACCTTTGCGAAACCCTACCTGATACTCCCTATTAACTGGTCCGTTTGTTCTTCTAGTCTGTCTAACAGGGCCTTTGAAAAATTTTTGTATATTACAGGGAGCAGTGAAATTCCCTTGCAATTATTTGGATCGGTTTTTGTACTTTTTTTGTGGAGAGGGTGAATTAATGCACATTTCCACTCTGCAGGTTTTTGTTGAGATTCCCAAATATTTGATAAAATTCTGTGGGTTGCTTGTGTAAGATTATTGTCATTTAATTGTCATACTTCTGCTATGATTCCATCTTCCGCTGGAGACTTGTTGTTCTTCAAAGAATTGATTATTTCCTTTACATCTTTAAGTGATGGTGGATTTGAAACGGGATTGGATGTGGGTTTTTCGAAATCTAGTTGTTCTGTTGGAGGCTCGCAGTTGAGAAGTGAGTGAAAATATTTAGGTAAAATTTGACAATTCTTTTTAGGGTTGGTTTCCAGTGATCCATCGGGCCGGCGAAAGCACATATTAGGTGGTTGATACACTCTTAGGTTTTCTGTGAAAATTTTGTAAAAATTGCTGGTGTTGTTCTTGATAAATTCTTGTTCAATTTCTTTAAGCCGGCTTATATCATATCTACATTTTCTCTTCGTATTACCTTGGATGAACTCTTCTATATTCTCAAAAATTCCTGCCATTTTTCTTTAGTTTTGTTGCTACTGAAAGTTTTCCAAGCTTGTATTCTTTCTTCTATTGTTTGATCACATGAACTGTTCCACAATATGTGTTTTCTCTTTCTTGGATGTTTGCCAAATTTCATAGTGTTTTTCAATACTTCTGCAAGTTCCTTCCAGTTCGTTGCGTTTGATTGCCTAATTTCCTGGAGAATTTCCCTCTTGTTAAGTTTAAGGTATTCTGGATCTATTCTAACTGTTTTGTTCATTAGTGGTTTCTTTCTGTTAGGTTGAAATCTAATCTTTACTTGCAGCAGATGGTGGTCTGACTAAAAAAATTCCTTTGTTGTTCGTATGTTGAGTATTTCTTTGGTATTCTTACTAGATAAGGCAACATAGTCTATCTGAAATTCACCCAAAGTTGAACTTGGTGATTTCCAAGTTGTAAGTTTGTTTGTTTACAGGTTTAAGGAATTGTGTAGACATGATTTTAAGGTCAAAATTTTTGCAGAAGTTTATCAGTCTCTAGCCGTTTTTATTTTTTCTCTTGCGAGCTGTATGAATTCCCGCTGTTTTACTCAATTTTTTCTCTTTGCCGAGTTGTCCTTTAAAATCTGCTAACATAATTTTCATGTGATGAGAAGGGATTTTATTTGAGGTTTCCTCCAGCAGTTCCCAGAATCAGTAATATTATACAACGTTGTTTCCTGTTGATACTGGATGAAGTTGGTCTATAGGCACATCCGACTTCTTCGTTTGGCTCAGATTATCTCACATTCTGATTCCTTACTTGTGCAATTGTGTCTAATGGTCGATAGGTCAATGAAATTATAATTGTTATCTCATCCGTGATTATTGTTAGTGAGCAAATCATATCACAAGCAGACTCATTTCCCGTCTTTACTGCTAACTCGCGAAGTCCATTTGACAGCCAGTTCTATAGTTGCAGGGAGATAAGCTCTTGCAGTGGGATAATATACATGCACATACTCCAAGCAATACCAAACACACTTGCCACCATACTACACTGACCAACACGGTCTCCATACCCATCCTCTATTGAGTTTGTGTGGGACGCGATGGTCCAGTCCGACCTTATCAGCAACGTCCTTTGACCAGCTGCACTGTGCAGTCACATTAATGTAACCACTTGTCAAATTCCTGCATAACCACCTTTAGCAGCTCTACACGTGCAGGAAGACAGAGTTTTTCGAAGGTACTAACAGGGTTGTGGAGCCATGCCGACTCCAATGCTGTGGCCAGCTGCTCTAGGTTTTTCCGCTGAGGATCCATAGCGCGAGTAGTGCGATCGAGGTAGTCCCACAGATTCTCAATTGGGCTTCAATCCGAGGAGTCTGGTGGCCAGGGGGGGGGGGGTACAGTTAACTCATCCTGGTGCTCTTCAAACCACACACAAGCCGTGTGGCAGTTTGCTTTGTCCTGCTGGTAGGTGCCACTGTGCTACGGAAAAGCAAACTGCTTGAAGGGCTGGACATGGTCCACAAGGACAGATGCAAACTTGTGCTGATCCATAGTGTCACCAAGAATGATGCGATCGCCAAGGGAACGCCACGAAAACATTCCCCAGATCATAACTGCTGGAGGGTGTTTGCTTTCAGACGTTTCACGCGACACACGCCGTCGGCCATCTGTCTGATGAAGCATAAAACTTGAGGCCGACCTCATCTGCTGACTGATAGACACCGCCAACAGTTGAATAGGCTCGTAATGTGTAATAGGCAGACATCCATCTAGACCATCACACAGGAATTCCAAACTGCATCAGATCCACTGCAAGTACTATGACAGTTAGGCGGGAGGCGAAAAAACTTGGATTTCGTGGTCGAGCGGCTCTGCTCATAAGCCACACATCACGCCGGTAAATGCCAAACGACACCTCATTGGGTGTAAGGAGCGTAAACACTGGACGATTGAACAGTGGAAAAATGTTGTGTGGAGTGACGATTCACAGCACACAATGTAGCGATCCGATGGCAGGGTGAGGGTATGGCGAATGCCCAGTGAACGTCATCTGCCAGCGTGTTTAGTACCAACAGAAAGATTCGGAGGTGGTGGTGTTATAGTGTGGTCGTGTTTTTCATGGAGGAGGCTTGCACCCCTTGTTGTTTTGCGCGGCACTATCACAGCACAGGTCTACACTGATGTTTTAAGCACCTTCTGTCATCCCACTGCTGAAGAGCAATTCGGGGATGCCGATTGCATCTTTCAACACGATCGAGCACCAGTTCATAATGCACGGCCTGTGGCGGTGTGGTTACACGACAGTCACATCCCTGTAACGGAGTAGCCTGCACAGAGTCCTCACCTGAATACTATAGAACACATTTCGGATGTTTTGGAATGCCGACTTCGTGCCAGGCCTCAACGATCGACATCGATACCTCTTCTCAGTGCAACACTCGGTGAAGAATGGGCTGCCATTCCCCAAGAAACCTTCCAGCACCTGACTGAATGTATGCCTGCGAGAGTGGAAGCTGTCATCAAGGCTAAGGGTGGGCCAACACCATACTGAATTCCAGCATTACCGATGGAGGGCGCCACGAACTTGTAAGTCATATTCAGCCAGGTATCCATATTCCTTTGGCCACATAGTGTGGGGGATGGCCCTCTGTTTAAGATGCTATATATCGTATTTGCTTAATAAGCTGTATAAAGTGCGAATGGAACTTCACTCACATGAGACTGTTGTTTTACAGCACTCATTTTTGCTGGCACTGTATATTACCAAGTTAGTTTTTGTTGTGCAGTAACTGCGGGTCACCAGATGCCCTAACGATAAACCAGACTTTCTGGTACGCTGAGAGTTTTTGGTAAACAATTACGTTTGTCTCCCTTATGTGCATAAGTGTGGAACCATTAACAGCTCTCGTAATTCAGCCTTTTTCTTCTCGAAAACTGTTCCCGCTGCCAAACTCTCTGTTCCTGATAGTATTTTTCCTGAAATCTGCTTTATTCGTTTACCCACCGTCTTTCCTGTTTCACCATTCCCCTTCTCCTCATGCTCCTCAACTATCTACAGCGTTGATATATTTGTGAACGTCAAATTCATACATTCTGCAATGGGCTAGCGCAGCCACTGTTCCACGTGTCTCATCAAGAACCTTGATCAGTGCTGGACTGCTACCTTGCTCAGACAAGTTCGAGGTAATTAATGCCGCTACGTGAGTCTGTGATTCGGTGTCCTTCAGGCCACACGTGTCGATCCGCCACCTTGCTTGTAAACTGAAATCCCATGGCAGTTATACGTACAACCTAATACAAATCAAGCGTGTTCCGGCAGTAGTAAAGAACAAGACGCGCTTGATCCTTAGCATGAAATATATGCTTTGCCTTATCTTCCTGATGTAATGGATATTTAGATTTTGAATAATACTCTTTTTATTCTGCTTAACAAATATAGAACTATTTTAATTAAATCGTCTATGTAGCTTCATATGTTTGTTAATAACGACTTTTCAGTCACTACTGCCAACATCAGAGTAAATCTGAAAACTTGTAAAACGAATTCAGGGCCAGTTTAAAAAAAAAAACTTTCCTTGAGCGGCATGTCAACTCAAACTTGAACACAAAAGCCACACAGCAAACAAACTAACGAAGAAGTAAACGAAAACTATGGCAAGACTGAGAAAGGAAGGAAGCGACAAATTGAATTGTAATGGGTGAATGAGATAAGCTAATGAGTTAAGTCAAGATGGAAATATTCTACAATGCGCAGCACGATTTTTCATAAGCAGTCTCAATAATAGAATAACTGCATTTACTCAGTATCCCACCAATGAACCAAAATCTTCCACCTGCTTCACATGCGACTGGGTCTAAGTGAAAATCCCATTTCCATGTCATAAGTGGAATTTGCATGAGTTGAGTTATTCCTGTTGTGACAAACTGACATTGTACTCATAAGAAACTAGGTTTTTTCGTTTTGTGAAATGGAAAATTTTCCATTTCTGAACATTTAAAGCAAGTTGCCAATTGTGAATCTGGACAAGATGCGACTGAATTTTTGATCAGAATTCTCGGACATTACTTCATTACAGAGTGGTATAAAATGTGCAGAAACTCTGTTAATCTTGACTGTGATGTCATTAATATAGCAAATGAGAAGCAAGGCACCCTACAAACTTCCTAGAGGCACGCCTAAAGCTACTCCTACATCTGTCGATGACTCTCCATTCAAGATGATAAGCAGCGTCCTCTTTACGAAGAAGTACAGATTCTAGTCACAAAGTTCGTTTCATCGACCATATTATCGTATTTTCCTTAATAAGCCTTTGTGTGATACTCAATCAAATGCTTTTCGAAAGTCGAGAAATACTTCACCTACCTTATTGCCTTGATCAATGGCTTTCAGTACGTCAGAAAACTATGAGTCGGAGTTCGCATAACCCATGTATTCGGAATCCATGCTGACTGGCGTGAAGGAGGTCATACTGTTTGAGAGTCGTCGTTTCATGTGAGCTCAAAAAAGTTTCAAGATTCTTACACTCGTGCGACCACTTTCTTTTCCTCTGATAGTCTTGAAAAGCGGCTTGGATATGTGAAACGTTACATACACGCGTAAACATACTACATTCATTAAAAATTAGATATTAATGATTACTGGAAGTCACTTAACTTACAACGATTGTAATTATTGAATTGTTGAAATTTGGAAAGATTTATGGTCCAGAAACTGGAACAAGGGAAAGAAGGCACAGTGAGGATCTGTATCGGTTACTTAAGAAAGTTGATACTTGGAAAATGACTGAAAGAAGAAAACTACAATGGGCATGAGATGTTCGCCAGGACAGAATACTTTCTCCAACAAAGTAATCGTCATCAGCTAACTAGCAGACGTCCAAGGGATCGTCCGCTAACGAGTTGAAAAGACATAAATGTAGTGACCCTGCAAGAAGCAGATCGAACAGTCAGCATTGAGAACGCCCATAAAGTTAATATGCAAACATATGTAAAGAATTTTTGTCGTTTTACAATTTTGGATGTGTTGATCGTTTTAAAAGTCGATAACTTGCAAACTAATTGACGGAGTTGTCGCATTTTCGGTGAAAGTGTAGCTTAAATTCCAACTTAAACATAACACTGTAGGTGTTCGAAATGGTCACCATTAACATCCACACACAAACGATGCCGCCGAACTACAGCACGAACTACTGACTGCAACGTGTTTAGTTGAATATCGGCATATGAATGTACGATGGATTCTCGAAGTTCATCCAATGTGCGTGGCTTTTGTCGATAAACGACGTCCTTTAGTGTTCCCCACAGGTAAAAGTCCAGAGGAGTTAGGTCTCGGGAATGTGGTGGATACTCCACAACACCTCTACGGCCTATCCATCTTCCTGGTAGATTTTCTTCGAGATACGCCCTAACACGATTTTGGTAGTGGGCTGGGGTCTCGGATGGTCTCGGATGGCAGGTGAAATGGATGTCTGAAGCTTCTGAAGGTACACCTCACCGGTAACTGTGTCGTCAAAGAAGAATGGCCCAATCAAGCTCCGGTAAGACAACCCACACCACACATTTACTCCTGGCAAATTCACGGCTTTGTCTACATGGATGCTCGGATTTTTGGCTGCCCAGTAGATGCAATTGTGGCGATTTACTGTACCATTGAGTTTGAACTGTGCCTCATCAGACCACACAATCATCTCTGCAAACTCTTCATCATTGCGCACCGTGTTAGTAAACCACTCGCGGTACTCCTTTCTACAATCTGGGACGTCCTCGTTCATTGCATGTAGCAATCGTGGGATGCAGCACTTCCGCTTTGCTGTCTTCAAAATTCGCCGAACACTTGAGCAACTCACTCCAGTTTCACGGGCACACTGTCTCACAGTGAGGGAGTGAATTGTTGTAACACACGACGGGAGTTAGCTGGACTTGTTACTGTTACAGGTCGTCCAGATCGTTGTTTGTGTACATCTTTAACACAGCCTTCGGCTTCAAATTTGTCTCGGATGCAACGAATCGTTAAACGTGTCGGTGGCTCTGTTTGACACTCATTTCGCCATTGCCGTTGAATCCCATTAATGTTTTCGTACTTAAAATACCACTTCAAAACTGACTTCCTTTCATCGAATGTAAGCGCCAGCGATGTTTGCTCGAGTAACTAGGTGCAACTAAGAACAAAACACTGACTATCTGGCGACTGTCATCTGACAAAACTAAACAACGCAATACAACGCTTGTGTGGCGATTGCCGGAACTACAAACTATTACACTACCAAATTGAGACAACTCCGTCAATTAGTTTGCCAGTTATGGACTTTTAAACAGTGGATACATTTTTTTGGACCCCTCTGTATTTTATGTTTATGTTTCTGTATATTTTTGTCTCCTGCTGTGGGCCTAAGTGGCCTGTTTATGTGCAGTAAATGATGATGATAGTGATGATTATGGAATAAGTATTGTATAAGCTCGACGGACAACATAATAGCGAACTGGTCACCTCGGAGCGCTGTAGACGGTACCAGGCGGTCAAGTGACTCTTCAACGCTGACGCAATTCGTGGCGGTGAATTACTCTGTATGTGCCAGTCGATTGCATAGAATCAGTGCAGAAGACTGGTCAACGAGGAGAAGTGACAGATTGGCAGAAATTAGCCATCGTGATTGGATGTGCCCGTAATCAGACGTGAATGAAATTGCCCGATTTTGTGCTGTATCAACATAGACTGCACAACTTTCCAACGTGCCATGTAACACGGCATAGGATTGGTTCTAGCTAACAGCAACCAAAACTACTATCAGTTTCCAAGTGAACATTGAGAATGAAATTGAATGAAATGGACATCTAAGTGATGTACTTCGCATAAGGTCATTGTGCAGTCCACCGTATGGCGCGTGACGGAGCATATCTCGTAGTAATACTAGGCATTTCCTTTTCTGTTCCACTCGCAAACGGAGCGAGGGAAGAACGATTGTCTATATGCCTCCGTATGAGCACTAATTTCTCGCATCTTATCTTTGTGGTGCTTAAGCACAATGTATGTTGGAGGCAGTAGATTCGTTCTGCAGTCAGCTTCAAATAGCGCTTCTCTAAATTTTCTCAGTAGTGTTCCTTAAAAGAATGTCGCCTTCTCCCCAGGGATTCCCATTTCAGTTCCCGAAACATCTCCGTAACACATGCGTGTTGTTCGAACTTAGCATTAACAAATCTAGCAGCCCGGCACTGAACTGCTTCGATGTGTATCTTTAATCCGACCTGGTACGGATCCCAAGCCCTTGGGTAGTACTCAAGAATAGGTCGCACTAACGTCCTATATGCGGCCTCCTTTACAGATGAACCACATTTTTCTAAAATTCTTCCAATAAATCGCAGTTACTATTCGCCTTCCCTATCACTTTCCTCACATGCTTGTTCCATTTCATATCGTTTTGCATCCTTATGCACAGATATTTAAACGACGTGACTGTTCAAGAAGGACACAGCTAATGCTGTATCCGAATATTAGGGTGTGTTCTTTCTACCCGCCCCCACTAATTTCCTTTTTGCTACATTATAGCTAGCTCTCATTCATCACACCAACTAGAAATTTTGTCGAAGTCTTCCTACAGTCACTCACCTTAGACACCTTACGGCACATCACACCAACTACAAATTTCATCTAAGTCATCTTGTATACCCCTGTAGTGACTGAACTTTGACACTTTATTGTACACCGTAGCACCACCAGCAAACAACCGCAGACTGCTGCTCGCCCTGTCCGCCAAATCATTTATGAATATACAGAACAACAGAGATCCTGTCACACTTCTCCGGGGCACTCATCACGATACCCTTGTCTCTGAAGACCACTCGCCGTCGAGGACAACATACTGGGTTGTATAATTTAAGAGGTGTTCGAGCCGTCACATGTCCGTGAACCTATTCCATATGCTAGTACCTTCTTTAATAGCCTGCAATGGAGCGCCATCTCAAACGCTTTCCAGAAATCTAGAAGTATGCAATCTAAGCGGTTATAAAACTACATGTCGTCAGTGGGCCAAACCACAGAGAAACTGGATAGTATATGACGGTAGGGTTGTATTTTGATCCGACTAGACGCAATTTTGCCTCATTTTAAATTATACGAGTCGCCGAGTACACACAATGAGATGTTTTCCCGCAGTGCGTGAAGGGTGAAGTATAGTCCAGAAGTGGTCCTGTTAAGTTTTCTGTGAATTTTTCGTACCAATGCCTGGAACCACTCATTCATGTTACGGTGTATATTAATAAAGATGTTCACTGAAACGTTCTCTGTGACCAAGTGTGGCCCTTTCTTCTACATCTTCATGGTGAGCTATGAACACACGGTTCTTCCAAGATGTCAACAGCAGTATTCTCAATAATACACGCATACGTTCCTGGTCTGATGAAGACTAAGGCACTCCATTGGACCTCGACTGGCTCGCTAAATCATTTGATGTTAATCCCACAGAAAACGTTTGGCACTACCTGAAACAGGAGTGGAACGTAGCAATCAACATACCCATAATTTGGTAACAGTATGGAATCCAGTTTTCAATGAGTGGTTTCAGCGATATATGACATACCTCAAGAAACTTTAGGACTCTCCCGTCGTTGAACTGAGGGCATTATCAAGGTTTAGGCGGTGTTTTACTACCACCAGTGAGCGATAAATTTTTTTGACTGGTGTGCTTAGGTACTCTATGATGCGTACACCCACTTCTTGTGTCACGTTATCACATTTTGTGACGCTTCCTGTGTGATCCTCTACACACAGGCTGTGTATCCTCATGTCACGTTGTTCTTGTTGTGAAGTACAATTCGAAGACCGGTTTGGCGTAATCCTCCATCTAGTCTATCCTAATCAAACTTCTTCGCCTCTGCATAAGTACTGCGTTCTGCATCCATCTGATCCGCTTGCTGCATTCAAAGCTTGGTGTCCATCTACAGCTTTTGTCCCTCATACTTCCTTCCATAGTCAAACTGACGATTCCTTGATGCCTCAGGACGCGACCTATTATCCTGTCCTTTCCTTTGTTCAAGCTGTGCCGCAAACATCTTTTCTCTCCACTTTTATTTAGCATCTCCTCATTATTTTTCGGTCTACCTACCTAATCTTCAGCATACTTCTATAGCACCGCAATTCAAAAGCTTCCTTTCTTCTATTATCTGAACTCTTTACCAAACGTGTTTCACTTGCGTACAAAGCTACACCCCAAACAAATACTCCGCGGCATCTCCAGACACGTCTTAGCTGGTCACCGGGGCTAAGTTCGAAGCGGAACTTATTACCGAAGACAATTCTACTCCAACTAATGACATTCCAGACGAAAGATGTGTCAGAAAGGATCTTGTACCACATAAGAAGCTGGAGACGAACTGCAACTTAACGCCATCTTTGAGTGCCTCGACATTGAGCAGTCCTTTCTCACACAGTGGTGGGATATCAAGCTGACCGTCACCCGCCACACTGCCCTACAACCACGAGTGGTGGTCTGCAGTGCCCTTTCTTTTCATAGCAGGACCACTTTGGTTGTCATACATGGCACCCTTACAGCAAACGATACGTCGACGATATTCTACGCCCCGATTTGTTGTCCTTCATGACAAGCCATCCTGAGCTTACATTTCAGCAAGATAATGCCCCTCTGCACACGGTGAACTGCTCGCCTTGTTGCTTGCCAAACATCACCTTGCACGGCAAGGTGGACACTTCTCTACCCAGATGAGAACATTAAGAGCATTATTGGCAGGGCCCTCCAAGCATCTCTGTGTTTAGACAATCTAGCGCGAGAACTAGACAGAATTTGGCACTATACTCCTTAGGAGGATATCCAAGGACTCTATCAATCAATGCCAAGCCGAATAACTGCTTGAGAAAGGACCAGAGGTGGACCAATGTGTTACTGACTTGCTCGATTTGTGAAGCTTTTTCATTTGAGAAAATCATCCAATTTTTCTGCAATTGTAGTAATTTGTTTGTCTGTACGTGGACATCGCGTCTACCGATTTAGGTCCTATTCGAATAATTCCATCGTGGATTTTATTTATTTACTCATTTCTTTCTTTTTTTGTCTCAGAGTCTACCTTCAGAAAAGACTTCCTAATACTAAAATTTATATTCGATATTAACAAATTTGTCTTTTTCTGAAACGCTTTTCTTGCTATTCCCAGTCACCATTTTCCATCCTCTGTAATTCGGTCACTGTTGATTTTTGTACTACCAAAATAGCAATACCCATCGAATATATTTTGTGTCTCATTTCTTAATCTGTTTTGTTCAGCGTCGCCAGATTTTATTCGACTGCATTCCACAATCAGTATTTTACTTTTTTTGTATTCATATTACAACCTACGTTCAAGTCACTATTCGTTCCATTCAACTCCTCTTCGAAGTCAGTAGCCGACATGATTAAAATGTCTAAGTTTTTATTTTTACTTCCTGAATTTCAATTGTCTCTAGCTCAGAGCATAGATT
Organism: Schistocerca cancellata; assembly: GCF_023864275.1. Taxonomy (NCBI): domain Eukaryota; kingdom Metazoa; phylum Arthropoda; class Insecta; order Orthoptera; family Acrididae; genus Schistocerca; species Schistocerca cancellata. Next base: position 732,728,014 of record NC_064626.1, read on the forward strand.
GAATAACGTAGAGGACAGGCTAAAACCCTGTCTCACTCCCTTCTCAGCCACTGCTCCCCTTTCATGCCCTTCGCCTCTCGTAGATGCTGTCTGGTTTCCGCACAAGATGTAAATAACTTTTCGTTCCCTTTATTGTATTCCTCCTACCTTGAGAATTTCGAAGATTGTGTTCCAATTAACATTGTCAACAGCTTTCTCCAAATCTACAAATGCTATACAACTATGTTTCCCTCTTTTAGACGTGTCTTCTGGGTTAAGTCGTAGGGCCAGTACTGTGTCGCATGTTCTCACAATTCTCCGGAACCCAAACTGATCTTCCTCGAGGTCGACTTCAAGCAGATATTCCATTCTTCCGTAAATAATTCGTGTCATTGTTTTGCAACCATGATTTATTAAGCTGATAGTTCGGTAATATTCGCACCTAACAAAAATGGTTCAAATGGCTCTGAGCACTATGGGACTTAACTTCTGAGGTCATCAGTCCCCTAGAACTTAGAACTACTTAAACCTAACTAACCTAAGGACATCACACACACCCATGCCCGAGGCAGGATTCGAACCTGCGACCGTAGCGGTCGCGTGGTTCCAAACTGTAGCGCCTAGAACCGCTCGGCCACCCCGGCCGGCTCGCACCTAACAGCATCTGCCGCATTGTGAATAGGAAGTATTACACTCTTCTTGAAATCTAAATATACTTCACCTGTTTCATATGGCCTGCTCATTACGGACGCTCTCAAATGTGGCCTTGAGTTGCAGTTCGTCTCCGGGTTCTTACGTGCTAAAAAACCCTCTCTCAAGATCGTGAACGTTATTTAACTGCTCATATGTCTGTTTATATTAACAGATCTGATATAACGAGAGCATCATATAGAAGGAAGGAATAAACTGTTCACGACAGGTTCATTAGGGATGGTACACAAACGTGGACTGGGAAAACCCTCCTATCATCCTTAAATTCGGTATGCCGGCGCAGATCACTGTGACATTTTCCGAGCTTCATAGGTGATAGAAACATCTGGGGAAGATTCCACCACAAGTCAAGCGATTCAGGGAAACTCGGTGAAATCGAAATCAGCATTATTGGACTGGGATTTGAACGAACGTGCTCCCGAATGTGAGTCCAGTGCGTTAAGCACTTCATTCGTGACGTATACAAAATTTCTAAACTGCCCTAGTGTCTATTGTTCTCAAAACCCACAGGTAGCACAGCATTTTGTCCTACAATACATAATAGTCATGGCAACGGTTATGTAATTCATTTCTTCTTCATTTCCACATGCGCAGTGGGAAGAGGAAACGTATACCCTAGTACAAAAAGTACGAAAGAAGGAAAACTAATAGCATGAACTACTGGCAGACAGAAAAAGAAGAGTGATGTAACGTAAAACGTAGCCTACAACAAATCGCCAATATTAATAATTTAGGCACATCCACAGGAGTCAGCCGTTGATGCTACATCACTAACATAAATATAGCCTTCACACAGCTCTGCATTGGCGTCCTGCTTATAACGTTCAAAGCAATTGCACTATCAGCGCCGTTTTCATCGAAGCCCACGCTACCAGCCAGGCATCGTCACAGAAGCGGAGGTGTGTGTGGCGTTTTGTGCACGACCTGTCATGTGCTTCGCCATACCAGTAGCAAGTGTCGTTACGAGGTACACGGCCTGAATCCCCCTAGTCGTTTTGCGTAGCGGCGATCGGAGTTAAACATTGCAATGTACAGCATAACAGGATGCAATGTCCCGTGTACGAAGCAGAGATGTTTCTAAAGCACGGTATTGTGTCGCGACAGGGAAGTCCATAAAATATACTGCACTGACGACAGTTTCGTTGTCTAAATAAAAAATTTTAAAAACAAATTTCAAAAGATCAGAGATGTTACATGTTCGTGGAAGAGAAGAGCCTCAAGCAAGGACTCTGAAAGTTGTCGGAAATGATCGAAGTGATTTCTAATGCTACAAAATATTTTTTAGGAGTAAAATGTCTCATTCTAACAGTAACAGACGTTTCTAGTATTTCTACATATACTTACGAATGAAAGAACGCAATTTCGTGGTTTTTGATACTTCTGCATTTGTTCGACATTTATCATTCATTCACAGGTAAGGATTATAAAATAAAATGTTCAAATGTATGTGAATTCATAAGGGATCAAGCTGCTGAGGTCATCGGTCCCTAGACTTACACGCTACGTAAACTAACTTATGCTAAGAACAACACACACACACACACACACACACACACACACACACACACACACGCACGAGGGAGGACTCAAACCTCCGGAGGGAGCGGCCGCGCAATCCATGACATGGCGCCTGCAACCGCGCGGCCACTCCTCGCGACCAGTCCACGCGGCTATAATACAAAGAAAAATGGAAAGAACAAGTATAAGAAAATAAATATCAGGACAACTTTAATATTAGCCTATCGCTGTGTGAATAAATAAAATGCTCCTTAATAACAATAATAATGGTTCTTGACACGTTATTTGGTATTCTTTTCTTCTTGTCTTTCTTTAAACGTTTCTGTCGACTCCCCGTAAGTTTTCTGTGTATCTGAATCTGTGCTGGATATTTTTTCTTTTGGTTTCTTTCTTGCTGATAATGACATTAATCTTGTTTTTTATCTCCAGAAAATCCTGTAACTTCTTGATATGATTCGACATCATATTATGAAAATGTTACAATAAACTTTGGAACAGGTAGGAAGTAGCTCATCACCAGTACCCTACACATCTTGTCGTTATCGAACGTCGTCCAGACGCAGAGTTGTTCATCACTTTTGTGTAAACACCATTCGCAATCACCAGATACTGGTTCTTCGTCGTAGTGTCGCAATAAATTATGAGCTCATACAATTTGGTCAAAGACACAAAATCCAATAGCATTAGACTGTACTACCCGTGTTTCACTGTGCTCTGAAGATTTCCCGTTTGGAATCTTCCGTTGACCTTCTATCAGGTACAGGTCTTAGAATATGATCAACTTACTTTCGTCGACGAGTACATCTTTCCACCGCTCAAGATACTTAATGTGACTGCTTTGTGAAGTGCTTCGATTTTCTTCGCGGATATTTCTTCCTTCTACTGATAGATTGCAGTAATTCAGCTACTGTTTTAGCCAAGTTTGGCATATAATTTACCTTTACCTTGTTAAAATCAAAATGTATTTCTTTATGACTGAGCTCCATTGGCTTGGCTAACACTTTGTTACAATGAAGCCAAGCCAACCTTCATTTATGTATTGGTATGCGATATTGCTGACGGTATAGCGGAATATAATGGAAAGGCGCCAAGTTTCACTGCAGGAGTCCCCCTTTTCGCCGGCCATCCTGATTTAGGTTTTCCGTGATTTCCCTAAATCGCTTCAGGCAAATGCCGGGATGGTTCCTTTGAAAGGGCACGGCCGATTTCCTTCCCCATCCTGCCCTCACCCGAGCTTGCGCTCCGTCTCTAATGACCTCGTTGTCGACGGGACGTTAAACACTAATCTCCTCCTCCTCCTCCTCCCCCTTTTCGCGACGGCTGATCAACAGCTGTCGCTGGTCGAAGGATGTGTCGGAACACATTCGCCACTTTGCAGGTGTAGTTGAAAATATAAATACTAGACTACATAGTAAGAAGTGAAGTGTGCATCTGACACTGTTTTACAGAAAATTTATCTTGGTGAGGTGGAAGAAACCGAGCGGGATAGCGGAGTGGTTAGCACAATGGACTCGCATTTGGGAGGACGACGGTTCAAACCCGCGTCCGGCCATCCTGATTTAGGTTTCCATGATTTCCCTAAATCGCTTAAGGCGAATATCGGGGTGATTCCTTCGGCCGCTTTCCTTCTCCATCCTTCCCTAATCCGAGCTTGTGTTCCGTCTCTGGTGACCTCTTTGTCGACGGGACGTTTATCATTAATCTCTTCCTCCTCCTCCTCCCCTTCCCCTGCAGGTGGAAGAATATTAAAGTCAAATGTAGTAAATATAGAAATATCGAAAATCGTTCTACTGAGTACGTTGTGAAAATATAACCTTTTATTGTAACTGTGGCTCGTTCTGTGGCGTACATCAAGGTACACAGAATAAGTAGACTCTCACCTATATGCTCGTGCACACTATTAGCAAATCCTTATAGACGCCATATTTTCCTTGCCATATCCGGCCTGTAGCTTATAACGTAGCACTTCTCTCACGTTTCCGAGATACTGAAACAGTAATTTCGGCTAGCTATATCACTTCTTGAAGAGAAATGCTTATTACATCTGTTGTTGTTGCTGTGGTCTTCAGTCCAGAGACTGGTTTGATGCAGCTCTCCATGCTACTCTATCCTGTGCAAGCTTCTTCATCTCCCAGTACCTACTGCAACCTACATCCTTGTGAATCTGTTTAGTGTACTAATCCCTTGCTCTCCTTCAACGATTTTTACCCTCCACGCTGCCCTCCAATACTAAATTGGTGATCCCTTGATGCCCCAGAATATGCGCTACTAACCGATCATTTCTTCTAGTCAAGTTGTGCCACAAATTTCTCTTCTCTCCAATTCTATTCAATACCTCCTCATTAGTTATGTGATCTACCCATCTAATCTTTAGCATTCTTCTGTAGCACCACATTTCGAAAGTTTCTATTCTCTCCTTGTCTAAACTATTTATCGTCCACGTTTCGCTTCCATACGTGGCTACACTCCATACAAATACTTTCAGAAACGACTTCCTGACACTTAAACCTATACTCGATGTTAACAAATTTCTCTTCTTCAGAAACGCTTTACTTTACATTGCAGGTCTACATTTTATATCTTCTCTATTTCGACCATCATCAGTTATTTTGCTCACCAAATAGCAAAACTCATTTACTATTTTAAGTGTCTCATTTCGTAATCTAATTCCCTCAGCAGCACCTGATTTAATTCGACTACATTCCATTATCCTCATTTTGCTTTTATTGATGTTCATCTTATATCCTCCTTTCAAGTCACTGTCCATTCCATTCAGCTGCTCTTCCAGGTCCTTTGCTGTCTCTGCAGAATTACAATGTCATCGGCGAACCTCAAAGTTTTTATTTCTTCTCCATGGATTTTAATTCCTACTCCGAATTTTTCTTTTCTTTCCTTTACTGCTTGCTCAATATACAGATTGAATAACATCAGGGCTAGGCTAAAACCCTGTCTCACTCCGTTCCCAACCACTGCTTCCCTTTCATGTCCCTCGACTCTTATAACTGCCATCTGGTTTCCGTACAAATTGTAATTAGCCTTTCGCCCCCTGTTTTTTACCCCTGCCACCTTCTGAATTTGAAAGAGAGTATTTCCAGTCAACATTGTCAAAAGCTTTCTCTAAGTCTACAAATTCTAGAAATGTAGGTTTGCCTTTTCTTAATCTATTTTCTAAGATAAGTCGTAGGGTCAGTATTGCCTCACGTGTTACAACATTTCTACGGAATCCAAACTGATCTTCCCCGAGGTCGGCTTCTACCAGTTTTTCCATTCGTCTGTAAAGAATTGGTGTTAGTATTTTGCAGCCCTGGCTTATTAAACTAATAGTTCGGTAATTTTCGCATCTGTCAACACTTACTTTCTTTGGGATTGGAATTATTATATTCTTCTTGAAGTCTAAGGATATTTCGCCTGTCTCGTACATCTTGCTCACCAGATGGTAGAGTTTTGTCAGGGCTGGCTCTCCCAAGGCTAGTAGTTCTGATGGAATGTTGTCTACTCCCGGGGCCTTGTTTCGACTTACATGTTGACAATTGTGCTACAGTTTCACTATCGATGTTATAAATTTTTTGGAAAGATTACTATCGTGTGACGCAGTACTTATTACATCCCCATATTTCATAACTACACTTTGATAGTCGTCTCGGTGCTTGCTGCATTGCTCATGTACACAGCTAAAAGTTTTGCAAAAACGGCTACTAAATGTGGCAAATGTGAGGTTTAACGCTGCTGCCACAGTGTAATTCCATGTCCGTTGCCGCGTAAACATAACGTAATAGTACAGTCTATTAGCTGGATGGTGAGCGCGTCTGACTGCCGCGTAGCGGGCCCGGGTTCTATTCCCAGCCGGCTCGGAGATTTTCTTCGCTCAGGGACTGGGTGTTGTGTTGTCCTCATCATCATTTCATCCTCATCGTAACGCAAGTTGTCCAGTGTGGCATCAACTGATAAAACTTGCAACTTGGCGGCCATCAATGCCATACGGTCATAACGTAATAGGTCCAAACTGCCTACGTCGGCAAGGCTTCGACTTCGCAGTTCACACGTTCCCGCCAAATTTTGCGAAACCTGTGTTGCCAATATAGCTCGTCGTCATACTAAGGCACAGCTCTTTGTGTTAGCTACAGAATGCCGCTACAAATTACGCCGTTGCTCTACGGGGAAGAGTACTTCTTTCAGGATCTCGTAACCGAAGGACAGAGTGCTGAGCGCCCGGGCGGTTGCTGGTGGCTTCGGTCTTTCAAGTACAAGGCCGAGCGCTGACCTGGGCCACGCGCGTGACGGTCAGGGCCCTGGGCGCATGCGCGGGACCGGCCCGCTCTTCTGGCTGGGCACACCCGCTTCACGCTCCGCTGCCACGAGCTGTTACCGCCCACTGCCTCACCGCCTTCGCAGCAGGCGCTCGGCGCTGGATTCGCAGGTTTCCGTTAACAGGACCAGCCAGATAAGGAGGCGACCAGATGGACTCAGGAAAAAAAAAGAGCTGCACCTTCGTGGATACGCGAGATCACCAAGTGCAGAAAAACCGACCGTCTTTGCGCCTTGTACGTGTGACGAGCCATCGCTGTGAAATATCGGTGACTTCACAGGTCGCGATCTCTCTGACGAGGGACTCGCTGACCACGAACAGGCACCGCGCGTTCTCTTACCGTGTGCGGCGTAACGTAATTTCCAAGCTTCGAAATGCTACGAGGCAAAATACAGCATTGAAGCAAATGGCTATATGTTAGTGGTGCAATACCCCAGTAAGCTACTTAAATTACATCCATTGTTCCCGTTCTGACATAATTCTGTGTAATGTCCGCCTTGTCTGACGCAATGTCACAACGGCGATACAAAAGACCACAACTGGTTCTGTACGAATTGTGAATGTATTCCAGAAATCCACGGTAAGAGACTTGAAAAAGATTGTTGATCACAATCACTATTTCATCGTTATTATGATGTAATCCTATCGAAAGAAGCCGTTATTCAGCGTGTGCTTCTTTCTACGCGATGACAATCATGTAATGAACCGGATCCCAATTAGTCTCTGCGAAACGAGGAAAATCTTTATGGACGTTATTTGATAACAATCAATAGCTTTGACTTTGAAACATATGCTACTTTGTTTGTTGCTAATGTATGTAATTCCATTCACTGTACAATTAAGTCAAAATTCAAAAATGGTTCAAATGGCTCTGAGCACTATGGGACTCAACATCTTAGGTCATAAGTCCCCTAGAACTTAGAACTACTTAAACCTAACTAACCTAAGGACACCACACACACCCATGCCCGAGGCAGGATTCGAACCTGCGACCGTAGCAGTCCTGCGGTTCCGGACTGCAGCGCCAGAACCGCTAGACCACCGCGGCCGGCTAAGTCAAAATTCATCTGAGAAATCATTCTGATATTCAACTGTAATGACAGAGCAGAATTCACGAGAAATACATGTCGAGATGGTCCAGGACGTATAAAATGGTAAAAACTGAAAGAAAGAGAGAAAAACATCATCCCAAACATCACTCTTCTACCTTTTACTCCAGTCAAAACAACCTGGAATGTATTAAAGCAACAGTTCAAGCAGTGACCCGTGAACAAACAGGCATGTCGAAACCAGGACGCAGTAAAATAATCAGACGTCGTCGTGGAAAGGAAACGTTAAGAACAAACTGAGAGCTCAAAAAAAGTACTGTCAAAAGTTTCTTACTTCGATAACATCTGAAAACGGGGAAACCTACTGTGATGCCAAACGTGATGCTGAGAAGGAAGTTGTAGCAGCAAAATCAGCCCACTACAGTGATATTTACAAAAGGTTGACTCATCAATTGGCGAGAGTGTTATCTATCGCCTAGCAAAGGAATGGCATGGGCGTACGGCATAAAGAAACCGGCGGAAAAATGTTCGAATTGGAGCACAAAACAGACGGGTATGCTACTCTTTATTAAATGACTCTGGCTGAAAAGTGGGGTACCACTGCCTCACTCTATATCCCTCAGCAACTTTCGCAAAAATATTGGCATGCGAACGTATTCACGCTTTTTTAAACACGCAACTAACCTCCCGCTCCCACAAGCTGCTCTAACTGTAACTCGCTCACACCCACTAGTCCATCGCTGTTAAATACTTTTTGACCATCCACTCCAAACTGCCTATTCTCACTCACTTATTCGGCTCAACTCATCTTCATTATTACTTTGTGGCTTTCCATCTGTCACAATCTCGTGTCTCTAAGCCACAGTCGCCTTCGTTGTGTCCCACTGCTATTGTCACCTCTCACTGTCACTGTCTCCCTCTTGTTCTCTCTTACTGCTATCTCACTCATTCCTTCCCACTGCTGCTGTTTCTTCTCATTGTCATTATGTCTCTCTTCCTCCACTTTCTCCTTCTCTTTACTCCTCTCCCACTGGTATTGTCTCTGTCGCTCTTTCCTAACACTGTTCTCCCACTGTTTACAATGTTCCGCTGCCGCTGTATCCCTCTCTTTCTCTCTCGCTGCCATTATCTCCTTCGCTCTTTTTATGCCACAACCACTGTCTACTGTCTTCCAGTATTTATTACTTCTCAGTCTATTTCAGCTGCCACTATCTCTTACTCTCTCAGCATAAAAATGCGTTAATATGTTCATACGCCAATATTTGTAAAGATGCTGAGGAAGGCAGAACGAGACATCTGTTACTCCTTATTTTCAAGTACCCAAACATGTTTCAGCGCCACTGTGCCAACATCAGTGGGTTTCCGTTTTATTTAATCTGTAATGTGCAAACATGCTTACTAAATGATTACAAAATTATAAGGATATTTAGTTCAAACAATAGTTCGTTTCTATTTGTTAGTACCTTTACACTTGGTGTACATGATTTTTCAGGACCACTTGTGTATTATTTATTACAGGTAGCTTGTCATCTGAAACCAAACGATGTTGATGAGAAATTTTGTTGGGAGTTAACCAATCATCCAAAAGTAATTTAGTTTGTCGCGATATTTCGCGCCTATATTCGTTTTTACTTACGTTTTCGTGTGGCAAGCCCTTTTATTCTCAGCATCATGGTGAGGTGTCGTGATCCACATGTAAAAATACGGATGGATCACGACATCTCACCATGGTGCTGAGAATAAAAGGGCTTTCCACACGAAAACGTAAGTAAAAACGAATATAGGCGCGAAATATCGCGACAAACTAAATTACGTTTGGATGATAGGTTAACTCCCAACAAAACCGATTGCAGATGACAAGCTACCTGTAATAAATAATACGCAAGTGGTCCTGAAAAATCATGCACACCAAGTGTAAAGGTACTAACAAAAAGAAATGAACTATTGTTTGAGCTAAATATCCACACAATTTTGTAATCATTTAGTAGGAATGTCTGCACATTACAGATTAAATAAAACGGAAACCCAATGATAATGGCACAGTAGTGCTGAAACATGTTTGGGTACTTGAAAAAAACGGTGTTTTGCTTAATAGGCGGACCTCACATCCTAAAATTTTAACTGTAAACACGGTAAAGGAGCTACAAAACCAAATGATGAATATCTGTTACTCCACTTTTCAGCCAGAATCTATCAATAAAGAGGAGTATATTCGCATTTTCTGCTCCGATAAGAACATTTCTCCGCTGATCCCTTTTCCCACCACAGCAGGACATGGGTTTCTTACGAAAAGATCTTGACGGGTCAGTAAAATTTTAATAGTTTACTTAAGTGAAATTGTATTAACTCAAAACTAATTTTACGCCTCAGACTGGATTTCACTAGCACAAACATTTAGCATATGCTTCAGAACTACAACGTGGTATTCCCAGAACCCTTCTGATGATAACGGGGACACTTTACATCGTATTGCTCAGTGCTACGTCACTTTATAAACTGCTTTTCCGTCTCACATCGCATTTTAAGTGCGCGGGTAGGATAATTTTGAAACTCTGTATCTCAGAAATAAATAAAAAATCTAGCAAATTTCCAAGGTTGTTCGAGAGCGAAATCTTAAAAATTATCGTAAAAATTATACCCTATATATATGAGGACAGTAACTGTTCTCGAAAGAACAGATTACTGTTGTTGACCGTGCAGCTTTTCCCTGGAATAAATGATGACTAACTGAAACCCTCAGCTGCCGACAGGTGTTGTTGGTATACCTCGATGTGGACAGCTGAAAATGTGTGCCACGACCGGGACTCGAACCCGGGATCTCCTGTCGGCAGCTGAGGGTTTCAGTTAGCCATCATTTATTCCAGGGAAAAGCTGCACGGTGAACAACAGTAATCTGTTCTTTCGAGAACAGTTACTGTCCTCATATATATAGTTAAAGGCTACCCAGCCATTGACCTTCGTGTGTGCGAATGCGCACTCGTTGCCCAAACTCTTACGGGAATCGCCAAAGCGTGCGCGAGTAATGAGTGAATGGGCAAATGTCTATAAGGTACATTACATATGTAGAATTGTGGACAGTTGGGAATGTGAGTCCCACGGGAAGCGTGCAAGGGATAAGTCCCTGCAGTCGCCGTATTCATCTGTGTCCTCGGTGGCTCAGATGGATAGAGCGTCTGCCATGTAAGCAGGAGATCCCGGGTTCGAGTCCCGGTCGGGGCACAGATTTTCAGCTGTCCACATCGAGGTATACCAACAACACCTGTCGGCAGCTGAGGGTTTGAGTTAGTCAAAATTATACCCATTTGCTGTTCATAGACGACTTGGAATCCGCAACTGTGTTTTAGTCCGCTGTTGACAGTAAAGAATGGTGAAAAACGCTTTTGGGCCGACGGTGGGGGGGTTCTCAGGAACAACTCATGAATTATCTCAAATGGATCACTCATTCATTTATCTATTTACTCATTCATACATTCAGAGGTATATCTGTCAGTTTAATTAAACCACAGTTTCATCAAGGGTATACCCGTCATTAATCAGTGTATTTAATCTTTACATGCATATTTTATATGTACGCGTATGCCGTATGCAAGGTTGTCTATCGCCAGGAGTCAGTATGACTTCGTTCAAAATGGTTCAAATGGCTCTGAGCACTATGGGACTTAACTTCTGACGTCATCAGTCCCCTAGAACTTAGAACTACTTAAACCTAACTAACCTAAGGACATCACACACATACATGTCCGAGGCAAGATTCGAACCTGTGACCGTAGCGGTCGCGCGGTTCCAGACTGTAGCGCCTAGAGCTGCTCGGCCACCCCGGACGGCGTGACTTCGTGAAAGGCTGTGTGATTACTACTATGTAGCTCACCTGCTTATTGAGGGGCAGTGTCGGAAGTCTAGGCGTCTTCACTTCGCTTGTCTGGGCCTGGAAAATGCTTTTGACCGGGAAGCATAGTCCGGCTGCTGTACCACAACCCTAAATACGAGTGCTTTCTGCTGCGGGACAATCAGATGACTTCCCTGTTTCTGTAGGCGTCCATCAACGATCTGCTCTTTCTACACTTCTCTTCATCATAATAATGGTTACAGTCACCAGGAATCTTCGGAAATTAACTCCCTGTGCACTGCTGATAACGTTTCGCTGGCTAGGAAAGGCAAGGATGACCTTAAATTAACAAGCCCAAGCCTTGAACAATCCGAACTACGTATCAATGTAAAAAGAAAAGCTAAATACCTGCCAACAGATGCAAATAATATGAATACATTCAAGATCGATGGTAGAGATATGTAAAAGACAAACATATTCAAGTTCTTTGGATTTCAGAAACAGCGGCCGATGCTCACTCGTTCCTGAGATCACAAATTATTTTAGTAATGCATGGCTTACACGAAGGACAATGACTGGTTTGCTTTCTGATAAGATTTCAGACAGACTCAAGTCGAAAATATACCGCTCTGCAACGTGCCCTCTTGCTTCGTATGGTGCAGAATGCTGGCCCACAACGGAAGTGGAGCAACCGCTTGCTGTAACGAGAACCAAAATGCTTCGGTGGACATATGCCCTGACATATCATGATCATGAGACCAACGAAGAAATACGCAGATGGTGCGGAGTGGCACCTATCCTTGACAAGATGAGAGAAGGCCTCCTGTGATGGTATGGACACAGAACATGGATTTTCGTGGAGAGTCAATAGTAAACGACCTACTGAGGGCCGGGGCAACGTCGGATAGATGCGCTACATATAGACCGGAAGATAGCAGGCCTTCGCCTTGACCAAGCACAAGGTCGGTTGTAGTCTGACAGAGAGCCAAAAGAGCGGACTCTTGTACACTGGGGGACAAATGCCGCGGAAGAAGAAGAAGAAGAAGAAGATGATGATGATGATGATAATGAAGAAGAAGGAGTCTCGAGATTTGGTTCACTTTCTCTCTTTGTGGATATATATCCACTAATTAAAACTTGAATATTGGCCTTCTAGAGACAATGTTATTATCAACGAGCGTGAAAATGTAGTGATGAAGGTACTGTATTCTCACCCTGGTACAAAGAGGATCAAATCCCCACTCACTTTTAGGTTTTGCCTTAAATTAATCAAGGTGAATGGCGAGGTGGTTTCTTTCAAAAGAGCACGGCCGAATTTCTTGCCTCTTATTGAACAATTGCAGCTTGCACTCTTTATTGATTTCAACATCGACGGGAAATTGAACCATAGTTTTCATTCCTTTACGTCTGCAGCAGACGGTATGGTCCCGTTATCGTGCTTACTACGGTAATTCGTATGGGATGCGCGGACATTATCTTAAAATAATAAATAGAAGGACGAGGAGGACACAAGGGCCCAAACACTTTGCGGAGTTGCTATCAAGAGACGTATCACAGCAGAACTTGCACCCACAGCAATGTTCCGGAAACAGTTCGGAGATGACCCTCTGGTAGGACCAAGAAGGAGCTCCCGAGACCCTGACAACCATCTCACAATCTTTACACCTTGGCTGGTTGCACAGTAGGGCAGCTCCAGTGAATTCGGAGCTGTACGTCAGCGAGCTGGGGGCCATCTACCCACACAGATGAGAAATCCAGCTTGGTTCTGATACCAAGTACAGAAGTGTAGTGTGATGTAGTGTGGTGTAGTGCTGTGTCGTATGGTAAAGTACACCAGAATTAAAAATTACAAAATTTTTGATTTACCGGTGCTGCATAGTGTAGCAGACTAGTGGCGTGTGCCTTCTGGATTCTGGATGAACGTAATGTATATACACTCCTGGAAATTGAAATAAGAACACCGTGAAGTCATTGTCCCAGGAAGGGGAAACTTTATTGACACATTCCTGGGGTCAGATACATCACATGATCACACTGACAGAACCACAGGCACATAGACACAGGCAACAGAGCATGCACAATGTCGGCACTAGTACAGTGTATATCCACCTTTCGCAGCAATGCAGGCTGCTATTCTCCCATGGAGACGATCGTAGAGATGCTGGATGTAGTCCTGTGGAACGGCTTGCCATGCCATTTCCACCTGGCGCCTCAGTTGGACCAGCGTTCGTGCTGGACATGCAGACCGCGTGAGACGACGCTTCATCCAGTCCCAAACATGCTCAATGGGGGACAGATCCGGAGATCTTGCTGGCCAGGGTAGTTGACTTACACCTTCTAGAGCACGTTGGGTGGCACGGGATACATGCGGACGTGCACTGTCCTGTTGGAACAGCAAGTTCCCTTGCCGGTCTAGGAATGGTAGAACGATGGGTTCGATGACGGTTTGGATGTACCGTGCACTATTCAGTGTCCCCTCGACGATCATCAGTGGTGTACGGCCAGTGTAGGAGATCGCTCCCCACACCATGATGCCGGGTGTTGGCCCTGTGTGCCTCGGTCGTATGCAGTCCTGATTGTGGCGCTCACCTGCACGGCGCCAAACACGCATACGACCATCATTGGCACCAAGGCAGAAGCGACTCTCATCGCTGAAGACGACACGTCTCCATTCGTCCCTCCATTCACGCCTGTCGCGACACCACTGGAGGCAGGCTGCACGATGTTGGGGCGTGAGCGGAAGACGGCCTAACGGTGTGCGGGACCGTAGCCCAGCTTCATGGAGACGGTTGCGAATGGTCCTCGCCGATACCCCAGGAGCAACAGTGTCCCTAATTTGCTGGGAAGTGGCGGTGCGGTCCCCTACGGCACTGCGTAGGATCCTACGGTCTTGGCGTGCATCCGTGCGTCGCTGCGGTCCGGTCCCAGGTCGAAGGGCACGTGCACCTTCCGCCGACCACTGGCGACAACATCGATGTACTGTGGAGACCTCACGCCCCACGTGTTGAGCAATTCGGCGGTACGTCCACCCGGCCTCCCGCATGCCCACTATACGCCACGCTCAAAGTCCGTCAACTGCACATACGGTTCACGTCCACGCTGTCGCGGCATGCTACCAGTGTTAAAGACTGCGATGGAGCTCCGTATGCCACGGCAAACTGGCTGACACTGACGGCGGCGGTGCACAAATGCTGCGCAGCTAGCGCCATTCGACGGCCAACACCACGGTTCCTGGTGTGTCCGCTGTGCCGTGCGTGTGATCATTGCTTGTACAGCCCTCTCGCAGTGTCCGGAGCAAGTATGGTGGGTCTGACACACCGGTGTCAATGTGTTCTTTTTTCCATTTCCAGGAGTGTATATGAACCAGATGGGAAAATGGTAGTATGTAGTTTTGTTTTTCTAAAACTATCATCATTCTTTTTCTTTTTATATCTATTCTACGTAGATTTTCGCCCTTAAACACCATAATGCTTAGTTATACTAACACATTTCAAATTGTGTTAAGATATTATGTGCTATATTCATGCCAATTTATGTGCAACATTAGATCTGTTATTTTGTGTAGGTAACAGTTGCAAATAAGTAATAATAACTATATTCAAAATAACAATAAAAGTTGCTATCAGTGTACATTACTTCGCAATATTCCACATAACTATCTGACCCTGTGCTGTAAATACTGACTAACGCTTATTACCATTGCAGTCCATAACATTACCCAATCAATAAGATGCATGATCATAGCAGATGGATAAAAAATAGAAATACCTCATTTTGGAGCTTGATATGTGACCTACTTGTATCTGGCATTTGTTTCCCCAGCATATTATGACATCTATAAAAGTATCTAGATACGTCTGAGATCATTTTGGTGTTTCGATTATGTCGGACCGTAACTGACTTTCAACGTGAGCCAGTTGTTGGTGTCGATTTAGATGCTGCATCTGTAAAAACGATGGTGGCTCTGCTAGTGTTGTCTAGAGCTTCTGTGTATAGTGCTTTGGCAGCAAATGAAGCTCCTGAGAAAAGTCCACATGTTGAACACAGGAAAATAAAATAAATTATGATTACCTCTAGACACAAGAGAGCATTTAAGAGGATTGTTATACTAGATCTGTTCTTTTGTGTAGTTAACCGTTGCAAATAAGTAATAATAATTATATTCAAAATAACAATAAAAGTTGCTATCAGTGTACACTACTTCCCAATATTCCGTGTAACTATCTGATCCTGTGCTGTAAATACTGACTAACGCTGGCATTTGTTTCCCCATCATATTATGACATTTATGAAAGTATCTAGATGCGTCTGAGATCATTTTGGTGTTTCGGTTATATCGGACCGTAACTGACTTTCAACGTGAGCCAATTGTTGGTGTCGATTTAGATGCTTCATCTGTAAAAACAGTGGTAGCTCTGCTAGTGTTGTCAGGTCGACTGGCTCTTGAGCACTGAGGCCTTGCGAGTGTGATGTGACAGTGGCGTACAGAAGCGCACGTAAACTAAAGGAGCCGACTGTCTTTCAAAGAGTCCTTTGTTGGAACACAGCAGTGTGGGTGAAATCTGTTATCACTGCATTCAATGACATTACTGCCGATTACGGAAAGTATCACGGCTCGGCGAAAATAAAACGACAGGAACTGTATAGACAAAACATTCATGGAAGAGTTTATGTTTCCAAACCACTTGTAAAATGAGTTGTTGCCGGTGCAATGCTTAAAAGAGGATCACATGTCTGTTGGGGTGTCTTCCATAGGAAATATTTTGCGATTTGACAAAATGCAGATTGAGGTTCCAACTTTGAGGATAACTGAATTGTGTGGGGATATTTTAAGCTTAAGAAATTAAATCAATTTACTGATCTAGGCGACTGACTGGTTACCATACCTAATCAAAACACAACTTTCGTAGGGTTTCCAATAGCAACGTTCACAAAAGTCATCTCTCTTCTCACTTAAACGTTGGGAATGCGTTTTCCATCATTGGAAGGCTCAACTATTTCCAGAAAAGTATGTAAAAACATAGTAACTGCGGCTAACACTCCTCTAACAAAAATTAGCTTCGTCTTACTCCTAGTCTGTGACATCAGAGCTTCAGCCAATAACAGAGCATTATCGATCACGTAACCAAATCTTGATATTTAACTATTTTTAAGCTTTAATTACATAAAAATAACACATATTTTGTGAGAATATTGACTGTAAATGCGGATTGAATCTTATAATCACTCAGAATAACAGCAATCCGAACCATATTTTTAACATAGCAAAATAGCCATTATGTTCTTCACTTTCATCTATATCTGCATTAAGTTCATCACGCAAATCTGTCACTTCCCTGCTGGAACATCGTAATTCCCAAGTATACTTTGTGAGAAGACAGTTCCAGTGTGATTGAAATCCTCTCTTGTCCTTAAGGAGGCACTAAGATCTTCTCCAGTTCTGGCATTGTATGATGAGAATGCCAAGATCTCCACACAGACACTAGCGGTTTGGGATATAGGCACTTCTAGTATAAATTCAAGAAGGTGCTGAAAAGATGATACCTTGCGCTGACAGAGTACTTTTCAGTCCGTGATGAACTACTCTACATCTCAGAGAAAGAGTGCCTTCCAGTTGTCTGGGCCACCAACAAGTTCTGACCATATAATTATTTGGCAAACCGTTCACTGTTGTGCCTGAAGGATCCGTCAGGTCGACTGGCTCTTAGAGCACTGAGGCCTTGCGAGTGTGATGTGACAGCGGCGTACAAAAGCGCACGTAAACTAAAGGAGCCGACTCTCTCTCAAAGAGTCCTTTGTTGGAACGCAGCAGTTTGGCTGAAATCTGTCATCACTGCGTTCAATGACATTACTGCCGAACAGAGGAGAGACCCAGGACTGCTCAGAATCATAGAAGACTTGAAGAAGGAGGGCCAAAGGAGAACGCCATTTAATAAATGGATCATTGTACAAGATGATCTATGATCCAATGGGCGGAAATGGTAGCCCATCTGTGGTCACGTGCCATAGTCACGTAGGTGATGCTGTGGGGAAAGAAAACCAAAGATTGCAATTTCTTGGCAGAACACTTAGAAAGTGTAACAGGTCTACTAAAGAGATTGCTTACACCAAGCTTCTCCGCCCTCTTCTGGAATACAGCTATTCAGTGTGGGATCTACATCTGAAGGGCTTGTCGGAGAACACTGAAAGCATTCAAAGAAAGGCAGCTCGTTTTGTAAAATCGCGAAATAGAGGGGCGAGTACTGTAAACATGATACACGAATTTGTCGCGAAGTAGGGAAGTGATTGCTGTAGACGTGATACATAAATTTGGGTGGTCATGTTTAAAACAAACGCGTTTTTCGTCAGAGCAGGATCTCCTCACGAAGTTTCAGTTATAAACTTTTTCCTCCAATTACGAAAATATTCTGTTGGCGCCCACCTGTTGAGGCAGAAATGATCATCATGATAAAATAAAAGAAATAAGAGTTCGCTCGGAAGGATTTAAGTGTTCATTTTCCCGTGTGTCGTTCGAGAGTGTAATGTCAGAGAAACACCTAGAAGGTGGTTCAAGAAACCCTTCGCCATCCACTTAATTGTGACTTGCAGAGCAATCATGTAGACGTAGATGTAAATGTAGATGTATTTCCATGGTTTTCCAAATGTGATCACTGAGGATTCATGAATACTCTAGACAGAATCAGACGAACATGTTACTGGCCAGGTTTCTGCTGGTCCCATACACACTATGTGAGAAACTGTAAGGACCGCCAAAGATGGAAGCACACCTGCAATAGCACTGTTCCACAGACCTGTAATCGATCTCTTAGAGAGCTTCCCAGCGTCCACTAATGGGAATCCATGGGTAACAGTCTGCGCTGGCTACCTCGGCCACTATAATGTCACTAAATCTGTACTAGCTTCTGAAGCTCCGGTAACTGCAAAATTCCTTGTAGAAGACATCATTTTGAAGCATGGAGGACCTCATGTGATGTGGAAAACGTTTCCACTCGAGATTAGTATGAGAGATAATTTCAAGTTGCGACATCAACTGCCTACCACCCTCAGACGAATGTCCTCACAGAACGTTTTAAAAAAAAAAGTTCACAGATATGCTCTCAATGTACATTGATGTCAAACAGAGACATCATGACATTTGTGTACAGCACAGCATAGCAAGCCGCTACAGGCTTCACACCATTCTTTCTGCTCCATGGTCATGAAGCCTAAACGACAATGGATATATGGTTTCCGTTTCAACTCTGGATGACTATGTGTAACACTTCAGTGCCAAGACTGAAGAAGTAAGGCAGCTGGCTTGCGTATTACTCTTGAGGCCCAGGAGAGAGATCCCAGGAGCGCTGTAACATTAAGCACCAGCTAGTGAAATACAGCCCAGGACACACGGTATGGATTTTTCCTCCTATGTGAGAAGTGGAACTATCGGAAAAGTTACTAAATCTTACTTTGGGCCGTATCACATTCATCGTCACTTGTTGGATATCAACATATGAAGTCGAGGATTATGTTCCTTCATCAAGAAGAGAAAAGTGCAGAGACGTCGTTCACGTCCTCCTTATGATGACCTCAGTCCAGAAGAGCAGATTGGCGATGGGAGGTTCACTGAAACTTAACAGCCACTCGACGATCGCAAAGCTTGATGGGAGGGGCCCATCAGAGTGAAGAGTGTGTAACAAGACGGCCAGACAGCGAGGTTCCGCCTGCGCCGCCATACAGACGACCACTGATAAGCGCTAAGTAAAGGGTGCTGCGACGAAGACTTTTGAAACAGCGGGTCACTGTTTTTCCTGGGGATGCAATGCGGTGTAATGATAAACCTGTCTAACAGCAATTTTTTGTTATTTCGAATCCAACATTCCTAAAAGTCTGTTGGAATATTTTATGTTTGTGACGTCTTTACATCTGGATATTCAATAGTTATATAGTAGTAGTTTTTTACTTAGTTTTCATTATATTGTTGATACTTCTGAACTATAAATAATAATGCTGTTGACAGTTGTTGATTTATTCTGGGATACTTGATGTTTCTATAAATAACTGCATTCTCCGTCCAGGAGTTCACATCTGTCCTGGTTGTAAATTGGTGTTCGTAATGGATGTGCTTTCGCTGCTAATCGTTGTACTTTATTGACGACTCCACTTTCGGATTTCGACTCGATTGTTGTTCCGACGACAATATACGCAGTGGTTGGTTGCTATATTTTTTCAAGTAAGTAAATATCAATATGCAGTATCCAAATTGAATTTTATTCATAAACTAGTTCTTAATGTTTCCATCTCCATGTAGCCAATACAAAGAATGTTGTCAGTTCTCTTCAACGTATATTCTAATTTTTTTTATACACACCATAAATCTTGCAATAACGCTGTGATGTTGACATCATAAGAATATTTTTATAGAACTTTATTTTCATTAAGTGTACTTATCATGCTTCCAGTACCATCTTAAAAAAGTAGTACATTCTAAGATTACCACAAACAATGTTAGTACATACAGAGAAAGAGTAAATGATAATTATTTATATATATATATATATATATATATATATATATATATATATATATATTAAACAATCTCTAAGTAAGTCTATTCATATTTTGTAAGAATCTGCGTTTTCCGATGAGAGGATAGTGATTCTGATTCGCTTACCATCTTGCAAAAAGTATTCACTTATTGCTATGCCATTTACACGACGAGTATGTGTGGTTTAAATCACTTTCTACATAAACAAGTTGCAGAACCTGACGATTAGCCTTTATGTGCAACTAGAAACGCAACGTTATAGATAGGAAAATAGTTAACAGTCTGAGTTTCTATGAGCAATCTTTCGGCCCAATTATTATTCTATGTATTGAAAAAAAATCAAGTACACACCTTCATTAGATGCCTATGTCGCAGTTCAGTGCTGAGGAAACAGAACAATATATACAGAAATTGCAGAATTGTTTGAAGTACACCATAGTCACATAGCGATGTAGGAATCAGACACTGGATTGCAAACTGTACGAAGATGTGCACGTTGATTTACATCATAACCTGGTAGTTTTTGACTATAGGCTAAAATTCAAAAGAATGAAGAAGATGAAGAGCATACGAAAAAGAGTGAAACGGTAAATGGTTGACAGAATGCAACGAAGAGCAGCTTCTAAAAATAGAGCGCTATTGCCTGATCAAATGCTTGCAATTTATTTTTTCCTTGATTTAATTGGAGAACGTCTCCTGAAATCGATCCAAGCACGAGTAGTTTTTTACTTAGTTTTCATTATATTGTTGATACTTCTGAACTATAAATAATAATGCTGTTGACAGTTGTTTACATATTATTCTTGTGCTATCTGTTCTCAATGGTTTGTCCCGCAGTTTTCATTTAATAAAGAAATAAAATAATCTCTTTCTTATTTATTGTTGATATAATATTTTTGTTTCCTCAGCATGTGCAGTATACTTGTATAAGTTTTCTGGACATACATTCTACAATCTCAATAACACTAAGGATACCATTGTTCTTTCAATTTTATGTAAGTTCAGCTTCCACCCCGTTAGTTTGTTACAAATCAAAATATAGCGAATTTCGCAAATTTTTCTGAGTCAAGCAGCTACAAGGTGACCCTCAACGACCATGAAGTTCTGAAATTTTTAATAATATCGCCATTTTTCTAATAAATTTTTCTTAAGTTATTCCATTTGCAACTATTTGCAGATACCAGTCACGAAAGTGAAAGCCTGTTTTCAATACTTTGGTTCACATTTGATCATTTCCTAGTAGTTTGTGAGCTGAAATTATTTAGTAACACAAAATACTAACTGTTTTACATGTAAATGTGTAATGAGACTTTTCATAAAATTAATAGTTAGATAAACTTATACCTTTATTAAAAGAGTGACACTATAATAGTAATTATTATTGTATGATAAATTTACTTTTTGACATATGACTTTTTATAATGTTATGTGTTTGGTTTATTTAGTTTGTACACAAAGATGTTGTCATTCATTGATGATTTTTCAAATATTGTCATAAGCAATGAGTGCCGCTGGTGCCGAGGGACTTCTATGACATATTCTCCCAGGGAATAAAATAGCATTCGCTGCTTCCATTAATTCACAAAACAAATTAGGAAAAAAATTTATGTCTTTTTTGCAGGCCACATGTCAAACCAAATCGTCAGTGCCAAACTACCCTCTAAGAGCAGCAAGTTTTAAACATTTTCTTCTACAGTATGGGTTATAAGGCTTACAAGAAAGGGAAGAGGAGCCTTAATGATTCAATAAATTTCAAGTTTTGGTACTATTGTTCGAATCCTAATTAAAAACTAATCACAATGTTGATAATTTATTCAAACTCAGTTGTCAATGGACAAGTGCATCGAACATTTGGTCAAACTGCAGATAAGGAAAAACAAAAACTGATGTTTTTCGGGGAAATGATGAACGATCTCTTTGGCATAACTCATAAAATTGCTTTGCAAAGGTGAAAAAGACGAAGATAAGAATTTCCTAAGACTTCAAAAAAAAAAAGTACGAAACACTGACCTCCATGTCTGGTGTGGATAGAAATGGAACAAGAGTTTACCACCCATCAGCTAGCTTCATCCAAAACAAATGATTCAAGATGAACAAGTGAAGTCAGTGATGCTGAAACTGACAGTAAAAAGTCGTCTCTCATCGTTTATCAAAGATCAGCAACAGCAATCATAGCAGTAGCAGCAACAGTTCCAGCAAGAGGAAATACTCATCACATGGCTTTAAACCAAAAAACTTAACAGAAGAGATGCAATCTGTGTCAGAGTGATCTTTCTACATTTACGAGTTCTCGTGTTTCGAAACTACTGGTATAAATACTTTCTTCAGGAGATTTTCAGCCAACACCAACTTCTTCGACAAAGACCCTTCAACATGATTGGATTAGTTGGAAAAAACATCAGAAGACTATTGTTCTGCACAGAAAGAAGTATCTAACTCGGCCAAGATTGCAATAATATTTTCGCAAAGGACGAAACCAGGGAACATTTTTTTTCAAATTCTTGTTGATAATAAAATATCCTCAACTGTTACTAAATCTTTTCTTAAGAAAAAATAATGTTCTATGATTATTCCATCATATCATGTTTTGACTCAGTAGAAGTAACATATAAAAACGCGTTTCTCTTACAGACATTACATGCATTATTAACAAAAACACGATATTCCTTGAATTTTTCACGTTTTTTGGATAATTTTGGAAAATAATTTTTCAAATATTTCATTCCAAATATTTATAACAGCCAACAGCCTTTCCGTAATGGTAACACCAGTTCCCGTCAGACCACCAAGGCTGTCGAGCTTGCTAGCACTTGAATGGGTGATTGATTGGATCTGCTCAACGCTTTTGACAAGTGGGATGCACTCAGCCCTCGTGAGGCAAATTGAGGAGCTACTTGATTGAGAAGTAGCGGCTCCGGTCACGAAATCTGACAACGACAGGGAGAGCAGTGCAGTGTGCTGACCACAAGTCCTTTCGTAACCAGCGGTCTGTTGGACCATTGGGCCTTTCGATGCCTGTTCAGAAGGACTAAATGTAAATATTTAGAACAAGTCCTGCGGTATCCTTGACGTTTCCCCTTAAATTTCTTTTTATCATTATTGATCTTTTGGACCTGCAGCTCTTGTCCTTTCTTTCCGTGTTTGTAGTTAAATTATATAGGGTACGGGTTCAGCCTTTTTCAAACACACTATTTTTCTCTTTTTACTTGAACATGTTTCAGCACATCTGTGCCATCATCAGTGGGTTTTTGTTTATTAAAAACTGTAAAAAGTGGGCATATTTTAGGTTGTAACTGGTGTGACAAAGTGAGGCCCAAAGAAAGTTTTTGTTCGTTTTGCTTCTGACTGTGATTTTACATTAAATGGTTCTGTAGGACCGATTGTATGGTGTCCTGCACTGACAGCTTGTTATCTGCAAACCAAACGATGTAAATTTGAATTTCATCGGCGCGTTAACACATCTCTCGGTTTTTAAAAAAACGTGATTTTGGTTTGTCAAAATGTTTTTGTGTATATAGTTGCCACTACTCACGTTTTTTGTGATTGGTCCTTCTTTTGCGTTCTGAGGACACTGCACACACATATTAATGTACTTTGTGTAATCTCATTCCTTACAAACGCGTTTTCACTTCGCTCTATGTTGTTGTTACCAAACTCCGTCGGCGTTCATTTGTTCTCGAGAGAGTTTGGCGCCGAATTAGAATTTTGTTTACTTTTTCTCTCTCTTTCCGTCTGGGTAAAAATAAAAAACAGTGTGTTTGCAAAAAGGCGAAACCCACATTCTATAATAAAACTACTTGTAGGAAAGGTAGGTGGCAGACTGAGATTCACTGGAAGAATACCCAAGAAGTACATTCCACTCATACTGGACGTACCTTACAACACCTTCCTTCGACTGAGACTTCGGTATTGCTCGTATTGCTTGTCAGATAGTATTGGTAGAAAAAATAAAATTCAAGAGAAGAGCAATGCGTTACGTTGCAGGTTCATTTAACAAGCCCGAAAGCATTACGGAGGTTCTCAACCAACTAAAACAGCAAATGCGGCAAAGAGGCATTATGTGTCATGGAGAGCTCTAATGTTAAAATTTAGTAAGCGCATGTTCCAGGAAAAGTCAGTCAAGATACTGCTCCCACGTATGTATATTTCGCGAAAACATGAAAGTGAAACTTGAGAAATTTTAGCTAATAAGGAGACTGGCCAACAATCGTTCTTCCTGGGTGCAGTTCAGGATTGGAACCGGAAAGGATGAAGTGGTGAAGTGGTACATGAGTACCCCCTGCTACACAACGTAACTCGCAGGCTATATACGTAGACCTAGTGTAGGATGGACGATGATCCGTGATAAAAAAAATTGATACAAGGAAAAGGAAATTTGGCCAGATGTAATTCCCTTCAAATCCGTCTGGTGGAATGCATGAAATTGCAATCAACTGCAATCACGATTCACTGAGGACTCTCAGTCGTCCCTGTTGATTCTCACTGACAGGATATATGGCTAAGCCGTCTATGCATCTTCTTTCACACACACAATGCACAGCCTGGTAAGTCACGTAACACAATCAGTGTAACGTTCAAACCTTAAGTTACATAATGTAGACATTTTTTGTTAGATGTGAAAGTTAGATTTGCACTAGAAATAGGCGAAGAATTCAAAGGAAACTGCTGCAGAACTCGGAGATTTGTAAACGCATTGAATCCTTCCAGACATACAACGACGTCACTACACTTGCTACGCACCCAGAGGAGCCTCCCAACCGGCTATCACACCCTGCTGGTGCTGGACAACCCACGCGGAGCCTCTTCCTATACGTGTCAACCAGCATCCAACTGGATTTCTCGTCCCCTACTGTCCGCAACAGTAAATTCATTCTACAAATACATCCACTAAGCAGTTTAGCAACGAATATGTGTCATCTTTTTATTAGTTTTAAAATCTAATCTGTTGTCATTTTCACTAAATTTTCCCCAAACTTTTAATATAAAACGGAATTTTGCAGCTGGTACAAAAGTGTATAAAAGTTCAAATGGCTCTGAGCACTATGGGACTTAACTGCTAAGGTCATCAGTCCCCTAGAACTTAGAACTACTTAAACCTAACTAACCCAAGGACATCACACACATCCATGCCCAAGGCAGGATTCGAACCTACGACCGTAGCGGTCGCGCGAAAGTGTATAAAACATGTGATAAACAATAAATAATCGTACAGCAAGACACTATGTTAAAGCAAAACTTCTTTGTTTGTAATGGAACGCTCGCTCAGAAAAGTGGGACAGAATGGCATGTATTATTCACTGATTAAAATACATTCATCTGGAATACTTAAGGACGAAAGTAACAACCACATGATGCGTCAGTCTCAAATAATATAAATCGATGAAACTTGAACCATACATAAAAAGAAATGCTGCAGTATAGTACAGAAGAAACTCAAATGAAATACGCACTGACACTTTTATTCAAAGGCAATAATTACACTGAAGTCACCGTGATTGATGATGGTCCTCTGCACATTACAAACGGTATTTAAGTTGGGGGCACAGGCAGGTCAGTCCACTCGACGAACAGACTCTCGCTTCCTGAGCTGCTCCACCTTCGCAGTTCGATGCGGTCGCGCGTTGTCATTCATAAAAATGAATATTTACTATTAAAAACAGTCTTGATCACGGTTTATTTATCAAGGTGACCGGTTTCGACCACTACTGTGGTCATCTTCAGACCATTGAGTAGGAACCTCTTTCTGTTTGAAGTAGTGATTCTCCAACAGAAAGAGGTTCCTACTCAATGGTCTGAAGATGACCACAGTAATGGTCGAAACCGGTCACCTTGATAAATAAACCGTGATCAAGACTGTTTTTAATAGTAAATATTTGTAAGACATTGACCACTGCCACTCCCATAATGTATTCAAAAGTAACATAAAAATGAAGTCAGGACCGAATGCACCCGTGCAAAGGCGCATATGGGGAAGTAGTATAGTGCCACAGTATCCGTGACCGCCGATTGTTCTGCGCTCGTACATTTAGAGGTCAGTGCGTCCATGCAGCATTATGCTTTCCTATACCAAGGCACAAGGACCATCAAAACAATCCGATAATGATTCTTGGTGCATTAAGTGTTCCCATCTCTCGACATACACTGAAGCGCCAAAGAAACTATTATAGGCATGCGTATTCAATTACAGAGGTACGTAAACAGGCAAAATACGGCTCTATGGTTGGCAGCGCCTATGTAAAACAACAAGTTTACAGAGGTTGTAACGTCCCCTTAGAAAAATTAATGAATTGCTGTGCTGGTAAACCTCTTACATTATTTGCTTTTCAAACAGCTGAGTAGAACGGAACGGACTCAGACATTTCGCATTTCGCTCTTTACCTGTTCTGATCAACACTAAAATGACACACAATATTTTTAGCGCAACGTAATCTGACTTTCAAAAATCCCTACAAAAGAATGGCCCTGACTAACATTAACCTATACCTTTCACAAATCACTTACCTCACCAAAAATCTTCGTTACTCGAACTACTGCAATACAGCGAGCGCCACTACTGCCAGCTAAATAAAAGATTCAAACTACTGAAGGCACTAACTACTGATAGGCATAGTTAGCAAATGAAAGATTTTGATAGAGAACAAACAATGTATTTACCTTAATAGTGTTCAAAAGTCATAATATATATATAGCAGTTCATGACATCCAGTCTTACAAATTTCAAAACTCCGTCATTTCTCCCTCCACATCCACCACTGCTGGCGGCTCACCTCCAACTGCGCAACGCTACGCGGTGTTCACATCCAGCTGCCCAACACTACGATGGCAGACAACAATGCAAACTAGCCACAGACTGCACACAGCACAGCCAGTGCTACGTGGCGTTACCAATATAAAAACCTCAACAGCCTACTTACAAGGTATGTAAACAGGCAAAATACGGCGCTGCGGTCGGCAACGCCTATATAAAAGAACAAGTGTGTCGCGCTGTTGTTAGATCGGTTACTGTTTCTGCAATGGGAGGTTATCAGGATTCAAGTGAGCAGACGACGTAGGAGACGAGGTACTGGCAGAAGTAAAGCTGTGAGGACGGGGCGTGAGTCGTGCTTGGGTAGCTCAGTTGGTAGAGCACTTGCCCGCGAAAGGCAAAGGTCCCGAGTTCGAGTCTCGGTCCGGCACACAGTTTTAATCTGCCAGGAAGTTTCAGGATTTAAGTGAGTTTGAACATGGTGCTATAGCCGGCGCACGGGCGATGGGACACAGCATCTCCGATGTAGCGATGAATTGGATGTTTTCCCGTACGACCATCTCATGAACGTAACATGAATATCAGGAACCCGGTAAAACATCAAATCTCCGACATCGCTGCGGCCGGAAAAAGATTCTGCAAGAACGGGACCAACAACGACTGAGGAGAACTGTGCACCGTGACAGAAGTGCAACCCTTCCCCAAATTGCAGGTTTCGATGATGGGCCACAACAAGTGCCAGCGTACGAATCATTCAAAGAAACATAATTGATATGGGCTTTCGGAGCCGAAGGCCTACTCGTGTAACCTTGATGACTACACGACACAAAGCTTTACGCCTCGCCTGATCCGTCGGCCGCTGTGGCCGAGCGCTTCTAGGCGCTTCAGTCCCGAACCGCGGTGCTGCTACGGTCGCAGGTTCGAATCCTGCCTCGGGCATGGATGTGTTTGATGTCCTTAGGTTGGTCAGGTTTAAGTAGTTCTAAGTCTACAGGACTGATGACCTCCGATGTTAAGTCCCATAGTACTTAGAGCCATTTGAACCATCGCCTGAGTCTGTCAACACCGACATAGGACTGTTGATGATGGGAAACATGTTGCCTGGTCGGACGAGCCTCGTTTCAGATTGTAACGATCGGATGGACGTGTACAGGTATGAAGACAACATCATGAATCCATGGACCCTGCATGTCACCAGGGGTTATTCAAGCTTATGGAGGCTTTGCAATGGTGTGGAGCGTGTGGTGTTCTAGTGATATGGGACCCCTGATACGTCTAGATATGAGTCTGACAGGTGACACGTAAGCATCCTGTCTGATCACCTTCATCCATTCATGTCCATTGTGCATTCTGACGGACCTGGGCAATTCCAGAAGGCCACCGAAGTCCCCAGACATAAACATTACTGAGCATATCTCGTATGCCTTACAACGTGCTGTTCAGAAGAGGTCTCTACCCCCTCGTACTCTCATGGATTTATGGACAGCGCTGCAGGATTCATTGTGTCAATTCCCTCCAGCACTACTTCAGACATTAGTCGAGTCTATGCCACGTCACGTCGTGGGACTTCTGTGAGCTCGCGGGATCTCTACACGATATTAGGTAGGTGTATCAATTTCTTTGGCTCTTGAGTGTGTGACGACACGTTCAGCATTTTGGAAGATGATCGTTTTGGTGGTCGATGTGTTATGGTGTGCGGAGGCATAATTTTGCATGGACATACTGACCTCCAAATCCTTGAACACGGTAGACTCAGTATCAATGTTATTGTGGTACTCGATTCATTCCTCGTTCGTCTTTTCAGGCGTGCATTCAGCCCTGACTTTATTTTTACGGATGACAACGAATGATCGCATTGAACTACATAAGGGCTCTCACACCGGGGGGATATTCGGCTAATGGACTGGCCTGCCTGGTCCCCCGACTTAAATCCCATCGAGCACGCGTGGTTCAAATGGCTGTGAGCACTATGGGATTTAACATCTGCGGTCATCAGTCCCCTAGAACTTAGAACTACTTAAACCTAACAAACCTAAGGGCATCACACACATCCATGCCCGAGGCAGGATTCGAACCTGCGACCGTAGCGGTCCGCTCGGCCACACAGCACGCGTGGGATGCGTTGGGCAGGCGTACTGTAGCACGCCGACATGCATCATCGACCGTCCAGCAGTTGTCAACCACGGTGCTGGCGGAATGGAACGCCCTCTCACAAGAACTGCTTACCAAACTTGTGGCCAGCATGGGAGAACGTCGCTGTTCGTGGTGTTCACACACCATACTAAGACCATGACCCGCCTTTTGCAATGTCCAGGGGACCACCATAAATCGCGGCGACTTCAGTGTAATTATAATCTTCGAATAAAAGTTTCATATCTGTTCATCACATTGCTTATTTCTTTCAGTTACCTTCTGAACTGTACAGTGACAGCTCTGTCTGTTGTCCAAGTTTCATCGTTTTTGACACGTACTGAGAAAGTTACTTCCGTCCTTAAGTTTTGCATACCCGTGTATTATTGTGAAGTTACTGTTGATAGAAAAATTCTTATACTGTCGACGAACTGTACACTGTACTGATCATCTGGGCTGAAACTGTATCCAGGACTGTGAACTGAAGCCAGAACTTGGATCTTGTAAAGTTACCAGTAAAAACTGTCGTAGTTCATGTCAGCTTTGGGCAACGATGTGCATGTAACAAATCATGTAAGGGATACATGAAGCATGGTTTTCCCGGACGACCATTTCACGAGCGTACCATAAATATCAGGAATCCAGTAAAACAGATCAAAATCAGGAATTGAAAAATTCGCTAATTTTGTAAAACCTCTTAAACCATGTTACTTCCCTAGTTAAAAAATAAAAATTATCAAGCAAAAAGGAAATCGCTCCCACTAATGTCATAGACAATGTAGAGCTCTGTGCTATTGACCCAGTACTCCTGTATCAGCACAGCTTTCTGTTATACTGTGGCTTCCAAGGCACAAATTGTGAAGGTCTGTCACGCTCGAAATAAACGTTGTTTTAAGCTTTCTACTTCTCGATAGAGGCCCAACTCACGCCACCATCCGACAATCCCCTGAAATTTTGTGCTGCAATAGTGAGATACACTCCTCTTAATTAATCCCTAAATCGTCCTTAAAATTAGGAAATTGTTCTATTTTCGTTTCAAGTGACTGGTAGTACTAGCCATCGGAAATCCTCGTGTGCATTCGTCAACATTGTTTCTCGGTCTTGATTCCAGCGTTTCTTAGGAGCTAGTAGGTGCAAGTCGCAGTAGCATTCGCAAGAACAATAGAGCCGTTATCATGAACAATGCTGTTTTTAAAGACGATAAAGTTTATACGCGGTGCAGTTGGCCTGAGATGACCTCGTTGCATCGACTTTCATGACTCTTTTTGCACGTACGGATCATGCAGCCTGAATCTGCCGAGGCAACATCAAGCTCCTGCCATTTTAATCGAATCGAACTTTAGTGGCACTATAATTGCCTCTAACCTTAATATGAAATACCTGGTGTTCGTAATGTGCGGTAACACACTTTTTTTATTTATCCTAGTCTCTTCAGTTGCAGTCTCCAGAAAAGAAGAGTGCCTATGGATTAATCACCACCCACTAACGCAGGTAATTTTGTTCTGGCAGTGTTAGAACTACAATTTAAAGACTCGCAGTATGAGAAATTAACATGAAATTAAGCTCAGATCCAAGCCTGATGGTCTGTTTTTTCGTTCTGCCGACTATTTCTTGTATCTCGACTCGTCCACGCTCTCCAGCTTGTTTGCATATTTACAAGCAATTTCATAGCCAGATTTCATTATTGTTTCTGACTTAATATCTAGGTTTCTTCTGTTATGTTACTGGCGATGGGCACACAACACGTGCAGCTGTTTTTGTTGTCCTGTTACGCAACAACATGCAGCAGGCAGTAGTGCGTAGTGTTGCCCAGCTGATGTAAGACCTTGGCACGTACCCCGCCCTTGGCTAAGGACAACATTTTGCTGCAGAACCTGTCTTACCAGTGACTTTTTCTGACCTGTGGGAGTTTCTGGTCGTGCCTGTTATCCTTCTGCTAAACTTTCTACTAAGAAGTGCTTTCTGTTGCTAACCGAACATTTTCAGCATGGGCGAGCAGTACAACTGTAACAACAGGCACTGCACTCATTCCTTTCCAAATTATTTGTGCACTTTCCTGAAATTAATGATTTGTATTCAACAGCGTTGTCGTGTCCTTATCTTTATTCTTTGCATCGATTTTCAGCATTTGTCCTGTTTTCGATTAGCTTAGTGCGGCAGCGTACGTGCAAGGGAGACACCAAGCTCACAGGTTTCTCCCCGTTGAGAAACTAATCAGTTAATAACTCGTGATGTCGGTGTTTCTATGTTGAAATGCAATGTTTTATATGAACATCAATCTTTCGAGTGATACCAGACCGTCTTTAATTTTTCCTGAACGTGCGTTCATCGTTATATGGTCTCGGTAATTTGTGCTATCTTTACTATCTTTGTGACATATGGACCTTTTATCCTCTACTGCTGTCTCCATTGCAAATCGCCGCGCGGGATTAGCCGAGCGGTCACAGGCGCTGCAGTAATGGACTGTGCGGCTGGTCCTGGCGGAGGTTCGAGTCCTCCCTCGGGCATGGGTAGGTGTGTGTGTTTGTCCTTAGGATAATTTAGGTTAACTAGTGTGTAACCTTAGGGACTGATAACCCTAGCAGTTAAGTCACATAAGATTTCATACACATTTGAACATTTTCCATTGCAAAACAATTATTTTTCGACGTCAAAACAAAAGTATCATCAACGTGTTCTTCCTAATAATACTTATCTCTTCATTTCCGCTAGTTAATATCCCCTCATTTGTCATCTCTTCTGCCCCCTTAATTTTTCTCATCGTTGGTAGCACTATATTCAACTGCCTCTCATTTATTTTTTTCTGTTTTCAGCTATCAAAGTTTTATTTCCACATAGCGCTGAGAATCAAACGTACAGCTTCAAAAAAATTTACTCGGTTTTGACCCAATTACATTTCTTTTCCAGAAAAGGTTCCGGGTTCGACTCCTGTCAGGAAGTTTCATTTTTTTATTTCGAAAAATTTCGTAATTCAGAATTTAGTCTTTACGGAATCTTGTTTCTTCTAGGTTTACTTATGGATATCTCTTATGTGGCTGAACCCCTTTAATTCGTATTACAGAACCACAGACGTCGCCCTTCTCTTGATTCTTTTCCCACAGCTCATATCCGCCCAATATTCTGCTTTCTTTCTTTTCTTTTTTCGCCAAATAGGGCGTTCCTGCCTCCCGTCGCTATTAGAAAGTTACCTGTGGCATAGAATCCTCAGCTGCCTGATCCGTTTTCTCTCTCTTGCTCACAAGTTGCTTAATAAACCTGTACAATGCTGTTCCAGTGCAACCGGTTAAAACTACGGTAATCAAAGTAGGACTCGACTCGTGGACGGTAGCTCACTCCTGCAACACGCGTTCAAGGGTAACAGCTCGACTCAAAAATTCGCTTTGCCAGAATCTCTCTCCTACTCTTTCTGGAGTTGTTCAATGAAGAAAGGTAAGTCTTGAGTTTGGCGTGCAGCCGACGACGATGACATCAGAGAATGCAGGCTTTCACGGCTGGTATTTGCGTGATTGCTGATATTTGATTTATGGGGATAAGGCCGTTGTCAAAGACATAATTCTCTGCCTAATGTTTCATCTTTTTATACTGGAGACATCGTCACAGACTTTAACAAGTTAGAGAGCTGTTGAAGATTCTTACACGTTCAACAAGCCGAACTGTTAGTACATATCCACGGAACGGTCGGATTTTGGCGTCATCAAATCGGTGACTAATATCGCGGAGTCGCACCGACGCGTGCTATGGAGCCTCTGGTGGGCCATAGTTGACGCTGTTTCTGATAAAACGTTTAAATCGACAAGATGCGTGAATATTCGAGCATGCGAAGATCGTATGCCCTCCGCTTGCCACAGCAGGAGTGTACAAAATCCCTTGCACTTGCCGTCACGTGTACATAGGAGCTACTAAAAGAAGCATTACCACCTGCCCTAAGGAACGCAAGGCCAACTGTCGCCTGGGTAAGACGGATAAATCAGAAGTGGCAGATCATGCACTATGACCTGGAAATCGCCAAATCCGTTTCTCTGACACTCTGATCTAATAATTACTACGCTAGGATGTACAGAAGTGCCATAGAAATTCAAAAGCACAAAAACAATTTCAAGACAAAAGGAGGAGGATTGAAATTGGACAAGTTGTGGGCCTTATTGCTAAATAAAACTAAAAGTTCCAACTCCTCCCCACAACAAACCCCACAGCATACATCAGCTAGAATTCGCGAGCTTATGCACTTGTTTGATGACGTCACGAACCGACCACTGCTTGGATATATCTACATCTACATCTACATGGATACTCTGCAAATCACATTTAAGTGCCTGGCAGAGGTATCATCGAATCAGTTTCTGCCTCGTGATGACTGGGTGTTGTGTGATGTCCTTAGGTTAGTTAGGTTTAAGTACTTCTAAGTTCTAGGGGACTGATGACCATAAATGTCAAGTCCCATAGTGCTCAGAGCCATTTGAACCATTTTTTTAATCAGTTTCACAGTTCTCTATTATTCCAGTTTCGTAAAGCGCGCGGAAAGAACGAACACCTATATCTTTCCGTACGAGCTCTGATTTCCCCTATTTTATAGTGGTGATCGCTTCTCCCCATGTAGGTCGGAGTCAACAAAGTATTTTCGCATTAGGAAGAGAAAGCTGATGATTGGAATTTCGTGAGAAGGTTCCGTCGCAACGAAAAACGCCTTTCCTTTAATGATGTCCAGCCCAAATCCTGTATCATTTCAGTGACACCCTCACCCATATTTTGCGATAATACAAAACGTGCTG
Organism: Schistocerca cancellata; assembly: GCF_023864275.1. NCBI lineage: Eukaryota > Metazoa > Arthropoda > Insecta > Orthoptera > Acrididae > Schistocerca > Schistocerca cancellata. The sequence goes on from NC_064626.1 coordinate 732,761,571, forward strand.
CCCTTCTTTGAACTTTTTCGACGTACTCCGTCAGTCCTATCTGGTAAGGACCCCACACGGCGCAGCAGTATTCTAAAAGAGAACTGACAAGCGTAGTGTAGGCAGTCTGCTTAGTAGATGTGTTACATTTTCTAACTGTTCTACCAATAAAACGGAGTCTTTGGTTAGCCTTCCCCACAACATTTTGTATGTGTTCCTTCCAATTTAAGTTGTTCGTGATTGTAATTCCTTGGTATTTAGTTTAATTTACGGCCTTAGGTTTGACTGATTTATCGTGTAGCCGAAGTTTACCGAATTCCTTTTAGCATTCATGTGGATGACCTCACACTTTTCGTTATTTAGGGTCAACTGCCAATTTTCGCAGCATTCAGATATCTTTTCTAAATCGTTTTGCAATTTGTTTTGATATTCTGATGACTTCATTAGTCGATAAACGACAGCGTCATCGCAAACAACCTAAGAAAGCTGCTCAGATTGTCTACCAAATCGTTTACATAGATAAAGAACAGCAAAGGGCCTATAACACTACCTTGGGGAAACACCAGAAATCACTTCTGTTCTACTCAATGACTTTCCGTCAGATACTATGAACTGTGACCTCTCTGACAGGAAATCACAAATCCAATAATACAACTGAGACGATATTCCATAAGCACGCAATTTCACTACAAACCGCTTGTGTGGTACAGTGTCGAAAGCCTTCCGGAAATCCAAAAATATGCATAAACAATTCTGACTGCTGAGATTGTTTGAATCTGTAGCAGATTTCTAAGTTATTGAAGCCTCTGACGTTGTATCCAGCAAGGGAAGACGGAACGTTAGGCAGGGAGTTATGGCTTGGACCACTAACTTATGCCAGTAGATCAAATACCAGCCATAATGTCACCAGAGCTAAAGTGCTGATTAAGCAATTCCATGATGGGGTACACAGCTACTGATTGGATTATCTAGCATTGTACAGGGCGAAATGTCTCGGCCCCCAGTCTGGAGCGTGTCATGGACTGACGATCCAACTACTTCATGGTCATTACAATCGGAACCCATTATCGTATTTGATGAAGCTAAGGAACTCATCTTAAGTAATTTAGGAAAAACGAAAAGAACCTGGTAAATAAACCAGAAAGGCGAGACTTAATGCTAAGATCCATGTGAAACAGTGGTTTCATTTAATATTTACCTACTTTTTATTATTACTCTGTAACTCGTCAATGATTTGGCCTTACAACCGACTTTAATTTTTTGTTATTCATAGTTAGATATAAAAATAATACAGCTGATTTCTTATATAATAACTGACCACTCAGTGCAATGTGTCATATTACTATTTTGTCTATATAATGAAGTTTATAATGGATGTTTAAAATCAGTTGCATCACAGTCACAAAGCCACATTTTATTATGCTCATGTACTTTACACACTGTTTCTAACCTAATTTCCATGTTCTCATTCCCGAATTTTAGAGCAACGTCCCAGCCTACGCGTCCCCTCACTAGAGAACGGTGCACTGCGGGCTAGTAACTGTTTCAGTCTAGATACGAGAATAATAACGCTTCTATTGCGTTACTCATACTACCTTTCTGTACCCACGTTCCTATTCGTAGTAATGTCATTAGCTGTTCCAGTACCTGTTACACATTTAGGCAACACGATGGTTACGAGCCTACAATAGACTTACAGGAAGTCTTCTCGCTCAAGTAGTATTCCTTTACTGATAGAAAGCAATAACTACTTTAGATAAAGAAATTTTCAGTCTGGTGAATAAACCTTTAATGAATTTAATGTGCACTACAAAAAACTGTAAAGAAGTAACATGAAGTACTTGAAATACGGCAGTACACGAGTTTAAACACCATATAGATGTATGAATCAATAACATTCTTTCCATTTGCAAAGACGTTGCGAAAAACACCAGGAATGGCCTATTAGTGGCATATTTGTTCGACTCTCCAAAATTAACTAATTTGGTGACAGATCGAGATGCAGTGGAAGGAAAAGAAACGTACGAATTATGGAGGGCCCTGTAAGATTCAAGCATGCAGAGAAGAGCAGGGTGGACAAGGATTCACAAAAATGCATCACATCACAGAAGCATTCTTTGACTAATTAAGGAAGATAAAGGGCGAGATCATAGTTAAGAGGAATGTGTGACTGATCATTCTTGTACAGACGGAGAAAAAGAGACTGAATGTCCTCATATTGAGAAGTTAGGAGGAGCAACCTGTTTTACTTAGAGAAAAACCTTCAGTAGCCGTGATCGCATAGATTTGTCTTTATTTTTGACAATTGGTTTCGACAGACGTAACTTGAAAACAAAAGATATATCCATCGAAACCGTATGTCAAAAATAAGGAGAAATTTATCCGATCTTGGCTACGGAGAGTTTTTTAGTTGGATAAATAGGTAAATATTTGTGTTATATCATGTTCAGTTAATACTCAACTAGATGGCTGTGTTGAAAAGTCGCTTAACACATAAAATGTTAACCAATATTTAATGTTTTTCAAAATGTGTACCAAATTTTCAGTTCATTGCGTCTGTACCAAAGCCTATTCGATGCAATATAATAGGCTATTTTCGTATATTAAAAATATGGTTCGAATTGTCGTTATTCTGATTGATTATAACATTTAAATAGAGTTTACGGTCAATGTTCTCACGAGATATCAGTTATTTTTATGTCATTATTTTTATGTTTCCTTTATTTTTCTCGCTAACGCCAGTTTAAAAAGTTTAGTGGCGTTTTATGACAAATTACACCAAAGTAATGTTCATATTTATAGAAGCAGCATTCGTAAATTTAAGGTGCTCATTTATCTATATTATGTTCACGAATTTCCTCTTACTCCAAGCTCTTGAGAAAAACACAACGCTGCAGGTACAGACAAGTGCATTACTTTAGATGAACAGTCTACCGTCGTACACGATCTGTGCCATGTAAATACGGCAGAGTCAGACATTAAACTGACAGTATATGGAGCAGTTCCTTCACTTGGGACAGCGTCATTCCAGAATAGCACCACACCTTCTTCTAATCAGTAGTGTTGGTTGGTTGGTTGGTTTGGGGAAGGAGACCAGACAGCGTGGTCATCGGTCTCATCGGATTAGGGAAGGATGGGGAAGGAAGTCGGCCGTGCCCTTTCAGAGGAACCATCCCGGCATTTGCCTGGAGTGATTTAGGGAAATCACGGAAAACCTAAATCAGGATGGCCGGACGCGGGATTGAACCGTCGTCCTCCCGAATGCGAGTCCAGTGTTAATCAGTAGTGTATTCCTATGGAGTAGTAACTAGGAGTCTCGCTTAAACATGCATGCCTCTGTTCCTGCACTGCACCGTGCTAGATTTCCTTTGCTTCATTTTGAATTATTTTACTTGTTCTGGTTTGATAAGTGTTCGTTTTCAGTGGCGATTTATTTTCACAGCTCCCGTGGCGGGCGTGCTACATCTCCCACAAGGCCGCTACGCAGAATATTTCAGACGCACGTGGCGGCGCACCAGCTGAGGTCGTGCGTGGTCTGGAGTTCTCTAAATAACTGCGCCGAGAACTTGCCTCGGCCGCACAGTCCAGTCGCCTGTCCAGGTCGACGGTGAGCGGAAACATTAATATCAGGTTCGCCGGGGCCAGCAGTTTCTTGTGCTCCGTGAATTCCAAATCAAACGTCAAGCTGAAATTAAGCCTATGGGACAAAACATGCATATAGTGACGGAAAAAAAGTCGCAACACCAAAAAATAATTAACGTAGAGTAATGAAATTTCTGGAATGCAATTGTCTAGGTAACATATGTTAACTGATTGACATTGCAGAATCAGAGGTTAAAATAAGCGCGAGATAAGCCCCAGAATGTTGAATGCAATCACGCTGAAGTTCCACAGGTGCCAGATGTCAGTTTATGAGATGGAGTTCCATGTCTGTTGCACTTGGTCGGTCAATACAAGGACGATTAATTCTGTTTGTGGATGACGCTGGAGTTGTCGTCCGATGATGTATCACAAGTGCTCGAATGGAAACAGGACATTTAATCTGGAAGGATATTTAATTTTTAGTTCAAGACCTTCGTTGTCTCAATCGCGTATTTTATGGACCTTTTTCCAATAGGATGTCCCTGTTTTTAGCTGTCTTTGATTTAAATCAATGACGCAAGTTGAATACTTGTGCCGAACTGGGATTCGAACCTAAGTCTCCTGCTTACTTGGCAGATGCTCTGAACACTACGCCATCCAGCAGAGACAATGGTCACCAAAACCGACCGGCCTACCCTAGCACGCCTCCCATCAGACCAGAATTCTCGACTTATACCACACACTATTGATGTAGTGATGTAGTGCTCGTTCTCGTAAGTCTTATTACGCGCGGCATTTCGCCGATTCCCGTTCGAGTTCGAGCTTGGTGTGGATCTGCACTGAAGAGATCGTTGGCCGTCATCGCTTTAATTATATATATGTGGTGTCTGTTCTTTCGGACATGTGCAGGATCAAAATGGTGTCTGTTCTTTCTGATATATATATGAGGTATTCAGACAGTTATACTTTGCGTATATGCAATAGATTTGACCAACTGTCAGAGTTGAGTGGAGAAGAGCGTCTTGTAGCTGCAGATGTAGGAAACATGCATCAGTCCTCAGCAGTTAGGAGGCCTAAGTTAGTTGTAAAGTCTAACAGAAAGAAGAAGGTTCTGCTGCTAGGTAGTTCGCAAGGTAGAGATGTTGGCCAGCAGATTCAGGAAGTGTTGGGTAGTAAGTACCAGGTCACCAGCATTGTGAAGTCTAGTGCAGGGTTGGCCTAGGTGACTGACATCATGGGGGAGTTATGTAAGAATTTTACAAAGGAGGATCGGCTAGTGATAGTGGGTGGAGCAGGTAACAGTCTTGATAGGAATAGGTAATATGATGTAGGTGGTGACCTGGTAAAGATAGCTACTCAAACTGGTGGCACTAATGTGCACTTCGTGCAACTGTTTCAGCGTCATGATCGACCTCACCTTAATGCGGCTGTTAGGCACGTTAACGTGGGGCTGGGGTGTGTGCTGATGGCAAGGGCATGGGTCATATCTCAGTGGTGCCAGTTGGGTCTATCAGCAGGTCAGGTTTCACTAGGCATGGCCTGCACCTCAATGGGTATGGGAAGGAGAGACTGGCAAAGCTTATAGATGACAGTGTAGTGGGTGGTGGTGGGATCACTCATGGAAAATTCCTGTAGTAGCTGGTGTTAGAGCTGCACCTTTTTTTTAGATTGAAGTCAGCTGATAGGTATACCTGCTTAAAGGAATTAAGGTTTCACCTTTAGAGGTCATCATTTTTCCACGTAGAGAAGGAATTGGCATATTTCATTAAAATATAAGAGGTGTTACAGATAAAGTTAGTGAACTGCTTATAGATGTTGACTCTGAAATTATTGGTATGTCGGAACACCGCTTAAATAATTTGACAATTCAGAGACTTCCTTTACCAGGATACAGATTGACTGACCGTTTTTCAAGGTGTTCGTTGCAGGGTGCGGAGTGGACATGTATGTAAAAAACAGTATTCCATTTGAGTCCACAGATGTATCATGGCACTGCACTGAACAGATATCTGAATGTTGTACAGGGGCAGATGAATTTAGTGAAACTAAACTTCTATTTTTTGTTGTTTATAGGTTCCCTAACTCCGACTTCAGAGCATTTCTGCTCAAATTAGAGAGCGTTCTTGATTCACTTTCTGGGAAGTACCAGAAATTAGTAACATGTGGTGACTTCAGTATTAATTTTGTATATGATTGTGCAAGAAAAAGGTTATTGGTAGATCTCCTAAATTCATATGATCTGAGGCAGACCGTGATTTTTCCAACTAGGGTGCAGGGGAACAGTAGCACAGCCATAGAGAATATTTTTATTCATTCTTCATTACTAGATGGGCATTTGTTAGTATAAGGGTGAATGGCCTTTCAGACCATGATGCACAATTTTTAACACTAAAAGGCTTTTGTACTCAAACATATGCCACATATAATTACCAACTGTGTAGGAAAGTTAATCCAACAACAATAGATAGTTTTTTAAGCCTTGTCAAGAAACAAGAGTGGCAGGATGTTTATAGTGCCAATAACATTGGTGATAAATAAAATGCTTTACCTAACACATTTCTCATGCTCTTTGAGAGTTGCTTTCCATTAGAACGTTCTAAACGGAGTACTAGCAGTAATAGGCAGCCTGGGTGGCTGACTAGTGTGATAAGAATATCATGTGCTACAAAGTGGTAATTATACCAAAAACGTCAGAAGTAATCACAATCATGCTGCAGTAGCCCATTACAAACAGTATTGTCAGGTGCTTGTAAATATTACTAGGAAGGCAAGGAGTATGTGGTGTGCAAATAGGATAGCTAATTCACAGGATAAAATGAAAACCATATGGTCAGTTCTGAAGGAAGTGTCTGGTCAGCATCAGAAGGTCGACAATATAAGGTATGTTCGTAGTAAAAATATTTCTGTTACTGATAAATCAGATATATGTACAGTATTTAACAATCATTTTCTGAGCTTTGCTGGTGAATTAAATAAAAATTTAGTTCCTACAGGGAATCATACAACTTTATTGGCAAATGCCTTTACGAGATTGATGTCTGAAATACTCCTCTGTGATATAGGGAAGAGGGAGATTGAGTCAATAATTAAATCACTGAAAACTAAGGAATCTCATGGTTATGATGGAGTGCCTGCATATGTTAGTCCTGTATTTAGCTATATTTGTAATTTTTGCTTAAGGAATGGTCAGTTTCCTGAACGATTAAAGTACTCAGTAGTAAAGCTACTTTATAAAAGGGGAGAAAAGGATAATGTGGACGACTTTAGACCTATTTCTATGCCCTCAGTGTTTGCTAAAGTTATTGAAAAGGCTGTGTATGTAAGGATAATTGATTATTTTATATAACAGAATTTGCTATCAAATGTACTGTTCGGCTTTAAAAATCGCTTAACAACTGAAAATGCTATATTCTCCTTTATCTGTGAGGTACTGGATGGGTTAAACAAAAGGCTTCGAACACTAAGCATAATTTTTTAACTAAGGCGTTTGATTGTGTTGATCACAAAATATTGCTCCAGAACTCGGACCAATACAGAATGTGGGGAGTAGCTCACAATTTGTTCACCTCTTACTTTAACAACAGATGGCAAAAGGTCATTATTCACAATGTTGAGAATGGCTGTGATGTGGGTCTGAGTAGGGTATGGTTAAGTGGGGGGGTGCCCCAGGGATCAGTGTTGGGGCCACTCCTGTTCCTTATTTATATAAATGATATGCCCTCTAGTATAATGGGTAACTCTAAAATATTTCTGTTTGCTGATGACACTAGCTTGGTAGTAAAGGATGTTGTGTGCAACATTGGCTCAGTTACAAATAGTGCAGTTCATGACATAAGTTCATGGCTTGTAGAAAATTAACTAACGCCAAATCACAGTAAGACTCAGTTTTTAGAGTTTCTAACACACGATTCAACAAAACCCAGAATTAATTTCACAGAATGGGCATATGATTAGTGAAACTGAACAGTTTACATTTCTAGTTGTTCAGATAGATAGTAAGCTGTTGTGAAAAGCTCACGTTCAGGATCTTGTTCAAAGACTTAATGCTGCCATTTTTACTGTTCGAACGGTATCTGAAGTGAGTGATCGTTCAACACGAAAATTAGTGTACTTTGGTTATTTCCATTCGCTTTTGTTGTATGACATTATATTTTGTGGTAACTCCCATTCTATGAGGATATTTTTGGCTCAAAAACGAGCTGTTCGGGCAATAAGTGGTGTAAGTTCACGAACCTCTTGTCGACCCGCGTTAACGAGTCTGGGTATTTTGACATTGGCCTCTCAATATATTTTCCTTGCTGTCATTTCTTGTTAACAATATTAGCCTATTCCCAAGAATAAGCAGCTTTTACTCAGTTAATACTCGGCAGATGTCAAACCTGCATTTGTATCGGAGTTCCTTAACTCTTGTGCAGAAAGGATGGGCAGTATACTGCTGTATCCATTTTCAATAAGCTACCACTCGAATTCAAAAATCTTAGCAGCAACCCACGCGCTTTCAAATCGAAACTAAACAATTTCATCATGGATCACTTCTTCTGTTCTGTCGAGGAGTTCCTTGAAAAAGTAAGGTGATTCTTGCTGTATTGTTGATTGCGTTTAATTAAACTTATGGCTTGACTTTTTTCGGGTTCATAAACATTTTATTTTTATCTGCGATTACTTTTATGTTGTAATTTCATGTACTGACACGTTCCATGACCTTGGAGATTTGGTCCTCAATTTGGTCCTACGGAACTAGACGTGTAAACGAAATAAAATAAAATAATATATAATGAATTATTTCGAACAGGGGTTACACATAACGATCAACATCTCGACACAAGGTAGCTTTACAGTGTGTAACCATAAATGAGAGGCTTCAGTCAGATATGATATACATCTGGAAACTTCTGGACTCTTTCCAAATTGAGGCCGTTGTTAAGACGAGAGTGTGATGTTTCATAGAAAAAACTAATATTTTATTTACTGTAGTTTATAAGAGTGGCCAGTTTCGGCGTTACACGCCATTCTCAGGTGATGTAGATAATTACATTGAATCTCGCACCTATTACGTGCATATGCATACGTGCCTGAATTTTGATACCAGTAGCACTTGAAAATGGCCAATGTTACTAAAACTGACGAATCATCTGAGATTTAACAAATAAAAATACTTGGAAATCAAACAATAACAGTAAAAATCAAACACTATCTCTATTCTGCAATAAATCTGTACCCCCTATGAATAAAATGTTCGAAAGGTGTTAATGTTTAAGTTAAAAGCACTAACGCATACTTAGATAAGATTTGCATGTTGCTAAAGATAAATAAAAAGTGCAGTAAAGGTGTTTCTTATTAGGCTGTTGGTCATCCCGAGTCGTAACACGACACTCTACGTGATTAAGCTACACACGTGTCAGTCTGCGACGCTAGTCTTACAGTCGATACCTAGCGTCGTAAAATCAGATGTGCAGTATAGTGCCGGACAAGGATCCCCTTCACAATGCAACTGGTAGAAGCGAAGGGACTGACATACGACACTCAGAGTGTTGGTGCGTAGCGCGCAATTAACGGCAAGTTGTGCCTTCAGAAACTGTGTCACTCGATACACTGTGAGGTAATCCGATACCCGACAGCAGTTAGGTTTCTGTTTTATGAAGTGGGCGCTTTACGCCTGAGCACCTGCGGTTTACCCAAGCGAAACGTAATTCGAGTGCAGAGCAACCTTCCATCTGAATGCCTGTGGTTTTACTACCGACACCCGGTCTAAAGTGTTCTGCATACAAGTTAACCATTGTCACCTCCTCAGTTCAGCGTACGAAATGTGGTTAATAACACCAATATTTGCACTGTACGTATTGTCTTATACTTGAGTTTGGGTTTATAATCAATAGCATAGTGTTTTCAGTGCAGTTGTACTGAAAAAGAGGAAGATCGTTCTCAGAAACAAGATTTAACTACGTTTATTAATCCACACGAACATCAGTTTCCCACTTATTTCATTGCTCCATTAAAATCATTGATTTATAGGTATTTATTGTATATCTAGCAGTCATTTCCATAATAGATAATGCTATAAAAATTTTCATTTAATTATTCAACCAGGAATTATGTTCTCTTCTCTTCATTAATGTTGTTCGATATTTTATTAAAGTGCATTTCGGAATAACACCTCTTTATCATAACTTGTTTTGCCTGATGTGTATCATATCTTGTTTCTGCATTGGTTACAATATACATCAAATCTTTGAAAGTGTGCAAAATCAGGCCACGGGCGAGGATCATCTTGTTTGTGAATAATATTGTATAGGTTGCTTAGTTCAAAAAACTTATTAACTTTCTTAATAAATAGCTTCTCCTATATTTTCAGAATAAAGACAGTGTTATAGCCTGGTCCTTTCTTTGGATTCGTCTTCTGACTGCATTAATGCGACATGCCTGAAATTCCTCTCCTGTGACAACCTCAGAATAGTACTTACACATAACTTCCTCAATTTCTTGTCGGATATATTTTTATTATGTGTCAAACTCTTCATCTTGAAATAACATTTGCATCGAACATTCTGTATATTCCTGTCTCTTCCTTCTTCCAAAGTTTATCCATCAACCGCTGCCCCACGTACCATGGAAATTAATCCTATATGTTTTACCACATGTCCTACCATCTTGTTCCTTTTGTCAATGTTTCCTAATGCTTTTCTCCTCGTCGATTCTGAGGAGAACCTCCTCATTCCATACCTTATCAGTCCACCTAATTTTCAACAATCTTATATAGCACCACATCTCAATGGCTTTGATTCTTTTCCAGTTTTCCCACAGCCCGAGAGTCACTTCTGTACAGTGCTGTGCTTCAAATGTACATTCTCAGAGTTGCTCAAATTCAGGCCGACGTTTGATACCAGTAGGCTTCTTTCAAATGGGAATGCCATCTTTTCATGTGCTAATAACTTTTTATGAGCTCTTTAATTCGTCTCTCAAGTATTATTTTGCTTTCAATGTAGGAGAATTCCTATACTTCGTCTGCTTAGTTGTCCCCAGTTTTGGTGTTAAGTTTTTCGCTAACCTTATTTCTGTAATCTGCGATTATTTTCAGATGCCTGTGCTCGTAACACTGTTCATTTCTTTCGACTGATCCTATAATTTTTCCTTACTTTCACTGCGGATAATAGTGTCATCAGTTAATGATGAATTTTCTTTTCACTACTGAAATTTTCTTTTAATACCATCGTTACCTCTTCAGGGGCGAAAGAGAGCATCCCTGTTTTATAATCTCTTTAATCGGAGCACGTCTTTCTTGTACTTATATTGTCCGTTTTGTCTCTTTGTTCTTGTACGCAATGAATAGTACCCCTCTTTTCCTATAGCTTATACAAATTTGTCTGAAGATTTTGAACATATTTCTCTATTTCACCTTGGAGACAGGACGAGAAACCCTATGGAGCGGCCTTGATTTTTCGTAAGTGGTGCTTGTATTGTGAAGCACAAAATCGTCATCGCCTCTTTGGAAATTCTGTAAGACTTTGCCCAAAACACTGGAGCCTCAATGACCTACACATCGACTCCCATTGCTTTTTCTACCACATCAAGAGAGAGTTTCTCCTCCTCGTACTATCCTCTACATTTAACAGTGAAATTCCACTTGCACTCTTTTGGTTTTAATTTCACCGAAGGTTGTGTTGATTATTATATATGCTGATAAGTCTTTCCAAACTACCATTTCTTTTTCGAATTCTTCAGACTTTTCCTTCAGTCGTTTCGCCTTGATTTTCGTCACTTCCTATTTATTTTACTCCTAAGTGGTTTGTATTACTGCATTTCTCTATTTTCCTAAACACTTTGTGCTTTCTTCTTCCGTCGGTCAATTAAAATATTTCTTCTCTCATACAATGCTTCTTCGTAATTTCCTTCTTTGTACCTAAATTAATCTGTGAAACTTCAGTGACTGTTCTATTCGGGTATGTCCTTATAGATATCTTCATGCACAGCTCATCATTCCTTGCTGATTCAGTATCCTACTTCCTTCCACATTGATTTTTCCTGATTGTCCCTTAACCTTCAGCCTACTCTTCATCGCCGGCCGTTGTGGCTGAGCGGTTCTAGGCGCTACAGTCTGGAACCACGCGTCTGCTACGGTCGCAGGTTCGAATCCTGCCTCAGGCATGGATGTGTGTGATGTCCTTAGGTTAGTTAGGTTTAAGTAGTTCTAAGTTCTAGGGAACTGATGACCTTAGAAGTTAAGTCCCATAGTGGTCAGAGCCATTTGAACCTACTCTTTTCAATATTAAATTCTGATCTAAGTCAGAACATGCTCTGGCGTACGCCTCATTGACCAGTATATGATATGGGAATCCAGCTGGAATCTTCCCGTGTCTACAAGTCTTTTCCAACTACTACTCCTCCTCTTGTGATTTTTGAGCTGACATTTGTAAAAGAACTCAATTAGTCTTCTCCTCTCTCATTCTTTTTACAGAGAGCATACTCTGCTGTAATATTGTCTCCTACTTCCTCTACTGTTGTCTACTACTTCCAATAACCCATTATTATTAGATTATAATCTCGTTTTAGATATTGGTGTACTTGTTCAATAGCCACACGTGCTCTGTCTAGCTCTTCCTCTTCAGATTGTGATGTCGGTTTGCGTACCGTTGCCATTGTTGTTGGCATTCGTTTTCTTTCGATTGTCATGGGAATAACTACATCACAGAATCGTATGTCAACTCACTCTCTATCCTTTTCTCCTTGACTCGCATCGACTCGCGTGAGTTGGCTGGCGGCCCAGCGATATACGGCCACTATCGATCATCGCGGCCCACAGCGAAGATCTTTGACTGCGTGTTTGGGGCAATTTTTGGTTTGAAATAACTTGCGCGAAAGTGCGGTGGGCAGTTGGACAGTGGGGCAGTTTTGGAGCTGTGGTTCCGGGTAATGGAGTTACGCGACGTGTGCGAGCTACCAGCGAAAGAACGGAAATGGGCCACCGATATGTCTTGTGCGGGACCGGAGGCCGATTCAATCACCTTCCTTGTACGGACGGAACGGCTTCCTAAATTAAGTGCACCTTGGCTGGTTTAAATTTCTGAATCGTAAAAAAGGAATCTGTGATCAAGGTCGTTTGGTGAGCTAAACTGAAAGTGCACTCCTTACCTGTTGTTTGTGCTAGGTAGCTTCTAGTTGTCGTGAGTGAGTCTCACGTTACATTATTGGTAGTCTGTTGAATATAACTATTCTAATCTGCCGTCTTGCTTAAACGGGTTTGTGCTTCTATTTTGTGAATGGCGAATGTGTAAATAGTGATTTGGAAATCTACCGATACCTGGCATCTGTTAAGAGATTAACCGAAATTATATACCTTCTGAAGATCGTTGCTGTATTCACGTTTATCGTAAGAAATCTTAAGAACTCTTGATGATTCGCCTAATGATTTGGCAGGGTGAGTGTATGGGTATTAATACAGAACCTGGACGTTAGTGCGCTTGGTAAAAATCTGTGGATTATTGAGGGTTGTGATGAAGTAATTATTAACTATTTGATAAAGTATCCAGTATGGTCTATTATTTAAAGGGATTGTCATATTCAGGTTAAAATTTGGCGGTCGTAGATACTTCTGTTTTAAAATTGGGTGGTAAATTCTCAAGTGATTTCGAGTAAAGATAATATTTTATTTGATGCGAGCCCTATGTTGGAATTGTGTGGAGCAGGATATTATAGTATTTAAAGTGCATTTGAAATTTGTTTTGATTCGCTAGCAGCTGTCTTCTAACGGCCAACTGTATGCACTCGGTCATTTCCTGTAGATATTTAGCTTGCACTTGCTAATTGTACGGTTAAAGGCGCTACAGTCTGGAACCGCGTGGCCGCTACGGTCGCAGGTTCGAATCCTGCCTCGGGCATGGATGTGTGTGATGTCCTTAGGTTAGTTAGGTTTAAGTAGTTCTAAGTTCTAGGGGACTGATGACCTTAGAAGTTAAGTCCCATAGTGCTCAGAGCCATTTTTTTTGTTAATTGTATAACCTGTCCGTCTGGAGCGGCATTTAGTGTGTATTCTAACTTACTCGTCTGGAGCGGCATTTAACGGGTATTCTAACCACGTAGGTGAAATGGAATTTACTGTTCTAAGTAACCACTTCAAGTAGCACGGCCTCGAGCACAGACTCCCGCCTTTATCTCAGTGCTCACTCAAGCCGTTGTGTATTTCTCATTCTTCGCTACGTGATAATTTGTTATTTATATAATTGCAGTGTTCCAATTGTAAAATTTTGTGCTTCTCTATGTCACTCTTATGCCAGTGCCAGACGGATTCTCATCTGAGATCTTAGTTTGTTCTAGAAATGGCTTCCGGGTGTCTTGCATGTTCCAGTGGTCTGTGATTGGACCAGTGCATATGAATAATCTGAACCCCAGTGAAATAAGCTGTAACCCGAGGAATAATGAAATTGTTATACCTAATCCATTGAAACTACCAACAACTGTGGTGTCATTGTTAGTGAATAGTGCTTCCATAATGGATCTGTAGTCCATATCTTATTAAACCAGGATTGTATAACACTTATACTAACTACATTTTTGAGGGAAGCTTTAATCAGTTAATTGTCTGAGGTTACATTATCTCTGTAGTCTCTACTCTCATTTGTCATAACTGGATTACCTGATTGATCCGAGCCGTTCAACTCATCTAAGTTCTTGTTATCGTGCGATTGTTTTATAAAAGTTTTTGTCGTTAATTAAATACTGAATTGCTAATATACACCTGTAAGGCCTTACGGGCTTAATTTATCACATCACACCTTGTATAGCTGCTGAGACATTCGATCAGATGTATGTGCCTATGTGATTTACTCATTTCAAATTTTTCTTCTGTTGGACCTGATACGGCCTAGCTAAACTTATTTGTGACTCATAGAGCTTTGTACGAGGTGCATTCAAGTTCTAAGGCCTCCGATTTTTTTTTCTAATTAACTACTCACCCGAAATCGATGAAACTGGCGTTACTTCTCGACGTAATCGCCCTGCAGACGTACACATTTTTCACAACGCTGACGCCATGATTCCATGGTAGCGGCGAAGGCTTCTTTAGGAGTCTGTTTTGACCACTTGAAAATCGCTGAGGCAATAGCAGCACGGCTGGTGAATGTGCGGCCACGGAGATTGTCTTTCATTGTTGGAAAAAGCCAAAAGTCACTAGGAGCCAGGTCAGGTGAGTAGGGAGCTTGAGGAATTACTTCAAAGTTGTTATCACGAAGAAACTGTTGCGTAACGTTAGCTCGATGTGCGGGTGCGTTGTCTTGGTGAAACAGCACACGCGCAGCCCTTCCCGCACGTTTTTGTTGCAGTGCAGGAAGGAATTTGTTCTTCAAAACATTTTCGTAGGATGCACCTGTTACTGTAGCGCCCTTTGGAACGCAATGGGTAAAGATTGCGCCCTCGCTGTCCCAGAACATGGACACCATCATTTTTCCAGCACTGGCGGTTACCCGAAATGTTTTTGGTGGCGGTGAATTTGTGTGCTTCCATTGAGCTGACTGGCGCTTTGTTTCTGGATTGAAAAATGGCATCCACGTCTCATCCATTGTCACAACCGACGAAAAGAAAGTCCCATTCATGCTGTCGTTGCGTGTCAACATTGCTTGGCAACATGCCACACGGGCAGCCATGTGGTCATCCGTCAGCATTCGTGGCACCCACCTGGATGACACTATTCGCATTTTCAGGTCGTCATGCAGGATTGTGTGCACAGAACCCACAGAAATGCCAACTCTGGAGGTGATCTGTTCAACAGTCATTCGGCGATCCCCCAAAACAATTCTCTCCACTTTCTCGATCACGTCGTCAGACCAGCTTGTGCGAGCCCGAGGTTGTTTCGGTTTGTTGTCACACGATGTTCTGCCTTCATTAAACTGTCGCACCCACGAATGCACTTTCGACACATCCATAACTCCATAACCACATGTCTCCTTCAACTGTTGATGAATTTCAGTTGGTTTCACACCACGAAAATTCAGAAAACGAATGATTGCACGCTGTTCAAGTAAGGAAAACGTCGCCATTTTAACTATTTAAAACAGTTCTCATTCTCGCCGCTGGCGGTAAAATTCCATCTGCCGTACGGTGCTGCCATCTCTGGGACGTATTGACAATGAACGCGGCCTCATTTTAAAACAATGCGCATGTTTCTATCTCTTTCCAGTCCGGAGAAAAAAAATTGGAGGCCTTAGAACTTGAATGCACCTCATATAGTTGCCCAGAGTGGTAGTTTTCTTTTATCTTAATAGTGCTTACTCTACATACTGATTGATTTTATACATTGAAGAACCAAAGAAACTGGTACACCTGCCTAATATCGTGTAGGGCCCCTGCGAGCACGCAGAAGTGTCGAAACACGACGTGGCATGAACTCTACTGTTGTCTGTAGTAGTGCTTGTGGGAAATGACACCATGAATCCTACAGGGCTGTCAATAAATCCGTAAGAGTACAAGGAGGTGGAGATCTCTTCCAAACAGCACGTTGCAAGGCATCCCAGATATCTGCAGTAAACACATATTGTGTAGTGGGGCGATCACTATGTAGAAATAATTCAAAAGCCAAGATCGCTTAAATACTGTTTACTGGATAACCGGTTTCAACACACTAAAGGTGCCATCATCGGGTCTGTGAAGATATAACAGGACAGGTTTGAGGGAGGGCTTACATGAGTTACACTATACACATTGCTATTAGTACAGTACCACATACCTGAATGTAGCTTAACATTTATAAACCATTTGGATATAACGATACATGAGGCAGACCAGCTGATACAAAATCATTGTCACAAAAAACTTGACTTTTATGTGGGGCAATCTGGGAGATCGTCTTTTACACGCTTTCGTGAGCACACGAGTGCCCACAATAAGTCCACTTTGGGTGACCGTCTGCGGGACTCGAACCATAAAATTACTGATATACAACAACGTATGAAAATCTTGCATAAAGCACCTAAAGGAGGCTAACTCATCATTTTGGAAAACATCGAAATTTACAAAAACAGAAAGAGGTTTCCAAGCAAATTGTGGAACGACCAGTTAGAATCGGCGGACCATAATTTTCTTTGACATATTTGATGCGGTGGTCTAGAGATCCAGTGCGGCCTATTCACAAACTATGATGGGTGTTGTGTATCTGTTATGCTCGTAAAACCACCTATAGAATATTGCTAATGTCATTTATTGGACACGTTTTTTGTAGGGCGTGTTATAGTAAATGCTTGTTATAAGGTCTGACGTGTAGTTAGGCAGCCTCACCAGTAAATCTATGCTTGGTGATTACCACTGCCCGCCAAATGTGTCTTCGTCACGTTTCTATATTCTACAGATATACAGGGTGTTACAAAAAGGTACGGCCAAACTTTCAGGAAACATTCCTCACACCCAAGGAAAGAAAATATGTTATGTGGACATGTGTCCGGAAACGTTTACTTTCCATGTTAGAGCTCATTTTATTACTTCTCTTCAAATCACATTAATCATGGAATGGAAACGCACAGCAACAGAACGTACCAGCGTGACTTCAAACACTTTGTTACAGGAAATGTTCAAAATGTACTGCGTTAGCGAGGATACATGCATCCACCCTCCGTCGCATGGAATCCCTGATGCGCTGATGCAGCCCTGGAGAATGGCGTATTGTATCACAGCCGTCGACAATACGAGCACGAAGAGTCTCTACATATGGTACCGGGGTTGCGTAGACAAGAGCTTTCAAATGCCCCCATAAATGAAAGTCAAGAGGGTTGAGGACAGGAGAGCGTGGAGGCCATGGAATTGGTCCGCCTCTACCAATCCATCGGTCACCGAATCTGTTGTTGAGAAGCGTACGAACACTTCGACTGAAATGTGCAGTAGCTCCATCGTGCATGAACCACATGTTGTGTCGTACTTGTAAAGGCACATGTTCTAGCAGCACAGGTAGAGTATCCCGTATGAAATCATGATAACGTGTTCCATTGAGAGTAGGTGGAAGAACATGGGGCCCAATCAAGACATCACCAACAATGCCTGCCCAAACGTTCACAGAAAATCTGTGTTGATGACGTGATGACGTGATTGCACAATTGCGTGCGGATTCTCGTCAGGCCACACATGCTGATTGTGAAAATTTACAATTTGATCACGTTGGAATGAAGCCTCATCCGTAAAGAGAACATCTGCACTGAAATGAGGATTGATACATTGTTGGATGAACCATTCGCAGAAGTGTACCCGTGGAGGCCAATCAGCTGCTGATAGTGCCTGCACACGCTGTACATGGTACGGAAACAACCGGTTCTCCCGTAGCACTCTCCATACAGTGACGTGGTCAACGTTACCTTGTACAGCAGCAACTTCTCTGACGCTGACATTAGGGTTATCGTCAACTGCACAAAGAATTGCCTCGTCCATTGCAGGTGTCATCGTCGTTCTAGGTCTTCCCCAGTCGCGAGTCATAGGCTGGAATTTTTCCGTGCTCCCTAAGACGCCGATCAATTGCTTCGAACGTCTTCCTGTCGGGACACCTTCGTTCTGGAAATCTGTCTCGATACAAAGGTACCGCGCCACGGCTATTGCCCCGTGCTAATCCATACATCAAATGGGCATCTGCCAACTCCGCATTTGTAAACATTGCACTAACTGCAAAACCACGTTCGTGATGAACGCTAACCTGTTGATGCTACGTACTGATGTGCTTGATGCTAGTACTGTAAAGCAATGAGTCGCATGTCAACACAAGCACCGAAGTCAACATTACCTTCCTTCAATTGGGCCAACTGGCGGTGAATCGAGGAAGTACAGTACATATTGACGAAACTAAAATGAGCTCTAACATGGGAATTAAGCGTTTCCGGACACATTTCCACATAACATCTTTTCTTTATTTGTGTGTGAGGAATGTTTCCTGAAAGTTTGGCCGTACCTTTTTGTAACACCCTGTATTTGTGTATGGCTGGCCAGAATGAGGTTTTCTTGGTATCGTCGTAGTAATATGTTTTCCATTACCTTCCCCCCCCCCCCCCCGGTAAGTTGAATGGACGGAATGCGGAATGAGTTCCATGCCGATGGGAGCGCAAGTGGAGTGGCTGTGGATCTTGATGCGCACGTGTGTGTGTCTCCTCCCTCCCCCCCCCCCCTTCCCCTGTTCCCGTGACCCCTCGGTTTATTTCTGACCTGGCCTACCTTAATTTCATGCAGGTTTTCATAGTCGGTCCGTACTTCGTTCACAATGAGTGTATAGATGGTGAGAGCCTTTTATAGGACCGCAGTGCCCAGACAGGTCAAGCCCAGCATATAGGTTTTAATCACTCGTCACACTGTATTTAAGTCGTGTTATGAACAGCTTACTATGTGTAAATTCCTGACTTCCATATATGAATAAGGGTAAATTATCATATGTAGTTTTGTATGGCGCTAATATGGATAATACCTTTGCTTCAGATGTTTTTACTCTGTAATTGACGTACTTTATAGTATGCATAGCATGTATAGTATGTACAGTAAGTGTATGCGCAAGTGTTCTTTGCATGGGTATTTGATTAGCAGTAATAGCAAAGTTGTATTGTAGTAGTAATGAGTGGTTATACCATGGGACTGTGTGTGTGCACTGCTGGGACAGCGCTATCTAGTGGCCGGTTGTGAACCACTAGAATGGAAGCAGGTAAACCGGCGCGGTATAGGGCAGTGTGATGCCGACCATTGTTAGTCGAGCAGCGGTCATGTACCAAATAGTGTTATCTTATGACTTTGGTTTTACGTATCTGGTGGAAAAGATTACCATGAGAGCAGTTGTTTTTTTAAATTTATTTTTTGTGACAATGATTTTACATGAGCTGATCTGCCTCATGTATCGTTATATCCAAATGGTTTATAAATGTTAAGCTACATTCAGGTATGTGGTACTGTACTAATAGCAATGTATATAGTGTAATTCATGTAAGCCCTCCCTCAAACCTGTCATGTTATATCTTCACAGATCCGATGATGACAACTTTATTGTGTTGAAACCGGTTATCCAGTAAACAATTTTTAAGCGATCTTGG
The DNA here is from genome assembly GCF_023864275.1 of Schistocerca cancellata. Lineage (NCBI taxonomy): Eukaryota > Metazoa > Arthropoda > Insecta > Orthoptera > Acrididae > Schistocerca > Schistocerca cancellata. Next base: position 732,781,160 of record NC_064626.1, read on the forward strand.
CTTTTGAATTATTTCTACATCCCAGATATGCTCAATAATGTTCATGTCTAGGGAGTCTGGTGGCCAGCGGAAGAGTGAACTCAGAAGAGTGTTCCTGGAGCCACTATGTAGCAATTCTGAACTTGTTGGGTGTGACATTGTCCAGCTGGAATTATCCAAGTCCGTCGGAATGCACAAGGGACATGAATGGATGCAGGTGATCAGACAGGATGCTTACATACGCGTCACCTGTCAAAGTCGTATCTAGACGTATAAGAGGTCCATATCACTCCAACTGCACCCGCCCCACACCATTACAGAGCCTCCACCAGCTTGAACGGTCCCCTGCTGACATGCAGGTACCATAGATTCATGAGGTTGTCTCAATACCTGTACTCGTCCACTCGCTCGATACAATCTGAAACGAGGCTCGTCCGACCAGACAACATGTTTCCAATCATCAACAGTCCAATGTCGTTGTTGACGGGTCAAGGCGAGGCGTAAAGCTTTGTGTCGTGTAGTCATCAAGGGTTCTCGAGTGGGTCTTCGGCTTTCGCTGATGTATCGTTGAATGGTTCGCACCCTGACACTTGTTGATGGCCCAACATTGCATTCCGCAGCAATTTGCGGAAGGGTTGTACTTTTGCCACGTTGCACGATTCTCTTCAGTCGTCGTTGGTTCCGCTCTTGTAGGACCTTTTTCCGGCAGCAGCAATGTCGGAGATTTGATGTTTTACCGGATTCCTGATATTCAAGGTACACTCGTGAAACGGTCGTACGGGAAAATTCCTGCTTCATCGCTATCTGGGAGATGCTGTGTCCCATCGCTCGTGCGCAGACTATAATACCACGCTCAAACTCACTTAACTGTTGATAACCTACCATTGTAGCAGCAGTAACCGAACTGCGCCAGACACTAGTCTTATATAGGCGTCGCCGACCGCATCGCCGTATTCTTCCTGTTTACACATCTCAGTATTTGAATAGGCATACCTATACCAGGTTCTTTGGCGCTTCAGTGTAGTTTCCTTGATTGGCTTTCATTGGTGCATTTGTAGACTTTTAAGTCAACTCAAGGAAGTGACTTCTTGTAAGTTAATGAAAACCTTTTTGTGCTTGCCGTGACCGACTTACATAATTGTTGCACTTAATCATTCATTGTTTATCTTATCCTGATTTTACAATAAAGTACTGTGGACGACGTTTGAGACAATTTCTCTTTACATCTTGGGTTCCAGTCCTCCCACTCAACAGTCGATAGTACTGGCGCCAAAAGTGGCGCTAGATTTCATTCCTATTCATGATGAATTCTGCTCCTGTTATACCGTTTTCCGCTGCTTTTGATATTACCCTATTTCAGTCGACCAGAAATTCTTATATTCATTCCGTTTGCTTCACTGACCTCCACTAAATCTACTGAGTCTCTGTATTTCCATTTCCACATTTTCTAACTTAACTGCTGTATTCAGACATCTGACTTTCCATCTTCCCACACGTAGAATGCTAACCTTTCGTTGGATATCCAGTCTCTTTCTCATGGTCACTTGTCGTAATCATGGTATTTCTGCTACTAAAGACCACATGTGCTGTGGGTACATATTATATTAATGCAATGGTTTCTATTACCTTCTGCACTCTCATACCGTCGGCCGTTGCTGATTCTTCTGTCTCTTAGGAGCAGTTGTCCACCCCAAAGGCAAGTGGATGCTCCGTAAATATTTCTGCGCCTCCATCCTCTTTGACAAAGGCGTTGACAGAATGAGAGATAATATACCTGCTGCTGATTTTTATTCAAAAACCAAGCAATAGCTAGGAGTGAACACAGGACTTTTTGATTCGTAATCAAAGACCTTACCCCTAGACCAATTACCATTCTGAATTTCCGTCATTATTTTTCTCAAAAAGTTGGAATTCCATGGGGTTTGTCGTTAGAATGTGTAGAATATTTTTGTATTCGGTAAATGCAGAAGATGCAAACAGGGGTATCTACCCCGAGCGGCAGTTTCAGGTGGTGCCAAATTCATGTTCTCGAAGAAAAAAAAAACTTGTTTCACAAAGCGTCTAGTTTCCAGTGTACGTTGGTCTGTCGATTATTCACGTGATTTTGAGGCGCACCCCCGTTGCTTTTTGAATATTTTGGAACACATTCCAAGTTGATTTCTGAACGAATCATAAGTTGATTTTTGAATGCGTGCATAGTGTACGTATGTCTCTGCCAGGGGAATACCAGTCGCATCTAAAAATAAAAAAGCTTTCCAGGAGACAAAAGGAGACGGGGCTACACGAGCTGGGACGCATAAACCCTAATGGGTGAATGCCAGTCGCTGTTTATGTGGTTGATTCGGTGTGAATTATCAGCGTATTAGCGAAATCCATAAATTCAGACTATCAGAGTGGAAATAAACGGCTAACTGATATAACAGGTAAGAAAGATAACTTATTAATCTTCTTGGTGTACCCAAGGAAATGAAATTTTGACACAAAATATTTGTCACATCACTAAAATACTAAAAGCCAGTTGTACAGCCCCCGGTTAGTACTATTCTCGGAATAGCGCGGAAAACGCGTTTTACAAACACACATAACGCCTAACCGGAGAATAAACGCGTGATAACTAAACTGGTGATTCTGGCAGGGTTAGTGAAGTTAACCAGAGAATAAGTTTTGAGAATGGCAGGAATAGTTACAGAATTAGTGATGAAAAGATTGTTTCTTAGAACGAGGAAGGCAAATCTCAACCATATGTGAAGCACATAGACATCAATGAAGGATGATTCTCAGAGGTAGGCTGTGGCAGTTGTAAAGAGGCTTCTACACAATAAACTAGCACGAAGAGCAAGAAAAGGCGACATCACACAAATTACGCGGAACAATATAACGATTCCAAATTTATATAAAAATTTCGGACTACTACTTTTTGATCTCATGGTTGAGAAACTGGAGCGTATGAAAGAAATGTGAAACTGTTTCCTAACTCAAAACTGTTTGCTTGTAGTAGGCCTAACAGGCATTTCGTATTGGTACTTCGTGAATTCTGTTCTGTCGTGTTATTTTTGTAAATAGCCGCGCGGGATTAGCCGAGCGGTATGGGCGCTGCAGTCATGGACTGTGCGGCTGGTCCCGGCGGAGGTTCGAGTCCTCCCTCGGGCATGGGTGTGGGTGTTTGTCCTTAGGATAATTTAGGTTAAGTAGTGTGTGTAAGCTTAGGGACTGATGACCTTAGCAGTTAAGTCCCATACGATTTACACACATTTTAACTTTTTTTTAATAAGGCGGAAAAAAGACCACATGTGTCAAAATTCTACATCTACATCTACATCCATACTCCGCAAGCCACCTGACGGTGTGTGGCGGAGGGTACCTTCCGTACCTCTATCGGTTCTCCCTTCTATTCCAGTCTCGTATTGTTCGTGGAAAGAAGGATTGTCGGTATGCCTCTGTGTGGGCTCTAATCTCTCTGATTTTATCCTCATGGTCTCTTCGCGAGATATACGTAGGAGGGAGCAATATACTGCTTGACTCTTCGGTGAAGGTATGTTCTCGAAACTTCAATAAAAGCCCGTACCGAGCTACTGAGCGTCTCTCCTGCAGAGTCTTCCACTGGAGTTTATCTGTCATCTCCGTAACGCTTTCGCGATTACTAAATGATCCTGTAACAAAGCGCGCTGCTCTCCGTTGGATCTTCTCTATCTCTTCTATCAACCCTATCTGGTACGGATCCCACACTGCTGAGCAGTATTCAAGCAGTGGGCGAACAAGCGTACTGTAACCTACTTCCTTTGTTTTCGGATTGCATTTCCTTAGGATTCTTCCAATGAATCTCAGTCTGGCATCTGCTTTACCGACGATCAACATTATATGATCATTCCATTTTAAATCACTCCTAATGCGTACTCCCAGATAATTTATGGTATTAACTGCTTCCAGTTGCTGACCTGCTATTTTGTAGCTAAATGATAAAGGATCTATCTTTCTGTATATTCGCAGCACATTACACTTGTCTACATTGAGATTCAATTGCCATTCCTTGCACCATGCGTCAATTCGCTGCAGATCCTCCTGCATTTCAGTACAATTTTCCATTGTTACAACCTCTCGATACACCACAGCATCATCTGCAAAAAGCCTCAGTGAACTTCCGATGTCATCCACCAGGTCATTTATGTATATTGTGAATAGCAACGGTCCTATGACACTCCCCTGCGGCACACCTGAAATCACTCTTACTTCGGAAGACTTCTCTCCATTGAGAATAACATGCTGCGTCCTGTTATCTAGGAACTCCTCAATCCAATCACACAATTGGTCTGATAGTCCATATGCTCTTACTTTGTTCATTAAACGACTGTGGGGGACTGTATCGAACGCCTTGCGGAAGTCAAGAAACACGGCATCTACCTGTGAACCCGTGTCTATGGCCCTCTGAGTCTCGTGGACGAATAGCGCGAGCTGGGTTTCACATGACCGTCTTTTCCGAAACCCATGCTGATTCCTACAGAGTAGATTTCTAGTCTCCAGAAAAGTCATTATACTCGAACACAATACGTGTTCCAAAATTCTGCAACTGATCGACGTTAGAGATATAGGTCTATAGTTCTGCACATCTGTTCGACGTCCCTTCTTGAAAACGGGGATGACCTGTGCCCTTTTCCAATCCTTTGGAACGCTACGCTCTTCTAGAGACCTACGGAACACCGCTGCAAGAAGGGGGGCAAGTTCCTTCGCGTACTCTGTGTAAAATTGAACTGGTATCCCATCAGGTCCAGAGGCCTTTCCTCTTTTGAGCGATTTTTAATTGTTTCTCTATCCCTCTGTCGTCTATTTCGATATCTACCATTTTGTCATCTGTGCGACAATCTAGAGAAGGAACTACAGTGCAATCTTCCTCTGTGAAACAACTTTGGAAAAAGACATTTAGTATTTCGGCCTTTATTCTGTCATCCTCTGTTTCAGTACCATTTTGGTCACAGAGTGTCTGGACATTTTGTTTTGATCCACCTACCGCTTTGACATAAGACCAAAATTTCTTAGGATTTTCTGCCAAGTCAGTACATAGAACTTTACTTTCGAATTCATTGAACGCCTCTCGCATAGCCCTCCTCATACTACATTTCGCTTATTTGGCATGTGTTACAATGGCTGCTATATTAGAAATGCCTATTTCGTTTTATCTGGCAGAAAGTGACCAAATAGACGTAATCAAATCGAGAAACCGCACCAGTCCTGGGTGCTATTCGTATTAACAGCTTTTTCAGAATTAGATGACCTTCTGATTTTTCATGCAGTAGAACATCTGATGAACTCAGATGAGGTAATAGATTCTATCGTAAAAAGGAGAGCACACCGTGTGAAGCTATAGCAAGAACAGACAAAAAATGCTACGGTCTAAGGATTGGAGAAATGTTTTGTCTTGCTCGTTCTTTGTCTTTACTGGTATATGTTTGCTATATTTAATTTTGTCACACAAAAGAGAAAGTTATTAAGTAATAGGCATATTCTCTGAAGTTCTTATTATGCTTGTTACAAATAATCCCACCCAGCATTAATTGAGTTTTTTTTTTTTTTTTTTTTTTTTTTTTTTTTAGGCGTTTGGGCCTCAAATCAGCCAAGTGACATTTTAATTTCCATTGCCCTGAATACAGGTTTCATGGTTTCCATTACAAAATATATCCTTTTGAATTCCACCGAGCGAAATACAGTGACTTGCTACAGAAGAAAGCTGTGTGAAGTAGCGTGACGCTACACTTAAGAACAAATAACATGTTTTGCATTCCCTCGAACATATGTTATTTATACATCAAACTCTTCAGAAAGATGAGCACTACAAAATGAACATGTTAGAAAAATCAGTTTTTTTAAAATTTTTGACGTCCTTTCTCAAACGCTCGAGGTAGAGGGGTTGGGGGGCGGAGGGGAAGGGAGCGCCATTATCAGACTTTTGCCCCGGTTCGGAAATATCGTAGATCCGGGGCTGGCTTGAAGTATGCTACAGTGCTCATTTCAAAATGGAGAATGTTCACCGTTTCTGCAAAACTTCTCTAGTTTTATTTTCATGCGTAATCGGAGAATATTCTTCGCGTTGAGCAACTTGCACCACCCCTTTTACTCAAGCCGAAAACTTCTCAGATGAAGTGTAGTCTCCGATTCGCTTTATTCGTGCGAAACTGATAATTTCTTCGGAAATTTCGAGAATACAGTACATTATCCGTTTTGTTCATATGACTAGTTATACAACGGCGTGAAGAAAAATTGATAATAGTGTTAGTGAGCTGTAGTTGTTGGAGACTTGTATCAATGTAAAAGACCTACACTGCGCAAGCTGTGACATAAGCACACCAGAGAAAAATACATGACGCTAAAACTGTGTAAGACCACATCTGGACTTGAAAACATCCTCAGTTCGGTAAAGAAAGAACTCTTTAAGTTTCTACTGGTATTCTATATTCAGATGAAGACACTTACTGATATGTAAATCACGGAAAAGTACCTCATTGGGGGTTGCTGACTGCTACGTTTCATCCACTGTTCGAAATAACTCGAGACATATCCTATGGTGATAAGATCGAGTGATGTAGCGGACCAGTCGAATTACGATTCGGTGCCTGAATGTTCGTAAGCCGGAAATGTATGCGTTCTGTCCCGTGAATGCGGCTGTTACATTGGAAGACGGTGGTGTCCACAGATTACTCATCGTGAAGACGTGGAAGAAGGGCAACATATGGTCAGCGAGAATGTTGAAATAATTATGCTGGTACATGTTCCCGGTAACATGGATGAGTGGGTCCAAGCCGAGGTACGAAAGACATCCCGAAAACATAGAATCACCTCTGGCTTCAACTTCACTCTCTACACACAGCAGGTTAAACACTTCATTGAGCCGACGGTGCTCTCCACGCTTTGCGTCATTTCAAAAGAGGTAAAATGGCTACTCGATAGACGCCTCCAGTCATCTGCTGTCCAGATTCTGTGCTGTTTCGTGCACTGAAGACGTGCAGTGTCGTGTACCGCTGTGAGCAGTGGCCTTTTGCGAGCGTCTCTACTCCAGACGTTCATTGCATTCGAAAGATTCGCTCGGAAACTTGTTGAGATGGGCCTGGATTCACTGTCGCCAGTAATTCCTGACGCATTTGAAACTGGTTGTCAGCAACTAGGTGTGACCTCAGTCTCCGGTGCCTTCAGTTACGATGTTTTTACGACTACGGTCTCACACTGTGTTTCTTAGCTGCGAGCGATACGAAATTCCTAGTAGGTACGTTCGACAATTTGCATTGTTACACCAAGAAAACGGGTAATTTCATTCTGGGGGCGACTACGCCGCGCGGAGTGGCCGCGCGGTTTGAGGCATCACTTCACGGACTGCGCGGCCCCTCCCGCCGGAGGTTCGAGTCCTCCCTCGGGCATGGCTGTGTGTGTGTGTGTGTGTGGGTTCGTATTGGTATAAGTTAGTTTAAGTTAATTTCAGTAGTGTGTAAGTCTAGGGACCGATGACCTAAGCAGTTTGGTCCCTTAGGAATTCACACACATTTGAACATTTGGAGCGACCACGAACACATCCAACGATATCTCCTTTCCGTCGTTCTTCCACATACAGTGAACGTATTTGTCAGGGAACAGGCATGTAGGTGGTTTACCTGTCCCTCACAGAACCAAGTACCTCTTGGCTGTTTAACATTCAGTTGCGCTCGTAGCAAGATTCTCTGGAAACACGCTGGCGGATCTTTATTTGAACTAAAACATTAACTTGGTATATAAACATTTTGAAGGCATACAGGCTAGGCAGCAGAACTCGTGCTTCGATAGTAAATACGCCAGTTACCACGAGATTTGCAGAATAATGAGCAAACATCCCCCTTTTTTACAATGTAAGCTACTTCTGCCCTCTCATAAACAATAAAAATTAATATTATTGGTCTTTCTAATGCGTCATACTCAAATAATTCTGTATTTCGACAACTTCCTCCGCAGTCATCACCAGTCACTATTATAGGCGTAGTATTTTATAAGGAGACGACGTTAAGTGGAACACACTGAGAATTGTTTTAGAAGACAAATACATCTGCGAGTAACTTCATTTGTTCTAAAGGAACATCTGAAAGTTCGCAGAGCTAGGGCGCTTAGCCAGCCCACTACTACGCCCTTCTAACCTCTGCGGGCGCCAAAAGGCACTCCTGTAGATCCGGCGTCGATGATTGCGTAACGGCTGGCGAGGAGACGCAACACCAGCAGACGCGCCGTTCTCCCGCGACGTCGTCGTGTACCCACCGACTCTGCAGCTGTCGTTAGGCACTGTCTGTTAAGACATCTAATCTGAGAAGAAGTAAGACCTTCCCACGTATTTGGAAGATGTTCTCGGTATGGAGGGAGATTCATTGTCCAGTGAGATTTATGTGAGCATTTGTCAAATAATCACCTTCTGCAGAACGGACCGCAGCTAGTCGTGCAGGAAGACTGTCAGTGAGGTTCTGGAAGGTACCAACAGGGATGTGCAGCCACCCCGACTCCAATACTGTGGCTAGCTGCGCTAGGTTTCTCGGCTGATGATCCTTGGCACCAACAGCCCGATCGAGATTGTCCCAAAGTTTCTCCATTGGGCTAAAATCCGGGGAGTTCGGTGACCAAGGGAATATGGTAAATTGATCCTTGTGCTCTCTGAACCACGCGCATACACTGAGAGCTGTGTGACACGTCGCATTGTCCTGCTGGCAGATACCATCGTGTCGAGGAAAAATAGACTGCACGTAGGAACGGAAATGGTCCTGAAGGATAGATGCACACTTGTGTTGATCCATTGTGCCTTCTAAAACAATCGTATCACCCAGGGAAGCCAAGAAACCAATCTCCAGACCATAAAACATGCACGGTCTTTATTTCAGACTTCTCATATCGTACACATCTATGGCTACCTGTCCGATCTGAAAAGGCCACGTGGCACCACTCAGTGGACGGCCATCTGCGGTATTGGGACACATATTGCAGCATTCGTAGCCGATGAACTGCAGTCGGCGTGGGTGCGTAGACCAGGCGCCTGCTGTGGAGCTCAATACGCAACATCATTTGCTGAAAGATTGTTGAGGAGGCACTCTTGGTAGCCCCTTGGGTCGGTTGTTCAACAGTTGCACGTCTGTTCGCCTGCACACATCTCCGCAGCCGTCTTCACCCCTATCACCTGTGGCCCATGGTGCACCAAAGTTGCCACGGTGTCGGTTTTTTGCCACGCACAGTACACTTTAACCACAGCAGCACATGAACAAGTTACAGACTCACCTGTTTCGGAAATCCTTCGACCCTTGGCCCGAAAGTCAATGGTAGTGCCCTTCTGAACATCATATAAATCGCTCCGTTTCCACTTTACAACGAATGCACTGTTTTCCGCTCTTCACCGACAAGCTTTCTGTGCCCGCCACTACTACTGCTGCCACCTGGCGTCTGTTACGGGTTATTGCACATTGATGTCGAACACAGGCAGTGATCGTATTAATGTAATTTAACGATGAAGTCAGTAATTTACATTAACTCAGGTGGACACTGTAACTCGACTAAAGTAACTTTGTGACTGACAGATTGTTGTGTCGGGGTGCAGTGTTCCGGCGGCGGGCGCTGCAGGCAACTCAAAAACTTGTAAAACATCCACAGAAATAATTGCAACTGTCTGGCTAATAACACCTACAATGTGGCCCACCGGAACGGCAATCACAAAGTCTCGTATTTCAACCGAAGTGTAGCGTTTGCGGAAACTGCGGCACTCTAGCGCACGCCAGGCCCTTATAAATCCAAAATTGGAGGATGTGGACAGCATCAATAAGTGATTAAGGTTTCAGAGACATATGTCTTACATATAGAAGCAGCAGTACCGTTTGTTGTATTCTGTGCTAGGTCGTAAAGTGCCGTCAAGCGACGCGCAGATACGAGAACAAGTGTGAGCATGAGTCGCTGATGCCAAAGCCACAGAGGACGGGTGAGTTACAAATGACATGACTGTACAATCATCAGGAGTGTGGTTTGTCATTCACTGACGACCACAACATGGGATTGTCCGCATGGTCAAACACTGTGTATTGTCCATTGGAGAACCCACAAACGCCTTGGAATGCAATGGGCAACGAGAACACTGTTGCTGAATTGCTAATTGGCAAAGTTTAGTGATTTGGACTATTCCAATTACAACCTGTCCTGCAGCGGTGGCCGCGTAGGTGTTTCATGCAGCCGTGTTGACCTGCGGAGCTTGTTGTTGAGTGGTATAGCGGACAAGGGGAAGTGAGGTGTTACGTGGCACCGTTCATTTTACATGCGATTCCAACTCCGACGTTTGTGGGTAATCTGAACGGCAACTGTCACATCAAAAAGGTTGTAGAGGCCAATTCATTGTCGGTCCTTCAGTTAATTCCTCGTGTCGTACTTCAGGTGAACAATAGACTTCCAAAAGTGATGAGGAGTGTGCAAACGCAGTGAGAAGAACTACGGCACCAACAGTTCAGTGGACTGCACGTCCACCTGACACATCATGTACCGAAGGTGTCTGCGTATAATTGGTTGGAAACTTGTTCGTAGATGACACTCAGCCATGATCCGCTTGTATTGTATTATGTGGAACTGGGGACCTAGAAACTACGGAGAGGCTTCGTCCCCGCCGTAGCCCACAGTGGTACACATCCCCACAACAGGCTACAGCAGGCCACTTCACCCACCCGCCGCCCCACACCGAACCCGCGGTTATTGTGTGGTTCGGCCCCCAGTGAACGTCTCACACCAGACGAGTGCATCCTCAATGTTTGCGTAGTAGAGTAATTATGGTGTACGCGTACGTGGAGAAAGTGTGCGCAGCAATCGCCGACATATTGTAACTGAGGCAGAATAAGGGGAACCAGCCCGCATTCGCCGAGGCAGATGGAAAACCGCCTCATAAAAACATCCACAGATTGACCGCCACAGCAGACCTCGACACAAATCCACCGGGCGGATTCGTCCTGGGGACAGGCACGCCTTCCCGCCCGGAAAGCAGTGAGTTAGACCGCACGGCTAACCGGGCGAACTATGATCTACTTACTCGTACGCAAATAGAGTGGAATGCTATTTCCTAAGAACACATCGTAATTCTTTTTAATTCTCTTTTCATTGCAGCACATAGATTTTTCACACCACACTGAACTGTAATGGTCGTCATGTTTAGTCCCGCGCCCGGGTTCCCGGGTTCGATTCCCGGCGGGGTCAGGGATTTTCTCTGCCTCGTGATGACTGGGTGTTGTGTGATGTCATTAGATTAGATAGGTTTAAGTAGTTCTAGGGGACTGATGACCATAGATGTTAAGTCCCTTGGTGCTCAGTCATTTTAGTACGATTGTAATCATTTGTGCCTTTTCAGTTACCTAATCTGTTGTATAAAGTTCATTTAACGTGCTTGCACGTTGGTTCCACGAACGTTATCGTAGTTCCTGAGCCTGGTATAATGGGGAAAACAATTAGAAACTTCATGGATTAACAATTTTAATAACGAAGTAATGTTTTGTGAATTAACTGCAGACAAAGAATATTACAACAAATTCTAAAATTGCAGTCATATTTCTCTCCTAGTCTCTTCCATATAATCGTATTTAACAAATTGTTGATCCATACTTTACCCTTGAAGTTTCTCCAGTGGCTGGTCGCAACTAAGAAGTCAATTACTTCCGACTGTAATATTTCCCCGCAGCGCAGCTAGACCTCGTGGACATCTGCACGTAAATCAGGACTGCTGTACACAACACCTAACTGTAAGTTCCTGTGTAACTGTGTGCCGCCCGGGGGGTACCTTCTGTCACACTTTACACGTAAAACAGCATTCCCCTGTTGGACAGTACCGCCAAGTCGTTCTGCACGTTCGTCACTGTGTGAGGCGACAGCATGCTGTCAGCGTACTGTGTGGCACATAGCAGCTGCTTGTCGATGTACCCACACTGAGTGGTCATGCAGCTGAGAATATGTTCCAGTTAGTGAAGAGTTCTTAGATGACGGTGTGACTGGAAGACTGCAATTCCTGAGAACGCTTTTATCAGTGGTCGGCTATTTAGGCAGGTTAAAATTTCACCATGAAACGTTTCCCGTCAACCTGTTATGTATATGACAAGCAACAGAGCACTATGCCGGAGCTATCAGATGTATCCCCTACTCCTTTGTTTGTAACTTGTGGTACTCGAAATCGCTGAGCGTGCAGCACTTCTATCAGGCGGTGACTGAAAATTGTTGCTGGCAGTTACAGGCGGTGCTTCCCGGCAGAAACGTCGCTAGTTCCATCACCACCTACATTCTATTACGTATTTCCTCCTTTCTCACTTCTACATTATCCAAATATCATTTAATAGGCAAGTCGCTTTGAAAATTTAAAAAAATTCGTTCCATTAAAAAATATAGTTTCTTCAATATCTCGTTTGATTACGTGCCTCTTCGCTTACTATTATTCTCCAAAAATCTTGTTCCGATATCCCGAAGCGCTCACAACATAAAACGGGTCTTACGAGGCTCGCGCTGTATAATTACTAATGAGAAATCAGTAGACGCTGGAAAAAGTAAATACGCTCGTTAAAACGATCGGGTAAAAATTATGTAATTTTTTGAGGAACTCTCCTGACTGTGCCCTCACATGGTTGTCATCAATCTTTTGTCTTTCTTATTGCGAATCTCAATAACAGAAGTTTTCATATTTTTAAGCAAAGGTCTTTAGATTTGTATGATGCAGACCATCATTCCTACATTTCTTCAGGTATTCTTCCCATCTCTCCGTATCTGCTACTCGCGGTATCCCCAATAATCTGTTTAACATGTTGTAAACTGACTTCTGCTCTACTGCTCCTTCCCGTGGGAAACTGATAATTCCTGTTGGGTTTAACAAGTGTCCTATTAATTTGTCCCTTTCTTCACTAGTCACTTTCGACAAACCTTTTTCCTCCAGTCTTTCTTCTACCTATAATTTTTTTTCCTTATTTGTCCTCTTAATTTTCAACCCTCTTCTCTGGCTCCTCACTTAAGATGTTTCCAGTATTTTTTGTTAATATCAACACCGTTTCACTTCTGCACCTATGACTCCAGCAAAATGTTCATTAATTTAATATTTATATCTGAAATAAGAGAATCTCTATCGCTCCATGGTATTTTCGTCGTTGACCTCAAGCTGATTCTCATGTTTCTCTTTCTTCAGCCTTTCTCTGTAGTCATGCTTTCTAGATACAATACTTTCACTTCTTCTGATCTGTGTTCCCAGTTTTGAAGTTACTAAGTCTCTGTTGTCTTATATTGTAATCATATATCATTTTCACCTTTGCTTCGTTCATCTTTAACCCAAAACTCTCCTCAGTAGTTCGATGAAATCTTTCTCACTTGCATGCAGAAGTACAGTCCCACACCTGAACTTTGTGATCTGTTTTCTTTTCGCTTTTATTTCTGTTCAAAAAAAGTCTTTCATTTCCTTCTGTTCTTCTGTGACTCACACATGTGAGTGAATTGCCGATAAATAACTCCAAATAATTTATAACTTCGACAATCCTATCGAAGGAGTTTCACAAAAAAGTTCTTCCTCTTCAATTTAATTTTGTTGCCTTTTGCTGGAAACAATACAGCCTTTCCAATTGCTTGTTAACGTTAGCGATGATAGTTAAATTTTAAGTGTACAGCTACATTACAAATGTGGAAAATTCCTAATACTTATCTGTAAGTGACATGTCGCATTTATATCAGCATCCTTCAAGTAATGTGCTATTAAACAGTTTCTTTCGATATTGTTCTCACTAATTAGTGCTTTAATATTTGTTCGAGAGGGAATCTGATTTTTTGCGAGGTATTACTAGTTTGTTTTGGTGGGAAGTATTGAAACACGTATGTATTCAGTGTATTCATTGACAGCGATGGCGAGGCATGACAGAATCTCTGACCAGAGACTTATTTATCGTTGCTAGTCTGCGCTTGACCGCGCGAGAGTTCAGTTCAGTTCGAGAGCAGTAGTTGTTACGAGTGGACGGTTGTACTTAGCGGACGTCGACATGGGTCAGCGGCGTGCTCTGCATCCATCTCTGGTCACGATTCAGGACGAGGTATTTTGTTATAGAAGGTAATGAAGCAGCATTGCGCTCAGCTAATAACATATGTTAATTGTAATTAATTTGTTCAAGAATTGCCCCAATAATAATTTCTTATAAAGTAAATCTTTTAAAGAAAAGTAATCATTTCAATTTAAAGAATTTTTCCACTCTTTTGAAGAGAAAGCATTCATTTTTAATTCAAAGAATATTCCCTATGCATTTCCTCCAAGAATCAGAATTAAATATACGCCAGCATTGCACGGAGCTGTGCCGAAAAATAAGAGCAAATATTGAGGGAGTTTACTGATGTAAGAATTTTGGTTTTTGTGTTCAGGTTTAATTATTGCACAGGGCCGAGGGTCAGCGCCGCTGCCCTTATATAATTTGTCAGGTTTAATTATTTGTGTTCAGATGTTACACATACTTTATGCTTCATTATTTAATTAATTTTATTGTGGGTTTATGAGCAATCATCATTAGTTAATGTTTGTGGAGAGTTTACATTTGGGCCATTATTATTCTTTAATTTTGCAAGGAGGTAACGCGTGACTCATTCTTATTATTCAGTTTTGTGGGAAGTCAACATTTGGCACACGTTTTCATTAACATTGACATTCTAATTCTCACGGGGAGGTTACACTTGCCGACATCCGGACCAGGATCGTATTTCTTTGTGAATCTTCTGATAAGTAGTCAGATATCTGCTCTTATTTACTTAAATATAATTAGCATTTGGCGCAACGCTTTTACTAATTTTGTGACTCTCTTTCACAGATCATCGGCAATTCGTTGCTCTTTGTTGTATTTGTGTTTGTTGCTTTTTGCATTGTGCTTATTTCATTTGTGATTAATTGTTTTGAGAAAAATGCCGCGAAAAACTGTTAATAGTACATCGCGAGGTATAATGAGTGAAATAACCGACTTAAACAACTTGACCGATAGTACTTGCGACATGCAGTGTAATGATGGCAATCATCCATTTTCAGACAATCTGTGCGTACCGACCACTAATAATGATTTTGATCTTAGTGATGAACAAACGAATTCAATTGTATCGTCTGTTAATGTGACGACAATTGATGACGTGGGGCGTTCTGTTGCAATGAGCGCTGCCCAGCTTGACACACCCGGTTTGCAGGATTTACGTGACGAACAGATAAATTTTTCTAATGAAAATGGACAGAGTAATCAGAGTACGACGGACTTATTTAATTCCGGTGTAGTGACTAACAGTGCATATCCGATTGACGAAAATTTTCGAGAATCACAAAATGACCAAATGGTCACACAAAACGTGACAATTGCAGGTATGCCATCAAACAGCACACAGAATAGAGTAGGTAATATTGGGTTGGATCAAGTTATGGCATTTCTTAGACATCTTAGTGAAAAAATAGATAACAATTCCAAACAACAGAGTGAAAAACAAGACAACCTTAGTAAAAAATTAGACAACAATTCCAAACAACTTAAAGAAGATCTCAAACAACAGCTTAATGAAAATAACGAAAATCTCAAACAACAGTTAAATGAAAAATTAGACAACAATTCCAGACAGCTTAGTGAACAGATTAGAGCCGTTGCCGCACAATGTCACGATACTAAGGAACAATTACGTGAGGAAATTGAGGCTTGTGCTAGGAAAAGTAGCGAAGAAATTAGATCTGTTGCTCAAGAATTAAGGGATATGCAAACAGCTACAACAGAAACACTTAGAGGCGAAATTAGTGCAGTCGGTAAAATGCTCTGAAAAAGCAACACAGTTACGGGACGAGTTTAAATTAATGACAGCAGAACTTTCGCGCACAATGAATGCAAAGATAGACGCGAAATTCGACCAACAGAACACTCAAATTGAAGAACGTTTTAATCTTCACATATAAAACAGTGATACGCGTTACCGCAAATTTATACAGGATCAAAATAAAGTAAAACGTCAAGTCATGGAAACAATTACTGCACAGAGACAAGAAGACAAACGTAAAATGTTTGCGAAGGCAAAAACATACGTAGACAACAATATTGCTACAGTGTCCGACGAAATTAATACCATCAAACAGTTGAACACAGAATTACGTGATGAGATTTCTGACCTTAAATCAAAAACAGTAGATTTTCAAACAGTGACCGACAGACTCGAACAATTAGAACTAACACAGGATTCCGATGTCATCAAAGCTGACGTTAACAAATTGAGCGAAACAACGCGTAAAATTCAAAAACAGATCAATGCTTCAGACACTAAAAACGATGACCAGGTAAAAATACTGATTGAAAAATGTGATGAATTGGCCAGTCGTATTGATGTTATTGAAAGTAATAATGACAGCAAATCAGACGATACTTCACCGATTTCGTTTAACCAAACACCTGAATTCCAAAATCTACAGCAGACAATCAGTGAGATAGATTCGTCTAATAATGCATTACGGAGAAAATTGTCAAGTTTACAGCAAGAGGTAACAGAGATAAAAAATATTTCAGTTAATAACACGTCACAGCATACGGCGAATTCCGAACATTTCTCACACTCACATAGCCAGTATAATTTAGGTAATCTACAGAGAGTACGTGAGTTAGATTCCGAACAGTCACAGTCAAACAGATTTTCATACAATCCTGAACCTGTTCCATCATACAGAGACGATAATTTTGATTACAAACATTTTCTATCAGTGAGAAAATTTAAAGTATTTAAAAATGACAGAACACAGATTCACCCACTGGACTGGAGCTTTGCTTTTCCACCGACTTGGCCCGTAACACATAAACTTGAATTTATTTGTAGTTTTTTGGAAGGCGAACCGGAAACTCGTATGAGACCGATCGCGAGACAATGTTATTCGGTAGAAGAGTTTCAGAATGCTTTTCTGTCAGCGTACTGGTCGAAGACGGCACGGCGCGGAATTAAGGATCAACTAATTAGTTTGCCGAATTATGAGAATTCTAATTTTTCCACTGTCACGCAATTTTTTGAACACATGGTCCAACAAAACCAGTACCTAAGTGAACCATACAGTGAATCTGCACTTATACACTTATGCATTTCTAAATTACCACGGTCATTAAGAGTGTCACTTTTAACGGGTCAACAGAAGGAAAATATTTCGGCATTCACGGATCTTTTACAACTTTTGGAAGTACAGCAATCGGATTATTCCTTTATTAACAAAAATTTTTCATATAACAACCAAGGTCAACAAACGTACAGCAATTACGATCAGCCGCGCAATTACAACAGCAAAGCTAATAGACGCTTCAGGAACGACAACCACCAGAACTTTAATAACAGTCAAAATTTTAATTATCAATATCGTCAAAATTATCAGCAACAGGAACCACATTTTGGTAACAATAGACGTTTTTCACCACAGGAGCATGAAAGTCAGCCGGTTAGAATACCTAACCAACAATGTAATGCACAAGGTCAACCAGGCTTTAATGTTTCGCCGCGTGCACGTATAGTCCCAGCTACAACAAATAGTAACGCACGACAGCAAGGAAATAACTACGTGTAGAAAACACAGTACTTCAATTCCTATCGCAATGCACCGTATAGGAATGACTATCACGACAGACGTAAAAACAATGAGCTCAATTATCAACATATGTTTAATAACAGTCGGTCTTACCAGCAACAAAATCATCTGCAAGAACATGTTCTCATGAATGAACCCGACAGTAGGTATCATCCAGAGCGTAATACGTCTGGAAGAAATAACAGAACAGTTCAAATAGTGGAAATGCCACAGCATCTTTCCGAAAATAACACGTCAGATAGAATCTTACTAGATACAGTACAGGTCGCATCTTCCAGTAACA
This sequence comes from Schistocerca cancellata, assembly GCF_023864275.1. NCBI lineage: Eukaryota > Metazoa > Arthropoda > Insecta > Orthoptera > Acrididae > Schistocerca > Schistocerca cancellata. The sequence goes on from NC_064626.1 coordinate 732,799,006, forward strand.
CAAGCACTACTTTTGACACGCAGAATGTTGTTCATGAAAATGTAATTACTTTTGACGACATCAGAGACACTCTTTTGCAGGAAAGACCAGCTGTTCAGAAAACCATTTCACATCATGACATCGAAATTAAAATTGGTTCATCGAAATTTTCAGCAGTAATCGATTCCGGATCACCTATGTCAGTAATAAATGAAGAAACTTTCAACGAGTGTAACAAAGAGAATATCTATCCTACATTACCATTAGGCAAAACGAAAGTGAAGGGAGCAATATCGAGTAAAGGAGTAGACGTAAAATTACAGACGCATTTATCATTTTGTATTGCAGGTCACACATTTCACTCAAATTTTTGGATTGTTCCTTTATTGAAAACAGACGTTATTTTAGGTACTAATTTTCTGGTACAACACGACGCAGTTATTGACTTTGAAAATTCTTATTTAATGTTGAAAGATGAAAATGTACAATTGGCTTTAGACTTTCAGCACTCTTTATCTGCGGAAGAACAAACAATTAATCGCACAGAGGTCATTTCCATATCACGTAGCATAGACTGTAATTCCACATTGTTCACAGATACGTACGTACATAACTATGATACTCCAGACGAAGCTGACTACGACGTAATGCAGATGATTTCTGATTAAAGTTAAACAAAGCAGTGCAAATACAGACGACGAACGCACGCAACTACACAAAATTCTTTTACAGCAAGCTCCAATTTTCGACAACATTCCTGGTACTATGTCCGATTTTATGTATGAATTTCAAGTCAAACAGCACGACACATTTTAAGCAAAGCATTATCCCATTCCGTCTGTTATACTGGAAAATGTTGAACCACATAACAAAATTAAAGAATTAGTAAACTTTCCTACATCTCGTCGATTACGACACCATGAAATAATTGACATTGCGCTGAACAACATCAAACGTGCCGCAGAGCGCCTGAGTAGACAACAAAAACAGGTTTGTATACGCCGTGACTTTCACGTTGGACAGAAGATATTAGTACGTACACACTATTTTTCCAACAAAATAAACGGTAGGTGCAGTAAATTTGAACTTCTATACGCAGGTCCATATCGGATTCGCAGCATTCCTCACCCCAATGTTGTACACGTCGAAACTCTGAGAACCAGAAAATCCAAAGGAAACCACCACGTCTCCAACATCAAACCCTGTATTGAATGAACATACTTTATGATTTATCACACTGTAATGCCATTTCCTAATTTTTTTTATGATCACGTATGCAATTATATTCACATGACTACTTACTGATGATTGTCGTACTTTTTCTTGGCAAGTGCACGGCAAGGTAAGGTTAGCATGTCGCTCTTCTTGTCGTTACAGATCAGACCGTGCATATTTTTCCAGATGAACTTACACATTTTTATGACAACTTATGTAATTATATTTATGTGACTACTTACTGATGATTGTCGTACTTTTTCTTGGCAAGTGCCCGGCAAGGTAAGGTTAGCAGGTCGCTTTACTTGTCGTTACACATCAGACCATTTTTTTATGTATGTATGTATGATTGTTTTCCTGTTTGTTTGTATGCATTATGAAATACACTCCTGGAAATGGAAAAAGAACACATTGACACCGGTGTGTCAGACCCACCATACTTGCTCCGGACACTGCGAGAGGGCTGTACAAGCAATGATCACACGCACGGCACAGCGGACACACCAGGAACCGCGGTGTTGGCCGTCGAATGGCGCTAGCTGCGCAGCATTTGTGCACCGCCGCCGTCAGTGTCAGCCAGTTTGCCGTGGCATACGGAGCTCCATCGCAGTCTTTAACACTGGTAGCATGCCGCGACAGCGTGGACGTGAACCGTATGTGCAGTTGACGGACTTTGAGCGAGGGCGTATAGTGGGCATGCGGGAGGCCAGGTGGACGTACCGCCGAATTGCTCAACACGTGGGGCGTGAGGTCTCCACAGTACATCGATGTTGTCGCCAGTGGTCGGCGGAAGGTTCACGTGCCCGTCGACCTGGGACCGGACCGCAGCGACGCACGGATGCACGCCAAGACCGTAGGATCCTACGCAGTGCCGTAGGGGACCGCACCGCCACTTCCCAGCAAATTAGGGACACTGTTGCTCCTGGGGTATCGGCGAGGACCATTTGCAACCGTCTCCATGAAGCTGGGCTACGGTCCCGCTCACCGTTAAGCCGTCTTCCGCTCACGCCCCAACATCGTGCAGCCCGCCTCCAGTGGTGTCGCGACAGGCGTGAATGGAGGGACGAATGGAGACGTGTCGTCTTCAGCGATGAGAGTCGCTTCTGCCTTGGTGCCAATGATGGTCGTATGCGTGTTTGGCGCCGTGTAGGTGAGCGCCACAATCAGGACTGCATACGACCGAGGCACACAGGGCCAACACCCGGCATCATGATGTGGGGAGCGATCTCGTACACTGGCCGTACACCACTGGTGATCGTCGAGGGGACACTGAATAGTGCACGGTACATCCAAACCGTCATCGAACCCATCGTTCTACCATTCCTAGACCGGCAAGGGAACTTGCTGTTCCAACAGGACAATGCACGGCTGCATGTATCCCGTGCCACCCAACGTGCTCTAGAAGGTGTAAGTCAACTACCCTGGCCAGCAAGATCTCCGGATCTGTCCCCCATTGAGCATGTTTGGGACTGGATGAAGCGTCGTCTCACGCGGTCTGCACGTCCAGCACGAACGCTGGTCCAACTGAGGCGCCAGGTGGAAATGGCATGGCAAGCCGTTCCACACGACTACATCCAGCATCTCTACGATCGTCTCCATGGGAGAATAGCAGCCTGCATTGCTGCGAAAGGTGGATATACACTGTACTAGTGCCGACATTGTGCATGCTCTGTTGCCTGTGTCTATGTGCCTGTGGTTCTGTCAGTGTGATCATGTGATGTATCTGACCCCAGGAATGTGTCAATAAAGTTTCCCCTTCCTGGGACAATGAATTCACGGTGTTCTTATTTCAATTTCCAGGAGTGTAGTTAAGATATAGCAATCACCAATTGACTTTGACATTTTTTGCCCTATGATATCTCAACATCGTGACTATTTTTACATTTTTTTGCTGCTGCATTGTGATATTCTGTGTACATTTTTGCCTCTGAACACTATCTATGTTTTTTCACATATTACGTTTTCTGTCATGTTATGCTGTATGCTTAATTATGTTACCATAAACCAGTCATTATTTAGTGAGTATATGATTTAAATGCAAAACATTAATCTTTGTTCATCATTTTCAGAAATAAATAACGTGTAAAGGAAATAAATTAAACAAAAATGGGAATTGCACCTACGGAATAAACGAAAGAAGATGCAAAAATCTTATGAGGGAGAGTAAATGGATCAGAATTAACAAGCATTAACAAGAATATACTATACACATCGTAGAATAGCAGTCTTAACTAATTTTTTTTTTTCAGAATACGAAGCGATTGGTGCAGGCTGTCAGACAGAACTTCACATCTTAGTTTTAGTGATGAAATATGCTAGAAATAAGGAATAATTGTGTAATGAATAATGAAGTGATTTTTTTTGCAGATGGTTATGAATGCTGATGAATAATGCTGAAGAATATGATAATATGGATAATGAAGTTTTTCTTTGCAGATGAGGATATGAATAATGAAGTTTTTCTTTACAGGTGATGATAATAATGGAGTTATGATAATGAAGTGATGGATAATGAAGTTTTTTCTTTACAGATGAGGATGATGTTGAAGTTTATGTATTTATGCTATGTAGTTATTTAAGTATTTGTTGCGGTTCGTTTTGACAGTATGTGTTATATTGCATAGTATGATGACTGAAGGTTTTGGAAACGACAGCTATGGAACACATTTTTTATACACATTTCACTACCTGTTAATTCGAAGTTCACTGCTTTTCAGCATAATATGCATTTCTTCTTTCAGTTTAATATTCCATTTTTGTATATTTTTGCAGGAGAAATTATTTATGAAATTAATGTGCTATAAGCAGTTGTTCATTAAGTCTGTCATTTATGATTGTGATTACATATACTCTACTTATTTCATAATCTTGCTACAGCTGACTCATGACGAATGACGTTACACATTTTCATTTACAGCAACAACCCAAAAGCAATTTTTTTTCTATCCACTGTAATTACCCAACGCAATGCATTGCTAGCACAAAAAAAATGCTACCAATTTAAAAGAGTTATGAGTAATACTGAATGATGTTTTGCTATCACAGACTTTGAGTAATAGTTACAGTATAATAATAATGCTATGTAACTGGGAAATGAATGCTACTGATTACTGTATTGAGATGACCAATGATTAATTATGAACACTGTTCTGTAATACTATGTTATTGACTACCTCCTGTTTTATGCTTTGTAACTGGAAATGAATGCTACTGATTACTGCATTGAGACGACCAATGATTAATTATGAACATTATTCTGTAATACTATGTTATTGACTACCTCCTGTTTTATGCTTTGTAACTGGAAATGAATGCTACTGATTACTGTATTAAGATGACCAATGATTAATTATGAACATTATTCTGTAATACTATGTTATTGACTACATCCTGTTTTATGTAATGACTTCTGATGATTTGTAATTAGAAAATGAGTACCAGTGTTCTATGTAAAGCACCAGATGAATATAATGACTTCCGATGATTCGTAATTAGGAAATGAATACCAATGTTCTCTGTAAAACACCATATGAATATTTTGACTTCTGATGATTTATAATTAGGCAATTAGTGCCAATGTTCTGTGTAAAACGCCAATTTATGAACATTATTCTGTAATACTACATACATGGTACAGAAATGTTCAATAACTGGGCAATGAATGCCGCAAACCACTAATGTAATTCTCAGGGAAGACTAGTATGTGACTTAATGTCCTTCACCTTCCGACCTAACTACCCTGAATTACTGCAATATCCATTGTCCTGTATATCCTCATGCTCATGGAGCACTATATTTGGTTCTTGCACTAATTCTACGTTGGTGTACTTTACAAGAATGTGGTGTTGACACGACATGCTGTCCACCACCTTGAGCGATGGAGATGTTATAATGGTCCCACTGTTTGGTGTACCTAATGTACTACCAAAATGACAACATGAATATTACTACGACAGTTCAGTGTCTTGGATACACTGATTAATGCTTGAAGGAAAAGAACTTCAGATTGTCTCACTTGGTGTTGTACTTCTGTGGAAAGATATGGACTTTCAGTGCAGCTGCGTGCAACATAAAGTGCTACAACCATGATGCAATCCTTCCCTTCCCTATCCTAATTCTTGTAACATAGTAAAGAAAAGTATATACAGTACATGTACATTTGTGTCATTTGTTAGTATGATTTGTATTCATTGCCTTTACATTTTGTGATTTCCTGATATGTTCTAAACTACAGTGCATGTCCACTTGTGTCATTTTGTTAATATGATTTGTATCCATTGTCTATACATTTTTTGATCTGCTGATATGTTCTAAACTACAGTGCATGTGCACTTGTGTCATTTTGTTAATATGATTTGTATCCATTGTCTATACATTTTTTGATTCGCTGATGTGTTCTGTATTACAGTGCATGTGCACTTTCGCTATTTGTTAGTATGATTTGTACTCATTCTGTATACATTTTGTGATTTCCTGATATGTTCAATACTTCAGTGCATATGCACTTATGTCATTTGTTACTCATTGTATATACATTTCGTCATTTGCTGATATATTCTGTACTACTGTGCGTGTGCACCTTTGCCATTTGTGAATATGTTTTGTACTCATTGTATATATTTTGTCTTTGTCTGATATGTTTTGCACTTCATGCTCTACATCTGTATATTCTCTAATTGTAAAGTCAATTAGTTAAGAAAAAATTTGTTGCTCATGGCAAGTCCAAATGACTCACCATCGCTGCCAAATTTTTGCCCCCCACCCCAGTGGAGGGTTATGAAACACGTGTGTATTCAGTGTCTTCATTGACAGCGATGGCGAGGCATGACAGAATCTCTGACCAGAGACTTATTTATCGTTGCTAGTCTGCGCTTGACCGCGCGAGAGTTCAGTTCAGTTCGAGGGCAGTAGTTGTTGCGAGTGGACGGTTGAACTGAGCGGACGTCGACATGGGTCGGCAGCGTGCTCTGCATCCATCTCTGGTCACGATTCAGGACGAAGTATTTTGTTATAGAAGGTAATGAAGCAGCATTGCGCTCAGCTAATAACATATGTTAATTGTAATTAATTTGTTCAAGAATTGCCCCAATAATAATTTCTTATAAAGCAAATCTTTTAAAGAAAAGCAATCACTTCAATTTAAAGAATTTTTCCACTCTTTTGAAGAGAAAGCATTCATTTTTAATTCAAAGAATATTCCCTATGCATTTCCTCCAAGAATCAGAATTAAATATACGCCAGCATTGCACGGAGCTGTGCCGAAAAATAAGAGCAAATATTGAGGGAGTTTACTGATGTAAGAATTTTGGTTTTTGTGTTCAGGTTTAATTATTGCACAGGGCCGAGGGTCAGCGCCGCTGCCCTTATATAATTTGTCAGGTTTAATTATTTGTGTTCAGATGTTACACATACTTTATGCTTCATTATTTAATTAATTTTATTGTGGGTTTATGAGCAATCATCATTAGTTAATGTTTGTGGGGAGTTTACATTTGGGCCATTATTATTCTTTAATTTTGCAAGGAGGTAACGCGTGGCTCATTCTTATTATTCAGTCTTGTGGGAAGTCAACATTTGGCACACGTTTTCAGTAACATTGACATTCTCATTTTCACGGGGAGGTTACAGTATATTTAGAACATCCACAATGGATGATTAAGATATCCATCGTCTTCTGGATGCTGTCTGCATTTGTTAGAATCCAGTCCAGCCCTCGAGAGGCGTGCAGAGAACATGCATGTACCAGGAATTACTCCTGTAACTGACCTCAAATGTCTCCTCGGAAGATTTTCTAGCTGTACCACAATTTCGTTGGAAACTTGGACTGGGTTGATGCAAACGAAACGCTCTTTTTCTGCTGCAATATTTGCTATTGCTTTTCCCATTGCTCGTACTTTTATTTTCTTGGAACATGGGCAAAGGTGGAATATAGAAGCTGTGTAAGTAGTGGATCCCCTTCTTTGATGCTATATTTTGCAAGGCCATCTAATGCTTCATTGTGCTGAACACCCAAATGCCTCTTTAACCAGGTTAGATCGACAGGTTTATTTCTTTGTTAGCTTTCATTATTAATTCCACCACATGAAAAACACAGCTGTTATGAGAACTCCACTTTCCATGCTCTAATTGCTCCAAACCACATTTAGAAGCAGTTGGAAATAATTTTGTCTCAGAGTTTTCAATTTAAAACATACACTATGTGATCAAAAGTATCCAGACACCTGACTGAAATGACTTAAAATGTTAATGGCGCCCTCCATAGGCAATGCTGGAATTCAATATAGTGTGGGCCCACCCTTAGCCTTGATGACAGCTTCTACTATCGCAGGCATACGTTCAGTCAGGTGCTGCAAGGTTTTTTGGGGAATGGCAGCCCATTCTTCACGGAGTATTGCACTGAGGAGAGGTATCGATGTCAGTCGGTGAGGCCTGGCACGAAGTCAGCGTTCCAAAACATCCCAAAGGTGTTCTATAGGATTCAGATCAGGACTCTGTGCAGGCCAGTCCATTACAGGGATGTTATTGTCGTGTAGCCACTCCGCCACAGGTCGTGCATTATGAACAGGTATTCGATTGTGTTGAAAGCTGCAATCGCCATCCCTGAATTGCTCTTCAGCAGTGGGAAGAAGGTGCTTAAAAAAACAGTGTAGGCCTGTGCTGTGATAGTACCACGCAAAACAACAAGGAATGCAAGCCCCCTCCATGAAAAACACGACCACACCACACCATAACACCACCGCCTCCGAATTTTACTGTTGGCACTGCACATGATGGTAGATGACGTTCACCGGGCATTCGCCATATCCACATCCTGCCATCAAATCGCCACATTGTGTACCGTGATTCGTCACTCCATACAACTTTTCTCCACAGTTCAGTCGTCCAATGTTTACGCTTCTTGCACCAAGCGAGACGTCGCTTGGCGTGTACCTGCGTGATGTGTGGCTTATGAGCAGCCGCTCGACCATGAAATACAAGTTTTTTCACCTCCCGCCTGTCATAGTACTTGTGGTGGCTCCTAATGCAGTTTTGAATTCCTGTGTGATGGTCGTCTTCAACTATCGGCGGTCTGTCAGTCAACAGACGAGGTGGCCTGTACGTTTATGTAGTGTACATGCCCCTTCACGTTTCCACTTCACTACCACATCGGAAAGAGTGGATCTAGGGATGTTTAGGAGTGTGGAAATCTCGCATACAGGCGTATGACACAAGTGACACCCAATGACTTGACCACGTTCGAAGTCCGTGAGTTTCGCGGAGCGCCCCATTCTGCTCTCTCACGATGTCTAATGACTCTCAGTCGCTGATATGGAGTACCTGGCAACAGGTGCACCTATTATGAAAAACTTATATTTTTGGGGGTGTCCGAATACTTTTGATCACATAGGGTAATTGCTTCTTTAATTGTGATTACTTCTTGTTACATGTCAGTAAATCCCAATTGTCACACGATGTATTCTATATTATAGTACACACATCCCAGTTGTCAATACAGTCGATTCTTTAATGCCTGGTCTTAATTGCAGATAATGTTCAATTCTGTCAATGATTGCTCAGCTAATCACTTCTCCTCTTACTATCCTTTTATTACGGTAAGAAACTCCGACCGAACAGGCCTCGGAAGGCCCAACGGTACCGACCAGTCGCCGTGTCATCCTCTCAGCCTAGGGACGTCACTGGATGCGGATACGGAGTGGCATGTGGTCAGCACACTGTTCTCCCGGGCGTTGTCAGTTTTCGCGACCGGAACCTCTACTTCTCAGTCAAGGAGCTCCTCATTTTGCCTCACAAAGGCTGAGTGCACCCCGCTTGCCAACATCGCTCGACAGACCGGACGGTCACCCATCCAAGGGATAGCCTAACCTGACAGCGCTTAACTTCGGTGATCTGAGGGGAACCGGTGTTACCTCTGCGGCAAGGCTGTTTGCATTACATTAAGGAGGACTTATTTTCAGCAGCTTTGCGTGCTCTTTCTAGTTGGCTCACACAACACAGAACGTTACGTAAGAGAACCAGAGGGTCACAAACATGTTCGGAGCTGAAAGCTCCGCTCTCAAGCAGGTAGAAGGCACGAGAATTCGTGTTCCATCTTCACACAGCAGTCACATGAGGGGCAACCTGTGAGCCATAAAACTGCTTTGTGCAAGACATTTGTAGAAACCATTTTAGGGAAGATAAAGTAGTATGAAGCCTTCATGTAGCCCTCAGAACACTAAAGTATGGGATCAGATGTTTCTTTGTGGCCAACAAAAGAATGTTCCTTTAAATTACTAGTAACAGAGGCTCAGACTAACTCACAATAAATATGTAGTAACTATACTTTTCTGCATATGTCTATGTGCAAGGCCTTCCATTGGCTGCTCTTAGAAACTTGTGCCAGACCATCATTGTATTTTTTTAATTCATCGGTCTTCTGACTGGTTTGATGCATCCCAACATGAAGTCCTTTCATTGAAGCCCATTGCACTAACTTCTTAATTTCAGAATAGCACTTGCACCCTATGTCTTCAATTATTTGTTAAATGTATTTAAATCTGTCTCTTCGTAAACTTTTTACTCTCTGCAGCTCCCTCTAGTACAAGAGACATTGCTCCCTGATGTCTTAACACACCTCCTATCATCCTATCTCTTCTTCTTGTCAGTGTTTTCCATTTGTTCCCTTCTTCACTGCTTCTGTGGGAACCTCCTCATTCTTTACCTCACCAGTCCACCTAATTTTCGACATTCTCCTGTTGTATCGCATCTGAAACACTTCAGTTCTCTTTTGTCGTGGTTTTATCGTTGTCATGATTCGCTACCATACAAAGCTGTGCTCTAAAAGTATATACCCAGAAATTTATTTCTCGAATTAAGGCCTGTTTTTGATATCGGTGGATTTATCTTGGTCAGGAATACACTCTTTGCCTGTGATACTCTGCTTTATTGTTCTGCTTGCTTCATCCATGATGAGTAATTTTTCTTCCAACATATCAAAATTCGTTGACTTTGTGATCACGAGTTCTGAAGCTAAGTTTCTTGCTATTTTCATGCCTCCTACATTTCAGTACCTTCGTCTTTTTCTGCTTCACTTTCAGTCCATATTATGTACAGGGCTATTACAAATGATTGAAGCGATTTCATAAATTCACTGTAGCTCCATTCATTGACATATGGTCACGACAAACTACAGATACGTAGAAAAACTCATAAAGTTTTGTTCGGCTGAAGCCGCACATCAGGTTTCTGCCGCCAGAGCGCTCGAGAGCGCAGTGAGACAAAATGGCGACAGGAGCCGAGAAAGCATATGTCGTGCTTGAAATGCACTCACAATTGGCTCATGCCACAACTGGAGACCGACAGCGCCGACTTCATCTTTCAACAGGACGGTGCTCCACCGCACTTCCATAATGATGTTCGGCATTTCTTAAACAGGAGATTGGAAAACCGATGGATCGGACATGGTGGAGATCATGATCAGCAATTCATGTCATGGCCTCCACGCTCTCCCGACTTAACCCCATGCGATTTCTTTCTGTGGGGTTATGTGAAAGATTCAGTGTTTAAACCTCCTCTACCAAGAAACGTGCCAGAACTGCGAGCTCGCATCAACGATGCTTTCGAACTCATTGATGGGGACATGCTGCACCGAGTGAGGGAGGAACTTTATTATCGGCTTGATGTCTGCCGAATCACTAAAGGGGCACATATCGAACATTTGTGAATGCCTAAAAAAACTTTTTGAGTTTTTGTATGTGTGTGCAAATCATTGTGAAAATATCTCAAATAATAAAGTTATTGTAGAGGTGTGAAATCGCTTCAATCATTTGTAATAACCCTGTACTCATTAGATTGTTCATTCCATCCAACAGACCCTGTAATTTTTCTTCACATTCAGAGGATAGCAGTGTCATAAGTGGTTCTTATCACTAATATCCTTTCATCCTGAATTTTAGTCCCACTCTAGAACCTTTCTTTAATTTCCATCATTGCTTTTACGATGTATGTATGAACAATGGGGTGAAATACTGCATCCCTGTCTCACACCTTTCTAATCTCAGCACCTCGTTCTTGGTCTTCCAGTCTTATCGATCCTTCGTAGTTCTTGCACATACTGTATGTTACTTATCTTCCCCTATTACATAAGCCGGCCGAAGTGGCCGTGCGGTTAAAGGCGCTGCAGTCTGGAACCGCAAGGCCGCTATGGTCGCAGGTTCGAATCCTGCCTCGGGCATGGATGTTTGTGATGTCCTTAGGTTAGTTAGGTTTAACTAGTTCTAAGTTCTAGGGGACTAATGACCTCAGCAGTTGAGTCCCATAGTGCTCAGAGCCATTTGAACCATAGCCTATTACATACTATTCTTCTCAGAATTTCGAATATCTTGCACCATTTTACACTGAAAAATGCTTTTTCTAGTTCGGCGAATCCTGTGAGCGTGTCTTGAGTTTTCTTCAGACTTGCTTCTCTTATCAGGTACAACGTGAGAGTTGCTTCTCTGGTGCTTTTATCTTTCCTAAAGCCACAGTAATCGTCACCTAACAGATTCTCTATTTTTTCCACTCTCTTGTATATTACTCTTGTCAGCAGATTGTACGCAAGAGTTGCGGTGAAATGAAACTGGTAGGGAGGTTTAAACTGGTGAAGGATGGAACTGGCCCTTTTCTTTTTCATGTAATTCCGTTATTTATTCTAAACAATATCTGGTATCCAACATTTATTTGTTTACTGAGCAACGGTTTATTTTGTGTTAATGCTTTGTGTATGTGGAAATTTTTTTGGGAAGTGAGGTCTCTGTCTCTACTGATTCTTATAGTATTCATATCTTTTCCAATAGCCCTTGGTCTGTGGTATTTCTATTTTAGATGATTTGCAAATGTTGAACGAGTTTAAACAGACGTTTCTGTGCGAATTTTGGGTGCAGGAGAAGCAGGAGCGGTTCAGACTAAGTATTTTGATGATGGAACGTTATGCAGGATGGTAGTTTCGTAATCCAACTCAGTATTTTAAAGAAATGATCGAAAGAAACCAAAGCTTGGACACACCATTTGAGCAAAAAGTGCTGATAAGGATCTGCCAAACAAAATTACGCAACAAGATTCAGAAAGACATTGTTCGCCAGTCGCACTATGAACGATGGAGGAGCATTTTTGCATTTACTTGACAAATTTGGTTATGGTCATGGAGTTGAAGTCAGAGAACCAGAGCATCTTGTTCAAACGTTGGCGCCACATGAAGCACCGAATGCGAACTGGCTAGTGAGGCATCCAACCCAGAAAATGGTAACAGGTGGTATGGGAAAGATTGTGGTTCATCGGTACAGGCGAGATTACAGAAGACGTGATGACCAGACATAAGAGGCTGGAAATTTTAAAGTGCGTGGCCCATATCCGCTACGGAAACCACGAGGAAACGACGAAGAAAGAAACATGACGAGGAACTATCAGCCAACTTTTCTATTAGACGAAACTGAACTGCCATGAGCCTTACTTGTCAATTTCCAAGATTTAAGGAAAAAAATATCGGAAGGTATCACTCAGTTGAACAACAGAATGAATTCCGGTAGCCAAATCTCGCTAGCATTAGTGGATGACGACTTGTGTGATAAGAATAAGAAGTGGCCACAGAGAATATGGCGCAACACATGGAAAACGCGTGGAAGCAAAGGAGCAAGTCAGAGCCAAGTTCGTGTGTCAATCACACAGGCTCATTGCAAAGCTTTTGATCATATGGAATCTAACTCTAAAGGTGATTCCCGGTCTTGACTTTCTCATGTTCTACAAGGTGGTTGTGTACTTCAGAGGTATGTGTCAGTGTTTACAGACAGGAAACAATCGAAATTAACTTTCAAGAAGAATTGGGGTGATTCGTGCACTGAGAACTTTGAAATGCTTGGTATGCGCCACAGTGATTAGTGAAGAAAGCATGTTACCACAAAATGAAAGAGTTCGATTAATGGACAAAGGCAAGGAAGAATTAGGAATTAGAAACAGGAGGAGGAGGACTGAGCCACCTGCTTCAGCAGGAGTTCTGAAGAAAGAGGCTACAACCGAAGTAATCATTAAAGCTAACAAGTCAGTCCAAAGAATCTTGAGGATTCTGGCGAAGGGGGTGACTTTTGGTCTAGCAAGTCAGAGGATGAAGTAATTAATTATAAATAATTAGGATGTAATAAGCTAGCCAAGGCTGGAAAAACCATAGATATTTCTCCACACGAGAGAGTGGACAAATGTGACATTGCAATTATCTGAAGAGGAAGACGACTCCAGTGAGGTGAATTTGAATGTGTGAAGAGGAAACTAAGAATAAGACTAAGACAAGGAAACTGAGTTACAAGTCCAGAAAGTCCAGTGGTTATGTCTGTAGAAACATGTTAGAAAGCGCTAGAGATACTGAACAGTGATAATGAGGAATAGCTATGGGGCACGTTATTTGTTTCAACGATGAATAGCGGCATTAGTTACTGGAAGTAAGAGTGTTTAGGTTAGGAGTGCTGTACTGAAGCTTAAAGCCTGCAGTGTCAGTAGTAAACATCACATCAGTATTTCAAAGATCTCTCACACGCAGAGGCCAGTTTTCCAGAAGACAAATAGCCATGCTCCAACCATCCACCTGGAGGTGACCTAAGAGCCTCTCAAGGCCACAGGCTGCACAGACCTAATCTCTTCCACAAGACATATAATCGAAAATAGGCCCAGCTCTATCCTAATGTCAAGTGGTAATTACGGCAATGCTCAGGCCAGACTAGACCAGCCACTCTGCGGGAGTGTACTGTTCCAGGGCAGATTCCGGAAGGATTCCATCAGTCAGGATTCTCACTTGAGAGCCACCTCCAGGACACAGCTGCCATTCACGTTTGACTTCCGAAACTGCCAACTGTGGACTTAGCGTTTATCGCCTCCTCGCTGAAGAAGGTGGGGACTATGTCTCTGTAGCAGATTTTTGAACTTGTTAATATATTCATGTTTAAATTTCAAATGGCTACATGCTGTACTTATACAATTTTGCTCCTTATAGGACTTAAACTTTGTTCGTTCAGTTGCAATTTAACACTGAGCGTCTTATAGGACTTTGACTCCGCCACACACCGTCAGGAGGCTTGCGGAGTATGGATGTAGATGTAGATAAAGTGTTGTTTAATAAGCTTAGACTCAGTGACAGTCTAACCAGACTTCAGCCGCCAAAAGCATTATTGTTTTACTTCAAGTAGTGACGTATTTTATGTTTTGTTTGAATCCACATTGGACTAGACGTGCTGTAAGTCTTTGATAAATAAACTTGTTCAACCATTGCGATCTGAATACTTTTTGTGCTTCCGTCGGTAGTCATATTGTTTGACAACGATGTTTTGCATTCGTCATTCTCACACATATGCTCCGACCCAGGTAGTTAGTGCCTCCGTGTATTTTCCACTTGACACTACACTCCTTCTAAAGTTGCTTACAACATGGTGCAACTGGTGAATCCCTCTGCTCAGATGTTGATACTAGTCCAGAAGATGCCCTGCACCCATTATTTCCTGATCGAGCATCTGGTAACCATCTCCAGACTGACTCTGTAAATATCTTCCCACCTCTGTGAGATCGGCTCCATGGTTAAGGGTTTCTGGTCGGTGCCACCAGTTTTGAAGCTTTCCGACAGGAAGGCCAAACCATGGGAAAACTATATTGCACACATGGAGCAAAATTTCTAGCTCACAGCCTGTCAGGTGACAAGCAACACTCTCTTTGGGTTACATAGGCGCAGAAATTTATCACCTATTTACAACAACTAAATCCAGAACATATCCCAATGCCCTTCATACGTGAAGTTCAAGACAGGTTTTTTTTTTTTAATACATTGACTCTTAAGTGCACATGGCAGCGGGTCACCACGAGTATTTTTGCCTCATAAACTCGAAGGACAGCCATACGGAGAATGGATTGCCTGCCTACAGGGTTTGTCTCATGACTTCCGTTTTCAGAACAGTTACCCTGAGTGGAAGGCATCACATTCTGCTTCTTCGGTTAGAGATATGATTTTAATGCAAGCCCAGGCTGAACGGTCTCTTGAAACTCAAGGACCCATCTCCAGAATCTTGTCTTCCCATCATCAGGTCATTCAAACAATCTCTTCAGTCCTCAGCTATGCTACAGGATCCTCCACAAGTGTTTGTAATTCGTACAACATGTCGTCACAAACTCATTTATGGGCACCTGCCCGGTCGTACTTACAAAACTCAGGAAAAGTTGTGGCACCATGGCACCCTCTACAACGACATCCTTCCTGTAGTCAGAGTTCTATTATACATTACCAACACCAAAAGCGTTACTGGGTAGCAAGGTGTGCCTCTTGTGTAAGTCCAGGCATAAAGACGAAGTCTATCATTCAGCTTTGAAGACGTCAATGAACTGTGTCAAAATGGATCCTTCAGACATGGGGGCAGACAACATGGAAGAATTTTGCCCAGACATAGTATACATTCAATCAGTGTTCCCATGCTCTACAGAGAGTCACATTTATTGTCAAAATGAAAAATGTGCATCTTCATATTTTCGCGGCGCAAATACTGATCCATAAAATTTCGGGCGTGCAGCCGCATAAATTTGACTTCTTCTTCTAATATTTCGGCTGAATACCGTCCAGCCATCTTCAGAGTGAGCCGAGGTGACTGACGCTCCAGCACTTGCTCCGTCCTTTCAAAGCCGTGGACCGCACCACTGCGCATGCGGCCACAGACACACAAGGCGCCAGAGACGTTGATCGGCAACAAAGACGTAAGGCATAGGCATGAAAATAGATCTATGGCTGCGCAGTCGATCCACACGGTGATATCGATATATCACTGTTAGCTGCACCATTGCGACGTCTTTGTGATTTTATTAGAGAAATTTCCGGATTCCAAGATTTGTCCAAACTGAAGCCGCTATCTCTATTAATTAAATTCGTCGCCAAGCGAATTTCAATTGCTTCCTTCACTATTGAGTCCCAGATGGATGAAGTCGAGGCTAAAATTTCGACGTTATCGTACACCATAGTGCCCAGTGTCAATAAAATGCTCGGCCACAGCAGATTTATTAGGTTGTAAGAGCCGGGTGCACCTGCGGTGCTCTGTGCATCTCTTCTGGATAGTACGTGTTGTCTGTCCAATGTATGAAACCCCAGGCTTCCGAAACACCAAATCATCTTTAACGGAAGCCAGGAGTGCTGCTGTCTTTGGTGGAGGGCGAAAAATCACTTTCACTCCATGCTTACTGAGAATCCGTCCTATTATTGAGGAAAGGCTTCCCACGTATGGCAGAAAAGCCATCGATTTAAGTCTTTCCTTGTCTTCTTCTGATTTTATTATACCCACAGTTGGTTTCATTTGTAGCGCCTTATTTATCTGCTGTTGTGAGTACCCATTGACTTCATAAACTCTTCTCAGTTGTAAAAGCTCGTCCTCCAGACTGCTCTCGTCAGCAATGACATGTGCTCTGTGTACCAGAGTTCTGAGTACACTCATCGCCTGTGAAGGATGGTGGCAGCTATCTGCGCTTAAATATAAATCCATACGGATAGAAAAACGATCAGAAATGCCAAGAGAACTAAATGGAATGAGAAACTTAAAGAAGCAAACACAGCCTTCAAGAATCAAAAATTACGAGTCTTTTTCAGAGAAACGAAGAGTAGGATGAAAGGCTTCGTGGCAAAAGAACCCTTCGTAATAGGACAAGATGGCAAAAAATTGGCGAGAAAGAGGCGTGCGGGGAAATGGCTAGGTATTTTAGGGATTAGCTGAATGCAGAAGCAGCGGCAGTAAAGTGAACAGACTTACGCTCTAGGGACGAAAGTCAAGATAGTCTAGACAATGCACCCACCAGGGCAGAAGTAGCCGATGAAATTAAAAACCTCAAAAATAACGAGGCATCAGGCAGTGATGGTATCTGTGCTGGAGAGATAAAGTGGGGTGGACCTCAAATAGAAAGATTTACAATGTAATAATGGAAATCTGGAGAAATAATAAAATACCCATAGACTGGAAAGAAGCCATTATAATACCACTACACAAGAAAGGGAACAAGAAAGTACTGGATAACTACAGGGGCGTCTCTCTTAAACATAGGGTACAATGTTATGTCGATAATCATGCTAAACAGAGTTGAAGAACAACTGGCGCCGACAATAGCAGAATACCAGTGTAGCTTTTTTTTAAAAAAAAGGAGGAACTGCACAGAACAGATATTTGGAATAATAAGAATAATAGAACACAGACACAGAAAAGGAAAAAAAATAATAGTGACATTTGTGGACTTCCAAAAGGCCTACGATTTAGTTGACAGAAGTACTCTGCTTGATGTGTTAGAAGATAGAGGACTGGATGCTACAACACATGCATTAATAAAGCAAACGCGAAGCGACACTACTGTCAGGATCGGGCATCGCAGTACGCTTCGAAAAATAAAAACAGGAGTCCGGCAAGAGCATGGACTGTTGCCAATTTATTTAACCTTGTTTTGGACGAAGTAGTGCAACAGTGGAGACTAAATAGTAACACGAAGAGAAAAGGTGTGCAAATAGGGTACAAAGTCAAACATAATGCAACAGTGGACTACCTGACATTCACAGATGACACGGCAGTTTTAAATGAGACAGAAGAAGAGGCAAAGACACCACTGAAAAATCTAACCGAAACTGC
The DNA here is from genome assembly GCF_023864275.1 of Schistocerca cancellata. Classification (NCBI taxonomy): domain Eukaryota; kingdom Metazoa; phylum Arthropoda; class Insecta; order Orthoptera; family Acrididae; genus Schistocerca; species Schistocerca cancellata. Next base: position 732,816,831 of record NC_064626.1, read on the forward strand.
AGCAGCCGGCCGGAGTGACCGAGCGGTTCTAGGCGCTACAGTCTGGAGCCGCGCGACTGCTACGGTCGCAGGTTCGAATCCTGCCTCGGGCATGGATGTGTGTGATGTCCTTAGGTTAGTTAGGTTTAAGTAGTTCTAAATTCTAGGGGACTGATGAACTCAGAAGCTAAGTCCCATAGTGCTCAGAGCCATTTTTTTTTTTTGAAACTGCAGAAAAGGCCGGATTGAACATTGCATATAAGAAGACCAAGACATTGAACACTGAGTCTGACTGAAAGATAGATTTCCAAGTGGTTGAGAAAGTCGACAGTTTTCGTTATTTGGGAGAGAAGATAACTGGTGGCATACAGAGCAACAATAGCGCAGTAGACAGGGTATAGCTATTGCAGAAGCTTCGGTATGCTGTGAAAAAAACATAAGAAGTTTTAACGTCGTGCAGCCCCGTCAGCAAATGTGATAGTTAAACACATGGCAAGAAAAATCTGTCACGGAATGCCATATTGCGACATTACACAGCAACTGTAAGAAATGCTGTTCTGTATGCATCAGAAACGATCATACTCGGCACGAGAGCTTGTGTACAATTGGAGGAGCGGAAAATTTTGAGACATATGGAGCACCAAAAAAACATAGGGATATCTGGATACACAGAAAACGACAGGAACGATCAGAAAATATTGATCCCGTATCGAGCGAGATACGGAAGACGAGGTTACGATTTGTTGGGCACATCATGAGGATGGATGAGGAGAGGTTGACTGAGGAGATATGAAATACGGAAATGCATATCCTCCTATTTCCATCTATTGCACTGCAAATTTTTTCCTTATTTTGTTACCTGAAGATATAACATTTCTGTGTCTTTGTATATTGTAATTGTTTTACTATTTGTATATATTTATGCATTTATGTCGATGTATAATTGGTTTGTTTTGTGAATATTATTTGTATTTTTACGCTGGGTCTGGCCTAGGGAAAACTATGCTATCGAACGAATACATCGATAGGTCGTGTGGAGGACCAAAGTGTTTAGGATCTTTGGTAGTGTTAACTCTGTCGCGTGGAGCGCGGGCCGAGGGAGAGTTTGGCTGGGGTGGTGCAGTGGAGCAGGCGTGTTGTGTGACGCTTCCGCGAGTTGCCGCGCTTTCAGGGTTTGGCAGCATGTAATTGCGCTCGACTTGCTATGACAGTTTCTGACACGGTGTTGCGGACGGGAAGCATTAGCTGGCGCACATCAAGAGCCCGTTTTGCCTGGTGACCGTGTCGAGAAGAAGGCGCGCCAACATCCAGCTTCTGCAACAGCGACGGCCGACAATGAGTGACTGTCGCCACCTCCTCGATCGACGGCTTCAAACCTTCAATCAACCAACAAGAAGACTGGAAGCGCATAAAGTTTTAGAGCTGTATGGCAGACCTCAGCTTTTCAAACTGTTCCATTTTCATAACTAAATTACAGCAACGTAGCATGAACCTTTGTTGCTCATTGTCCCAATTGCATTACCAAGCAGGGTCCTTTCCTTTTCCAGAATGAATCCGAGTGTCGTTGAATTTCAAACGCCAGCATCATTCGATTTCACTGCTTTAATTTCAAAGTTCAGTTAAGGTATTCATAGCTGGCTACAATATTTAGATTACACAAGCAGAAATTAAGAGTGCGAGTTTTGTTACCGTATTTTAGCTTACCTGTGACTGCAGCTCAGCATGGTACATACTAAATTTTACTATTGTTAATTGTTCAGAATCATTTAATTCAAGTTCAAAGTTAAATCTCTTATTTCTGAATTGCGTGGATTCAAGTAGCTTTTGAAATGATTGTTGAGGTAGTCCAAGACTAACCGTATTTTACTGAATTTCGATGTGCTTCAGAAAGAAAGCTCACTACTAACTTCAGTCACTAAATTAACTTTCTATTTTCCGGTTTTATTTATTCTTTTGCTAAATTAAGTCAGAGTGTAGCGAAATTTATTACTTCTGACAAACTTTCAGTTTTCACACTACACGTGTCAACCTTCAGTTGCCACGCTTCTAGTGCTAATTATATGTGTAATAACCTTTCTTTTTCAGTTACTATAGTAATTGTCCATAGGACTGGCGACCGTAATTTCCCCCAAATCTCAAATATCTAATTACCGATAGTTAATTGTTAACATAGCGGCCACACATTTACTTTCTTTATTAACTTTGCCCCTTTTCAAAATTAATTTCCACCAGTTTCATTGGCATTTTTCCTTTCATTTAGATGTAACCCTTTCCTCCCTCTTTACCGACAGATTAACTTCGGTGACGATTGCTTTTCCCAAATTTCCATTAGGTACACGCGGTTTAATTTTTTACTGTCATTAAGGTCGATAAGAGAGGGGGAGGTTACAATGTCATATGGGAAACCGGGTGAAGGAAGTCAGAGATGACTGGAAGGCTGTAGGAATAAAAGAAAGGAATCTGCAGACAGTAGTAGAGGACAGGGAGAAGTATAAAGGGTAAAGGGTTGGCGGATGGTTACAGGTAGCCGGACACCAAAATCAAAGTTGTCTTGACAGAAGAATAAAGAAACAGAAGAAGCGAGAGAATGAAGAGGTATTGGGAAGAACGAAGATGTGCAAAACAAGCCACACATGGTCCTAAAGGATCCTAACGAATCAGAAGAAGAGTAAAATAAATAAAAACTGAAAAACGTCCTCCGAACAGGCTTCAGAAGGTACAAGGGTACTTATCAAGTAGCTCTTCAATTGGCCTCATTAGGGCTGAGTGCGCCCTGCTGGCCAACAGCGCTCGGCAGACCCAGATGATGACCCATCCAAATGCTAGCTAAGCCAGACAGCGCTTAACTTCAGTATTCTACAGGAACGAGGGCTACCACTGCAGCAGAGTTGTCTAATAATGAATGTTTAGGTACTTTAAATCGATATGTTGAAAATACTATGAGAGCACATTGTGTGCAACTAATTTTCCAAAAATATTTCAGAAAGCAGTTTCATTGCAAATGGATGTAGCTTGAAAGCTTCTTTAATTTATTTTCTAACATAAGTTTTCATTTTTCGGAATTAATGGTGGTGCGCTATTTTGCAAGATTTCAGATTTTTACGAAATTCGATCGTACAGTTTTCAAGAACGGTAATTGCATATCAACTTTTATACAAGAAACATTTTTTATGTATCACAGTTTCGAAGATATTCCCTCCAAACATATGCTAAATTGCCTATCTGAGTGTATTACGTACCCCCTAAAAGTTGAAACTGCACACAAACAAAAAAATTATTGCATTATTTTGTTCCCTATACACACCCGCCAAGTTTCATAAAGATCATTTACTGGCACTTCCCTTGTCAGTCACATTTGTGTACCCTTCGAGAATTGCTTGCCACCACAAAAGTAAGCATTAATGGAGAACTTAACCTATTACATTCGTTTCATACCCTACCCGTAACAACACTGATCGTGGCTCCATTCAACTAGTTGCGCCCTTTGCTAGATGTGGAGAATGCCAGAGCGCTTTCCAATGAGTGAAGGATGCACTGTTAAGTCGTTCCTGCAGTGGACGCAACTTCTTGTTGTTTGTTGTAGTGTTGTCACACCATGTGGACTCCACGGACAGCCTGAAAGCTTTCGTGCTAAATACATTGACAAACGCGTAGCACAGTTATAGTCAGTGGGAAAATACTAGTCACTGTGGAGTCACTAAGTTCAGACAATATTTATATAGACATTGTTGTTACTTGATTACAGACCACAGGCGTTTAATGGTCCTGATTGCATCCTCAGACACTGCCCCAGCTTGGACAGTGCAGAAGCTACAATGGTGGGTCCTACTGTTGTCTAATTACCAATATGAATCAACGAATTGGCCCACAGCACTGCTGACATACTTTCATGGCTACCAGTGGGCTCGAATGCCAAGTTTAATTAATCTGAAGACTCCCACTTCCACATAGTCTCAGGAGATGCACTTGTTGGAAGAATTCCCTGTGCAAAGGATTCCTGTACAGTGCTCCTTATTTGTAGATGATTTTGCCGTTTTCTGGTCCTTCCTCAGTGCTCCAACACCGAGCCGTCAGTTGCGCGTTCATTTTAATTGTTCATGTCATGTTTTTAATTTGCCTATCTTGCATATGAGGGACAAATTCTACATTTTAGAGACTCAGTGAGATTCCAGGACCTCATTCTTTACTCCACATTGTCATGGTTGCCACACCTGAGAGAAATGAAAGCTAGAGCCCTCAAGGCACTGTACATAGTGCCTTAGTCACAGCTCTTGGTGAGTGGACAGGACGCGTCTGCTCCAGTTTCATAGGGCTGTTGTGCGATGGCTGCTGGACTATGGGTGCACAGTGTATGGATCAGCTAAGCCTTCTTATTTGAGGATCACTGCCGCTGTCCACCATGAGGGGATTTGGCTGGCCACGTCTCTGTGTTGAGGTTGCGGAACAGCCACTCACCAGCTGGCGGCAGCTCCTCATAGTGTGTCAGCCATGTAAGTTCCTTGCTGCTCCAACTTCATCTGCCTACTGTACTGTTGGTCGTCTTCCTCTGGCAGGCCTTTTCTCCAACTGTCTACAAGCCACTATGCCATTTGGGATCCACATGCAGCATATGTTCGAGTCACTAGGTATGGAGCAAGTAAAACACCAAATCCAGGGTTTCAACGGCCTGCCGCCCTGGTCTCTGCAGAGGCCCAGCGTCGTTTTAGATTTAGTGGAGTACAGGAGAGACTGCCCTCCTGCTTCTGTTTTTAATTCTATATTTTCTGACGTTTTATATGAGCACCACAGCTACGTAGCTGTCTTTATGGATGGGTCTAAGCAAGGGGACTCGTTGGTTGCCTTGTTGTTTTTCCGAATCGTGTCATCAAGATCCGAACGCCTCTAGAATTTACGATCTTTAATGCAAAACTATATGCGCTCTTGCAGGCATTGGAGCAGACGTGACTTTCTTCGTTCTTCCAGTGCCAAATGTCTTGACTGTTTCGAATCTCTTAGTGCCGTTCACTCTCTAAAGTTTGTACCCGGCAGATAAACTAACCCAGAATATCGAAGTTGCCCTCCTCCAACTACAACAACTGGGGAGGAAGTGTCTTCCTGCTGGGTACCAGGGCACTTAGATGTCTAGCATCTAAGGAGGCGTGTCGTGATCCTCAGTTATGTCAATGTTCCACCCCCCTGCATGCTATCACCTCGCTGTTGAGGTACAAAGACATATGTCGATGGGAAGATGAGTGGCTGGAAGTGCCTGACAACAAGCTCCATGGAGTAAAGCCCACAACTAGGCTGCAGTGTACCTCCTTCCAGCCACATCGACGGGACGTGGTCCTCCTCACTCGTCTTCGCATAAGTCACAGCCCTATGATGCATGGCTTCTTGCTCTGGCGAAAGGACCCGCCAATGTGTGGCGCTTGTGGCGTACAGATCACTGTGAGGCACGTTTTATTGGATTTCGTTTTATTTTCCGACCAGCGAGCTGCGGCGGATTTGCCGACGGATCTGTAGTATGTTTTAGATAATACTCAAACAAATGTTTTAAAGTTTGTGAATTGTCCAATGTTTTCACCAATATTTTAGAGAAATGGTTTTAATATGTTCACAGTATGACTGGCTCTCCCGTATTTTATGTAAGTAGTAAGCCAATGACATTTTCCTGTGCTTTCCTTTTAGCTTCTTTTTCGTTTTACTTGTGTTTTAGTCTCCAATATAGCATTTTTTATTTTTTTCCTTTGTCGTAGCGTGTATGATCACATTTTAATAACTTCTCCACATTCCTTTTTTATTGTATGTAACGACGCTGATGATCTCGCCGTTGAGCGCCCGAAAGCACCACGCACACCTGAATTTTCGCCGAGTGGCGAGTAGAACAGCGTTGAACCCGGACTTGAGTGCTGTTCTGGACTTTGTTTGCAGTGGGTGGGCTCGTAGCTTTAAAGAAATCCGCCATGCCATGATGCGCCACTGCCTCCTGCTTCATACAGAAGTTTATGTTGCCAGCGTCGTGGGACCTTAGTCTCTAGAATGGGAAATACTCGAAGTATCACGTCAGGATCGTTGGGGCATAGCCTGCACCAAACAATTGCCCTAACGATTTACACATGGCTGAGTATGAACTCTCAGATACAGCAGAAGACTTCAGTGTGCTACCTATGCAGAGTGTCAGGTCACTCCCCCTCAGCGTTAGTTTGATTGACCCCACCCTATAGGGTGGCCCATTTTGGAATAGCAAGTGGCTATTGGCGGCGGACACTTGCAGTACGTTTCCTTTCATCGTCCCCAAGAACTTTGAAGAACTGCTAGAAGAAATTGTGTCTGCTGACGGAGTGCAGTTCACGTCAATAAGTTTGAACAGTTTTGCAGTGACAATGGAATATATCACATCCTCACAGGACCCTACCAAGTCAAAGAGTGCCGTGGAACGTTTTGTTAGACCCTACAAGATTCATACGTACATGTTATGAGCCACCGTTAAAGTAATTTTATCATTATACCACTCCTCACCAAGGGATGGCAAGCTGCTGGCAGAGCTTCTCCGTGAGCTGTCATAGAAGATTGCTAAACCTCACATGTCCGCCTCAGAAGATCCATGTTCCACCACCCACATCTAAATTTCAGTCTCTGCAACCTCTGCAACACGGAATATGGCAAGGGTCGCAGATGGGAACGTGGTGTAGTTTCTCATGTGCTCTCACTCTTCACCTGCACCACCTAGAGTCCCACAGGGCTGCACTGGTTGCATCAAACCAACTTAGGCCTGTTTCTTCTTGAGACTGTCACCCCCTTTTTATTCATAGACCCGGTTTAGGAAGAGAGCCTGCTGCAGCATACGTTAAAAGTGCAGTTGCCTCCTCCTACAGTGAGGTCGTCTGCCAGCAAGGATATTTTTGGAAGTCGACCTGGTGCCTCCCACAGCATTGTAGCCATGCTGGCACTCTACATTGCAGCCAGTGGAGAAGTAAAGTCTGGTCACCTGGACAGATGCCATAAATCTTCCTGTCACTATCTTTGGCTTCCCGACTGCGTCAATACCATCCTGCACCTATGGACACTGTCGTGCACCTTGTGGCTAGTTTTCCAGTTGCATTTTCAGCCACACTCCAGGCAAATGCTGTGTTGCTGACGAGTATTTCATGCTGACTGAGATCTCAGCTCCTGCCCCCCCCCCCCCCCGAATTTTTGTTGGCATTCTGTCTTCCTTCCCTTGTTATGCTCCACTTCCTTACACGATGATAGTGTGGAAGTCTGGGGCAATGACTCAGGTGCTGTCGAATATAAATTACTTCACGCCAGCAGTCGACAACTGTAGAGATACTGCATGCTAATGCAGTGTCATCGTTAGAGCCAATTAAGATGAGGCTTGAGCCAAGCCACCTGGAATTACTAGGCGCCATTGCAACTCAATCTACTATTAAATACAGCCACAGGAGATCATCAAGGGAGTTCTACTACTGCATTTAGTTGCTTTTTGGTGCAGTCACTGAGCCCTCATTCTCCCGATCTCATGTCAGTCCAGAGCAGAGATGGGAAATTGTTTTGGCTCATAGGCCATTTTATGGAAGCAGAGGTTAGCAGAGGCCCGCTTCTTTTAAAATGATTACATTCATCAGTTAACTTTGCATCTTAGAAAAGGTATAAACTATACCGTAGAAAGTAATAAATATCAATACAATAATATTTAAAACTAAACTTAACTCCTCCCGAACAGGCCAAGAAAGTCCAAAGGTACGGACCGGCCGCCAAATTATCCTCAACCCACGGGCGTCACTGGATGTGGATATGGAGGGGCATGTGGTCAGCACACCGCTCTCCCGGCCGTATGTCAGTTTCCGGGGCTGGAGCCGCTACTTCTCAGTCAAGCAGCTCCTCAGTTTGCCTCACAAGGGCTGAGTGCACCCTGCTTGCCAACAGCGCTCGGCAGACTGAATGGTCACCCATCCAAGTGCTAGCTCAGGCCGGCAGCGCTTAACTTCGGTGATTTGACGGGAACCTGTGTTACCACTGCGGCAAGGCCGTTGGACATACAATAATATAGTTTTATTCAGTTTATTTTGCTAATTTCAAATCATCTTCGTCTGTAAGCACATTCAATTTTAAAACCAATTTAATGAGACAAATATTCCTATCACACTTTTGCACAATTTTTTTGAAATTAGAAGTGAGATTGCTTGTTGAAATTCTCATCACAGCCCGCAAGTTAATGTCTGTCAAAGAGCATCAATATTTACTCTTGTTGATCTTCAAGCAAGAAAAACTTTGTCCACAGATATATGTGGACCCAAATATGGAGAATATTTTCCCAGCAAATTTCTTAATGTATGGAAATTCTTCACCTACCAAAGAATTGTGAAAGTCAACTAATGTCACAACATTAAACTTTTCTTCCACAGTGTCATCTGACTGTGCGTCAGTGCATTCTCACATCCTATATTTCATTACACAATCATGGGATATCTATCTCATTTGTGTCCAGAAATAAGAGGATTTAATTTTGCGATGCCCAGAATCTTCATAACACTTTGTCCAGGCATAACCACCTCACACTTTTGTGGTAAATTACGTCTTCATACCCTGCCCCCACATCCCCAAGAAGAGATCTGAACTGTTGATTGTGGAGTGCCCTGTTTCTGACTGTGTTCACGACACCATCAATAGGGTCTATCATTTGCCTTAAGTCCCAGTGCAACTTTACAAAGGTTCCCCTGACGCAAAATGCAATGAAAAGGCAAACACCACTGTCTGTGCCTTGTGCTTGTAAGTTCTTTCTTATAAACTTTGCCATACATAGATTTTTGCTTCTGAAAGCTCTGGCCCCATCTGTTGTAATGGTTATTATTTTGTTCCTGGACAAGCCACTTTTCTCCACACAATTCACAGTACACTCAAGCAAGTCCTGATCCTTAACTGATCCTAGACCAATTAATTTTCATTAATTCCATGGATAAAGATGAGTAATTAAGCAGTGTCTTCGTTATTTGCGCTCTCATCTATTGCCGAGGAATTCCATACAAAATCTTTTCTCATAGTCTTCAGCTGTTCTGTGAGATAATCACAAACTAAGTAAATGCGCTGCACTATAGTCTTTCTTGACAGTGAAATGCTATCATACTTGCTTGTAACATCAGGACATAATATGCTTGCACACTCTGCCATACACGGCTTAAAAAGCCTATCATCCAAAAAAGGCTTGTTGTGCATAGCGAGGTTATAGGCTACCCTAAAACTTGCTTCTGTAGCGATATTGTGAAGTGATGACTGCTCTGTAAATACTATTTGCTGCTTCTTCAGCTTTTTCACGTACTCAACAATTGTATTTTGTGTTCTTCCTTGGAAATTTTACATTAAAATTTGATTTTAATTTGGATTAATTGAAATCTGTCAATGAACGGTTATTGCATTCTGTAGCACTGCCATTCAATTTAATTCCTGCCATGAGCTTTGCAACTAGGATATGTGAACGCTCTGAGACTGCTGTTGATAATATATTTGCAGAAAAATCTAGAGGAAAAAGTCATATCACAAAACCAACAGTAAATGGGTATCTGATCATGACATTTAGCATCTTATGTTAAATTTTGAAACTTATCAGCATATAAAATCTATCAAAAGCTGAATTCAGAAGGATAATAGATCATTCAGAAATTGAAAATGTTAAGAGACTACTCAAAGATATGAACAGGATTGATGTTTACAATATTTCTGACTCAAATGGAAACTACAAATCATTCGTTAATAAAGTTACTTCTTCACTTGAAAATTGTTTTGCCCTAAGGGTAAGTGAAATCAAACAGAAGTCTAAAAATAAACCATGGATATAAAGGTATCATACGGGGCAAAAAGGGAACTGTATTTACTAACTGGGAACAGCTCTGATGTAATGCATTACGAATAATACTAAAAAATACTAAAGCAAGTAATCCAGAAATCTAAGCAGCTTTATTATGAGAAAAAGATAATGACATCAGATAACAAAATACAAACTATATGGGATATAGTGAAGACACAGTTGGGAAGGGAAGGAAGAGGAACAGATAGCTCTAAAAATACATGAGGCGCTGGTAAGAACTGCATGTAGTGTTGTAAACCCCCTAAAATAGTACTTTGTTTCTTTTACTAACAGCTTGGTGTTATCAGGTTGAGTAAACAGTGGAATGGAGTATCTGAGACCAGTGTCTGCAAATTTTGATATCGATAGCTAGGATGCCACGGCATAGCTGCCAGTTAAGTTGGTACTACTACAGACGCCTCTAGCAGGCGCTGTTCAGCGCTACGGGCACCACTGTAGATTCCGCCCCATTTGATCAAGAGCAGACGGCCAGAACACTTCGCTTTAGCTTTGCTCTACATACGACGGGTCTCAGCATCGCTTCTCATTGCAAGTTACATAACCATGTATTAACTTGTTTTTCTGCACCAGTAAACCACTTTTACTTACGTGGAGTACCGACGTATTTTTCCTGCTCCTGCTCCTACCCACGCGCCGCCTTCCAGGCGGGATACAAAACAAATAACTTCAGTAAAATAGAAATGACTCTCACATCTCCCAAAGAAGTAGCATCCATCATGCAATCCTAAAATTCAGAGTATTCCGGTGGTTATGATAAGATGTTCATGAAGTTAATAAGAGTGTTCGTGTTTGTGTTAGTTGAGTTGTATCTTAAGTTATTTGTGTAATCAATCTCTTATCCTTGGAACATTTCCAGATCGGCTACAACATGATAAAATTAAGCCTCTTTACAAGATGGGGCTAAAGAGATACTGTCAGACTATCGACAAGTTTCACTTTTGACAGCTTTTTCAAAAGTATTTGAAAAGTTTGTGTTTAAGCGTCTTTTAAACATCTGACTGCTAATAATATATTGTCCAAGTCACACACTCCGTGTTCCTTAAGGGTTCCGATACACGGGAGGCTATTTACACATACAGTGAGAATGTAATGAATTCTTTAGATAACAGATTCGATGCTATTGGAATTTTCTGTGGCCTGTCAAAAGTCTTCGACTATGTGACTCACAGAAATTTTCTTAAGTAAATTAGAATATTTTGGTGTCACTGGCACTGCTGCAAAATGGTTAGAGCCATACCTAACAGGAAACATAGGATGATGTTGTAAAATACCTGTAAAGCTAGCAATAAGTCTTCATCTGATTGAGAATTAATTACATGTGGTGTTCCTCAAAGTTTCATCTTGGACCTGTTGCTTTTTCCTTTTTACTTTAATGACTTCTCTTTTGTTACATTGCCAGATGCTAATTGTCTTGTTTTCAGGTGATACAAACATCGCAATAGATAACGAGTGAAATACAGGTTTAGAAATGGTTGTTAATCAAATTTTCACTGACATTAATAAATTATTTGAAGTTAATTCACCTCATTAAACTTTGAAAACTATATGCAGATTTTATTTCCAGCTTGAGAATAACATATGAAGACATTCAGAGAGGTTGACAGCATTAATTTCTGTGATTACAACTCAATGATAAACACAACACAATGTTGCTGCAGCACTTAAGCAAGTCTGAATTTGCAACGCTAATGACGTCAGATGTAGTAGATATAAATATGAAAAAACTTGCATATTTCGCTTGTTTCATTATGTTCTGTCATACAGTACTACATTCTGGGGTAACTTGTCAAATCGAGCAAAAACTTTTAGAGTGCAAAAGCGTGTAATAAGACTCATTTGTGATGTAAATTCAAGAACATCATGTAGGAACCTATTCAAGGAACTGGGTATTCTAAACACCACTTCTCAGGATATTCATTCCTTCATGAAATTTGTTGCAAATAATGTCTGCATTTCCAACTAATAGTTCAGTCCATAGTATCAATACTAAAAATAAGAACAATGTACATAAAGTCATAAAATCATGTATCTTGGTCCAAAAAGGTTCCAATACTCAGGAACACATATTTTCAATAAATTGCCAACAGTCATTAAAATTTGGTTTTAAACACAGTACAGTTTAAACAGAGTTTTAAAGACATTTTAGTAGGCAACTCCTTCTCTTCTATTCATGAATATCTTTGACAGGGATTGTTAGACCAACTTAAGTAAATATGTTTGTTAGATTTAAGTTTAGACAATCACAACAGTCAAGATTAGGTACTTTGTTTTGACACATTTATGAAAAGTGCATAACTGTGTTTCATTCTGATGTGGTATTAATTATGTAAATATTAACATTTCCAGTTTACTGCAATGTTTTCACATGTTTTGACAGTCTCCTGACAAATGGTTGGGGAACTGAGTATTATATTCAAATGTTCTACGTTTTCTATGTTACACTTTCTGGTATGTTCCACATCCATGAGAATCATATCATTCTTGGTCTATGAAGCGAAGACTGAATCTAATCTGTACCTCCAAATAATCATACAACACAAGTCTTATACAGTTTGCTTACATTGTATTTTGATTGTCAGGTACTTACGCCACTAGAAATGTCGATGTATTTTATATTATTCTTGTTGCTTAGTGTGATGAATTATGTGGTAGGTTATGTTTATAATCGAAAGAATAATTTAGTATTGTATTCGTTCATGTAGCAATTAGCTGTAAATTGATTTCGAGTATATGTGGATCTTGAACACAAGCTGAGTGCAAATGTGAGTCAAGATATTGCCTTCAGTAAAAACATTGTAAAAATAATTAGTATATGTATGGATTATGATATTACTACATATTCCTCAAATAAATATATCCTTGGACCAACATACATATCAGTGAGTGTGAGGAGACTTCTGGATATGGATGTTTACGTATTTTCATCGTGTCACCAGGTCACCCTTTCCCACCCATTACATGAAACTTATTTCATGAGCGTAAAACAGAAAAAAATAGTACTTACATACTACCAAAAATGTCTTTGGTGGATTTGTGCTACATTTTTTTATTTCATTAGCATCCTTTCTGAAGATGACGAGGTGGTGATGTTAGACAGTTTATCCCCAAACTATCATGTAACATATCTTATACTGTAAGATGTACACTTGACAGCAAAAAAAGGGGTCACTGCCGAATGCAACCAATATAACGTAGCTATGTTGCAGGTCCTCTAAACACCAAAACCCCGTGGGGTACAATCGTTTGACTACACACAATAGGTACCGCAAGAGACTACTAAGAGACCAAAGGTCTTTATGGCAGTCAGTCTAAGCGTCAACAAATATCGTCATACAAAACATATTAGAAAACATGTTCTTAGCAATGAGACACCCCATAACACTCATAAACTAACCTTAATTACAACAAGTGACATTCCAAAAGTTCTGAGAAAACGGAATATTTTACATATATCGTACAGTAATCCTTAGTCAAAATTAAATACTTGAGACAATATATGGAGTTACAAAGCTGTACGGCAATTGGAAAAAAAGTGTTTCGCTCTCTAAAAGGTTTTCCATCCACGTGCTGAAGGTCGCTCAACGGCGAGTGGCTCTGGAAACTGGATATTGGACGAACCAGTAGAAAAACGCGATTAACGGCAACAAGCACTCTAAGGAAATCTCAACATTAACAGCGAATCACCAGTAATATCATTGTTTTCGTAACACATCAACAGGTACGTGTACACAAATTTGAACTTTAAATGACGTGACCAACGTCGTCGTTCTGGACCTGGATTCAAACCCAGCACCTATAGCCACTGCTAACTAAGTTAAGCTTTGTTTGTGCCTTATTGAGACCGGATCACTAGGCATAAAGAGACGTGAAGTATAGGCGTTTGCACCAGTATCATTTATCAATTCAGATCCTGAAAATAAATGACGAAAATGTTTGTACTGATCTGGGAATCCTGACATAACAGTTACCGTCCTGGGAACTACCCCCAACGACGTTTAATATTGTGTCATTGACAAGGAACAAGGTATGCTCATGTTTAAAATTGAAATGCCACTATATAAAGCTTGTTACAGGGATGCGAACCCAGCACCTAATCGGATTGTTAACGAAGTACAGTCATGCTCAAAAGTATCCGAACGACCTGGATTGCATTTCGCCTGATTCCCATGCAACCCACATAACGCAGCTGTCTAGCAAGTCCTCTAACCACTCCTTGATACAGTCGTTTGACTATTGAAAATGGTTCCAACAAGTCACCACTAGAAAACACTGCTCTGTATCGCAATAACTCAGGACGTAAAGTAATACCACGATACTACAAATATCAGGGAACACCTCATCACAGATAAGACTGTCCTTAAGGCTTGTAAGCTCACATTTATTGCAATAACTGACATACCTTAAATGTTAGCACTCTCATTATTACGTCAGATAGGTAATGTACGTAGTACGTTCGTCGTATTCATGATTTCCTCTTCAAAGTAACATACCATACTTGTTATTTAACACAAAACGTCATTAAAAATTTACGTTATTCACGAGCACCTAGTTGCGAATACGTATGAACTTCAAATGACACGACGAACCGACTCGTTCTGTGTATGGATTCAAATCCAGGTCATGCGGACTAAGATTTCGTGACTAACGGAAATTATCAGTCATTTCTGATTAGGCATAAAGAGAGTGATATACCTCGATTTTAGACAGTATCAGCTAACAAATATCAGCTTTAAATTACATAACGTAAACATTTTTAAAGGCCGCGAATTTCTACCCAGCATCTATCTGTTAACGAACTACGAGAGATGTTAAATATTGCTGCTTCACAAGTAACTTACTTGAAATGTAGTGAGGTAAAGCTTTGTGTTGGACAGTGATTCGAACCCAGAACCTAATCGGATTGTTATCGAAGCACAATCAACTTTGACATATCGGATTTTCTCGGCAGTAGCTAGATGTATTAAATGAAATGACGAGACGAAACATTAATTTTTCCATTCCATAACTCCAACCCGGCACGTATCGCTGTTATATTCTAGAGAAAAGGAACGTTAATTATGGGTTTGTTACACAAGCAGCGACATGTGAGCATGTTTGAACTAGAAATAATGTGACGAAGTGTTCAGTGCTGACTGAGAATCGAACCTCAAACATATCGTTGTTGACTACACACAAAGAGACGACACTTACGAGTTTTTCTCCACCAGCAGCTCGGAATAACATCCTTGGACTTACAGTGATCTCGCAAATAGTTCTGTGTCTCACTGGGAGTCAAAAACGTCAGATATCGTTAGTGTTGACAACGAATGAAAATGCATTAAAAATAAAAATTATTATACACCAGAAGTTAGGTGTTCTCATACTAGAGCTTGATAATACATAGTGAAAAGTTTAGTGCTGGGCCAGGATTCCAACCCATTCATGCGCAATATGTGGAGATGTTTAGGAATCTGCAGTTTTGAACAAACAACAAGTTGTAGTCGAGCTGAATTGTCACGAAGGGATCTAATTCCGCGTTAAGCGCGGTCTGAGTTGCATTCCCAGTTCAGAACCAATTTTATCGACATACAGAAGCTCAAATAAAAAACGGAATAAGTGTCCTGCGACCATACACAGGGTTTGTTTCATCACTAGAAATAAATAACTATTATAAGAAAGGTTACTAGTGATAGAGTTTCTACATGTCGCCACTCCTCACTTTATTGTTTTTCCACCTAACGTCTACTTGGTAGAGAAGGAATATCATGTTTAATGTGATTTTCAGACCACAATGCCATTATACCTTCTTCTCTTGGCGTAGCCAGAAGAGAATAGAATCTGCCTCTCCCTATAAAAAATCATCGGCAGAATTTTGAATCGAACCGACACCATCATCATATGAAACCATCATCAGTCCAACAGACCACCAAACCCTCTTCTCTACGACTCATTTCTCTATCATAACACCGCTGCTGCACACAAGATGAGAATTCCGACACACAGGCACCCTGTAGTGGTTTGCAGGATGTTCAGTCCATTCATTTACTTGGTTGACCGAATCGCTATGAACTAGTTGCCTTGGCTACTCAGTGCATACATTCGACTCTATTTTGTAATCACCGAAATAAAATAACGTAACTGCCACCTACACAGAACTGCCAACAGTGTAGGATGCAGAAATTAAAGTAGGAAGTGTTGCTTTCCATTTGGGCTACTCTATTGCGCTATCTGTTTGTTGAAACCATCGTGCAGTGCAAAAGAAATGCTGTAAATGTCTGTCTCTCAGAAGTCTATATCCGGCCATATGCATTATCTCACAGCACTGTGGAATGCCGAAGTTCTGGAGGAACTGTTATTCATTTCCAGAGGTGCTGTAGCTATGTCACTGGTAGTAGCGTAACGCGAAGTGTCGCGCACTATTGATAAGACGTCGCGTGTTCTATTACATTCGCTACTACATTTTTTTAAAACGCAATTCTTCTGTCTGCTGAATATATCAATTTAATGGAAGTCTGAACATAATTCTCTTCACTTCTCAACCCAAAATAGTCGCATGTGGAAAAAAAGGCTAACTTCTGCGTCATTTTGTTCTTCTCAGGTTTAATAGACGGCCAGGCAGCAGATGCGCTCAAAGCTTTTGCATTATGTATGGGGAGAGCGCATCGTGCCAAAATAGTCAGAAAAGTATTTTCTACATTAGCTGTCGTCTGGTAGTGGCATTTTATTCTTCTTCAAACCTTGTTTGACAGCTTTAACTCAGAACGAGTTTTCTACATGCATGTAATCAATAAACTGCATGTGCATTGTGAGACTGTTGTAGATAACATAAGAGAATTCGCATATATCGTTGATGATTAATTTCACCCTCATGTTTAGTATTGTTTTAACAACACTAAAAGAACCCTTACGAAAACTGTGCACTGTATTGTAAGAAATGAAATAAATCTACCCACGATAACCTTACGACGAAAGTCTGTTTTAACAAAACTGCGTATCTGTACAGAAGCGTGCCTCTATCTGCACGAATTAGTAAAACACTATTCACTTAGATTTCGATTGGGTCTGTGTTTAAATGGTATGCTGTGTCATACTCAACAGGTTGCAAACGTGGCATTTCATAAATAAAGTTACGAATTCCTAGAAACCCAAAATTTGCTTGTCAGCAGCGGAAAGAGGCGTTACCTGTTGTGCAGCATTGTAAGTTTTTCACCATTGCCCTATGAGTTGAAAGTACTTTCTTACGATTTGCTTATCGATGTTTCATCTGACTGCTTGCAGCTCTTACACAGAAGGGATAAAAACGTTACATTCAGCGAGGCTGGAACCGCGAACCATAACAGGCGCGTTTTCACAGGTCAGCACGTCACCACAGAGCTAGGGGATAGATATGATTTGCGCCATCCTCTTACGAGGTCAATAGTGGTTAGAACTCGTAAACCGCTATTTACAGGACGAGATTAGTTGCGATTGCCACGTTCAATGACTTTGCTGGGCTGAAAACCGTAAATTTACAATCTTCTGTTACACCTCAAGCGATAACAACTCAGGTTATTCAATGGAAATGACACGAAAAATCAAGTGAACTTTGAGGCTTAATTCCGTGAACACCAGGAAGTAACTCGTCGATCACAGAGTTGCCAAACATACCTTGCGTTGTTGCCAAATCTCAGTTACATTACCAGCACGAAGGAGAGGAACCGATGTGATCCCACTTCGGGCTGGGAAGTGACCATAGCTGGCGCCTTAAACACGCGGCTGCTACGGCCTGGAATACGTAATGCGTCTGATTCGCATTTCTGTAACTAAGTTTAGGGACTGGAACCTAGTTGCTAATAATACTCAGAACTGACTGCTACTAAGCATCATAAATCAGTAACTCTCATAGTTGTTTTTATATTTCTTTCGTAACTGTACTCAAAACTAAGAAACTATTCACGGACGTTTTCGTGACTCGCCGATAGTCGAGCACAACAAACAAATAAAAATAAAAAAGAATGTGTGTGTGTGTGAGAGAGAGAGAGAGGGGGGGGGGGGGTAAAAATTTTTGTAATGAAATTGAATATTGGTATGTAAAGAAATCTTTCATTAAAATAACTCGTTCCACATCATTACGAAATGTCGTATTCATGATCTATGGAACAAGTATTAATCTAATCTAATCTAATCATATCATATTGCTGACTATCCATGAAGAGTCATGAAGTACCGAAATTTTCGCCTATATCAGTAACCAAATCTAAACTTGAAAATAAAAGACGACAGTTTTTGTAATAAATCGGGACTCCTATCAAGACCCTTTCCTCCCTGTTAACTAACCATGAAAGATGTCTGATATACCTCAATTCAGAAGTAACGAAGTGTGTATGAATTTAAACATGAAGCGCATGATGTGAAGCTCTGCGACGGAGATACGAACCCAAGACCTAATCGGATTGTTAACTAAGTAAAATCAAATGTCACGTATCGGTTTGTCTTGCCAGCTACAAGGTGTTTAATCTAAAATAAGGACACAAATTTTTGTGCTGAGCGACAATCGAACCGCATTCCTATCGTTCTTCTTTATTGTCCACGAATATTGCTTAAGTATCAATTGCTTACTCACCAACAGTAAGATGTGTGCGTGTTTGTTCAGAAATTGTCGCCAACATGAACAGACATAAAAAATGGACGTTAATTTTCACTAGCAGGCCGGTGTGCACGTGATAGGGCTTGAAATGAAATTATGAATATTTTTGTACTGGACCAGGATTCGGACCCACATATTTACCTTTGGAGGAGACCTAGAGAAGACTGCAGTCTTGGGAAAAGGAATGAAATGATTGAACTATACTGTTCCGAGAGATTCAGGTCCTCGAAAGAGGAGATACGCATTCGAATCACAGTCCAGCACCAAATGTTTCAACGTCTCTAGTTCAATCAAGTACAAGTAAAATAAGAGCCCTGTTCCTTTAGGCGGCTATCAGTTCATAAAATAAAATAAAATTTTCTAATGTAAGTAAGTTTACTGGTGACAGTATTTCTGTTTACTCTGACCTCCACCTATGTCATTTTCCAACGTAAACCGGCTCTGCCCAGTTTGGAATGAAGGAACGTGATGTTTAATGCGGATTCTGGATTATAACAGCTTTCTCTTGAGGTTACCAGAGGTAAAGTAAATCTGTTTCTGCCTCTTAAAAGTAAATGCCTGAACCCACGCATTGCACTTGCGATAGTTCGTTTCACCAGACCACTGTGGTCACATTTCCCAGCCCCAGGAGTGTGCTGTAATGGATGATGTGCTTAGCTCACTAAACTAGTCACGGTGGAAAAAACGCGAGTCTGTTAAATGGTTAAGTAGAAGCAAGCTTCTGACGTGGATATAATGCTATTCTCATGTCAGCAGGATGTAAAGACTCTTCTAGGCGTCATAGCCTCGATTTGAAGCCATTTTGAAATTTTCACTAATTCAGGTAATTTCTTAATTCCAGAAAATCTACTGTGAAGTGTGAAGTTACCGGATAATTCGATTATCACCGTCATTATTACTATCATTTTCTTCATACCGCTGCTGGAACACATGTGCTTGAAGATCATTTAAGTCCTTTTGGTCATTATAGAAGTAGTTGCCCAAGAACAAGTTCTTTCCCTGTCTACGGAATCCTTTCCATGTTAATATCGAACATCAGCAATTACTCGTAGACCACATTAAAACTAAAGTAATTGATGAAGACGTTACTTGATAACGAAAACGCGCTGCCTTTCTTCATTTACTTGCGGCTAGAAATGGCTGTCCAATACTGCCAAACCAAAAGCCAAGGGATCTTATTGCCTTCCAATATACGTCGCTGTCGGTTCTTCCATATGATTTGGTCGACGTGACCTGTTTCAAGTTGTGTATGACACAGAATGTTTTAGAAAATCAATTATTTGCAATAAACAGAAAGATTTTCATTCTAAGCTATCCAAGTCCAAAATTTTCGCAATATTAGTTCAAATTTAATATTCGCTTCCATAATGTAAGGAAAGTATTTCACAGTTGCAAAACCCGCATCCGACTCGTGAAGACTGTTTGCCAGTGTTCTTTCTCACCGGAAAATATGCAATTCACTCATTGGGCTCCATAAGTAGACTGTAACAGTAATTTCTGTGTATGCAATGCATACGGATTGTAGAATTTAGTGGTGCTCTCTCTTCCACTTCTGTGTACAATATGCCTGAACTAAACGGGCCCTTTATCATCACAGGCCCTGGGCGGTGCAACATCATATTGACAACAGTAATGTACTTTACTGACAACCTCATTGTTTGTTTTACCCTATTTTGTAATCATTTAAATAAAACAACACGACCTTCGAGTGGGGGACATTTCGTACCCCTTTTCCTTCTGTGAAATTTGTCAGTAAGCTTTTTGCCTTCGAACCAGCGAAATGCGGCAGAGTACGGCTGGTAAACGATTTACAAACCACGATTTAGTGCCGTTAACACGATTTCTTTAAACATTGGCGTAGCTGAAGGAATTTAGTTTCGTCTTAAATCGTCTTATGCAACAACGTTCACAGATATCTGAAATAGGAAAAGCTCTTTATCCAGGTACGAAGGTTGTAACACAAACTTCCCAAACTTCCCACAGTTTGTGTCAGGTTGATCTTTTCGTCTGATAGCACTGCGTAAGTATTTTGTGGAAGAGGTATTAAAGTAGTGTTCCTGTAGCTGTGGCAATCATTGGTAGAAAACGAGTTTCACACCAATGGGTACAGTACTGATAAATATTCAAAATGATTATCAACCTAAGTCTGCGTTCATCCACAAACAGAGGCGTATTTGTAATATTGAAGATAGACTAGGTATCCTTGTCTTCCTTGAGTGGGCATTGGAAGGCGTTTACACACACGTATACGAGGGTAATCCCAAAGGTAAGGTCTCCTAAGGGACACGCATGTTCCAACGCAGGCACAGACGAGAGATCCTTAATTTTAATGACAAGCAGAAACCACAGTGTTGGCAGCATGGTGGCAAGGTGATAAAGAGCAAGACTATGGATACGAAGATCTCAGGTTCCATCCCTCACCAGTTCCACGATTTTTATGTGCCGTTTTACACTTATTTCCCCTGGGGCAGTGTTTGTTGATGTGAAAAATGCCGAGTTGCACTGTGGTCCGAAAGCCATGTAAAACTGTAGGTTCCCCTATTAACTGGCTAGGTAAGTCAACTCAAAGGTCGGATGAAAGCAACAGCATACCACCTCCAACAAGTCCATGCCTATTAAAGCACTGTGGTGTTCAAACACTCTTGCGACTGATGGCTGCTTTACTTTCTATGGGTTCCAAATCTAATGATCTTCGGGTTATTAACATTTTTGTGTTTTCATGCTGTAGCTTTGATACCAGTAAACCTAAGTAACCGACCTAGCACTGTCACCGTTCGAGTTGTCAAGGTGGTAGACAACGATGCTGTCGACCCCAGTTACAATTTTGGTCATGGCTATGTTTCAGTAGAATACCTCTATGGGCCTTTCTGCGTATTTCAAGGTATACTTTTATACACTTGGTACGCTTCCAAATTGATATCTGATAGAGCTGTATTTAGCAACATGAATCAGATATGTTTTCCGTGCAATATATCGGACAACACGTCAGTGCAGCGAGATTTCGTTTATGAGTTTATAAAGGCACATTTGCATGCCGAGCGTGAGTTTCCTCGGAAACGCGAAATATTAATTAAATAAATAATCAGTGACAAATAAATAAAGCCTATGGCACACAACTGCAGCGCTGTGTCGCTGATAAAACAAAAGCACAATTACGTTACTCTTATGTTTGATTAAGAAAAGAGAGAGCTCTGGTAGAAGTGGTGCGAGAAGCATGTATTTTATTCTATTGTCTGGCACACGGCCATATTTCATGTTATAGAAGAATACTGCGAGTTGCAACCAGACTAGGCACTCGATTCTGTAAAGAAT
The DNA here is from genome assembly GCF_023864275.1 of Schistocerca cancellata. Taxonomy (NCBI): domain Eukaryota; kingdom Metazoa; phylum Arthropoda; class Insecta; order Orthoptera; family Acrididae; genus Schistocerca; species Schistocerca cancellata. The sequence continues at coordinate 732,838,568 of NC_064626.1, forward strand.
TTATATTTATAAAAGTAAGTAGGATTATGAACTGTAGGCTTATTCATTGAATATATCTGATTTAACTAACTGTGTAACTTTTTATGTTTAGTAGACAATCACCTCTGTACGACGTATTGGCATGGCTGGCAAATTATTGAAATATTGAGATTTAGATTATGAGTCCGCACCTACCGCAGCAGTCTTTGGAAACGATTTATTTACGAAGTCCGATTATTTCAGTTTTATTTCACGGTCAACTACGAGTAACATTGCCTTTACGAGAAAGCCATTGTCAAGCGTCTGATACCGAATAATTAAACGTCCACGTTCCAGATAAGCAAATATTAATTACAATTACAATCACAATCACCATCATACAGATAGAAAAATTAATATTCAAATAATATTTTTTATTTTATTTATTTTATATTGGCGACTGCGTGTCGGACTTGTTATTTTGTCATTTGTTACATTGTTCTCTTTGTTTCATGTGAAAAATCAACTTTCTGGTCCTGGACGTGAATGTATGAGAGATAACAAAAAATCTGAAGATATTTTCCAATTCTAAAATTTTGCGGGAAGACGCAATGAAACTTCCAGCAAAATAAGGTAAGACGCAGCATCTTTGCATTAGCAGGCTTGACCAGACGTATAATTCAGTGTATTAGCTTTTCAGTAGATTCTGTAGTGTTTCTTTCGTGCATAACAGTTTTCAGTGATAAATTTCATTCTCAGTACTTTTCCTTAAACAATAACGTATGCAACAATACCAATACACGAGTGTACAATATGGCCGACTTCTGTACGATACGTAGTAACATGAACAGCAGCCATTACCAATAATCTCAAATTCAGTTTATATTTTTAAATTAACAGACAGCCATTGTTGCTACGAGCGATTCATGCTCAACTGCATTTTATTTTAAAATCAGTGTCAAATATTTTCTTGAAACATATATCACGTGTGGCATGGTAATAACTAGAAATCAATACGCAAAAATGGAACAGCAAAGACGTACTATTCAGACGCAATCCGACTCGGACGAGAGACAAATGTTAGAAAATGACTTTACGACAGCAACCGGTAGTGACGATTTATCAAACATTGACGCAAGTGTTGACGGAAATTTTGGCAATAGGCCGTCCACTACAAAAATTTCAAAGTCTCAGTCAGAGCCCATGTTGATGCATGACGTCACGTCTAATGACGCGATGGGGGCACAGACCTTGCAAACAGTAAACATTGCCGACATGTTACAAATGGTACTGAAACAAAACGCCGAAAACATGGCAACCTTACAGACACAAAATGACGCAATTAAATCTGACCTCATAGCACTCAAGGCAGGTAATGACACTTTATGTAAACGTGTGGAACTTATAGAGGCCACACTGACCAAACAGATGACTGAACTCAGTACTAAATTTTCCCAGCTTAATACGAGACAAGAAAAGACTACAACTGACGTAGCACTTTTACAGACACAAGTAAAAAACCTTAATGTCACGTGTGAAGTTCTTACTGAACAAATTCAAACATATCCTTCAGTACATGACAACCTTGAAAAACGAATTACTGACGTACAGAATAAATTTGACAATGTTGAACAACACCTGACTGACATCTTACAATCTGATGCCACAGCTCATTTTCAAAATATTAATAAAGAATTTCATGATTGGGTAGTGAACAAAGACAAACATTTTGATAGATGCTTACGTGAAAATTTACCAACAATTGTGCACGACTCCGTAGCGCAATACATTACTAATAACAAACAGCTGATCAGTGACGCAGTACAATCCGTCACTGCACCCATGAGACAATTCACCGATCGACCACAGTCTGAATGTAACGAAAATATCAGTCAAAATGCACAGTTCAGGAACCAATATACATTCGAGTATGACACACACATACCGCACACGACAAACACACAAAAACAAAACACACCACGACTACAACACATACCACGATGTACAAACACAAACACAAGCTATTATCATGGTAAACCACAGCAACATTATCGTAATTACTCGCCAGCTGAACATACCAGTAATTACAGTGGAATAAATTCATATCACAATGCGAAGGAAGAAGAAAGCTTAATGAAACACAGGCAATTTCAGATTTTTATCCCAGAAAAACGAACCATTCATCCGGTGATTTTTCTTAAATCTTTTAGTAACGCATTTCCACGCACTTGGAGTGACCGGAAAAAGATTTCATATATTGTCGGTTACATCCAAGGCGATGCAGCTGTCTGGGCATACAGTCAAGCTGACGTATGTACCACGTACAGTGAGTTTGAGCGTGCTTTTCTGAACAAATTCTGGTCGCAATCCGTCCAGGAGCGACTCAGAAGACAAATTTTAGAACCTGAAACTTTTAACAGTAAAAATGGCAACTTACGCAGATATTTTGAAAAATACTTGAACATGGGACACTTTTTAGACGAACCAGTCGCAACGCGTGATATACTCCGTGCGTTGAAGGCCAAATTGCCTTTCAACATTAAAGAAAAACTCCTACATATTCCGGATGACGATTCAGATTATTTCTTAACAGCCTTAGATTCGGTTGACATGTTACTTGAATATCAGCGCTTCGCGCGGCAAAACAACAGCCACAATGTTTACACTAGTGGTATGCAAAACATGCAGGCTTGCCAACTCAATTCTGGCGCGCCCACAGTTGGATACGCGGTACAGCAAAAACAGCAAACTCACATGCCGTTTCAATACGAAAATCAAAATCAACACGCGTATTCCAATACAAACAATAGTTACAACAGTAATAACACTTCATGCGGCAATCCATACAAAAGGCACCGCGGTAATAACTACAACGGTAACAACGGATACAAAGGCAACAACAAAAACACAAACAGAAATTGAAATAATAATAACTACGAGCCAAGACAGCATCAAGGTTGGACTCGTAACGATCAGTACTTCCATTCAAACTCTGCTTTACCACAGCAGCCACCAGGACAAAATTGGAGCATACCTTTCGACCGACAGGTAAGTTATAATGCGCAACAGCAACAACAACCGCAAAAGTTTGGAGATCATAATAGGCAATATCCGAATGTGAATATAATAGAAATGACACCTGATGCACAACCTCAATCTGTGTCAGTACCTAGTACAAATGCTAATCCGACAAACTAGAAACAGTCACTTCTATGCCCCAGGTCGTGGCTGAAGAATTCTTGCGGGGCGACTGCAATGTTAATCAGTTATTTGACACCACAATTGAACAACAAAATATTGATATGTCTAATAATACTAAACAAAAACTACCTGTTTTATTTATAAGATACAACTACAATAACAATATATCAGATGAACTTTTACAAGACAGTACACAATGTCGTTCAAACACAAATGAAATTGTTTTAGCATCTACTACTGGTGTAGTAGGTGGGATTCCAACTACTATTATCCTAGATACAGGTGCAGCTGTGAGCGTTTTGTCTTTTAATTTCTATAAAAAGATGTGTGAATTGGAACCTGTGCCTGAGTTTCCTGCCCAAAACTGTAAAATAACTACTGCACTAGGTAATAAGTCATGTAGGGTTACGAAGCAAGTTTTTGTAAACATTAAAATAGGTAATGGAACCGTACAATGGCTATTCCTGGTTGTACAAAACCTTGTGACAAATTGCATATTAGGAATAGATATTATGAGCGAGAAGGACTCTATTATAGACTTCTCCAAAGGTAAATGTATTTTAAATGATAAAGGCAGTGTAATTATTATTGATTTGGACAGGAGAACTCTAAAGCATGACAAACACTGTACAGGGTACAAGGTTCAGTTAGTACTTGACAATGACATTCAAGATATGCAAACACACTCATCTGACACAGAGCTAATGGACTTGAAAACATTGCTTGATCATAAGATAAGTGAAGCTACAGCTCTCAGTGTACATGAACGTATAAAACTACAGGAAGTGTTATCCAAATATTTACAAGTTTTTACCAAACGATTAGGTGTTATCAACACGTATGTGTACAAGATTGAAGTTAAGCCTCACAAGATCTTCTACCACAAGACATATAACGTACCGTTATCTCAACGACCTGCTGTGTGCCAAGAATTAAAACAAATGTTAGACTGGAAGGTCATTGAACCATCCACCTCACCTTATTGTAGTCCTCTACTTGTTGTCAAAAAATCAAATGGAAGCATTAGGTTAGTGTTAGACGCACGAGCAATTAATGAAATAATTTTACCGGTTCATACAAAACCCGAAAATTTAGAAGAGCAATTACAGAAATTTCTAGATGCAAAATATTTTTCCACAATAGATCTCGCTAATTCGTTTTGGCAGGTGGGTATCACTCCTGATTCACGGAAATATACTGCATTTATGTTCGGGGGGCGAACCTATCAGTTTTGTGTTCTACCTTTCGGACTGAATGTCAGCTCTGGGGTATTCATTACAGCCCTGGATACCATGCTTGGCGACGATTTAGTTGAGACAGTCACACACTATGTAGATGATATACTGATAGCTACACAGTCTTGGAAGGAACACGTTGGTACACTTCAAAGAATTTTAGAAAAATACGCACACCGAGATCTTAGAGCATTTCATGCTGAATAATGTCAAAGTCATACCCATCAAAATATTGCTAAGCAACTCGAAAAACTCTGTTGTTACAACACAGATAATAAGTAGTGTAGAAATTTTCATTTCACCGGTTCCAGAGTCGCAGTTGAAGGCAGAAGAACTCTTCTTTCAGCGCGCGCCACCACCTGGAAGACGGAATATCAAAATAAAATTTATGATTACGTAGCAGTGAATGATATATTAATTTTTCACGGAACATTTGTTATTGTAGGTACCACTGACTTGGTATGACACCTGACGAACCGACAGACGTCATCTGTGAAGCGATCTTTTACTTTGAGAAATAGATTAGACGCACATCTCTCAACACGAAAAGCATCTATCAGTAGTCAAGGCCACACAGACACTCTACACACACTCACAAAACGCGAGGAATCGAACATTTTTTCTCTCTTACTATTTTGAATATTTATTGAGTAGTGAAAACGCCTGGTCTTGCCTACTGATGTAATGAATGTTGTGTCTAACCTATCTTAATTTCAGATGACATCACGTGACACAATGTAATAACCTATAGCTATGTAATGATGATGCAAACATGTTTATGTGCAACTGTATTATGTTTATGCTAAGAAAATATGTGACGTGTGTATGTATAATTACTTATTTTTTTAACTGATGTATCATGTAACTGTTACTATGTAAAAATTTGAACAAAACGAGTGCCAAAAAGACATTGCATAGTAAACCTCTGTTCACGGACATTAACGAACATTACTAACTCTGCAACTACGCAGAAACCTATGTAAAAAAAAAAAAAAAAACGGTTAATGCCATTCATTATGCAGCGTATCTATGTAAACGCGATGAATGATTTCTTTGATTAATAACTACGAACATTTAGGTGAGCTATATTAAAAAAAAAACTGAAAATGTGAAGTGCATAATTCGTGCATCGTCTAGTGACATTACTACAGTACCTAACTTCAAGATGTTAACTGGATTAAATGGACACAAAGTGCCTTTCCAGAAAACAACACGACGGGTGGAAGAATTTTGGTTGGAACTTCAGGGAATGAAATGTTCCCGAAATGTGACGGACACTCTTACCTGGACTGTCCAAGGATCGACGCCAGCTATGTGCCGTCCGAGGTTCTGCAACCAAGCTTCCACGGAATGTAAAAAAAAAAAAAACCAACTGCACGTGGACCAAGTACTCGACGGGTCACGTCTGATCTGTAATGAGCAATGCCTTTAGTCACAACGAACTGCATCACAACGACTATAATGGAAATGGGAAATGGACACGCTTATGTATTAATCACGTTGTTATACAACGATGTTACTGTGATCAAAAAAAAAACTTTACCACGACGATACTAACCTATAAAAAAAATTATTGTGCAGCAGATGAATATGAACTGTAATAACGACACGATGTGTATAGGTCAACGCACCTGAAACATACGGACATTTTTCTTTGAAGTATTTCAAAACAATACTATGTAACTAAGAACATTCGACAATCTAAGTTGTATTGTGTTATAACAAATATTGTAAATTTAAAACTAAGTTACCTGTCATAGAATGTAGTCTTCATATGTAATCTTGGTTGAATATTTTCTTTGTGCAACGACTGAGAAACGCGCGCACACGAACAATATGAACTGCAATACTGTGCCGCGTGATCTAACTGTACGATATAACAGCAGTGCCGGAGTCACACAGACGCTTCTGCGCATGCGCGCACTCTATCTGCCAACATAAGAACTTTTACGGTGCACCCGCGTCATTCAAATTTTGTATATAATGTGTATAATGTAAGTCATGTAAATAGTTGTAGATAACTTAGATTTTCTTGTGCCTTTAGGTGAATTGCTCGCCTGCAGGTGTGTCCTTTCGCCTCGCAATTCAGGGGGCAATATAAAGGCACATTTGCATGCCGAGCGTGAGTTTCCTCGGAAACGCGAAATATTAATTAAATAAATAATCAGTGACAAATAAATAAAGCCTATGGCACACAACTGCAGCGCTGTGTCGCTGATAAAACAAAAGCACAATTACGTTACTCTTATGTTTGATTAAGAAAAGAGAGAGCTCTGGTAGAAGTGGTGCGAGAAGCACGTATTTTATTCTATTGTCTGGCACACGGCCATATTTCATGTTATAGAAGAATACTGCGAGTTGCAACCAGACTAGGCACTCGATTCTGTAAAGAATTTATATTTATAAAAGTAAGTAGGATTATGAACTGTAGGCTTATTCATTGAATATATCTGATTTAACTAACTGTGTAACTTTTTATGTTTAGTAGACAATCACCTCTGTACGACGTATTGGCATGGCTGGCAAATTATTGAAATATTGAGATTTAGATTATGAGTCCGCACCTACCGCAGCAGTCTTTGGAAACGATTTATTTACGAAGTCCGATTATTTCAGTTTTATTTCACGGTCAACTACGAGTAACATTGCCTTTACGAGAAAGCCATTGTCAAGCGTCTGATACCGAATAATTAAACGTCCACGTTCCAGATAAGCAAATATTAATTACAATTACAATCACAATCACCATCGACCCCAGTTACAATTTTGGTCATGGCTATGTTTCAGTAGAATACCTCTATGGGCCTTTCTGCGTATTTCAAGGTATACTTTTATACACTTGGTACGCTTCCAAATTGATATCTGATAGAGCTGTATTTAGCAACATGAATCAGATATGTTTTCCGTGCAATATATCGGACAACACGTCAGTGCAGCGAGATTTCGTTTATGAGTTGCGCATGGTGCAAGAAATATTTGTGTTTTGCTTGCTTCTGTGATAGGTTTCACCCCACTGAATGCGAGCAAGCTCACGAATAGCCTGTCAATAACTGGAATTACGCAATAACACACTTAAAAGTTGTATTTTTGCATTATGTATCCCGATGAAAATAACTGTAAACAGGTTACATGCCTACTTGCTTATTATCGCGCTTCTCGATGCTTTCCTCAAAAAAGTAAAATAAAAATAAAAACAGAGAGAGAGAAAGAGAGAGAAAACAGAAATATATTTCAAATATCAGCTCAGTGCCCGCATCTCGTGGTCGTACGGTAGCGTTCTCGCTTCCCACGCCCGGGTTCCCGGGTTCGATTCCCGGCGGGGTCAGGAATTTTCTCTGCCTCGTGATGGCTGGGTGTTGTGTGCTGTCCTTAGGTTAGTTAGGTTTAAGTAGTTCTAAGTTCTAGGGGACTTATAACCACAGCAGTTGAGTCCCATAGTGCTCAGAGCCATTTGAACCATCTATCAGCTCAGTGGCGCCATGTTCGTCTCGTGATGTAAAGCAAGGATAGTTGACAGGTAATATCTCGTTGTACTAGCGATATGTATGGCTACAGCGTTCTTTGTTTTGTCTCTGCAAAATTCTGCCGATGTTTTTTTATAGGGAGAGGCAGATTCTACTCTCTTCTGGCTACGCCAAGCGAAGAAGGTATAATGGCATTGTGGTCTGAAAATCACATTAAACATGATATTCCTTCTCTACCAAGTAGACGTTAGGTGGAACCACAATAAAGTAAGGAGTGGCGACATGTAGAAACTCTATCACCAGTAACCTTTCTTATACTAGTTATTCATTTCTAGTGACGAAACAAACCCTGTGTATGGTCACAGGACACGTATTCCATCTTTTATTTGAGTTTCTGTACGTCGATAAAATTGGTTCTGAACTGGGAATGCAACTCAGACCGCCCTTAACGCGGAATTTGATCCCTTCGTGACAATACAGCTCGACTACAACTTGTTGTTTGTTCAAAACTGCAGATTCCTAAACATCTCCACATATTGCGCATGAATGGGTTGGAATCCTGGCCCAGCACTAAACTTTTCACTATGTATTATCAAGCTCTAGTATGAGAACACCTATCTGCTGGTGGATAGTAATTTTTATTTTTAATGCATTTTCATTCGTTGTCAACACTAACGAAATCTGACGTTTTTGACTCCCAGTGAGACACAGAACTATTTCGAGATCACTGTAAGTTCAAGGATGTTATTCCGAGCTGCTGGTGGAGAAAAATTCGTGTGTCGTCTCTTTGTGTGTAGTCAACAACGATATGTTTGGGGTTCGATTCTCAGTCAGCACTGAACACTTCGTCATATTATTTCTAGTTCAAACATGCTCACATGTCGCTGCTTGTGTAACAAACTCATACTTAACGTTCCTTTTCTCTAGAATATAACAGCGATACGTGCCGAGTTGGAGTCCTGGAAAGGAAAAATTAATGTTTCGTCTCGTCATTTCATTTAATACATCTAGCTACTGCCGAGAAAATCCGATATGTCGAAGTTGATTGTGCTTCGATAACAATCCGATTAGGTTCTGGGTTCGAATTCCTGTTCAACACAAAGCTTTACCTCACTACATTTCAAGTAAGTTATTTGTGAAGAAGCAATATTTAACATCTCTCGTAGTTCATTAACAGGGACAATAGATGCTGGGTAGGAATTCGTGTCCTTTATAAATGTTACGTTATGTAATTTAAAGTTGATATTTGCTAACTGATACTGTCCAAAAATGAGGTATATCACTCTCTTTATGCCTAGTCAGGAATGACTGTTAATTTCCGTCAGCCACGAAATCTTAGCTTGCATGATTGGTTCAAATGGCTCTGAGCACTATGAGACTCAACATCTGAGGTCATCAGTCCTCTAGAACCTAGAACTACTTAAACCTAACTAACCTAAGGACATCACACATATCAATGCCCAAGGCATTGCGGCCGTAGCAGTCACGCGGTTCCGGACTGAAGTGCCTAGAACCGCACGGCCACCGCGGCCTATCCTGCATGACCTGGGTTTGAATCCATTTGCAGAACGAGGCGGTTCGTCGAATCATTTGAAGTTCATACATATTCTCAACTAGCTGCTCGTGAATAACGTAAATTTTTGATGACATTTTGTGTTAAATAACAAGTATGGTATGTTACTTTGAAGAGGAAATCATGAATATGACGAACTGACTACGTGCATTACCTATCTGACGTAATAATGCGAGTGCTAACATTTCAGGTATGTCATTTATTGCAATAAATGTGAGCTTACAAGTCTTAAGGACAGTCTTATCTGTGATGAGGTGTTCCCTGATATTTTTAGTGTCGTGGTGTTACTTTACATCTTGAGTTATTGCGAGACAGAGCAGTGTTTTCTAGTGGTGATTTGTTGGAACCATTTTCAATAGTCCAACGACTGTACCAAGGAGCAATTAGAGGACCTGCTAGACAATGGCGTTATGTAGGTCGCATGGGATTCAGTTGAAATGCAATTCAGGTCATTCGGATACTTTTGAGCACGACTGTACATAAAATCAGAAGTTAAATATCAAATGTTTTCACCAATAGCGAAATGCTGGAACCTTAATTGACGATAGAATTGTTTTTACCTGACTGGGATTCGAACCCAGCGTCTAGCACCGTCGTTTTCTAGCCAGGTACAGACGATAAATAGCTATCGTTGCTTCACCAGTAGCAAGATGGGCGCATGTTTAGCTAGACATCAGGCGACGAAAAGTTGTGTGCTGAATGGAATTCAAACCCCGCACACGTGGTCATGAAGAAACTTTAACTATCAAATTCTTTTCCAATAATAGCTAGGAATGGCAGGTTTGTACATTCAATGATGTGACGGAAAATACTCTGCTGGCTAGAAGTTGAATACAACAACATGTCGTCGTTGGTGATCACAACGAACACAACGTCAAACCCAAATCCGTTTTCACCAGTAGGATGGAGAGGAATGTTTGAACTTGAAAAGATGTAAGGAAACGTTTGATCTTGTAATGTTGTGATAAAACGCTCATCATGTGGCTGTGAGTTGAAACGAACGCGTTACAGCTTGCAACGCACGAAGGGACGTTGAAAATGCAACTGTTTTTCACCAGTAGTTCGGAGTGCACATGCTAGGGCTTGAAATGAAATAATGAATATTTTGTGCTGATCAGGATTCGAAACCAGATAGGTGCCTTTCGAGGACGCCTAGAAGAGTTTGCAATCTTCGGGAACACAGTGAAATCGAATTCTAATCCCAGTCCAGCACCACAATTTTCAACGTCTAAGTTTCAAACAGAGTAAGACCCTTGTGAACTTACATGGCCATTAGTTCATTAAATGAAATACGTTTTCTAGTTTACGTCGGCTTGCTGGTGACAGAGTCTCTGCCTTACGGGGTTTCTCCATCTGTCGCACCTCAAACGAATGCCCAGTCGGCAGCGAAGGGATGTTATCTTTACTGCGGATATTGAACTACGGAGCTTACTGGCGTTCTGCACTTGGCGTTACTAGGGGTGAAGGAGAGCTGCTTGGTGTGTTAAAAATCTGCGCCTGACGTGAGATGTGAACCTACACGTTTTACACATCAATACAAGATTAATCCACCAGACCACAGAACCCCCTGCCAAGCACATAATTATGAATTGCAGAGTATTCATTTAGATGTAGATGCAGATGTCAAGTGACGCGTAAAAGGAAGGAGGACGGGATCTGGGAATGGATAGAAGTGCAGAAGTGCAAAATACAAGCGTGAAATGCTTGCTAAGTATTGCTTACTTAGACGTGTGCCACAGTTCGTTTTATCTTAGGACCGAGAGATAAGGAAGGACTGTTTTCAGAACGAAGAATGGGTTATAGGGAAGCGGAGATCAAAGAATACGGTTACATAGGTGGTGAGAGGAATGATAGAGAGTAAAGGCAGCAGCAATTAAAAGAGGAAATATAGCGTCAATGGAAACCGCTAGATTTGTTTACAAAGTTTTGGGGGAGTGTAATAGAAGGGCACTTGCGGCGATAGTGTCAGAGAGAGAGAGTGTGAGAGAGAATAGAAGAGATATTCTCTCTCTTCGGTTATCAACCCACAGGTTGGTTGGCAGCAGCACGCCATTCCGTTCTTTTGTCAACTTTCTTCTTCATATCTGCATAGGTCTGGCACCCGATGTCATTTATTACTTGTTGAATGTAGGTTAATCTAGGTCGTCCTCGGCGAGTTCTTCCTTCAATGATTCCTTCTAATATTCTCTTAATGAAATTGTTATGCCGTAAAATGTGACCTATGAAGGTTATTCTTCTTTTCTGTATATTTCGCCAAAGAGATCTGTTTTCTTTCACTCTTCTGAGGACATCTTCGTTTGTAGCCTTGTCTCGCCAGCTGATTTTTTCCATTCTCCGGTAGCACCACATTTCGAATGCCTCTAATCTTCTCTTTTCTTCTTTTCCACAAGTCCAAGTTTCACATCCGTAAAGGGCTGTACTCCACACATAGGTTTTCATGACTCTCTTTCTTACGTCTAAACTAACATTTCTACTCGTCAGTAAGTTTCTTTTTCCATTGAATGCTATTTTGGCAAGTTGTATTCTGTTTTTAATGTCACTTTTGCTCCTTCCATCTGCTGTTATTTTGCTACCTAAGTAGTTAAATTCTGTAACCTGCCCTAGTTTCTCTCCCTTTATTGTTATTCGTATGGGTTCATTGTAGTTCAGGGCGCCACTCACCATCACTTTAGTCTTTTTCTTATTTATTTTCATTCCATACTGTTCTTTTAAGGTGTTTTCCATTTCATTGAGTGCGGCTTCTAAATCTTCTTTCCTTTCTGTAATTATGGCGATATCATCTGCATATCGCAACATATCTATTTTCATTCCGTTAAGTTTTATTCCTACTTCAATATTCTCTCTTATTTTGTCTATTGCTTCTTGGATATATGCGTTGAAAATTACTGGAGATAGTGGGCATCCCTGTCTCACTCCTTTCCTTATTCTTGCTGTTTCTTCTTTGTTTTCCTTCTTAACTAAGGCTGTTTCATTTTGGTATATTTTAAAGATTATCCTTCTATCATTATATTTCAGACCAGCCTTCTTCAGAATTCTAAACATTTCTGGCCATACAACATTGTCAAATGCCTTTTCGAGGTCTACGAAGGCTATAAATACTTGTTTGTTTTTGGAAATTTGTTTCTCAATTATTAGTCTTAAAGATAAGATTGCTTCCCTCGTCCCTACACCGCTTCTAAAACCGAATTGGTCTTCACTTAGAGTGCTATTCAATTGGTTTTCAACTCTTTTCAAAATTATTCTTATTAGAATTTTTGATGCGTGTGAAAGAAGACTGAGTGTTCGATGGTTTTCACAGTCCATAGTAGATGCTTTCTTAGGTATGGGGAATATGATGCATTTCTGATAGTCTTCAGGAACTTCACCTGTTTTGTATATTTTCTGTATGAGTTGCAGTAATGTAGCTTTCATTTTGTCTCCTGATTTCTTAATTAGTTCAGAAGGTATATCATCAACACCTGCCGCTTTCTTATCTGGTAGTTCTTTTAGTGCTTTTTCAAATTCATCTTTCAGAATTGTGTCCCCTAGTTCTTCTTTCTCTACTTCTTCGCTTAATTCTATCATATTATCTGTTAGAGGGTCTCCTTGATATAGCTCTTCAATGTATTCTTGCCATCTCTTCAGCGTGTCATATCCAAATAGTACCTTGCCCTCTTTGTTCTTTATAGTTCCTGAAGAGATATTAACAACGAGTAAACATAAATGTTCATATGTGTGTGAAATCTTATGGGACGTAACTGCTAAGGTCATCAGTCCCTAATCTTAGACACTACTTAACCTAAATTATCCTAAGGACAAACATAAACACCCATGCCCGAGGGAGGTCTCGAACCTCCGCCGCGACCAGCCTCACAGTCCATGACTGCAGCGCCCCCAGACCGCTCGGCTAATCCCGCGCGGCGAGTAAACATAACATGAAATCGTTGGCGTATTGTGTGGAGGACGGAGGGTGTATTCATGGATGGAGGGGAAGAGAGAGACGTATTTGAAATAACAAAAACTACTGTGACAGAGTCCATCTACGCTGATTAGTTTGTAAGTATGTAGACAGGGTATAAATGAAATCAAAATAGAATACTTAACAAACTGTATATTCAAAAGAAACCCACTTGAATTAAAAGGGCAACTCAAAAGAAAGCTAACCCATATTGTATCTTTTCTGTTGCCACGCGATCTTCCACTAGCTCCCAATGAGGAAAAATGACGAAAAAGAAGACATAACAAAACATTTTAAGAACTCTAATATTTTATCCAGAATCCTTCATTATTTTGTACATATATCACGCGTCTTGGCATAGAATGTATAAGCCGTCGGACGTATCAGCCTGAAGAAGCAATTTCCTCCCAGGCTTCCAGGACGCAGTCCCAAAGAGGGTCCGCAGTAGTTGGTTGGTTTCGTGGCCAGTTCTCTGTTAATGTTCTGGCGACCTCAGCCCACATATTTTCCATGGAGTTCATATCAGCCGCCCGTGGCGGCCAGTCCATACGTTGACGCCAATCGTGGAGAGCCGCTGCTGAACAAATGCAGACTTGTGAATGGGAGAATGGTCCTCTTCCAATGTAAAGTCCCCTTCTGCGTACAGCATTCGCACTGACGGAAGCATCACATTTTCCAATATGTGGGCATACTGCGCGCTGTCCAGATTCCTTCTATCCTGTGAAGAATTCCCGCCCCTCTCGCAGAATTCCAACCCCAGCAGGTAACAGATAGCCGGCCACTTCTTCTCGTCGTGGTTACATGTTCGCGTCGATGGCGAGTCCCTTGCGGCCTGTAAACGATTCGTGGACCGTCGTTATTGGTGGAAAACACCTTCTCATCAGTGAAAATGACGTTGTCCCACGACGCCCTCAGATGGAGCTCCGCAAATGCTAGCCGGTATAAAATGTTGTCTTCGCTGAGCTCTTGTTTCACGGTGGATCGTCGTGCATGCAGTCCCGCGTCCCTCAGCCTTCGGGGAATCGTGTCACTGGAGCCGGGGAAGTTGGTCTCCCGCCGCAACTGCTTCGCGTTCAGAAAGGGATTTTCTCTGCTCCTAGACACTAGGTCCCTGTCTTCCTGCTGTGAGATCACTCTCTTCCTGCCTGAGCCAGGAGCCATGTTGGTGGTGTCTCTTTCAAGGCAGATCCTCCACCATCTCGTTGCAGTGCTATGTGGTACGCCATACCGTCTGCCAGCTTCTCTGATGCAACATCCTCCTTCCTCAATGAGAGCGACGACTCTACCTCGGCCGGCCGGAGTGACCGAGCGATTCTAGTCGCTTCAGTCCGGAACCGCACGACCGCTACGGTCGCAGGTTCAAATCCTGCCTCGGGCGTGGATGTGTGTGATGTCCTTAGGTTAGTTAGGTTTAAGTAGTTCTAAGTTCTAGGGGCTGATGACCTCAGATGATAAGTCCCATAGTGCTCAGAGCCATTTGAACCATTTTTTGGCTCTACCTCGAATAGACCTCTCCCAGTGAGCCATTACGGCAGACAGCCTGATGTGTATTTCTGCTTGCCGCTCTTATACTGATTCCAGGAGAGGAGGTAAACATATTTACGTCAAACGGAGCGGTGGAGGCAGAGGCATGCGGCGCAGCCGTGCTGGCTCGTCCCGGGCTGTTGGCCCACCAACGCCACCGCCAGCTCGCTCACTTGCGTCTCGCCTCGGCCAGCCTGGCTGGCCCGTAGCTCGCGAGCCGCGGCTAGTACAGACCCGGGCCGCATGGCCACGACCACCCCTTGAAGGAGTAAAAGTTACACCTAACCTACCTAAGTCTGTAGTATAAAGTAACGCAGCTACAGCTATTATGCTATAACATGCGCAGGCACACCTACAGTTGACGATTTATTCAAATACTTGACGAACAATACTTTCAAAAATACATTCATTTTAAACATAGCTACTACAAAATATTTCACCTAGCTAGCAATAGCATGACGCAGGAAACTATAATTTCTTGTAAGCGCTGTGCATTAGATGTAGCCTTAAGAAAACCTGTATTCAACCACGACAGCTAAGCGGAATGTAAAAGTAAACAGATTTGGCGTCAGCTTCTCCAAATAATAGTATATACTTAGTATATAATACACGTTTTGTGCACTTATAACAGGTTCTCAGTGTCTCTGAAACAATACGTGCTGCATGACGAAAATTACTTTCTGCTGAGGCACTTCATTTACATTTCAATGATACACGACTACTAGAGAACATTGCTCTTTACCGCAGTCAATCCACTTGTAAATTAACATCATGATATCGCAGATATTAGGCATCACGTTACTAGGGATGAGTAAGGCCTTAAGGTTTGCAACTAAACATGCTACTCCTAGCTACTACTGAATATGAAGTTGATTATTAGCGTGTCTTCATAACCATGTGTGCGGCGTTCGACTCTCAGTCAACATAGACGTTTTCGTCACCTTATTTATAGTTAAACGTGTGCACATCTCGCTGATGGTGGGCCAACATTGGACATTTCTCGTCTGTTCCTGGTTAGACAACGACGGCGGTAGGCGCCGGGTTCGAATCCCGGTCGGGCAATACAACTTCAGTCGTCATTTAAGGTTCCAACCCCACTACTGGTGACAAACTGTGATATCTACATTCTGATTTTACGTACTTATTCAACAATCCGATTAGGTGCTGGGTTCGCATCCTTGTCCCCAGCATTACATGATGGCATTTCAATTTTAAACATGTGCATCCTTTATTCCTTGACAATGCAACACTATACAACGTCTTTCGAGGTTAATTACCAAGAAGGTAATTGTCATGTTAGGGTTCCTGCTTTAGTACAAACATTATCGTCATTTACGTTCAAGTTGAGAATTGACAACTGGTACTGGTGCAAACGTCAATATTTGACGTCTCTTTCTGCCTAGTGATCGAGTCTCGATAAGGCACAAAGCTTTGCTTGGTTAACAATGGCTTTACGTTCTGGGTTTGCATCCGGATCCAGAACGAAGACGTTGGTTATGTCATTTAAAGTGCAACTTTATGTACAAGTAACTGTTGATGAGTAATGTGAACAATGATATTACTTGTGATTCGCTGTTAATGTTGGGATTTCCGTAGAGTGCTTGCCGCCGTTAATCACGTTTTCTTTTAACTGCTTAGTATTACATAAAGTTGATGCGAAACCACTCCCCGTTGAACGTTGAACGACGTTCAGCATGTGTTGGGTAAACCTTTTAGACAGGAAAGAACTTGTTTCCAATTGCCATACAACTTTATAAATCCATATACTGGCTCAAATATTTAATTGTGCCTAAGGATTACTGAACGATTTATGTGACAAAACTAGTTGTCCCATAACATTTGAAATGTCACTTATTGCAATTAAGTTTAGTTTACAAACGTTAAGGACTGTCTGATCTCTTCTGTACTATTGTGGTTTTACTTTACATCTGGACAGACTGTCATAAAGACTGGTGTTCTCTAGTAGTCTCTAGCGGTACCCATTGTGTATCTTACAACGACTGTACTGTGGAGGGTTGCGACTATGTGCAACACAGATATGCTATGTTGGTTGCATACATTCAGGTGCAGATTACACGTTGGAATAAAGGGGTGACCCACTTTTTTTGCTGTCGAGTGTACATCCCACTACTCATCATCGATTCCTTAGCGCTTCATAGTAATTGCTGATAATTTACAATACCGCCAGTTATTGCTCAGCTAATTACTTCTTCTCCTATTTTCTTTTTAGTACGATGAGAGGGACATGTAATTTTCTGCAGCCTTGGGTGCCCTTTCTAGCTGTCTTGCACAACATGGAAGCGTACTTAAAATATACAGAGGGTTGTAAACATGTTCAGAATTGAAAGCTGCGCTCCTGAGGAGGCAAAATACAGAGAACTCGCTTTGCCCCATCTGTGCGCAGCAGCCGTCTCAGTAGTGGCCTGTGAGCCATGTATCTGCTTCGTGTGAGATGCTTGGAGTAATTAAAATCTCATCGTGAGGTGTAGTCCCAAGAATGGTACAGGATGGGACCAGACATTTATCTGCAGTCATTCCATGAGGACTAGTAACAGGGACTCTGATTGGCTCACAATAATTATTTCTGTCGAAGGCATGCTTTCCCACATGTCTACATGCAAGCCTTTTGATTGACCAGGGTTTTAACCTGTCATGGTGTGGGAGAGATATTTTACCTTCCTCCACCCGCCCCCCGCCCCCCCCCCCCCCAGATGTTGTTTTTGTGGTCTTCAGTCCTGAGACTGGTTTGATGCAGCTCTCCATGCTACTCTATCCTGTGCAAGCTTCTTCATCTCCCAGTACCTACTGCACCCTACATCCTTCTGAATCTGCTTAGTGTATTCATCTCTTGGTCTCCCCCTACGATTTTTACCCTCCACGCTGCCCTCCAATACTAAATTGGTGATCCCTTGATGCTTCAGAACATGTCCTACCAACCGATCCCTTCTTCTGGTCAAGTTGTGCCACAAACATCTCTTCTCCCCAATCCTATTCAATATTTCATCATTAGTTATGTGATCTACCCATCTAATCTTCAGCATTCTTCTGTAGCACCACATTTCGAAAGCTTCTATTCTCTTCTTGTCTAAACTATTTATCGTCCATGTTTCGCTTCCA
The DNA here is from genome assembly GCF_023864275.1 of Schistocerca cancellata. Taxonomy (NCBI): domain Eukaryota; kingdom Metazoa; phylum Arthropoda; class Insecta; order Orthoptera; family Acrididae; genus Schistocerca; species Schistocerca cancellata. The sequence continues at coordinate 732,856,577 of NC_064626.1, forward strand.
TACATGGCTACACTCCATACAAATACTTTCAGAAAAGACTTCCTGACACTTAAATCTATACTCGATGTTAACAAATTTATCTTCTTCAGAAACGCTTTCCTTCCCATTGCCAGTCTACATTTCGTATCCTCTCTACTTCGACCATCATCAGTTATTTTGCTCCCCAAATAGCAAAACTCCTTTACTACTTTAAGTGTCTCATTTCCTAATCTAATTCCCTAAGTATCACCCAACTTAATTCGACTATATTCCATTATCCTCGTTTTGCTTTTGTTGATGTTCATCTTATATCCTCCTTTCAAGACACTGTCCATTCCATTCAACTGCTCTTCCAAGTCCTTTGCTGTCTCTGACAGAATTACAATGTCATCGGCGAACCTCAAAGTTTTTATTTCTTCTCCATGGATTTTGATACCTAATCCAAATTTTTCTTTTGTTTCCTTTACTGCTTGCTCAATATACAGATTGAATAACATCAGGGAGAGGCTACAACCCTGTCTTACTCCCTTCCCAACCACTGCTTCCCTTTCATGTCCCTCGACTCTTATAACTGCTATCTGGTTTCTGTACAAACTGTAAATAGCCTTTCGCTCCCTGTATTTTACCCCTGCCACCTTTAGAATTTGAAAGAGAGTATTCCAGTCAACATTGTCAAAAGCTTTCTCTAAGTCTACAAATGCTAGAAACGTAGGTTTGCCTTTCCTTAATCTTTCTTCTAAGATAAGCCGTAAGGTCAGTATTGCCTCACGTGTTCCAGTGTTTCTACGGAATCCAAACTGATCTTCCCCGAGGTTGGCTTCTGCTAGTTTTTCCATTCGTCTGTAAAGAATTCGTGTTAGTATTTTGCAGCTGTGGCCTATTAAACTGATTGTTCGGTAATTTTCACATCTGTCAACACCTGCTTTCTTTGGGATTGGAATTATTATATTCTTCTTGAAGTCTGAGGGTATTTCGCCTGTTTCATACATCTTGCTCACCAGATGGTAGAGTTTTGACAGGACTGGCTCTCCCAAGGCCATCAGTAGTTCCAATGGGATGTTGTCTACTCCAGCGGCCTTGTTCCGACTCAGGTCTTTCAGTGCTCTGTCAAACTCTTCACGCAGTATCATATCTCCCATTTCATCTTCATCTACATCCTCTCCCATTTCCATAACATTGTCCTCAAATACATCGCCCTTGTATAGACCCTCTATATACTCCTTCCACCTTTCTGCTTTCCCTTCTTTGCTTAGAACTGGGTTTCCATCTGAGCTCTTGATGTTCATACAAGTGGTTCTCTTATCTCCAAAGGTCTCTTTAATTTTCCTGTAGGCAGTATCTATCTTACCCCTAGTGAGATAAGCCTCTACATCCTTACAGTTGTCCTCTAGCCATCCCTGCTTAGCCATTTTGCACTTCCTGTCGATCTCATTTTTGAGACGTTTGTATTCCTTTTTGCCTGTTTCATTTACTGCATTTTTATATTTTCTCCTTTCATCAATTAAATTCAATATTTCTTCTGTTACCCAAGGATTTCTACTAGCCCTCGTCTTTTTACCTACTTGATCCTCTGCTGCCTTCACTACTTCGTCTCTAAAAGCTACCCATTCTTCTTCTACTGTATTTCTTTTCCCCATTCCTGTCAATTGTTCCCTTATGCTCTCCCTGAAACTCTGTACAGCCTCTGGTTCTTTCAGTTTATCCAGGTCCTATCTCCTTAAATTCCCACATTTTTGCAGTTTCTTCAGTTTTAATCTACAGGTCATAACCAATAGATTGTGGTTAGAGTCCACATCAGACCCTGGAAATGTCTTACAATTTAAAACCTGGTTCCTAAATCTCTGTCTTACCATTATATAATCTATCTGATACCTTTTAGTATCTCCAGGGTTCTTCCATGTATACAACCTTCTTTCATGATTCTTAAACCAAGTGTTAGCTATGATTATGTTGCGCTCTGTGCAAAATTCTACCAGGCGGCTTCCTCTTTCATTTCTTAGCCCCAATCCGTCTTCACCCACTACGTTTCCTTCTCTCCCTTTTCCTACACTCGAATTCCAGTCACCCATGACTATTAAATTTTCGTCTCCCTTCACTATCTGAATAATTTCTTTTATTTCATCATACATTTCTTCAATTTCTTTGTCATCTGCAGAGCTAGTTGGCATATAAACTTGTACTACTGTAGTAGGTGTGGGCTTCGTATCTATCTTGGCCACAACAATGCGTTCGCTGTGCTGTTTGTAGTAGCTTACCCGCATTCCTATTTTCCTATTCATTACTAAACCTACTCCTGCATTACCCCTATTTGATTTTGTGTTTATAACCCTATAGTCACCTGAACAGAAGTCTTCTTCCTCCTGCCACCGAACTTCACTAATTCCCACTATATCTAACTTTAACCTATCCATTTCCCTTTTTAAATTTTCTAACCTACCTGCCCGATTAAGGGATCTGACATTCCACGCTCCCCCAGATAATCATTGGTTAACCATGTAAAATCCATGAGAGTAAGCATTTGATAACTTACTAACAAAATTATTATTCTTTGAAACTCACAAGATCTGCTGTAATTCCTACATTGCCAGATTCAGTCAAGTTTCTAAGTGTTAAGTCAGAACACATTTGCTGCCGGGTGATCAATGAGTACACACTTGCTGCTGAGGCGTTGTAGAGAGGGATGTCTCCATATCAAAACTGAGTAAAGAGGTCAAGCTAGGCCCAGGATTCGCAGTTGTTACTGTTGCCATCTTCCACACTTGCACCGTTTAAGAAAGGCAAGAATGAGCTGGCGAAGCAGTTACTGAACGAAGGGGGTGGGGGGTGGGGGAGGGAGTCTAGTTACCGCACGTCAGGAGATTAGGGAGGTAATGACAGTGGCACGTCAAGTGCCCTCCGCCACACACCGTTGGGTGGCTTGCGGAGTATAAATGTAGATGTAGATGTAGAACTGCGCAGTTTTAAAGTCCATAGCCAACTAGGTGGTCAAGGTTTTGCGAAAGTGAGAAAACGTTAAGTCACATGCTGCCAATATACAGGGTGTTACAAAAAGTACGGCCAAACTTTCAGGAAACATTCCTCACACACAAAGAAAGAAAATATGTCATGTGGACATGTGTCCGGAAACGCTTACTTTCCACGTTAGAGCTCATTTTATTACTTCTCTTCAAATCACATTAATCATGGTATGGAAACACACAGCAACAGAACGTACCAGCGTGACTTCAACACTTTGTTACAGGAAATGTTCAAAATGTCCTCCGTTAGCGAGGATACATGCATCCACCCTCCGTCGCATGGAATCCCTGATGCGCTGATGCAGCCCTGGAGAATGGCGTATTGTACCACAGCCGTCCACAAAACGAGCACGATGAGTCTCTACATTTGGTACCGGGGTTGCGTAGACAAGAGCTTCCCCCATAAATGAAAGTCAAGAGGGTTGAGGTCAGGAGAGCGTGGAGGCCATGGAATTGGTCCGCCTCTACCAATCCATCGGCCACCGAATCTGTTGTTGAGAAGCTTACGAACACTTCGACTGCAATGTGCAGGAGCTCCATCGTGCATGAACCACATGTTGTGTCGTACTTGTAAAGGCACATGTTCTAGCAGCACAGGTAGAGTATCTCGTATGAAATCATGATAACGTGTCCCATTGAGCGTAGGTGGAAGAACGTGGGGCCTAATCAAGACATCACCAACAATGCCTGCCCAAACGTTCACAGAAAATCTGTGTTGATGACGTGATTGCACAATTGTGTGCGGATTCTCGTCAACCCACACATGTGGCGGTGAATCGAGGAAGTACAGTACATACTGACGAAACTAAAATGAGCTCTAAGATGGAAAGTAAGCGTATCTGGACACATGTCCACATATCATCTTTTCTTTATTTGTGTGTGAGGACTGTTCCCTGAAAGTTTGGCCGTACCTTTTTGTAACACCCTATATAAAAGAATAAAATTGTAAAATAACCTTTCCCAGAGAAGATATTCCCGATGTATGTCTTCAGGATACATAAATACCTAAATACATGGACTGGATGAAAAGAAGTGGAAAGACTGTTATAATTTATAACAGACTTTATCGTCAGATATTCACCGTATTGCATGCTTTTAGTATAATCTCCCCGCATCTCGATCAATTTCTGCCTCACAGATGGAAGGCGTCGTACACTGTCAGCACGTCAGTTTCTCTCGCGGTCTTTCAAGGCCCGCCCTATGGCACGGATGATGTCTTCTCTTGCATTGTAGCGCGTGCCACGAAGAGGTTCCCTCATTTTGCCGAATTGGTCGTAATAGCGCGGACTCATATCGGGTGAATACGGTGGATGTTCCAGTATCTTACGACCCCACATACGCACGAGCTCCTGCACGGTGTTCACTGCATGGCACCTTGCATTGGCATGCAGGACGATGGGATGCAGAGCCAGAAGGTGCCGCAGCTTTCTTCTCGGAGCGGGAGGAAGGAAAATTGTAGTAGTAGGCTGTAGTGACTGTCTGTTAAGGCACTTGAACTGGCCTCCTGCACTTTCACACAGTATCTGACTTAAACACAGCCGTCGCCGCTCACTTGCACTACTTCAACCGACTTTCTGCTATCAACAGCAATCGATACGCCTGCCATTTGACGCAAATCCTACCTGTTACAGCAGTGTTGCCATTACTTTCCATCCAACTCATGTAGTCAGTTTCCGTAAACCATACTGTAATACTGATAAAATTGTATTGTGTTCCATCACTCGAAACATAACTTGAGAAAGTGTTCAAAAATCTTTGCTGCACGATAATAGTGAAACTGGATGACATAAACTTGCTGTTGAAGGACGCTCACTGGACTTTCATACAGGTTCGATAAATAGAATGGTCCATTCTTGAGGAATTTTGCTTTTGGCTCATATTGTATTAGAGACTTGCATTTTGTTGCTTCTATCGATAAGCTGAATATTACTGGGTAATTTATTTGATCAACTCCAGGCTTCGTGTTACTAGAGTATTTAAGTATTATTTCAAGTTCGTGGACTCTAAATGGTTACGTACATAATTCGCTAGATACATGTGATTCTTCGTGAACGCTATGTTCGAACTGTCGATGGAGGTGCAATAGTGTCCATGAAGTCTTCACTTCAATTGCGTATAGATTTTGGCCGTAGAGATTTATTTCTGATTCTTGTTATCATTGCCCAGACTCCTGAGAGAGGGGTATTTCTTGTAATCTTTTCACAGTGCTTTTTCCAGGAATTTCTCTTTTGGAGTTTAGCGAATCATTTAACTTTGACATTCTCTTTCTTATACTGTAATAGCAAAAATTTTTACACATCCTGTTGCACCTGTACAGTGTAGGTAGTAATTTACGTTAATTCCCTACACTTTAACATTCAGAGTATTTCTTGTCAACTTTTTATGAGGGGTGAGAGCCGATGTGGCTTTAGTGAACATATTTACAAATTTACTGTAGTTACTACAGTATCCTTCTGATATGTCAATATCACGTTCTGTCTGTTATGTTTTAATTAATCCGGTTTGCTTTCCTTACACTCCATCTCGATTTTGGTTTGTACATAAAATCAACGAGGGAGGTATATACTGATGATTCAGTTGATTAGTGGTCGGATCCTGTTGGGTACAGATAAACTTTCCATTCAAATGCACATGCTAACGGTACTGAACATTACATAAATGGACAGCTGATTTTCGCTGCTGTGACGCAGTAAGCAATGCCGAAGACCCCATCGTCTAATATAAAGAAAATGAATTTACACGTTGCATCCAAAATAGCTTCTCTGTAGGCGTCATTGACTTCCCAACACAATGAAAATTTGCTTTAAAGCCTCCACATATTAAAAATTGCGAGTCTAACTGAATCAACAACAAGTATGATGCTTCCATCGCTAGTTTCGATCCCAGCGGACAGTGACTGAAATAAGTTCACTGAGCAAAAAATTAGTCACCCCAGCGCGCACGCACAGATGAATCGTTAAGGGCATATGTACGGCATAAGTGCGAAAAATTAAAATTTTTCTACTGCGTAATTTATTAGATTGTGTCTTTAAAAATAACATCACAAGGTTTCATAATCTAATTCTGGCTAAAAATACTTTTTAAAAATGTTTGTTTGGGCGTCTGCGCGTGCCGCGTCTCCTCTTTCAATGCAGTGATCCACACCTTCTCGACTCTAGAATTTTTTGTGGATTAAATTTTCGTTCACACAATCGAAACTAACTGCAGATGAGTCTAGAAGGCTGTGAGAAACATTATCTTCGCTTGTTCCTTTGTCTACAACGTCGTTTTTTGAGTAGTACATACAGAAAGCCCTATGGGCAATATTCTTCCACAAACGTTACATAGCTGGTAATCCTCCAAATTCCCTTTGTAACATATCCTGGTGGAAATATCTCTTGGTTTGCCACTTTCTGTTTAAGGTGTTATAAAAACAGCTTTCAGGTCACTAGGCAACCGTGAACTGCTGAAAAAATGTATACATGTGAAAACGCAGAATACAAATGGAGCTACAATCACTTCATATGGTTGCTTCGTCCAAAAACGTTATTTGTCTCTTCAGTTATTGTGAAGATAGCTAGCTGCATGTGATGCCTGTCCAGTGTTCAGTAGGGGAACTGAAGGTGGGATTAAGTGTCTGCAGGTGCCTTCCGTCCAGGTGCATTCACACGGAAGGTACTCAGAAGCATCGATGAAGCGCGACTGGACAAAGCTCAAGTAGCAAAACAAAAAATGGAAAAGTTGGCTAAACAATGAAGACAGGGGAAGAGATTACTCCAGGAAGACTGGGAGGAGAATAAAGATTATGTATATGGACAGCAATAGTCGCTAGAAGTATAACAATATTGTCAAAAATTGAAATACAAACTTTAAATGCAAATTGCTGTAAACCGACTTTTTTGAGCTATAATGTAGCTTTTCTCAGGAACTATAAAATCTAAAATCCTGAAATTTGACATAGTTATTAAGAATTACGTACTGAATATTGCTGTACAGCACTTTTCCGTCATATTTTCTCTGAGAAAAATTCTCCTTTAAAATATGAGAAAAGTAAAGCAGTCTCTGGTAACAAAAAACTGAAAAATTAATTTCAGAGCAACTATGACCTTAAACAAAAGTGTATTTCACACGTTTCATTAGCCTCTTATGATGATAACTGTGAAATTCCAGTTTTATTGCTTATTTAGTTCACGAGAAGAAGTACATTATAGGAACAATGACAATAAAAAGTTCAAATCATTATAAAATAAATGTCGATGCGCAATTTACAAACAAAAATTGCACAGAATATCAAGCACAATGTTGTACGTGATAGTGCAAGTTGTTTTATTTTAGGTATAATATTTTTGGAGCTATATACACTCCTGGAAATTGAAATAAGAACACCGTGAATTCATTGTCCCAGGAAGGGGAAACTTTATTATCACATTCCTGGGGTCAGATACATCACATGATCACACTGACAGAACCACAGGCACATAGACACAGGCAACAGAGCATGCACAATGTCGGCACTAGTACAGTGTATATCCACCTTTCGCAGCAATGCAGGCTGCTATTCTCCCATGGAGACGATCGTAGAGATGCTGGATGTAGTCCTGTGGAACGGCTTGCCATGCCATTTCCGCCTGGCGCCTCAGTTGGACCAGCGTTCGTGCTGGACGTGCAGACCGCGTGAGACGACGCTTCATCCAGTCCCAAACATGCTCAATGGGGGACAGATCCGGAGATCTTGCTGGCCAGGGTAGTTGACTTACACCTTCTAGAGCACGTTGGGTGGCACGGGATACATGCGGACGTGCATTGTCTTGTTGGAACAGCAAGTTCCCTTGCCGGTCTAGGAATGGTAGAACGATGGGTTCGATGACGGTTTGGATGTACCGTGCACTATTCAGTGTCCCCTCGACGATCACCAGTGGTGTACGGCCAGTGTAGGAGATCGCTCCCCACACCATGATGCCGGGTGTTGGCCCTGTGTGCCTCGGTCGTATGCAGTCCTGATTGTGGCGCTCACCTGCACGGCGCCAAACACGCATACGACCATCATTGGCACCAAGGCAGAAGCGACTCTCATCGCTGAAGACGACACGTCTCCATTCGTCCCTCCATTCACGCCTGTCGCGACACCACTGGAGGCGGGCTGCACGATGTTGGGGCGTGAGCGGAAGACGGCCTAACGGTGTGCGGGACCGTAGCCCAGCTTCATGGAGACGGTTGCGAATAGTCCTCGCCGATACCCCAGGAGCAACAGTGTCCCTAATTTGCTGGGAAGTGGCGGTGCGGTCCCCTACGGCACTGCGTAGGATCCTACGGTCTTGGCGTGCATCCGTGCGTCGCTGCGGTCCGGTCCCAGGTCGACGGGCACGTGCACCTTCCGCCGACCACTGGCGACAACATCGATGTACTGTGGAGACCTCACGCCCCACGTGTTGAGCAATTCGGTGGTACGTCCACCCGGCCTCCCGCATGCCCACTATACGCCCTCGCTCAAAGTCCGTCAACTGCACATACGGTTCACGTCCACGCTGTCGCGGCATGCTACCAGTGTTAAAGACTGCGATGGAGCTACGTATGCCACGGCAAACTGGCTGACACTGACGGCGGCGGTGCACAAATGCTGCGCAGCTAGCGCCATTCGACGGCCAACACCGCGGTTCCTGGTGTGTCCGCTGTGCCGTGCGTGTGATCATTGCTTGTACAGCCCTCTCGCAGTGTCCGGAGCAAGTATGGTGGGTCTGACACACCGGTGTCAATATGTTCTTTTTTCCATTTCCAGGAGTATACGTTTAATTGGAAGAGTGCATTTTGCCCTACGTCTATCCTTAAGCCTTTACAGGTAGCACATCGATCGAGTCACGTGCTCAAGCACTCGCGTGTGTCTGCGTGAGCGTAAGGCAGTAGTGGCCAATGAGACGTTTATGTTTCAAGTGGACGTTGTACGTAAACGTGGGTGAATGTAAAGTCGCGACAGTGTGACAAAAAGGCGCAATCTGTTTTGCCGTGTCCACGGCCATACGATGTGTGAAGCTGCTGGAGTAGTTGGTGTTTCGCGGAGGAATATTCAACGTGTCCACAAGCAGCTGTCTAACACACGCGGACACGAAGCACATCAGAATTGTGGTCGGAAAAAAAATATGACTGAGAGGGACCACAGAAGCGTTGCTCGGCTTGTGAATCAAAATCGCTTCAAAACCCGACAGGAAGACCCATAACAACCTGTTAGAGAACATTGCAAAGGAAACGAAGGAAGCTGCGTGCAGTGAACATTTGGAGTCGGTCACTTCACAGGAACCCATTGCCCACATAGGCATATAAAGCTGTGGGCTAGAAATCATCGAACGTGGACAATAGAGCTGACTAGCAAAACGTAGTGTGGTCTGACGAATTACATTTTTGCCTATATTCAAATGGAGTGCTCCGAAGAACAAGTGAATATTCGCAAGGTCATGTTCGAGCTGGAGGTGGATGTGTGATGTTTTGGCGGTGTTTTTCTTATCATGAATTGGGCCCGCTTTCGTAGGTGAACATTAACATGAACTAGGGTGTTTGTTTAAACATTCTCAATGATCAGGTGTTGTTGCTCTTCGGTTAGCATCTGCATGATGGGTACGCTATTGATACCCCCAACCGTTCAAGACAACACCAGAGTTCATGGGGCTGGAAGAACATGTGACAGGTTTTTGTCACATCTCGACTGGCCTGCAAAACCACCTGACTGAATCCCATAGAAAATCTATGGGACATGTTGGAACAGCGGGTAAAACATCAACATTAGTATCTCCGTAATTTGGTGGAATTGAGCGATCAAATTCTCAGTGAGTGACTCATCCTTGCGACGTACCTGCACAATCTAGTGGACTCACATTCCGACCGTATCCAGCCGGTTATCACGTCTAGGGGCGAAATTACACGGTGACATGACACGTGTAATGATTTCGTTAGAGGTGACTACTTCTTTGTCCGGTGAGCTTAGTTACAACTTCTGATGATATAAGCTTCTTTCCTGCTACGGCTTGGAAATTATGTTATGTTGGAAGAATCTATATATTTGCATCGGAAGCTACAGAAGATGCTATTAATAGACCTACGCGTTCTTTTTCATCTTGTCTCTCTTGGCAGAGTACATGATATCTATGAACCTTAATATTTGATTCCGGTTTGAACGGCGTATCACAAATCGCAGCGATAACAACGTTTTTCAGTAAAAGTTCAAGTTCTACAGTGTCCTTATTTGAGAATGCTGGGCGTGCATTCTAGTGCAAAATTTTCATAAGCATAACTTTTTCTGTCTCTTTGTTAAGATAAAAGATTGGAAATTGCCTGTTGTGTAGTTAATGAGTCAGTCGATTTAGTTTCCAGTTACTGGGCTTTTCTTACGAGCTGAGCAACACATTTCACAACTTTTATTGTAATCTTTGTCTTGCTTGGCGTTTCTGAAGAAGAAATGGTGTATTTGTTTCCTTCGCAGTAGGAAACTTATGAAACTGTGGGTAATATGGGTTTGTTGCAATGCTTCCTAATGATAGCTCTCACTGACGATAAACTTCGTGCTACAGCAGGCTACTTGTATGTTGTGCTGAAGTACTGTGCATTAGGAAGACTCGGTAGGATAAGTTCGCTCGTCTTCTATCGATCACTGAACCGCCGCAACCTCCGCGTAAAACTTCGGCACTGGGTTAGTAAGAAATAGAGAAAAGATAAGATGATCGTTTTAATGCTTCAGCTGTAGCCTTGCCCCACTTAATTACAACGCACAGAACGTACGTACAACCATGTGAAACTGTCAGAAAAGCCCTTCTATGAAATCTCGGGCCTCAAAAAATGGTTCAAAGGGCTCTGAGCACTATGGGACTTAACATCTGAGGTCATCAGTCCCCTAGACTTAGAACTACTTAAACCTAACTAATCTAAGGACAGAACACACATCCATGCCCGAGGCAGGACTCGAACCTGCGACCGTAGTAGCAGCGCGGTTCCGGACTGAAGCGCCTAGAACCGCTCGGCCACAACGCCCGGCTCTCTCGGGCCTCACATTGGCTCGGATGTCGGTTATGTCATCAAAGCGTTGATCCTTTATTTGAATTGTTTCCAGTTTTGTGATTAAAGTCATACTGATTACACGAAGTCTCACCACTGGTGATGGCATTTTTCCAGAAACGAACTGTCCGCATTTTGCATTTCAATCAAGTCGCTGCGCGCGTCATTGTTTTTGTTTAGAAGTCAAGGTGTGTAGGACAAACTTTGCACATACTTTGCTCTTATTCGGAACATTCAGGATAATGTGTGGAACATCTGATTTGGAGGCGTCGCTCCATTGTCATTTGTGACACAACAGCTGACACACTATGACTGTACGCCTACTGCTTAACACTGCCTGCTATCAAGTGGCTGGCTGAATGCAGCTCTGTTGTTTAAAGTTGTTAGTTCAAATGGCCACAGTAGTTACTGTGCTTCAAATGTTCAAATATGTGTGAAATCTTATGGGACTTAACTGATAAGGTCATCAGTCCCTAAGCTTACACACTACTTAACCTAAATTATCCTAAGGACAAAACGCACACACCCATGCCCGAGGGAGGACTCGAACCTCCGCCGGGACCAGGCGCACAGTCCATGACTGCAGCGCCTTGGACCGCTCGGCTAATCCCGCGCGGCAGTTACTGTGCTGATGGTGCTTACACGCCAGGAATAAAATCAATATCGGAAATTTTTATGACGAATGGTGTATGGACTGCGATTTACAAGATTCTTGGCTTCAGTATGTGGAATGTTAAGCTCCGCAGAAGCTTCCTTTATTTGTTTCGCCCATACCCTGGTGACCTCTTACCCATACAGATGCGACTGGGATTTGAGTATCGCTCTGCTGAATGATTATTACCACAATTCTTAAAACGTTTCTGAGAACGACATTGACTACTAATATCGTCTTATGTAAGACAGCGAAAAGATTACCTAACTGTTGCTACATATGATCGAGCTTAATACCTCATCCCGTATATGATGACATATTCCAGCAAGTTTTGGGAATCAAAGGTCAAAACACAGGTTTGGCATGAGAAGGATGCTCAAGAATTTCCAATTAAAACACCCTTATTCATCCTTCTGATGTCAAGAATTTTTATCAGTAATTCTATGGCTTGTAGTAATTCATCCGAACATTCGGATCAGCTTTACGGTTTACTCCGCGTCATATTAATCTGTGGACTGGAATGTCAGCTAGTAACTGTTTAGTATGAAACAGCAACGATTCTAACAAGTTGTCTGCAATTTGCACAGAATCTAGTTTAATTCTCTCTACCGATCTGATACTTGTTGCAGCCCTTCGGCAGTCTGGTTTTACTTGATCAACTATTTTTCCGAATGCCATCGGGTGCTTGTTGCCAGCTTTTTCTGCCCTTCCCTCTGCGTATATGTGAAAAGGCTATTACGAATCGACCTTGTACCGATTGTCGTTAGATTTCATATGCACCGGTTCTGTGTCTGCCACTCTGTTTCTGCGCTACTGACCGCAGCATGTGTTAAGTTCGTTTTCAAATCAGTTTTAAGGTCTTTTTATTACGCAGAACAATAGGACCTGTATCTTGTTCTACAGTGTGCTCCAAATTATTGCAATACAACACAGTCTGCTCATTTATTATATTTGGTAATTTCTTAGCAACTGTTCATCAGATAAAAGTGTGCTATTCAACTTACACTTCGCGGAGTCGACATTCATGTTCAACGGCTTGATGTCTTCATTCTTGTTAATAAGGCCACAGCCTCACTTACATTTACATCCCAACTGCCAACTCGTCTCTATTGGGCCGCGTATTGGAATGATAACTTTCACTCTGCTGTCCACTGTCCATAATTTCATTGTAAAAGACTATAAAAACATTTTTGGGCACTACAGCAGCTGTAAGAATTCAAAGACTTATGTTACAAAACCAAAAAATACAGAAGAATGTGAGCAGCTGTTTCTGTTTTACTTTGCTAGGTCAGAGATATCATAATGAAGTTCTTCTTCTCATTCTTCTCTGTAGGACCATCGGTAGCCCCTTAATGGTTTACATTTTCCTCTTCTCCTCCTACATCATCTTCATACTCTCTCTTCTTCTCTCCTGCTCTTGTTCCAAGATCTTCAGCAGCCTCTTGTGCTTCACTGGTGACTGACTCTCTGTCCTTTCCCTGTATACTTCTCTCTCGTCGATCTCTGGCATATTGGTCGGCATGAACTACCTCCTTCGATTTTCCTTTTCTTCCATCTTCATTCGCAGTTGCGACCAATTCTTCCGGAATTCAACAACCCTCTTGGTTCTTGTCTTTCTTCTTGTTGTTCTCTTTTAGTCATTCTATCCATATTAATCCTTATTACACGACGGGCAAAACTTGTCCTTTTCAGTCTAATTTCTTATGATAGTGTCCTCATGTTTCGGTACAGTTCTTCCCTAGATTTTCGCATCCATGTCTCACCACCTCTAGTATTTCCCTCAGTGTTTCTCTCTCTAGTTGTTTTACACTACCCCTTCCTAGTGTTACCGTACCGCGTTCCTCACCGTTGCCCTTTGGTTTCCCATCTTGCGTCTGTAAACATGTTACTTTTGTTGAATGTATTTCTTGTCATACAGAAGGCTAACGATATCTTCTTCATCCTCTCCATTACTTCCTCAATGCTCATATTTCTTCGTGTTATACTTTCTCCAATGTGTTAAAATTTATCCATCCTTATCACGATGATTTCTTGTGTTTTCTAATCCCAGTGTTATTCAGTGGCTTGTGTCGTCCTAGGTGGCACCCTTCCAGCCATTTTGTTTAGGTTTTCGAATTGTGTCTTTCCGTCGTCTTCCATCTCACTATCACCAAGTAGACTGCAAAAGCTAGGCGCTCCATTGGGGCTTTAATGCCGTTTTTGTTTCCCATATAGGTATTTGGTATTCCCATTTTCTCGTTTATTGCTCTCCACTGTCTAATCGTTTCGTCTAGCGCTATGTTGAACAAAATTGATAACATCCAACCTCCTGGTTTGTCTGATCGCTTCGTCCAGTGCTCTGTTGACCAAAATTGGTGACAACCCATCTCCCGGTTAGACACCAGTCTCGACCTCAAACTCTTCCCAGTTTGCTCCACAGAAACTCAACCTTGCCTTAATTTCTGTCAGAATTTCCGTCGTTAGTTCTCATGTACTGCTGTCTAGACCTATATTCTTCAGGACCTTTCCAGAAAACTGTCTCTTGATGGAGTCATATGACTTCGTGAGGTCCAATAAGGTTACTGCCATCTTTTTTTGTGTTGTTTCAAGGTCAATATCTATACCCTCTTACCTTCCTAAATTCCGTGTGATAGTCTCCAATTGTACTTTTCATCTGTTATCCCAATCACTTCAGGTGGAAGTTTGGATAGCACCTTGTAGTCAACTTCTAGTGGATATTCCTCTATAGTTGTTCGCATCCCACTTCTCCCCCTTCTTATAAATTGGCACCATGATCGCATGGACACTTGTGGGTTTCATTTATTATTTGTTTCAGAATCAGCGGCATATATAGAAAAGTTATATTCTTCCAGTTTGCTGAGAATGTCGCGTCTTAAAATCTGAAGTCTCGAATATGTATTCAAGAGTCTGCAATAAACACTATATGTTGAAGCAGGTCACATTATCCTCTAACCATACTATTAGAACTCTCTACTGTAAATCATGGTTTATCGACAGCTTGTAATGAAAAGTCGCTGCACCTCACTATAATATGTAAGACTTTGTCGTATAACACAAAGTACGCTACACAGTCTTAGGCACGACACTTACGTGAATCGCAGTTGAGGTCGTTTCACAACACTAAGAATAACGAAAAAACTTAATTTTCTTTAATGGTCTCTTTATAAAAGAAACGTCCACAATGCGTTCCGTCTCATAACCTAAATCTGATACACCTTTTTTGATTCTACTGTTTATAACAAATGCCACTCACAGGGATTCACTTTTGTATGACCAAATTATTTATGTTTTTGTCCCCAAACACTATTTAGTGCCACCGTGTTATGCTCAGTAAATGCTTGATTATTTACTGATCTAATTTTTTTTATTATTGTTGATATGAAAACATACGTTTACGACCTGTTTTAAAACTAAACATATTTTTAATCCCACCTTTCAATGGCCTATATAACATTTCGAAGGCACTACGTACTTAATGTCCTCGGACTTCTGAATATTTTAACTCGTCATTTGCAATTGCATTAACATAGCTATGCAGTGCTGCTCCCCCATCGCCAACTCTCCCTCTCCTTATGATTCATTGATGATGTCATGCATTTTTGCCAGATTCTCCCCTTCTGGCAGGCCAGTTGCTCTATGTATAAAATGACAGTAAATTCAAAAAGTTGTGGGAAATTCAAAATTCCGATTCAAAATTGCCTACTGCAGCCGCTTGGCGTTCTTTCAGATCTGTAATATGAAGGTGCCTAGAACATATGACCGGAAATCAGTAAAAAGACATGGGACCCTGTTGCGATAGCATTGGGCACATTACCGGCTCAGGTATGCAAGATTGGTCTCTATGAAAGCCTCCAGAAAAATGCATGTTAATCCTTTATATTATTTGCCTTTTCACTAAAAGTTTTTGGTGTGACATCTTACAATACGTAGATTTAAAACAGGTAAGTGGTAAGCTTCTATCAGTAACCGTGGTTGGGTGAAAATTCAATTTCTCCTTGGTGAACACTTTACCCTTCCCTGCCTACGCGGCCGCATGTGTAGCCCTGAAATGTCAGTATTGGCTCTTGAGTAAAAACGTTTGAAGATCGCTGCTCTATGGGACAGTTCTTGTCCTTAAAATCATAGCCCACGAAGTGATATCCATACAGTCTAACATTGTCCATTGGTGGGATGATATTGTGACTTATTGCTCCGGGATATACGTACATCACCATTATGGATGTCGTCTCTATAGACCTGCGTTGTCTCCGTTCCATTTGAAACATGGAGCTTAATGGATTATCAGTGCACGCTAACACCCTGTGTCGAAGACATTCCTTTCTCTGCTCAAAATACTTGCTGTCTATGCCCCAAATCAAAATATGCTTGCTATCGCTTTGCTCTATACGCGACTCATCTGTGAGGAGGTCGCTCATCGGTCTCCAATCCAGACTAGTGAAGGAGTTGTCCCTGCAAACGCATCCTGCTGTACATCTTCAGGGCGCTGAACTGAAGCCTAGACAGTTTTGCAACAGCATAGGAACGAGGATGAACATTTGTCCAACTGTCCATTTATTCTAGAATGAGAATTGTTCTCAATTTACCAGTGAAATTCCATTCCTATTCTCCCAATAAATGATGCGACGTCGTCATCCAACGAAATTAGCGATCGTATCTGTTTCATTTCGCGCTCATAGTACCAAGGATCATCCTGCTCTCACACACGTCTCTGTTTGTCTGTGAAGGACAATATCAATTTCCAGAGTGGCGTCAACTGCTCCCACAGCGTACGTAATTTCGTACACGAAGACAGGTTACTCTCGTGGTGTAGAGATAGCTACCGACTCAGACGGTCGCCTGTAAAATTCTTGATATTTAAGAGAAAGAAAACTTCTATAGGATCTTCTCAAACTGGGATACTTCTATTCACATTTGGTCATTCGATGATTGCGAGTGAAATGAGTTCGTTTTTGCTGAGAAAACTTTCTCTATGCATTACCGTGTTATCGAATCACATTCTACAGCAAACATCGACCACCAAATGTTCGACACCCTATAAAAGTTTGTCGTACATTACAGTTCATCACAGAATCTTTTGACCAAAAATAAATACGCTAAATTACCTTTGAAATGCACCGGACTGTATTATGGTTGTTACTAAACTCCACATTAACATTATCTATCGCTTGTAAGTCTCAAAAAACACAAATTATACAATATGGTGGCTAACAATGACTGTTCCATCGCACACACTTCATACACGTCCTCTCGTTATCCTGTCTCGCAACCAAGTCCGGACACATACCGATTTTCTTACATTTCCTCGCTCGCCATGGAGCAACACTAAGTCAAGGAATAAATATTTCGCTCTCGCAGGCAAAACGCGCCAACTCGCAGTATATATTAACTTTGAATCAATCCGATTGTGTTTAAGAAATAGTACCCAGACCTTCACTCCTGGTTGTTGGGCTGGGCGGCGGGCAACAGTCGGGATTGCATCTCAAAGCTGCCTGGCGCCCTTATGTACACGTCATCGGTCTGGAATATCGTTGACTAGAGTAAAATTGCCTTCAGTGACGAGTCCTACTTCGTAATGCGCCCCGATGACCAGCAGAGACACCAAGACTGCAGCTGGATACGTCTGAATGCCGCCCATCATACGGCCTCACATCCAGGTATGATGCTCTGGGCGCCATTTCTTTTCATCCACACCTACATCATACTTCGCAAGCCACCCAATGGCGTGTGCCGGAGGGTACTTCCGGTACCACTACCTGATCCCTCAAACCCTGTTCCACTCGCGAATTGTACGTGGGAAGAATGATTGTCGGTAAGCCTCTGTATTGTGTCTAATTTCTCGAATTTTCCCCTCGTGGTCAATACGCGAGATGTTTGTGAGGAGGGGGGGGGGGAGGGGGGAAGTAATATGTTGTCCGACTCCTCCTGAAAAGTGCTGTCCCGAAATTTCAATAGTAAATATCTCTGTGATGCACAACGCCTCTCTTGTAACGTCCTCCAATGGAGTTCGTTTAGCATCTCCGTAACGCTCTCTCGCCAACTGAACGATCCCGTGACGAAACACGCCGCTCTTCGTTGGATCTTCGCTATCTCCTCTATCAGTCCTACCTGATAGGGATCCCAGATAGATGAACAATACTCAAGAACCGGGCGAACAAGCGCTTTATAAGCCACTCCTTTCGTGGACGGTTACATTTTCGTTCGATTCTTTCGATGAATCTGAGACTTGTGACTGCTTTTTCCCACTATCTGTTTTATATGGTCATTTCACTTAAGGTCTTTCTGGATAGTTGTTGTTGTGGTCTTCAGTCCTGAGACGGGTTTGATGCAGCTCTCCATGCTACTCTATCCTGTGCAAGCTTCTTCATCTCCCAGTACCTACTGCAGCCTACATCCTTCTGAATCTGCTTAGTGTATTCATCTCTTGGTCTCCCTCTACGATTTTTACCCTCCACGCTGCCCTCCAATACTAAATTGGTGATCCCTCGATGTCTCAGAACATGTCCTACCAACCGATCCCTTCTTCTAGTCAAGTTGTGCCACAAGCACCTCTTCTCCCCAATTCTATTCAATACCTCTTCATTAGTTATGTGATCTACCCATCTAATCTTCAGCATTCTTCTGTAGCACCACATTTCGAAAGCTTCTATTCTCTTCTTGTCTAAACTATTTATCGTCCACGTTTCACTTCCATACATGGCTACACTCCATACAAATACTTTCAGAAACGACTTCCTGACATTTAAATCTATACTCGATGTTAACAAATTTCTCTTCTTCAGAAACGCTTTCCTTCCCATTGCCAGTCTACATTTTATATCCTCTCTACTTCGACCACCATCAGTTATTTTGCTCCCCAAATAGCAAAACTCCTTTACTGCTTTAAGTGTCTCATTTCCTAATCTAATTCCCTCAGCATAACCCGACTTAATTCGATTACATTCCATTATCCTCTGGATAGTTACGACTAGATATTTTACGGCAGACGCTGTCTCCAGCTGTTTGCCATCAATAGCGTAGCTGTACAGTAGAGGATTTCTTTTCCTATATATGTGAAATACGTTGCAGTTATTTACGTTCAGAGTCAACTGTCAGAGACTGCACCATTCATCATATCTCTGCAGGTCGTTCTGCAAATTCCTACTATCTTCTGGCTTTGCTTCTCTGGTATAGACAACTGAATCATCTGCGAGTAGCCTTAAATAGCATCCGACGCTTTCTACGATATCATTTATTGTAAACAGCAACGCTCCTATCACACTTCCCTGTGGTGCTCCGGATATTACCTTTACATCTGTCGATTTTGTTCCGTTAAGAGCGACGTGTTGAGTTCTGTCTGCAAGGAAGTCTTGAATCCAATCGCAAGTCTGCTCCGATACTCCGTAAGCTCGTATTTGTTTCATTAAATGGTAGTGCGGGACGGTGTCAAATGTCTTACTGAAATGAAGGAACACGGCATCGAACTGAGCGCCGTTGTTCACTGTGCTGTGGACCTCATGAAGGAACAGAGCGAGCTGAGTTTCGCAGGATCTCTGTTTGCGGAATCCATGTTGATTTTTATAGAGGAGATGTTCATTTTCCAAAAGCGTCATAATTCTTGAGCATAAAGCATGTTCCACAGTTCCACAGTTCCACAACAGATTGACGTCCATAATATAGGTCTATAATTGTGTGAATCTGTGCCGGCCGCGGTGGTCTCGCGGTTCTAGGCGCGCAGTCCGGAACCGCGGGACTGCTACGGTCGCAGGTTCGAATCCTGCCTCGGGCATGGTTGTGTGTGATGTCCTTAGGTTAGTTAGGTTTAAGTAGTTCTAAGTTCTAGGGGACTGATGACCTCAGCAGTTAAGTCCCATAGTGCTCAGAGCCATTTGAACCATTTTTTTTTAATCTGTCTTTCGGCCTTTCTTAAAAACGGGAATGACCTGCGCTTTCTTCCAGTCGCTAGGTACCTTCCGTTGCTCAAGCGATCTACGATAAATTAGTGCTAGAAGGGGAGCAAGTTGTTTCGCACAATCATAATATAATCTTATGGGTATCTCATCTGGTCCTGACGCCTTTCCACTTCTAAGCAATTGTAGCTGCTTTTCAGTTCCGCGATCGGTTATCTCAATAACTGCCATTTCGACGTTCGTACGCCGATTGCAAGGAAACACAGTGTCACGATCTTCCGCGGTGAAACGACTAGCCTACAAAGACTGAATTCAGTATTTTGGCCTTGTCTGTGTTATCTTCCGTTTCTGTGCAGGTGTGGTCGCTGAGAGAATGAATAGATGATTTTGACCCACTTACTAATTTTACATGCGACCAAAATCTCTTAGGGTTTTTACTCAGGTCGGTTGACACGTCTTACTTGCAAAATCATTGTACGCTTCTCTCATTGCTCTCCTTACGCTCATTTTCTCTTCGTTCAGCTTTTGTTTGTCAGCTAGGTTTTTACTTCTCTTGGATCTGAGATGAAGTGCTCTTTGTTTAAGTAACGCTTTTCTAACACGGCTATTAAACCATGGTGGATCTTTTCCATTCCTTAAAACGTTACTCGAAACATACTTGTCTAGGGCATATTGAACGATGCCTTTGAATTTTTTTCATTTGTTCTCAATATCTTCGTCCACATCAACGAATATTGACTGCTGAGACATTTTGAAATTTGTACCCTGTCTCCCTCGCTGAGCAAATATATCTTCCTACCTTTCTTAACATTCCTTGTAGGACCCGTCGTCATAGATGCTGTCACATCGTTATGATCACTGGAACCTTCCCCTACGTTAACTGAGTCTTCCAGGGCCCCTTTGGTCGTCATCCGCGCCACCCTCACAGCGCAGCATTGCGTCGACGACATTCGCGCCGTTTTCGTGCCCTTCATGGCGAGCCATCCAGGGCTTACGTTGCAGCAAGATAATGCCCGTCCGCACACGGTTGGGTGTCTGCTGCTTGTCTTCGCGCTCGCCAAACCCTGCCTTGGCCTGCAAGGTTGCGGGATCTCTCCCCAATTGAGAACATTTGCAGCAGTGTGGGCAGGGCCCTGCAACCATTTCGGAATTTCGACAATAAAACGCGCCAATTGGACAGAATTCGATACGGTACTCCTCAGAAGGACATACAACTGCGTTATCAGTCACTGCCAAACCGAATAACTGTTTGCTTATGGGCCAGAGGTGGACCAACGCGTTATTGACTTCCTCAGTTTCTGAAGCTCTTTCTCTTGAGCACATCATCCAATTTTTCTGAAATTGTTATCTATTGTTTGTCTATATGTTACCGTGAATGACCGAAATTGGAGAATGTCGACTTTCACCGGTGAATGTCAACAGATACCAAATACGTCGGTGAAAGATCGAATATTTCATTACATTGTTGTACATTCGGACCCTCTCCGGTGTATGTCGACAATCACAGATATGCTCTGGTGGAGGTACAAAACAGAATAGTCAAAAAACAAGCGACTGGCTCTCTCCCGCCAAATCCTTTGTTCTGCTCGGAGTCAATCAGCCTTGTCAGTCTTATGCAAGCTTTGATAACGCGAGCAACGTTTTCTTAATTTTTTCCGATACCCAATTTATACTAAATGGGTACTGCAGTAAATCGTGATCTTTTTCATGAAAAGTTAAATGCATTAATTGTGGGGAAACGAGACGACAATTGTTTTTATTTTTCTCAAGAAACGAACATACAGTATTATGTTACCAATGAAGAATTGTACAGTATACTATATGAAACTCACATCAGAATAGGCCACGGAGGAAGAACACGTATGCTTAAAGAGTTGCAAGTTAAATACAAAAATATTACATATGAAGTTGTAATGTTGTATTTAAACTTATGTAAACAGTGTCAAATGAAACACAGTGCACCTAAGAAAGGTATTGTTGTGAAGCCAATGGTTAATTCCGAATTAAACTCAAGATATCAAGTTGGTCTGATAGATCTGCAGTCAAACAGAGATGGCGAATATAAGTTCATAATGGTGTATCAAGATCATTTAACTAAATTTGTCCAGCTAAGACCTTTGAAAACTAATAAGGCTGAAGAAGTAGCGCATCACGTTCTTTCAATATTTTTAACATTTGGTGCACCAGCAATATTGCACTCAGATAATGATAGAGAATTTACTAATCAAGTCATATCCGAAATATGCGCTATGTGGAAAGATGTTAAAATAGTTCATGGAAAGCCTCGTCACAGTCAAACACAAGGCTCAGTTGAAAGGGCCAATCAGGATATACAGAATATGCTAACTGCGTGGAACAAAGATTACGATACAAATAAATGGTCACATGGTTTATCCTTTGTTCAATTTGCCAAGAACACTACATACCACGAAGGATTTTATTTAATAGAGGTGGAGCCCGGCATGATGGCCAACACAAAAGGTTTACTGCCATCTCTGCATAAGGGTTAGTATTCACTAAAGTGAGGTGTCGCAGGATGTGGGTACTGCGACGTTTGCGTACGTCTGGTTAGGATTAACCATTAATACGAGCTCATCTGGAGATAGATTGGTCGAAATCTGACGAAGGGTAGCGGTTTGAAGGGCAGAGGAAAAAAAGTGCCAAGGCAAGAGCCAAGGGAAAAAAAACCTCTGCGAAAGTTAGGTCGGGTGGTAAGAGCAGTAGCGGTTGTCTTGCTGCCTGCGATAGGTTGTGCAAGAATAGGCTTTGTTAGTAGTGGGTATCATGCATGTCGATACCTTGACGTTGTGCGTTTGTGCTGCTCGGCGGCTGGCGCTGGGTGCTGGTACAGAGTCCTCGTTCAGCGTCAGCAACCTGCAACAGTTAGGTTTGTTATCGATCTTGTGTCCGATAGGTCATATACCGGAGGCACAGTGTGAGGGAATGTTGGCAGATTGTTTGTGCATCTGTGGGCGAGCTCGTCGGTGTCCCTGCTGTGGTCTGTTGGTCGGCTCTAATAGCAGCTGGTAGTTGCCAGTCAGTGTTGCTGATATGCAGGGGCTTGCCGACGTTTGTCGCTGTTTGCGTATGTTAGTTTACTATAGGTGGCTATGCCCTAGCTAGCAGTGTCTTTGGCCGCTTGTGCTTCCACCTGTGATTGTGATCGTAGTTTCCCAGAGTGAGGATGAAAGGATTGTTCGAGTGTGTCGAGTTCCTGTATAGTCGTGTGGCGTGTTTTTTGAATACTTCCTTGAGGGTATCAAGGCGGTATTCATGGTGAAGATCTACGGTGCGTGTGTAGCGTGGAGCGTTGCTAATGATTCGTAGCACCTTGTTCTGTATGATCTGCAGGCGGCGCAGTCGTGTAGGAGCTGCCTATCCCCAGACGGGAGCTGCGTACGTCATCAGAGGTCTAATCAGTGTCGACACCCTCCTATTCAGTGTGCTTTCCCTGTTGAGCATTGGGTAGAGCTGTTTGAGCCTCGCGTGCGCTCGGTTGGCAACGTATTCGATGTGATCCCCCCATGTAAGTTTCCGGTCCAGCCAGACACCAAGGTACCTGACTTTCTCTCGGAAACGTATTGGGCGTGTATGTAGTGTTATTGGTCTACAGTGTTGGTGTCTGCGCAGTAGTTTCGGTCTGCGTGTGAACAGAACTGCTTCGCACTTGTCGACGTTTACTTTAATACGCCATCGCTCCAACCAAGGCTCAGCTGTTCTGAGTGCTGTCTGTATTCGTGAATTGATATTCGACGGTTTCCAGTCTTGCGCGAGGATGGCTGTGTCATCCGCGTAGACGGCTAACGTCGTGTTTTGTGTCGCTGGGAAGTCATTAATGTACAGGTTAAACAAGATGGGCCCTAGGATGCTCCCTTGGGGTACTCCAGCTTGGATACTGTGTTGTGTTGATTGTTTATCCTGCACGTTAGTGTTGAAACATCTGTTCGTGAGATATGAGTGTATGAGACGTACGAGGCCGTCCGGGAAACCAGCTTCGCTTAGTTTGCGTATGAGTCCGTTGTGCCAGAGACGATCGAAAGCCTTTTCGATGTCTAGGAAAACGGCCCCTGTGGCTTTGTTCATGTTGTAGCCGTGTGTTATATGTTAGACTACGCGGAGGAGTTGTTGTGTTGTCGAGTGGTGCTTCCTAAAGCCGACTTGCTCCGGTCTTAGGGTGTCGTTGGCGATGCAATGCCTAGTGATACGTTTTAGTATTACCTTCTCAACAATCTTGCTGAGCGAACACAGCAGACTGATGGGTCGGCAATTTTGTGGGAGGGAGTGGTCTTTCCCTGGCTTCCTGAACACCAGGACCTTGGCCGCCTTCCAAAAGTCAGGGAAATGTTGGTGTGTCAGGATGACATTCGTTAAGTGTGTGAGGTATTCTACGGCTTTATCCGTGAACTCCTGGAGGACACGGTTTTGAATGCCATCAGGCCCAGGGGCTTTTCTAGCGTTGGTGTGCTTGATAGCCCATGTGATTTCATTTGTGCTAGTACGTCTTATTTCGTTGCGCGAGGGCTGGGCTACAAGTCGTGTAACCTCCTGGTCCGTGTCAAATGTGAATGCTGGGTCTGAAGGAACCAGATTCGGCATGAAGGACGCTGCAAGTGTTGTGGCCATAAGCTCTGCCTTTTCCGTCGCGGAGTAGGCCGGGCCGTCTGGTCCTTCTAACGTGGGAATGTAATGTTTCTCCCTGGTGAAGTGTCTGGCCAGCTGCCACACGCCAGGACGTGTGGTATCCAGCCCAGCGAGTTTCTGTCCCCATTGCTCGTTTCTGAATGTTTGTATTTTATTCCGTATTATGCCCTGGAGTCTGTTGACGTGCAGTTTATAGAACGGGTGCCTGATACGCTGCCAGCATCTCCTGAGGCGGTTCCTCATTGAGATAAGGCCCCGGATTTCCTGGGGCAGGGCCGTCGAGCGTTGTCTTGTTGTTGTAAATGGAATGGCGTCAGTCATTGCGTCTTGGACAGCAGTTGTGAGAGCCTCCACAGCCTCATCGATTTGCTGTGTGTTGTTAATTTCGTGTGTGTCAGGAATGCTAATATCAAGCGTTTCCTTGAACAGTGTCCAATTCGCACGCTTGTAGTTAAGCATCCTGCGTGGTTCGATGTCCTGCAGTGTCTCTTCCATGTGCAGTATTACAGGCATGTGGTCTGAGTCCAGATCGTTTTCAACCGTGAGGTTGAGTGTGCATGTGATGCCCTTTATGAGGGCTATGTCTAACACGTCTGGCCTATGTCGAGCCTGTGTAGGCACGAACGTGGGAACGTCCGGCCCAAGTATAATGTAGTTTCGGCCTAGTGCGTGTTCGTACAGTTTCTTGCCGTTGGAGGTTCGTATTCGTGAGTTCCAATCAGGGTGTTTTGCGTTGAGGTCTCCAGCGGCAATTACCCGCAGTGCTATGTTGAGTACTGTGCTGATATCGCGTGTTGCTATGTTTTTAGGAGGATTGTATATCGATACCAGTGTGGTGTTGGCTCCGTTGAACTTGACCCTGACGGCCGTAGCCTCTAGTCTTTCAAGTGCTGGGAGCTCGATGTTCGTGTGTTCTATGTCTCTGTGTATGATGATTGCCGTGACGCCTCCCCTCCTGCCATCCGCTCGGTCGGTACGGTAGACAAAATACCCTGGGAAGTTTAGTTGTTTGCGAGGCGTAAGCAGTGTTTCGTTCACAAGAGCGATTCGGATACCCTTTCGCTCCATGAACGCTGCCATTTCGGCTTTTTTGCTTGCGATCCCGTTGGCATTCCAAAAAAGGATCTGTGAGATTGTGTTTAAGTCTGCGTTTCGGGGCTGGTGTGGTGTATTATCCATGTAGTAGTGTAAAAAGCGGTGTGATAGTGGCTTGGAAGCTAGTCCAGTTGAGCGTGCTCGACATGAACTGCATGAAGAGTTGTGAGACACACCCCATAATCTTCGTGACTATTTCGGTGGTCGTGCGTCCGGGGAATAATGTTTCCATTATTCTCTGGAATGTTGTCGTAATGTTGGTCACGTCGGCCTGCGAGTTATTGGTCGTGTTAGCGGCCGCTTGTTCCAGTGCTGGCGTCTGGTGAGGGCTGGCCTGAGTGTCGGCGGTTCGTGTGGCAGTTGTGGGCGCCTCTGTATTCTCTGTGGTGAGTGGGTGTGTTATGTGGGTTGTTGAGTTGGTGTCCCGATTGTGTTCGTGAGTGTTGGTGTCCTGTTGTCTGTGTACTTGTTGTGGTGTGGTCGTGTTCCTCGTGCTGCGGCTGTTTCTCCTTCTCCTCCTCCTCTGGCGCTGTGGTCGTCCCTGTGTAGGTGCGTTTTCTGTGCCTGTGGTGGGCTGCAGTCCGCGATCTCAGGGGTTAGGGTGGTGTTGTTGCTGGTTTCGTGTGGTGTGCCCGGTGCGGGTGTGGTGTCAGGTGTTGTGTTCGTCTGTTGTGTGTCTGTTGCTGGGGGTGTTTGCTGAGCGTGTTCTGAGCTCTGGGGCTCCTCTGACCGTCCCGCGCTGCTGGGGCTGCCAGCGACCACTCCAGCGAAGGATATTCCACTTCTTACTGGGCGGGGGGGGGGGGGGGGGGGGCGGTTTTGGGACTGTGATGGCGGTAGGTTTCGCATGTTTCGCGATTTTGCGCCTCAGAGCTGCTTTGTAAGCAATGCACCCTCTGTAGTTTGCCGGATGGGCAGCACCACAGTTGGCGCACTTGCGAGGTGCTGTATGGGGGAGTTTGCAGCGTTGGGTCGTGTGACCGCCAGCGCAAATGCGGCAGCGGGTTGCGAGACCGCATCTGATACCCGCGTGCGCAAAGCGCTGGCAGTTGTGGCATTGTTGGGGGGTGCGCGGCGTGTTGTAAATCTCTACATTGACGACCATGTGAAGAAATAGCTTTAACTTCAGCAGGTCGCGGGACTTGGCCGTGTCGGCCAATTCCGCCATGTAGTTGTGAGACGGTCTTGCTGTGCCGAACTCTGACATTCGGTTTACCCGAATGCACTCCCACCCGAGAGCAGAGAGTTCATCGTGTACTGTGTCGGTCGGGGTTCGTGAGTCTATCCCCTTTATCACGTACTGCTGTGTTTTTTCCAGGACTGTCCTGTACGTGAAGTGCTCTACCTTCCTTTCTTTAAAAAAGTCCAGTAGATTTGAGTAATCTGACTTGTTCGCCACGTACAGTGCAGCGTGTTCCCCAGTGAGCTTAGAGTAGTATGTTGTGGGGCTGTGTTTATGGTTAAATTCTTTGTTTAGGAGACTTAGGTCTCCGTAGTTGTGTATGATGACTGGTGGGAAGCCAGTCGCGGTGTTGTTTGTGTTCTGCGTAGCTGCTTGTATATTTGTGGTTGCTGCAGTCGCAGGGTTGTTTGTGTTGGTCCCTGTGTTGCCTTTGTTGTTGGTTCGCGATGTAGATGGTGTTGGCAACAGCTCTCGGCTGTTGCCTCGTGAGTTTGTGGGCTCACTTGTTTGCGTATTTGGCGGCTGTTTGCGTCGTGGGCCGACCTGCTGCCACGGCCCGTCTTCGTCTGTGTCGGTTGTGTCCTCCGTCGGCTCTGGCTCCGGTTCCGTCAGTGCCTGGGCCGCCAGAGGTGAAATAGGGGGCATGTCCTTCGGTTTATCAGCAGGTGCCTGTGTGTGTGGTGTGGGTGTTTCTGTCTGTGTGTGTCCACTGCCCATCAACTCTGCGATCAGCTCCTGCTGTTCCGCGATCTGTTTGTCCTTCAAGGCAACCTGCTCTTGGAACGTGGACAGTGGGACGGAAATGATGGCGGGAGTAGCCGTCATTTCCGCCTCTTGTGCTGCAGCTTTGCTGCAGGTAAGTGGTGGGGAAGCACAGGAAAGATCGGACATCTTTGCTGTTTCGGGAGTTTTTATTTGGATAGGGAAGGATGCACGACAATTTTGCTCTTTTCACGAAAGAGCCAAAGTCTTTATGAATCCATGTTTGGCGTTAAAGCAAAAAGAGGCATAGCGAACAAATCGCAAATATTGAAACTGAAGAACAGCTCGAAGTAATTTCAAATATTTCTGAAACCGAAGAACAACTTGAGGAAACTGTTAATGCTTATAAAAAAATTTGAACGATGTTCATACCGAAAACCACAAGCCAAAGAAAAATATTGAAGAGGACCTACAACCTACAACGTCTTCACATCAAATTCTGTCCGAAAAACACGAGTTGATTTCTACAAGAAGAGCGACCGCGAAAGAAAATCTTCTACTGCAAGCAACAAAGATGTTACGAACCTCAAAAAAACAATTTCCTCCTGCTCAAATTGGTGATAATGTACGAATACAAGCCCCTGATGTCGACCGTGGCCGTACAGATAGCCGAAATGTGTTAGCGGTTGTTGTTGGAATAGAAGACTCCGACTTCTATAAACTGGCAAATAAAAATGGTACCCTCAAGCAGCTTTACACACGTAATCAGTTCGTAATTTGTAAATAAAAGTTACTTTCCATAGATGAGATTACTTTTCAAGAAATGTCGCTGAGAGAAGCAGCTGCAGCTAATGCGAGTAGCGGGGACAAAAACAATTTCCTCCTGAATGAAACTTCCTGGCAGATTAAAACTGTGTGCCGGAGCGAGACTCGAACTCGGGACCTTTGCCTTTCGCGGGCAAGTGCTCTACCAACTGAGCTACCCAAGCACGACTCATGCCCCGTCCTCACAGCTTCACTTCTGCCAATATCCTCCTGCTGAAATTGGTGATAATGTCATTGCAAAAGGAAGTGCTCCACAAATAAATGCAGTTGTAAAAGTAAGGGACTCTTGTGCAATTCAAAGTGTCACAATAGTTTAAGTTGTTGCTATAAATAAGATTTGAATCACATAAGTAAGTAATTTTTTTGTAACTATTATTTTCTTTTCTCATGTAGAATGTACTGTGTATTTTAAATTCTTGGTCATTCCTTTCAGAAAGAGAGGTAAAAAAGTTACGTCACACTTGTGACGTTTTATAGCGACTGAATTACGGAGAAGAAAGTGTAAATCTCCAACATTTTCAACATTCACCATTAGTACATCGTGAATCTCAACATTTACCGGTGTAAGTCAGAAATAAGGGTATTTAGCAAATATTTCGGACATACACTAAGCGACTATGTGAATGTTGACATTCACCGGTGAAAGACGACGTTCTCCAGATTTCGGTGTTTCACTGTAACGTATACATATACATCACATCTGCCGATTTTCATCCCATTCGGATAATTCCTTCGTGGCGAATCTTTTTTTTTGCCTTAAATTGTATTATTGAGGAAGATACAAATTCAATAACTTACCAGCAGCCATAAAAGGTTTAAATACTAATGAAGTTTAGATTAAGGGGAGGCTAGAGAAGTTACTGGTGGCCAACCCCTCCTACTCTTTTGACCAATTTCAAAGAAGAACCAACTGATGTGCATATTATTATTAATATCAAATAAAGTGAGTGTTGTGAAACTTCCTGTCAGATTAAAACTGTGTGCCGGACCGAGACTCGAACTCTGGACCTTTGCCTTTCGTGGGCAAGTGCTCTACCAACTTCTTTTTTTTTTTTTTAACCTTATTTTGCTCTATACTGTTCGTTGACTTTGTTCGTGGCGGACGTCCTCTGACACTTGTTCTGGTTGTTCGTTGATCCGTTGACTCAGTTTGTTTTATTACAGAGGATAGCTAAACCCTCCGATCGAACATGCTGAGCTACCGTGCCGGCAACCAACTGAGCTACCCAAGCGCGACTCAAGCCCCGTCCTCCCAGCTTTACTTGTGCCAGTACCTCGTCTCCTACCTTCCAAACTTTACAGAAGCGCTCCTGCGAACCTTGCAGAATTAGCACTCCTGAAAGAAAGGATATTGCGGAGACATGGCTTAGCCACAGTGTGAAAGTGAGTGTTACATAAAACTTGACTTCTACACATCTTCAATGCTTTGACATAAATTACTTTTGTAAACTGATCGTTCTCTTTCATTAAGTGTCCGTACAATAATTATCATATGCATCTAAATGTAGTGTACGTTTACATGTTTTATCACATACTTGTTACCACCTCGTTACTGAAAATTTGTTTAAGGTCTTTTATCGTACTACACAAACATGAGGATCATTTCAGTAGGATCTGTGGACGCGACATTAGATTATCTTTTTCTGTAAACATGCATTACGTAATACTGTTTTATGACATGTTCATCCTTGAGGATCTCCTCACTGCGGATCTGTACAACAAAAAGCGTATCTAATCTGTCCATTCCCATTTCCCGTGCCAGGTAATCTCGCCTGTCTGGGTTCTGGTGCGCGGCTCCTCGCCGCTCGTGTCCTGCTGCGGACGGCGCGGCCTTGACGGCCAGCCGACAGGCTGTCTCAAAGGCGCCGCCGCGGAATCTCGCATTGCGACACTCGGTGCGACTGGCGCTGCCGACGCGCCGTTGTGACGTCACTTTCGCTGCAACGAGCACAGAATCATTATACGGGCTGCAAGGCACGTGACTGCAACCGCGTAGCGTTGACGGCGCACCCTCGCGTCACGATCTCTCCAGTGCAGGTAAGTACAGGGAGGCATGCACCACCTCGCTCGGTAAGAAGAGCCAGGCTGTAACGTAATGCAGAGTAGGGATGGGAAAAACCGACCAGTTAAAACCGATGCCGGTATTCTACACTATTGGCCATTCAAATTGCTACAACAAGAAAACATACAGATGATAAACGGGTATTCATTGGACAAAGATATTATACTAGAACTGACATGTGATTACATTTTCACGCAATTTGAGTGCATAGATCCTGAGAAATCAGTACCCAGAACAACCCCCTCTGGCCGTAATAACGGCCTTGATACGCCTGGGCATTCAGTCAAACAGAACTTGGATGGCGTGTACAGGTACAGCTGCCCATGCAGATTCAACACGATACCACTGTTCATCAAGAGTAGTGACTGGCGTATTGTGACGAGCCAGTTGCTCGGCCACCATTGACCA
The DNA here is from genome assembly GCF_023864275.1 of Schistocerca cancellata. Taxonomy (NCBI): domain Eukaryota; kingdom Metazoa; phylum Arthropoda; class Insecta; order Orthoptera; family Acrididae; genus Schistocerca; species Schistocerca cancellata. The sequence goes on from NC_064626.1 coordinate 732,887,043, forward strand.
GACGTTTTCAATTGCTGTGAGATCTGGAGAATGTGCTGGCCAGGGCAACAGTCAAACATTTTCTGTATCCATTTTCTGTACAGGACCTGCAACATGCGGTCGTGCATTATCCTGCTGAAATGTAGAGTTTCGCAGGGATCGAATGAAGGGTAGAGCCATGGGTCGTAACACATCTGAAATGTAACGTCCACTGTTCATTGTGCCGTCAATGCGAACAAGAGGTGACCGAGACGTGTAACCAATGGCACCCCATACCATCACGCCAGGTGATACGCCAGTATGGCGATGACGAATACACGCTTCTAATGTGCGTTCACAGCGATGACGCCAAATACGGATGCGACCATCATGATGCTGTAAACAGAACCTGGATTCATCCGAAAAAATAATGTTTTGCCATTCGTGCACCCAGGTTCGTCGTTGAGTACACCATCGCAGGCGCTCCTGTCTGTGATGCAGCGTCAAGGGTAACCGCAGCCATGGTCTCCGAGCTGATAGTCCATGCTGCTGCTAACGTCGTCGAACTGTTCGTGCAAGTGGTTGTTGTCTTGCATACGTCCCCATCTGTTGACTCAGGGATCGAGACGTGGCTGCTCAATCCGTTACAGTCATGCGGATAAGATGCCTGTCATCTCAACTGTTAGTGATACGAGGCCGTTGGGATCCAGCAGGGCGTTCCGTACTACCCTCCTGAACCCACCGATTCCATATTCTGCTAACAGTCATTGGATCTCCACCAACGCGAGCAGCAGTGTCGCGATACGATAAACCACAATCGCGATGGGCTAGAATACGACCTTTATCAAAGTCGGAAACTCCTTACACGAGGCATCAGAACAACGTTTCACCAGGCAACGCCGGTCAACTGCTGTTTGTGTATGAGAAATCGGTTGGAAACTTTCCTCACGTCAGCACGTTGTAGGTGTCGCCACCGTTGCCAACCTTGTGTGAATGCTCTGAAAAGCTAATCATTTGCAGATCACAGCATCTTCTTCCTGTCGATTAAATTTCGCGTCTATAGCACGTCGTTTTCGTGGTGTAGCAATTTTAATGGCCAGTAGTGTAGTTCTAAGCAACCAGTATTTTTCGGTATTTATTTGTTCTTGTTTCTAACATTTCTTTTTCATTTTGTACTGATGACGGGGTAAAAATCGATGTATCCGTTTGCCGCAAAATATGCTAAAATTCTGAATTTTTAAACAAAACTTTCTTTTGATAAAGACAAGTGATGTGTATTTGTAAAGTTCCCAATTGCTTGAAATATTGGGTTATTTTGGAAAATAGGAAAAACGATCAGTGCTATTTTAATAACGATGCCGACAGCTAGAAATGAGTGCCTAATACTTGACATGAAAATCGGTACAGCGGTGCTGAGACAACAACGTACGTGATGCAGAGTGTCGTGGCCTGTTAGGTGCTGTGCGTGCACGTGCAGTGCGCAAGACTTGCCCACACCTGGCATATGTAGTACTTTCTTACTGCCGTCGTCGGATATCAGTTGTATTGCACAATGGCGCCTCCACTAGTCTGGAGATATTTTACGAAGCTGGGCAGCAGTGGGGAACAATGCTCAATTTGCTTTAAAAGTTTGAACAATAAATACTGAAAATGGCTTAATTTATTATTGAAATTTTAACTATTGTCCTGTGATTGTTCCGGGTAAAGGTTATATTTTGCCTACTACCTAAACTGTTCATTTGAATTTTTTGGAAGAACATTTTCAGTTTTGTCGGTATAGAGTCAATGGTAACTAAATTCCTGTTAAAAGATAGATAAATATATCTTACTACAAAACAGGTTTTTCATTCTAAATCATTAAAATAAAAGAACGCTAAAAATTTTACTCAAAAGCTTGTTTGCCTGTCGTTGCTATGAAATAAGAAAACTGACTGGAAATTATGATATCAAACTAAAAACTTAACAATTCAATCACAGTTTATAACTAAAATAGGAAGTAACTGATCTGCTGCCTGCGACTACATGATATGCGGTTCTGTTGGACCGGACAATTTGACTTGAAAATTATTCTCTAACCTCACTTTTATCCCCTTTACCAGTGACCATTCTTAATGCCCAAATAGGGACACGATCGTCGATTACAATACGATTTTTTCAAAAATTTTCAAATGCGTGTGAATTGCTAAGGGACCAAACTGTTGAGGTCATCGGTCTCTAGACTTTCACACTAATTAAACTAACTTACGCTAAGAACAACACACTCACACACCTATGCCCGAGGGAGGACTCGACCCTCCGGCGGGAAAGGCCGCGCAATCCGTGACATGGCGCCTCAAACCGAGCGGCCACTCCGTACGGCCATGATTGTTTTTTAAGCAGAGATTAAAAGAAATTAGATTCAATAGGAAAAGAACTGATGAGAAATGCAGCGAATGGAATATGGACTGAGTTTTCATTTTTTTAAATATTTTATTTGAGGTTTTGATTCTATTCCTCTCGAAAAGTATAATGCACAAGTCTGTAGGAATCTTACAATTTTACAATATTTATTGGATGTCTATGTTTATTACTGGAAATAATAGCAATAAAAAAAATGAAAATCAGTTACTTCAGAAAGCCGAAAAATTTCAGTGGTTTTAACAGTCAGATTAAACTGGAGTTGAAAAAGAAAACAGTATAACCGAAAACCAGTTGTCTCAGTGATGACCGCCATCACTAGCGTGGGGCAACCAAAATATTTCATTTATTAACACAAATAGCTACGGAAAATTATGAAGAGATATTTAAAAGAAATGACCTTTAGACGTTCCCATCGCAAGCAGAGAGCATTGTGGGTAGAAGTCGTTTCACCCGCTAGTCTTTTTAAGCAGCTCGTTTTTATTACGCAAATGCAAACATTTCGCTTGTGGATCATAGTAGTAATATGTATGAGAACAACTGCACTGCAACACCACACGCGTTGGAACGTCACATCATTAGATGTCGTGCAGTTCCTTGTTCTGTCGTCGTAATTACCTTTTGACGTATTTGGAGGTGAATGACGCTATTTCCGTCGGTGGTCAGCAGATACTCCCATTAAACTGAACTTTTGAAACATTACTATTATTTCACCTCTATAACAGATTAATGTTCCCTTTTCTTCTTTCACAATTTTTATATTTTGTTTTTCGTTTTTTTTTAACAAAATAACTCTAATGGAAAGCGACACTTCATTAAAATTGGCAATTACAGCTGGTTTCTTTTTTTTCACTATGTGTTTTGCATTGAAGTGTGTGTCTATAGTCACGCTGTTGTTGCTTGTACTGCAGACTCCCGGCCGCTGTGGCCGAGCAGTTCTAGGCGCTTCAGTCCGGAACTGCACGACTGCTACGGGCGCAGGTTCGAATCCTGCCTCGGGCATGAATGTGTGTGATGTCCTTAGGTTAGTTTGGTTTAAGTAGTTATAAGTCTAGGGGACTGATGACCTTAAATGTCAAGTTAGAGCCATTTGAACGATTTGTATCTACTGCAGACTAATGTAAAATTTACGTCATTCTAGCTTATCCGATCTCCGTCTCGCAAGTTCCTGGATGCGTCGTGTATGTGAGGCAAAAACGCGAGGTATTGTTGCGTCTTGTACAGCGAAAGACTGACACTATCTCCAATGACACTTCTTCCACAGAAACAAACAAAACAATATTTCGATATTGATCATTTTTCTTAAAAGTGTGTTTTACCCAAGGAACGCTTCCTCAAGAGCGACAGGTAGACTTTAACTTCAGTCCAAAGCCGAAAATGCTGATTGTGTGGCCTTCTCCAGACGCCACCTGGATACAGTCATTAGGATTTATTACACAAATATAACTTCCACATCGAATTCCTCAAAAACTACGAAGTGTTGAGCTACAAGCCGAAAAAGCTGTCAGTTTTTTCTTCGGTATCAAACGTCTGCGCTAAATTTACTCCATTTACATGACTCATAATTCTCAGCCTTCCTTTTGCAGTGAAAATCAGTTTGCAGTCATACGTCGCCACTTCAAAGTTTTTGTGTCGGCAGCTTTCTCCTTCGAGAAATTCTTGTTTTTCCAGTGCTAAAAATACTCACGACGCAAATGCTCGACTCCACTGAAGTGGCAGCGTTGTACAACATCTTGCACACATAAAAGTTAGGTGAGGGATGTTTTACTTCACATTCCAGCAGAAGCAGCAGGAAGTACAGCGCGTTGCTCGTCAGCCAGACCAATCGACGCTCGCGGCAGCGGCAGACTCGGCTGAGTGACGCGAACGTCTATATTAAGCAGCTCGTGTCACCCGAGAGCCACAAAGGACTCTGAAAATTGGGACGGACACTGGAAACCACATTTCTGCAGCCGGTAAACTGAACTTCACATCTTGAGACGACAGCGTCTATTCCTGTTAATATTATGTCTATGTTTTGCATCATAGGAATTTTGCAGTTCTCTCCCAAATAATTATGTTAGCGCTAGAAATTCGAGTTTCGTGTTAAGACAGTGAGGGTTACTTTTATTGCACAAAATCGATCGAGGTGGTGCTAGGATAAGACACTGGACTCGTATTCTGGAGGACGGTGGTTCGAATCCTACGCAGATTCCGGTTTTCTGAGTTTTCTCTTAAATCACTCAGGGAGTGGTGGGATGGGTACTGTGAAATGACACGATTTCCTTCTCCTGTTTTCCCCATTCAGAGCATGTGCTCCGACTCACAAGACCGCGTTCTCGAAGGGAACTTTAACATTATTTTCCTCTGTTTTTTTTCTTGCAGAAAATTTGACATTACGTTTAGCGTCAAACGAAGAATCACAGTGATCACGGGAATCTATGCTCGTTGTGCCTGTGATACTCCATAGAACTTGCGTCCCTCCTGAGTCGCACGAAATGACGAGCACCTCTTGGAACTTGGCCAGGTTTGCCTAGGTACGGGCGTCGCAAACCCGGAGCTCTGCAGCTGGCGGATGGTGAGCTTCCGTATACACACACTCTCACTCTCACTCTCACTCACTCTCACTCCCCCCCCCCCTCTCTCTCTCTCTCTCTCACTCTCTCTCTCTCTCTCTCTCTCTCTCTCTCTCCCCGTCGATCCGAAACATTATGACCACTGCCCAGCACCAGACTGGATGCCTAGTGGCCCTCCGAGGAAGAAAGTTGTCAGAAACTGTTCGGAGAGAAAAAAAAAGCTTGTAATATTGTTGCAGGGTAGGCTGTGCTGAGAAATAATTGTTAAGAAAAAATACATTGCGCTGTTTCTGATCTCGGTCTAAGGCGCTGCAGTCATGGACTGTGCGGCTGGTCCCGGCGGAGGTTCGAGTCCTCCCTCGGGAATGGGTGTGTGTGTTTGTCCTTAGGATAATTTAGGTTAAGTAGTGTGTAAGCTTAGGGACTGATGACCTTAGCAGTTAAGTCCCATAAGATTTCACACACATTTGAACTTTTTTTTTTGTAATCTGAGTTAATTAGCTTTGAAGTTAGCCAATCAGGCTGTTGCGCACGCAAATTCAAGCGGTCCGCCAGATTCAATTGGTGTCACTTGTTCTCATAGCGTAGATGATAGCGTACGAGAGCGCTCAGTCCTTGGCTCAAGTTCGATTCTCACTGCTGCCCGATGTCCAATTTTTGTATCGCTGTCTTGTTGGGTTTTACGTAACCAAAAGAAGAATACATTTGGCGGCACCATATCTGCCGACCTGCTTGAATTTGCACACGCAACAGCGTGATTGGCTAACTCTAGTGCTAATTAACTCGGAAAAAAACGCTACGTGTCGAATTTTTCTCTAAACAATTATTTCTCTGCACGACCTACCCCTACAGCTTTTCAGACTCTTTCTGACCACCCTGTATAGGCAGAGCAAAGACTAATTATGGATCAGATATTATGCGAAAGAATTTTTCCCCTTCCAGTAGCACTTAATCGAAGATCGCTGGAGCAACGAAGGGTACCTAGAGACTGGAAAAAAGTGCAGAGTTTTCCTGTTTGCAAGAAAGACCGTAGGACTTATGTCTGTATTTAAACGTCTATATCGCTAATGTCAATCTCTCGTACAATCATCGGTTTTATGGTTGCGTTTTACGACGTTTCTGGAGAAAGAAAATTTCTTCTGTATAAATCGACAAAGTTTCGGCAAACAGAGATCTTGCGAAACGCAATTCACTCGCTTTGTTTCCCCATGAGATTCGTAGCACTATAAACACCGGCGCTCAGGATTATGCTGTGTTCCTTGACTTCAGTAAGGCATTTTTCCCAGTCCCGCACTGCCGTTTAGTGAAAAACAATACGAACTTGCCGAGTAACGGTTCAAATGGCTCTAAGCACTATGCGACTTAACTTCTGAGGTCATCAGTCGCCTAGAACTTAGAACTAATTAAACCTAACTAACCTAAGGACATCACACACATCCATGCCCGAGGCAGGATTCGAACCTGCGACCGGAGCGGTCGCTCGGTTCCAGACTGTAGCGCCTAGAACCGCACGGCCACTCCGGCCGGCCCCGAGTAACGGACCAGATATGCAAATGAACTGAAGATTTGCAGGTAGAATTCAACAAGGCGCTCTTAACGGAACAAAATCGACAGATATAAAGGCAATTTCATCAGCATCCCTAAGAAGTGTTACAACTTATACTATATACAATCATTATAAATCATCTTGTAGATGGCGTGGAAAGCTCCATAAGGTTGTTAGTAGAAGCTGCGGTTGTGTTTAAACAACTAGTAGCGGCAGAAGCCTGTAGCAATTTACAAGAAGATCTTGCAGAGGACTGATGAATGGTGCAGCGACTGGCAGCTGACTCTGAACGTAAGTAAACGTAAAAAACTGCACGTACACAGGTAAAGAAGTCCGCTATTGAACAATTACACTATTGATGACAAGTTGCTGGAAACAGTATCTACCGTAAAATGTCCAGGAGGAACCATATGGGGCGACTTTAAACGAAATGACCGCATAGAATAAATAGTAGGGATAGAAGATAACGGATTCATTGCAAGGATCTTAGGCAAATGCAACTCAACCACCAAAAAAGTGCCTTACAAAAACACTTCTTAGACCGATTCTTGGGTATTGCTCATCAGTCTGGAACGTTACGAGGTTGGATTAGTAGAAGAGACAGACAAGTCCCAACGAAAAGCGACACTTTTAGTCGCGCGGTTGTTTAATCGGCGCGGGAGGTGCTCAAGGAACTCCAGTGAGAAACGCTACGAGAGAGGCGATGTGCATCACGGACAGGTCTACTAGTGAACTTCCGAGAGTGTACAGTCCAGGAAGAGTCGGACAACATATTACACATGTCACAAAAGTTTTTCATCACCTCGGTTTCGGGAGTTCCGGAATCTGTCGAGAAAATTGGAGCAGAGATCAACATAATATCATTTCCGCCCATTCTATTGCTCATGAAAACCACACATTTCATGTTGTACCACCACACAGAGAGACCTACAGAGGCGGTGGTCCAGACTGCAGTACACAGCGGGACCTCTAATACCCAGTAGCATGTCCTCTTGCGTTGATGCATGACTGTATTCGTCGTGGCATACTATCCACAAGTTCATCAAGGCACTGTGGGTCCAGACTGTCCCCTTCCTCAATGGCGATTCAGCGTAGATCCCTCAGACAGATTGGTGAGTCACGTCGTGCATAAATAGCGCTTTTCAATCTATCCCAGGGATGTTTGACAGGGTTCATGTCTGGACAACATGCTGGCCACTCTAGTTGAGCCATGACCTTATCCTGAAGGAAGTCATTCACAAGATGTGCACGATGAAGGTGCGAATTGTCCATGAAGACGAATGCCTCACCAATATGCTGCCGGTATCGTTGCACTATCGGTCGGACCCACGTATCGTACATCCGTTATGGCGCCTTCCATGACCACCAGCGGCGTACGTCAGCCCTACATAATGCCACCCCAAAAAAGGCAGGGAACCTCCACCTTGCTGCACTCGCTGGACAATGTGTCTAAGGCGTTCAGCCTGACCGGGTTGCCTCCAAACACGTCTCCAACGATTGTCTGATTGAAGGCATATGCGACTCTCATCGGTGAAGAGAATGTGATGCCAATCCTGAACGGTCCATTCGGCACGTTGTTGGGCCCATCTGTATCGCGCTGCGTGGTGTCGTGGTTGCAAAGATGGACCTCGCCATGGACGTCGGGAGAGGTTGCGCATCCACTACAGTAGCAGCCCTTGGGCGGCCTGAGCGAGGCATCTCATCGACAGTTCCTGTCTCTCTGTATCTCCTCCATGTCCGAACAACATCGCTTTGGTTCACTCCGATACGCATGGACACTTCCCTAGTTAAGAGCACTTCCTGGCACAAAGTAACAATGCGGGAGCCATCGAACCGCGGTATTGACCGTCTAGGCATGGTTGAACTACAGACAACACGAGCTGTGTACCTCCTTCCTGATGGGCTGACTGGAACTGATCTGCTGTCGGACCCCTCCGTCTAATAGGCGCTGCTCATGCCTGGTTGTTTACATCTTTGGGCGGGTTTAGTGACATCTCTGAACAGTCAAAGGGACTTTGTCTGTAATACAGTATGCACAGTCTATTTTCAGGAGTTCTGGGAACCAGGGTGATGCAAAACTTTTTTGGTGTGTGTATAAGGGGCAGTCACAAAAAAAAAACCAAACACCCACCACAACGGAACCACGGAATGGTTCCATTCAAAAGTAATCACCACACGCATTAAGAAATTTATCCTCTGGGAGACGAGACGATCAGTTCTTGTTTCACAGAACGCGGTCGGCCGCTGACGGATTCGCAACCGCACCGACTCTTGCACTTCGTCGTCCGACTGAAACCATCGTCCGCTTATGTCTTTCTTTAGGTTGCCAAAGATGTGACAATCACACGACGAAAGGTCAGAGCTATACAGAGGATAGTGCAGCGTTTCCCAACGAAATCTCTGAAGCGTTCGTGCGACTGGCAATGAGGGGCTGGGCGCTATTGTGCAACAGGATGATTCCTGTCCTACAGCGTTCCTGGGCTTTTTGACTTTATGGAGCTCCACAGTCTCTGCAAAGTCTCTCCATAGCGTTGCGCATTGGTTTCGGTCCGACATTCGAGGAACTAAACGAGCAGAAGGCTCCTGCAGTCGAAGGAGGAGGTCATCATGCCCTTACTGGAACTTGCGTTAACGGCTTTGGATTTGTTTGTCAGGGGAGATGCAGGATGTTCTCACTGATGGCTTTGCCGTTTGCCCTCGCGCTGTCGGAATGCTGTCGGACGGAATCACCCTGTTGCATGATAACGCCCTCCTTAACACTGCCAATCCAGAGACGTAGATGTAGATTTAGAGAATGGGGCCCAGTGCCTGAGAACGAGCGAAACTGGTCGGTTATTCACACGCTGCAATTGTATCTATGGAAATGGTTGAAGGACGGTGAAACCGCGAGTAGTTGACATTGTGTTAAATGTGCCGCCTAATCGTAGAATGGGTAGTTTTTGTCGCTTTCCAAAGCAGAACAAGGACGCTCTATGGCAGATCTGACGACAGAGCACAGTGTTGGTGCAGGCACAAATGTTTCGGAGTACACCATTTAACGCACGTTTTTAAACAAAAGGTCTGCAGCAGACGACCCGTATGTGTTCGATGTTCATCTGACGAGATTGTCATTTACTATTTCGGCAGGCACGGGGTCACTGAGATTGTCCCGTGGGTCAATGAAAACGATTCGCCTATTTCGATGAATTACGTTTCTTGTGACGCTAGATCGATGGTCGTGTCCGGATTTGCCATCATCCCGCCGAACGGTTGCTCGAAACGTACAAGGCGTCACGAACACATGGAGGCGGAAGGAGGGGGGCGGGAGTCTATATTACACTTCAGGGGTCATTCACCTGGTCATCTATGGGACCTGTGGTAGTAATCGAGCTCCATCCAAGCGAGATCATGGTTTATGTTTTCCCCGACGATGGTGATATCTTCCAGCAGGATTATGTCCATGTGACAAGGTCATAATCGTAGTAGAGTGGTTTGAGGAGCTTGATAGTAAACTCATATTGATGTCTTGGCCACAAAATTCGGCTGGTCCGAACCCAATGGATCACACCTGTGACGCTACGATTTCGCGCTCACAAACCAGTGGCCCGTAATTTACAGAATACAGTATACACTGGACAGATAGGAAGAACATTTTAGATTAGGTATAAATAACACACATTCAGATTAACTAGTTATGACAAATCAGATGTTGAGAATAGTTTGTACGAAACAGGCTATCATCTTAAGGGAATAGGAGACGACTTCGAAATCTTGTGCATAGAAACGAAAGGAAGGGAACTCGACTTGCTAGAAGGAATGGAGATCGTCTTTCGTGGCAATATTCTGAATACACAAGTGAAAGTCTATGAAGTGTGAGATTTCTTAACGGCTTTGTAAAATTATTTTAAGGCAGATACATGATTATAAATTTGTAATAACTTTTTGACGGAATGGTTGGAGGCTGACGATCGTAGGCTTAGGAAATGAGGAAAAGTAGGCAGCCAGCACAACAGCCTTTTCGTTGAGCCAGTAGGTGCAGCTGCACAGTAATACCGCGGACATACTGCATCAGTTCACAACCACCCCCGGAGTTATGCTCTTAGCGACCACAGCAGAGCATTAGTATACGGTCTGATGTAGTGTGCGGTGTGAGACTGGGCGGCCACTGACAGGTGTCGACGATTCTGATATAAGACGAGGACCCACAGTCCAATGCGTTTTTATCGTATGAACGCCGCAATTATTATTGTTGGTAGATTTTTAGAGTTTTTAAATTCATGGGCTAAGTTTTACAATCTGATGATAAGAACATTTTTTCTCGAAGCTCTTTGAGGGGTTATGTGTAGGACGGGAATACTGTTGATTGCTACCAAGTATTACAGAATAAGGCTTTCATTCAACCTATCTATGTTAATGTACTGAGAAATATATATACAACTGTTTATGAAAATTGCAACACCCAGAAGGAATGATCTGAATCACAACAGAATCATAGGTTATGTAGAACAGTGGACTTCATCACATGTTAATGTGATTAAGACTGTACAGATGTTTGTGCATGTAAGACCAGCAGCTCCCTCTTTCGTGCGGCCGGACAAGTCAGAGCCACGCCCAGTCGGTGCAGCGCCGTCAAACGAAATGGGAACCTGCAGACATGCGTCGGTGTGTCTCGTCGGCGTGAAAGGGCACAGTATCAGCATATTAGATTGTTGTTGTTGTGGTCTTCAGTCCTGAGACTGGTTTGATGCAGCTCTCCATGCTGCTCTATCCTGTGCAAGCTTCTTCATCTCCCAGTACCTACTGCTACCTACATCCTTCTGAATTTGCTTAGTGTATTCATCTCTTGGTCTCCCTCTACGATTTTTACCCTCCACACTGCCCTCCAATGCTAAATTTGTGATCCCCTGATGCCTCAGAACATGTCCTACCAACCGATCCCTCCTTCTAGTCATGTTGTGCCACGAACTCCTCTTCTCCCCAATTCTATTCAATACCTCCTCATTACTTATATGATCTACCCATCTAATCTTCAATATTCTCCTGTAGCACCACATTTCGAAAGCTTCTATTCTGTTCTTGTCCAAACTATTTATCGTCCATGTTTCACTTCTCTTGATAACGACATCCTCTTGAGTAGTCCCCGCCCGGAGATCCGAATGGGGGACTATTTTGCCTCCGGAATATTTTACCCAAGAGGACGCCATCATCACTTAACCATACAGTAAAGCTGCATGCCCTCGGGAAAAATTACGGCCGTAGTTTCCCCTTGCTTTCAGCCGTTCGCAGTACCAGCACAGCAAGGCCGTTTTGGTTAGTGTTACAAGGCCAGATCAGTCAATCATCCAGACTGTTGCCCTTGCAACTACTGAAAAGGCTGCTGCCCCTCTTCAGGAACCACACGTTTGTCTGGCCTCTTAACAGATACCCATCCGTTGTGGTTGCACCTACGGTACGGCTATCTGTATCGCTGAGGCACGCAAGCCTCCCCACCAACGGCATGGTCCATGGTTCATAGGGGCGTCCCCATATTAGATTAAACATGGCATAATGATTGGACTCCGGGAAACGTGTTTATAATACTGTGACACTGGGGCTCGTACAGGTCAGGCTGCTACGACATTGATGCGTGCGTGCAGCCAGTGGATATAAGTGTGTCTACACAGTGGCGAGACAATGGTCGACCACACAATGTGACTACAGCACAGGATGAACGCCATCTTGTACGAATGTCCGCAACAGTCGCCAACCGTTTCAACTTGTACTACAACGATGGCTGCGTATGTTTTAGACTGTCTTATGGTGACTGTAATCGGGCAGAATGCATTGTTGAGTGGCACAGAGGACAATCGTAGAGTGTTGTGGTTTGGGAAGCCACTGACTATAACATGCGATCTCGTCTCCTGCGTATTTAGGGTTATCTGAACAACAGTCGCTAAACTGGGAAAGTCTTTGAGCCCATTGCACTGCTCCTGTTGTAGGCGTCCCCATATGCTATGTTAGAGGACGACAGGAATGGGCACATGTGCTGAGGAATGAGAAAGTCTTCTTCGAAGAACGACGGCTACCACTGCTTCCCTGGCTTGCACATTAACCCGACATGTTGCTCATCGTACATATCTGGAATATGGCAGATCCGCAAGTTGTTCGTTATGGTCCGCCTGTAACCACCAACGACGTTTTATAGATGTTCCCACAAACTGCATGGCTGTGTCCTCCAGCACGCCCACGCCTTGTTTGATTCCGTGCCACAGTGATCAGACGCTTTGACTGTAGCACGTGTACTGAATTCTCGCGGTCAGAGTGGATGCGCGTCTCTGTAATTATAATCATTTGTTTATTGTCATGTCCTGATTCCGTGTAATAAATTTCATTGTAATCATATGTCTCCTTATTGGTGTTGCAATTTTACAAACAGTAGGGTACGTCAATACAGCTTCAATTAAACTTCATCAAGACAATAAACCATAATTTAAGTAGGATGATAGCGAAGTTTCTCGCGACGACATTCTAGTATAAAACATTCTCGGGTTTCTTGTTTTGTGAATTCTAGCTGAACCGTCAAGCTTTCGACAAATTAATACCATCGTCTTCACCAGGAGCAACTGCAGCTGTGGTTTCTTCTACACTCCTGGAAATGGAAAAAAGAACACATTGACATCGGTGTGTCAGACCCACCATAGTTGCTCCGGACACTGCGAGAGGGCTGTACAAGCAATGATCACACGCACGGCACAGCGGACACACCAGGAACCGCGGTGTTGGCCGTCGAATGGCGCTAGCTGCGCAGCATTTGTGCACCGCCGCCGTCAGTGTCAGCCAGTTTGCCGTGGCATACGGAGCTCCATCGCAGTCTTTAACACTGGTAGCATGCCGCGACAGCGTGGACGTGAACCGTATGTGCAGTTGACGGACTTTGAGTGAGGGCGTATAGTGGGCATGCGGGAGGCCGGGTGGACGTACCGCCGAATTGCTCAACACGTGGGGCGTGAGGTCTCCACAGTACATCGATGTTGTCGCCAGTGGTCGGAGGAAGGTGCACGTGCCCGTCGACCTGGGACCGGACCGCAGCGACACACGGATGCACGCCAAGACCGTAGGATCCTACGCAGTGCCGTAGGGGACCGCACCGCCACTTCCCAGCAAATTAGGGACACTGTTGCTCCTGGGGTATCGGCGAGGACCATTCGCAACCGTCTCCATGAAGCTGGGCTACGGTCCCGCACACCGTTAGGCCGTCTTCCGCTCACGCCCCAACATCGTGCAGCCCGCCTCCAGTGGTGTCGCGACAAGCGTGAATGGAGGGACGAATGGAGACGTGTCGTCTTCAGCGATGAGAGTCGCTTCTGCCTTGGTGCCAATGATGGTCTTATGCGTGTTTGGCGCCGTGCAGGTGAGCGCCACAATCAGGACTGCATATGACCGAGGCACACAGGGCCAACACCCGGCATCATGGTGTGGGGAGCTATCTCCTACACTGGCTGTACACCACTGGTGATCGTCGAGGGGACGCTGAATAGTGCACGGTACATCCAAACCGTCATCGAACCCATCGTTCTACCATTCCTAGACCGGCAAGGGAACTTGCTGTTCCAACAGGACAATGCACGTCCGCATGTATCCCGTGCCACCCAACGTGCTCTAGAAGGTGTAAGTCAACTACCCTGGCCAGCAAGATCTCCGGATTTGTCCCGCATTGAGCATGTTTGGGACTGGATGAAGCGTCGTCTCACGCGGTCTGCACGTCCAGCACGAACGCTGGTCCAACTGAGGCGCCATGTGGAAATGGCACGGCAAGCCGTTCCACAGGACTACATCCAGCATCTCTACGATCGTCTCCATGGGAGAATAGCAGCCTGCATTGCTGCGAAAGGTGGATATACACTGTACTAGTGCCCACATTGTGCATGCTCTGTTGCCTGTATCTATGTGCCTGTGGTTCTGTCAGTGTGATCATGTGATGTATCTGACCCCAGGAATGTGTCAATAAAGTTTCCCCTTCCTGGGACAATGAATTCACGGTGTTCTTATTTCAATTTCCAGGAGTGTATAATCGATGGATGGTTTCTGATTGGTTGACGCACGTCATCAGTGCGTTATGCTGCCGCAGATACGGTCAGCGTCTGCTCCGGTGGTGTCACTGCTATCGTAGGGGCGTAACAATTTGGCGGATTAAATTAGGAGTCAGGCAAGCAGACTTCATATCACAAAGCTATACTCACCATTCCCACAGGACATTTTCAATTTCCAAATCTGCGAAAACTGAGAAGGGATGGTTGTTACTGTAACATACGAGAACAACAGTTTTGTTTCTGTCGTAGTACTGTTGCCTCTGCTGCAGATGACCTTCGACAAAAAAATCTGCAGTCCCTGTATATCTTGACCTAGACACCCTTTGATAGTGTTTGACATTCGTGACATTTGCTCATGTCCATTTATTAAGAAAGCATCCCTAATATCCTGCATCTTCATCGAAACGACATCCACATGACCTGTTTTTAATATCTGTTCGGGGGCTCGTTTCTTTTCCAATTACGTTTGTACTGAAAACGGGTTACATGGTAAATTATTTTTGTAACTGCTGAAACACATGCCACTGCTGCAGACACATTTACTGTTTTTCATGTAAATGTAAGAGCCGTTACAAAGGCAGACTTCAACTAATCTTGCTGATGGATTAAGACTCAATGCCCAACAGAGAGTAAACCCGCAACACTGATTTTTCTAGGTTAGTCAATCGACAACCCCAGGGACCGACTGAGAGCATCGCTTCTCGTGCACATCAATTCTAATTTTTCTGAAGACCACCTCGGCTTGGTATTCCTGGGAGAAAAGATATCACATACAAACAGTCTCGTGGCTCTTACGGGATGCTAGTATTTTCAGCAAATAAAGCCGTCAACGGTGGGCAGTGGTACTTATTAGAGAAGACTGAAACTGTGTAGCCACGTTGTGACAACTAACTAATAATTGTTTTAAAAATCTTATGGGACTTAATTGCTAAGGTCATCAGTCCCTAAGCTTACACACTACTTAACCTAAATTATCCTAAGGACAAACACACACACCCATGCCCGAGGGAGGACTCGAACCTCCTCCTGGACCAGCCGCACAGAACTAATAATTCTTTTCTATTTCAAGTAAATATTTTGTCGTCTGTTATTGCATTACAAAATGTCCAACCAATAATATTTCGTAGTATCTGTAGCAAAAGAACTTGTTTCTGTTGAAACGTATAGCTTTGTGGAACTTATTGGCAGATTAAAACTTTGTGCTGGACTGGGACTTAAAAGTGGGACTTTGCCTTTTGCGAGCAAATGTTCTACGCCAACACGACTCAGGAATCGCTTTCAGAGCTTTACTTCCCCCAGTACCTCATCTCTTACCTTCAAAAATTCGCAGAAGTTGCCCTGCATACCTTGCGAGACACGCACTGCTGGCGGAAAGGCTACTACGGGGATTGTTCTCAGAATGAATTTTCACTCTGCAGCGGAGTGTGCGCTGAACTGAAACTTCCTAGCAGATTAAAACTGGGTTCTGGAACGAGACTCAAAACCGGGACCTTTGTCTTTCGCTCACAAGCGCTCTAATGGCTGAGCTATCCACACACTACTCACGAACAACCTTCATAGCTTACTTCCATCAGTTTCTAATCAGTGAGCACTCCACTTCAGAGTGAAAATTCATTCTGGGCATAATTTTTGTATTGCTAACAGAAGCACATTATTATTGGAAATATCGTTCTGTAAAGTTAGCAGTAGAGAGATGGTTAAAACTGTTTCTGCTTACTATAACGCATTGCAGTTAACAGGGAATTAACTCATGTTGCAAAATAATCGCTTATAAAATGACGTTTCGGCCTTCCTTAGTGTTGCTACGCACATAATAAAATTTTCACTCATGTACTCTTGCTCTTTTCGTCTTCTTGAACAATGCATCCATGTGGCGTAGAAGTGCGTCGAGATTTTTTGTTTTAGTGGTCCGAAATCTAAATACAAGACATTTAGAGCCAGAATGATAGAGAACGCTTGTGGCTGCTAACTTCAGCGATGAATGTCCAAGTAGAAAAATCTGAAATCGATGTAGTCTGTATAAAGTGAAACCAATAGAACTTTATTATATTGTTCTCATTATTTCCAAAACATCGAATAACGCGACTAACTTTTCACTAATTCTGCCGTTCGTCGGGCATGGGCACTGTTTCGTGGCAAGCTGTTCCTCCTACATCTAAATAAATTGTCATACAGGAGTGCTGTTTGGTTTAAACTGTCATAAAATTAGACATTAGAAGTGCTACTGTGACATCACTTACAAAGCCAGCTATTGTGATAGTAGTCACCTTCCTTCACTGTCTAATTGTCAAGCTCGCGTACTGTCTGCCAAAAACACGGTGGCCTCAGCCCGACTGACCACATAACCTCTCTAGTTACAAATACGTGACCATAGTGACAAGTGTGGGAGTGACTCACTGGCTCGTGTGATGTAGCAGACATATTAAAAAATCTTATGTCAGAGTTCTATCACAGACAAGTATTGATAAGGTAAGTACCGCACGACTATATGTTGGGAAAGTGATCACTGCACGTGAAAACGTTATAAAAAGTAAATAGAAGTACAAATAATTGGAAAGACGTGGTTTCCAGTGGTCGTCTATTAAACTGAGGTTAAAAACTGAACATTTCATGGCTGCTACGGCCTAAATTTGAGCTGGCGACGTGATGCGACAGGAAAGACGTTTCTCAGGGTTAAGCGAAGTTATTAAGAGTTAGGCTGTCGACCGCGCAAGGTGGGAATCGTAGGTGTGAGCCTTTAAAGACGTTCTCCACCGCGAGGAAGCAGCAACACTCTCTGGTGCGTGCGACCGGTAGACGCTCTTGCTACGCAACTCTTCTGGTCCGCAGCAGCTGTGGGCAGGCGACGACCGGCGAGGAGTCAGCGAACGCCGCAGCCGTGGCGCCGGTGGCCGTGACGCAGCAGCAGCCGCCGCCTCGTCAGCAGCCAAGATGGAGGACGAAAACACTAAGTCAGCACCTGTCCTCTCTGGAACACAAACAAGAACCCTGCGGACCCATGAGGTCCAGTACTTGAACTCTGCTGTGAATAATATCCAGGACTTCTACGAAGGTGTCCTAAAATATACTAATGATGACATAACAGGCCAAAAGAAACTTCCCACGGGAATGGTTGCAGATTTGAAAAGAAATATCTCAATCTGGACCACGGACCAAATTAAACTGTCAGAAAAAAATGGGGAATTAGGAAAAACACAAATGGTTGAGGGAAAACCTTATGGCTAGGAACAAAGGAATAAAAAAAAGACGTCAAGAAACTTGGAATCGACCTTCCCAACTGGGAGGAACCGAGCTTTGTTGGCCCAGTTCCTGCAGGTCAGGAAAAACAGCGGTTATCAGTTCGACATGCCAGAAACTTGCACCCGCATATGCCAAACACTCAAACATTGCAGTTCATTAGATCCAAAGTAGAACATGAAGCAAAGGCTATAAAGAAAATATTCAGTGACTAACTAGACCCGTAAAACGTAAACAGAATAAAGAGTATCAGAAAAGAAAACAAATTCTTGATCACAGAGAGCGAGTCAGCCGAATACGTAGCCAAAATCACGTCAAACATGCTACTAACAGAAGTCCTTAAATACGAGCACCAACGGAAGAGGAGGCCAGTTATCATAATATACGATGAGTCGTCCGTTTTATCTTAGACTGAGCTCATGGATTCATTATTCACAGTGCTACTTTTTGGGGGTAACTCACTTCAAAATTTTCTATATCGCCTCGTACTGAACTCCATTGTTCGACTGATTTTTTCTGCGTGCCGTGGCTTCTGCTGTACTCTTTGGCTTCTTGTAACCACCATCTGACGCACGGAGCAAGATCAAAAATGTCAAGCGGTATTCACACACATGTTATGTAAGTAGGCTGTTTAGGTTTTTGTATTGGTAACGCGACGTAGCGCTCTGTATGAAAATCACTGGCTGTGCTGTGTGCAGTCTGTGGCTGATTTGCATTGTTTTTTGCTATTGTAGTGTTGGGTAGCTGGATGTTGACAGCGCGTAGCGTTGCGCAGTTCGAGGTGAGCCGCCAGCAGTGGTGGATGAGTGGAGTGAGATGGAGTTTTGAGAGCGGATGATCTGGACAGAGAGTAAATTTGTAAGACTGGATGTCATGAATTATGACTTTTGAACACTCTTAAGGTAAATACATTGTTTGTTCTTTATCAAAATCTTTCATTTGCTAACTATGCCTATCAATAGTTAGTGCCTTCAATAGTTAGAATCTTTTATTTAGCTGGCAGTATTGGCGCTCGCTGTATTGCAGTAGTTCGAGTAACGAAGATTTTTACGAGGTAAGAATTCATGAAAGGTATAGGTTATTGTTAGTCAGGGCCATTCTTTTGTAGGGATTACTGAAAGTCAGATTGCATTGCGCTAAATATATTGTGTGTCACTTTAGTGAAAGTCTGAGTACGTTCAGTTTTGCTCAGCTGTTTGAAAACCAAATAACATAAGATGTTTATCAGCACAGTAATTCATTAATTTTTCTAGGGGGACGTTACAGTTACAAAAGCAAGATTACTTGCCTGTTGCTCATGACGGTTGTATCTTTTCTTGGTTAACACTTCATCCACGGCACCGAACAATACTTCGAACTCAGAGCTGGACGACGGAACTGTATGCACAACTTCCTTTAATGGTTTCAAATCAAGGGGCGTCATATTTGTCTCAATATATTCCCTGAATCTACTACGTATTTCCTCTTCTCTGTTTACTGAAAAATAGCACACAGATTGCTTAGACTTCTATCACCTTTAGGGATGTATGTTTTTCATGGCAATGAGCTATGGTCACGATTTTCAGGCCTCCAAATAGTGCTTCTAATTGTTCAGCAGGTTTGGCCTCTAAAGAGGTAATGTGTAAAACTTAGCTTACATTTTGCTCTAACTGCTCATTGAGATTTTCAGCTAGGCTCCTCAGACTCCGTCCACTGTGACTTTCTTTTATTCCACTATTACATTTTAAAGTTGTGTCTTTGAATAAGTGAGATTTCACTGCACTGTTGGCTTGCTCTGTATATGGACTCGCAAAATTTATTCAACAAACCGACTGTGCGAGTAGTCACATCGCTTGCATGTGGGACTGTGATCCCTCTGTCTTGTAGGCACAAAGATAAGTCTAAAGCTCTGTAGAGCATAATGTAGTAGACCTAAATTTTTAATGAATTCATTGCTAGTCATAATTTTGCGTAGACCATTGTACTTGCTTCTTTCCTTGCCACCTCTTTTAGGGTGGTTTGCAGATGTGTGTTTGAATATACAGAACTCAATCTCTTACCTACACTAGTGTCACTGAGATCCTCGGCTCCTCATTTTGATGTACTTTTCAACCACTTCAACATTTACAATGTTGCTGTTAGTCTACAAATATTACACACGATTTAAAACTGCTAAGTAGATAGCTGTAAACACACGCACGATACCACCAAGTACGAACACAAGAGAATGGCAGCCACTGGCGGGAGTAATGCTTGCCTGAACCTTAAGGAAAAGAAAAATCGAAAACCGAAGCAAACGGTCATAACCGAAGACCATGGCAGACTAGTCACCATGTAATCTAAACAAAAAATCACTGAGGATTAGCACGCGTATCTATGGCCATTTTAATCATTCTTTGTTGTTATTAACAAACGTATTCTCATCCTGAATCGAACATTTAATATTTTATGATAATTTAATTTCCCTTACTGCCAGTACGACGTACCGGAGCACATATTTTTCCTAATACAGAAAGAGGAATACCATTTTACACAGTGATTATTCGAGCAGTAAAACAGACAAGATGAGCAAAGAAGAGATGAACCAAGAATCCAAACACTGTTTCAGGACAGGAGCAGACAGTAAAGTAGCTGTGCACCGTGTGATAGACGTCAGTCCTTGGTAGGGAACTGTCTGCTGGACATCAAAATGGTATACATTGGCTTTTGAGCGATTCCAGTAAAAGGCTACATGTTAGTTTGCAACTGTTTCAGTTGCTAGAATTTGCGACCTTTCGCAGCAGAGAAGGAGCGGCAGTCACATTGTGGTAGGAACAAACAACAAAGACAACTGCCCGAATTTAAATCAACCATTTAAATGCATCCCATGGGCAGCCAGAGGAAAAGCATGCCAAACTGGCGGATAAGAATGGCTGACTTACCAAATGCTCCTGCAGAGACAAACAGAACTAATCGATCATGACCAGTAAGGAAGGAATGCAAACCAAAAAGGACACAATAAACAGAATTAATAAACAGACATAGACTGAAGAGACGGGCAACTTTTTAAGGAAAAATGAACCCCCCACTAGACTGCGAAACTAGAGGAGGGATGTTACATGAAGGAAAATGTTAAGACAGCATCTAGCACCTAGTGAAATGCGTGTGCGTCGACAAGTCACGGATTTGTCTCCAACACATTCTCTGCAAAACAGCTTCGTCAGATAGAGCGTAATCGAGTAAAACGTGAGAGTCAGGTTTCGAAGACACCAACAAGAAAACTGTGTGACCAAAGACTAACATCTCCCACAAGGTGCTACTGCATTACTACAAAGAACATAACGGACGAAAGAGTGAGTGTTCACTAATCATGACATAATACACTAGGAGACATCGTAAGATCTACCTCTGATATGGACAGAAAAGAAAATAGCAAATCAGTAAGAAGCTTAGATGTAAATAACACCAGATACGACGAATTGGGTATAAGTTATGGATGACTTCTATTAGACTTGAAGAACGGGAATCCAAGGACAACATGAGGTTTGCCAGTCTTCTGAAAGAAACTGGCTTCTTGCGTTTTGAGACATGCCATCAGATTGGACCACCCCAAGGGAAGGGCAAGAGTGTTTCCAGTCACAGAGGCTGTTGACCGTTACACTTTGTTAGCCTCAATAACTTGCCGAGAGGTGTCAGAGAACTGTGTAATCTGCTTAGAGGAGTGTTTATACGTCACCAGGACTTTCTGAATTTGGTGGAAGCGTATCAAAATTTAATAAAATGTTATGGCAGGTTGCTCTTCTATTCAAATCACCTGTTTCCCAAATTTATATATACAACAGGCATCCATAATCGACAGCAACTTGATAGTAGTCTGCATCCAAGAACACTATATCAGAAATGGTAAATTTGTGAGATCATTTTCACAATCCCAGATAGCAGCGCAGGAACCAAACCAATGGCTGTCACTGCTGTTTTGAAAAGGGGACGTTACAATTGCAAAAATAGTTAAGATATACGATGAGCACGCACTGACAAGGATACAGGCTGCAGATGTCTATTGCGTGCTGACAGGCATCTTTTTTATGTTCAACCATGAGATTTCCCCATATTTAGACAGACTTAGAATGGCTGTTGTTATTAGCAGTACAAGATCTCATGTCTTTGCTCTAGATATCAACACTCAGTCGGTTCTGTGGCATAGTAGGGAAACAGAACGACGGGAGTCCGAACTAGCGGATGTGATAAAAGAACGAAGCTTGGACAAACTGAACAGACGTAGAACTACACACACATATTGCGGAAGAGCGGGATCAACAACAAACACAGGCGTGACCTGGTCAATAACAGTGCACTTCGACGCGTCTCTAAGCGACAATTATGAGATTGGCGATCATACCATGATCCAGTTTGATCTTAAAAACCTACGAAACCCTACAACGATATCAAGACTGTGCGAAGTGGGTTTACAGTTACGAAAGTACTGACTGGAAGCGGCTGAGGAACGAAATTAGGTTACCAGCTCGAGTGTCAGGTTTTAATTTTGACATTGCAGCACAAGACTTGGAACAGGCCATACGCAAAGCACAGAGTACGACAGTTCCAAAATGTGTCATTTCTGTTTAAAGTCTTTGGCCTTCTAACTGGTTTGTAGCAGCCCACCGCGAATTCCCATCTTGTGCCAACCTTTTCATCACAGAGTAGAACTTACAACCTACGTCCTGTGCTATTTGCTGGATGTATTCAATGTGTCTTCAGATCTCGTAAAACTATACCGTGGAGCCAAGAACTAACATCACTTAAGCAGAATCTAAAGACTAAAAGGGAGTATTATCAGAGAGCATTGGGAGTAATGGAAAGGATTAGGCAATTATTAGTTTATAGGGAACACAAGAAGATGTACCAAGATAAATTCGAAGTACGCCAATAAAGAAATGGCAGACGTTTGCCACTAAAATTTTCGAAACAATTCCCAGGGACGCCCCTTTAAAAACAGCAACAAAAAAAATTTCAGTTGCCACTGGTAACAGTCGACGATACAGTTGCTGAATAGTTCAAAGGAGACTTGAATCTCATTTCGAATAGGTACCCCATTTATACAGCTATACTTGGCGGTGATCCTTGATATAATGGCGAAAATACATAGTTCGAAATCGTACGAAATACTTTCTCCGAAAATTATTTGGAACAATTAGTTCAGGAGCCCACTCTAAATGTAAATGGTTGCGAAAAAATACTTGACCTATTAGCAACAAATAACCCCGATCAAATAGGGAGCATTGTGACGGATACCTGTATTAGTGACCACATGGTTGTAGCGAGACTCAATATCGCAACATCCAGACCCAACGAAAACAAACGCAAAGTATATCTGTTTAAAAAAGCAGATAAAAATTCTCTTGGCGCTTTCCCAAGAGACAGTCTCCATTTCTTCCAAACTAACCGTACGAGGGTAGACGAGGTATGTTTACAGTTCTAAGAAATAGTATCGACAGCAATGGACAGATTTATACCAAACAAATTAATAACAGATAGAACTGACTGCCCACGGTACACAAAAGACGTTAGGATACTGTTCCAGCAAAAATGAAAAAGGCATGTCACGTTTAAAAGAAAGCAAAATCCCTAAGATTGCTGAAGTTTTACAGAAGCTCGAAATTTAGCGAAAACTTCAATGCTAGACGCTTTTAATAGTTTCCACAACGAAACTCTATGTGGAAGAAATCTGGCATAAACCCCAAGGAGATTCTGCTTGTATGCGAAGCACACCAGTGGGAAGACACAATCAATACCTCCCACTGTGCGACAGTGAAGGTATAATGTTACTGATGACAGGGCCACTACGGGGGAGACACTAAATATAGTTTTTCGATGTTCTTTCACCAAAGGAAACGAAGTAAGTATTCCAGATTTCGAATCATGAGTAACTTCGAAGTAGATATCCTCGGTATAGCAAAGCAGCTTAAATAACTTAATAAAGGCAAGTCCTCCTGTCCACACTGTATGCCAATTAGATGCTTTTCAGAGTATGCTAGGATAATAGCTCCATACTTAACAATCACATTAACCGTTAGCTCGACGGAAGATCCGTACCTAAAGATTGGAAAGTTACATGGGTCACATCAAATACTCAAGAAAGGAAGAAGAAGTAAGCCGATGAATTACACACCCACATCATTGACGTCGATTTGCTCTAGGTTTTGGAACATATACTATTTTCAAGTACTATGAATTACATCGAGGAAGACGATCGATTGACACACAGTCATCACGGATTAAGAAAATATCTTTCTTGTGAAACATATCTATCTGTTGCTCTCACGAATTAATGAGTGCTACCGACAGGCGATCTCAGATTGATTCCATACTTGTAGATTTCCAGAAGCCTTATGGTACCGTTCCTTGCAAGTGGCTTATAATCATGTTGCATGCCTATGGAGTATCATCCCATTTGTGCCACTAGATTCGTGATTTCCTGTCGGAAAGATCACAATTCGTAGTAATTGACGGGAAGTCATCAAATAAAACAGAAATGATATCTGGCGTTTCCCAGGGAAGTGTTACGGACCCTCTGCTGTTCCTAATGTATATAAACGATTTAGGGGTTAATCTAAAAGCTGTGAGTCAACTAATTTGGAAAGATCACATAGACAATATTGTGGGGAAGGCAAACCAAATAGACTGCTTTCTATTGGCAGAACACCGAGAAGATGCAACATGTCTACTTAAGAGACTGACTACATTACGCTTCTCCGTTCTCTGCTAGAGTACTACCGTGCAGTATGGGATCCTTACCAGACCGGATGGATGGAGGACGTCGAAAAAGCTCGAAGAAGGGAGCTCGTTTTATGTTATAGTGAAATGGTGGAGAAAGTGTCATGGATATGATGCGCGAGTTGGGGTGGCAATCATTAACATCAAATCATTTCTCGTTGCGGCGAGACATTTTCGCAAAATTTCAGTCCAGCGTTCTCCTCCGAACACGAAAATATTTTGCTGACACTCACCTACGTAGCAGAAATGATCACTGTAATAAAATAAGAGAATTGAGAGCTCGCACTGAAAGATTGAAGTATTCGTTTTCCTCACGCGTTGTTAGTGGACCGATAGAGACATAGTGTGAAAAGTGGTTCGATAAACCCACTGCCAGGCACTTAAGTGTGAATAAGAAATCTTCTGCAGACCAAGATCGCTTGATATTTTTACTTCACAATGACCGATTTCGACAGAATCTTACTGTCATCATCGGATCTTCGGAATTTCTTGTTAATTTGTATACATGCCACCAATAAAATTAGAGCACTTTCCCCTCAATGGAAACGACACCACGTTGGTTTGTCTAACACATAAAAAAGAAAATGTAGAATATCCATTGCACCACCTTTGTACCCAGAAGTGAAGGTACGCAAATAGAAAGTGCAGTCATAGCCGAAGCACACCACAGGAAGATTCTGTAGAAACAGGTCATATTGAAATAAAAGTACCCAGCGGTCTTGGCTTCAGAATATTTTCTATTCCTGGATGACAAATCGATTCCTGCAAACATGTGTAAGCTATACTTAAGTTAAATTGGAGAGTAGTCATGTAGACGTAGATGTAGACCATAAAGAAGGGAGGTGTCACAATGACACAAGGATGGAAGGATTCTGCTGAACATTTACTAAGCGTTCTACTGTAAGTGGACTATGCAGAAGAGGACAACGAACAACAGTGCCAACTTAGAAGGCTGCTTAACGCACCATACAGCGTGCCATTGGAAGTAGTATCATGCGCACAGGAGCAAGTTTGGGATGCAATTCAGTCTTTAAACAGAGGCCAAGTCCCCAGCAGGATGGTATCAGTGGAGAGGTGCTGCAAGAAGGGCAGTCAACTAGTACCATGTATGAAAGCACTTTTGAATTAGTGTCTGGTACAGGATGAGTACCTAACAGACGGAAGACTGCAGTAGTGCAGGAGCGAGACACTGCTTCGGCGAAATCATACCGACCGTTATTCCTTTCAAATACGCTAGTAAAAGTCCAAGAAAGACTTCTTTTCGCACGTCTGCTTACACATACAAATTAAGTGGACTAAATCGTAATCTGTATGCCTTTTGGGAGATACATCGAGGATGCAATAAATAGGGCTTTAGCACTTGTCGCGGGTCCTAGCTACGCCGTACAAGCAATGGTAAATATCCTGAGACCATCCAATCATTTGTGGTATCCTTCTCTTTTCGCCAGGCTCGGGAGGTTGAGGGTTCTGAGAAATCTTTCTTTGAAGTAAATATGTTAAAACAAAAACCGTAAGTTACAGTGGATCACCCAGGCAATAGTAAGATGACTAAGGGATGCTCACAGGGATCCATCTGTGGGGCTAATCTATGGGATATAGTGACGGAGTCCCATCTTGAGTTGTTGGTCAATAGTTCCTGGAATTGTATCATACACAGATGACCTGCTGGTTATTTTTTCAATGGATTTCAGAGCAAAAGCAGAAACGAAATGTAACGAAATTTTTGCCCTGGTGCTTGCGCAACAAGCATAAGTGGCACTAATCAGATTTACATTCTCCTGAAGGTAGACTGCCTAGGACACGGAACGCGTCCAACGTTTCAGTCAAAAGACAGCAGGTGTGTCGGTATCTAATTGGGACTGAGTTTTAAATACCACCTAAAAGCAGCGTCAGAACTAGTAATAAAAATTATGCAGTAGATTACTTGTACCGGCGCAGTTCACAACAGAACACCAGCAGACGTAGTAAAACAGTGTGATGAGGCTGTCCTATCGGCTGTAGTGTCATTCACATTCAGAGTTTGGGCGCATAAACGGAGGCAAGAATCCTGAGACGAATCTAGGGGTAAATACTTTTACACCTCACAGGTGCACACAGGACATCGCCTATAAAGTCCCTACTAGTAATCCATATTAGTAATCGAGGCGAAATACCCTCAGACTTCAAGAAGAATATAATGATTCCAATTGCAAAGAAAGCAGGTGCTGACGGGTGTGAAAATTACCAAACAATCAGTTTGATAAGTCACGGTTGCAAAATACTAACACGAATTCCTTACAGAAGAATGAAAATACTGGCAGAAGCCGACCTAACGGAAGATCAATTTGGTTTCAGGAGAAATGTTGGAACACGTAAGGCAATACTGACACTACGACCTCCAACAAACCTACATTTCTAGCATTTGTAGACATAGAGAAAGCGTTTGCAATGTTGACTGGAATACTCTTTTTCAAATTCTGAATGTGGCAGGGGTAAAACGCATGGATTGAAAGGTTATTTATAATTTGTACAGAAACCAGATGACAGTTATAATAGTCGACGGCCACGAAAGGGAATCAGTGGTTGGGAAGGGAGTGAGGCGGGGTTGTAGCCTATCACCGCTGTTATTCAATCTGTGTAGTGAGCAAGCAGTAAAGGAAACAAAAGAAAAATTTGGAGTACGAATTAAAATCCATAGAGAAGAAATAAAGACTTTAAGGTTTGCCGACAACATTGTAATTCTGTCAGAGACAGCAAATGACCTGGAAGAGCAGTTTAACGGAATGGACAGTGTCTTGAAAGAAGTATATAAGCTGAACATCAACAAAAGCAAAACAATGATAATGGGATGTACTCGAATTAACTCAGCTGTTGCTCAGGGAATTGGGTTAGGAAATGAGACTCTTAAAGTAGTAGACAAGTTCTGCTATATGGGCGAAGTAGAGAGAATATAAAATGTAGACTGCCAACAGCAAGAAAAGCATTTCTGAAGAAGAGAAATTTGTTAACATGGAATACAGATTTAAGTGTCAAGAAGTCTTTTTTGGAACTATTTGTATGGATTGTAGCCATATATGGAAGTGAAACATGGGCGACGAACAGTTTAGACAAGAAGAGAATAGAAGCTTTTGAAATGTGGTCTACAGAAGAATGCTGAATATTAGATGGGCACATAACGTAACTAATGAAGAGGTACTGAATAGAACTGCGGAGAAAAGAAATCTGTCGCGCAACCTGATTAGGAGAAGGGATCGGTTGGTAGGACACATTCTGTGGCATCAAGGGATTACAAATTTAGTGCTGGAGGGAACTGTAGGGAGAGTAAAAATCGTAGAGGGAGACCAAGAGATAACTATAGTAAGCAGATTCACAAGGATGTAGGCTGCAGTAGTTACTCGGAGATGAAGAAGCTTGCACAGGATAGAGTAGCATGGAGAGCTGTATCAAACCAATCTTCCGACTGAATACCGGAACAACAAAAATTAATAATCTCGTAAATATAGCCCACAGGTTCGCAAATTCAAAGGGGAGGAGACATTTACTGGCTACAAAACCTGAACAGAGAAAGTACAGGCAATGACTACAGAGGTGCTGACCGTTATAACTGCAGTACGCAGATTGGTACCCAAAGAATGGCTACATATTTGAACAAATACATTCACTGGCAACACAGTGTGTTCACTTCCGCCAAATGTAAAAGAATGTAATAGAATGAAGCACTTGGTTCCCACAAGAGGTCTAGCCCACATCGTCTCTGAACATGGGCTCTACCCTTGTCATTTATATAAGTTTAAACGTAATGGAGATGACAGCTGCGTTTATAATGACAATTGAACCTTTGAACTTATCGTTACTCTTTGTAGGAGCGAAAATTGCAACTTCACCGGCTACAGTTTATTAACCCCGCACGAAACCAAACAAATGCAACTTCTCATTGGATATTTGGTAAATGATAAATATTTAAAATTTTGTGGCTGCCTAATCACCAGAGAGACGAGTATGCGACTCTAACTAAACATGAAGTTTGTCTTTAGTTGAGACAACTAAATATCTCGAAAACGACACATCGTACGAAAAAAATTGTTCTATGTGAAAAGTTAATATTAGTAAAGAAGACATCTGTCTATGTTACACTGACCAACTCCTAAATACCGCTTTCGCGAGGACGAGCTCAACTTCAAATTTTTATCGCATATTCGGATTCTACACCAAAAAATATGGGCGGTTTACTCAAACTATTGTTTTCCAATAGGAATAGATGGCGCTGTAATCGACAGGTATCAATTATGCCTGTTTTTGCAATGAAGAACCGACTCATTTAATTCTACATTTCATTTACGATGTAGATGTAAATCTTTGTGTTCTACCGGTTGATGAAAAAAAAATGGAAATGAAGTCCCATGCTTCTTTACAGAGCGTAGGGGAACGATGCGGGAGACCCGCACCGCCTTACTAGGCAAGGTCCTAATGGAGGTGGTTTGCCGGCACCGCCTTACTAGGCAAGGTCCTAATGGAGGTGGTTTGCCGTTGCCTTCCTCCGACCGTAATGGGGATGAATGATGATGATGAGGACGACACAACAACACCCAGTCATCTCGAGGCAGGAAAAATCCCTGACCCCCGTGCTCGGGAAGCGAGAACGCTACCGCGAGACCACGAGGGCGGATTGATACTGATGTTCAAACGTCACTTGAGTGTTGCAAATGTGATTGTACAGTACAAATAATATGGTTAGACATTGACATTTCTGGCATTTAAGCTACTTGTATGTACCGTTGTTTTACCTTCGCTGCGGGGTTGATTGTGGTGAGTCTCAAAACTATCGGATTACTTGATTTCTGTTGCCGTCCTCGAACCCCGCCGGCTGACTGACTTCGACGTGTGTTTCCATCCAACCGCCTTAATTCTAGCGCTCGCGGCTAGGCCACTACTGACGGAATACAAACCACAATCTTTGTAAGAAGGTAAAATGTTCATGAATTGATAGTCAAACGCATCTGCCATGGATACTCACCGAAATCAAGTGTCCCAATGGTAAGAGGCAAGGAGACTCGCCGAAGTCAGGCACCCCAATACGGAGAGGCAAGGGCACCCAAGGATATCAAGCATCCCTATGGAAACGGAAAACTATTGCATCCATGTCGTTGTTCCTGGATGACACTAAACGTAGTTTCTAATCAGACACTGAAACGGGTAACCATAGTGTACTGTCTAACGAAAGCTGCAACAGCAAAGTAAATTTCGAACACAAATATCAACTGTTAGGACGTAAAGGCTTACATTTACACCGTGAATGAAATGTAGAATCATAGGCGTCGGTTCTTAATTACATAAACAGACAAATCAGTATTTGTCGATAACAGCGCCTTTTGCCAACAATAAAAAACTGTTTTTTTGGCGTAGAATCCGAATATGCAATAAAAATGGGGGCGTCCCACTTGAAAATAAAAAGCTGATCCCGCTCACGCAGGAGGGATGGTTAGAAGGTAGCCACTTGTAGAACAGACGGATGTCCCCTTTACTTCTATTAACTATTCACCTATCATATCTTCGTATGATGTGTCGTTTTCCGAGATATATAGTTGCCATTAGATAAAACAAACACTTTGTATATACAACTCATTTGTAAATTTGACGTTTGCTCAAGGAGTGTTATATTAAGCCCTTATAGGAGCATCGATGATTGAGAAGGCACATTTAGAGCTTAGTCAAAATTTTGTAAACCACATAAGTAAATGAATAGATTTGTAAGAAAAATGAGATAATAAAGGAATGATCTCTTAGTATAATAACTTAGCCTAACCACAAGATTAAAGTTCAGTACTGATTATTCAAATCAGTCACAAAATTACATCGCTTGGTGGCCTTACACAGGTAGATATTTAAACATGTCGAAGCAGTAAAAGATTAATTGATTATCCTGGCAAAGCAAGCAGAGCGTTTACATGCATAAGCGAATATGGGGCAAAAGCA
Organism: Schistocerca cancellata; assembly: GCF_023864275.1. Lineage (NCBI taxonomy): Eukaryota > Metazoa > Arthropoda > Insecta > Orthoptera > Acrididae > Schistocerca > Schistocerca cancellata. The sequence continues at coordinate 732,917,468 of NC_064626.1, forward strand.
TTGTGCAGTGCACCCAAAGCATTCAAAATGAATTAAATTCGTAAATTTTAATTGGTTCATTCAAGACAAAATGCAACATACCATTCACATGGCAAAAGTAAGTCACTGATAGCTATACTTATATTAAAGTTAAAATCTTCTGGGTTGTTAGGCCGCGTCATATTTCCTCTAAATAGAGGAAATTTTAACTTTAGTGACAACGGCCACGAAAGCCTGCAGACTTATATATACTTACATTCACTTCTCAAATGTTTTGGAAGTACCGTACTGTAAAACTAAGAATTCCTGAGCTGCAAATTGCTCCTCATTGAATAATTCTATGTTCACAACTATCACTTAAACTCATGCGGATCAATGGCCGCGCAAAAACTTACCAAACAACCTTACTCAATAAGAAACGAACATCAAAAGGCCTCGAAACATGCTCTGTTTAAAATCTGTCACGTGACCGACCACTATAGTCAAGTGAGTATCTTGGAACACCGTTCTGTTTTATAATCTTTACGTATTTTAAACGTACATCATATACACTTTTACATAATTTGCAGACAGATATAACACTATTACACGCTACACATCGCAGAATGATCAACTCTGATTTATACTTCACATATCATAAACAGAATGGCTAAACTACTCAAAGGAATGTCTTTATTCAGCTTGCTGCTGCCGTACTAAGCTAGTCTAACAGCCACTTTACAAACATTGATTTACAAAAATCTCATTAAATAAAAGTAAATAAATTGCAATAATAATGCAAATCATTCGTGTTGACGCTAATCTATAGTGTATCTGTGGGTAATTATTTATCTTGGCACTATATTCAAAAGTATGAAATAATTCACAACAGTTTATGTATCTGTTCAGTAATAAGATAAATATGGTAATTTTATAGCTGACTTATCCAACTGTGTGTCGTACGCAAATGTAACAGGTCGGCAGCTACAGTTACCGTTATTATAAACAATTTTACCCTTTGTTATTATTTGCTTTATCAATACGGTAAGAATTTCACTGAATTCGTCTCTTTATTATGATTTCAAGGATGTCGTTAAATTTTCTGTAGAATGTCTGGAATTGATTTTCGTGTTTTTAATGAATATTCGAAGCTATTAGCTTTAGCAGTCAGTGCCTCGCCATGTTACTCGGCATTCAGGAGCATGCGGCGGTACAATTTACCCAACCGTCACGGGAATTTTAAGTTGTGTCCATTCAGCGGCTTGCCTGACGGCGACCTCATCTCCTCTTGAGACTTGCAACAGCGACTCAGTGTCCTCAGAGCTCCCTTACCTACCTGGCCCAACCACTTCATGACAACTTGCCAGCTATATGAAGCCTAACCATATCTGTAGCTTAAATATACCGTGCACAGCAGTTACACCACTCGTAATATTACAAAATTATGATTCTGTACGCTACAGATGTGTTGTCCGAGCGATGTCGCAATGCTGCGATCCAGAGAGAGGTGTGGAGCTTTTGTGACATCTACATCTACACGGATACTCTGCAAATCACATTTAAGTGCCTGGCAGAGGGCCCATCGAACCACCTTCACAATTCTCTATTATTCCAATCTCGAACACCTATATCTTTTCGTGCGAGCTCTGGTTTCCCTTATTTTATTATGTTGATCGTTTCTCCATATATAGGTCGGCGCCAACAAAATATTTTCGCATTCGGAGGGCAAAGTTGGTGATAGAAATTTGGTGAGAAGATTCCGCTGCAACGAAAAACGCCTTTTTTATGATATCCACCCCAAATCCTGTATCATTTCAGTGACACTCTCACCCCCAATTTCATGATGATACAAAACGTGCTGCCCTTCTTTGAACTTTTCAGATGTACTCCTTCAGTCCTATCTGGTAAGGATCCCACACAGCGCAGCAGTATTCCAAAAGAGGACGGACAAGCGTAGTGTAGGCGGTCTCTTTAGTAGATCTGTTACATTTTCTAAGTGTCCGGCCAATAAAACGCAGTATTTGGTTAGCCTTCCCCACAACACTTTCTATGTGTTCTTTCCGATTTAAATTGTTCGTAATTGTAATTCTTAGGTATTTAGTTGAATTTATGGCCTTTAGATTTGACTGATTTATCGTGTAATCGAAGTTTAACGGATTTCTTCTAGACTCATGTAGATGACCTTACACTTTTCGTTATTTAGGTTCAATTGCAATTGTTGCACCATACAGATATCTCTTCTAAATTGTTTTGCAAATTGTTTTTATCTTCTGATGCTTTACTAGTCGATAAATGACAGCGTCATCTGCAAACAACCTAAGACGTCTTCTCAGATTGTCTCCTAAATCGTTTGTACAGATAAGGAACAGGAAAGGGCTTATAAACTCCATAAATCACTTCTGTTTTACTACTTTCCGACAGTTACTACGAACTGCGACCTCTCTGGCAGGAAATCACGAATCCAGTCACATAACTGAGACGATATTCCATAAACACGCAATTTCACAACAAGCCGCTTTTGTGGTACACTGTCAAAAGCCTTCTGGAATTCTAGAAATACGGAATTAATTTGAAATCCCTTGTCAATACTGCTCAACACTTCGTGCGAGTAAAGAGCTAGTTGTGTTTCACAAGAACGATGTTTTCCAAATCCGTGTTGGTTGTGTGTCAATGGACCGTTTTCTGCGAGGTAATTCATAATGTTCAAACACAATATATGTTACAAAATCCTGCTGCATATCGACATTAATTATATGGGCCTGTAATTTAGCGGACTACTCCTACTACCTTTCTTGAATATTGGAGTGACCTGCACAGATTTCTTGTCTTTAGGTACGGATCTTTCGTCGAGCGAACGGTTGTACATGATTGTTAAGTAATGTGCTATTGTTCAGCATACTCTGAAAGGAACCTAATTGGTAGACAGTCTGGACCGGAAGGCTTCATGTCTGGAGAACATGCTGGTCACTCTAGTCGAGCGATGTCGTTATCCTGAAGGGAGTCATTCACAAGATGTGCACGATAGGGGCGCGAATTGTTACGCATGAAGACGAACGCCTCACCAATATGCTGCCGATATGGTTGCACTATCGGTCAGAGGATGGCATTCACGTATCGTACAGCCGTTACGACGCCTTTCATGACCACCAGAGGCGTACGTCGGGCCCACATAATGCCACCTCAAAACAGCAGGGATCCTCCACCTTGCTGCACCCGCTGGACAGTGTGTCTAAGGCGTTCAGCCTGACCTAGTTGCCTCCAAACACATAGATACTGAGATTCATTCCAGAACCACCGTCGTAAAGAGGGGACATATCCAGTACATCATTCAGTGTCACACTGCGACAGCAATCCGAATATTTAATTGAAGTTATATTGATAAATATGTGTCTTGTTCCTAACATTCTTGTGAGTCTGAGGATGGCTGTAGAGAGCGTAGCAGCAAGCAAGCATGCTGTCCTTTGAACATCGGTTCAGAGAGTCCAAGAAAGGTTTCGACTTATGATGATTTGGCTTGCGGCTCCCCCTGGATGGGCAAATAGTGAACTAATATGCAGTTTGTCCTGAGTTGCCTTCGGCACCTCATGTGTCGCATGTATACTCTGCAGAAATTTCAGAAGATTCAATACAACAAGTGTTTGCACTTGGAGTATTGACAGTGTTCGATCTCCTACTACTCAGATCCTCCTGCGGTAAGGGGTCGTCCATGGCCAACTGACCTCTCTTGCTGACATGCGCTTCCACAGCTGCAGTCAGGGGCTGAGTTTACAGTGGCAGTTTCCTCTGTCGGCACAGCACTGTGGCATGATGAGTACGTGGGATGTATTTGATGATCTGTAGGCCACTTTGCAGGGTTTAACTGTCAGTGCAATATGGCCATCTGTACAAAATAGTATTGCTGCTGAAAGTCTCGTCTGCAGAAAGAAAAAGACGAACAATGCTTCCACACCGACCGGATCAGTAATTTGGCGGATAAATTCTATAAGAGCCAATCAACATGCTCCATTCATTCACAAGACATCCTTTGTGCTGGGATGTAGGAGCGTCTACATAGCATTGTGTTTTGGAGACGTATGTTGAAAGCAGGCCTTAACGATTTCTAGGAAGGGTAACACGTGATGGATGGGGGGTGCCACGTTAGGACCATCAAGAAGAATGCATTCGGCGCTATTCTTGGCTAATTTCGTAAACAGCTCCTCTTAGGGCAATAATTTCCAAGCAGATGTGCCGAGACATCACAAAAGCTCATACAAAAGCGACCATTAACTATTTCCGGGTCACATTACGATTTCGATGAGGGGCTGATATGTGATGTACGGACTCTAACCTTAGGAGCATCAGGAAGAATTCATTCGGTGCTATTCTCGATTGTTTTCTTTAACAGTTTCTGAAAGCATTGCAGAAGATCTCTGCAGCGCGTCCAGAGGGTGCTTGACTGGTATTCATGTAGACATGAGACATCAGTATAACATTGAGAGCATTTAACTGCGCCTGTGCATGCGAGTCGCTATGCAGACATCCCTTGCTTGGCAATTAGGCCTGTGCTGGTCCAGCAGGTATGCGTGGTGGCTGGGTAGCACATACACGGCTGGAGACACCTCACGTGTCCCGTTAGGAACATTAAGGACAATGCACCCTGTGCTATTCTGGGAAGTATTGTAACTAAGTTCTATTGCGCGACCTATGACGTCAGTATCCATAGGTAGAGAGATTTCGCGCCAGCAATGGTAAAAACGCACGTGCGGCCCAGAGGGTGACTGGGCTCATATTTACATAGACTTGTGATGTCAGTATAACACCCAAAGAACTCTAACTGTATACCCAAAAATAGACGCAACTTACACCTGCTTGCTGTAGGTGGCAGAGGCGTGAGAGCGATGGCTCATGCTCTAGTGCTGGCTTACATCCAGTGGTGGCTAGTGGCAACATCTGCGTGCACGCATGTTGGAGCCTCTGATAGTGACAGTTGATGATAGTTCAAAAGGGTTTTTTACGTGCAGTGAGTGTTTATGCACTGCATTATTTTTGGCAGTTTAAGCGTTGTGAGTGTGTTTGCGTATCGTTACATCTGCATTATTTTTTGATAATTTACGAGTTGTTTTTGTGTCTGTAGACAGAGCAATGCGTTATTTTGACAGTTTATGAGTAGTTTGCGGGTCTGTATGCTGTTTACTGCATTATTTCGGTAATTTACGAGTTGTTTGTGTGTCTGTACATCAGTATACTGCATTATTTCGACAGTTTACGAGTAGTTTGTAGGTCTGTGAATTGTGTATTGTAACTCCAAGCATGTCAGAGCGATTGTTTTGTATTAGTGTAATAAATGAACTATGTGAAACCTGTCCCTAAATAAATTGTTCCAAAATAAATAAAGTACACTTCTTCCTCTCTCCAGCAGCCCAGTGCAGATTGAGTTCTTTTCCCACCATTCCTTCCTCCCAGACCGCCATCTTGGATTACATCACCAGAGGGATGACGGCGTCCTCTGGTGGCAGTACTGTGCACTAGGTCAATTGGACTCCAGACCTCATGGTGAACACACTGGATGGAGCTACTGCCTCAAACTGCGTAAATAAAGACTGCCTGCAAAATAAAGACTTATGTCCTTATGTCCATCCTATCCAGTACAGGCTGAGTCCTTTTCCCGCCATTTCCTAGAAAGAGGTGGCAGTCAAATGACTTAGGTTAGTGGAGGTAACCCAAGTGTCCTATTTTCCCGCCATTTTCTTAGGTTAGTTGAAGTAGCTACGGTATTTTGCATTGTCCTGCTGGAATTTAAACTTCCCGCCATTTTATGGGGGAGGGGGAAGGGGAATGGGTTAGATTAGTGGATGTAGCCCAACTGATCCCACCAAAATTTGAACTTGCTGCTATGACGTCATTGCGACACTGCCATATCTATCACCACCATCTCGGATCTGCCATCTTGAATAAATTTTTAACAATGGAGAGTGGAGTGATGCTCTCCTTGTTCCACTACTCCTGTATGTATATCAAGAGCTTACATGGAAAACTCATACTAAGCAAAGAAGGGAAAAGCTGAAGGTGAGGGCAATATTATGGAAATGAAAGAGGACGTAGATGTAGATTAAATGGGCGATATGATACTGCGTGAAGAATTTCACAGAGCACTGAGAGACCTGAGTCGAAACAAGGCCCCGGGAGTTGACAACATTCCATTAAAACTACTGATAGCCTTGGGAGAGCCAGCCACAACACAACTCTTCCATATGGTGACCAAGATGCATGAGACAGGCGAAATACCCTCAGACTTCAAGAAGGATATAATAATTCCAATCCCAAAGAAAGGAGGTACTGACAAGTATCGAACTGTCAGTTTAATAAGTCAAGGTTGCAAAATGCTAACACGAATAATTTACAGACGAATGGAAAAACTGGTAGAAGCCGACCTTGGGGACGATCAGTTTGGATTCAGTAGAAATGTTGGAACACGTGAGGCAACACTGACACTACCACTTATCTTAGAAGAGAGGTTAAGGAAAGTCCAACCTACGTTTCTAGCATTTGTAGACTTAAATAGAGCTTTTGACAATGTTAACTGGAATACTCTCTTTCAGATACTGAAGGTGGTAGCGGTAAAATGCAGGGAGTGAAAGACTATTTACAATTTGTACAGAAACCAGATGACAGTCATAAGAGTAGAGCGGCATGAAAGGAAAGCAGTGGTTGAAAAGGGAGTGAGACAATGTTGTAGCCTATCCTTGATGTTATTCAATCTGAAACAGTGTTGTAGCGTATCCCTGATGTTATTCAATCTGTATATTGAGCAAGCAGTAAAGGAAACAAATGAAAAATTTGGAATAGGAATGAAATCCCATGGAGAAGAAATAAAAACGTTGAGGTTTGCCGATTACATTGTAATTCTATCAGATACAACAAAGGACCTGGAAGAGCAGTTGAACGAGATGGACAGCGTCTTGAAAGGAGGATATAAGATGAACATCAACAAAAGCAAAACGAGGATAATGGAAAGAAGTCGAATTAAATCATGTGATGCTGAGAGTATTAGATTAGGAAATGAGACACTTAAAGCAGTAAATGATTTTTGAATTTGGGGAGCATAATAACTGATTATGGTCGGGGTAGAGAAGATATAATGTAGACTGGCTATGGCAAGGAAAGTGTTTCTGATGAAGAGAAATTTGTCAACATTGAGTATAGATTTAAGTGTTAGGAAGTCGTTTCTAAAAGTATTTGTATTGGATGAAGACAACCATGGAAGTGAAACATGGACGATAAACAGTTTATACAAGAAGAGAATAGAAGCTTTCGAAATGTGGTGCTGCAGAGAATGCTCAAGATTAGATGTGTAGATCACGTAATTAATGAGGCGGTACCGAATAGAATAGGGCAAAAGAGGAATTTGTGGCACAACTTGACAGGAAGAAGGGATTGATTGGTAGGACACGTTTTGAGGCATAAACGGATCACCAATTTAGTACTGGAGGGAAGCGTGGACGGTAAAAGTCGTAGAGGGAGACCAATAGATGATTACACTAAGCAGATTTAGAAGGATGTAAGTTGTTGTAGTTATTCGGAGATGAAGAGGCTTGCACAGGTTGCGTCAAACCGGTCTCTGGACTGAAGACCACAACAAGATGAGTATCTCGTGTCTAGAGAACGAGGAAGGCTCTCTTCGACCGGCGTTTTACCATATCGATGAAAACAATACATCACGTCGATGGTCCCTCAACCAAATAAAGACAAAAAAATGTGTAGAACAGTAGTATATCTCACAGTCGAACATGGGGCTTCCGGAACTCTCTGACCAGCCGGACCAACGCCGGAAAAAGAGAAGCCTAGCAACGACTTGTCTCAAATAGGTATGAAAGTAGGTAGTCGAAGTCAAGGCAACCCTCGTTCCATACCTATATGACATTCGACAGTGAGCGAAGTATCGGAAATACCTCTTCATAAGGACTATGCCCCTGAAAATATCAGTTTTCTCCTTATGACTGGACATAATTTTCCACGTAAAATCTTCCATACCCCTACGGCTGGATATGCGTTGAAATTGCAATTTTGAACATGAAAATCGGTGAACTGATACCTCCCTTACGACCGGAGGTAGTCTTTCAGTTCTCATCCACATCATTTTCTTCGCACATGTCGGAATCTGACCGCAGTAACTTTACACACCAACAAGTACACAATCCCGAGTAGTTGCGTGACTATCATTGTAGGTGAACAGCGTCCGAAAAGTTAAGGTATGTCCACACTCACACCAGCCCTCCAGACGTCACAACCTCATGAGACGTCTCGATTCCTCCACTTCCACCAAATGTTTCAGCATGTAGGTCTTCCAGCCAATCGAAATAGAGAAGAGATTGCACGTTTTGTTTTCTTGGGATGTCCTAAATAAATGGATCGGTATCTAGACATCATGATGAGTGCTGCATCATCATACATTGATGTGACAGATAGTGGTTATTGGTATATTCCCATATAATCTGTCCTTGTGATATCGCTGGAATGATCCACGGTTCATTGGATGGTGCATATGTTGGAGTCCATTACTGATCTCACCATGCTGTTTGAAACCCTCGGTGCTCTTCCACTATTCAGAGTCACCACAACAGAGAGAGGACTGGAACGGAATGACTTTCATACACCCAAACTAACATGTAACTACACTCCTTCATCCAAATTTTTATCGTATTTTCCTCAATTTTAGTTTCTTTCCGTCAATTTCCGTAATTTTACCAGATTTTTCCGTACTTTCATCGAATTTTACCCAATTACTAGAGTTCACACGTCAACAAAACGTCTCATCGCTTCCATCTCATATCCCACCCCCCTCTCTCCTCATATCTAATTAATATGCATCTCATAAAAAGATGAGGAGAAGCGGTTGCACTTGCTGTATGCGTGGTGCCTCTACGGCGTTGTCCGAGTGGGCATTCTCGCGCGGACATCGGTGGACGGTAACCCATGCCGGGCTGTTGCGACCGGCACCTGTCACATAAGGAGAGCGCGGAAAGATCACGGCCACGAATACGTAGCACCAAACTGTAACATTACTGGAGTTAGCTAACAAATGATATGAGTCACTCCTCCTCAGTTCTGACATCCCTCCAAGCGCTCTGAAATATACATCGGTATTTGGCGCAAATATCAACACATGGCGAAAATACGGCTTCTCCGAAAATTACGACGTCACTCTATCGCTTATAACAGTGAACTATAGTAAACGAAAATCTGGTTGGAAAACGTGGTATTTCGTAACATCCAGTGTGGTAAAACGTTGGAAATACCGCCAAAACTTTTAACGTTCTGGATAGAAACGGGTATTTATTTACCAAGTGTAGTCAAATGGCACTGTATTCATGAACACAAAATTTATGTTGGCATTTAGCGTAAATATAGGAAAACACATACACAAACACACACACACACACACACACACACACACACACACACACACACAAACACACACGTACACGCACGATAAAAATACGGTCTTTCCCGGACATTACAGAGTGTATAAAGGTGCACTATAGTAAACGTAATTGTGTGTCAGTCAACACTGCGCTACTCTCTGTGTGTTATTTCATAACATCCGGTTGTGTGAATGGTCGGAATGCCGTCTAACTTAACGCTCCATAACGATTGCGTTTACTAACTACCCTATAGACCCCCCTGTGCATTGTAAGCTGCTGGTTTGAATACACAGTTTAAAATACGAGGGCAGTTCAATAAGTAATGCAACACATTTTTTTCTGAAACAGGGGTTGTTTTATTCAGCATTGAAATACACCAGGTTATTCCCCAATCTTTTAGCTACACAACACTATTTTTCAACGTAATCTCCATTCAATGCTACGGCCTTACGCCACCTTGAAATGAGGGCATGTATGCCTGCACGGTACCATTCCACTGGTCGATGTCGGAGCCAACGTCGTACTGCATCAATAACTTCTTCATCATCCGCGTAGTGCCTCCCACGGATTGCGTCCTTCATTGGGCCAAACATATGGAAATCCGACGGTGCGAGATCGGGGCTGTAGGGTGCATGAGGAAGAACAGTCCACTGAAGTTTTGTGAGCTCCTCTCGGGTGCGAAGACTTGTGTGAGGTCTTGCGTTGTCATGAAGAAGGAGAAGTTCGTTCAGATTTTTGTGCCTACGAACACGCTGAAGTCGTTTCTTCAATATCTGAAGAGTAGCACAATACACTTCAGAGTTGATCGTTTGACCATGGGGAAGGACATCGAACAGAATAACCCCTTCAGCGTCCCAGAAGACTGTAACCATGACTTTACCGGCTGAGGGTATGGCTTTAAACTTTTTCTTGGTAGGGGAGTGGGGGAGTGGGTGTGGCGCCACTCCATTGATTGCCGTTTTGTTTCAGGTTCGAAGTGATGAACCTATGTTTCATCGCCTGTAACAATCTTTGACAAGAAATTGTCACCCTCAGCCACATGACGAGCAAGCAATTCCGCACAGATGGTTCTCCATTACTCTTTATGGTGTTCGGTTAGACAACGAGGGACCCAGCGGGAACAAACCTTTGAATATCCCAACTGGTGAACAATTGTGACAGCACTACCAACAGAGATGTCAAGTTGAGCACTGAGTTGTTTGATGGTGATCGTCGATCATCTCGAACGAGTGTGTTCGCACGCTCCGCCATTGCAGGAGTCACAGCTGTGCACGGCCGGCCCGCACGCGGGAGATCAGACAGTCTCGCTTGACCTTGCGGCGATGATGACACACGCTTTGCCCAACGACTCACCGTGCTTTTGTCCACTGCCAGATCACCGTAGACATTCTGCAAGCGCCTATGAATATCTGAGATGCCCTGGTTTTCCGCCAAAAGAAACTCGATCACTGCCCGTTGTTTGCAACGCATATCCGTTACAGACGCCATTTTAACAGCTCCGTACAGCGCTGCCACCTGTCGGAAGTCAATGAAACTATACGAGACGAAGCGGGAATGTTTGAAAATATTCCACAAGAAATTTCCGGTTTTTTCAACCAAAATTGGCCGAGAAAAAAAAGTGTTGCATTACTTATTGAACTGCCCTCGTAAGTACGGGAACAAGACCGCAACCCGTAAGACGAGGCGCATCACAGTGCTGTAAACTAATGAAGGCTCCACATTTTTTGTTAATAGCAAACATCGTCTTTTCTGCTACCCCTCACAACTGATATTGCACCATGCGACGTTGAGCTTTCCGCGCACATCTCCGCTGCATCCTGTGAACACGCAGGCCGTTCCTTGCGCTAAAAGATGTCTTCACTTTCTAGTGCGCGAGCAACACTCCAGCGTTCTGTAAACAGAGATCAATAATTGTGCTAAACACTGCGAACATTCTAAGGCGTGTTCCCCTCTCTCTTGCCGCTAACTGATGGTGGTCCTGAATCACTCACCACAGCGAGGCGGACAGCATCGCTTTCCTCGCGGATGCCTGATTTAATCACACTGAAATTATTCTGCTGGGAGACCAGCACCCTCTTGTGGCATGGGTAGCATCAGTCTTTTTGGAGATATCTGTAGTATGACAGCAGGTGTTGTATCGAGTCACCAAACTATTGTAAGCGGTCAAATGATGTCTCCTCGAAAAAGGAACGTGTGATTAAATACGGAGCTCATCTCCTTCGGAAACGATCAAAACTCAACGGGCTTCCATCTTACACATTTTGTCGGTAAGAATCACCGCCTATGTCTCATGATGCGAGAGCGGTTGATGTTGTGGCGTCTAGCTTTTGGTGTTAATGTCAGTTTATACATCAATGTCTAAATATGGAACGTGTGGTGGCGTAAAACAGTGCACCAAAATGCTTACGGAACTACGACAGACGTTAACTCTCCATCGGTCTTGTTGGAAACGACTTGCTCCCGTGTACCAATCGTATATATTTAGTGGCAGCTTGGTGTCGAAGGTAAAGATGACTGTTTTTCCACTGATATGAGAGACGCTGTTCTGTACTGATATTTATTGCGTCTCAAATATACGTGTTATTTACGTGCACGAAAAGGCAAGCGCCAAGGGAAAAAACCTCTGCGACGGTAGGACGGGTAGTAAGGGCAATTGCGGCTTGCTAGCTGCGACAGTGCATGCAAGGTGAGGTAAAGTTAGTGTGAGGTATCGTGCATCGTTACCGCTGTCGCTGCGTGTTCGTTATAGCTGAGTCAAAAAAAAATGTTCAAATGTGTGTGAAATCTTATGGGACTTAACTGCTAAGGTCATCAGTTCCTAAGCTTACACAGTACTTAACCTAAATTATCCTAAGGACAAACACACACACCCATGCCCGAGGGAAGACTCGAACCTCCGCCGGGACCAGCCGCGCAGTCCATGACAGCAGCGGCCTAGACCGCTCGGCTAATCCCGCGCGGCTTAGCTGGATCAGTCCGGCTGCTGCAGCTGGGCTCGTGTGGATTCTCCTGGGCCTGCTGCAGTGGGTTCGCCCCTGTAAGAAAGGATTTCAGTGCAGCAACGCATGCGTTGCCATTACGCCCTCTATTGCGCCGTGTCGTCAGTGACTTGGCACAGCTCCATCAGGCTGGTGCTGAACAGCGGCAGCCCGCCGCCGTTCGGCGTCCTCCTCTGCTGCGTGGCGCAGCTCTGCCTCATCTGAGCCCCGAGCAGCTCCGCTTGACCGGTGAGCTGCGCCGCTTCAGCGTCGGAGAAATGCAGGCCGTTCGCTCGCGCTTGCTCGATGATGGCTGCCTTTTTGGCTTCTCGGTCCCTTAGCCGGCCCGAGTGGCCGAGCGGTTCTAGGCGCTACAGTCTGGAACCGCGCGACCGCTACGATCGCAGGTTCGAATCCTGCCTCGGGCATGGATGTGTGTGATGTCCTTAGGTTAGTTAGGTTTAAGTAGTTCTAAGTTCTAGGGGACTGATGACCTAGATGTTAAGTCCCATAGTGCTCAGAGCCATTTGAACATTTGTCAGTAAGCTGTGTAGTGAATCATATTTATAGCTTCATTGTTATGTAGTTAACAATATCTCTCATATTGTGCTGTGACTAAAATGTTCAGCTTAGATCCGACTGTAATGATAGGCTAGTTTCTGGGTCCACATGCTAGTAGTTGAGCCAGATTTGAATTTAATATTACAATAACAGTACTCATGCCATTGCTTTTCCACTCACAGAATAATATTTCGGGCGTTAATGTTAGTAAGTAGTGTTTTCCTGGTGTTATGTACATGGATGGCCATTAAAGAGACATGGTCCGTTGAATATGGTTTACATATGAAACATGATATTTTGTATTCAGTTATTGAACAATATATTTAGCATGAATGTAATTCGGGATTCTTACAAACTTATTTTCAGTCCCCTTGGTCTTTGTTCAAGTTAACCTCTGATGTGTTCCGTACCTCCATAAGTGTTTCCTTAAGAACTACATTCTCCAATGCATTATATTCGCTTTTATTGCATCTACAGCCGGGAGAGAATAAACTGCCTTCAGCAGTGATCACATATTATTTAAATAAAATTTTCAGCTATGCAGGTAAATTCCTGTTGTTCTTGAACTTCAAGATCCGTGTTTGCGGAGAAGGAGACTTCGTCGTAAGATCCTGATCTCACTTTATTAGATGTTGTAGGTACAGAAAGCAAAGACATCTGCATGGATCGAATTCCATCTGTAATATGTAATTTTTACACTTCTACAGCTAGTAGCTATATGGCGTCTATTATAAGCATTGTGGTTTCAATTTTGTCTCTCTTAACTTTTCTTAAGCCTCCTACAGCTATTCCGTTGCGCTCTGCGAAAGTTTTTACCACTACGAAACTGGCCGGCCGCGGTGGCCGTGCGGTTCTAGGCGCTGCAGTCCGGAACCGCGGGACTGCTACGGTCGCAGGTTCGCCACACTGAACATCAACATGATCGGCACTACACTAAAGCTGCAGCTACTATGTGACATGCTTCGGGCCTCTGACGTCGACGCCGCCCTTCTTCAGGAAGTTCGCATTGCCACACTACCACCGGTCTACGCCTACGACTCATACACGTCCACATGTGATCAATCAGGGCGTGGAGTGGTTTTCTACATACGCGAAGGATTCCCACTCACGGACACGGCAATACTTCCCTCTGGTAGGGGCATGGCTGTTACCATCTTCGACACACGCGTCATCAATATCTACCCTCCGTCGAGCTCCACGAGCCGGCCGAAGTGGCCGTGCGGTTCTAGGCGCTGCAGTCTGGAACCGCGAGACCGCTATGGTCGCAGGTTCGAATCCTGCCTCGGGCATGGATGTGTGTGGTGTCCTTAGGTTAGTTAGGTTTAAGTAGTTCTAAGTCATAGGGGACTGATGACCTAAGATGCTAAGTCGCATAGTGCTCAAAGCCATTTGAACCATTTGAACTACGAAACTTCAAAAGCACCATCAGTTAGATAGCGTTTATTCAGATATGGAGCACATTTTGTATAAAGGGGTAATGTTTCAGGGAATTAAAAACCGCGCTATAGTCGCTTATGAACTCACAGCTTCAAGTGAAAAGTAGTGGAAATCTTTTAGAATAACGTAGTTTTTCATGCCATACTCAAGCAATTTACTTCTGGTTTCTTAACTAGACAAATATTTTGAATTTGCGTTTTCGTAGTTACTGCATTGAACTTTTTTGTGTTGTTAGAGGAAGTGTTTTTGAAAATATGCTGTTCAGTGGTAGTTTATAGTTAACATCTGAAAAATAGGCGAGTTTGAACTACATAATTAACGTCAAGTAGCACATATTGGCTACCTCTTGTGATTACAACGGGTCAGGTTAAAAATTCTGGTGTAACCTACGCAACTATGCCGCTACAAAAGAAGTCCTGATTGAAAAAGAACAAACAAAGCCGACCATGGGATATGGCGAAGTGGAGGATCTTCAAGTACGGGCTTAAATAGCAATGCTGAGCTTCACAGATTTTTCAACAGAGAGATGTTTACTGCAATTTCAAGAAAGTAATTACAAAATTTTTCCATAAATCCAACAACATCGCCAGAATCAATATGAACTAATACTTCTTTCTTACACTGTACAGCAGGCACTGACGTAACAGCATTGCCAAGGCTTTTGACTGCACGCTACGCCCAGGTCACTGTAATTCGTTATTTCCGCTTCAGGCACACACTTCACGGAAATGACGCAATTACATGACTCTTCCACTAATTTCGTGTATTTTTTCGTCTCCAAAGCATTACGGCTTGCTTTCTTAACTGTGGACTTCCACGCATTCTTCTAGAACTGTTCTGCATACTTTGATTTATCTTCGCGTTACACTCCTTTCCCTTTATTTCCTCTTCAAAATTATGTTATTTTTCATTCTACGTATTATTTTAAAAAAACGTTTTTAAGAGAATATTTTAATACTGTAGATAGCACGTTTCGCGCAAGGTGGGGAACATTCAGAGAAAATAGGGACCCAATGTACTGTGTCATGCAAACAATGCAATACAGAAATACGCTGTATTAAGACGATAGTGTGACATTACGAGGGGCCAGCTCGCGGTGCGAGAGGCGGTGGTGAACGTTCGACAGCTTGCAGCGGCCAGCTAACAGCGCTTGCAAGGCGGCCATGTGCGGAATTGAGGTACAGCTGGTGGCTCAGCGGCCAGACGCAGGTTCTCGCAGGGCCGTAGCATGCACGCTGATTAAAGAGGGTAGAGACGACTCAATGGCAGCCAACATGGACGAAATGAAAGATGAGTGTTGTATCATTTTCAATGAAATTACGTTACAGATCCAACGAACACGAGACAGAAAAACCAAGTACATCAGAAAAATCACGACAATGAGACGAGCTCATTGTGACTTCAAGCATGACTCTAGAGTGACAATTACAATAGTTATTATTGTGTGTAATCGTGATAGATTATAAAATTAATAGCAGACAACCCACTGGAACAGTCTGATCATACGATGCGTCGTATGAAAGCTGACGACATCGCTAAACACCACAAAAAGCTACATTTCACATTAGGCATACACTGAGGTGTGTGCGGTCATGGGATAGCGATATGCACATACGCAAATGGCGGTAGTATCGCGTACACAAGGTATGAAAGAGCAGTGCACTGGCGGAGCTGTCATTTATTCTCAGGTGATTCATGTGAAAAGGTTTTCGTCGTGATTATGGCCGCACGACGGGAGTTAACAGACTTTGAACGCGGAATGGTAGTTAGTTGGAGCTAGAGGTATGAGACGTTCCATTTCGTAAGAAGATTCCACACGTGGTCTAGTCTGCCGCCGGCAGTGCTGCGAGGCGGTCACGCGCCAGAGCGCTGCGGGCGAGGCGCGCACCGTGTCTTTGTGTTTACTTCGGCCGCTTTAATTGCCGTTTTCCTTCTAGACCACCATGGCGCACAACTATCGGAAGAGGACATTACGTTTCAACTTTTGTTCCGACTTCGCTCGACCCAAGGCCCTGGAGGTAGAACGATTTATTCGCGATGAAGTTAAAATACCACCAAACGGATCTAATTGGTATCCACCTGTCCATAGTTAGGAGTATCGTATACGTCAAAATGATCAACGATGCAGCGTGCGACACGGTGCTTCAAGAGGCAAAACGTAGACTGCGTTTCTGTCATTCCGACGGCAACGTCGTACACGTGACCGTCGATCACGCATGTCTCGGCACACAAACGATAAGGATCTTCGAACTGCCGTTCGAACTACCTGCAGACGTCGTCATCGCGGCGCTCTGTCCTTATGGCAACATTCTGGAACATGTCGCCGAACGATGGGTACAATTTCCAACCTATCCCGTTTCAAACGGTGTCAGACAGGTCCGCATCGAGTTGCAGAAACCCGTGTCTTACTATCTACGTATCGGAGGCTGCCGTGCCATCGTAATGTACGACGGTCAACCTCGCACCTGTTCCGGTTACGGGAAAGAAGGTCATCTACGGTCTGAATGCATTCAACGACGTGTCGCGCAGCTCCCGTTGTCGAAAGCGTCCGTCACACCCACGATGACCGCCCTACCGGTCACTTACGCAGCGGCTCTCGCCACGTCTACAGTTTCGTCCAGTCCGTCTCCCGGTGCCTCCGATCGGCACGTCCCACCGTCCCAGTCACCTACAGACGGTGCAGACGGCCCACCTGACAACCTTGCCGCCGTACAGGCTACCACACCGGACGCTGAGGAGACCAGCACTTCTTCACAACACCTGTTTGACAATTTCATTGTACCCAACGACGCCTTCGAACCAGGTCGAGTCTCCTCCTTGCCGTCGTTCGACACTGAGGAACACGTGCGCAAACAACGCTCACCACGTAGGCGCAAACGCCGCCGCCGTTCACTCACGGGCTCTCAAAGCGTCGCCACCCAAGACGACAAAGACGACACCCAATCAGCCGACATTTCCACGAGGTCGGCGGATAGGTTTCACGATGAACAAGAAGTTTCGCAGGACGGGACCACCATGGAGGTCGCCACGCACAATGTAACGATCGGTGCGCAGGTTGAGATGCCTGTTTACCCACCGACAGCTCCAGATCTCTCTGACCACGACGCAATTCGCATGGACCTTGGACAGACCCACGGAACAGGAGCATGGGCCGACGACGTTGAGGAAGGTACGCCCTATCCTCCGGATGAGCTGCCTCCCCCGGACGAAGCTGCCTGTTAACATCAAAAGTGAGGCGCTGCAGCAGATGGGGCGGGACTTCCTGTCGATGCCCTCCTCATACTCCACTTGGTGATGGTAGATGCGCATCCACCACCACTGAAAAAAACGTACCGGTTCGCCACACTGAACATCAACATGATCGGCACTACACCAAAGCTGCAGCTCCTATGTGACATGCTTCGGGCCTCTGAAGTCGACGCCGCCCTTCTTCAGGAAGTTCGCGTTGCCACACTACCACCGGTCTACGGCTACGACTCATACACGTCCACATGTGATCAATCAGGGCGTGGAGTGGTTTTCTAAATACGCGAAGGATTCCCACTCACGGACACGACAATACTGGCTGGCTGTTACCCTCTTCGACACACGCGTCATCAATATCTACCCTCCGTCGAGCTCCACGAGCCGGCCGAAGTGGCCGTGCGGTTCTAGGCGCTGCAGTCTGGAACCGCGAGACCGCTACGGTCGCAGGTTCGAATCCTGCCTCGGGCATGGATGTGTGTGATGTCCTTATGTTAGGTTTAACTAGTTCTAAGTTCTAGGGGACTAATGATCTCAGCAGTTGAGTCCCACAGTGCTCAGAGCCATTTGAATCATTTTTTTTTATCTCCACGAACCGTCGGCAGCGGTCCACTTTTTTCGGAGATGACGTGGCGCCCTGTTTTCCGGCCGCTATGATCACCTTATCATGGGAGGCGATTTCAACTGCGTCCTCCATCCGCTGGACCAAATGGCTGGTTATTCGCCATGCCCGGCGCTGCTCACCTTAATCGAAGATTTTCATCTAGTGGACATATGGGACAAAATTCATGGCAATACCCCCGGTTTTACTCATTATACAGCACTTTCTACGAGCAGGCTGGACCGGTTTTATGCCTCTGCTCACCTTGGCAACGAAGTGTCCCAAGCAGAACGATGGTCCCTTGCATTTTCGGACCATTGCGCCACCATTTGCTCCCTGGCTTTTCCCCGTCAATCAGTATGATGATCCACACTGCCGACAATTTATTGCCACTACAAGGGCGTCTTGCAAAAGGCGTCTCCCGCAGTACACATCCACGTTCCATTGGTGGCTCAAAGGTGCCAAACCTGCGATCAGAGAGGTCTTCATGCAATGTGGCAAGGAAGAAGCAGCATGGCATAGAGACACCACAAATTTTCACTACGCCGCTCCCTCCAACACCTGAAACCCATAGGGAACGACAGCATACTAAAGCTCGTCTCCTCTCTCTCCAACGTGCACGACTGTATGGTGTCGTGGTGCGTTTCCGACGACAGGACCTCCTCCACGACGAAACGCCATCCACAATCCATGCCGCAACCGACCATCGTCGTCGACGTAGACTTTTCGTCCCCAACATCACGACCTCCGACGGTGTTCACCACACAACACAGGCGGCAGTGCTGTCTGACTTTGCTGAGCACTATCACCAATTTTATGACGACGAACCGATGGCAACGCCAATTCCCGATAATCTCAATCCTCCCCCTGATCGGATCCTCAACATAGCGGAGTCAACGTCCATGATGTCTGCAATCACCGCAGCAGACGTGGTGGATGCGATCAACAAGGGGGCCAAGAACAAGTCACCAGGACCGGATGGTCTCCCCGTGGAGTTTTACCGGGGGTTCATCACATTAGTGCTTCCTTGCTGGACAGAAATGATTGAGGAACTCTTTACTCTGTCCTTCCCAATTCCACCTGAATTCGTCACTGGCATTCTTCTACCTGTGCCTAAGCCGAAGGGAGGATCTAATGTCTCTGCATATAGCCCCCCTTACATTAAAGAATGCAGACTATAAAATCTGTGCACGCCTCTTAGCAGCGCGCATACACACCGTCTTACCTACGCTCCTTTCACCAGAGCAGACTGCACGTGGTTGTGGGGCCACCTTACAAACAGCCCTAGGAGAATGCCGTGACCTCATTGCACTGGCGTCGGTTTGTCGCCTTCGTGCAGCACTGGTATCCGTCGATTTCACGAGTGCCTTTGATCGCGTTCGACACCCATTCCTCCTCATGGTGGCGACACGTATGGGGTTCCCATTTCTTTTTGTCGATGCCATTCGCCGGTTACTACTTCCCGCAGTTTCGATGGTGCAAGTCAATGGGAGGCTTGTAGGACCGATTCCTATACGCCGCTCTGTGCGTCAAGGATGCCCTATGTCTACTTTACTACAGCCGGCCGCGGTGGTCTAGCGGTTCTAGGCGCTGCAGTCCGGAACCGCAGGACTGCTACGGTCGCAGGTTCGAATCCTGCCTCGGGCATGGGTGTGTGTGATGTCCTTAGGTTAGTTAGGTTTAAGTAGTTCTACGTTCTAGGGGACTTATGACCTAAGATGTTGAGTCCCATAGTGCTCAGAGCCATTTTGAACCAACGCCATTTCACTTGAGCCCCTCATCACTGGTCTTAACTCTAGACTGCACGTTTCACTGCAGGGCTTATGCGGGCGACCTCCTCTTTGTCACCTGCTCCTCCACGGAACTCAGTGACGCCATCCAATGGATCCACCAGTATGGACGTATTTCGGGTGTACGCAAATCGACTATGATGCACATTGGGGCCGGCCCGGGTGGCCGAGCGGTTCTAGGCGCTACAGTCTGGAACCGCGCGACCGCTACGGTCGCAGGTTCGAATCCTGCCTCGGGCATGGATGTGTGTGATGTCCTTAGGTTAGTTAGGTTTAAGTAGTTCTGAGTTCTAGGGGACTGATGACCACTGCAGTTAAGTCCCATAGTGCTCAGAGCCATTTTTTTGCACATTGGGCGTGGCCTCCCGGTTAAGGTGCCAACCCCACTCCCAGTCAGTACCACCCTTCGTTACTTAGGTATCGAATTTACGAGCTCCACGCACCGCGCAGTAGCCCTCGCTTACCGGCGGCTTTTGCAGTCGATTCGGCACCATGTTCGCGGTCAAGTGCACCCTAACTTAAACCAACTCCAACGTGTGTCAACATGTATGTCGCCTCTAAACTGGCACACGTCGCCCAGATCCTCCCATTCCAGCTACTCCTTGGCAGCCACATCCAATCAGCGTTTGGATATTTCGTGTTAGCACGGGCACTTTTCAAACTCTAATACTGCCTCCTGCAAAAGGTGGCCTCGGATTCGTCAACGTGCTGGCACGATCTTCTGCGCTCTTTGTCCATACTATTTTGAGCCAATGGTGGGGGCCGGTCCCGTCCTTAACACGCAGTCTCTCAGATATCCTCGGACCAGCTTCTCTCGATCCACCGATCAACGTGGCACCTATTTCTCCATTATTGTACCACGTTGCCAATTGTTTCATAGAACTCAGCTACGTTCGGGCCGATCTTCCAGACACCCGTCCTCCCCGTACAAAAGACTATTATCGTTTGTTTATGCTGTCAAACCCTTGCGACCCCATGGTGCTACAGCACCCTGACATTAACTGGTGAACGTTTTGGGGTGTGTGCATGCACCTTTTTTACCGTCGTCTGTGTTTGCACTCTGGTATGTTTTATTTATTTATTCTGGATTTACAATGTGAGTACATTTTTCCAGCACCTATTCTAGATTACAGTATGGTATGTTGTAGCCTACGGCAAATTCCCGACTAATAGTCGACTTTGTCGTATAGGACTGACCACCTCCCCACTCTGCCCTATCTATCAGCTCGAAGACACCGACGAGCACCGTCTTACGTACCCCCTAAAACGGAACGTTTGGCTCGTCATCCAATGAATCGTGGGCTTTTACCTCCGTGCCCCGCCAACGACGGTAACCCCAGATTTCTGGTTGTTGCCTCAGACATTTCACTACCCTCTTGCTAAGCACCATACACTCATCTGGTTTCTAGGACAGGCTTTAGAATACCTCTTTCCGAGTGGTCCGCATACAGTCCTCGACTTCTGGTACAAAGTTGTGACCGCGCATAGCATCCTCACCCGAAAACCATCTTACCGACAAACTTTCGCCGGTTATCTCCGCAGCACCTTCCTTGACACCGCTCAAAGTTGGGATGTGCTATGCCTACCCGTCCCATGATGCAACACCCTTATCCACGTTCTCGTGCATACATAAAAGAAAAAAAAGACATAATGTGTTACATTTTGTTTATTTAATGTTTTTCTAATATTTTTGTTAGACTAAACATCATTTGTAAATGTTTAAATTGTACCTTGAAGAACTGTTGCATTGTAAAAGAAAAGGGGGGGGGGGGGGTAGTGTCTTTGATTCATAATCAAAACGCCTTTGGGTTCGAATCCCGCCGCTGTAGCTGTATAAAATTTGATTAATAATCAGCATTGGCGGCCGAAGACTTCCGGCATAAGAAGTCACTCTCATTCTGCCAACGGCCTTGTGAAAGAGGGCGGAGGAGCGCACAGAGGTTCAGGGCATTCTCTTGTCCTACGGGAGGGAAACTGCACCTAAAGGCGGAAGAATCAGCAATGATCAACGGCATGAGGATGCAGAAGGCAGTGGAAACTACTGCATTAAAGACACGTAGCGTGTATCCACAAGGCCTGTAACTGAAGAAGTGTCACGATGATCTCTCCACTGGCAAAAGATTCCGGAATAGTCCCCCCCTTCGGATCTCCAGGAGGGGACTGCCAAGGGGGAGGTTACTATGAGAAAAAGATTGAATAATCAACGAAAGGATAACGTTCGACGAGTCGGAGGGGGTGGAATGTCAGAAGCTTGAACGTGATAGGGAAACTAGAAAATCTGAAAGGCCCAGTCTATATATAGTATGGGTCAGTGAAGTGAAGTGGAAAGAAGACACGGATTTCTGGTCAGATGAGAGTAGGGTAATATCAACAGCAGCAGAAAATGGTATAACGGGAGTAGTATTCGTTATGAATAGGAAGGTAAGGCAGAGAGTGTGTTATTGTGAACAGTTCAGACACATGGTTGTTCTGATCAGAATCGACAGAAAACCAACACTGACTACGATAGTTCTGGTACACATGCCGACGTAGCAGACTGAAGATAAAGAGATAGAGCAAGTGTATGAGGATATTGGAAGGGTAATACAGTATGTAAAGGGGGATGAAAATCTAATAATAATTGTGGACTGGAATGCAGTTGTAGGGGAAAGAGTAGAAGAAAAGTTTACAGGAGAATATGGGATTGGGACACGTAATGAAAGAGGAGAAAGACTAAATGAGTTCTGTAGCAAGTTTCAGCTAGTAAAAGTGAATACTCTGTTCACGAATCACAAGAGGAGGAGGTATATTTGGAAAAAGCCCGGTGATACGGGAAGATTTCAATTAGATTACATCATGGTCAGACAGAGATTCCGAAATCAGATACTGGATTGTAAGGCGTACCCAGGAGCAGATATAGACTCACATCACAATTAATAGTCATGAAGAGTAGGCTGAAGTTTAACACATTAGTCAGGAAGAATCAATACGCAAAGAAGTGGGAAATATGAAGTGCAGGGAAGCTAAGACGAAATGGCTGCAGGAAAAATGTGACGACATCGAAAAACAAATGACTATCGAAGGACAGACTTAGCATACAGGAAACACAACACAACCTTCTGTGACATTAAAAGCGTGGGTGATAACATTATGAGTGCAACGGAAGTTCCACGGTAAAATGCAAAGGAGAGAGCAGATTGGTGGAAAGAATACATTGAAAGTCTCTATTAGGGGGAAGATTTATCTGATGTGATAGAAGAAGAAACAGGAGTCGATTTAGAAGAGATATGGGATCCAGTATTAGAATCAGAATTTAAAAGAGCTTTGGAGGACTTGTTGTTGTTGTTGTGGTCTTCAGTCCTGAGACTGGTTTGATGCAGCTCACCATGCTACTCTATCCTGTGCAAGCTGCATCATCTCCCAGTACGTACTGCAGCCTACATCCTTCTGAATCTACGTAGAGTATTCATCTCTTGGTCTCCCTCTACGATTTTTACCCTCCACGCTGCCCTCCAATACTAAATTGGTGATCCCTTGATACGTCAGAATATCTCCTGCCAACCGATCTCTTCTTCTGGTCAAGTTGTGCCACAAACTCCTCTTCTCCCCAATTCTATTCAATACCTCCTCATTAGTTATGTGATCTACCCATCTAATCTTCAGAATTCTTCTGTAGCACCACATTTCGAAAGCTTCTATTCTCTTCTTGTCCAAACTATTTATCGTCCATGTTTCACTTCCATACATGCCTACATTTCATACAAATACTCTCAGAAACGACTTCCTGACACTTAAATCTATACTTGATGTCAACAAATTTCTCTTCTTCAGAAATGCTTTCCTTGCCATTGCCAGTCAACATTTTATATCCTCTCTGTTTCGACCATCATTTTTTATTTTGCTCCCCAAATAGCAAAACTCCTTTACTACTTTAAGTGTCTCATTCCCTAATCTAATTCTCTCAGCACCACCCGTGTTAACTCGACTATAGTCCATTATCCTCGTTTTGCTTTTGTTGATGTTCATCTTATATCTTCCTTTCAAGACACTGTCCATTCCGTTCAAAGTTTTTATTTCTTCTCCATGGATTTTAATACCTACCCCGAATTTTTCTTTTGTTTCCTTTACTGCTTGCTCTATATACAGATTGAATAACATTGGGGAGAGGCTACAACCCTACCTCACTCCCTTCCCAACCACTGCTTCCCTTTCGTGCCCCTCGACTCTTATAACTGCCATCTGGTTTCCGTACAAATTGGAAATAGCCTTTCGCTCCCTGTATTTTACCCCTGCCACCTTCAGAATTTGAATGAGAGTATTCCATTCAACATTGTCAAAAGCTTTCTCTAAGTCTACAAATTCCAAAAAAGTAGGTTTGCCTTTTTCTTAATCTAGCTTCTAAGATAAGTCGTAGGGTCAGTATTGCCTCACATGTTCCAACATTTCTACGAAATCCAAACTGATCTTCCCCGAGGTCGGCTTCTACCAGTTTTTCCATCCGTCTGCAAAGAATTCGCGTTAGTATTTTGCAGCCGTGACTTATTAAACTGATAGTTCGGTAATTTTCACATTTGTTAACACCTGCTTTCTTTGGTATTGGAATTATTATATTCTTCTCGACGTCTCTGGGGATTTCGCCTGTGTTGTCTTGTCTTTCAGTGCTCTGTCAAACTCTTCATGCAGTATCATATCTCCCTTTTCATCTTCATCTACATCCTCTTCCATTTCCATAATACTGCGCTGAAGTACATCGCCCTTGTATAGACACTCTATATACTCCTTCCACCTTTCTGCTTTCCCTTCTTTGATTAGAACTGGGTTTCCATCTGAGCTCTTGATATTCATGCAAGGTCTTCAAAGGTCTCCTTAATTTTGCTGTAGGGAGTATCTATCTTACCCCTAGTGAGATAAGCCTCTACATCCTTACATTTGTCCTCCAGCTATGCCTTCATAGCCATTTTGCACTTCCTGTCGATCTCATTTTTGAGACGTTTGTATTCCTTTTTGCCTGATTCATTTACTGCATTTTTATATTTTCTCCTTTCATCAATTAAATTCAGTATCTCTTCTGTCACCCAAGGATTCCTACTAGCTCTCGTCTTTTTACCTACTTGATCCTCTGGTGCCTTCAGTACTTAATCCCTTAAAGCTACCTATTCTTCTTCTACTGTATTTCTGTCCCCCATTCTTGTCAGTTGTTCCCTTACGCTTTCCCTGAAACTTTGTGCAACCTTTTGTTTAGTCAGTTTATCCAGGTCCCATCTCTTTAAATTCCCACCTTTTTGCAGTTTCTTCAGTTTTAATCTACAGTTCATAACCAATAGATTGTGGTAAGAGTCCACATCTGCCCCTGGAAATGTCTTACAGTTTAAAACCTGGTTCCTAAATCTCTGTCTTACCATTATATAATCTATCTGAAACCTGTCAGTATCTCCAGGGTTGTTCCATGTATACAATCTTCTTTTACGATTCTTGAACCAAGTGTTAGCTATGATTAAGTTATGCTCTGTGCAAAATTCTACCAGGCGGCTTCCTCTTTCATTTCTTCCCCCCAATCCATATTCACTTAATACGTTTCCTTCTCTTCCTTTTCCTACTATCGAATTCCAGTCACCCATGACTATTAAATTTTCGTTTCCCTTCAGTATCTGAGTAATTTATTTTATCATACATTTCTTCAATTTCTTCATTTGCAGAGCTAGTTGGCATATAAACTTGTACTACTGTAGTAGGCATGGGCTTCGTGTCTATCTTGGCCACCATAATGCGGACTTAAGATCAAATAAAGCAGTAGGGATAGATAACGTTCCACCAGAATTTCTAAAATCACTGGGGGAAGCGGCAACAAAACGACTATTCGCGTTGGTGCGTAGAATGTATGAGTCTGGCGACATACCATCTGACTTTCGGAAAAGCATCATCCATACAATTCCGAAGACGGCAAGAGTTGACAAGTGCGAGAACTATCGCACAGTCAGCTTAACAGCTCATGCATCTAAGTTGCTTACAAGAATCATATACCGAAGAATGGAAAAGAAAATTGGGAATGAGCTAGAGGATGATCAGTTTGGCTTTAGAAAAGGTAAAGGCACGAGAGAGGCAATCCAAACGTTGCGGTTAATAATGGAAGCAAGACTAAAGAAAATTCAAGACACATTCATAGGGTTTGTTAACCTGGAAAAAGCGTTCGAGAATGTCAAATGGTGCAAGATGTTCGAAATTCTGAAAAAAGTAGAGGCAAGTTATAGGGAGAGACGGGTCATGTACAATATGTACAACAGCCAAGAGGGAATAATAACAGTGGGCGACCAGGAACGAGGTGCTCGTATTAAAAAGGGTCTAAGACAAGGATGTAGTGTTTCGCCCCTACTGTTCAATATGTACATCGAGGAATCAATGATGGAAATAAAAGAAAGGTTCAGAAGTGGAATTAAAATTCAAGAAGAAAGGATGTCAATGATACGATTCGCTGATGAGATTGTTATCCTGAGTGAAAGTGAAGAAGAGTTACATGATCTGCTGAAAGGAATGAACAGTCTAATGAATACAGAGTACGGATTGAGAGTAAATCGAAGAAAGACTAAGGTAATGAG
This sequence comes from Schistocerca cancellata, assembly GCF_023864275.1. NCBI lineage: Eukaryota > Metazoa > Arthropoda > Insecta > Orthoptera > Acrididae > Schistocerca > Schistocerca cancellata. The sequence goes on from NC_064626.1 coordinate 732,944,009, forward strand.
AAGTAATAGAAATGAGAACAGCGTAAAACTTAACATCAGGATTGATGGTCAGGAAGCAGAGAACTTAAGGAATTCTTCTACCTAGGCAGTAAAATAACCAATGACGGACGGAGCAAGGAGGACATGAAAAGCAGACTAGCAATTGCAAAAAGAACATTCCTGGCCAAGAGAAGTCTACTAATATCAAATATCGGCCTTAATTTGAGGAAGAAATTTCTGAGAGTGTACGTCTGGAGCACAGCATTGTACGGTAGTGAAACATGGACTATGGGAAAATTGGAACAGAAGAGAATCGAAGTATTTGAGATGTGATGCTACAGACGAATGTTGAAAATTAGGTGCACTGATAAGGTAAGGAATGAGGAGGTTCTGCGCAGAATCGGAGGGGAAAGGAACATGTGGAAAACATTGATAAGGAGAAGGGACATGATGATTGGATATCTGTTAAGATATGAAGGAATGACTTCCATGGTGCTAGAGGGAGGTGTAAGAGGGCAAAAACTGTAGAGGAAGACAGAGATTGGAATACATCCAGCAAATAATTGAGGACGTAGGTCGCAAGCGATACTCTGAGATGAAGAGGTTAGCACAGGAGAGAAATTCGTGGCGAGCCTCATCAAACCAGTCAGAAGACTGATGACGAAAAAAAAATCGTTAGAGAATTCAGTATTCTGAGATCCACATTGTCAAGAGTGTACGGAGAATGCCAAATTTCAGGCATTACATCTCACCACAGACAACGCAGTGACCAACGGCCTTCATTTAACAACCGAGAGCAGCGGCTTTTGCGTAGAGTTGTCAGTGCTAACAGATAAGCAATACTGCGTGAAGTAACCGCAGAAATGAATAGGAGTCGTATGACGAACGTATCCATTACGACAATGCGGCGAAATTTTGCGTTAATGGGCTATGGCAGCAGACGACCGACGCGAGTGCCTTTGCTAACAGCGCGACATCGAGTGCACCGCCTCTCCTGGGCTCGTGACCATATCGGCTGGACCCTAGACGACTGGAAAACCGTAGCCTGGTCAGATGAGTACCGATTTCAGTCGGTAAGAGTCGATGATAGGGATCGAGTGTGCCTCAGGCGCCACGAAGCCATCCCCCAACTGTCAGCAAGGCACTATGCGAGCTGGTGGTGGATCCATAATTGTGTGGGCGGTGTTTACATGGAATGGACTGGGTCCTCTGATCCAACTGAACCGATCATTGACTGGAAATGGCTATGTTGGGCTCCCTGGAAGCCATTTGCAACCATTCATGGACGGCACATTTGCAAACAACGATGGAATTTCTATATATATATCAGTGCGCCATGTTACTGGCCCACAATTATTCGCGATTTGTTTGAAGAACATTCTGAACAGTTCGAGCGAATGATTTGGTTACCCTTCGAACATTTATGAGACATAATCGAGATGTCAGTTCGTGCACAAAATCCTGCACGGGTAACACTTCCGCAATTCTGGACGACTGTAGAGGGCAGCATGGCTAAATATTTCTCCAGGAGACTTCCAACGACTTGCGAAGTCCATGCCATGTCAATTTTCTGCACTACGCCGGGCAAAAAGAGGTCCAACGTGATATCAGTAGGTATCCCGTGACTTAAATCACATCAGTGTATTTATAAAGGATTACAGAAAAGCTTATTAAAAGTAGATATGTAAACTATCAATCCTCCACCACTATAAGTAATATGAAGGTAACATGTGTTTTTCAGATTCTTACCTAATATTCCTAGTGGACGAGCACCCGCATTTATTATTTCCTTTGTATTTATAATTTAAGCATCTGAAGCAAGTGCCTGATTGTGTATATTTAGGATCTCTGATATATGACACGTAAAAGTGTGATAAAGTCATAAAATAATAGATCGTCCTTGACCGACATGCGATGGTTAAATTCACTACGATCTAGTAGAACTGTGGAATATCCGAAATAACGAAGAGCCATTTGGTGGAATCATTGGTGTTCCCTGTGCCCTCGTACGACTGCGAGACCTGGACCGTGACAGCTACTGACAAGAGCAAAATTGGTGTCTTCGAGATGTGGTATTGGAAGATGTTACGCATATCATAGAAAGAAGAATCGATGGTTCATTATAGAGGAACATAGCGTCACCGGAAGTTTATCTTCCTGTACCAATCAAAGATACTTCCAGTTCCATGAGTACATCTTGAGAAGAGCAGGGAATAATTCACATGACGTCACAGAGAGTATTTAAGGGCAAGCGGTAGGGCACGTGAGATCTTCTGCTGATCAACAGCTGTTTGAGCAGTGTCTTTCATAAGTGATCGGTGTTGGCGAGTTTGTCGATGAAGCAGAGCAGGTGCTTCAACTGCCCCTATCTATAGGTTTTACGCAACCCACAACACCTTCAAAAACCATGTGTGAGATATTCATATTCTCTTGCTAGCTATGAGTAGACTACTATTCCTACGGAAATAATGAACAGGACCTTTCTGTAGGAAATTTAATGTAGTTATAAAGTACTGGGATACGTTTCCCTGCAGTCCACGGTATTTGAGTTATTCAAGAAGATGCGTTCGAAGGTCCCTTTTGTATGCTTTCTCGAGTAATTAGAAAACTACAGCCTCTGGCGAAAACGTTTTCCAGTACAAAATTTAATTATATTAAAATTCCTGCAAAAAGGTCCTTTTCATTTTTTCTATTGGACTAATAGTTTGCTTATAACGAGGTACAGAACATGAAAATCTTGCTCGTGGTATATGGAAATGTTGCAGTTTGAAAACCAGTAGATAGGAGCAGCTAAATCACCCTGCATGAACTTCAGTTTTGTTTATGGTATTTGAAACAGCAGTTGATATTAATACTCGTGTCTAATGTACTTGTAGCATTTTTAACAGAGATTATTAAGAATAACGAGCTCTGATTTGCATTGTAATTTGTAGTGGTGGACTGCATTTTCAGACTTAAGTATTTGCTGCTGATTTTCTTGAAGTACTTTGGAGTTAAATAAACTTTTTTCACGTGTATGTTTGTATTTAAGACACTGCTACCACTAAACAATTAATTATTGATTCATTGCTTTATTTAGATTCCACCATCCATGTGAGGCCACCATTCTCAAAAGTGTGAGCGTAAGTAATAAAAATTCATTTGTTTTAAACTATAACTATCTGGTTTCATCAACTTCATTAATCCTACAAGATTTATTTATTTATTTCGCTAATACGTTTATTTTTTAAAAAGTTTAAGGGTTAGTGAATGACCGACTCATCAGAATTCATGAGTGAACCCAACAAATAATTAGGTCGATCAGTGCCCATGCTGATAATGGAATATAAAACTGCAAATGCACTCGTAGTATCGACAGACGCCCGTCCGGTTAGCCGAGCGATCTAACGCACGGCTTTCCGGAGAGCGAAGGAGCGCCTGGTCCCCGGCACAAATCCATCCCGCGGACTTGTGTCGAGGTTCGGTGAGCCGGCCAGTCTGTGGATAGTTTTTAGGTGGTTTTCCATCTGCCTCGGCTAATGCGGGCTGGTTCACTTTATTCCGCCTCAGCTACACAGTGTCGGCGATTGCTGCGCAAACAAATTCTCCACGTGCGCGTACATCACCAAACGTGCGTACACCACGCAAACATAGGGGTTACACTCGTCTGGTGTGAGACGTTCCCTGGCGGAGTCCACCGGGGGCCGAATCGCACAATAACCCTCGGTTCGGTGTGGGGCGGCGGAGGGGTGAAGTGGACTGCGGTAGTCGTCGTGGGGTTGTGGACCACCTCGGCTGCGGCAGGGATGGAGCCTCTCCGTTGTTTCTAGGTCCCCGGTTAACATACAACATACAATATCCACAGACAAATGTAATAAAAGTAACATCTCTTAGTTGTATTGTGTTGTATGTTAACTGGAGGCCGAGAAACGACAGAGAGGCTCCGTCCCCGCCGCAGCTGCAGTGGTCCACAACCCCAAGACGACTACCGCAGTCCACTTCACCCCTCCGTCCGTCGGCCCACACCGAACCACTGTTTCAGGGTTATTGTGCGGTTCGGCCCCCATCCCTCCCCCCCCCCCCCTTCCCAGGGAACGTCTCACACCAGACGAGTGTAACCCTACGTTTGCTTCGTAGAGTAATAGTGGTGTACGCGTACGTGGAGACCTTGTTTGGGCAGCAATCGCGGACATTGTGTAGCTGAGGCGGAATAAGGGGAACCAGCCCGCATTCGCCTAGGCAGATGGAAAACCGCCTAAAAACCATCCACAGACTGGCCAGCTCACCGAAGTCTGCCGGGCGGATTCGTTCTGGGGACCAGGCGCTCCTTCCCAATCCGGAAAGCCGTGTGCTAGACCGCACAGCTGACCGGGCGGGCAACATCCCTTACTTAATTCCTGCTTCATTTTGATCTACATTATATACACAAGTCATCGTTGCTTTCATGTCAATGGAAGCTATGACGGGAACAAAAGATAGAGTGAAAAATTATCAACGATACGATTCGCTGATGGGATTGATATCAGTGAAAGCAAGGAAGAATTGCAGGATTTGCTGAATGTAATGAACAGTGTATTAAGCACAGAATGTGATGAACTGCAGAAATGAGTTAAGTGGTGAATTTAACATTAAAACCAGGGACCATGAAGTAAACGAAATGAAGGAATTCTGCTGTCTTGGAAGAAAAACAACGTATGAAGGGTGAAAAAAAGACAATAATTTTTTCAATAAAAGTCTGTTGTTAATAAACCAGTTTTTAAATCAAACCAAAAAGTATAAAGCAATTCCTCCTATCCCCATACAGATTCATAACCTCATACAGACAGCCCTGAAAATTTTTGATACTTAATTTTTAACAGCTACGTAAATACTTGTAAGATTTGAAACGAAAAAGTGTTTTTTTTTTCAGGTCTCATGCAGAATGTTGTTTGATATTTCTTAGCTCCTTTCTAAGGTAACAATGTTCGAATCCATTTTATTTTGAACCGTACACTTACAGAAATAAAATGACGGTTGGGTAGCCGAAACAGAGAAGAAAAACATGTTTTTCACAAGATGAATTTACTAAACACAAATTATAAAGAGATACAACGACAGTTAATTATAAATCATTTATTAAACATTCATATTTTTCTTTTGTTCCTGTAAAACCCATCGGTGGGTGCTATATACTGGATTTCCTGTTAATCTTCTACTTATATTGCTGAATTTGCAGCTGAATTATTTTGTTTTTCTCGTTCCTGGAACCTTTGTACCTGTGGTCGAAGACCTACTTAATAACGCTGTAAAAGCTCACGGACTCTCGAATATATAAATGTATAATCAAACATTCTGAGCTCTAAAAACTTTTTTTAACACAGCTCTAATCGCTGTAACTAAAACTGTCGCTACACGGGACATGGTATCCGAAATTATGTAGGATGCTGTCCACATTAAAGGAAACATTAATCTTCACAACAAATGAATTAATTGCCAGAAATCAAATTGTTTGTCGTTTCTATACTTTTTGGTGCTGTGGTTCGAAATAGGTTTTCTCATAGTGAATTGAGAGATTGTGATAGAGATGTTACAAAGGCGACTGCACTATTAAACCTTCCGCAGTGGATGCCTCTCGTGTTCTTTTTTTAAGTAGTATCCTTAGAGGTTTTTTTTTCTTTTTCTGTAGTTCATAGATTAGGCTTTAAGGCATATTCCACCCACCATTTCTTTGGTTTTGTGATGTTTCTCCTTCCATACGGCTTATAACCTAAACTATTTCAGGAGTCTTTTATCATCTATCCAATTGTGTTTTCATACCAGTTATTGCGATACTTGTTTATTTTCTCTCGGACTGCCTAAATCTCTAGGTCTTGCCCCATTGTTTCATTTCGTATACGTTCGGTTCTGGAGTGACCTCCATTTCTTAGAAATTTCATTTCGTCACTATGTATGCAACTTAATGATCTCTCTATTTTTTTCCTTTGTGGCAGCCAGCTTTTGATTCGATATAGGAAGACAGAAGGGGCTATAGTTTTATAAACGTTTCTTGTAGGTAATGTGGATACTGCCACATGTCTTTTCAAATATGGGTGCCTCTGTTTCAAGATCTTTGCTAGCAGAACGTCCAGTTTGACAACCCAATTAGATGAATGATAAGACTTGCTCTAAGGCAATGTAATCTAACACAATAATTTTACTTCGTACTGAATCGTTACCATTGACGCCATTTTCTTTGTTTTAGCTTTAGAAATTTCCACTCGTTTTTCCCTACATAAGCCAGCTGCCTGTCAGATGGAGCACCAACTACAGAAGTAAGGCTCTGTACGAACATCAGCTGCTACACAATTATAGCCGACTTCGTGTATCTTTGACACGAATGTGCGATTGCTTTGCGGAAAAGTTCACGCTGTAAACAGTCTTGTGATCCTTGAAACTCTTTTTCGAAAGAAAAATACATTTTTTTTTTCTGCTCGGATTAATTCGAGGCCGTTTGAATAATGAACGAATTATTACCCATGCACAACTTAAATCCATCTTCGATTAAACTTTTTGTTAATTTGGTTCCAGTATTCGAAAAACTAATGAGGTGCGTATATTATAAACATGACATACTTTAATAGAATTAAAGACAAACTACATAATTTCAGTTCAGTCTGAGTTCAGTGTTCTGCAAGTAACATGTAACCAATGTTAATAGGCCGTTCTAGGATGTTTCAGTTTCCTCGCTATGATCAGGTTTCCATCTTGTCCAGATAGCAAGCAGTCATCGACGATTTCACTCGTTATACTCACTACCATTCACTGCATCCGAAACTTCTCAGTCTACTCTCACTCTGTATACTCCCCTCATAACTGATGCGGACTGTTTCGTTTCTCCGCCCTCTGTGTCAAATCCGTCCACACACACCCGTAGCTCCCCTCCGTCTCACCCAGTCAATGTCGCTCTCTCTCTCTCTCTCTCTCTCTCTCTCTCTCTCTCTCTCCCTTTCTTTGTCTCATTAAAACAATGCCGTCATTTAAATGCATTAATAACTCTAAAAGTCTCTCGATAGTTTACACGGCCCGAAAGGAAACGTGCGGAACAGAACACCGGACTTTCCTATAGCACGTTAGTAATGAACGAAAGTGAGCCAGCATCACTCTGTGTAGTGTGACCACAGTCAGCTGGCGGTCGGTTAGAGCCTCTACCGCAGAAGTAAGGCACTGTACGGACATCAGCTGCTACACGATTCTAGCTAATGCCACGTATCTAAAACAAACCTGCTATTACATTGTGGAGTTTACAAGTAAGTTCATATGATCTGTCTCTGAAAAACAAAGCACCTCCATGAAAACGTAAGAATGATTATGCGGCAATTTTCTACATATTAACATACTCTATCAATTACTGAATGACTTTAACTGGTCTAAAGTATTGTAGTCACTTGCTGGAAGACAAGACTGCGCACCGTAGGTCAAGAATTACATGTAAAGAAATGTCATTCACCGAGCCACTGAGATAGTACGAAAAATACAAAAATTAAGCGCACAGTACGTCAATTAATACCTGCATATTGAAGAGACCGTCTGACTAATAAATGAATCAAAATTTTACATAATCGTCCAAAATTTGTAAACGGCACAGAAAGCTAACTTGGAGTTTCAAACACGACAAACCGTCGTAATTCTTGTAGAAACCCAAATACAACTCAAAGTAAAATGATTTCAATGCACTTAATCCCTTAGAAAATTCGATAACATGCAAAAAATGGAATTACTGCTCATTGAATTCGGCTATTAGCGTTGCAAGTGTTTTACAGGTATTAATCCACTTCTATAATTACATTGAAACAGAAATATTGTAACTTGAAAGGGGAAAGGGACTCGTTGGTTAGGATCAACAAAAATTGGGGCCATCTTTAATAGTTTATTAACCTCAGAAATGTCAAAGTTAGCATAGGTTATGGGGTAAAAGTGCTCAAGCTTTTATAGTAGTCGTTATCAACAAGAAAAATAAATTTTATTCCTGAAAACTGAGAAATTACAATAAAACCATTCAAATGGAATTTTCATAATTTGGCATGAAATGTTTTCTGCAATTACTTTAGCCAAATAAGTAAAACATGGCAAACAAGCCTAGATTTACAGGTTTGAAAAAATAAGGTTACGACGAAAGCATTCCGGCCAAGATTCAAGTACAAAAGGTCACTAAACAATCCTTCACATATAAAGGTACTGGAAAAATTTAATAATAAAGAAAGTAATTAGTCAGCCTCACTTTTCTTTCAGGGCGATACCTCGAACTACGTTCGTGCCGTCGTGGAGCACTACTTACGAAGGTGAGAACACAGACGTCCTAAGGAAAAGTAGTGTGCCAGTTGCAAAGAAAGAAACAGCGTCAAAATGAAGAGTATATTACAGTGTTTTAACTTACACTTGCTCATTAAAAAGACCGTCGCAATCGGCATTGCCATCCGCGACCAGATGACAGTGTTGCCTAAGAAACTCTGCTGTGTGACCACGGAAGGAATGGAGGGTGGTCAGAAACAGGCTGAAAAGATTTCAGAATGTTGTAGGGCATGTTGTGCCGAGAAATGATTGTTAAGAAAAAAATTCGATACGTTGCGCCGTTTGCGAGATAATTAGCATTGAATTCAGCCAGTCAGGCCCTAGTGCGCGCAAACTCAAGTGGCCCGTTAGAGATGATGTCGCCAGACGTGTTCTTCAGTTGCTTTCCTAAAACCGAACAAAAGAGCGGTACAAAATTTGGACATTGGATGGTAGTAGCCGGCCGTTGTGACCGAACGGCTCTAGACCCTTCAGTCCGGAACCGCGCTGCTGCTACGGTCGCATGGATGTGTGTGCTGTCCTTAGGTTAGTTAGGTTTAAATAGTTCGAAGTTCTAGGGGACTGATGACCTCAGATGTTAAGTCCCATAGTGCTCAGAGCCATCTGAAACATTTTTTGAGGCCCGAGATGAACAACATTCCATAGAAGGGCTTTTCTGACAGTTTCACATGGTTGTACCTACGTTCTGTGCGTTGTAATTAAGGAAACAATTCAAATGGAGGATCAACGCTCTGATGACATAACCGACATCCGGGCCAATGTGAGGCCCGAGAGAGCCAGCCGTTGTGGCCGAGCGGTTCTAGGCGCTTCAGTCCGGAACCGCGCTGCTGCTACGGTCGCAGGTTCGAATCCTGCCTCGGGCATGGATGTGTGCGATGACCTTACGTTAGTTAGGTTTAAGTAGTTCTAAGTCTAGGGAACTGTGAAAGGTGGCTACACTCAGCCACAGCGCCAGAAATCGCGCCAGAGAGTATTGTTCCGCCGCCTCCACTGGCAGTGATTATTGAGACGCAGCGACAGGCAGTTCTTGCCGAGAAGTTGTGGTGGACACTGCTTGTAGCTGAAGTCAGAGTGAGATGCGGTAGTGGAGAGTGTTGTTCCATGTTTATGCAGTTATTTGATGGGAGAGATAGCAGATGTTGTTCCAATGGAGATATTGTAATGATCTGAGTGCTTTTCGTCAATATAAATTAAGGTAACTACCTACTGTTCTTTATTTTCTTATTATTTGTGTGTCCTGAATAATGCTTCATTACAGGTTCAGTCAACAAAGCATCTGGCGTGTGTTCTTTTATTAGAGTGTAATTCTGGGTTTCTTGCACAATTATAGTATTTCTAATTTTCTTTTATCACGTCAGTATAAATGGTATTTAAAATTTCTTGTCTTGTTGAAGAAGAACCGTGCCAGATGTGCGCTTGAGTCACACTACCACACACAGAACAGCTACACTTGTGCTTTGTTGGCTTTGTAGGTTTTATAGTTGCTGGGGACTTAATTAATTAACTGTGTTAACGAAAATTTTCTTACATTCTTTGTTGTCATTCTAAGCAGTCAGATTGCGTAATAATACTAGTCAGGGCCAGCCGTTTACGAGACTTGCGTAACCGGACATACAGCTATTAAAAATATTTGCATTCATATTTATTTTAATTAAGCCCCCATGCACGTGGCGACCCTGCCAGGATCGTCCCTTGGAATTCTTCTGATTGCAAAAATAGTAGACAGTAGTATTGTTGTAGTAATTTGTAGTTTAGTAATTGTAGTCTATTTTGCATGTGTAGATTTGGTAATTGGCATTCTTCTAATGGTATTTTTCAAAATTTAATTTTTATTGCCTTGTATACGCGTTTGACGATTTGGTGCAATTATTTCAATTGTTCGATTAATCGTGTTTGAGGGAAATATTTCGTGTGAATGGTATTGTTGAAGATAAAGAGTCGTTGTGTGTAATTTTCATATAGTGACGAGTTTTGTATGTTTTGTAAATGATTACATGATCGATGAAAAAGGTAAAAATGATGAATAGTGAGAATGACGAAATTGTTAACATGGCGAACTCGCCAACAGAGGAAAACAGTATGATGGATAATGAAGTGGAAAACAATGTAATAAGTCGGGAAAATAGTCCGGAACCATTTTAAAATTTTTCTCAATCAGAAAATTCACAGAATCCGAGATTAACGACAGAAGATTCTGGAATAGTATCGAACTCAGATAGCTTTACTGCTATGACGAAGGAAGTTAGTTTTACGGGAAATGTTACGGGCGAAAAGAATTTCGAACAAGTTAATCTGGAGCAGTTGATGAGTGCAATATTAAATTTACGATCTGAATTAAAAACAGATAGGGGAACAATGGAAAAACGGTTAGACTCACTGGGATCACAAATGGGAACAATGGAAACACGGTTTGGATCTGAATTAAAAACAGAGATTGGAACAATTAAAACAGAGATGGGAACTTTGGAAACACGGTTAGATTCACGAATAGGGACATGTTTCAAAAATATGAAAGATGAATTAAAGAAAGAAATCAGAGAAGAAGTACAACCGATTTTGAATGCTCACAATAATAGATTAGTTGCAGTAGAGATTAGACAAAGGGAACAGGATAGAGAACAGGAAGAAAGAGATCGCGTGATAGTACAGAAATTTTCAGAGTTAAATTTACAACGTGCAAAAGATAAGGAAGAAATATTTGAGAGAATTGGGGAATCCGTACCAAATGACAGATTAAATAACCTAACACAACAGTATGTACAGTTAACTACTAAATGTGGTAATACCGAAACCCGAGTCGCGACACTTACGGAAGACGTAAATAAACAGAAAGAACAAATAGGTGATTTAACGGAAAGAGTTGATGAGATTTCAGATAAACTGACAAGTCTTAGTTTAAGTGGGGACAGAGATTCAGATGATACAGCACCATTGCCATTTGCAGAAACCGAAGAGTACCAGAACATAAATAAGCATGTTGAAAATCAGGGAAAATTTAATGAACGCGTTAAAAGGGAAGTTGAGGCATTAAAGAAGCAAGTCAAACAAATTGAAGGCGAAATCGTGGGAAAAGATAGCAGAAGAAATTTAGAATCACAGATAGCAGAAGGGTTTGAAGAAAGTAATTTATTTCATTTACGAGAAGCAACAAGAGAGCGCCAGGCGCGCGACCTTGACAATAATCGACATTCGGACTGGGACAGACGCGGTAGGTCTTTGTCGCCACGAGGCGAAAACTTTGACTATAAACACTTTTTGACTGTTCGGAAATTTAAGATCTTCCGCAATTCTAAGAATGACATACATCCATGTGCATGGTTAGATCAATTTATGTACGCACTCCCACCAAATTGGCCGCTAAGTCACAAACTGGAATTTATGTGTGGATATTTAGAAAACGAACCGGCGACGCGGATGCGCGCACTCATTAGAGATTGTAATAATCTGAATGATTTTTATCATGCATTTCTATCGGCATATTGGTCCGAAAACACGCAAGATAGAGTCAAACATAGTCTGATTATGCAGCGTAATTTCAAACAGTCTGAGTTCCGCACGCCGGCAGATTATTTTGAAGACATGATTCGAAAGAATCAGTTCCTTTCAAACCCTTACAGCCCGACTGAATTAATTCGCATTTGTTTAACTAAGCTGCCACAACCCATAAGACAAATTGCTTTAGCCGGAAGATGTAAAGACGACATTGAGACTTTTAAGACTTTGTTGCAAGAACTTGAGTATGACAACGACGATGGGACTTCCTGTAATTTTTTCAGTAACAGTAATTACAGTAGATTTTCAGAGAAAAGGGATAGTGATCGGAACGGGCGTTATATGGGTAACTTTGAGAATGACAGACGTAACAGACAGGACAATAGATACCAGCCTTATGACAATAACAGACGTTCTAACAGAAATTACACAGACAATTATAGTAACGGTAATTCGTACCGGAATGATCAATCATACGGAAACAGTAATCGGTATTATCAAGACAGAAATTATTCAAACAGTAATAGAAATTCTTACTACAGAAATAATCAGGGTAGTAGATACAACAATAATTTCAGAAGTGACAGTCGAAATTACGCAAGAAGTAGCTATGCAGACAGACAGGAAAACAGAAATTTTAATAACAGACACAACCAAGAATTTGTATCTAACAGACAGGAGGGACCTAATTGGCATCCTCCACGTGACAGAACTTCAGAGAGACAAGTGCAAATCGTAGAAATGGATCCGCGAAATGACGCGAATAATCAAAGACGTGACGCAAACAACCGACAATGACTAGCAGCTTCGGCTTCTGGCAGCAATATACACGGTTCAGAAAGTAATGACACTACGGCTTTACACTACGTACGCCTGGAAGACATGAGAGACATTTTGTTAGACGAAAAGGAAAATAATGTAGACGCATTTTTACATCCTGTTATTGAAGTATGTGTGGGTAAGAATAAGTTCACTGCAGTTTTAGATTCTGGGAGCCCATTGAACGTCATTAGTGAATCAGTTTTTCGTATATGTGAAAGGACTATTGCCTGTCCTGTGTTACCTATTTCTAAAACTACAATTCGAGGAGCGATTTCTGGAAAAGGTGTAGAAGTTAAACAACAGACCAACCTAAATTTCAGTTGTCAAGGATACGAATTTTCTGCTAATTTTATTATTGTTCCATTACTCAGTACACAAATTATATTAGGTATGGAGTTTCTTAACGCACATAAGGCAATTTTGAACTTTAAAGAGGGAAGTGTGAATTTGACTGTTGCCGGAATGCCGAAATGTTTGAAATTTTTCGAGTGTTTAACAAGATCTGAGTCAGATACAAAATGTTTCAGGTTTCTTACTTCTGATGTTTTCGTTGAGCATTATAACGACAATGTGTTTATTCATGACAATGACTATAGATACAGAGACGCGATGGATGATATAGTTAATAGCGAAGAACTAATTAATGAAAAGGTTAAGAAAGCTGAAGTGCCAGATGACGTTGCAAGAGAAGAGCTGCACCAAATTTTGACTTCACATGCTACAGTGTTTAGTCATCACACGGGGACTATACAAGGCTTACAATATTTATTTAAAGTAAAAGAACACACACCATTTCGCGGGAAAACGTACGCTATTCCTTTGGCTTACAGAGACAAGGTTAAGAATGAACTTCAGTACATGTTAGATCAGGGCATTATTGAGCCTGCAGTCAGTCCTTATACTAGCCCATTACACGTTGTTCTTAAAAAGGATGGGTCAATTCGTTTGGTTCTGGATTCCAGACAGATAAATAATATCATCATTCCTGAAACTGACCGCCCACAAAATTTAGATGAACTTCTTCAACATTTCCATGGAATTAAAGTTTTATCCACGATTGACATGCGCGCGAGTTTTTGGCAAATAGAACTCCACCCTGATTGTAGAAAATATACTGCCTTTTTAGCCTTTGGTAACTGTTACCAGTTTCGGAAATTACCGTTTGGACTTACTGTATCTTCGGCAGCATTCATTCGTAGCTTAAATGAAATTTTACCTGTTTATCTTCGTGACAATATTACTTTATATGTTGACGATATTCTTATTGCTAAACGTTCTTGGAGTGAGCACAACAAAATTTTGGATTCATTATTACGTATCTTTGCAAGAGTTGACATTACAGTGAACTTGGAAAAATCTGAATTTGGTCGTTCTCAGGTGAAATTTCTCGGTCACATTATTTCTACAGAAGGTATTCTTCCTGATCCAGAAAAATTAGACGCTATTCGTAATTATGCTGTTCCTACCACAAAACGTGATGTTCGTAGTTTTCTTGGTGTCTGTAATTTTCTTAGACGCTTTGTTAGATTGGACGATTTGGCCACACCTCGTTTATGTGAACTATCTGGAAAGAAATCTAATTGGTGTTGGGATGAGGAAGCTCAGTCAGAATTTGAACAACTTCGTGATGCTTTAGTTGGTGCTCCACTTCTTTCACACCCGGATTTATCTAAAGATTTTTGTTTGGCGACGGATTCATCATACAAAGGCCTAGGTGCACATTTATTTCAAGAGATAGAAGAAAACGGCGTTGTAGTACAAAAGACTATTGCATTTGGAAGTCGTGTTCTCTCGAAATCAGAAACGAATTATTCGATTACGGAACTTGAAGCTTTGGCTGTTGTTTGGGCTTTTACAAAATTTCGCACATTTTTGTTTGGCAGACATACTAAGGTTTACACCGATCATCGAGCTCTGGAGTTTCTTATGTCGACAAAATTAACTCATGGCAGATTGTCACGATGGGCGTTGTACCTACAGGAGTTTGATTTTAGTATTGTTTACATACAGGGTTCTTCAAATATTGTTGCTGATGCTTTATCACGTGCACCTATGGGTTTGAAACAAAGTGCTGAAGAGGACTGCAAGGAAAACAATTATTGTTTGATGTATATTCAAGGTGTTGCGTTTGAGAACTTTATTTCGTCTTCGCTCCAGGACATCGCTAAGGAGCAAAATAAGGATCCAATCTGGAAGGACATTAAGGAGAAGTGGAAGAGAAAGGAAAGCGTAGCGATTAGACAGCATTATTTAGTTCGCAATGACATTCTTTTTAAACGAAAATCGGTCGACAACTCTGTTTGGTTAGTTTGTATTCCTGATGAGTGGGTTAATAAGCTGATTTGGTATACGCATTTCAGTTATGCACACTTTGGTCCCAGAAAATGCTTTCATAAATTACGAGAAAATTGCTACTTCAATAATATGGAAAAACGTATTCGATTTGTTCTTGCCAAATGCAAATTATGTCAAAAGGCTAAGCCGCCGACAGTTTCTCACAGAGCACCGTTGTTTCCTATCATTCCAGCAAAATTAAAGGACATGGCTGCAGTTGATTTGTTCGGTCCAGTGGTTCGATCTACTAATGGTTTTGCGTACATTTTCGTAGCAGTGGAGTTGACATCAAAATATGTGTGTTTTACACCGTTACGCAAAGCAACAGCTCGTTCAGTATCTAATGCTTTCATTAACCATTTTCTTAAAGAAGTGGGTCATGTTGATATGGTTATATCAGATAATGGATCACAGTTTCGTTCTAAAATTTGGCTTCGTACTCTACGGCGTCGTAAAATTAAACCAATTTTCATTTCACTTTTTCACCCTCAATCTAACGCTTCAGAGAGATGGATGAAGGAAATCAATAAATTGTGTCGTCTTTATTGTCATCAGAATCACAGAACTTGGGATCAGTATCTTCATATTTTTCAAAACATTCTGAATGAACTTCCTAACGACTCAACTTCTTTACCACCTATACTGATATTAAAAAACAAAGCACCGACAAATCGCATTTCTGAAATCGTTCCTTTTCCGCCTACACGGAAACTGCGGCATTCTGAAGTTGTCAACCTGGCTCTACAAAATATTGCATCTGAGGCTGCTAGAAGAGAGAAATCAGCTAAGCGTCCTGGTCGTTTAAAAATCTTGTCAGTTGGTCAGAAGGTGTTAATTAAGGCTCATCGTTTGTCTCACAAAGGAAAAGGCTTGTGTCGGAAATTTTTTCTGCTTTATAACGGCCCATATAGAATTCGCAAAATTATTCATGATAACACTGTCGAAGTAGAAACTCTTAAATCACGACGCTCTAAGGGAATACATCATATATCTAACGTTAAAATTTTTGTGGAATGATATACTTTTGAAAAATTTTTGTAGAATGACATACTTTTGAGAAACTAACAGTTGTATGTAAACACACGGAGAGTACAAGGATACCGCGCTGTGTTTTGGCGGCGGCATATACTCAAAGCAACAGTCAAGTCTGCGCGCCGCACAAGGCAGTCGTTGACCGCAAACAATCACTTCCTACGTCACGCGCCTACAGCTGATCGAGCGCTCAGTGCGAATGCACTGACAGCCATAAATAAATACACAGTCTAATTTCTCCGACTAAATTCAGTATAAAGCTATAGTGACTTGATAAATTATGTTACTAACGTTCAGTATTTTTCAGAATACGGTTCTATAAAATATTTAAGAACTTCAGGTAAATTCTGTGCGTGTCCGACGTTAAGACGACTTGCTATCGAGAAAATTTCAGGAAAAATGTCATTTCGAAGAAGAAAGTAATAAACTAAAAAGGTAATTATTAATTGAGTTTATTTTTCAGGTAACATATTTCCACTTAGGTACGTACTTTAGACGTAATTTGCTGCTCGCGATTACGTGATTCATACTTTGTGCTAATTACATGTTCAATGAAATTACTTGTGAAGCGACGTGCTTGCGTACGTTAACTGATTTTGACAATGATTATTAATGAACTGGATTGTTACTTGTGTATATTATGCATCGCTTGGCTGCACTGATTTTTCACTGATATCATATTTTTAATTATGTGCCTGCTGTGCCTATTTATTTAAATTATAATTGTCACCTGATTAATTGTGCTGATGTGGTTAGGTATGTAAGTTATACTTTGTGATTTATCTGCTTGCGCCTTCATGTTTACTTTTTAAGATACGATGCTAATGACCTGTTTAGTACGTAAGATATATGTTTACTGCTATGCGTATGGATTGCACATTTACACATTTCTGCTTGTTGTCATAACTATACTTTAATTTGGTATATAGCAATGCTGATGTACAGTGTACGGACATGGAGTGTGGGTTACGCTGTGGTATGGGTTACGGATTGTTCGCTTGGCGAAGCCTCGTTATAGAAATTGTGCTGCATCCACTTGTTGACATTCTGTTCACTACTGGTATATTTACTCGCTGTTGCTTGTTTTGCTTACGCTCAGTGCCTTATATTTTTAAGATAAGAAAATGAACTGCTATAATTCGACGAACGACATTAGTACAAGAAACTTCATAGAAGTCACATGAGCTGGAGGTTTTATGAAAGCTGTATAAATGTATGCTAATAGGAAGGAAGCTAACGACATGACATACCAACACAGTTATTACACTGCATTTTTCGTGAGCAATTGAAATAGGAAGTGACACTTGACACAAGAAATACTCCACATGTTTGCTTCTGTTTGCCATAATTCTTGAAGTGGTGTACACACTGTGAAATATTAGGATCATTCACACTCCATAATCGTACTTAATTACTGAGAGCTATTCGAACTAAGTCTGTTAGAGGTCATGTATGCATTCTTTGTTTATAATTCGTAATGAGTAGAAGATTTTGGTCAGATGGATTACACAGAGGTTGTGTGTTGACAGTGTGTCTTCGGATTGTATGGGATGAGGAGGTTTGCATTAGGATTTTATCTGTACTCGATCGAGGAAACTGACTAGAGGAAGGAGTTGTTATGGAAGTGAAATGATACTGGCAATAAGGTTTATATGTATCAACGTATTGAAGAGGTATTATGGAGGTATTGAGATTATATGAAGTTGATTGGAGTTATGGTGTATAAGAGGTAAAATAAGTGAGGTGCATATTTTTTTTTTTGTTGTTGGTCTATACGGAACAAGGAGGATGAAGATAGCAGACTAGAACACTAAAATGGAAGGAAGATTGTCTACACACACTTTGTTAAGTCACTAAGCAGTATGTACTTTTTTTTGGAGAGAGGAAGTTGCATATCGTGGCACACTGACAGTTGTTCAGCAACCGTACATTTTGATCTGGCTTGGCAAACATTGGTCTTGACATGATGACTATGATGTTGACTTAACTATTATTGACTGTTATACATTGCTGTCACTACTACTTGATACACATGATGAACATGAAATTTTGACAGAAGTGGATTCACACAGTTAACACTATTCAATTACACAGTAGTACTTAATGTGGATGAAAGATGAGTGAGTGTGTTTTGTGTGTTTTCCTTTCCTAATCCTACCCACCTATCTCCTAAATATTATTTTATTTGTTTGTAGTGGCTTGCACTGACACCCATAAATATTATAGGTTTACTGATGTTTGTGTATTTGTAATAGTAATATGACAATTATCTGATATCATTTGTGTGTTTGTTATGATTTGTATGTTTAGTGTAAGAGCATTGTAAAAGCATTTGTATGTGTATTCAAACTATTGTTCATGCTTGAACTGTCTGATCAGTGATAGTGAATATTATGGACTGTTACCTGCACTTGTTCAACATAATGGGTGCCACCTGGAAATGTTTAATTACTGCTGATGAACTGTCTAATTAGTGATAGTGAATATTATGGACTGTTACTTGCACTTTTTCTACGTGATTGGTGCCACTAGGACATGTTTCATTTCTGCTGATAAACTCTGATCAACAGTGTGATTAGTGATAGTGAATATTATGGACTGATGTCTGCACCTGCTCAACATTGCTGGGTGCCACTGATGGAACTGCTTCTACTGAAATGGTGTCACTTGTTGCTGTAGCACCTGTTCAACATTGCTGGGTGCCACTGATGGACTGCTTCTACTGAAATGAAGTCACTTCTTGGTGTCTGCACCTGCTCAACATTGCTGGGTGCCACTGATGGACTGCTTCTACTGAAATGATGTCACTTGTTGCTGTCTGCACCTGTTCAACATTACTGGGTGCCACTGATGGAACTGCTTCTACTGACATAATGTCACTTGATGGTGTCTGCACCTACTCAACATTGCTGGGTGCCATTGATGGACTGCTTCTACTGAAATGATGTCACCTGTTGGAGTCTGAACCTACTCCACAATGCTGGGTGCCACTGATGGACTGATTCTACTGAGATGATGTCACCTGTTGCTGTTTGCACCTACTCAACATTGCTGGGTGCCATTGATGAACTGCTTCTACTGAGAAATGTGACTTGTTGCTGTGTGTACCTCTTCAACATTGCTGGGTACCACAAATGGAACTGCTTCTACTGAAATGATGTTACTTCTTGCTGTCTGTACCTCTTCAACATTGCTGGGTACCACAGATGGAACTGCTTCTACTGAAATGATGTTACTTCTTGCTGTCTGCACCTACTCAACATTGCTGGGTGCCACTGATGAACTGCTTCTACTGAAATGATATCACCTGTTGGAGTCTGCACCTACTCAACATTGCTGGGTGCCATTGATGAACTGCTTCTACTGAAATGATGTCACCTGTTGGAGTCTGCACCTGTTCCACAATGCTGGGTGCCACTGATGGACTGCTTCTACTGAAATGATGTCACCTGATGGTGTCTGCACCTACTCAACATTGCTGGGTGCTACTGCTGGAACTGTCAACCACTTGTTATGAAAACATTTTATGTGAATATTTGTATAAACTGATTTTTTGTGTATTACTGTTTGTGAAAAGTTATAAGACTCTTACCTGCTCATATTCGTCATTGCTGACGCTATCGATTGAATTGTTTAACCACATGATATTTGTGTAAACTATTATGTAAAGTCATATGTATGAAAGAATTTGTATTCCTTACTGTATTTTATATATTAGGCTATTGTAAGGTCAGTGCAAAGCCAAAATTTTATCTAGTTATATGATACTTACGTATTAATATTATCTTTTATTTTTGTCTGTATTTTTTTTTGACGAATTTGGTGGTATTTTCACCACCAACGCTGGCAAAAATACCATCAAATTCTAGCCCGTGGAGGAGGGGCATATGAAAGGTGGCTACACTGAGCCACAGCGCCAGAAATCGCGCCAGAGAGTATTGTTCCGCCGCCTCCACTGGCAGTGATTATTGAGACGCAGCGACAGGCAGTTCTTGCCGAGAAGTTGTGGTGGACACTGCTTGTAGCTGAAGTCAGAGTGAGATGCGGTAGTGGAGAGTGTTGTTCCATGTTTATGCAGTTATTTGATGGGAGAGATAGCAGATGTTGTTCCAATGGAGATATTGTAATGATCTGAGTGCTTTTCGTCAATATAAATTAAGGTAACTACCTACTGTTCTTTATTTTCTTATTATTTGTGTGTCCTGAATAATGCTTCATTACAGGTTCAGTCAACAAAGCATCTGGCGTGTGTTCTTGTATTAGAGTGTAATTCTGGGTTTCTTGCACAATTATAGTATTTCTAATTTTCTTTTATCACGTCAGTATAAATGGTATTTAAAATTTCTTGTCTTGTTGAAGAAGAACCGTGCCAGATGTGCGCTTGAGTCACACTACCACACACAGAACAGCTACACTTGTGCTTTGTTGGCTTCGTAGGTTTTATAGTTGCTGGGGACTTAATTAATTAACTGTGTTAACGAAAATTTTCTTACATTCTTTGTTGTCATTCTAAGCAGTCAGATTGCGTAATAATACTAGTCAGGGCCAGCCGTTTACGAGACTTGCGTAACCGGACATACAGCTATTAAAAATATTTGCATTCATATTTATTTTAATTAAGCCCCCATGCAACTGATAACCTCAGATGTTAAGTCCAATATTGCTTAGAGCCATTTGAGCATTTTCGATGGTAGTAAGGATCGAACCGAGGCAAAATCTGAGCAGTCTCCTGCGCTACCATCTACGCTATGAGGGCGACTGACGCTGATTGTATATGAAGTAGCCGCTTGAATTTGAGCGTGTAACGGTCTGATTGGCTCACTTCAATGCTGATTAACTCGCAAACTGTGCAACGTATGGAATTTTTTTTCTTTACGATTATTTCTCAGCACGACTTGCCCTGCAAAAACCTTGCAAGCTTTTCAGATTATTATGACTCTTAAGCTTCCCCGGCGGATGTGTTGTAAATAGTCGTCACGGGTTTGCCACCGGATCACGTTGTGCAAGCGAATAAGTTGATGATTTTGAGTTTTATAACGGTGACGTTCATGATGGAAACGAAGACAAATTTTTTAAGTGGGGCCCAGAGCGACGCCAAAGAGGTAGCTAGCAGTGACTTGGGGGGGGGGGGGGGGGGCGGAGGAGCGCGGGATTAGCCGAGCGGTCTAAGGCGCTGCAGTCATGGACTGTTCCCCTGGTACCGGCGGAGGTTCGAGTCCTCCCTCGGGCATGGGTGTGTGTGTTTGTCCTTAGGATAATTTAGGTTAAGTAGTGTGTAAGCTTAGGGACTGATAACCTTAGCAGTTAAGTTCCATAAGATTTCACACACATTTGAACTTTTTTGGCGGGGGGGGGGGGGGGGGATGGAAGGGAGAGGGCAAAAATATAGACTAAGTGAATCTAGGACAGCTAGGCTGGAGTGTTGTGGCCTGTGGTTGGCAGACAAGGTATATCATTGAAAGGGTTTCTTTGTTGAGTAAAGATTACAGTGAGAGAGTATGGCTATGGCATAGAGATGTAAGTAATGCGGCATATGGATTTAGTGGTGCCCGAAGTTTCCTACACTGGTGATTAGTGAATCCTGGTTAATGTACTGATGTTCCACGAAATGTAAGCGCTATTACGGGATGCAGATTGGAAAGGAAAGGCGGGTGCATAATGTGAAACCATGTGTCTGTCTCTTCAAGCTATGCTTTTCTCAATTTCCGAAAAGTATTTGTTTAATATTGTTGTCATAAATACCGTTGTTTCTCAAGTTTTCCTTCGTTTCGTGTCTTTTGTTATTTAAAACTTACGTTCAGTATACATCGAGGTGTGTTTACATGGAAGGGTTAACATTTGCACGCCGTCTAATCGGTACGTGTTGTTTTGGATTCACTACAGTATATTACATAGTTTCCTGAGAGCGTCGGCTTATGACAAGAGCGTCGGCTTGTCATTAAATGTTGCGCTTTCTAGCTTTCATTCACTTTGTGTTTTCATTTACCTAAAACTTACTTCCAGCGAACATCTGTGTGTAGTTGACATTCTCTTGTTTTCTACGTCCACCTGACGCCTAGAAGTTAGCTTCGCAACTCACTGAAAGATAAGTTTTAACTTGTTATTACTTTATTACTGTTTAAGTGTGTTGTAGTGCTTTTTAGTTTACTGTAATAGTAAAACATGTGGATGTTGTCGTAGATTGATTGGTAGGGGAGAAACGTGTCAGGAGTGTGGGTCGGTGTTTAACTGGGGAGAATGCATCGGGGAAGTGTCAGATGAGGCTCTTCCATGGAGCTGTAGATTATGTGGTCGAGACAAGAATATCATGGAACAAGGGATAAATGTCTGTGCCCTTCGGTCAGAATTAGAAATGGCGTATTTTGAATTAGGTTGAAGGAGGAAAGAGGCAATGGCAGCTGGGAGAAGGTGACAAGTAATAGGCAAAAGGAGAAAATCTCAGAAATTACATTTCATATTCCGGCTAGCAATCAGTTTCACTTGTCACATGAAGTAAGAGAAGACCATCATCCAATTGTCGAGCTAAATAGAGTTGGTCGGTAGAAAACTCACTTGGGAAAAAAAGTGTCTTGCTGCAAGGTAAGTCACGGGAGAGATGTAGACCAAAAGCTACAGGAAAAGCTAGGTGTGGAATACCAGATTACAAGCATCGTGAAACCTAATGCCAAGCTCTGATAGAATATAGAGGCCTTGTTCAGAGATTTTGATGGAGAGGATAAGGTACTTAAAGTCAGAGGAGCAAGAAACAGCCTGGCTAGCAAGTGAGAAAGAGGTGACATGGATGAAACAGGAGCAGCAATGGCACACACTCGTGTGGGGTTTGTGAAGATTTTACAGCGCCATGGCCAGCTCTGGGTTTGACTGAAGCAAAGCTCTTATCTGTGCCATGCCTGTTGCTTGAATTGGGAAATGGGGATACACTAATCACGGTCTGCGCCTGAACAGGAGGGGGAAGGAAAGATTGGCTGAGCATCTCGTAGAAAATGTGAGGGAGTACACAGGCACTCAAGACAAAGTCCCTGGAGTCAAAGAGGCACATTCTTTAGTTTATATTCAACTTGCAGACAGCCAGTAACGAAAAAAATTAAAGCAGAACAAGACCATAATATATGCAACAGTTTCCAGAAAAATAAAATTGTTTCATAAGAACATTAGAATGTTGAAAAGAAGATAGATGAGCCTTTTGTACGTCTAGAAGATGTGGAAAATTCTGAAGTGGTAGGTTGTTCTGTGCCTCTCTGAACGTTACGTAAGCACAGTAACACACACAATAAATATCAGAGATTATAGATTAGCATCTTTTCCGCGTAGAGTTATCACAGAAAAAGGAAGAGTTGCAACATATGATAAAGTTGTTCACAAGGTCAAAAATACTGAAACAAATAAGTTTTGTGTTTGTCAGAACCTCGAAGCATATGCTTGTGAGCTGTTACAGCAGAATACTTCTCTGGTGGTTGCAATAGTCTACAGATCCTGTTGGGAGCTTTCAACAATTTATAGCAAATCTAGATACATTATTGAGTTACCTGTCAGAAAAGAAGAAATAGTTAAATTTCCAACTCGTCTGCAGCAAAATAAAATAGTAGAACTCTGACTGACAACATTTTTGTAGACATTTCTCACGCTGAAACAATAATGTGTACCCAATTGGTAATAGACTGTATGATCATGCTGCATAATTAATGGAATAAACTATATGACACTTGGAGCCATGAGGAATGTTCATACAAAGCAGTGGGACTTATTAATGAGTGTTTTTGGAGTACCTTAAAGGAAGTTGTGTTGGATGAGATATGTATACAAAGACCTGCTATTGCCAAATTCTATTTATTCTTTTTTTTTTCTTTATTGTTATTTCATTCCCGGCCCCATATGGGGAGGGGAGGGCTGTCAGCGGCACAATCTGCCGCTCTTCAGCCAAGTGACACGACAACTAAAACAAGAATAAAATGCTACATATATAAGGCGATAAAAAAGGGGAACATAAAACAGAGTAAGGGGAGATAATGGAGGTAAAAATACACTGACAGGGAGACGTTCATGGGGGGACAATTAAAAAAGTCACAATAAAGTTAAAGAACACAAATGACGATTCTTAAAACACAAAGAAGACACTGAATGCACATTCACAAGTTAAAAGTCGGTCACAGTATTAAAAGCACTCCAGAACAACACACTTAAAACCCACTTGGAGCACGCATGGTGAAGTATAAAACTGCCAGGTGGGACCTGCCGAGGGAGAGGTCGGAGAGGATGGAAAAGGAGGGGAGAGCTCTATTTATTCCATTTGTGTCAGTATTTGAAGGTTACTTTCCTGAAAAGTTATGTGGAACTTCCATTAAAAACATAGGTAATCTGTGGATAACTAAGGGAGCTAATATATCATGTGAGACAAAGAGGGAAACTTATACAAATGCCACACAAGTCAAGATCCGACATTATTAGCATGCTACAAAACATAATGTAGTGCAGGGCGTTTCACAATGTTTGGTCGATTTCAAATTTTAATAACGATCGCTAAAAACAAGACAGAGCGACGGCGCCGCCATCTACTAGTAGTGCGGAGTGACAAGTTTCATCCCCTAAACAGGCCAGTTATCGTGTCTTACCGGTCGAAGCAACATATGCGTTCGCGGTGGAATGCTATTTTCGCTAAGGCGAATCTGTCATGCCTATGCAACGTGGCTTTAGTAAGCATTTTAAGATTCAGCCAATAACCAATTCCTGCTTGTGGAACGATATTGAACTAGATCAGAAACTTCCACATGACTGCCAGTGCATCGAATCGAAAGGCAATCGGCTCTCGAACAACTCCCGAAAACATCGAACGTGTGAGTAGCAGTTTAAAGGCATGCCTTCATCGTTCGTTACGGGTACGTACCCAAACACTGAAGGTCTCACATTGATTCCAACAAGACGGTTTGACATGCCACACATCCAAGAAGACCTTGGAAGTTCTTCGTGAAGCGTTTGGTAACCACGTAATTGTCAAATGCGCCTCTGTCGCTCGCCTGATTTAACCGTGCCAGACTTTTACCTATGTGATTATCTGAAGGCGGCAGTGTACTACGATCGGCCGAGAAGCTTGCAATTGTTACAAGATCGAATTAATTATGAAATTTCCAGAATTCCTCCAGGTGTGTTGAAAAAATGACTGCCGGCCGAAGTGGCCGTGCGGTTCTAGGCGCAGTAGTCCGGAACCGCGAGACCGCTACAGTCACAGGTTCGAATCCTGCCTCGCGCATGGATGTGCGTGATGTCCTTAGGTTAGTTAGGTTTAACTAGTTCTAAGTTCTAGGGGACTAATGACCTCAGAAGTTGAGTCCCATAGTACTCAAAGCCATTTGAACCGTTTGAAAAAATGGCTGAAATGCCTCGAGTATAGCGAAGCCGCGAATAGCCATCATTTGTACGATCGGACTACGGCTGTGGCTTCCCGGGATATGGCCCACACTGAGGCTGACCCCTCACCCATGGTAGAGTGGGAGGTCGTCTCGAGGTGTGGCAGGGGGCGAAAGACGTTCCAGAGGGCTGAACGGAAGGACTCTTCAGTTTGTCTGACGAACCGGTTTCAGGCTCTGTCTCCGGCTGATACTGATCTTTGGCCAGACATGGCTGCTTGTCCTGTTCCAGAGGTTGCCCCTCAGTCTGCAAGATCCGGGCGGTCGCAGAGGGTGGGCTTACTGGTAGTTGAGAACTCCAACGTCAGGCGCGTAATGGGGCCCTTTAGGGATATGGCTGCAAGGGAGGGGAAGAAAACCAATGTGCACTCCGTGTGCATACCGGGGGGGGGGGGGGGGAGTCATTCCAGATGTGGAAAGGGTCCTTCTGGATGCCATGAAGGGTATAGGGTGCACCTATCTGCAGGTGGTCGCTCATGTCTGCACCAATGATGTGTGTCGCTATGGATCGGAGGAAATCCTCTCTGGCTTCCGGCGGCTATCTGATTTGGTGAAGACTGCCAGTCTCGCTAGTAGGATGAAAGCAGAGCTCACCATCTGCAGCATCGTCGACAGGACTGACTACGGACCTTTGGTACAGAGTCGAATCTGAATCAGGCTGAGACGGTTCTGCGACCGTGTGGGCTGCAGATTCCTCGACTTGCGCCACAGGGTGGTGAGGTTTCGGGTTCCGCTGGATAGGTCAGGATTCCACTACACACAGCAGGCGGCTACACGGGTAGCAGGGGTTGTGTGGCGTGGACTTGGCGGTTTTTTAGGTTAGATGGCCTCGGGCAAGTACAGAAAGGACAACAGCCTCAAAGGGTGTGGGGCAAAGTCAGGACATACGGGGATCAAGCAGCAATCGGTATTGTAATTGTAAACTGTCGAAGCTGCGTTGGTAAAGTACCGGAACTTCAAGCGCCGATAGAAAGCTCCGAAGCTGAAATCGATATAGGTACGGAAAGCTGGCTGAAGCCAGAGATAAATTATGCCGAAATTTTTACAAAGGCACAGACGGTGTTTAGAAAGGATAGGTTGCATGCAACCGGTGGTGGCGTATTTGTCGCTGTTAGTAGTAGTTTATCCTGTAGTGAAGTAGAAGTGGTTAGTTCCTGTGAATTATTATGGGTAGAGGCTATACTCAACAACCGAGCTAGGTTAATAATTGGCTCCTTTTACCGACCTCCAGACTCAGCAGCATCAGTGGCAGAACAACTGAGAGAAAATCTGCAATACATTTCACATAAATTTCCTCAGCATGTTATAGTCTTAGGTGGAGATTTCAATTTACCAGATTTAGACTGGGACACTCAGTTGTTTAGGACGGGTGGTAGGGACAGAGCATGGAGTGACATTATGCTGAGTGCACTATCCGAAAATAACCTCGAGTAATTAAACAGAGAACCGACTCGTGGAGATAACATCTTCGACCTACTGATAACAAACAGACCCTAACTTTTAGACTCTGTAAGCGCAGAACAGGGAATAAGTGATCATAAGGGCGTTGCAGCATCCCTGAATATGGAAGTAAATAGGAATATAAAAAAAGGGAGGAAGGTTTATCTGTTTAGCAAGAGTAATAGGAGGCAGATTTCAGACTACCTAATAGATCAAAACGTAAATTTCTTTTCCGATACTGACAATGTTGAGTGTTTATGGAAAAAGTTCAAGGCAATCGCAAAATGCGTTTTAGACAGGTACGTGCCGAGTAAAACTGTGAGGGACGGAAAAAACCCACCGTGGTTCAACAACAAAGTTAGGAAACTACTGCGAAAGCAAAGAGAGCTTCACTGCAAATTTAAACGCAACCAAAACCTCTCAGATAAACAGAAGCTAAACGATATCAAAGTTAGCGTAAGGAGGGCTATGCGTGAAGCGTTCAGTGAATTCGAAAGTAAAATTGTATGTACCGACTTGACAGAAAATCCTAGGAAGTTCTGGTCTTACGTTAAATCAGTAAGTGGATCGAAACAGCATATCCAGACACTCTGGGATGATAATGGCATTGAAACAGAGGATGACACGCGTAAAGCTGAAATACTAAACACCTTTTCCAAAGCTGTTTCACAGAGAAAGACCGCACTGCAGTTCCTTCTCTAAATCCTTGCACCAACGAAAAAATGGCTGACATCGAAATAAGTGACCAAGGAATAGAAAAGCAACTGAAATCACTCAACAGAGGAAAGTCCACTGGACCTGACGGGATACCAATTCGATTCTACACAGAGTACGCGAAACAACTTGCCCCCTTCTAACAGTCGTGTACCGCAAGTCTCTAGAGGAACGGAAGGTTCCAAATGATTGGAAAAGAGCACAGGTAGCTCCAGTATTCAAGAAGGGCCGTCGACCAGATGCGCGAAACTATAGGCCTATATCTCAGACATCGATCTGTTGTAGAATTTTAGAACATGTTTTTTGCTCGTGTATCATGTCATTTCTGGAAACCCAGAATCTGATCAGTAGGAATCAACATGGATTCCGAAATCAGCGATCGTGTGAGACCCAACTCGCTTTATTTGTTCATGAGACCCAGAAAATATTAGATACAGGCTCCCAGGAAGATGCTATTTTCCTTGACTTCCGGAAGGCGTTGGATACAGTTCCGCACTGTCACCTGATAAACAAAGTAAGAGCCTACGAAATATCAGACCAGCTGTGTGGCTTGATTGAAGAGTTTTTAGCAAACAGAACACTGCATATTGTACTCAATGGAGAGTATTATGGGGCCAAATTCAAAATAATATCAGCAGAAGCAGCAGACTATTTCGAGTGTCTTCAACACCTTTTGAAATGCTAGTTCTTTTGACAAATAGATTGCCTATGGTGCGAAGTCCTCCACAATCAAAGCATACGTCGTACATGACTCTCCTTACGACTTCAACTTCCAGACTAGCACTGATACTGCTGCTATCAGCACTCAGACTAACGCTGATGTGATTTATAGTTGGAAAACAGAATACATCTAAATTCTATGCAGGAGCGGACGAATGGGAGTAGCAGGTGGCTAAACACCTCTTGCTCCTTAATGGATTATAAGACCAGCACGGTCATTTCCCACCATTATCACCAGCAAATTGCTGGTATTGAAAGACATAAATTTACTTTATACCCTGTAGTTACCATCCTATTTGTCACAAATTCAGCTTTTATGCGTTTAATACTTGTGTAGATGATAGAAGCAATATCGTTTGATTCGATTACTATTATCGAACTATGGATGTGTAAATAGTAAAAGCAATAATAGATACAATATGTTTGCTATACTCTGTAAGTTACCTGTATGTGATGCTGTAAATTATAACGAATACTCCAACAGAGTGTAATGCTACAAAAAAAAAATTCTCACCCCAGGACACTTTACCGACCAACGTAATCGGTGGCATGACGCAACGCAATTATGGTGAAATATGATTTGTTATGTTAATATATGTGCTGAAAATTTTTATGTTCGTTGTTACATAAGAATGACGTCAGCACTGTCTTCAACGAGATATCCAGAGATTGTATTCTGGACGCTACAGCCGCTCGCGCGACAGCCATTCAAGTGTAGAAGAATCCTCCGACTTCACTGCAAAACTCTGAGCCCCGCTATGAATGACTTTAATAATGTACATTAAAGAAATAATAGGAAACAGATCTATGTGATGTTTCATTTAATATGAAATGATTCAGATATGCTTCGTATGATGACAGTCTGATGCATATGTGAAGTAATAAATGCAATATCGAAATAATTATGAAAAATCCGCCTCGATTGCACAAACTAGCTGGTGTTTACCTAGGTTTCAGCGTGGATAACCACGCCTTCTTCAGAACAAATATAAAACAGCTTGCCTCAATAGGCATAGTCAAAGGCTAAAATCAACGTCTACAGCGGCAAGACCCCATACAAATTTTTTACAAATACACGGTACGTATGTACCAAGTCAATAATATTACTTATCTCAACCCTGTGTGTGCTGCCTCACCCCAGTCAACGTGCGATGGTCACAGGCTCTCCACCAAGCCTGTGTTGATCACAAAATATTGCTCCAGAAGTTGGACCATTACGAGATATGGGAAGTAGCTCACAACTGGTTCACCTCTTACTTTAGCAACAGACAGCAAAAGATCATTATGCCCTCTAGTATTACAGGTAACTCTAAAATATTTCTGTTTGCTGATGACACTTGCTTGGTAGTAAAGGATGTTGTGTGCAACATTGGCTCGGTTTCAAATAGTGCAGTTCATGACATAAGTTCATGGCTTCTAGAAAATAAACTAACTCTAAATCACAGTAAGACTCAGTTTTTACGGTTTCTAACACACAATTCAGCAAAACCTGACGTTTTAATTTCACGATTAGTGAAACTGAACAGTTCCAATTTTTAGGTGTTCAGATAGATAGTAAACTGTCGTGGAAAGCCAAAGTTCAGGATCTTGTTCAAAGACTTAATGCTGCCAATTTTCGATTCGAACGGAATCTAAAGTGAGTGATCGTTCGACACGAAAATTAGTCTACTTTGCATATTTTTATTCGCTTATGTCGTATGGTATCAAATTTTGGGGTAACTCTTCCCATTCTAAAATTATATTTTTGGCTCAGAAACTAGCGGTTCGGGCAATAAGTGGTGTAAGTTCGCGAACCACTTGTCGACCCTATTCACGAGATTGGGTATTTTGACATTGGCCTCGCGATATATATCTTTCTTACTGTCATTTCTCGTTAACAATATTAGCTTATTCCCAAGAATAAGCAGCTTTCACTCAGTTAATACTCGGCAGAAGTCAAGTTGCATTTGGATCGGACTTCCTTACCTCTTGTGCAGGAAGGTGTGCAGTACACTCTTGCATCCATTTTCAATAAGTTACCACTGTAATTCATAAATCTTAGCAGTAATTCACGCGCTTTCAAATCGAAACTGAGGAGTTTCCTCTTGATTCACACTTTCTATTCTGTAGAGGAGTTCCTTGGAAAATTAAACTGATTCATGTTGTATTATTGATTGCATTTACTTAAACTTATGGCTTGGCTTTTTTTGAAGTTCATAAACATTTTATTTTTATCTGTTATTACATTTACGTTGTAATATCATGTACTGACACGTTCCATGATCTTGGAGATTTACTCCTCAATTTGGTCCTACGGAACTTGACGAGTAAATAAAAATAAAAGGAACTACAGAATGAATCACATGTTTTATCCTGTGCAGGACTGTTTAGGTTTTTTAAACACTAACGAACTGTATTTACAACATGCTTCTCTGTACTCTCCGTCAATCACAACCTTGTGTTGTCATCTAACAAACAGTATGGCAACATTCTACTGTCTATTGAGATAATAGTGGTACGTGCAAGATGACTGCTGTCTTTGTTGTTTTCCTGGAAAAGAGAGCCATCTGCCTCTGAACTTACATGGATCTGCGTTAAAGTATGATAGGCAGTAGATGAAGTGATCAGACGAGAGGGTGAAAGAGAGATATTGCTGCACGTCCTTTATTACACATTTAACCATTTTTTCCATTGTTCTTTCAGGGTGCGTCAGTTGTGTGTTATAGCTTGCGATCGACTCGTATACAACTGCGTGTACCGTGTGCGACTTGGAGCGCTATCTTCATGTGATTGGTAGCAGCAAACCTCTCCACATCACAGTCATCAGAAGACTTCCAACTCATGGGTGATGAAACATGTTCATCGATGAAATCCTGTTTCGGTATCCTCCTCTAGACGAAAGAAGATGTATGCGAAGTAGACCATTTTGCTGCCACATCTTGGACTTAAATTTGGTATTCAGTTTCATATAGGGGCGAACCACTTGCATGAATATCAAGAGCTCAGATGGAAACCCAGTTCTAAGCAAAGAAGGGAAAGCAGAAAGGTGGAAGGTGTATATAGAGGGTCTATACAGGGGCGATGTTCTTGAGGACAATATTATGGAAATGGAAGAGGAGATAGATGAAGATGAAATGGGAGATATGATACTGCTTGAAGAGTTTGACAGAGCACTGAAATACCTAAGTCGAAACAAGGCCCCGGGAGTAGACAACATTCCATTAGAACTACTGACAGCCTTGGGAGAGCCAGTCCTAACAAAACTCTACCATCTGGAGAGTAAGATGTCTGAGACAGGCGAAATTCCCTCAGACTTCAAGAAGAATATAATAATTCCAATCCCAAAGAAAGCAGGGGTAGACAGATATGAAAATTACCGCTCTATCAGTTTAATAAGTCACAGCTGCAAAATACTAACACGAATTCTTTACAGATGAATGGAAAAACTGATAGAACCGACCTCGGGGAAGATCAGTTTGGATTCCGTAGAAATGATGGAACACGTGAGGCAATACTGACCCTACGACTTATCTTAGAACAAAGATTAAGGAAAGGCAAACCTACTTTTCTAGCATTTGTAGACGTAGAGAAAGCTTTTGACAATGTAGATTGGAATACTCTCTTTCAAATTCTGAAGGGGCAGGGGTAAAATACAGAGAGCGAAAGGCTATTTACAATTTGTACAGAAACCAGATGGCAGTCATAAGAGTCGAGGGACATGAAAGGGAAGCAGTAGTTGGGAAGGGAGTGAGACAGGGTTGTAGCCTATCAACGATGCTATTCAATCTGTATATTGAGCAAGCAGTAAAGGAAACAAAAGAAAAATTCGGAGTAGGTATTAAAATCCATGGAGAAGAAGTAAAAACTTTGAGGTTCGCCGATGACATTGTAATTCTGTCAGAGACAGCAAAGGACTTGGAAGAGCAGTTGAACGGAATGGACAGAGTCTTGAAAGGAGGATATAAGATGAACATCAACAAAAGCAAAACGAGGATAATGGAATGTAGTCGAATTAAGTCGGGTGATGCTGAGGGAATTAGATTAGGAAATGAGACACTTAAAGTAGTAAAGGAGTTTTGCTATTTGGGGAGCAAAATAACTAATGATGATCGAAGTAGAAAGGATATAAAATGTAGACTGGCAATGGCAAGGAAAGCGTTTCTGAAGAAGAGAAATTTGTTAACATTGAGTATTGATTTAAGTGTCAGGAAATCGTTTCTGAAAGAATTTGTATGGAGTCTAGCCATGTATGGAAGTGAAACATGGACGATAAGTAGTTTAGACAAGAAGAGAATAGAAGCTTTCGAAATGTGGTGCTACAGAAGAATGCTGAAGATTAGATGGGTATGTAACCTCCCCCTCACTTATCGACCTTAATGATAGTGAAAAATTAAACCGCGTGCACCTAATGGAAATTTGGGAAAAGCTATCGTCACCGAAGTTAATTTGTCGGTAAAGAGGGAGGAAAGGGTTACATCTAGATAAAAGGAAAAATGCTAATGAAATTGGTGGAAATTAATTTTGAGAAAAGGGTAAAATTTTAAAGAAAGTAAATGTGCGGCCGTTACGTTAACAGTTAATTGGCGTTAATTAGATATTTGAGATTTGGGGAAAATTACGGTCGCCAGTCCTATGGACAACTACTATAATAACTGGAAATGAAAGATTAATACACATATAATTAGCACTAAAAGCGTGGCAACTGAAGGTTGACACGTGTTGAGTGAAAACTGAATGTTTGTCAGAAGTAATAAATTTCGCTACACTCTGACGTAATTTAGCAAAAGAATTAATAAAATCGGAAAACTGAAAGTTAATTTAGTGACTGAAATTAACAGTGAATTTTGTTTCTGAAGCACTACGAAATTCAATAATAAGGTTAGTCTTGGACTACCTCAACAATCATTTCAAAAGCTACTTGAATCTAGGCAATTTAGAAACAAGAGATTTAACTTTGAACTTGAATTAAATGATTCTGAACAATTAACAATGGTAAAATTTAGTACGTACCAAGCTAAGCTGCAGTCACAAGTAAGCTAAAATATGGTAACAAAACTCGCACTCTTAATTTCTGCTTGTGTAATCTAAATATTGTAGCCAGCTATGAATACTTTAACTGAACTTTGAAATTAAAGCAGTGAAATGGAATGATATTACTTTAATGCTGGCGTCTGATTTTCAACGACACTCGGGTTCATTTCGGAAAAGGAAGGGACCCTGCTTGGTAATGCAATTGGGACAATGAGCAACAAAGGTTCATGCTAAGTTGCTGTAATTTTGTGATGCAACAATTTTAAAAGTTTGAAAAGCTGAGGTCTGCCATACAGTTCTAAAACTTTACGTGCTTCCAGTCTTCCTTGTTGGTTGATTGAAGGTTTGAAGTCGTCGGTCGAGGAGGTGGCGACAGTCGCTCATTGTCGGCCGTCGCTGTTGCAGAAGCTGGATGTTGGCGCGCCCTCTTCTCGACACTGTCACCAGGCGAAACGGGCTCTTGATGTGCGCCAGCTAATGCTTCCCGTCCGCGACACCGTGTCAGAAACTATCATAGCAAGTCGAGCGCAATTACATGCTGCCAAACCCCGAAAGCGCGGCAACTCGCGGGAGCGTCACACAACACACCTGCTCAACCGCACTACTCCAGCCAGACTCTGCTCTGCCCGCGCTCCACGCGGCCGAGTTCACACTACCAAAGCTCCTAAACACTTTGGTTCTCCACACGACCTATCGATGTATTCGTTCGATAGCATAGTTTTCCCTAGGCAAGACCCAGCGTAAAAATACAAATAATATTTACAAAACAAACCAATTATACATCGACATAAATGCATAAATATATATACACAAATAGTAAAACAATTACAATATATAAAGACACAGAAATGTCATATCTTGAGGTAACAAAACAAGGAAAAAAATTATAGTACAATAGATAGAAATAGGAGGATATGCATTTCCGGCGTTAGAGGTAGATCTCATAACTAATGAGGAGGTACTGAACAGAATTGGGGAGAAGAGGAGTTTGTGGCACAACTTGACTAGAAGAAGGGATCGGTTGGTAGGACATGTTCTGATGCATCAAGGGATCACCAAATTAGTACTGGAAGGCAGCGTGGAGGGTAAAAATCGTAGAGGTAGACCAAGAGATGAATACACAAGCAGATTCAGAAGGATGTAGGCTGCGGTAGGTACTGGGAGATGAAGAAGCTTGCACAGGATAGAGCAGCATGGAGAGCTGCATCAAACCAGTCTCAGGACTGAAGACCACAGCAACAACGTAGGGGAGAAACGACTGGTACCATACTTTTCATGCTCGTCCTATCCTAAAGGCAAGCAAGTGGCTCATTGGGAAGAGGGCAAGTCTTCGGATTTTTTAGTAGGTTGGTGTAGTCAGCAGTATGACCATTTACATATGAAGAAGTGTGGAAAAAATATGGAAGATGATATAAAATCGGTAAAATTCGAGGAAAACCTGGTATAATCACGAAAAATTGATGTGGGATACGTAAAAATTGAGGAAAATACCATTAAATATGTAAAATCGCGAGAACCTAGTAAAATTACGGAAATTGACTGAGGATACATATAATTAGAGGGAAATACCACAAAAAGAGTATTGAGCAAAATCAATAAAATTGCATGTTCTGGGAGAGGAGAGGAGACCGACGGTGCATATACACATCTTAATAGCAGAGACTGTGTGCAAGAGGTCGGTTACAAGGGGCAGTGGTAAAGTGCAGTAAGACTGTTCCATCTCCTCTGACTACCGATCGTAGTATTTATTGCCACATAAGGTGTCAGTGTTTCTTCGTATGCATTTTCGACTTCGACGATCGTTTTATAGGGCTGTGGTGAACATATCATCATTTCCGAACTGTAATCGGGCATGAATTCCGTAAAGAGCAGGTGTCATACACCTCTTGAAACCTACACTACGTAATCAAAAGTATCCGGACACCCCCAAAAACATACGTTTTTCATGTTAGGTGCATTGGGCTGCCACTTACTGCCAGGTACTCCATCTCAGCGACCTCACTAGTCATTAGATATCGTGAGAGAGCAGAACGGGCCCTCCGCGGAACTCACGGACTTCGAAGGTGGTCAGGTGATTGGGTGTCACTGTACGCGAGATTTCCACACTCCTAAACATCCCTAGGTCCACTGTTTCCGATGTCATAGTGAAGTGGAAATGTGAAGGGACAAATACAACAAAAAAGCGTATGGGTCGACCTCGTCTGTTGACTGACAGAGACCGCCGACAGTTGAAGAGGGTGTGTAATAGCCACACACCTATCGAGACCATCACACAAGAATTCCAAACTGCATCAGGATCCACTGCAAGCACTATGACAGTTAGGCAGGAGGTGAGAGAACTTGGATTTGATGGTAGAGGGGATGCTCATAAGCCACACATCACGCCGGTAAATGCCAAACGACGCCTCGCTTGGTGTAAAGAGCGTAAACATTGGCAACTGAACCGTGGAAAAACATTGTGTGGTGTGACGAATCACGGTACAAAATGTGGCGATCCGATGGCAGGGTGTGGGTATGGCGAATGCCCGGCGAACGTGATCTGGCAGCTTGTGTAGTGCCAACAGTAAAATTAGGAGACGGTAGTGTAATGGTGTGTTCGTGTTTTTCATGGAAGGGGCTTGCATCTCTTGTTGTTTTGCGTGGAACTATCACGGTACAGGCCTACGTTGATGTTTTAAGCATCTTATTGCATCCCACTGTTAAAGAGCAATTAGGGATGGCGATTGCACCTTTCAGCAAGATCGAGCACCTGTTCATAATGCACGGCCTGTGGCGGAGTGGTTACACGACAATAACATCCCTGTAATGGACTGGCCTGCACAGAGTCCTGACCTGAATCCTTTAGATCACGTTTGGGATGTTTTGGAACTCCGACTTCGTGCCAGGCCTCACCGAGCGACTTCGATTCCTCTCCTCAGTGCAGCACTCCGTGTTGAGTGGGCTGCCATCCCCCAAGAAACCTTCCAACACCTGATTGAATGTATGTCTGCTAGAGTGGAAGCTGTCTTCAAGGCTAAGGGTGGGCCAACACCATATTGAATTCCAGAATTACCGATGTAGTGTTTGTGCTAGAAAGTATCACTTTACAGTTTGTTACTAAAGCTTATTGTAGAGAAACTTACATGGAGAATGTTTGTCATGCGCTGGAGACATATATCTTACATCGCAACATTAACAGCATTACATTCCACACGACTAATAGGTAGGAAGCCGCTCTGTTCTAGCGTTATAGCTTGTTTCAAGTGCAGAAACATGTAGCCTTAGGAATGCATTTGTTTATGTTCTCTCTTATCAATACCTTCTTGTTACTCACCCCATTTATGTAAAATGTTTCAAACTCCGTTCGTCTGGAGTTCCATCAGACATAAAAACCACACGTTTCTTCTTGTTCTTCTTAACCTTCTATTACATCACCATAGCACTTTCATATCTACCATACACCGATAAGGGGAGCTAACCTCCTCAACATGGGTGCATCTGGGGAAATCTTGTGCAGCTGGAAGGGTGCAATGAGTAATATTGGTGCGGAACAGCAGTTACGAATTTGGATTACTCTGCTCCTTTATGTGACATGCAATGTAGCAGTCAGCTGCGCTTTAAATCGGTGACAATGTTGCAAAGAGGGTTTGTCAAAGACAGTGCGAGCAGATCTTTCAATCTATAACTTTATCCTAAGAATGTGAGAATGCCCTGTGACCCCTAACTGTACAGGGAAAGATAGGCAATCGTAATCGAAAATTACGCACTATGATCGAAGTGCTAGAAATACACTCCTGGAAATGGAAAAAAGAACACATTGACACCGGTGTGTCAGACCCACCATACTTGCTCCGGACACTGCGAGAGGGCTGTACAAGCAATGATCACACGCACGACACAGCGGACACACCAGGAACCGCGGTGTTGGCCGTCGAATGGCGCTAGCTGCGCAGCATTTGTGCACCGCCGCCGTCAGTGTCAGCCAGTTTGCCGTGGCATACGGAGCTCCATCGCAGTCTTTAACACTGGTAGCATGCCGCGACAGCGTGGACGTGAACCGTATGTGCAGTTGACGGACTTTGAGCGAGGGCGTATAGTGGGCATGCGGGTGGCCGGGTGGACGTACCGCCGAATTGCTCAACACGTGGGGCGTGAGGTCTCCACAGTACATCGATGTTGTCGCCAGTGGTCGGCAGAAGGTGCACGTGCCCGTCGACCTGGGACCGGACCGCAGCGACGCACGGATGCACGCCAAGACCCTAGGATCCTACGCAGTGCCGTAGGGGACCGCACCGCCACTTCCCAGCAAATTAGGGACACTGTTGCTCCTGGGGTATCGGCGAGGACCATTCGCAACCGTCTCCATGAAGCTGGGCTACGGTCCCGCACACCGTTAGGCCGTCTTCCGCCCACGCCCCAACATCGTGCAGCCCGCCTCCAGTGGTGTCGCGACAGGCGTGAATGGAGGGACGAATGAAGACGTGTCGTCTTCAGCGATGAGAGTCGCTTCTGCCTTGGT
The DNA here is from genome assembly GCF_023864275.1 of Schistocerca cancellata. Classification (NCBI taxonomy): domain Eukaryota; kingdom Metazoa; phylum Arthropoda; class Insecta; order Orthoptera; family Acrididae; genus Schistocerca; species Schistocerca cancellata. Next base: position 732,981,737 of record NC_064626.1, read on the forward strand.
GCCAATGATGGTCGTATGCGTGTTTGGCGCCGTGCAGGTGAGCGCCACAATCAGGACTGCATACGACCGAGGCACACAGGGCCAACACCCGGCATCATGGTGTGGGGAGCGATCTCCTACACTGGCCGTACACCACTGGTGATCGTCGAGGGGACACTGAATAGTGCACGGTACATCCAAACCGTCATCGAACCCATCGTTCTACCATTCCTAGACCGGCAAGGGAACTTGCTGTTCCAACAGGACAATGCACGTCCGCATGTATCCCGTGCCACCCAACGTGCTCTAGAAGGTGTAAGTCAACTACCCTGGCCAGCAAGATCTCCGGATCTGTCCCCCATTGAGCATGTTTGGGACTGGATGAAGCGTCGTCTCACGCGGTCTGCACGTCCAGCACGAACGCTGGTCCAACTGAGGCGCCAGGTGGAAATGGCATGGCAAGCCGTTCCACAGGACTACATCCAGCATCTCTACGATCGTCTCCATGGGAGAATAGCAGCCTGCATTGCTGCGAAAGGTGGATATACACTGTACTAGTGCCGACATTGTGCATGCTCTGTTGCCTGTGTCTATGTTCCTGTGGTTCTGTCAGTGTGATCATGTGATGTATCTGACCCCAGGAATGTGTCAATAAAGTTTCCCCTTCCTGGGACAATGAATTCACGGTGTTCTTATTTCAATTGCCAGGAGTGTATGTAGCTCGCTGTCTGGTATAACTTGGTCTATATGTTCGAGAATTAACACTGAATGGACGTAATGCACTCTCATCTATCGACATTCGCAACGGTACTTGCAAAGTAGAGGAGGGGCAGTTTTAGCGATGATACAGAAATAGGTAAGCATGCTGCCGTGTCATTGGTCGGCGTTGAAATTACAGAAAAAACTGGCAAAATTACTAAAATTCATCGCACTATCAACTGTGTTGCTTATTACAGAACATCTACAGTGTCTTTTCCATCCAAAATGGTTCAAATGGCTCTAAGCACTATGGGACTTAACATCTGAGGTCATCAGTCCCCTAGACTTAGAACTACTTAAACCTAACTAACCTAAAGACATCTCACACATCCATGGCCGAGACAGGATTCGAACCTGCGACCGTAGCAGCACCGCGGTTCTGGACTTAAGCACCTAGAACCGCTCGGTCACAGCAGCCGGCTTCTTTTCCATCCCATCCATCCACTGGTATGCTGTTGATTACCACATTATGATTGACTGACATCACTTGTTTGAGATGGAGAAAGAGTCTTGGCGGAGGGGCAACACCTTCCGTGGACGGCCAGCACCGAAACAGTGATTGAGTATATGACCACAATATGAGGAATCAGTCGAAATAGAACACTGAGCCATCTTCTACCCCGTCACTGTGAAAGATGAATTTGAATGTAGAGGTTATCAATCACCCTTGGACTGCTATTTGGAAACGCTCCACAATGCTGCACAACTCTTCCAGTGTCTGTATGTTGTGACTGTCTTTTACTTAAAATCATCCACTGTGTGCGTTGTGGGAGCAGCAGCATAATTTGCACTGTGCGATGCCCAGCTTTCAGTCAGACCCAATGGATCGAAACATGTTGATGCCACTTTAGAAACTGACACAGGCCTGCAAGTCGTAGTGGAAAAACCAAGCTGTATGGTGGTGTAAAAGCTGTGTTACAGCCTGGATGTGTCACAGCAGAAAAAACAACGTATCAGACTGATAGTCTGCAGGACATGGCCCTCCTACAATACAGGCGATGAAACATTAAACTGGTCTGTGCAAACGACTTCTATCACTCAGTCGATCAATACATGTATATTTAATAGGAACGTCACATATGCTCGATGCCAAAACGCAAACGGCATTTGTTTTCGATATATACATCAGAAGACAAGGACGCAGTAAAATCTTATCGTGTTCTCTGTTGTATGAAGTTAGCACAGCTTTTATAGTTCGTAGTTTTTCTTTGTTGGATGGTAAAAACTAGCGACGATAGAGAGAATGTTGGGATGACAGGGATTAATGCGCCCTGAGAGCAATAGATCTCCTTTACCAGTATGTAGTTTGGAGATGCACAGCAGTGCAGCAGCAAAATCCTCGTCGTTCTTTCAGTTCTTGTACTGTCTTTTATAAAGCCTCGTGCTGCAGGAGAAGAGTTCGTTTTGGCACTGACCTTACTCTTCATACACTGTTGGCGGAACTACGACAAAATGTCCCCATTTCCAACGAGTGGTCAAAAAAGACGAGCCTGTCGCATTAACTCAGCTCAACCTGTTTCTACACAAGTTGCAGAAGATGGTAGATATAGCGCTCTCTGACTCCTGATCAGTTCCGACTTAAATTGGAATGATCACACGAACGAAGCTGCAGGCAGGGAGGGGCAGAGACTGACGAACAGTTACAAGATGCAGAGTTACTGTTTAAAACGGTGTTGGAGTTTTTCTGTAGCACACAGGTTCGAAAAGTGACTCGTTTCGAGGTATAAGAGTGGCATGAATATGGTTCTCCAGCGGCTGTTATCATTAAAAGGCGTCTCCATAGGATCCAACGCAGGTGTTTAGTTGACTGGATAGACTTGATTCCAAGTCGCAGACAGCCTTTCTACCAGAAATCGTAACGCTATCAGCGACTCTCGTGTGTGCCTGTAGAACGAACACCACTTTTTATACAGGATGCCGGTAACAAAGTCGCTGTGATCGTGTTTTTAATAGCGTGGTCATTATGCAAAATATATGTTGCCAGCGGTAGAGTCCTTCTGTGATCAGCTTCAAATGTTGGTTCTCAACAGTGTTTCTCGAAAAGATCATCGTCTTCCCTCCAGAGAATTTCCATTTCAACTACTTGGTGAGTGTAATCCCACTATTGAAAAAGAAAAATTACTCTCCATGCAAAGTGACTCTCATCATCAATTTGACTAATTAGTCTATGAATTTGATGTCATTTAAATGCCTCCTGCCGGGTGGAGGCGATTCTTAACTTGGCGCTTTTTTGCTTGCGGCGATATCTTTTAACGGTATTTGAATCCCTCATCCAGCCATGGAGAGACAATCGTCGTAAAAAAATTATATGTATTACCGAATTTGTAAAGTGATACGTAATATAAACCTTACATTTACAATTTCTTTGTGCTGTTACCTTAAGAGAGAGGCCGAAAGTGAGGAGGCGTCCTGTGATAGTGCATTCCACCATGAGCCAAATATGAGTTTAATATTCTAGTCCTGTGATGCAAGACGTAGCAGATAAGAAAACATATTTTTCTACCTGATGAAAGAATACTTGGAGGGAATATAGCCTACGCCATAGTCATGTACAGGATTTTCACAGAAAGTAGCGATACTTTAGGTATGTGAAAACGTGTTTATTGTCTGACTTCTGCTGTCCTCGAAAATACGAGGGTTGTTTTTTAAGTGAGGGCCGTTCGCGCGTATAGTCCCGTAGTTCGCGCGGACGCCGCAACAAGCCACCGCGCCACTTGCCGGCATCCTTCCCGTTCACACTGATGCAAGTTGCAGCTCTGTAGCTGACGTGTACGCATCGCTGTGCTACCTTATAATGTTTACGATTATTGAATCGCCCGCCGCGTGTGGGATACGGTCAGTGATACGTTTTTTGACCGCGAGAAGCCTATCAGCTGCAGAAATTCATCAAATGGTTCAAATGGCTCTGAGCACTATGGGACTTAACAGCTGTGGTCATCAGTCCCCTAGAACTTATAACTACTTAAACCTAACTAACCTAAGGACATCACACACATCCATGCCCGCTGCAGGATTCGAACCTGCGACCGTAGCAGTCGCACGGTTCCGGACTGCGCGCCTAGAACCGCGAGACCACCGCGGCCGGCCCAGAAATTCATCGTCAGTGAACAGAAGTTTATGGCTTGAATGCAATGAGTGAAGGTAAAGTGCGTCAATGGGCTAGAGAGTTTAAAAATGGCCGTCAAAACGTCCATGACGAAGAACGCTCAGGCCGGCCCTCTGTGATCACTGATGATTTGGTGGCTGCAGTTGAAACAAAGATTCCTGAGGACAGAAGATTCACAATTTCCACTCTTTCTTTGGAATTTCCACAAGTTTTAAGATAGGTTTTGTACAAAATTGTGTCTGAAAACCTAAACTTTAAGAAACTGTGTTCTCGGTGGGTACCCAGATTCCTCACAGAGGACCACAAAGGGAAGAGATTTGCCACTTCATTGGACTTTTGATTCGTTACGAGGAAGAAGGGGATGACATGTTGAGTCAAATTGTCACTGGAGATGAAACATGGGTATCCCATATCACTCCCGAAAGCAAGCGACAATCGATAGAATGGCGACACACAACCTCACCCGTCAAGGTCAAAGCCAAACAGACGGTGTCAAAGGGCAAGATTATGGCAACTGTGTTCTGGGACCGGCGCAGTGTTTTGCTAGTCGACTTGATGCCACGAGGAACGACAATCAACTCAGATGCCTACTGTGCAACTCTAAAGAAGCTCCGCAGAGCAATTCAAAACAAAAGGCGCGGCATGCTGACAAAAGGAGTTTTGCTCCTGCACGATAACGCTAGGCCTCACACCTCTCAAAAGACTCGGGATTTGATTGATTCTTTTGGCTGGGAAGTTTTGGACCATTCACCATACAGCCCCGACCTTGCTCCTAGCGATTTTCACCTTTTCCGGTACCTGAAACACCATCTTGGCGGGCAGCGCTTCAATGACGACGATGAAGTGAAAGCGGCCGTTAACTCTTGGCTGTCTGAGCAGGCGGCCGGATTCTTTGAAGAGGGAATTAAAAACTTAGTTGTACGGTATGACAAGTGCTTAAATAAACAAGGCAACTACACTCCTGGAAATGGAAAAAAGAACACATTGACACCGGTGTGTCAGACCCACCTTGCTCCGGACACTGCGAGAGGGCTGTACAAGCAATGATCACACGCACGGCACAGCGGACACACCACGAACCGCGGTGTTGTCCGTCGAATGGCGCTAGCTGCGCAGCATTTGTGCACCGCCGCCGTCAGTGTCAGCCAGTTTGCCGTGGCATACGGAGCTCCATCGCAGTCTTTAACACTGGTAGCATGCCGCGACAGCGTGGACGTGAACCGTATGTGCAGTTGACGGACTTTGAGCGAGGGCGTATAGTGGGCATGCGGGAGGCCGGGTGGACGTACCGCCGAATTGCTCAACACGTGGGGCGTGAGGTCTCCACAGTACATCGATGTTGTCGCCAGTGGTCGGCGGAAGGTGCACGTGCCCGTCGACCTGGGACCGGACCGCAGCGACGCACGGATGCACGCCAAGACCGTAGGATTCTACGCAGTGCCGTAGGGGACCGCACCGCCACTTCCCAGCAAATTAGGGACACTGTTGCTCCTGGGGTATCGGCGAGGACCATTCGCAACCGTCTCCATGAAGCTGGGCTACGGTCCCGCACACCGTTAGGCCGTCTTCCGCTCACGCCCCAACATCGTGCAGCCCGCCTCCAGTGGTGTCGCGACAGGCGTGAATGGAGGGACGAATGGAGACGTGTCGTCTTCAGCGATGAGAGTAGCTTCTGCCTTGGTGCCAATGATGGTCGTATGCGTGTTTGGCGCCGTGCAGGTGAGCGCCACAATCAGGACTGCATACGACCGAGGCACACAGGGCCAACACCCGGTATCATGGTGTGGGGAGCGATCTCCTACACTGGCCGTACACCACTGGTGATCGTCGAGGGGACACTGAATAGTGCACGGTACATCCAAACCGTCATCGAACCCATCGTTCTACCATTCCTAGACCGGCAAGGGAACTTGCTGTTCCAACAGGACAATGCACGTCCGCATGTATCCCGTGCCACCCAACGTGCTCTAGAAGGTGTAAGTCAACTACCCTGGCCAGCAAGATCTCCGGATCTGTCCCCCATTGAGCATGTTTGGGACTGGATGAAGCGTCGTCTCACGCGGTCTGCACGTCCAGCACGAACGCTGGTCCAACTGAAGCGCCAGGGGAAATGGCATGGCAAGCCGTTCCACAGGACTACATCCGGCATCTCTACGATCGTCTCCATGGGAGAATAGCAGCCTGCATTGCTGCGAAAGGTGGATATACACTGTACTAGTGCCGACATTGTGCATGCTCTGTTGCCTGTGTCTATGTGCCTGTGGTTCTGTCAGTGTGATCATGTGATGTATCTGACCCCAGGAATGTGTCAATAAAGTTTCCCCTTCCTGGGACAATGAATTCACGGTGTTCTTATTTCAATTTCCAGGAGTGTATGTAGAAAAATAGGTAAAAAAAAGTGTGTAGATTCAGAAAATAAAAGTTTTTATACAAAAGTATTTGTATCTTTTCTTAAAAATAAAAACGGTCCTTACTTAAAAAACAACCCTCGTAACTCGTGTAAACGGAAGGAATTACATTTCGCATGAGAAATTCGATGTGTATGGTCAACAACACCACTGCCTCGGATTCGGTAAAGCGGGTTTTTTAAACTGGTGGATCTAAGTCGGGGTGAAATTGTTTAGTACTACTGTATACGTCCGAGCTGCAGCTGCTTGTTTCGCAGTGCACTGCGACTGGTTGCAGCGGCTGTCATGGGCAGTCGGCAACCGGAATAGAGGATTAACTCAGCCTGTGATGGGTAAAAAGAATGCGCCGACCTGTCTGATCTTGTCCGCGGCAGTGAGGGCTGGCCAAGTGACCAGTGTGCTTGGTGAGCGCGACAGAAGCGGGCGTGTGTGCGTTACGTGAGAGCAGAATCAAAATAATGGATGTTTTCGCTGGTCGTATTGATAAGATCCGAATTTCTCCCACTCCAACCATCCCCATATGCCCTTCATGGGCGGGGCTGGTTCACTCTGGCATACATGTACGTCCATAACTGCGGCCGCGGTTGTAGTTTTGCCCCGTCCGTGAACACTGGCGCCAGCGGCGTTTGAGGGCTTGGCGCACTGTGTGTGGACGTCTGGGAAGTGAGTACGTGGGATGTGCGAGTGTTTCAGTGATCTCCGACATCTACCCACGGCAACTGCTGCTATGGACTGAACCATAGTTTAAGTGTGTCGTGTTTAGCGCTTCTCAATACATCACAGTGGGCTCTGTCTTGCAGTGGTATTTTCTGTTGTCTCTATCCTTTCACACAGTAGGGCTTCCGCTTTCCGAATGTAGTGGAGAGAAGCAATTTAGGAATTCTATAGTTCTTTAAAAACATAGTCGCGACGTCAAATTCCCGAATGATAGCGATCTCCGATATCTAGCCACGGCGACTACTACTTCTACGGTTGGATAGTGGTTTGAGTGTGTCGTGTTTAGTGCTTCTCAATACAGCGCAATGGTCTCTCCCTTGCCGTGGTATTTGCTGTTGACTCTATTCTATCTGTGGTGTCACCGCCAGACACCGCACTTGCTAGGTGGTAGCCTTTAAATCGGCCGCGGTCCGTTAGTATACGTCGGACCCGCGTGTCGCCACTATCAGTAATTGCAGACCGAGCGCCGCCACACGGCAGGTCTAGTCTAGAGACTCCCTAGCACTCGCCCCAGTTGTACAGCCGACTTTGCTAGCGATGGTTCACTGTCTAGATACGCTCTTATTTGCAGAGACGACAGTTTAGCATAGCCTTCAGCTACGTCATTTGCTACGACCTAGCAAGGCGCCATATTCAGTTACTTTGTCTTCTGAACAAATAATTTTGTGACTCATGTACCGTCAAGAGCGACGTTCATCATTAATGGATTAAAGTTAAGTATCAAACTGGCTACGTCCGATTTCTGAATTCTAATTCCTTGTCATGTTCCAGACCTCACGTCAGTATAGTTCTTCCCTCCTCACGCAAGCCTGCGTGAGCTAAAACGCGTGCATTTCGGCCCCCACTAGTAACACGGTGTTGGCTCTTCTGCCAACACAACACTGCCATGCAGTAGAAGCTTTCTCCCTCTTCCAAATGTAGCAGAGAGGACCAGTTTACGAATTCTGTAGTACTTTTAAAAACCCAATTGCGTTTGCGATAGTTGTATTGCGCGCACGCTTCCGTTCGGTACGGGTGGGGCGTGGCCGGCGCGTCAGTGGGTCTCTGTCTCCAGGCCAGCACGGACGGAGCTACCCTGCACTCGGCAGATGGCGCGCTTCGTGATCCCGAGTTTCTGTGATCGGAAGGATTTTTTTTTTCACCAGATATGTTTAGTGGAAACGGTGTGGTGGAGAAAGGTATTTGTGTTCTCAAACGTCGGTGCGTACAAGACCTAGGGTATATTTAGCGCTACGATCTGTTTGTGGCGGATATTTCATTACTTGAGTTGCATAATGTTTGTGTGTGATACTCAAACGTTGAAAATATGTTTTATTATGAAGAAGGATCATCGTCAGGCGTAGGTGAGTGTTTCAAGCGATCTATTTGACTCCTGTAAATTGGTCAATAATTAACTTGACAGGGTAGTGCAAAAGAGTTATTTCACTCTATTTTTGTTATCGAAATTGCGTCAGCTTTCCCTTTGTCTCTGGCATTAGGCAATAGCAATACAGTATTCTGAGGAGAGATAAAAACCTCCATCTTCAAGTTTAGAGACGTTGGTTCACACGGACAAACAGGTAGTGGCCTCTTCAGAGAGACAGAGACATGAAGCGAATCCGGGATTTTCCGATCCACAGAGTGCTGCCACTTGATGCTTCATTTGGAGGTCGCGAGATCAAGGGAGACTGATATCTGGTCCATGGTCAGCGGTATTTAGTAACATGATCTATAATTACACTCCTGGAAATTGAAATAAGAACACCGTGAATTCATTGTCCCAGGAAGGGGAAACTTTATTGACACATTCCTGGGGTCAGATACATCACATGATCACACTGACAGAACCACAGGCACATACACACAGGCAACAGAGCATGCACAATGTCGGCAATAGTACAGTGTATATCCACCTTTCGCAGCAATGCAGGCTGCTATTCTCCCATGGAGACGATCGTAGAGATGCTGGATGTAGTCCTGTGGAACGGCTTGCCATGCCATTTCCACCTGGCGCCTCAGTTGGACCAGCGTTCGTGCTGGACGTGCAGACCACGTGAGACGACGCTTCATCCAGTCCCAAACATGCTCAATGGGGGACAGATCCGGAGATCTTGCTGGCCAGGGTAGTTGACTTACACCTTCTAGAGCACGTTGGGTGGCACGAGATACATGCGGACGTGCATTGTCCTGTTGGAACAGCAAGTTCCCTTGCCGGTCTAGGAATGGTAGAACGATGGGTTCGATGACGGTTTGGATGTACCGTGCACTATTCAGTGTCCCCTCGACGATCACCAGTGGTGTACGGCCAGTGTAGGAGATCGCTCCCCACACCATGATGTCGGGTGTTGGCCCTGTGTGCCTCGGTCGTATGCAGTCCTGATTGTGGCGCTCACCTGCACGGCGCCAAACACGCATACGACCATCATTGGCACCAAGGGAGAAGCGACTCTCATCGCTGAAGACGACACGTCTCCATTCGTCCCTCCATTCACGCCTGTCGCGATACCACTGGAGGCGGGCTGCACGATGTTGGGGCGTGAGCGGAAGACGGCCTAACGGTGTGCGGGACCGTAGCCCAGCTTCATGGAGACGGTTGCGAATGGTTCTCGCCGATACCCCAGGAGCAACAGTGTCCCTAATTTGCTGGGAAGTGGCGGTGCGGTCCCCTACGGCACTGCGTAGGATCCTACGGTCTTGGCGTGCATCCGTGCGTCGCTGCGGTCCGGTCCCAGGTCGACGGGCACGTGCACCTTCCGCCGACCACTGGCGACAACATCGATGTACTGTGGAGACCTCACGCCCCACGTGTTGAGCAATTCGGCGGTACGTCCGCCCGGCCTCCCGCATGCCCACTATACGCCCTCGCTCAAAGTCCGTCAACTGCACATACGGTTCACGTCCACGCTGTCGCGGCATGCTACCAGTGTTAAAGACTGCGATGGAGCTCCGTATGCCACGGCAAACTGCCTGACACTGACGGCGGCGGTGCACAAATGCTGCGCAGCTAGCGCCATTCGACGGCCAACACCGCGGTTCCTGGTGTGTCCGCTGTGCCGTGCGTGTGATCATTGCTTGTACAACCCTCTCGCAGTGTCCGGAGCAAGTATGGTGGGTCTGACACACCGGTGTCAATGTGTTCTTTTTTCCATTTCCAGGAGTGTAGATACTGGGCTGTTTTGACCTTCGTGGCGGCGCCCTGACGATAGACGCACACATGGGAGATCTCGAACGGTGACTACTATACCACACTTCATTCCATTCATGATCTACAGACGCCTTTTGCAGGGTTTAACTGTCAGTGCGATATGTACACACATCAAAAAAAGTTTTTCATCACCTCGGTTCCGAGAGTTCCGGAACCTGTACTGAAAATTGTAATAGAGGTTAACAAAAACATCATTCCCGCCCTTTTTTTTGCTCATGAAAACCACACATTGCATGTTGTATCACCATACAGCAAGACCTTCAGAGGTGGTGATCCAGATTGCTGTACACACCGGTACCTCCAATACCCAGTAACACGTGTTCTAGCATTTAAGCATGCCTGCTTTCGTCGTGGCATACTACCCACAAGTTCATCAAGGCACTGTTGGTCCAGATTGTTCCACACCTCAACGACGATTCAGCGTAAATCCATCAGAGTGATTTGTGGGTCACGTCGTCCATAAACAGCCCTTTTCAATCTGTCCCAGGCAATTTCGATAGGGTTCATGTCTGGAGAACATGCTGGCCACTCTAGTCGAGCGATGTCGTTATTCTAAAGGAAGTCATTCACAAGATGTGCATGATGGCAGCGCGAATTGTCGTCCATGAAGACGAATGCCTCGCCAATATGCTGCCGATATGGTTGCACTATCGGTCGGAGGATGGCATTCGCGTATCGTACAGCCGTTACAGCACCTTCCATGACCAACAGCGGCGTACGTGAGCGCCACATAATGCCATCCGTAAACAGCAGGGAACCTCCACCTTGCTGCACTCGCTGGGCAGTGTGTCCAAGGCGTTCAGCCTGACCTGGTTGCCTCCAAACACGTCTGCAGCGATTGTCTCGTTGAAGGCATATGCGACACTCATCGATGAAGAGAACGTGATGCCAATCCTGAGTTGTCCATTTGGCATGTCGTTGGGCCCATCTGTACCGCATTGTGTCGTGGTTGCAAAGATGTATCTCGCCCTGGACGTCGGGAGTGAAGTTGTGCATCATGCAGCCTACTGCGCACAGTTTGAGTCATGGCAGGACGTCCTGTGGCTGCACAAAAAGCATTATTCAACAGGGTGGCGTTGCTGTCAGGGTTCCTCGAGCCATAATCCGTAGGTAGCGGTTATCCACTGCAGTAGTAGCAAATGAGCGGCCTGAGCGAGGCATGTCATCAACAGTTCCTGTCTCTCTGCATCTCCTCATGTCTGAACAACATCGTTTTGGTTCACTTCGAGACGCCTGGACATTTCTCTTGTTGAGAGCCCTTCCTGGCACAAAGTAACAATGCGGACGCGATCGAACCGCGATATTGACAGTCTAGGCGTGGTTGAACTACAGACAACATGGGCCGTGTTCCTCCTTCCTGATGGAATGACTGCAACTAATCGGCTGTGGACCCCCTCCGTCTAATAGGCGCTGCTCATGCATGAGTGTTTACATCTTTGGGCAGGTTTACTGACATCTCTGAACACTCAATATCCATACAATATCCACAGCCAACGTTTATCTTCAGGAGTTCTGGGAACCGGGGTGATGAATAATTTTCTTTTTATTTTTTATTTTTTTTTATGTGTGTGTATTTATGTTTCTCGATCTGTACAAAATAGTTTGCCGCTGAAATTCTCGTAATTTGTTCGTCTGCAGAAAGTGGCGGTGGGTTTCGAAATATGTCATGAACTTTTACTATGTAATTGTTTTGATTTTACTATCTGAGCATAGACATCAGTGTGCTTCAAAAAATTAAGAAAATAAAAAATAAGAGCCTTAACATCCCAGACTCTGGCAGCAAATATAAACTAAGACCATTCAGCATTTCTATGTGCAATCAGAATAAGAAAGCGCCACAATTGTTTAAAATATTCCATAGTGCCTTGTTACCCACAGACTATTTCCATAAACAGAATTCCACAGAGTGCAGTCAATTTTCCGACAAATTCTTTAACCAAATAAATAAACTCTATTATGAACACCACCTTGTATCCCATAAATTGTTTAAATAAACAGTATTCTACACATTGTGGAATTTTTTTAAACAATGTTGATACACTGCAATCGATTTCCTGCCAAATGGCCAATCAAGTGACTCTTTCTTCCACCAGTTTCTTGGTGGGAGAGGGGCATGGGGAGGTCTGAGTCTGAGAGGTTTCCTATAGGGATTTTAATTGATTTATCGATTTCATTAATTAGTCAATCAAATTGATATCAAAAGTGTGCTTGTGTCGGTGAGGGGGTTCCAGAGGGATTTTGGGGGGGGGGGGGGGAGAGGAGGGGGAGGAGGAGGGGGGAACAATAGGTTAAGGACCTGTCAATCAAATGGAAGGATTATACCCAGGAGGTCATAACCTGTCAATCAAAAGGATAAATTATCCCGAGGTGGTCTTAATCCTCTTAGCAGAACAATAGGTTAAGGACCTGTCAGTCAGAAGAGAACAATAGTTTTGAGCTGAATGTACACTTATCCCTGATGTAGGCGACCTGCACTAACAATTTGTGCTGATCCATTCTTTGCCATACTACTCAGAGAAACCGCGACACGCCAATAAAAATATTATGGCACACTAAAAGTTTTATTGACATATGTGATGAGGTATCTGGTAATAACGTTCGAAATTGGTAGCAATAATAAAGATCCCCACAACCCAGCTCCATGTTTTCGGTGTAATAGCGTACAATGATAAGAACATAACATTGTGATAAAATATCTGAATGACGTGTCCATGTGAAAATTACGAAGCGTGCCTCTCTACTTTTTTTGACCTTAACTAAAAGTTAATTCTACAAAAAAAACTCATTTCCATAACCGAGTCCCTGGGGTCGAAACACACGTTGAAGAAACGACCGAATGAGAGAGCAGACCTCTGTTTGAACTGACATGAGTTGTAAAATTGTTAATAGCCACATACAGAGAGTTTGTGGGGTACTGATAAATTTATTCTCTATATGTTCAGATTAGAGGTATAATGACACATTCACACGTTTGTTCCTCGCGTGTCTTAGGCTGGGAACGCACAACTACAGAAGAGTGATGGAATATTAGACTACAGCCGGCCGCGATGGCCGAGCGGTTCTAGGCGCCTCAGTCCGGAACCGCGCGACTGCTACGGTCGCAGGTTCGAATCCTGCCTCGGGCATGGATGTGTGTGATGTTCTTAGGTTAGTTAGGTTTAAGTAGTTCTAAGTTCTAGGGGACTGATGACCTCAGATGTTAAGTTCCATAGTTCTCAGAGCCATTTGAACCATTAGACTACAAAGTCTCTTCAGCGACGAGCTTCTTAGAGACGGATGATAAACACTCGCTGGGAAAAGATTGAGTAGGAAGCCTGTCCTGTCCTTGCGAAGGGAACCAACCAGGCATTTGCCCTAAGCTGTTTATGGAAACCATGGGAAATCTATATTTGGATGGTCGAAGCACCGTCGTCAGTCCAGTGTCTAACTAACGCGCCACTTCGCTCGGTAGTTCAGTGGTCACAAGGTGTGGATACTGGCGGTGGAAGAAAGTGTAATTGGCGTCTCGCTGGCAGCACGAGGAAGTAAGAAGGCTAGAGATTAACGCCACCTCATACGGGGAGCTCCAGCTCAGACGGATGATGACAAGGGAATCTACGGTGACTTTCTCGAAGGAATCTCTGTGTTTTTTGCATGACGCGATTTAGACGACCACCGTAAACAGAAATTAAGGCGTCTAGATGGTAATTTAGACCCTATCCCTCCGAAGATCAACTTTCTAAAGGGTACAGAGTATCTTCCGTATGCCCTGCCAGTCACTAAATCAGCAACATCGCAAAGGGAGTAGGCAACAAACATCTGACCGGCATGAAGTGTACTGCATAATTTGATATTCATATGATTAGCATTTCAGCGTAATCGCGCAAAACAGGCAGCGACGTCACGTACATTCTTTGTATAAGGAAAGATAATACAGCCAGTTTCTCGTTCTGAAAGTGCATTTTAACGTTTCTTGTTTGTAAGAAGGTCATGTTATGCCTCGTGTAAGAAAGAGAAACATCTGCCACCACAGATTGGACTTCGACAGCGGCAGGGTCGTTGCCTATCGTGGCTGCTGTTAATCAGTCTGCGATATTCCTGCCCCCTTGGTCGGAATTGCATGATTTACATGGAAATTTGGAACCAATGGGTTCTGGAAAGCTGTGCTCCACTCCATGCGGAATATCTATGCCCCAAGCTACTAGCGCCGGAGAGGACAGGCATCTTGTTCTTTCCACCATGCAGGATCGTAAGGTCACTTTATGCACAGTTATTCAAAAAACAGATTTGTTTGCAGCGAGGTATGAACCCAAACGAATAGTTCAGTTATGGCCCAAACACCACGGACTGTCAGCACGGAGACAATTTTTGAAGCTTCCCTTGACAGGGCAGCAAAAACAAGCGCTCCAAGAATGGTACATCAAACGATATGATTGGACACATCAGTGGCACCACGTCGCCTTTTCAGACCAGTTCTGGTTCCATGTACAGCATCGCCATGGAAAAATCAACGTGTGATGGCTCCGAAGACAATGAACATTGTCAGGTCGTAGTCATCATCGTCATATGGGCCAAGCACATGGAATGATGGCCTGGGGTTCCTTTGGGTGAATAACATGATTACGTCTGGTTCGCAAAGCTGATAATCTGGACATTTCTACTGCAGTTGTAACGTGTTAAGGCTGGTGGCCATGCTCCATCTTCGTGGACAGCGTGAGGTTATCTTTCAGTACGATTACGTAAGACCAGATCTTGTCCATGCTCCTGAGCTACATCGATACAGAAAGTGTTTGATTGTTTCTGAGACCAGCATGTTCTCCAGATCTCTCACCTAATGGAAACATATGGTCATGGGTTGCAAAAAAAAAAAAAAAAACTGTGAAGCCGCCATTAGACAGCCACTACGATAGATGAATTCTGGCACATATTTGAAGCCGTGTGAAGTGAGGTACCCATGTCTGTCATCCAGCTGCAATTGGACTCCATGCTCAGGCGCGTTACAGTTGTTGTTGCTGCCAGAGGCTGCAGTTCTGTGTACTAAATTTATTTATGTATTTTCCATACTGTACTGTACACTAAGGTGACAAAAGTCATAGGATAGCGGTATGCACATATACACAAGGCGGTAGTATCGCGGACAAAATGCATTAAAAGGCAGTGCATTGGCGGAGCTGTCATTTGTATTCAGCTGATTCATGTGAATAGGTTTCCGACGTGATTATGGCCACACGTCGGGAATTAAGAGACTCTGACCGCGGAATAGTGGGTGGAGCTAGACGGACGAATCATTTCATTTCGGAAATCGTTGGGGAATTCAATGTTTTGAGATCCACAGTGGCAAGACTGTGCCGAGAATATCGAATTTCAGGCATTATTTCTCACAACTGAGTACGAAATGGCCGACGGATGTAACTTAACAACCGAGAGCAGCGATGATGGCATAGAGTTGTCAGTGCCGACAGACAAGCAACACTGCGCGAAATAACCACAAAAACCAGTGTGGGACGTTCGACGAACGTATCTGTTAGGAAAGAGTGGCGAAATTTGGCGTTAATGGGCTATGGTGGCAGACGACCGAAGCAAATCCTTTTCCTAACAGCAGGACATCGCCTGCAGCGCCTCTCCTCTCCTCGGATCGTGATTACATCGGTTGGACCCTAAACGTCTGGATACCGTGGGCCGGTCGGATGAAGTCCGATTTCAGTTGTTTGATGGTAGGGTTTGACCTATGGACCAGGTTGTCAACAAGACACTTTGCAAGCTGGTGGTGGCTCCTTAACGGTGTGGGCCGTGTTTACATGAAATGGTCCAACTGGATCAATCATTGACTTGAAATGGTTATATTCAGCTACTTGAAGACTACTTACAGACATTCATGGACTTCGCCGGCCGGAGTGGCCGAGCGGTTCTAGGCGCTACAGTCTGGAACCACGCGAGCGCTACGGTCGCAGGTTCGAATCCTGCCTCGGGCATGGTTGTGTGTGATGTCCTTAAGTTAGTTAGGTTTAAGTAGTTCTAAGTTCTAGGGCACTGATGACCTGAGAAGTTGAGTCCCATAGTGCTCAGAGCCATGACTTTTCTGGAGACTATAAATCTACTCTGTAGGAATCAGCATGGGTTTCGAAAAAGACGATCTTGTGAAACCCAGCTTGCGCTATTCGTCCACGAGACTCAGAGGGCCATAGACACGGGTTCCCAAGTAGATGGCGTGTTTCTTGACTCCCGCAAGGCGTTCGATACAGTTCCCCACAATCGTCTAATGAACAAAGTAAGAGCATATGGACTATCAAACCAATTGTGTGATTGGACTGATGAGTTCCTAGATAACAGAACGCAGCATGTCATTCTCAATGGAGAGAAGTCTTACGAAGTAAGAGTGATGTCAGGTGTGCCGCAGGAGAGTGTCGTAGGACCGTTGCTATTCACAATACATATAAATGACTTTGTGGATAACATCGGAAGTTCTCTGAGGCTTTTTGCGGATGATGCTGTGGTATATCGAGAGATTGTAACAATGGAAAATTGTACTGAAATGCAGGAGGATCTGCAACGAATTGACGCATGGTGCAGGGAATGGCAATTGAACCTCAATGCAGACAAGTGTAATGTTCTGATAATACATAGAAAGAAAGATCCTGGAAGCAGTTAATTCCATAAATTATCTGGGAGTACGCATTATGAGTGATTTAAAATGGAATGATCATATAAAGTTGATCGTCGGTAAAGCAGATGCCAGACTGAGATTCATTGGAAGAGTCCTAAAGAAATGCAGTCCGAAAACAAAGGAAGTAGGTTACAGTACACTTGTTCGCCCGCTGCTTGAATATTGCTCAACAGTGTGGGATCCGTACCAGATAGGGTTGATAGAGGAGATAGAGAAGATCCAACGGAGAGCGGCCCGCTTCGTTACAGAATCATTTGGTAATCGCGAAAGCGTTACGAAGATGATAGATAAACTCCAGACTTTGCAGGAGAGACGCTCAGTAGCTCGGTACGGACTTTTGTTGGTGTTTCGACAACATATCTTCAGCGAGGAGTCAAGCAGTATATTGCTCCCTCCTACGTATATCTCGCGAAGAGACCGTGAGTATAAAATCAGAGAGATTAGAGCGCACACAGAGGTATACCGACAATCTTTCTTTCCACGAACAATACGAGACTCGCCAGGTGGCTTGCGGAGTATGAATGTAGCTGTAGATGTAGATGTAGATTCATGGACTTCATGTTCTCAAACAACGATGGAAATTTTTTATGGATGACAATGCGTCGTATTACTGGGCCACAATTGTTTGCAACTGGTTTGAAGAACTCTCGAATGATCTGGCCAGCGATATTACTAGATATGAATTCCATCTAACATTTATGGGACATAGTTGAGAGGTCAGTTCGTCCACAACATCCTGCGCTGGCAACACTATCTATGGACGGCTATAGTGGTAGCATAGGTCGATATTTCCGCAGGGGACTTTCAACGACTTATTGAGCCCGTACCACATCGAGCTGCTGCGCTTCACTGGGCAAAAGGAGGGCCGTCACGATATTCGGAGGTATCCCATGACCTTCATCACTTCAGTGTATACACACACTAGTTAAAATTTCGTTATTTCGTATCCTTCTTGGTGTAGTAATTTTTAGTGACCAGCGGCGTGCGTGTTGTTCGACCGGCATCCCAGGGAGAAAAGATATGGTGGACAGAGGTGTAACCACACGACAAGGGATATACACTCCTGGAAATGGAAAAAAGAACACATTGACACCGGTGTGTCAGACCCACCATACTTGCTCCGGACACTGCGAGAGGGCTGTACAAGCAATGATCACACGCACGGCACAGCGGACACACCAGGAACCGCGGTGTTGGCCGTCGAATGGCGCTAGCTGCGCAGCATTTGTGCACTGCCGCCGTCAGTGTCAGCCAGTTTGCCGTGGTATACGGAGCTCCATCGCAGTCTTTAACACTGGTAGCATGCCGCGACAGCGTGGACGTGAACCGTATGTGCAGTTGACGGACTTTGAGCGAGGGCGTATAGTGGGCATGCGGGAGGCCGGGTGGACGTACCGCCGAATTGCTCAACACGTGGGGCGTGAGGTCTCCACAGTACATCGATGTTGTCGCCAGTGGTCGGCGGAAGGTGCACGTGCCCGTCGACCTGGGACCGGACCGCAGCGACGCACGGATGCACGCCAAGACCGTAGGATCCTACGCAGTGCCGTAGGAGACTGCACCGCCACTTCCCAGCAAATTAGGGACACTGTTGCTCCTGGGGTATCAGCGAGGACCATTCGCAACCGTCTCCATGAAGCTGGGCTACGGTCCCGCACACCGTTAGGCCGTCTTCCGCTCACGCCCCAACATCGTGCAGCCCGCCTCCAGTGGTGTCGCGACAGGCGTGAATGGAGGGACGAATGGAGACGTGTCGTCTTCAGCGATGAGAGTAGCTTCTGCCTTGGTGCCAATGATGGTCGTATGCGTGTTTGGCGCCGTGCAGGTGAGCGCGACAATCAGGACTGCATACGACCGAGGCACACAGGGCCAACACCCGGCATCATGGTGTGGGGAGCGATCTCCTACACTGGCCGTACACTACTGGTGATCGTCGAGGGGACACTGAATAGTGCACGGTACATCCAAACCGTCATCGAACCCATCGTTCTACCATTCCTAGACCGGCAAGGGAACTTGCTGTTCCAACAGGACAATGCACGTCCGCATGTATCCCGTGCCACCCAACGTGCTCTAGAAGGTGTAAGTCAACTACCCTGGCCAGCAAGATCTCCGGATCTGTCCCCCATTGAGCATATTTGGGACTGGATGAAGCGTCGTCTCACGCGGTCTGCACGTCCAGCACGAACGCTGGTCCAACTGAGGCGCCAGGTGGAAATGTCATGGCAAGCCGTTCCACAGGACTACATCCAGCATCTCTACGATCGTCTCCATGGGAGAATAGCAGCCTGCATTGCTGCGAAAGGTGGATATACACTGTACTAGTGCCGACATTGTGCATGCTCTGTTGCCTGTGTCTGTGTGCCTGTGGTTCTGTCAGTGTGATCATGTGATGTATCTGACCCCAGGAATGTGTCAATAAAGTTTCCCCTTCCTGGGACAATGAATTCACGGTGTTCTTATTTCAATTTCCAGGAGTGTATGTCCTGTGACGAGGGCCTCCCGTCGGCTAGACCGTTCGCCTGGTGTAAGTCTTTCGATTTGCTGCCACTTCGACGACTTGCGCGTCGATGGGGATGAAATGATGATGATTAGGACAACACAACACCCAGTCCTTGAGTGGAGAAAGTCTCCGACCCAGCCGGGAATCGAACCCGGCCCTTAGGATTGATATTCTGTCGCGCTGACCACTCAGCTACCGGGGGCGGACACCATAAGGGATGATCCTGTGGAAGGAATCATACTACCTGACAGATTCAGTCTAGAATGTTTGTGAAACGAGTGTGTGCTACACTGAGGAAAGGATGAGGACCGTGTTCCTCGGAGAGAGAAATGAGTAGTGGTTACAACCCACGCCAAGCGCCACCCGATCCCGAGCGACGGCTCCTCTGGCCGCTGGCGGAACATCCTCCGGACGCGGGCGAGGCTCGCGGGGCCCCTGCCGGCCACCTTGCGCAGCACGTGACGCTGACGGCGGCGGCGGCGGCGGCGCGCGCGACCGGCGGCAGCCCGCAGTGGGAAGCTGGCCGTCCGCGCGGTGACAGTGCCTGCGCAGTCCAGCTCCTTCACACGACGACCGGCGTCCGCCGCCGCCGCTGCTGCTGCCGCGTCCCGAGTGTATAACGCTGGCGACAGGTACCGTCCCAACTCCGCTTACCTCGTTCTTTCAATCTACAATATTGCATCAGCACTGATGTCATTAGATAAACATAAGCACGGATGGAGGGGCATGACATGGCCAATCTGACAGAACCCTTTCGCTAATCGTTTGGAATGACCCGTGGAGACCACAGAAAGCCTAAACCGTTGATTACGGTTTGAGACCCTCCCCTCGTGGCAGCAAACTGTGCTACTGGCAAAAGCGCTGTGTCACCTAAGACCAAACAATGTCGTTCCTACGCCGTGATCGTATCTTCCATTGCGGTACTGGCTATTTAGCTTGTTAGATCTTCAACAATGAGGAATACACTCTTCGTAACAATAGGCAAGGTGGTGTCATCTGATCCGAGCTTTCTTTATCTCATTGGTCACAGAAAGGATGTTTCTTACTTGTATTTCTCATAACATTATGACGTGCAGAACCCACATCCGTTCTGTTGATCAGATATAGATTTTCAGACAAAAAATCCATACGAAAGAAGACTGAGAGCCGAACAGGATTCGAAGCAAGATCATTGCATTTATTGAGCATCGAGAGTGGCTAACACAGTCTACGCTACATCTTTTCTATCAGAAACGTTAGTTCAAAAAAAATTAATAAACAATACTCGGTTTGTTGGTCAGCAGTACTAAGAACCTTGTTCATCTCAGGAATTCGAAAGTATTTCCACATTTGTGCACATTCGTAGTTGGTAAATGTGGGATCTTAATAGATTTTAATATTCCTCTTGAAACGTCCCCTTAGAACAATTGTACATATGAAACGTCCACTTAGAAAAATTTATACACGACTGTGCTTAACCTGACACACAATATTATTTAGCGCAACGCAATCTGACTTTCAAAAATCCCTACAAAAGAATGGCCCTGACTAACATTAAACTATACCTTTCACAAATAACTTACCTCACAAAAATCTTCGTTACTGGAACTACTGCAATACAGCGAGCGCCACTACTGCCAGCTAAATAAAAGATTCAAACTACTGAAGGCACTAACTATTGATAGTCTTAGCAAATGAAAGATTTTAATAGAGAACAAACACTGTATTTACCTTAATATCATCAAAAGTCATAATATATGTAATTTCAAAACTCCGCCATCTCTCTCCTCACATCCACGACTGCTGGCGGCTCACCTCTAACTGTGCAACGCTACGCGCTGTTCACATCCAGCTGCCGCTGCCCAACACTACAATGGCAAACAACAATGCAAACTAGCCACAGGCTACACACAGCACAGCCAGTGATTTTCATACAGAGCGCTACGTGGCATTACCAATATAAAAATCTAAACAGCCTACTTACACTCTTAAATAGCATCTAGAGAAGCGCTGATGTCAACACGCTCACTCGTCAAACGCATCGTCACTAACGTAGGATGTCACCACGCCAGGACACAGTGAGTGGAAGTTTACAATTTACCTAAGACATCGATGAGAACGAGCTGTACCGAAACATCCTTTCTTGCTATCAAATCTTACTAGAGATGAAAAATGATTTTAATGATTTGAACCGACTGTCATCCAGACAAGTGCTACCACAATACCAACATTTGTTATGGAATAAAATACACTACTGACAGGTTTCACTTTCAGAGGAAATTGTGTGGCGTTGGGAAATTCCGGAGAAAGTTACTACTGGTTGAAGCTCTGACGAACTAAAAGAATGCTGCTTAGGAATGCAGCTTAGGGTGTACACAAATGTCCTGTCGATGTCGAAGACGCTAGAAACCAGTGTCAGCATGTTTCACAGAAACCACAAAAAACTTAATCAGAATTCTCAGGTAGTCTACCCAATGTCCGAAAATAGCGCAATGTTTTAAGCAAGCAGCGACCTCGCTATGTGTCAAGCTTCTGGAGGCGTCGGCAACTCTGCTTGAGAAATGACAGGCCCACATCCGAGCCCCCATTATTAAGTGTTAAAGAAGGAAAAACGGTTTACATTGACTACGGCATGCTAACACTTCAAGTGCTCAAATTCTGATTACTGAGAAACGGTGAAATAATATATTTATTTGAAGCTTACATTAAATCAGTGAATTTTGTGTCAGTTTTAGAAGTGATTTAACAATACGAAAGATCTGAATAGACAGCTTAGAATATCTTAAATTCCGAAAGGTATCACTTTTCCAATTGTTTCTAGACAGCGAATTAGCATGCACATTCTTACCTACCCCACCACACATGGTGCGGTATTATTTTGTGCATAGCCTGGCAGTGAACCGATTGCTGCATCATATTTATTTCTCACGCAGTTTGAATGCTGTTTGTAGAGCGATAGAGCTGCTGTCCACTTCAATTGAGGAGATCGAACTTCGCTCGAGCCCTGTAACGAAATTTCTAATTTTATTGGTTATCAGTCGTTGCAGCGAGGTGTCATGAGCTCGATCCACAGAATAAGAATGTCAGTCCAACTGTCTTGGTTACCAGGGAACTACCTTCTGATTCGTTTGGACCCATAGATTCCAAAATAAATCACTTTTTTTGTATTTAATCTCATTCATTAGATCTCCATTAATAGGTCATCCTGCTTTACCTGACTTGGAAGACAATGTATGAGGTCTTTACGTGTAAACCTCCAAAGAAGCGTATTTCCATCGACGTGCCTGACGCCTATGCTGTACAAGACACCAACGATCTTTTTATTCACAAAACTTCTTCGAATTTTGATTCGACCTTAGGATCTATCAAAGAAAACGCTCTAACAGTACGACAGATTACCTTATTTCACAGTATATGCCACAAGTGCACTGTCAAAGGTAGTCTCTTTTTTTTTCTTGGAATAAGATTCACGAGATTAATGGAAAGACTGCTCTATAATAAGCGTCTATAATAATTCCAGAAGACCTACACTGCTCTCTTCGGCATTTCATCATACCTCAGTTTGCTGACCAATATACGATATATACTATTGCTAGTAATCTGAAGCACAATAGGATCTGATATTGTTACCAGATGTTGAAAAGTATACGGGGAAGCTGTCTAGCTTTTGGAGATGCGGGATATCACGAACAGTGGGGTTTTAACGACTGCGGATGCCTTAAACCGGTACCATTTTCGGTAGGATTTGGCAACATACGATGTGTTAGAATTTCCGCTTCCGTAGCTGAGTAGTCAGCGCGGCTGATCCACATGGAGAGGAAAGGAGGGGAGGGGGGGGGGAGACAGGTTCATCCCCGGTACTGCCAGCGATTTTTCCTTGGTGGAAGGACTGGTATACGTTCAGCCTCGTGAAGACGGCTGATGAGCTAATCGGACGCTTAGTAGCGGTTCCAAGGTCAAGAAACCCGACAACGACCAGGAGAACTGTGTGCTGACCACATTCCCCCCATACCGCATCCTTTGCCGCCACTGGCGAAGGATGACGTGATGGTCGGTCGGACCCGAACTTTACCTTCTTACCTTACGAGTTAGAACACGAAGAAACACCTCAAAGAAAACGCTATATTTACACATAGCATGGATTCCGAGAACATCGTCCTTGTGAAACACAACTGGCTCTTTATTTATACTAGGTAATGGGTTCCATCGACAGGTGATATCAAGTTATTCCGTATTTCCAGATTTCCAGAAGGCTTTTGAACTGTTCATCACAAGTGCCTTCTAATCGTTTGCGTACGTGCAAAGTATCGTTTCAGTTGTACAGCTGCATTCATGACTTCCTGTCAGAAAAGTCACTCACAGTTCGTAGTAATTGACACGAGTGAAACACAGGTGATATTTGGGGTACCCCAAAGAGTTGTTATAGGCATTCTGGTGTTCTTAATCTATATAAATGATTTAGGAGACTATCTGAACAGGCCGTTTAAATTGTTTGCAGATGACTCTGTCGTTTATCGTTTAGTAAACTCATCAGAAGATCAATACGGATTACAAAATGAGACAGATGAGTTGTTTCCACGATGCTAAAAGTGGCAATTGACCATGAACAATAAATAAATCTGAGGTCTTCCAGATGAGTACTAAAAATATCTATCAAATTTCGGTTACAAGACAAATCACACAATTTTACAGGTTGTATATTAAGCTAAACGCCTAGGGATTACAATTACGAACAACTTAAGCTGGAAGCACCACACGGAAAATGTTGTGGGAAAGGTGAACCTAGCATTGAGTTTGATTGGCAGGACACTTAGGAGATCCAACAGACCTACCAAAGAGACTGCCTACGCTACGCGGGTCTGTCCTCTTGTGGAGCATTGCTCGCTGTATTGGGTCCGTACCAGATAGCGTTGACGAGGAACTTTGGAAAATTTTAAAAAAGGGTAACATTTTTTGTATTATCCTAAGTAAGGGGGAGAGTGTCGCGGATATGATATACGAAAAGGGGGTGGCAATGGTTAAAACAAAAGCGTTTTCGATTCCGGCGATAACTTTCCACCAAGTTTCAATCATTTTCTTTCTCCTCCGGATGTGAAAATATTTTAATTTCTTTCTACATAGAGATAAACGACCATTGTGATAAAATAACAAAAATCAGAGCTCGCACGTGAAGATTTATGTGTTCATTTTTACCATGCGCTCTCTGACAGTGGAACGATCGAGAAATACTCCGAAAAGCGGTTTTGTGAAACCGCTGCAAAGCACTTAAGTGTGAACCGATTTATACAGTAGTCATGTAGATGTACATGCGTATGAAACGGCCTGAACAAGCAATCACTTGCGTGACCTTGACAGATGAAATAGTCATTACCACTAATCTGGTGTGAAGTGTTTTGCTGCCCATGCAACTGTATAAATACACCAATTACTGATACCGAACTTTTTAAAACGTAGTTCATGAAATTATTAAAGCGATAAAGTGAAATCGCCCTGGAATTTATAAAAGAAATGCTTGAGCTACACTCGGTTACTGTAGAATTAAGAGAATTGAATAACTTAACTAGTCGTGGAGGACAAACAATATTTACTCATCATATGCAGAAATGTAGCCACAAATGATGAAACCGTTTGTTGCCTCGTGAGAAATTAAACGTATCATTTACTAAAAATTATGATGACGAGTACCTGTATTTAGAACAAACTGCGAAAACTGCTTGTGGCTCTTCATAATTATTACATCACAGAGGTAAGACGATCTGCTGCAGCAATGTTGTTGTTGTGGGTTTCAGTCTGAAGTCTGGTTTAACGCAGCTCTTCATGCTACTCTATCGTGTACAAGCCTCTTCATCTCCAAATAACTACTACAACTTACACACTTCTGAATTTGCTTATTGTATTCATTTATTGGTCTCCCTCTACAGTTTTTACCCCCCCCCCCCACACACACACACATACTTCCCTCGAGTACTAAATTCGCGAAGAGACCATGAGGATAAAATCAGAGAGATTAGAGCCCACACAGAGGCATACCGACAATCCTTCTTTCCACGAACTATACGAGACTGGAATAGAAGGGAAAACCGATAGAGGTACTCGAGGTACCCTCCGCCACACACCGTCAGGTGGCTTGCGGAATATGGATGTAGATGTAGATGAACCGTTTGTGGTGCTTCATAATAATGGCATCTCAGAGGTAAGACGATCTGCCGCAGCGATGGGACGTTATATTGTGTTTGCAGCGTCACTGGTTGTTAATACTGATTTGTTTTCCGCTATTTGCCTAAACATTTATTTGCGTGTTCCTCGGACAAGTTCACAGACAATTTTCGCTTACTCCTGTGCAGTCCTAGTAAATACACTGTTTCCAACAGCGTACCCGCCGACGAATTATTTATAACAGAAGCGCAGCTACTGAACATGAAGACATTAACACGCTCGAGTTGCAGTGCAAGACAAAGAGCTGTTCTGCCACGGATACTGGAACCGGTTTTGTAGTTAGTGTCACTACGCTGCTACGGGAAAGGCTTTAGCAGCTGGCAGCAGGTACGAACTCTACGTACACCTTGATGCGAGCCTCCTCCGATATGTCTTCTCCTACCAAACGCTATTCTACTTTCTCCCATGAGTGATTGCAACTGCAACACGAAAGACCTTGATATGTTGCCGTTGCTTCTGTGTTTTACACTCTGTTAGTAGCGAGGTCTTCAGGTAGAAATACTTACCTCGTCAACAGAGAAGAAATGAAGGACAAATCCGGAATGTGCATTCACTTTTTCTGCAACAGTTAACCAGTGAACCGAGAATTACCCAAGTTGTCTTCACGACTACTCCTCATGTGTAGTTCCATGCACAGCAGTTAAAAATGGTTGGAAACTGAACTGTACAGAAGTCTCCGTCCTCCTTAGCGAGTGGCTGTCTATATTTGTCAGGTAATATAATTCGTATGCCCAGCAAATGTCATCCTAGACCATAACGTTTTAAAGGCATCATCAGACTTAATCTAAAGTATGGCTGTCAACAACTCGCAAATTATTTCGAGGATATCGTCAGTGATTGATTATCACAGTTACTTTAGCACATCTAAGTGACATATAAAATGTTTTGCTTTTTTTATTCAAAAACCAATTTTTGGATGCAAAAAATTATAGGTTGCTCTAGCATTGTTGGATTTTTACAGTGTAATAAAGTCAATGCCACAAAATGATCTGAAACAGCCTAACAAAAGAATGTATTCACCATCTGATGAATACGGATTTCGGGTGAGTGGTAACAACCAATGAAGCACGTCCTTGAACTGTTCAAACCTTCACACACCTTTCTATTCACACATGTACAACCAGTTGGCAAGCAAGCCAGTTTTACAGCGGCTTTTCGAAGTGGTTCTAGTGTAACCACGTGCTCGGTGACCTTCAACGTCAGAGAGCGCCATTTTGGAGACGGCGACAGTGCAGTCGTGTGCGGGCCTTTGATTGGTCCGTACTATGTATTCTCCATCGAGATCTGCTTCTAAACAAGATGGTCGTGCGATTAACGCAGAAACAGTTTCTTTACTGTGTTATTGTAAATTATCACATAACTATGCATAACTGGAATAAACGCTGAATTAACTAATTCAACAGTGAAAACTAAGCCAACAGTATGTGTGTGTTCCATATTGGAAGTGAAGTGTACTGGGTTCACAACTTAGGTAATAGCGAATAATGTATTTCGTTCTGTATTTGAGCATTCACCAGTGTAATTTATAATTGTAAGTATTCGCCAGCTGACTTTTGTTAAAGTATAAGAGGTCTCTTTATTGTGTTTGAAGCATTTGTTATTTACAAAATGCTAGGAAAGAAGAGCTGTTGATAAACAGGAATTGCTTCAACAAAAACTAACTGTACTGAAAGAACGAAAAATCTCACTTTGATTTTAGTAAATTGCAGTAGTACGTAAGAAAACGCCTTCTGCATTCTGCACATTAATTTTTATTTTATTTATACACCAGATGTGTTTCGCCTTTGTAACGCTGCATCTTCAGTTGGTGTCCTGGAATATTACTGATTCTTTCATTGTCACAAACTGGATATAAATTTAAAAATATGACAGGACACCCACTGATGATGCCTTGTTAAAAAGATGGAACGTGTATGGGTTCATAAATAAAATAAAAAAATTAACATGTAGCATGCAGAAGGCGTTTTTCTGTAAACAACTGCAATTTATTTACAGCTAGTGCAGAAATTGACCACCAAAAGAAACTTGTTTCTTTTTAGTGTTTCTTTGTGAAAGGGAATGTTGCTTTGAAATGCAGACTAATTCACAATTTAAAATATTCTTGAGTATGGAAATGAGCTGTGAAGCTCTATAAAATTGAGTGTTGAAGAAAAGCTGTTGAGATTTCTGCAATAAATATTTCCTATGAACACAAAAGTTACTAAGTAATGTTATCATGTCATAAAATATTAAGAAATGCACTGATATTCTGCAGTGTTGTTTAGAGTTTAAAATTTACAACTAAAGTACACTGATTCAGCAAATAAGATTACTTTAGAAGATTTACGTCTTTTTATATTCAAACATCCTTCAGTTTACTTAATATCTGTAAAGAGCTCTTTTAAATTTTATTAATATATCATTGATCCTTCTGTTTGCTCATGATACAATTTTGACAACTGTCATAGTCGTTAAGTTGTGAAGAAAATGAATAATACTCTTTCATTGACTGGTACTATGATAATAAGGTACGTTTAGATATTCCCTGAACTATAGCAGTGAGACATTCTGGCTCTAGTATTCGGAGTATTCAGAGAGAAGTAGTGTATTACACACTAATCGTCTTTCTAGAACACAGAGCCAGCTGGTCATTGAAAGAAAATACATTTCACAAATACAAACAGCATTCTGTCACAAAGGGGTAGCATCTCAGTTTATTGTCCTCTCCTGAATTTATCTGTAACAACCATCATTTCTGAACACTTTATAATTGTTATATATATTTCTGCTGTCATTAGATTAATGAAATTGACTTACTGCAACTACGAGTAGAAATACTATGAATTAGTGAATATTCACTGTACAGTTTCCTTGACAACACTACAATTTTTGGAGTAAGGAAGTTCATTTTCAGTTCAAAAACTAATAGTTACGTATTACTTATAAAATATTAATCTTTATTCGACTATCTCAACATGATTATTATCTTAGTCTTTGATTACTTTTATATTATTAGGCATATTGATCAGCAATACCATTATCCTACTCCTAGAGCAAGTTATATTCATTATTATTTGGATTTTTTCTGTTCTAGACATATTACTACATCACTGAGCCATGAATTTCTTATTTTATCTTTGCCCCATTTAAAGAAGCTCTGAATATTATAGTTAATATTTAAAACATTAGATATATTACAGTTAATATCATTTTATACTCAATTCAATATCATTTTATACTCAAATCAATTATTTTTGGTAGTAACTTTTTGTAATGATGACACCTGTGCAAAGCAATATAAAAAAGTTAATAGCAATATATTTATCTGATATTTCGAACTTATTTGTTCCACTCTTATGCAGTAGAGTACATCATGATGTATGAAGACATTGTTTAAGCTAATTAGTGAGCGCTTCTGCTGCTTAATACATTTTTTACATCTAAAGTGCTGATATGTTGCATTAGTTAGGGAAGAATAACCACAAACAATTATTACTTTAAATTGAAAAACAACAGTGTGTTGGAGCAATGCCTAAATTTTCAGTACTTGTCCAATATAAACAAGATAATAGTTTAATATTGTTCAGACTGAAACAATACTTGTACATTTTATCCAGCAAACATGAATGCCATAAGATAATAGGGTAATATAGGCATATGGTTGATTTTTGTTGTATGGACTGCATCTGTTTGCTCCAAATCTCTTCCTCCAAAAAACATAGCAACCTTGGTCATTTGTGCTATCCAGTACAAAAGCCAAGAAGCCCTTCAAGGAATCTTCAGTGCTGCTGGTACCCTCAGAACGATTCAAAACTAATGACATTGTTAGTCTGTCCTGTGATTTAGGCAACGTGCTAGTAGTAGATGTGGAACTTGAGGTTGTTCATATATATGAAGCTATGCCTGAAGAGATACTAAGACTAGCAAGAGATCAAATCGTGGATGTCAGATTTCTGCGCCGATACCGTTACTCATCTCTGTAGGACGTTACTCTCGTCTAAATGATGAATGGTAAACAGACAGCGTCCATGTCTGTTTGTGCGATAGAGGTTGGCTGCCACAGCTCAGCCCACCATTGCAGAGGCTGCATCTGGAGCTCACACTGCTGGATGCCTGACATTCAGTAGTATTGCTGTCTCTACTTACTGCCTTGGTCTGTCTTCTTTTTCTATCATATAATGATCGTTATTTTTACGGTGATTATAGTCTCTGTTTCTTGAGTAACAGTTGCACAAGAAGAAACAGGTTCATTATATATAAGGATGTTTATGATGCTAGAACTGACAGCGGCAATAAATGGTGTCCCACGTGATAGTTGACAGTGAACAGCATTATATGTTTTAAGGATGACTTCTTTTACTAAGTTCAAAATATTTAACAGCCTTCCTCTCACGATCAGATAACATAGTACTGTCCTGTCACTCTCTTCGTTTTATCCTATAGCGTTCCCTTTCTTCTCTGTATGCTGTGGAAATCGAGTTTGCTTGCCCAGAAAAATTGGGTGAACTGGCCGCACCGATAGACTGTGACGTCACCACTGCAGGTGCCAGTGCAGAGCCATTTGGTGTTTCCTGCCGTTTCTGCTCACCTGGCACTCCGGCCGTTGACAAGTGGGCGGGCAGCTGCAGCTCCCATTGCAGGGTTGCCAGTTTCCTACCGGACAGTTGATTACTGCCCAATGTTGAGGTCCGAGCTCGGTGATAAAAAAAAGCAGGTGCCTTTGGTAGACACCATCTGGAAAATACTTATGGTATTTTCGTTTAAACTCAGAGAACACACTGTTCTAAAAAATTGACATGGAGGGGTATGTATTTTTCTCCTTTCCCTTTTTACTGTAACAGACGACCTCAGCACTTCACTGATACATCTAAGAAGCGCTTTCGTCATGTGTTTTGATCGTTCCACTTGAATACTGGAAATATTTCGTTAATCAGTTGGACAGCTCAATATTCCTCGAATATCGTTTGCAAATAGAATGTATTCACTTCCCTCTTTCTCATCATTTAGGCCAGATGTAATGAACAAAAGTTAGTAACAATATCCAGAAACAAATACATCGTTTGAGTAAATATAGAGCATATGTCAGTCAATAATTCATTAAATACGAGCGACATATTCTGTTGACTAAATGTTTGTATAGTTTTCAAGTACATGGCAGAGAAGTCTCAAATCCAAATACCTGCCTTTTGTGCGAGAGTACTACAAAATGAAAACTCCAAATCCGTTCCAAAATCTGACCTATATTTCATGACTGGAGCAGTCTTTACTCTGTGAACATACCATTTTCTCGATCATGTCGTTCTTTGCTGCCTAAATGGGAGAAGACGCTTTGCCACTGTCTCAATACATGGGGATACTGAGAGGCAGGTTAAAGATTAAATTAATATCACACTTGTGCTCTAATGTCATCTTTTGAAGATTTAGGAACACAAATACTAAGTGTACTAGCTGCAATACTGCGAATTACTCTTTTCAGAAAAATTGATGTAATGCATGAAAATACGTGAAGCAAGAGTAATATTTTTATGTGGCTTGACAAGTCTTTTAATAAGTATCAAATATATCTTGGAAGGGTATAATTTCTTTTATTAATGAGACTGTACAAAATGAAGTCAAACATCAGTTAATACCTAACTCAGAGAGGGAATGTAAACTGGAACATATTTGATTCCCTATAGCTCCAGACTTTTAAATGTAACAAAATTCGTGTGAACTATCAGGTGACCTAGTGAAGCCTGGAAAATTTTGTGAAAATTGTTTGAGGAGCAGTCGTGAACTTCTTCTATTTTGTATTGGTGCGGCAGAAGGAAGCGCCTTCTCTTTGAAAATTTGATTCCCCAGACCAAAAGCGCAGTGCACGTTAATAGACTTGAACAGAGACAGCTAAGCAGTGCTTATAGCAGTCAAAAGAGATACATTTCATCAACAGCTGTTTCCGACTCACAGAGAACCATAGGAGTAGGTCTGAGGCAGAGACATCCAGACATCAATCTCGGTAGCATCAAAGATGCGCTGAGTAACACAGAGTTCTGTTTTATGAAGGACGGGTGACTACCCAAACGTCCACGGAGTGCTCATCAAACAGCTATGATTCAGTTTAAAATTGATAGGATGGTGCACTCTACGGTTGAATATATATGTTTCTAGAGGGATAAATGTGTACATACGATCGTCAGGTCCCAATATCAATCATATATGAAAAAGGATAGGTGAGTATCAGAGAGCCCACTTCATCTCATATAAATATTCTCCACATCAGGATACTAACAGGGTTTGAGTATTGCCTTGGTGCTGTCCTTTCCATTGTCCTCATACCAACATATTGTACCACTCATCACTCAAATTCCCTTCCTCCACGATTCGTCTGTACTGTGGCTGTGATGCTGCACTGGTGCTTATTTCTGTGCTTCAGTACGTAAAGTTAGCAGAAATAGTTGCGCTCTACTGTTGGCTTCTGTCCATGACGATGAGGAGACAGTTACTGTTAGTACAGCCCTCCTGATCCAATTGAAAAAAAATTCAAATGTTGCGAAAAACTATTTTTGCGACTGACCCGTGATTAATTAATTCGTACTAGCCAGCAATGTGCACTGTCACTCTATATTACTCAGTCTCGAAACTTATTCTGGTGACGGCACTTTTACTGTATCAAGGTATTTGCAGTAGTCAGTAGGACTTCATAGCAAGAAAGGTCACTGGTTCAGAGATGAAGCACCACGTTCATCTCGCCCTTTCGATCTGGAGGCAGTCAAATCGCCTGCACTGTTACGGATCTGCAGTTCGGTTCCCTCTCCTCCCAACATCAAATCTAACTTGCCATGACCACTTGCTTTGACACACCACACAAACGCCTATGAGTGTAATAACTATAACATACTTTAATGTAATAATAATTTGTTTACATCAATGAGTATATATTTAGTGTAACTTCCAAGAAATTCTTTTTCAGAGAAATACAGCATTTGAAAAACATTTGTCAAACAATAAGAGAAGTACGTGTGTCACTCAATTGATTTAAGAATAATAATAGCAACAAGCTCTCATGATTTTGACAACTGCAGAATTTACACAAC
The DNA here is from genome assembly GCF_023864275.1 of Schistocerca cancellata. Taxonomy (NCBI): domain Eukaryota; kingdom Metazoa; phylum Arthropoda; class Insecta; order Orthoptera; family Acrididae; genus Schistocerca; species Schistocerca cancellata. The sequence continues at coordinate 733,014,283 of NC_064626.1, forward strand.
ATAAAATCGAAAAGAGCATTTATCATTAGCAACATTTCTCTTAGCATTAGTGTTATTAACACAGGCCTGCACTATATGACTGTGCGTGCGCGTAGATGAGGGATTCCTGTCTCCTTCAGCAATTTTTCCGGTGCAGGCTTCACTGACATAAAATCCTCAACAAAATAGTCAGCAACCGTATCAGGAGCCAGCATCGGCAAAAAAACAAAAAAAAAACAAAAAAAATATATGTATATAAGACAGAAAACATCCAATTTCATATCGTGTGTGATATCATGTGCAAGCCCCAATGGTTGTATTTTTCGCTTCTGCTCTGCGTTAAATGAAATTTGCGCTCATGTATTCTTGTATGTATCCAGATTTCACGTCTAGCTTTCATTATGTTGTCTTTAAAATCTGAAAACATCGTTGATAGTCAACATTTCAGACCTAGGTCATTACATCTATCGATAACTGTTTGAAATACTGATACAACGAAGTTTTCTCGTCGTTCAACAAAGAAAAAAACCCTTGGAATATAATGTCTATTAACTAGCCAGAGTATTGTAAACAGCTGACAAAAAAACCTTGTGCAACACTTGAATGTTCCATCAACATATATTGTGTCACGCTGAGTAAGTCTTTTAAGGTTTTCAGATTCACAAAATATTACAACATTTTTCTCAGTATCATTTTCTAGCAAGAAATTTGCACCGACTATAGTTTCCAAATTTAGCATGTTGATAGTATCATGAACCTCTTCAATACTTGTCGGCAATTTTAGAAGCTTTTTAAATAGTTTTACCAAAGCTGTCAATATCTCTGGTTGTTATTTCTATCGTATCTTCTCCTTTCATGGGATTGTAAATTAGTTTTGACGGTATCTCACAAATATCTTCTGTAGCTTTTCTCTTCAGAATACAAATTATTTTTGCCTCTGAATTTTGCCGCAAGGTATTTCCACGTGATTGTGGTCTTCTTGAGTCTCCACAACATCCAGCTCTTCAATCGAAATAGTTTCACTAAAGCTTCTGCAACCTTTAATGTTGCGTCGGTCGGGGTGGCCAAGCGGTTCTAGGCGCTACAGTCTGGAACCGCACGACCGCTACGGTCGCAGGAACGAATCCTGCCTCGGACATGCATGTGTGTGCTGTCCTTAGGTTAGTTAGGTTTAAGTAGTTCTAAGTTCTAGTGCTCAGAGCCATTTGAACCTTAATGTTGCGCGTCCATCGCAAGACACCAATTTTCAACAGTTTTTGAAATCGAAAGGCGTTATCTTCAAGAACAGGCTCTTTCGCTCCCATTCTCTTTATTGAAACTACAATGGCATCGGAGGACCTGTTCACTTAAAAGTGATCTGCCGTAGACTGAAGCATGAGCCTGCAAACTGCTGAGAGGTCTCGGGACTGTGTATTACCTGCAGGCCATTAGGCTAGTTCGGGAGGAGTGGGTCCTGTTACCCGCTACTCTGATTTCGGGAGGAGTAGGTCCTGCAACCGGCACGAGCAGCGTGTGAATGGGTGCTTTTACATGGCTACAGTGTTTACTCCAGGTGGCTAGAACATGAGTGCATCCATACGGGAGAGAAATTGAAAAGTTGCTTGTAATTTCTTAAAATATCCATTTTAGAGACTCTTAATTACTTACTTTTCAGAAGTACCTCAGAAATTTGGTAATTTGTATGCCATATTTTATATCCTTCTCGGTGTGGTAGAACACAGTTTAGGATCACACATATTGATGATGACACAGATACCACAACAAATGGGTGGTTCCTGTGGTCAATTGTGGAGGAATTCATGAAGTGAAAGGATAGCCAGTAAGCAAAGCCAAGAGCATAGCGAAAGTCGTCGTAAGTGAAACACGTAGGCACTAGCTGAGTCGATCACTTTATCGATGGCACTCACTGAAGGATTCAGAAAATGGCGAGAACTGCCAAAGTAGCGCAAGGCCACGGTATACAGATGCACTCTCGTCTCAGGGGACGGGACCATATGACATGCCTGTAGTTGTTTCCCCCGCCATAGGAGAGAGCTGCAGCCGTTGTACGAAGCCGGAGTATCTCTGACCCTTCCCCCATATCGATAATCAGGCTGCTCGGAGAATCCAAACCACTGTTGGATACTAAAGCGCTTTTTTTATGGGTTTCATGACCACCCCTTCTTTTGGATCCATGTCTACCTGTAAGAATACAAATAGCCAGAGACAGATAAGATAACTTACGTCACCAGTCCTGGGTCTGACAAAATCACTGTCCCGCACGACGCCATGTTATCACATTCACCGAAGTGACACGAGCACTGCCTCTTCAAAATGTCCCTTCTATGTAGTTGAAATCATTTTTTCGGTAGTGCTAGTTCTGCAAGGTTCGCAGGAGAGCTTCTGTAAAGTTTGGAAGGTAGGAGACGAGGTACTGGCAGAAGTAAGGTTGTGAGGACGGGGCGTGAGTCGTGCTTGGATAGCTCAGATGGTGGAGCACTTGCCCGCGAAAGGCAAAGGTCCCGAGTTCGAGTCTCGGTCCAGCACACAGGTTTAATCTGCCAGGAAATTTCATATCAGCGCACACTCCGCCGCTGCAGAGAGAAAATCTCTTTCTGGAAACATCCCCCAGGCTGTGGCTAAGCCATGTCTCCGCAATATCCTTTCTTTCAGGAGTGCTAGTTCCGCAAGGTTCGCAGGAGAGCTTCTGTAAAGTTTGGAAGGTAGGAGACGAGGTACTGGCAGAAGTTAGATTGTGAGGACGGGGCGTGAGTCGGGCTTGGGAAGCTCAGATGGTGGAGCACTTGCCCGCGAAAGGCAAAGGTCCCCGGTTCGAGTCCCGGTCCAGCACACAGTTTTAATCTGCCAGGAAGTTTCATTTTTTTTTTTTTTTTACTTTTCAAATTCAGGTAAAACTAGATGTCCTAGCATTATGACCTTATTGAGCTATCATAGGACAAAATCGTTAGATAAAATTACATTGCTAGGATACCTGGTTGCCTTTGAAACACTGAGAAGAGCAGCGTTTCATGTACACCCACCCATTCGAGACCACTTTTCGGCCCCAGAAAACATGCACAGTGCTGTCTGTATTCATTCATGCTCCATTCACAAGGTGAAGTAAGCTAGCGGTCGGACATGCAAGTTCACATCTATTATGTGCGTATCAACATCTATGTGTGGGTTCACGCGTAATGCGCTATTCATAGATGTGACACAGAAGCGCCAACTTCCGCTCCTAGTAACCGGCCGGTCTGGCGCGATCCTTGTTCGTAGTTTGCGCACAAGGTCAGCTGCACCACGTTGCGCAATTTTTCCGAGCTGTCTGCTGCCGGCCGAGCCGGACAAAAAGCCGGTCGCTACGATGGGCGGGAGCGCAGGCAGCCGCTGCTTTGTTCCGGTGTGCGGACGCTAGGTGGCGGGACGTGGAGCGGCGCTGCCCCGTTTCCCGCAAAGTGGGACCGGCGTCAGCGAAAAGGCACAGTGCCTGGCGAACTTTCGCTCAGGTTTAGCAGTCTGCTACCATGCTCGCTAAGAAGGGGACCGCACTTGCTCGTCATCGCCGAATTCGTCTAAATTTATGGTAATTGCAGGACTTGGCCAGAAATGAAACTGAAATACGTAGCAGCTCCAAATGACAAAGCATTTTTTCTAAAAAAAAAAAAAGCAGCATTTTTTATGCGAATCAAGAGAGGCATGTGCCATTAATGGTAACGTAGATCAAATGCAGTGGTTGGCACTGCGGAAAGAGTATACTACAGTAACATGGAGGTAGTGGGGCCGAGTGACCATGTAGGGAACTTTTTTTTTTAACTTTAAATTTTTGCTTTATTTACACTAAAAATAACCAGAAAGCTCTGTATTTTGTTTTCATTAACATTTTCAAAAATGACATAAAAAGGAAAGGAAAAGGAAAATTTGAGTTTGTAAATAAATTTCCGGAGAAGGATAGCTACAGTGTCCACGAGAACTTTGCAAATAATTTTCCAAGAAAGGATTGTAACTAAAGCATACACACTCGGTATTCCCGTTAGTTTCTTTTTGACCTCCGAGCAGCCCGCGGCAGGCCCCACGAACAATAAGTTCCCGATACAAATAAAATTGGCCCATAGGCAGTTGGGGACTACGCTATCTACGGCTACGGAGCTGCTTCTCGACGAGAAACGAAAATTTTCTAGAATATCGTATTCTCGTGTACGTTTTACAGTCCCTTCGCCGGCCGGTGTGGCCGTGCGGATCTAGGCGCTTCAGCCTGGAACCGCGCGACCGCTATGGTCGCAGGTTCGAATCCTGCCTTGGTCATGGATGTGTGTGATGTCGTTAGGTTAGTTAGGTTTAAGTAGCTCTAAGTTCTAGGGGACTGATGACCTCAGAAGTTAAGTCCCATAGTGCTCAGAGCCATTTGAACCATTTTGAACAGTCCCTTCCTGGAAATTTATTTGCAATCGCAAATTTTTCTTTGTCTTTCCTTTCCATGCCCTTTATAAAAATGTTAATAAATACAATCTATACAGCATTATTTCAGTTCACTTGTAGCGTAAGTAACGTAAAAAATGAAAGTAAAAAAATAAATAAAAAGATGTTCCTCTTTGGAAGTCAACCTCACGCCCTTTGGACTTAGGTCTTCCGCTCTCCCCACTGCACCAACCACCAAACATGGATGGCCCATGCTTCACCCGACCTGCTTCAAAACCGCTATTTTTTCTAAAGAATTGGCCATCTGGAGCTCCCACTTGCGCCATTTTCATTTCTAGCCTAACCCTGTCTAAATGAGCACCGTAAATGTGAGAGAAATCGGTGATGACGAGTACGTGCTGTCGCTTTTAAGTCAAGTCCGTTGTGACCAAATTTTGTTTAAAGATTTCACATGCCACAGAAGACTTTTCTTACCTTGTTTATCAATCTAAGAACTATTCTCAACGCATACAGTTGTGTCAAGAATATATCTCCGGTTAACTACGCCTCCTTCCTTACATACTTCCAGTCCAGGCGATCAGTCTGTGTAGCCACAAACAAAACCAACGTTTGAAACTTGGGAAATTAGCAAATTAGAGCAAAGGGCATGATCTGGCTTCCAGTCGCATATGAAAAGAGTGTCGTCATTTTTGGGAGTTTTTTCAATTTCATAAGATGACGTTGTAACGAAGTCTCACTAGCAAAACTGCTTTCAAGCGTGAAAGTTTAGCATGAAATAACAGTTGTGTTGTGGACTGGCAAGACAGCCAATCCACAGTGACGGGTAGCCGAAAGGCACGCGTTAAAGTTCACGCAGACTGGCGTGAGGTCTGGAACAGTTAAGGGAATGTATAGTAGCAAATTAAGTACGTAGTTGATGGAATACTTAACTTTAATCCACAATTGGTGAACATCTCTCTTGACTGTACATTAATAGCAATCTCAATATAAACTGGTAATGGCGCCTTGCTAGGTCGTAGCAAAGGACGTAGCTGAAGGCTATGCTAACTATCGTCTCAGCAAATGAGAGCGTATTTGTCAGTGTAGCTTCGCTAGCAAAGTCGGTTGTACAACTGGGGCGAGTGCTAGGACGTCTCTCTAGACCTGCCGTGTGGCGGCGCTCGGTCTGCAATCACTGACAGTGGCGACACGCGGGTCCGTCGTATACTAGCGGACCGCGGCCGATTTAAAAACTACCACCTAGCAAGTGTGGTGTCTGGCGGTGACACCACAAGTTGCATTTTCTTTAAGTTCACCTAGTTATTGTTCACCTAGATATTGTTCCTGTGTATTTGTATTTGGTAACAGGGGATAATTTCCGACAGCAACATTGTCACTCCTCACTATTTTTCATCCCAAGCCCAAATCTTCTTGCACTTTTAATTCATAGTTCTTACTCATATCGCTTCCAAATCTGAGTAGAAGTGGTATATTTCTAAACACTCTCAGCCGGCCGCGGTGGTCTAGCGGTTCTCGGCGCTCAGTCTGGAATCGCGCGACTGCTACGGTCGCAGGTTCGAATCCTGCCTCGGGCATGGATGTGTGTGCTGTCCTTGGGTTAGTTAGGTTTAAGTAGTTCTAAGTTCTAGGGGACTGATGACCACAGATGTTAAGTCCCATAGTGCTCAGAGCCATTTGAACCATTTTTTTTAAACACTCTCACAGACGCAAACTGATAAATTCAAATAAAAACGAGAGAAAGGATAAGCGACCGACAGCCCATCGACAGCGAGGTCATTAGAAATGGAGCACAGGCTCATGTTGGGCAGACGATCGGGCGTTTTTTTTCTGAAGATATCATGCCATCATTGGCCTTCATCGTTTAGAGAAACCACAGGAACCTCAAGAGGTATGGTCGGACGAGAATGTGACCCCGATCGTTCCGAATCTGGCTCCAGCGCCTTTACTACTGTACGACCTCACTCGATTTGAAATCGGAACTCATTTACAATACGTCACGTAAATAGCATAGCTGTATCAAATATGCTATATACACTCCTGGAAATTGAAATAAGAACACCGTGAATTCATTGTCCCAGGAAGGGGAAACTTTATTGACACATTCCTGGGGTCAGATACATCACATCATCACACTGACAGAACCACAGGCACATAGACACAGGCAACAGAGCATGCACAATGTCGGCACTAGTACAGTGTATATCCACCTTTCGCAGCAATGCAGGCTGCTATTCTCCCATGGAGACGATCGTAGAGATGCTGGATGTAGTTCTGTGGAACGGCTTGCCATGCCATTTCCACCTGGCGCCTCACTTGGACCAGCGTTCGTGCTGGACGTGCAGACCACGTGAGACGACGCTTCATCCAGTCCCAAACATGCTCAATGGGGGACAGATCCGGAGATCTTGCTGGCCAGGGTAGTTGACTTACACCTTCTAGAGCACGTTGGGTGGCACGGGATACATGCGGACGTGCATTGTCCTGTTGGAACAGCAAGTTCCCTTGCCGGCCTAGGAATGGTAGAACGATGGGTTCGATGACGGTTTGGATGTACCGTGCACTATTCAGTGTCCCCTCGACGACCACCAGTGGTGTACGGCCAGTGTAGGAGATCGCTCCCCACACCATGATGCCGGGTGTTGGCCCTGTGTGCCTCGGTCGTATGCAGTCCTGATTGAGGCGCTCACCTGCACGGCGCCACACACGCATACGACCATCATTGGCACCAAGGCAGAAGCGACTCTCATCGCTGAAGACGACACGTCTCCATTCGTCCCTCCATTCACGCCTGTCGCGACACCACTGGAGGCGGGCTGCACGATGTTGGGGCGTGAGTGGAAGACGGCCTAACGGTGTGCGGGACCGTAGCCCAGCTTCATGGAAACGGTTGCGAATGGTCCTCGCCGATACCCCAGGAGCAACAGTGTCCCTAATTTGCTGGGAAGTGGCGGTGCGGTCCCCTACGGCACTGCGTAGGATCCTACGGTCTTGGCGTGCATCCGTGCGTCGCTGCGGTCCGGTCCCAGGTCGACGGGCACGTGCACCTTCCGCCGACCACTGTCGACAACATCGATGTACTGTGGAGACCTCACGCCCCACGTGTTGAGCAATTCGGCGGTACGTCCACCCGGCCTCCCGCATGCCCACTATACGCCCTCGCTCAAAGTCCGTCAACTGCACATACGGTTCACGTCCACGCTGTCGCGGCATGCTACCAGTGTTAAAGACTGCGATGGAGCTCCGTATGCCACGGCAAACTGGCTGACACTGACGGCGGCGGTGCACAAATGCTGCGCAGCTAGCGCCATTCGACGGCCAACACCGCGGTTCCTGGTGTGTCCGCTGTGCCGCGCGTGTGACCATTGCTTGTACAGCCCTCTCGCAGTGTCCGGAGCAAGTATGGTGGGTCTGACACACCGGTGTCAATGTGTTCTTTTTTCCATTTCCAGGAGTGTATTTCATACGTGCACGTTTGTATATGTCCGGACTAATACATACAGGGTGATTCTCTGATGAAGTTACAAACTTATAGGGATGATGGGGAAGGGCAAATGCATTAATGTGAGGCTAGGGAACCTGCTCTGGAAGACCGAGTCGAAAGTTATAAGAGAAAATCGTTCTTATATCTCTGACAGTGGAATACATATACCGGTACTGTCGTTGCTAACTAAGATTGTAGGGTATACCACTTCCAGAGGTTGTAGTATGGACTGAAACAAGGAAAAAATGTCTAGCGAACATGGATAACGCATATCTTAAGATCTACGAGTACTTGCTAATCTTCGCTACTGAGAAACACACCTTTTCTATTTAATGCATTTGTGTTGAGTCTGGCCTTTGGCCTACGATTTTAGACTCGGGTTTTTTTTTTTTTTTGTTTCTATGGTCGGCCAACCACTGTACTCTCGGTGTGATTTTAATTCCTTTTGTCTGGTCTCTGTCTTTGTCTTTCTTGTCTTGTGTCGTCTCTTGTCATCTCCATTGTTTGTTTTTATTCCTTGTGGGGGTTTCAAGTTCATGGAAAAAGGGACCGATGGCCCTAGTAGTAGCAACCAACCTTGCTTTGCTTCATACTACCACCCCTGAAAGTTGCCTAACCTAAGATCTTAGCAACAGTACCAGTACGTATAGTCCACTACCAGAGGTATCAGAATGATTTTCACTTACAGCTTTCGACTCAGTCGTTTCCGGACTAGGTTTCCTTTCCTCAGATTGATATATTTACCTTTCTCCGTCATCCCTGAGATTTTGTAATATCATCACAGAATCACCCTGTGTGTACACTGTATCTGGAAGATGCTCTTCCTACAACAGATATTACTTCCAGCTCCGTGCCTCCGTTTGTTATAGGTGGAAACGTTCAACACTTACAGCCTGAATTACAGTGGGATATGAAGTTTTTTCTGACTCTGAAAGTAACTTTCAAATGTAAAAGATCTTTGCTTTAGACAGCTATGCAAAGATGAGCAGCGGTTCGTATTCCCTTGTAGCTGCTTGGAAAAGCAACAGTCCATAGATTCCTTGTGGAGACTTTGGAGTTCACACAGCATTCTGATTTATATATGCTGGTCAGGCTTACAAGGGATTCACAGCTAGCAATTTAAGTCTTAATCTCACGGAGACTCATATAATGCGATTTCAAACATGCTATAATGATATGTTACCACCAGAACTGGAAGTTAATAGTAATAAACTAAATGTAGCACAGTTCCTTGGTGTCTAGTTAGATATCACGTTAAAATGGCGTCAACACATAGATAAACTAATCGATCTCATTGTGTTGACCTAAAGACAAGGGTGTTAGCTTAATTAGCATATTTTCGCTCTATGTTGTCTTTTGGACGATCCCGTTGACGTGAAGTTCACCTCTGAAAAAGCTAGATGTCAACTCGGACTGTTTTATATGAAGGAGATTGTGTCAAGAAAACTCTTATAACTCGTTATTTCGACAGTTTATTATTAACCATAAAGATTATAATATACACTGAGGTGGCGTAACTCGTGCGATAACGATATGCACATACATGGCGGTAGTATAAACGGGCAGTGCATTGGTGGAGCTATCATTTGTACTCGGGTGCTTCATGCGAAAATAGTTCCGATGTGATTATGGCCGCGCAGTGGGAATCAACGGACTTTGAACGCGGAATGGTAGTTCGACCTAGGCGCGTGGGACATTCCATTTCGTAAATCGTTAGGGAATTCAATCTTCCGAGATCCACAGGGTCTAGAGTGTGCCGAGAATATCGAATTTCAGGCGTTAAGCCTAACTGTCACCTGAACGACACAGTGGCCAGCGGCCTTCACTTAATGAGTGGCGGCGTTTGCGTAGAATTGTCAATGATAACAGACAAGCAACACTGTGTGAAATAACCGCATAAATCAATGTGGGACGTACGACGAACGTATCGTGGTGAAATTTGGCGTTAATGTGCTACGGCAGCAGACGACCGACGCGAGCGCCTTTGCTAACAGCGTGACGTCGCCTGCAGCGCCTCTCCTGGGCTCGTGACCGTATCAGCTGAACCCTAGAGGGCTGCAAAACTGTAGCCTAGTCAGATGAGTCCAAATTTCAGTTAGTAAGAGCTGATGGTAGGGTTCGAGTGTGGCACGAACTCCACTAAGCCATGGAGTCAATTTGTCAACAAGATACAGTGCAAGCTGGTGGTGGTTCGAGAATGGTGTGTGCTGTGTGCTGTGTTTACATGGAATGGACTGGGTTCTCTGGTCCAAGGGTACCAATCAGTGGCTGGAAATGGTTATGTTCGGCTACTTGCAGACCATTTCAGTTATTGCTGGACTTCATGTTCCCAGACACCGATGGAAATTTTTAGGGATGTGCCATGTCACCGGGCTGCAATTGTTCGAGATTGGTTTGAAGAACATTCTGAACAAAATTCGAGCGAATGATTTGGTCACCCAGATCCCCCGACCTGAATCCCATAGAACATTTATGGGACATAATCGAGAGCTCAGTACGTGCACAAAAACCTGCACCAGCAATACTTTCGCAATTATGGACGGCTACGGAGTCTCCGTGGCTCAATATTTCTGCAGGGGCTTTGCAGCGACTTGCAGAGTCAATGTCACGCCGTGCTGCTGCACTACGCCGGGTAAAAGGAGGACCGACACGATATTAGGACGTATACCGTGACTTTTGTCACCGCTGAGTAAATAATTGGGGATTATTGGTTTCGGTTTTGCAATAAACTCTCGTAAAATCAGATAATTCCATGTAACTGGAGAATAGTACGTTTGTTCAGTGTGTACGTGGTATGGTATGCTACGTCAGACTATGTTTAGCATGTCCGTCGCAGTATGTCACACGATAAGATCATGGAATAGACTGATTACTCTAGTAGTGAAGGGAATAATTTGTTCTGAAGGTAGTTTGCTAGAAGCCGGAAACCAGTAATCGCTCAAAGACTGTATTTTGACCCTGTTGTTTAATAAATATTCTGTTAAAAGCGATGCTTATAATGGGTTTTATATGAAAGATGGTTGTGTAAGATATTTTATTGGTCAGAATAAAACAAAAAAGTCCTGTTGTTTGGATTATGTCTCTTAAAGCTCTGCGATGTTCGGATTATGCTTAGGGATTACGTCTATGTTATTTTATGATTTAATGAATTCCAGAGAGGACCTTGAGTTCTTGCTTCCACATGTCCGAAAGTTTTGTCACAAATTTAAAAGATCAACTCGTACTCTTGTCCAGGATTGTAGTCACAAAAAACTGTTTTCACGGGACAGACAAAGGTAAGGCCATACCGTCCCGACAAGAGTTATCCGTCTCAAGGCGTTGTAGCTTTCAAACAGTGGGCTAACTTGTATGTTTTATTGATTCACCTAGTAATGGTATCATCCAAACCGTGTCTGCATAGGAACGTTGTTCAAGAACGGCATTCCTTTGCATTGTCGTACAACTCACGTTTAGCGTGAAGCATTTCAGATTACACAAGGAAAGGTAAAAAACTATCAGGCAAGGCGCTGCGGCAGCGAACATAGAGAAAGGTCAAGAAGTTCTTTGTAAAAGTCAGGCAGTAGAGAAATGTTTACTGCGGACTTGTTCCAATTCGTTTGTCAGATGGGAATGTGGTCCGAGCTATTGGAATGTAAGACTAGAACAGTAATCCACGCTGCTTCGCACCTTTTGGAATAAATTCTTTCATCAATATATTTACTGCGGAGGAGATCGAAAGATGATTTCGACCACTAAGAGAGCTGAAAGCATTTATTAGTTGCACCAGATAAAGTTAACTCATTTGAAAGTTGTCGTGTATTATCCCAGCATTAGATTTATCACCGTGAATAGTACGGGATACTGATGCAAAAAATGGTGCTAATACAGTTAATCAAACCCGAAGTTTAACAGAAGATATCTAAGGGCTTGTATGCCACCTGTGGCACAGTTGATCAAGGTGAGTGTTAACTTGGTAGCCCAATCACACTGATAAGGCTCACGGGGAGAAAAACGAAAGAAATGGTGAAAGGTGCGAGATCTTTTGAGACTGCATTCTCAGGATGCACTTTCCAAAAACTTTCAAGGAACATTCACCGCTGCTCTTAGCATAATAGAGTTCAGTTACCAGAAAGCGAGAAAAAAATTCATTCTGGTGCGAAATTAATGTAAAGATAAACTTCTTGAAGGTGCAAAATGTCCATCCCTTCTTCCCTATTTTCCAAGCCAAAATTCTCACTGCACTCAAAAAGTAAGTTTATCGGAGTGTTCAGGAAAACCTCATTTACTCTTCCAGAATGACGCGACCAAATGGCTGTACGACTGCGTCGCTGCTTGCAGTGCCACGGGGACAGGCTTGTACAGAACACCAGTGCTGATGAATCTATCTGTCCGGTGGCTAACGTTGCACGAGACTTGCGAATCTTCCTCCCCACTGCGCTCGCCCGAGGACACGACCCAGTCTCCCGGCGAGTTCACGGCTAAATCTGTCTGTCTTTTTACATCGGTGTCTCCGAGAAACAGCACTGGCAGCTGCCACGCTGCAGATTCGTAGAAAATCAAAGCGCAGCAACGCATAACCAGCGACAGTGTGCTGTAAATCACAAGCATTTCTGTTACAGGTTATGCTAGATTGCTGACTTTAAGTCTATAGCACAGGATGTCCTTTGGATATCAACATGTTACAGTAATTCCAATTATGCGAAACCTCCTGATCTCTATAAAGTATTCTGTATATTGATTCCGTGAATGCTACTTTTCACATTTTCCTTTTCTTTTCAGGCGTTCCAACCTGCATCTGTCCAACAGGAGTCACGTATTGTGCCCCGCACCTCTCTTACTCAATTTTATGGATCCTTTTAATGAATTATTACATTAATTGTATTTTGTTACAAGTGATAATGTGGGCATGTACTCCATTTTGTACTCCGTAAGGGCCGTCTCGAGCAGAGAAGCACAAAAAAATGTCTTCTATTAAATGATGACGACGTAGGACTTCGTTTACAATTCCTAAAGCCTACACATTTCTGTTAAAGAAAGTTAACATTTCCAGCATTGTAACCGACATTCCTTATGTTGCCCAGCCACGTGATAAATGATGCTGCTAAGTTAGACTATCTACACAAGTACTGGTTCTAAAGACTGAAACTTTAGGAAAGTTCAGGTAGTTTCAGTCGCCAAGATAATGTGACGGCATTTTCTTATAAAATAATAGTTTTTGTTTTACATATGATTGGTCTGCTGCATAGCACACGTCATACTATGATATTTTGAAAATCAAAGGTCCAGACTAGCTGCAGTGAGTTTAATTTTCCTTACGACAGCTGTTTCGGCTTTATTGCCATTCTCAGATAACGTCTAATTTGATTTGACTTCCACATTCCATCTATAGTAAACTGTCACTGTCTAATGCATAGTGCATACGTGATATATAGTAATTATAAACACATGGAAAACGTATTTGAGAGTTCGTTTACTGTTTGTCATGTATTCACTACCAATTAGATAGTGAAGTTTACTATTGATGGTATTTGAACCTAAAATGAAATTAGATGTTACTCGAGAAAGGCAGTAAAGCCGAAATAGCTTTCGTAAGAAATATTAAGCTCATTGAAGCTAGTCTGCACCTTTGGTTTTCAAAATTATAATTTTCGAACGGTGTAAATACCAAATTTAAATTCAATTTGTACGAGCGACATGCTGGTAATAATTTGGTTGAAGCACACCTCTTTTGAGCCTGTTGCCTTACTCTGTAAGTATCCGCTTCGGAACGTCAAGGACTCTGACCGCAGTTTTCCCTCCACAGGGTCAGACGATCTGCCGCGTCGTCGCGGCACGCAGAAATACCTTGAAGTTTGCGTCACGTCTCCCCGTGATCCCAGCCGCGTTCTGAAAGAAGACACGTGCGGTTGCAACGAATAAATTAACTGCGCTCAGGCAGAATAGATACCTCCTGTGACATGGCGTGTCACAGTATCTCGCTCTGAGTAATTTCGGGTTAAATCGTGACACTAATTACCTAAAGCAAGGTGTTTAAAACGTTTCCGGTAGCCTTAATTTATAAATTCTGGGCATCCGTATTTTCCTTCCAAAGGGTACTATTCCTCAAGCGCATCGTTTTAAAAAATTATAAATTGATGCAACTTATGCTCGTTATAAACGGATTTAATTCAATCAAGCAACACTTTTTCACTCGCACATTTACTTTTAATAACTTTACGGGCTTGCCGAAGCAGGCGTATTGCGACTAAATATATTTTAAGTTTGTAGCGCTCAATACATATGCGTAACTAATCTCAACAAACTTTCAGAAATGCATTAAATTCAGAAGCACCAGCGAAAAGTTCTCCCCATTCTATTTATATCGTTTTTCATTTTAGACTCAAATTGAAGAGTTCTTACTATGAAACGCTTTTGAAAAATAAAGATGTATTCCACGACGATATTAAAGATATTTGAAAAAAAAAAATACTGATAAAATGAAATCACGTAGACAGACGGAAATCTTGCAGATAACCATAATAAATGAAACACAATTAAGAAACAGAAAAGCGAAATTTATTCTTAGGACGAAATGGTTCAAATGATTCAAGTGGCTCTGAGCACTATGCGACTTAACTTCTGAGGTCATCAGTCGCCTAGAACTTAAAACTAATTAAACCTAACTAACCTAAGGACATCACACACATCCATGCCCGAGGCAGGATTCGAAGCTGCGACAGTAGCGGTCGCTCGGCTCCAGACTGTAGCGCCTAGAACCGCACGGCTACTCCGGCCGGCTCTTAGGACGAAAACCGAGTATTTGTTTGCATATTAAAATAAAATAAATAATTACATCTAACAATAACGTGTTTTAATTTTCGTAAGTACGCATCTTCCATATTTCTGTGGAGATTTGCAGCAAATCATCAGCAAACAATCAGAAGTATTGAAATTGGTACTAATGAGGCGCCACCGTGATTCAGGCACTAAATTCGGATTCTGAGAGAGAAGACCCTGTCAGACCGTCCACTTTAAGGTTGTCTGTAGTTTCTCCATATCGCTTAAGGTGAGTGATGGGAGGGTACATTTCAAAACGTCACCGTTTATTACCTGGCCCTTTCTTCTCCATTCCGAGGTTATGTTCAGCCCCTAATCACTCCGCCGTCGGCAGCAAGCTAAACACAATATTTTTTTTTAAGTGGGTTTCAACAGCAATATCAGCTTCTACGCTAGGTTCTAACGGCAAAAACATAGTTTGGACTGTATCTGAACTAGATTTTACATGGAGCGCCTTAGCTTCGCGCTCGTGCGAGCGCGCGCGCGCCCACACACACACACACACACACACACACACACACACACACACACAAATGCAACAGCATGTGCGTGCATGTAAATATATGTTAAGAGAAAGTAGTAATGTTCTACATAGGGCAATCACTACCATATATGCTCCTCGCAGCAGTGTTCTGAAAGGTGTGTTGCCTATACTGTAGGAGGCTCAGAACTCGTGTGATCGGGCCTCATTTTAGACTCACGAACTTACGTGCTTTATACTTCATCTAAAACTCGTCTGCTGGCACACATGCAAACATTTCACAAAGTTCAGTGGCTGCAAATGGTTATACGCTCGCCTGTCAGAGCCGTGGTGAACTAGAGGTGAGCAAGGAGTCTCGGCGGAAAAACAAAAAAATAAAAAAAAAAACAGGATCTTGGTTTCGATTTTGGCAAGCATAGGAATGTACTATACATTATACGTAAAACTTGAAATGTAATGGAATACAACTTATTTCCTCAAGGACTTAGAAATCAGTGCTAGTATGTTGATTATGGAAATGAAAGGAATGATGAGGCTGAAACGTGCCTGTTCCACGTAAGCTACTCTTACCGAATAATATCCAATAACAGACGGAGTCCTATCATCTGCGTTACATGTTCTCGCACCTTAATGAACTGCAAGGAGGTTTGTATTTTAATTGAAAACATTTTACACAACCTAGTTATAAAGAAATGTACGGCATTATCTCTCCCGTTTCCAACCAAATAATGCTGAGGAAAATTTCGTCCTCGAAGGCAGGTAAAACTATGTGGTCTACCACAATACTGGTACAAGTACTATACACTGAGGTGACAAAGGTCATGGAATACCGATATGCACGTATACAAGTGGTGGTAATATCGCGTACACAAGTTTTAAAATGGCAGTGCGTTCGCGGAGCTGTCATTTTTACACAGCTGATTCTTGTGAAAAGGTCTCTGATGTGATTATGGCCGCACGAAGAAATTAAGAGATTTTGAACGCGCAATCGTAGCTGAAGCAATTCGGTCATCGTTAGGGCTTTCAATATTCCGAGGTCCACAGTGTTAAGAGTGTGCCGTGAATACAAAATTTCAGTCATTATCTCTGACCTCTCACATCGGACAACGCAGTGGCCAACGACCTTCACTTAACGACCGAGAGCTGCGGCGTTTGCGAAGAGTTGTCAGTGCTAACATACAAGAAACATTGCGTGAAATAATCGCAGAAATGTGGGACGTACAACGAACGTATCTGTTAGGAAGGTGCGGCGAAATTTTGCGTTAATGGGCCACGGGAGCTGAGTATTGACGCACGTGCCTTTGCTAACAGCGCGACACTGTCTGCGGCGCCTCTCCTGGGATAGTGACCGTATCGGTTGGACCCTACCCGTGACCTGATCAGATGAGTCCCGATTTAAGTTGGTAAGAGCTGATGATAGGGTTCGAGTGTGGCGCAGACCCCAACAAGTCATAGACCCAACTTGTCAACAAGGCACCGTGCAAGCTGGTGGTGACTTCATAATGGTGTGGGCTGTGTTTACATGGAATGTACTGAGTCGGGCATTCATATGAAACTCGGTCACTAGTGTGAAGTAACGGTAACAATTTTATTAACTCAAAACTGTATTTATACACAGAACACATACTCAAAAATATTCACCAAAACTGTTGGCACGTTTATCCCATTGGGACACTAGCCGGTCGATTCCATCCTTGAAGAAGCTAGTAGGCTGATGTCGGATACAGGCCTGGATCCAGTCACACACCTCGTCGTCCGTTGTGAATCGTTGTCCGCCAATAGCTTGTTTTAGACGTCTAAACATATGGAAGTCACACGGTGAAAGGCTGTCCAAGACTAAAGCATCCACTTCCGTAACCATTACCGGTGTGATGACACGATGAGCCTATCCAGGACGAGCATCGTCTTCCAATGACTCGCGACCCTCGAGGAACCGTTTGCGCCATTCCACAGCACTTGAAAGATTCAGACTGTACTCACCGTACACAGCCTTCATCCGTCGATAGATTTCACGGCATCCAGCTCCCTCCGCCGCCATAAATCGAATCACTCCTCGTTGTTCCTGCTTACCCGCCTGCATGTTCAGTAGTGGACGATAACTTGTGTGACCACCTTCTCTGCGGCGTAAAACCGCACTGGCACTATGCAACATCAAACAGTGCGCACGCGTCAGTCTCTCTACCAATAGATGGCGTCACCACACCGCAGTTACGTGGTGCCACCTTACGTGTAAGGCAAAGGTAGACATACTGACCAGGTTTCATTTGAATGAACCTCATATATGCGGCTTATATGTTATTTCTTCCGTCTGTTCCTCACAAGCTGCCAATCCGCTTCCTGAGAGCTTTGAGGGCGTCTGCCTGGAAAAAAATCCATTGGAATACCTGTATTAGAATCTGAATGCGCCTGAGACATCATAACCTCTACAAGGCGGATGCAACTATCTTTATTAATGAGACCATTAGAGCAATATTCATCACTATGCGAAAAAGTAAGTGTGTATGTAAATATTCCATACAGGACACTAGATGAATTACTGTTTTGCGCTTGTGAACAAGACATAGGCAGTGCGCCTCACTAAATACCAGATTTGGTACCGTTGCCAGCCGGCCGGGGTAGCCGAGCGGTTCTAGGCGCTACAGTCTGGAACCGCGTGACCGCTACGGTCGCAGGTTCGAATCCTGCCTCGGGCATGAATGTGTGTGATGTCCTTAGGTTAGTTAGGTTTATGTAGTTCTAAGTTCTAGGGGACTGATGACCTCAGAAGTTAAGTCCCATAGTGCTCAGAGCCATTTGAACTGTTGCCAGACTGCTAAATTGCGCTCACAGACTGATTTCGTTTATTCTCCTTCGTATTTCTCGTATAGACAAAAGAGTATGGTCCACCATATTAACATTGCGCTGTACAATCATATCCCATGGTAGGGAATCGAAGATTTCCAGTGCGTATCTGGTGTACACAAACCTTTTGCGTAATTAATAATTTGAGGAAGTGATACAATTTTCTTTAAGATATTTTTGTATACGGAGAGCCTCAGAGCCGCACAAAGTACAGCTATGCGCCTGTCGAAGGAATTATCTTGCTATATGAGTGAACCTATTTAGAAAATCATGTAACATCTGAGTCGGAATTCCAGGACGGATAATTGGAACTACATTTCTCGGGTATGCCAGCTCTTTGTCTTAATCATTGACCAGCGTTGTTCGGTGCACAGTACAGATTGTTTATAAATAAGTTATACAAAAGTTATCTTTATTTCGGAAAAAAGGTAAATAACTTACAGAAATGTTTGACGGACCACTGAATGCAGTATATCTTCGAGTTTTATTCCCACCTAAGATTGCTAGTTCTTGACGCTTCCGCTAGTTGGCATGCACGAATGAGTTACTCCAACAGACATCATTGGGTCGTATGTTGGCGCAGAGCGTGCTCGTTGTTGTTTATGGCTTCATGAGTCCAAACCCGCTCCTACGGTTCAGAGATAATTCAGGACTAAACATCGCAAGCTAAACCTCAAATACAAACTGGTATTAATTGTTAAAATCGTTCCATCGAAACTGGTTGTGTGTCAAATAGGACTTCTGTAGGGTTTGTTAGCTGTCTCGGTCGCAGTATTTGAACAAGTCAGCCAGTTTTACATTCGCAGTCTGGGTAAATCAACGATACATGCCATCTTAGAATTGAATATGCCTAGTGTTACAGTGTGAAAGATATTACGGAAGTGCCTGTCATTCAAACCCTACAAATTGGAACTGCTGCATGTTTTAAGAGAAAATGGCAAATGAAAACGAGCTAAGTTTTGTGTAGAAGTGTGTAACAGAATACTGAGTGAAAATGATTTTCTTGATAAAATTGTGTTCAGTGACGAAGCCATCTACCATACCTGCAGTAATATGAATCGTAATAATGATTGGATATGGGGTGAGCGGAAACCACGTCATGTACTCGAACGTTTACGGCACTCGCCTAAGGTAAATGCTTTTTTTTTGCACTGTAAGCTGTAACAAGGTTTACGCGATACCACATTATCATCGTGAAGTTGTCGCTTATCTCGGTAGGAATGCGCTGACTTGGACTGGACGTGGAGGAGCAATATCTTCGCCAGCAAGATCACCCGATTCAACCCCCACAGACATCTGCGTATACGGTTACATTCAAGACAGAGTTGTTCTTCCTCCGCTTCCGGTAAACGTCGACGAGTTGCGTCAACAGATAACACGAGAAGCTGCCACCATATATGTAGACTTGCTTCATGGGATTTGACAGAAAACTGACTACAGGTGGGACATTTGTCATATTACAATAGGTAGCCATACTGAACATTTGTAAATAAAACTTGAAGATGTACTGTATTCTGTGCTGTGCTGAGTACACTGTTCGGTAGAGCACTTGACAGATCCTGAATCTGTCCTTACATTAATTAATCCATGCATATTTTTAACAATGGGTAGAGGATTACTTTGAAGCACCTGCCACCCTTTGTGCGACTAACACGACCTTTATTCGATCACTGTGTCATAGCCCACAGTATAGCCTCGTAATTTTACCATGATTAATGACGCACAATAAAGAATGTAATACACTCCTGGAAATTGAAATAAGAACACCGTGAATTCATTGTCCCAGGAAGGGGAAACTTTATTGACACATTCCTGGGGTCAGATACATCACATGATCACACTGACAGAACCACAGGCATATAGACACAGGCAACAGAGCATGCACAATGTCGGCACTAGTACAGTGTATATCCACCTTTCGCAGCAATGCAGGCTGCTATTCTCCCATGGAGACGATCGTAGAGATGCTGGATGTAGTCCTGTGGAACGGCTTGCCATGCCATTTCCACCTGGCGCCTCAGTTGGACCAGCGTTCGTGCTGGACGTGCAGACCGCGTGAGACGACGCTTCATCCAGTCCCAAACATGCTCAATGGGGGACAGATCCGGAGATCTTGCTGGCCAGGGTAGTAGACTTACACCTTCTAGAGCACGTTGGGTGGCACGGGATACATGCGGACGTGCATTGTCCTGTTGGAACAGCAAGTTCCCTTGCCGGTCTAGGAATGGTAGAACGATGGGTTCGAAGACGGTTTGGATGTACCGTGCACTATTCAGTGTCCCCTCGACGATCACCAGTGGTGTACGGCCAGTGTAGGAGATCGCTCCCCACACCATGATGCTGGGTGTTGGCCCTGTGTGCCTCGGTCGTATGCAGTCCTGATTGTGGCGCTCACCTGCACGGCGCCAAACACGCATACGACCATCACTGGCACCAAGACAGAAGCGACTCTCATCGCTGAAGACGACACGTCTCCATTCGTCCCTCCATTCACGCCTGTCGCGACACCACTGGAGGCGGGCTGCACGATGTTGGGGCGTGAGCGGAAGACGGCCTAACGGTGTGCGGGACCGTAGCCCAGATTCATGGAGACGGTTGCGAATGGTCCTCGCCGATACCCCAGGAGCAACAGTGTCCCTAATTTTCTGGGAAGTGGCGGTGCGGTCCCCTACGGCACTGCGTAGGATCCTACGGTCTTGGCGTGCATCCGTGCGTCGCTGCGGTCCGGTCCCAGGTCGACGGGCACGTGCACCTTCCGCCGACCACTGGCGACAACATCGATGTACTGTGGAGACCTCACGCCCCACGTGTTGAGCAATTCGGCGGTACGTCCACCCGGCCTCCCGCATGCCCACTATACGCCCTCGCTCAAAGTCCGTCAACTGCACATACGGTTCACGTCCACGCTGTCGCGGCATGCTACCAGTGTTAAAGACTGCGATGGAGCTCCATATGCCACGGCAAACTGGCTGACACTGACAGCGGCGGTGCACAAATGCTGCGCAGCTAGCGCCATTCGACGGCCAACACCGCGGTTCCTGGTGTGTCCGCTGTGCCGTGCGTGTGATCATTGCTTGTACAGCCCTCTCGCAGTGTCCGGAGCAAGTATGGTTGGTCTGACACACCGGTGTCAATGTGTTCTTTTTTCCATTTCCAGGAGTGTATAATGGTTCGTGGGTAATGTAAGGTAGCACAAAGAAAGTACAGAGGAATGAGTAAGGTACACCTCCTATTTCCCAAAGTGCAGTAGTGCTGCCTAATGTCGAATTCTTAATTTCTAATTTTCTTTGCGGCACGTTAATTAAGTATTAGAATTTAGAGTCATTACGATATCCTTTCCAGCCTTTTCAGCTGTGCCTTTCTTGATAAACTTCCATCTGAAACCAGGTCGAACACGCACGCTATTATAATGGAGCTCGACCCGGAGGTACTCGGATCGAATAGTGGTGGTTGAAGAAAATGTTCATCTTTCGTAACTGTCGGACAGGAAGTGACGAGTCGTTGCTGGTCACCACTGTACGCAAGTGCCCGTGATTAAATCCCAGCCCCCTTGACGCTGTCATGTGGAAGCTAGTCAGTCTGAGACTGTCGATGGTGATCCAGCTGTCGACTGAGAACGCTAAGCTCGCCCTCCTCTTGGTTCTCTCTCTCATTTTCTCTAACCGTAATCATGCACAACAACAGGAACGCAATACCTTAATGCATCAGTATTGGCTATAGCCATCTAGAAGACGTTAGTACACGATTGACATATAACACTGACGAAACAAGACGGATCCTAGGACAGTGTTTCGGTGAGTCGAACGTACATTCGTTAAAATGGGTCACAGCGCTCGGTCCCGAATTGATGGCGAGGCAGACGGTGTTTCTTACGCGTTTGCTGCGTCAGTTTATTTTGGTAAAGAGTAGTAGACACTGAGCAGATGTTCCAGAACCAATTTTCACTCCGCACGGGAGTGTGCACTGAGCTGAAACTTCCTGTCACATTAAAACTGTGTGCCAGGAGGTAAGATATGAGATACCGGCGACAGTAGCACGGTGAGGGCAGTTCGTGAGTCGTACTTGGGTAGCTCATTCGGCAGAGCGCCTGCCCGTGAAAGGCTGTGTGTGGACGCTGCTTGCACTCAGTACAATGAACAGAAGGAAGAATTGCCCTGCAAAGGATTCGAACACGAATCTCGAAAGATAGATCGGAGACATAACAGAAGAATAGGAAATTTTGGGTTAATTAGACTGAATGGATATTTTTAGTTACAGAGGTAACCCTAAAGTAAGATTTCATTGGAAATCTCGAAAATTCTATATTATTTTATTTTGATCATATTTTTTATGGAATATCATGGAAACACTCTTCTGTTTTGTCGTGTAAAGTTCTCTGCAGTGTGACAAAAATTTTGTATATTTTTAATACCTGGTACGCAAGTTACCTTTATGACCTACACGATATGAACAGAGTGCGGCATATTCTGAGATGTGCTTGCTTTAGTTTGCGTTGTTCCGTCTTACTGCTCTACAGGGAATTACGTTCATTGTTTAGTGGCAATCCGCGCAGGAATGGTGTAAGTGAGTACGGAAAAAGGCTTTTGAGTCCCTTTTCATAGTTCATATCGGCAGCATGGGCTAGAGTTGTGTCGTAATTGTTGAGTATGGATGCAAACTGCATAGCAGCAATACCATATACGCAACTTTACGTTTCGTTGCATCAGGCTCGCTGTGTTGCCTTTCACAGTCCATTTAGCTGATAAATTAACTCTAGAGTCATCAATTGGAGAGGCACTGAAAGGGGACAAATTGGTCATCGCGAATCAGCGCAGCGTGGGCAGGCAGCAGCATGATTCTGTCACCGTCGCTGACAGATGGCCTCTGGGTAATGCTGAACAGGGGAGAGCTTTCGGGGAACGGTCCGCTGCGCTTAACTAGTGTGGGATGGTATCTCTTAAACAGGTCGCGACCTACCACAGCTGATTGTGGGAACGTAGCGGATTGCCGACGCGCGGTTTCCACCGTTGTCGCATGAGCGGTTGAGTGACGCAAAACCGTTAAAAGTGCTGCGGAAGGTGTTGCGGTGTTGCCTTAGTAACGTTTGCGTAACTTCTCTACAGTCGTCAACAGTGCAGATAACACAGAGATGGGGCGCAGCGGCAAATCTGTATTGGCGAGAACACGGCTTCAAAATAGCTCTGAGCACTATGGGACTTAACATCTGAGGTCATCAGTCCCCTAGAACTTAGAACTACGTAAACCTAACCAACCTAAGGACATCACACACATCCATGCCCGAGGCAGGATTCGAACCTGCGACCGTAGCGGTGGCGCGGTTCCAGACTGAAGCGCCTAGAACCGCTCGGCTACAGAGGCCGGAAACACGGCTTCCAAAGATGTCCACATCTGAGGTGTGATCTGGGTCAGCCAATTCCATTATAAGACACAATCGTGAGAAATGCACGTGCGTAGAACATAGTACATTTTTCAGTGTGGTAAAAGAACGCCGGACCAAAAAAAATGTGAATCTCCGCCCACAGCCATCAGCGAACTCCACGGCTAATACCACGAAACACCACCACTAGCATTGATATGGTCTCAGTTCAGCAAGAACGGAAGTCCAAAAAATTCTTCGGGTATACTACATCTAGCTGAGACCACTCGATGATTACTAAAGTCGTAGACCAAGCAAATTTCTCTGATGTTGACCACCACCTTTCACCCCCTACACTAAATAGTTTCGGACGTTTTCTATGAGATTAAGATCGGCTGATTAAGCGGGCCTGTCACGGTACGACAGCGTGCTTGAGTCTGTCAAATCAGTGATGCAAATATATAGCTCTGTGAATACGGCTGATGACATCTTGAAAGACGAGAGTGTCCATGCTTAGTCACAATTAACACGTAGAAGAAAGGGCAATACCTGGACACTGAAAATATTAACACAGACATCTTGTCTCGTGTTGACGGTAAATGGAATGAGTGCGGCCAAGTCGTGGTACGCAAAATACCCCCAAAACATTCGAGCACCACCTCACCTCTGAAGTACACTCTTAATCCACTCCGGGTTGAATGCGTCATTGGGCAATTGGTGCATTCAACATCTTGCATCGTGTGAAAAGAGGCTGAATAGCGACTCGTCGGACTGTACTACTTCAGTCAGCTACTGTTCTGCGTTGTTTGGCCATTGAAGACGTGCAGCTTTAGGCACTGCCGCGAGTAATGGCCTACTGCAAGGCACCGGGCTCCAGACGTCCACTGCTTGAAGTTCCCTTTGCGTAGCTCTCTCGGTAATTGTTGACGTAGCCCTGCGCTGACTGACACTTTTATTTTTGAAACCGACTGTCACTGACTACGCGTGTCACTCTTCTCCAGTCCCCGTCAGTTAGGATCTTTTGACGACCGCTGTTTCTATGCCATTTGTAAGGCCACGAGTGGTACACCATTCCTTCTAGACACGCTGGACAGTCCGAGTTGATACACGAATAAATCGAGCAACGTCATTCCCGGTGTGGTGACGGGCAGGTCCAGACACAATAAATCCTTTCTACCATTGTGATGTCGACGCATCGTACTGCGCTGATTCCATGCAACCGACGGGTTATACACACCACTTTCGCCACTGGTACAAGATCATATTGTAACCTTGGGTCAGCTCGTCTACTGATACGTGTGTATCGGTTTTTAACAGAGACGCGAAAAGAACAAAAACATGTGAAGTCTTACTGGAAATAAGCCAGCTGCAGCAGTAACTAGTAGAATAACAGGCGTCCACGCTCTAGTAGTACCAGGGACCTCCTGCTGCAAGCGTCCGCTTGGTGCTGATCAACGCCACTGTAACCTGTTAAATCCTACCTGTTTCACCTGCTCTTCATGACTACTCTATAATTCACAATTAAGCGCCTGGCAGAGGGTTCATCGAACAACTTTCACTCTATATCTCTACCGTTCCACTGTAGAACCGCGCGCGGGAAAAACGACTACTTCAGTCTTTCCGTGGGAGCTCTGACTTCACTTATTTTACTACAATGATCATTTGTCCCTATGTAGCTGAGAGTCAACAAAATATTTTTGAGAATGAAATATTCACTCTGCAGCAGAGTGTGCGCTGATATGAAACTTTCCTCTCAGATTAAAGCTGTTTGCTGGACCAGGACTCGAACTCGGGACATTTGCCTTTCGCTGGCAAGTACTGCACAGACTGCGCTACCCAAGAACGACTTACGACCCCTCCTCACAGCGGAAGTAAAGCTGTGTGGACAGGTTGTGAGTCGTCCTTGGGTAGCTCAGTCGGCTCCAGCACACAGTTTTAGCCGGCACGGTAGCTCAGCATGTTCAGTCAGAGGGTTAGCTGCTCTCTGTAATAAAAAAAAAAAAACTGTGTGAATAGATCAACAATGAACTTCAATGCGTGTCATGGGACGTCCGCCCCGAGCAAATGCAACGAACAAAATGAGACAAAAAACAAGTCGGTAGAGCAGTTGCCTGCGAAAGGCAAAGGTCCCGAGTTCGAGTTTCGGTCCGGCACACAGTTTTAATCTGCCAGGACAGTTTCAAAATATGTTTGCAATAATTTTGACGCTGCGCTCCAACTGGTAGTACACATATAATTTTTGACTTGAATAAGAAGTCTGGGGGAAAAGGTTGTTTGGCCAGCAAGAAAATTCTGAAGAGAACAGACTATATTAGCGAGGCCTTGTGTCCTCCAATTAAGTTCACATACATTAATAACAATTTTCCAATCAAAGATCAATATGCACCAAAATTCACAGAAAGCACTATTTATGAGTAATCGCCTTCATAACGGAGTGTTGAAGAACTAGCGACCCAGAGGGATATTGAATAAAATATGCTTCTGCGACTCAGTATTTTATAATTGAAACGCAAGGATAGTTCTGATACTGCTTAGCACCAAAAACATCCTAAATTCTTCACTACTATCAAAATGTCACAAGCAATAGCAACCAGCAAGTCATCTGCGATTATTTACCATAACAGTGCATATACGCACAGTGAGAAAATAAGCGTAGCCCCGTTTACTAGTATCTACGTGTGAGATGACGTAACGACACGACATAAGATTTGTTTCCCTGATCTAATCACGTTTAGTTACTGTCAAAATCAAAAGTATAACTTCAGAGCATCAATTAAAGTTACCGTACTTCATCCGCGACTGTTCATAGTTATACTTCTTACCCATTAGAGTAAGCCAACGAAAACTAATACTTTCGTAGACGTTGAACTGCTATCATCTAAACGGCTGTCCTCAGTCAACATTCGAGGCACCCTGCTGTGAAGAAAGGCATGTTGCCCTTTAGTCGAGTATGACGTCAGATGGATCACTTTTACGAACATACATAATATAGTTGCTTTGATGCTCCACAATTTTATCTGACGCGTAGACTCACTAGGAACTATTCTTGTAATAATTTTACGACCTTTCTGTGTATCAAAACATAATTTTACTGAAGGATTACTTTCTCTCTCCCACCCTCAACGGCTGTGGACGAGTAAATCCAGCTGTCTTCCCATAAAAATTGAGTCGTCCGTTTTAGTTCGGCGAAATTATTGCTGCAGCAAGCTTCCAGAACCGTCGAGACGCCTCGGCTTCGTCCTTCCACGGGCCATCGCTACCGCCCACCTGGATGACTTGTGTCTTCAGAGGGTGCGTCTCGCCCACCAGTGGTAGAATACGGCTGCTGCGCCCTTTGCAAAATACTGATGCACTGCTCAATTAAAACTCGCATAATTCGTGATCTAAGCGTCATATTTAGATGCAGTCTTCATCAATCAATCGCATGGTCCAGTAAGCACTCGTCACTGTGCATGACTTTCTCCTGTTCACTGCCTCCACTCAGGGGTCACTACCTTGAAGGCATGCCGGACACAAACCGAAACACTTCGAACGCATTTCCACTGAGGCCAGTCATTCTGCACTATTCGAACTCACCCCATATGCTGATAATGCGCTCAATGACGTCGAAAATGAGTTTTAGCATTTGATTTCAATATTATTGGATATTATAGGCGTAACTTGGCCCTATGCGGTTCTGTTGGACCAGCTTCTACGGCCGCTGACTGCATTGGAAACATATCTTAATAGATCTCGTAAGAGTGAAACGGACCTCATGCCGTTAGTCAGCCAGAACAGGATTCGGACAGGTTTTTTTTTTTTTTTTTTTTTTTTCTACTGCGTCAAATGCTTTAAACACACAGCTGTTGAAAGCAATTTTTAGTGTATCATTTATGTATAAGTGGCTAACGACAACCGTCTCACATTCTGATGTGGATCATCGGACTTGAGTTCCACGTGGCTAGAGATACATTGGCTGCACCAACCAATATATGCTACTCACGTCACGCGCACGGGTTAATATGCAATGTGAACGCTTTTTGAATGTTGTGAGAACCGGACGAAGCATCACAAAGCAGCGCAACCGTTAAAACGTCAGCTTTCAAGTACGTCAGTGCTAATTTAATTTTACTAGAGATCATCTGTCGATCTGCTGGATGATGGCTTCAATCTGACCAAGGTGATGTCTCTCAGTGCATCCATTTGAGTTCGCGTTCGATTTCGACAGGAAGCCGAAAACAACAGAAAGGAAAAAGCAGTATTTCCATTTGACATGTCGGGTAAAATGGCCGTTCGCATTCTAGTGACGACGAATGCGTGATCATGTTTTCTTTATCCATTCGGCCCAGCGGCTCCAGCCTTGGAACGCAGAAGAGCAACAGAACGCCGAGAAATACGACACAAAATCATGCCAAAACAGTCGTTGACAGAGTGATAAGTCTTGAAACGTTTCCATTAAGATAAATTAAGTGCTGGAGTTAATCGTCTTGGCACCAGACAGTCTGCGGCTATGAATCCTGATTTATACATCGACAGCAATTACGTAAGCATCTCATGCCATTCGAACGTACTCAGCAGAGACCGTTAGACGGCAGAGCGGCCGTTCGGCGAGCGCCAGATAAAGCGAGCGGCCCGGACTGGCTTCAGTGTTGTGCGTGACGGCGAGGTTATCGTGCGCCCGCGTACCCAACAGATGGTCCTCGCGAATGTGCTCCTCTTGTGTACGGCGCGACGGCTCCTCCTGCGACAAAAGCCACTCTGCGACGGCGACTCCAGCACCGCTGGCGATGCTCCCTGAAGGTAAGCTGCGATCTCAACTGGCGACTGCGTTTTGAACGGTGGTAGGAAAAGTGCACATTGTTGTTTAATCAAACGCCTCGTTTACTTCCTGTATTAAATGAAACTGCGAATATTGCCTTGTCTCCGTCCTGAACAATAAGCAAATGTAAAATCAGAATTTTTCTTCCTTTTGTCACTCATTCCGCACATGAGTAATGACTCTGTAGTGGAAACGCTGAAGTAGTATTTTAAAGGAAAGGATTCAATTCCTCTTCCGATTATCCGATTATCTCAATTTAATTTCACTGCTTCCATGAAATAGGTAAGACTGCCGTTTCCAATAGCACAACAATCTCTTTCTTCCAGCACTCTTCTTTGACTGAACTGTATTCGTCTTTATTGTCGCATGTGTGTCTCTGTATCGCATCAGGTGACTGCTACATTGTTTGGTTCACGTTGTCTACTAATACGTGTGCGTCGGATTTTAACACAGAAGCGAAAAGGACAAAAACGTGCGGCGTCTTACCAGAACAAGTCAACTGCCGCAGTAACTGGTGGAATAACAGGTGGGTGTACTCTACTATCAGGGACATATCTGCTGCATACCTCCATATGGTGCTGGCTAACACCACTGTAACCTGTTATATCTTACCTGCTTTACGTTGTCTATATGACTACTCTATAATTCACAGTTAAGTGCCTGGAAGAAGGTTCATTCGAACCCAAGTGCAGTAGTGTTCCGTCTCTAAAGGACTAGATGTCGACAGAGTTCTAATCTCCCACCTATATTTCTTTCAGTACTTTACACCTAATGAACAAGACACTGTATATACCGGGTGTTACAAAAAGGTACGGCCAAACTTTCAGGAAACATTCCTCACACACAAGTAAAGAAAAGATGTTACGTGGACATGTGTCTGGAAACGCTTAATTTCCATGTTAGAGCTCATTTTAGTTCCCTCAGTATGTACTGTACTTCCTCGATTCACCGCCAGTTGGCCCAATTTGAAGGTAATGTTGACTTCGGTGCTTGTGTTGACATGCGACCCATTGCTCTACAGTACTAGCATCAAGCACGTCAGTACGTAGCATTAACAGGTTAGTGTTCATCACGAACGTGGATTTGCAGTTAGTGCAATGTTTACAACTGCGGAATTGGCAGATGCCCATTTGATGTATGGATTAGCACGGGGCAATAGCCGTGACGCGGTACGTTTGTATCGAGACAGATTTCCAGATCGAAGGTGTCCCATCAGGAAGACGTTCGAAGCAATTGTTCGGCGTCTTAGGGAGCACGGAACATTCCAGCCTATGACTCGCGACTGGGGAAGACCTACAACGACGAGGACACCTGCAATGGACGAGGCAATTCTTCGTGCAGTTGACGATAACCCTAATGTCAGCGTCAGAGAAGTTGCTGCTGTATAAGGTAACGTTGACCACGTCACTGTATGGAGAGTGCTACGGGAGAACCAGTTGTTTCCGTACCATGTACAGCGTGTGCAGGCGCTATCAGCAGCTGATGGGCCTCCACGGGTACACTTCTGCAAATGGTTCACCCAACAATGTGTCAGTCCTCATTTCAGTGCATATGTTCTCTTTACGGATGAGGCTTCATTCCAACGTGATCAAATTGTAAATTTTCACAATCAATATGTGTGGGCTGACGAGAATCCGCACGCAGTTGTGCAATCACGTCACCAACACAGATTTTCTGTGAACGTTTGGGCAGGCATTGTTGGTGATGTCTTGATAGGGCCCCATGTTCTTCCACCTACGCTCAATGGAGCACGTTATCATGATTTCATACGGGATACTCTATCTGTGCTGCTAGAACATGTGCCTTTACAAGTACGACACAACATGTGGTTCATGCACGATGGAGCTCCTGCACATTTCAGTCGAAGTGTTCGTACGCTTCTCAACAACAGATTCGGTGACCGATGGATTAGAGGCGGACGAATTCCACGGCCTCCACGCTCTCCTGAGACTTTCATTTTTGGGGGCATTTGAAAGCTCTTGTGTACGCAGCCCCGGTACCAAATGTAGAGACTCTTCGTGCTCGTATTGTGGACGGCTGTGATACAATACGCCATTCTCCAGGGCTGCATCAGCGCATCAGGGATTCCATGCAACGGAGGGTGGATGCATGTATCCTCGCTAACGCAGTACATTTTGAACATTTCCTGTAACAAAGTGTTTGAAGTCACGCTGGTACGTTCTGTTGCTGTGTGTTTCCATTCCATTGTTAATGTGATTTGAAGAGAAGTAATAAAATGAGCTCTAACATGGAAAATAAGCGTTTCCGGACATATGTCCACATAACATATTTTATTTCTTTGTGTGTGGGGAATGTTTCCTGAAAGTATGACCGTGCCTTTTTGTAACACCCTGTATATATCGCTCGTGACGTGACCGTCGAGATAGCCTGAATGGTCGGGAAGATCGTCAAATGGATCTGCACGTAGAGAGGATAACATTCTCAGCTCTTTCGCTTCGTTTAACTTTTTAATTCGACATAATTTAAATTACAGAGTATATGCGCAGTTCAGTACAAAACAAGGGCTGACTCAAATCAACGTCTTAGTATAAGAGAAATGTATTATCTATGGCTTCATATATGTAGATTGAAATATTACACGAGAGCACCAGGGTAAAATAAACCACTATCCACAAACACAGCTTTGATCATACGTATCAATTCCCTCAGTTTAGTCTCGAATTTTCAACTTACGAGCGATGTACTAGGCAAGCTGGAAATGGGGCGGAGGGAGTCTCAGTTAGGAACATTTGGGAGGGGATTCCAACTTACAGCATTTCCTTCTCAACCACGGGAAACCTCCCGTAAATCTTTGTCGTTGCGGGGGAACAGAAATTAGTCTCAGTTTAATTTTGGTATGATATGATCCCAAAAATCTTATAAGCCAAGTGTATGTGAAATAGTATTTGTTTATGTATGTTACCGTGAATGACCGAAATTGGAGAATGTCGACTTCCACCGGTGAATGTCAACAGATACCAAATACGTTGGTGAAAGATCGAATATTTCATTACATTGTTGTACATGCGGACGCTCTCCGGTGTGTGTCGACAATCACAGATATGCTCTGGTGGAGGTACAAAACAGAAGAGTCAAAAAACAAGCTACTGGCTCTCTCCCGCCAAATCCTTTGTTCTGCTCGGAGTCAATCAGCCTTGTCAGTCTTATGCAAGCTTTGATAACGCGAGCAACGTTTTCTTAATTTTTTTCCGATATCCTGATTTATACTAAATGGATACTGCAGTTAATCGTGATCTTTTTTATGAAAAGTTAAATGCATGGCCGCGAAAGAAAATCTTCTACTGCAAGCAACAAAGATGTTACGAACCTCACAAAAACAATTTCCTCCTGCTCAAATTCGTGATAATGTACGAATACAAGTCCCTGATGTCGACTGTGGTCGTATAGATAGCCGAAATATGTTAGCGGTTCTTGTTGGAATAGAAGACTCCGACTTCTATAAACTGGCAAATAAAAATGGTACCCTCAAGCAGCTTTACACACGTAATCAGTTCCTAATTTGTAAAGAAAAGTTACTTTCCATAGATGAGATTTCTTTTCAAGAAATGTCGCTGAAAGAAGCAATTTCAGCTAATTCGAGAAGAGGGGGACAAAGCTATACACGCTGACATTGCAAAAGGAAGTGTTCCACAAATACATGCAATTCTAAAAGCAAGGGACCCTTGTCCAATTTAAAGTGTCATCATAGTTTAAGTTGTTGCAATAAATAAGATTTGAAACACATAAGTAAGTAATTTTTTTGTAACTATTATTTTCTTTTCTCATGTAGAATGTACTGTGTATTTTAAGTTCTTGGTCATTCCTTTCAGAAAGAGAGGTGAAAAAGTTACGTCACACGTGTGACGTTTTATAGCGACTGAATTACGGAGAAGAAAATATAAATCTCCAACATGTTCAACATTCACCATTAGTGCATGGTGAATGTCAACATTTACCGGTGTAAGTCAAAAACAAGGGTATTTAGCAAATATTTCGGACATACACTAAGCGACTATGTGAATGTTAACATTCACCGGTGAAAGTCGTCATTGTCCAGATTTCGGTGTTTCACTATAACATATATACAAAACAAAGGCGATAAGGTTCTCGACATGTGCAGTGTAGATGGTTCGCTTTTAGTCGCAGTTAAGCAATCGACAGTGACTGAAAGTCGATTGTCGATATCGATACATACTGATTGTAGCTTACTACAGGCAAAGTGTTGCCACATGGGATGAGGTGCTTCAGTGGGAGGGGGTGTGTCATCCGCCTTCGTAAGTCAAGGAACTCCACGACGGGATTACGGAGTGGTTGGGGAACGGAGACCACCCCAACACCATGCCTCCTCCTCTTTGGTAGTAAGTTCTTAATTTTTGCTCTTTGTGCCTGTCCCCGTGCTCTACAAATGAAACAACCAGTATCTTTTAAATGTACGGGTAAACAAGCGAATTTCTGCCGATTATTTCACAGTAGAGTCCCAGAAAAATGAAGTGTGGTATCATTTAATCTGACCTTATATTAGTTCGTAACTTAATGTTCCGCTATCGGTGACATTTTTGAACTTGATGTGCCGGTCATGTTCGGTGTAGGAATCTGGCACCACGCAGATGATTTCCCCTACATAATTTTCGCAGTAATTACATTGTTCACTCAACGCATCATCGTTTTAATTTTCGGCCATGGTAGACACATGAGCCTAATACAATATTTGCCTATATAGCTCCCTCCCTTGCTTGATGTAACGTCGCAGAAAAGAAGGATTGCTGCGGCTCTTTTTTTTTCTGTTGACTGATTGTGATTCACTCTTCTTTCACTCTATGACGCAACTCTTATTTTTCGCATCGTTTATATTCTTTCTTATTAGCACAGCATTTAAATATTTCATTTCAGCTTTCAAGTTTTTGTAATCTGATATTGTCTGAGCTCTTTATATTAACGACCATAGGACTGAATTCTTTTGGGCAGAGTGGTGGACTCGCCGATCAGTTGGACGAAGATCTGTATGTGTCGGCTCCCTAAACACGGAATAGTACAGCTGGCCGTTCGATAGAAACTCTCACGTCACCAGTCATTTGAATCGATGCTTCTGAATGGGGAATGGTTGCAACACAGGTGCAAGTCACGGGTTGGTACCTGTGAACTAGTCAGACTGCATTACTTTTCTGTTGATGTGTTGTTCTAAACACTCCATATTAAGCAGCTCCACGCAAGTTGCATCCATCATAAACATTGTTCACAGACAGTAAAGATCCAAAATGATACATGATACATTTCAGCTTACAACATTAATATTTTCTTTCCCCATTTTTCTTAGTTTTTGTAAGTCCATCAACTCAAAAGATCGATGCAAGTCGTTGGTTCGTGCTGTAATCGAACTGCAACTAGAATTACGCAAAAAAGTGAATTAGTGAATTCTGAGGAGACGGTAGCATTAATCATTACAGCCTTTCTGAATTACATTTTCTAGGGTTTCAATAATGCGATTAGGCGTGAAATGGAAGCCATTGTAAAAATCCGATGGAACTTTGCACAGATGTATTGGTCAGTGTCATCGGTGTGCCTCTCGATCGCTTCAACGTCGCTCTTTTCAGTTCAGAGCGCTAAGTGATCACATAGAAATGCTTAAAACGACAGTGTCTTCCGCCAAGTATGTGGATCTTGTGACAGATTTCGCCTGAAGCTATGCAGTCCACATAACATAAATGTCATGCATTTCTTTCTTCAAGACAATTTTCAGCTGCATTCTGCAGGGGCAATGAAGACGCTCCTGCAGCGTTTTCGATGGTAAGTGTTTGATCACCCACAATGCAGCCCTTAATTGGCTCCCTCTGTTGTTCGTCTCTGCTCACATGAATCGCTGGCAACGAAGACAACATTTTGGCACAAACAACGAAAGGCAAACGAGCGTAGAGAATTGGTGAAAATTCAGGCGTCTGCTTTCTGTGACGAGGTACTGGAAAGTTTGTACAACGCCACGATAAATAGCTAAGTCACAGCGGCGGCTATTTAGAGAGGTTGCTGGAAGATGTGGCTAACTGTTGCACATAAAAATTGTTTGATTTTCACTATGGTTTTCATTTCGCGACCGGTCGGTCCTTACTTTCCGAACAGCCCTCGTAACTTGACAGAAATGTTGGAGTATGCATATACTCGAGTAGAAGTTTTGGATTTTTTAAGCTCTGAGCCAATGTTTGCATAGAACATGATTAACAGGGTCTGCCTTTTAACAAAACACTGTTATAAGTTTGCGTTTACCTAAATTTCACCACAGTTGTGGAATTCTCAGAGGACTTTAAATCGCGTTCTTTTTTAGATTACACTTCTGTCAACCTACTTCCGCCATCCTCGTTGGGTGTATATTTATGTTCCCTTTAGGGCACATTTCGGTTTTTTCGAACAGTCTACCTGTTTCAGCCATAAATCTATAATTACTGAAGCTTGCCGTTGAGGACATAATGAACTTATTCTATGCCTTGTGAAATGAGATTTTTCAGCTTCTTAATCAATCTTATTGTACTTTCTTTACCCTGGCGGCGTTTTCCTCGTGTTCGTATAGTTTTCCACTGAAGTAGACTGTAAACTGTGTTACCAGATGAGTAACAAAGTACTCCAGCCGTCGCGGGCAGAACGAAGTAGTGTAGTAAGATACTGGACTCTGAATAAGGAAGGGCAGGCTTCAAATCTTCTACCTGCCGACCTGATTTAAGCTTTCCGTCGTTTCCCTGTCTCTCTTTAAGCAAAAGCCGGAATAGTTCATCTAGAAGGACAGAGTTAACCTTATTCTCCACCTTCGTCCATCGAAGCTAGTGTTTCATCTCTATTCGTATCACTGTCGACGCGACATTAAACTTAAACGTCACTTTCCTCTCTACTTTCTTTCTCCAACTTCCCATTCTACGCCTCACTTAATAGGATAACTGGTCCCATTATGCGTGCTTCTTCATTTTCAATCATGCATGTAACGTAGCTGATTTAACTGTCAGTACAGCTGTCAAGTAACGTCGTTTTGAAATAAACTTTCATAATTCGACAACTTCACAAATAAGTGCTCCGGCAAAAGTTTAACACCTACTATAGCTCCAAAAATATCAAAGGAGCAACTTTACACAGTAGTGTGACAGCACCTGAGACGCCGATGTCATACGGATATCAAGACCACTGGATATAACCTGAAGATGGCAGTCACTCCGAAACAGGTCTGTAGTAATAAATAATATAATCGAATACAGTACCGTCTTTGTCTCATAGCCTAATACATAATGTTCTTTCTGGTTTACTATCACAAATATATTGCAATTGCGTTTCTTATAGGAAAAGCTCAGATAATTAATGCGAGCTCCCTTCTCTGGTCTATGAACGATGAAAGAAGTGCAAAATTTGCACGTTGTCATCCAGTGTAAGAATTCCAAGAAATCTTTTGGGTTACCATCATCCGGAGTAGTGTGTATTAAGTTTCGAGCTTTGTGTTAGTTCATTTGAATGAATGAGGAAACCATATAAAGGAGGAGTGAAATATGAAGCTTTGATGCGGAAATTATCACTAAATTTCAGATGCCTTGTTAACGTTGCGAATGTTTCTCAATGATGGTTAAATCGATATTTTCCCCGAGGAGCAGCAGTATTCGAGTCTTGAAGTGATATACGTCTATGTTTTAGATTTACGGTTTCTTTCATGCGATATCCCTGCGTGGTGAAGGACATATCAGCCTATATTCTACTTCACGTACGCTGTTAGTGTTTACACGCATTTTGGGAATGAAGCAGTGTTATCTAATTGAACAAATTCTGGAAGAGTAAAATACGGTAGATTGTTATAAAGTGTTAAACTGTGAGCATGAAACTTAGTAATAAAGTCAGCTCTCCTCTATGTATCCACCCTTCAACGTGACGTAGAGTTCACAACGATTGATGACGCAGCGAAGATCTTGGTTGCAGTAATCTGTATTCTGTATGTTCAGGAAAATCACCATGTCGTCATTCTGGAAATGTCTAACATGCAATAACTTCTTCATCCGAAGAAAGAGGGAGAAGTCACTGGGTAACAGATCTGGAGAATATGGGGAAGCAGGCGAGAGTGAGGCAAAATTCAATAGCTCAATGAGGAAATATGCCTGACTGTGTACCGAACAGAACGAGCTGAGGCATATGTCCATCCTTGTAACAGTCCGTTACAAGGACGTCGGCTGTCCAGTAAGAAAAGACAATTATAACACCTACAGCCGTCTCTTTTTACTTAATTTATTTACGCATCCGGTTTCGGTGTTTCATTACACCATCTTCAGGCCCCTTGCCCAACGTAAATTGGGAGGAACCCAATCTCGTGCGCAATCATAACAGGAGCCAATATTAAATTACTGGTGTCCGTAGATCTCGGGTCTACAGGACACTGTCCCTTCCCTCATCAGCCAACGACGGTAGGGAAAGCATTCCTGACAGTTGTTAGTTGATGAATGAAGGTATAGTCCTGTAGACCAGAGATCTACGGACACCGGTAACTTAATATTGGCTCCTGTTATGACTGCACACGAGATTGGGTTTCTCCCAATTTACGTTATCAAGGGGCCTGAAGATGCTGTAATGGAACAACGAAACTGGCTGCGTAAATAAATTAAATCTTGAGGAGACGACTTCAGGCGTTTTGATTTTCATTTCGAATTGAAGCATTGTTGTGGAGCATAAACGCCTCCTTGGACTGTTGCACTCTACATTTCGTCTTGATAACCTCCCATAAACATGTCAGTAGATTTCGGTAGTACGCTTGTGTGACGATTTGTCTCTCCGAGTATAGTCTGATGGAAGCAGACCATGGCAGTCCCAAAAATACTCAGCGACACCTTACCCGATCAAGGGTTGCGTCCTCGCTTTTATCAACGATCATGACGCCACGTGTTTCCACTGATTGCATTGCTCCTTTGTTTGGGGGCCATAGTAACACATCAGACGGCTGAAAATGTCATCTGGACTGTCCCTGCACAACTGCAAGATTTCCACCTCTGTCTCAGTTCGGTCGGCTTTCTGAATGGGTGTGAACAGTCGCGAAACCCAGTGGATGGCAATCTCTGTCATATTCAAAATGTGCTGCAAGATGTTGAAAACTGATGCCTGACTGATTTTCACTTCTCTCAGTATCACCCCGATTGTGGTTTGCCGGCCTTCGAGGGCCAGAGCCTCCCTTTCTCCTAGGTTTCCCGGCTTTTCACAGAGAGTTGGTCTGGCACTTCGTACTGTGTCATTCAGGCTCGATCCACCACAATAGAAGCCTGCGTGCCAAAACTAACTAATCATACGATGGTGCATTGTTGCTGTAAACGCGCAGCATATCAGCATGGATTGAAGTGCAAAAATCGAATTGCCGCTCAGTTCACTAGTGGGTTAGCCGTTTGTTTTTGGTTCCACTAGAGATGTGCGACGTTACTGTAGCGCGGGGATTTCATTTGCATCCCAGTACTTCAGACAAATACGTGCGAACAAACAAATAACTGATTGCAGGTAAGTAACTTTATTTGCGCGACTACCCCTCGCGTAGCCTAAGAGCTTTAAAATAAACGACTGTGCTCGATTAAAGTGACAGGAAATTAACTTTTATTCATATTCACTTAAGCTTTAGCTTCAGAATCACTATTGCGCCATCACTTTGTTGCCATTTACGCTTGCAAACCACCCCTCTGTTCGGTGATATCCCACAGCTGGTCCAGCTGTGCTATCGGTGTAGCGAAACCCCTGACCTGTGCTCAGTGACACCTACGCTGCTGGAGGAAACATAACACAGCTGATGGATGTCATCACTATCTTTGGACTGCAGAACGTTTTATGTCGTAATAAACTATCTGGTGTCAGCGCACGACCCCAATTAGCGAGCGAGGAGAAAGAAGAAAAATAATGAGACACAAATCACCAGTCGCTGGCTGCAACCGCCCTTGGGTGGCGTTACGTACGGTGGCTCAGTTCGAACATATTTCTTCACTCCGCACTACGAGGTGCATTCAAGTTCTAAGGCCTCCGATTTTTTTTCTAATTAACTACTCACCCGAAATCGATGAAACTGGCGTTACTTCTCGACGTAATCGCCCTGCAGACGTACACATTTTTCACAACGCTGACGCCATGATTCCATGGCAGCGGCGAAGGCTTCTTTAGGAGTCTGTTTTGACCACTGGAAAATCGCTGAGGCAATAGCAGCACGGCTGGTGAATGTGCGGCCACGGAGAGTGTCTTTCATTGTTGGAAAAAGCCAAAAGTCACTAGGAGCCAGGTCAGGTGAGCAGGGAGCATGAGGAATCACTTCAAATTTGTTATCACGAAGAAACTGTTGCGTAACGTTAGCTCGATGTGCGGGTGCGTTGTCTTGGTGAAACACCACACGCGCAGCCCTTCCTGGACGTTTTTGTTGCAGTGCAGTAAGGAATTTGTTCTTCAAAACATTTTCGTACGATGCACCTGTTACCGTAGTGCCCTTTGGAACGCAGTGGGTAAGGATTACGCCCTCGCTGTCCCAGAACATGGACACCATCATTTTTTCAGCAGTGGCGGTTACCCGAAATTTTTTTGGTGCCAGTGAATCTGTGTGCTTCCATTGAGCTGACTGGCGAATTGTTTCTGGATTGAAAAATGGCATCCACGTCTCATCCATTGTCACAACTGACGAAAAGAAAGTCCCATTCATGCTGTCGTTGCACGTCAACATTGCTTGGCAACATGCCACACGGGCAGCCATGTGGTCGTCCGTCAGCATTCGTGGCACCCGCCTGGATGACACTTTTCGCATTTTCAGGTCATCATGCAGGATTGTGTGCACAGAACCCACAGAAATGCCAACTCTGGAGGCGATCTGTTCAACAGTCATTCGGCGATCCCCCAAAACAAATCTCTCCACTTTCTCGATCATGTCATCAGACCGGCTTGTGCGAGCCCGAGGTTGTTTCGGTTTGTTGTCACACGATGTTCTGCCTTCATTAAACTGTCGCACCCACGAACGCACTTTCGACACATCCATAACTCCATCACCACATGTCTCCTTCAACTGTCGATGAATTTCAATTGGTTTCACACCACGAAAATTCAGAAAACGAATGATTGCACGCTGTTCAAGTAAGGAAAACGTCGCCATTTTAAGTATTTAAAACAGTTCTCATTCTCGCCGCTGGCGGTAAAATTCCATCTGCCGTACGGTGCTGCCATCTCTGGGACGTATTGACAATGAACGCGGCCTCATTTTAAAACAATGCGCATGTTTCTATCTCTTTCCAGTCCGGAGAAAAAAAATCGGAGGCCTTAGAACTTGAATGCACCTCGTACACAGTAAAAATAGTTCAAATGGCTCTGAGCACTATGGGACTCAACTGCTGAGGTCATTAGTCCCCTAGAACTTAGAACTAGTTAAACCTAACTAACCTAAGGACATCACACACATCCATGCCCGAGGCAGGATTCGAACCTGCGACCGTAGCGGTCTCGCGTTTCCAGACTGCAGCGCCAGAACCGCGCGGCCACTTCGGCTGGCTCGTACACAGTAAACTAGTACCACGTGGGAAGACAAGCAAGCAAACTGAGGCTATAACGAAACTACCACCATGATTCTTATAAATCCGACAGCAACTCCAACCGTACAGCGAATATGACCTTTTTAGCAACATGTTATCAAATCCTTTCTCCTTCCGTGAGCTTAGTTTCTAAAGCATATTAACGAGCATATTCGACCAGTTATAAATTCAGGGGGTATGCGGTGGATAGGTGGAATCCCCCTCAGAAATTAGAAATTCCCCCTCCCTGCTGAGAAATTCATATCTATTAGTATATAGCATTAAAAGTCAAAATAATAATGTGTGAATTTAAATTATCTTCTAGGCTGGTGTAATGTAATAACTAACAAGCTTGTATTGTTTTGACAAATTTCATCCGTGCCGGCAGCTGCTGTTTACGAAGCAATGGACAAGTCGTGATAACTCTGGATATACAGATACAGGCGAAAGGGATCTATCTAAAGACGAGCAACAACAATAACACGCTTCCATCGTTGTAATAAATTTCAGTTTCGATTAATAGCTCTTTTAACGGTTAGTCACTCAATAGCTTACTATGGAAGAATGATATGATTATGAGACAGGCGTGCAGTCTTCGTCAATTCGTCGTATTAAAAAAAATGTGTAAGTGGCGAAAAACAATGTCGAAACAACAAGATTTATTTGCTTTCTTTTCTGATAAAAGCGTAT
Source organism: Schistocerca cancellata (assembly GCF_023864275.1). Taxonomy (NCBI): domain Eukaryota; kingdom Metazoa; phylum Arthropoda; class Insecta; order Orthoptera; family Acrididae; genus Schistocerca; species Schistocerca cancellata. Next base: position 733,054,618 of record NC_064626.1, read on the forward strand.
TGCAGAAGACATAGTTTGGTGTGAGTCTATTGAATGAAATGCTAGTGCATGTGAGGTGGATTGCTTTCTGGGTCTTCAGTTACTCTTTCTCAGTCTTCGTCGTAAAATGTACTGTTTCTGGCCCATCATTAAAACGTCATCCTAAACAAAGCGTCGAACGCGAAATTAAGTACCAGCTTCAACTGGTTATACTTTGACCGTGACCGGGCAACAGGTCGGGAGGGCTTTTTTGAGAATTGCTTGAAATGCATTTAAAAAAGCTGCTGAAAGCATGGGAAAACTATGAAAACGTGCAGAATCCGCTACACTTGAGAACTGGAAATTACAGGCATTAGACACTCCAATTTATGCGCAGATAATTAAACAAAATTAAACTGAAAAAGTGTTAAATCACCAAGCAGAGTCTTCTTTAATTCGAAGTGTGTATATCCTCGTTAAGGAAGAAATTCCGCCGGTCGGAATGGCCGAGCGGTTCGAGGCGCTTCAGTCTGGAACCGCACGACTGCTACGGTCGCAGGTTCGAATCCTGCCTCGGGCATGGGTGTGTGTGATGTCCTTGGTTTAGTTAGGTTTAAGTAGTTCTAAGTTCTAGGGAACTGATGACCGCAGATGTTAAGTCCCATAGTGCTCAGAGCCATTTGAAGAAATCCCCCACACAACAAAATATGAATTTCTAATTCGTAAGGTAGTACTAAAAGGCGACATCAATCTTGAAAAGTGGGTTAAATTCCAGAGGTAAATGCCCACATATGGTAGCAAAGACACTGCTTGAGAATTATTAAGTTGCATTGCTGAGGTATTAGACAACCCTGATGAAACGATTCTCCATGATAAATACTTTTCCTTAATGACAGATGAATCTGCAGGATCTTCTAACCAAAGCGAATTGTCTTTGCTAGTTCGTCATGTGGCGCCAGCTTCGTCTTATGAAGAGAAGGGACGATTTTTATGTGTGGTTGAATTGAAGGGTACGACAGCTGAACCTGTACTTATAACAACTGATTATGAACTACGGATTCGAAAACTTTCTGATGGCAAATTAGCAAAGTGCTCTTTCGATGGTGCTGCTAATTTTTGTGGTTCTGTCACTGGGATCGGCGCTCGGCTATTATCAGTAAAAAAAAAAAAAAAAAACGGTTCAAATGGCTCTGAGCACTATGGGACTTTGCTGCTGAGGTCATCAGTCCCCTAGAACTTAGAACTACTTAAACCTAACTAACCTGAGGACATCACACACATCTATGCCCGAGGCAGGATTCGAACCTGGCGGTCATGCGGTTCCAAACTGTAGCGCCTAGAATCGCTCGGCCTCCCCGGCCAGCTATTATCAGCAAAAAGGCGGCTTCAATTGCCATACATCCACTGCAGAGCACGTGTTTTGTGAATTGCTGCCACCAACTATAAGAGCAAACATCCTATAATAAAACACACATTACATATTGTTAAGGACATTTATAAACTGGTTCATGCTTCTCCTAAACGAAAAAACTCAGTGAGTTGGTAAAACTCAGTGTGATTTAAAACAAACCTTTTTAAAAGTACCCAAAGCTGTTGATATCCGTTGGTTGAGTACCTATTGCACAGTGCATGATTATGATGGCATGTGAACATATACACAAGGCCGGTGCGGATTTAACAAGTTTGGAAGGAAGAATCTTGTTAGAAGTAATGAGTTCCAGCTTCATTGTAGGTTTTTGATTTCGCACGATACATTGAATGCCGTCTCAGACTTAGGTAAAGTTTTACAAAAAGACTGCGATGAAAATCGTGCGGAAAATAAAACACAAAACAAAATTATGAAACTACAAGTGGATGCAACACAAGTTAAAAGTGTGCTATTCACGGACGACTAGAAGTAAAATATCAAAAATTTAAGGAAATTTGTGAAAAATTTAATTAATGAACTTGAGCAACCGGTTAATGACAAGGCTATGAAAGTGATAGAACTACGTACATATTTTGGAAGTTTTAAAATATTTCAAGAATTTAATGACAATGATTCTAAGGAACTGTAAATGATGTCAGGACTTAAAAACGTTGACGCTGTTATTGCAGACTATTTCTGTTGATGCTCGTAATAAATCAAAAGATTCGTCTTCTGATGGCACTTCTTTTATGTTAAGTGCAAACATCGGCTTTGAAGCACTAAAGACATTCTCCGAATGTTATGTATGCTGTGGATTCCCATTTCCTCTGTTGACATAGAAAAGTCATTCAGCACAAAGAACAGGATGATGACAAAGTTAAGACATAGGATCAGAAGGTGACTAGCAACCTACAGAAACTTTCTTTGGTGATGTCATAAAAAAATGTTATAAAAAAGCCTCGACTGTAAATGTTAGTTATTGCAGGCAATCATATTATTTTATTGCTTCTCATAAAGTGTTTCTTTAAGATAAGTGACTAACTTAGGTTATGACTACTTATCACTTGCACATAATTTGATTAAACACCGGAGATGAAGTGAAACATTTAAATATTAATCCGTTTCCATTTTTTTAGTATTGCATCATTAGCATTTGAATTTTGTAATATTCCCTCTCAGCCAGGCTTAATATCCCCTCCCCCTCCCTCCCACCCTCCCTGGAAGAAAGCGGCTGTGTTCATCATGGCATTCGACACACGATTCTGCCAAACTTTAAATGGAATTTTTAAAGGTAAAAGAATAGTTCCTGCTTACAAGATCGTTCTGTGCTATAGTTCAGTATTCTCCGCCGCGCCTGATGGAGCGAGAACGTGACGTTGTTGAAGGCGGTCCCTCTGTCTGACGGGAAGTTAGTTTTCATATTTTCGCTAGTGCTTCAGAAGAGCATACAATATGGCGGCACCTGAATCTACCAAAAATCCTTTCGTATCGACCCCAACAAAAGACCGAGAGAGAGAGAGAGAGAGAGAGAGAGAGAATGGTGCACATCACTAAGTGTCGCTAACGTTGACTGGTAAACATCCGACACTAGGTTTTGCTTTAATTTCATTATTCATAGCTCTTTACCTTATGCATACTCAAAACCGTCTTTCAGGGAATATCAAAAAGCCCTTTCTCGAAGAAAATACACTTGTTATCTAAGTAATATTAGAAACAATATGTCTAGACGCTGATACAAAGGAAGAAAAGTCGTACAATGTAATGAAATTTATATAATACTATAATGGATTAATTAAAGCAATACACAAATACTTTCAAGCTGCACATGCCTGAAATTACGACGTATGAAAAGAGGATTCGCGTTGTTAGCAATACTTCTAAAGATAGTTTGTTGTTCGCCGATTTGTTGTGGCGCGAGAAATGTACTGAGAGAAAACCGACGAGCCGTCTTTTGTAAAACCAAATAGTCTTTTAGTCACCCATTCACGAATTACGAAGACATAATGTCGAAAATAATAAATGAATTACACTGCAGATGTATTCAAACGTAGGAGGTATGTAAGTGTGTCGTCACATTTAGGTTATTAGAGGCACAGTGGGCTGGACAAGAATGAGAAGATGACAGCGGTGTCTTTGTTGGCGAGATTGTCCCCTATTCGCCTGAACTGATCTGGGGTAACTACGAGAAAGATGAATCAGGAAGTTAGGACTGGGATTTGAGCCTTATTCATATCAAATACGACTCTAGGGCCTTATCAGTACTCCTTGATATACCACTTAAGAATATTTCGTAATAGAGGCAGAGTAATTGTCTCGTGTGAGACATTTCATCTGTTTGAGGAACTCACATTTCATTAGCTTTTTAAGCACTTTACCTGTATTTTTATAAATGTTTGGAGCGTAGAACGTTGCACCGTCTTTATCAAACGGAAATTTGTGTCGTGTAACTAATTATGCATTCTATTTTCAGGATGCCACCGAGTCTTCTAAGCATCTGGAAGAAGATATTGTGTAAGTACCTAATTATCTTCCTAAAACCTATGATAGTTCAGTATCAACTAGATACAGTAAAGGACAATCTTAATATTTACTGTGGTAAACTTCAAATGTAGGTTATTCGTCAGGAGGAAGTAACATTAATCCACGAAATATGAAACGACAAATAACTGGACATGATTTATAACGTTCGTACAGTAATAACTTTTATTTGTAACAAATGAGGGAGAAGGAAGAAGAGGAATAATTGAAAATCTTCAACATCTAGTCTACAATGACGTCAATTTAGTTGAGATCAAGTCATTTGGAGAAAGAGGCCAATATCGTTGACGTCAATGTGTTATGGACTTGTGTAACACATTTTATGCTGAAGCATGAAGATTTTCTCCGCTCGTGGACTGGGTGTTGTGTTGAAACTTCCTGGCAGATTAAAACTGTGTGCCCGACCGAGACTCGAACTCGGGACCTTTGCCTTTCGCGGGCAAGTGCTCTACCATCTGAGCTACCGAAGCACGACTCACGCCCGGTACTCACAGCTTTACTTCTGCCAGTTCCTCGTCTCCTACCTTCCAAACTTTACAGCTCTCCTGCGAACCTTGCAGAACTAGGAGTCCTGAAAGAAAGGATATTGAGGAGACATGGCTTAGCCACAGCCTGGGGGATGTTTCCAGAATGAGATTTTCACTCTGCAGCGGAGTGTGCGCTGATATGAAACTTCCTGGCAGATTAAAACTGTGTGCCCGACCGAGACTCGAACTCGGGACCTTTGCCTTTCGCGGGCAAGTGCTCTACCATCTGAGCTACCGAAGCACGACTCACGCCCGGTACTCACATCTTTACTTCTTACTTCACAGTTTTACTTCTTACTTCATATCAGCGCTCACTCCGCTGCAGAGTGAAAATCTCATTCTGGAAACATCCCCCGGGCTGTGGCTAAGCCATGTCTCCGCTATATCCTTTCTTTCAGGAGTGCTAGTTCTGCAAGGTTGGCAGGAGAGCTTCTGTAAAGTTTGGATGGGGCATCTGGCCAGCAATGCCATACGATTATTTCATTTCATTTCATTGTAACAGGAAATCTTCTATCACGTAAAAAAGGAAAGAAAAAATTATGGAAACAAGGTACCCGAACTTTTGGCATTAATTAAGGAGTAGGCCCATCTACCTTCTCTCCTTGCTCCACTGACAAGTTTTTGCCAGAAAATGGTTCCCTTCCAACTGTCACCAATCAGATTAGACCTAAATTTCAGAGAAATGGTCTGGAATCTTGCAAAGAATAAGGTCCTTGGTTGTAAAAAGACAAATATATCGCTCTGTAACCCGGAAGAAATGGCTGCTGATTTTGCTGCTAGTAATTAGGCCTGACCAGAATCAATTACGCTGCTTTTATAAACAACCAGCTCACAAGGCTTAATAGACTTCTCTTCAGACATTTCCACCAGAGAAAAATTTGAGGTGGCCTCCAGGAATCAAATACGAGAGCCACAAACGCTAACCACTATAACCACTAAACCGCGCAATTAGTATATTATGTTGCTGTAATATTAGTTTTCACCGTTGTGAGATAAAAGACTGAAAGTCAGTGAATCACATCAAAAACTTGTGTGATGACTACTGGAGGCAAGACACTCTCATTGACTAGGGACCTGAAACTGTAATAAAATCAGTCGCCATTGCTTCGATGGGTAGGAGTCGACAGTGTCATCCGTGACTGAAACGGTAGACGTGAAATCAACACAGGCAGCCGTGGAAAACAGTGACAACACAGGGGAGGCAATGTTACAGATACTGTCAGCGAAGCGTCACGAGCAGCAAAGGTGAGACATTACTGTATGTTCTGTTTCTGTTCTTGTTCTAGAATCTAGATGGTCACTTATTCAGTGGTAATTAAAGGCGTGCAGTGTGTGACAGGGCCCCACTAAAGGATACTGGAGTGTACGTTATTCCTACCTCTCCTCCCTGCTTCTCAGACATATACATGACTGCGTCGCCACTTCGCCTTGCCGAGTATAACAGCCATACACATAATACGGATACACATCAGACACTTCATAACAGGTTGAGGGAAGGTAGTGGCAAACCACTTCTACTTGGACATTGCCCTGGATGGCAATGAGGAATTCCTAAATCTGCCCCTCAAGCTCATTTCATGAATAACAGAGACCAAGGAAGCTGATGGCGCAGTTGAGTTTAGTGGAGCACAGTGAAGGCGGTCGGCTTCCGCCAAGTTGCGGCAACGCGACGCGTGTCCAAGTTGTGACATTCTTCAGGTCGTGAGCGCTGCTGGGTGAGCCCATTCATTTCTCAGCAACTTCAGCGCTGTCTCACGCATAGCTTGGTAATAATCCAAATCACAGATGTCCAGATTGTTCGCTCATGACGAAGTTATGTACAAAACATTATCCTTCCTGAGTTTATCACCCAGAAATTTTGAACGACTTACAATCGGATAAAATGTTGGCCGTGCATAGTGAATGGCTGCTTGTTTTGAAAACTGCATGAATGTACGGCACTGCATTAAAGAGAAGCATATATAATGGATAGGCAAAAAATGTAGCCGTTTTTGAGTTCACAAGTAGTGATATACTGCCAGATTCAGTCCCGTTGAATAAATATTCAAGCTTAATTTTACGAAATGAAGTGGGATGGAATGAATCCACAAGGTCAGTTGCAAGAAGGTTAATCGGGCAGCTTCAGTTTATTGGGAGAAATCTGAGAAATAATAATGTCTCGGAAAAGTAGATCGCATTCAAGACATTTGTGTGAGATAAACTTGCTTACTGTTCGAGTGTTTCGAATTCGCAGCATGTCATGTTAAAGAAATTCGAAGATAAACTGCTACATTTGTAACCCACTGGTTTATTCAGAACAAAAGTACTTGATGGCGTTTAGTGATCTAACACGGTAATGTTCAGAAGAAAAACAATGATGTTTATACGAAACACTTTGGCATAGTTTTCTGAATCTACTACCTGGAACAGGCCGTAAAATGATAGTACTACGTCCATTGTTTATCTTATATAGGGCCATAAGAACAAGATACGAGATGAAGTCGTCTACAAGTTGCTTTCCTTCGTGCGTTTCATTTGCGAGTGGAACGGAAATGGGGATTGCTAATAACAGTACTGAGTACTCATCGCTGTACAGTGCAGAATAGTTTGCAGCGTTCATATGAAGGTGCAGATGCAGACGCTCTAGCAATGACTGTATAAAAAATCAGAAAAGAAAAACACTGACGCAAACGTTAGAAGCAATAGTGACATTAAAGAATGATTTAAAGTATTAAAGCGTCAATTTTTATGTCATTTTTGATGGTTAAAAAGATAAACACTTGCAAAAGACCATTAGGAACAGACGTTTATATGGATGATAGAGATGGATCATCATTAGGAGTCCATCTTCTTTCTCCAGTTTGTGTGTGTGTGTGTGTGTGTGTGTGTGTGTGTGTGTGTGTGTAGAGAGAGAGAGGGGAGGAAAGACGGGGACAGCGTAACTGCAGAATGCTTGGAGAAATTTCAAACTACGTGAACATCAAACTACCTGAAAAGCGCCTGAAAGTGTGGGCGACAAGGTGTTGATATCTAAAATTGATCGAAAACCACAGATGTTATGTAGAAACTACGTTTTTATCGCTAAACTGGCTGGTGACAGTCCAAATTTAGTTGAACAGAACCATTCTGGAAGACGCCTGATTAAAAAGAACATTGCAGAGTAGAATGGTTTGTGAGGTGAAGCAGTAAATTGTACATTTTTGCCGCAGGCAGTCTTCATGTTCCGACAGCCGTGGCATCTGCAGAGAGCACGCAAGCACCGCGCTATCGCAGCAGCGAACAGACGCGCCGCTGGCTCTGCATTTTCGCTGTAAGCGTCCTCCTTCAGTTGAACTACTTACGCCTTCCGCTATGCATTCCTCCTGAAGCTGTCTGTATTGGCGGAATCTTAGCAGATCGTAACATTTCAGTCGCCGAAGTCAGTGTGATACCAATACCCAGTTACCCCCACTAGTAAAAACAGTGCTCGATCAGTCGAGATATTTTGATAAATGTTGGGAAGAGCGGCTGGGTTGGGTTTGCTTGAAATAGAACCGAAAGAGAGGCGCGTTGCGCTTATATAGCCAAAATTAGAATTAGACAGGAACAGGATTTCTAGTAAATGTGGTTCAATGACAATGAACAGCCAAAGAAACTGGTACACCTCCCTAATATCGTGTGAGGGCCCCGTGAGCACGCAAAAGTGCCACAACACGACGTGGCATGGACACGATTAATGTCTGAAGTAATGCTGTAGATCATGAATACTGCAGGACTGTCCATAAATCCGTAAGAGTACGAAGGGGTGGAGATGTTGCAAAGCATTCCAGATATGCTCAATAACGTTCATGTCGGGGGAGTTTGGTGGCCAGTGGAAGTGTTTAAACTCAGAAAAGTGTTCTGGTGCCACTTTGTAGCAATTCTGGACGTATGGGGTGTTGCATTGCCCCAGTCCTTCGGAATGCACAATAGACATGAATGGATACAGGTGATCAGACAGGATGCTTTCATATGTGTCCCTGTCAGAGTCGTATCTAGATGTATCAGGAGTCCCATATCACTTCAACTGTACACGCCCCACAGCATTACCGAGCTTCTTCCAGCTTGAACAATCCCCTGCTGACTGCAGCGTTCATGATTTCACTAGGTTGTCTCCATACCCGTATACGTCCATCCGCTCGATACAATTTGAAACGAGACTCGTCCGACCAGGCAACATGTTTCCAGTATCAACAGTCCTATGTCGGTGTTGAGGGGCCCAGGCGAGACATAAAGCTTTCTGCCGTGCAGTCATCAAGGGTTCACGAGTGGGTCTTCGGCTCCGAAAGCCCATATCGACGATGATTCGTTGGATGCTGCGCACGTTGACCCTTGTTAATATCCCAGAACTGAAATCTGCAGCAATTTTCCGAAGTGTTGCACTTATGTCACATTGAACGATTCTCTTCAATCGTCTTTTGTCCCGTTCTTGCAGTATCTTTTTCCGGACTCAGCGATGTCGGAGATTTGTTGTTTTACCGGATTCTTGATATTCACGGTACACTCGTGAAATAGTCGTATGGGAAAATCCCCACTTCATCGCTACCTCGGAGATGTGTGCCCCATCGCTCGTACGCCGACTATAACATCACGTTAAAATTCACTTAAATCTTGATACTCCGCCATTGTAGCAGCAGTAACCGATCTAACTACTGCGCCAGGCACTTGTCTCACAAAGGCGTTGCCGACCGCAGCGCCGCATTCTGCCTTTTTACATATCTCTGTGTTTGCATATACACGCCTATACCAATTTCTTTGCGCTTCAGTGAGTCTGCAATGTTCTTTGACATAATCTGTATCGAAGAGTTGACAGAAGCTGAGGAAGAAACTGACGCTAAACTGGCTCAAAGTGTAATTACGTCACAAGAATTCGCATTAAAATTATAGGAAGCGTTCAAAGAGATTACGGGCAAGGCCGCCTATGAACCATTACAACCAGAGACGATCGGTACCTCTCGCTCAAACCTAATCAGAGTGAAAGACAGTATGCAGGTTTGCTATGGCAAGTCACTCGGAGCAGTACGACGCACAGTATATAGTTGTAGTCTTTGCGAGGATGATCCCTATGTATGATGACACGCGGTGTGCGTTACATTAACGAACTGCAGTGTCCAAAGACTGAAGACAGGTAACTATATTACAAGGGAATACAATAAACAGAGCTGGTTTTTGGTCCCTAATGAGCTTCTGTTTAGACTTGGTCAACTGACGAATAGCACCTGGACTGAATGTGAACTCTGCAGCACTAGACAACACATTTCCATGCTTTATGTCCCGATATCGTGGAGGTAGATATTGTGGGCAGAAATCGATGTTTGCGGACTAAAGGATCTCCTCGTGATCCTAAAGTGTTCTTTACTGGTTCGAAGGTATGGTAACGCTATCTTCTCTCCTTTAGGCTTTCTATGTAATTTTTGTACGAGTGATTATCACCGCTTTGTGCATGACTATACTCAACAGAGGTCGACATGCTCTACCATTGTCAGTATGCCACGTGAACATCATCGCTTATTTTGAAGGATCATAGTTCAAACCCGTTTCTGGCTATCGTGGTGAAGGTTTTTATCGATGTAATCGTATCACTACAGGTGGATGCCACAACGATTTGATCAATAAGGTCACAGCCTATTTTCCTACTTCTTCTAGCCCAGCTGAGTTTGTGACAAAATTGTAATGACCCTGACGTCGACGGGACGAGCTTTCTTTCAAATGCCGTGTCCTTTGTGCTCCACGAGCTAAAACATATTAACACGTCTGAGGTTCATTACTCTTCAAGAGTGAAAGAACGTGCCTGAAAGAACACATCAACTATTTTATCAACTACTTGTAACGCTGGTGACAAGTAAAGCAGAGGATTACCGTTTAACTTCTCGTCGACGACGGTGTGATTAGTTCTGGAGCACAACCCCGGTGTGGGGGACGATCTGAAAGGAAATCGGCTATGTCCTTCCCAGCATTCGCCTTAAGAAAGCTCAGAGAACGTAAAGCTAGTAACCCAGAGAGGGACGTGAACCAATGTCCTCCCGAAGACGAATTCAGTGTCATCACCATTGCCGCAACTTAGTTGGTGGCACGATGCAGCGTTGTCCGTTTGTACTGGCCACAAATGGAATTCACTGGACAATAATAATCGCTCCTACGCGTATTTTTTATATTTTCTATTGGTTCAAAAATTTCTCTTCTCGTCTTATATGATATAGACAACATCTGTGGAGAAATTACGTCATTATTTTTCTAAGAGAAAATAGCTCTCTTTACACAGAGTCTGATATCTAATCTCATCTTCTAACTGTTTTCAAGAATGTGTTCCCGTCTTAAACAAATGCCGCCACACGCACTTACGTATGCAAGGCTGTCATCTGGCGACATAGATCGCCCTTCCACGAATAAGGTGTATTACTGCTAGTAGCCTAAGCTTTTGCTGGCACCGGCTTGAGTTGAAGGAAGGAATATTAGAATTTAAGTCCTGTCGACTTCAGTCCTGAGACTGGTTTGATGCAGCTCTCCATGCTACTCTATCCTGTGCAGGCTTCTTCATCTCCCAGTACCCACTGCAGCCTACATCTTTCTGAATATGTTTAGTGTATTCATCTCTTGGTCTCCCTCTACGATTTTTACCGTCCACGTTGCCCTCCAGTACTAAATTGGTGATCCCTTGATATCTCAGAACATGTCCTACCAACCGATCCCTTCTTCTCGTCAAGTTGTGCCACACACTCCTCCCCAATTCTATTCAGTACCTCCTCATTAGTTATGTGATCTACCCACCTAATCTTCAGCATTCTTCTGTAGCACCACATTTCGAAAGCTTCTATTCTCTTCTTATCCAAACTATTTATCGTCCATGTTTCACTTCCATACATGGTTACACTCCATAAAAATACTTTCAGAAACGACTTCCTGACACTTAAATCTATACTCGATGTTAACAAATTTCTCTTCTTCATCAGAAACGCTTTCCTTGCCATTGCCAGTCTACATTTTATATCCTTTCTACTTCGACCATCATCAGTTTTTTTGCTCCCCAAATAGCAAAACTCCTTTACTACGTTAAGTGTCTCATTTCCTAATCTAATTCCCTCAGCATCACCCTACTTAATTCGACTACATTCCATTATCCTCGTTTTGCTTTTGTTGATGTTCATCTTATATCCTCCTTTCAAGACACTGCCCATTCCGTTCAACTGCTCTTCCAAGTCCTTTGCTGTCTCTGACAGAATTACAATGTCATCGGTGAACCTCAAAGTTTTTATTTCTTCTCCATGGATTTTAATACCTACTCCGAACTTTTCTTTTGTTTCCTTTACTGCTTGCTCAATATACAGGTTGAATAGCATCGGGGAGAGGCTACAACCCTGTCTCACTCCCTTCCCAACCACTGCTTCCCTTTCATGTCCCTCGACTCTTATAACTGCCATCTGCTTTCTGTACAAATTGTAAATAGCCTTTCGCTCCCTGTATTTTACCCCTGCCACCTTCAGAATTTGAAAGAGAGTATTCCAGTCAACAATGTCAAAAGCTTTCTCTAAGTCTACAAATGCTAGAAACGTAGTTTTGCCTTTCCTTAATCTTTCTTCAAAGATAAGTCGTAGGGTCAGTATTGCCTCACGTGTTCCAACATTTCTACGGAATCCAAACTGATCTTCCCCGAGATCGGCTTCTACCAGTTTTTCCATTCGTCTGCAAAGAATTCGCGTTAGTATTTTGCAGCTGTGACTTATTAAACTGATAGTTCGGTAATTTTCACATCTGTCAACAACCTGCTTTCTTTGGGATTGGAATTATTGTATTTTTCTAGAAGTCTGAGGGAATTTCGCCTGTCTCATACATCTTGTTCACCAGATGGTAGAGTTTTGTCAGGACTGGCTCTCCCAAGGCTGTCAGTAGTTCTAATGGAATGTTGTCTACTCCCGGGGCCTTGTTTCGACTCACGTCTTTCAGTGCTCAGTCAAACTTTTCACGCAATATCATATCTCGCATTTCATCTTTTACGTACAGGCTGCACAGAGCGCGAAGTTCCAATGACAGAAGCTCAAAGGAAGATTAATGGCAGCATTAAATTAAATCCCACTATTTGACTGACACAACTGAACAGGAAAGCAAATGACCTTCAGTCTTGCGCAAATACGAATCCATGACAATGTTCACATGATCATCGCAAAATGTGAATTTTAAAATTGCTTAACAAAGGAGGACAATTGTATGAAAATGCAGTTGTTCATATTAAATTGTTGATGGAAGGATCACTAAAAAAAAAAAAGGGAATTTGGTTACGAAAACGAATTAGTTTCATGGTATTTGTTCGAGGGCGATCAACTTTTAGTAACGTATGACAGAGCAGAAATCTGGAAGCGTTTGAAATGAGAAGTTGTCACAAGACGATGGCGAGGTCTGCGAAGAATGAATTACTTATAAATTCTTGCATGCTGGCACGACCTTGTAGTCTTTAAGTCCAATCAACGAAGGAAAATCAAGGGAAAACATTTGTGCAGTCACCAAATTTTGAACAGTGTTTTGAAGAACTGCCATATTTATTTTTTGTCTAAGACATTTTTTGTCTCCACATTGCAGGGGATGGAGAAATCGCAGATTATTAAAAATATTGTTTTAAGCCTTCAAAATCTTTAAATGAAGTAGGTTGAGAACAAATATTAAACGTGTGTACCATGTCTAAGTGCAGCTGAGTGGTATGAAGGGCTAAATTGCGTTCCGGGGATGCGCTGGCTTTGAGAAGGGGGGAGGGGGGCAGGGGCACGTGGGTGGTAGCTGCGCGAGAAAGGCAGGTCACAAGATTGCGGTCACGCATTTCCCTCCTTCCTAGCTCTGCAAACGGAAGATCGAGCAGCTGATTCCCAGAAAATTCAGCGCGTTTCACAAAATTGTACCGACCCTGCACAGCGCACCTCCATGAATCTGAGCAGCCGTCTTCGGTTGTTTGCAGATGATGCTGATGTTTATCGACTAATAAAGTCATCAGAAGATCAAAACAAACTGCAAAACGATTTAGAAAAGATATCTCAATGGTGCGAAAGTGGCAGTTGACCCTAAATAACGAGAAGTGTGAGGCCATCAACATGAGTGCTAAAAGGAACTCGTTAAACTTCGGTTACACGATAAGTCAGTCTAATGTAAAAGTCGTAAATTCAACTAAATACCTAGGTATTACAATTACGAACAACTTAAATTGGAAGGAACACATAGAAAATGTTGTGGGGAAGGCTAGTCAAAGACTGCGTTTTATTGGCAGGACACTTAGAAAATGTTACAGACCTTCTAAGAAGACCCCCTACACTACCCTTGTCCGTCCTCTTTTAGAATACCGCTGCGCGGTGTGGGATCCTTACCAGTTAAGACTGACGGAGTACATCGAAAAAGTTCAAAGAAATGCAGCACGTTTTGTATTATCGCGAAATATGGGAGAGGGTGTCACAGAACTGATACAGGATTTGGGCAGGACATCATCAAAAGAGAGGCGTTTTTCGTTGCGACAGGATCTTCTCACGAAACTCCAGTCACCAACTTTCTCCTCCGAATGCGAAAATATTTTGTTGACACCGACCTACATAGAGAGGGACGATCACCACGATAAAATAAAGTAAATCAGAGCTCGTGCTGAAAGATATAGGTGTTCATTCTTTCCGCGCGCTATACGAAATTGGAATAATGGAGAATTGTGAAGGTGGTTCGATGCCACGTACTTGAATGTGATTTGCAGAGTATCCATGTAGATTTAAAGCTATATGTAGAAAGTACTAATGAAGCAAAATGGAAACAGTACGGCAAGTTGAAAAAGAGAGGATGGGAGATAGAGTGAGATATATACGTCCATATGATAAATCCCTTCCATCGAAAATATCTCTTCTCCATACCTTCTCTGCGTTACCACAGATGACGTGGCACTGATCTCATTTGTACTTTTAAAGATTGCAGTACTCGCGCTGTACCTATTTGCTTCCACCGCGCTGAGTGGAATGCAGAAGTTCTAATTAATGTTCGCCAGTCTGCAGTCTTGTATAGTTGTTGTCCCCTGCGCAGAAAACAGCGTGTAGGTCGTGAATCCGTATCTTGAGGCTGCAATAAACTCTTAGCGAGGATCCGATATTTTAAGCACAAATTTCCACTCGCTTTTTATTAGCAGAACACGAGAAACTGTACAATTACATTCCACTTCAAAGCCACAAATAATTTCCATTCTTCTATAAAATAATGAAATGCGTATTTCCGTAATTAGGCTACTATCACACTGTTCATAACTGCATGTCCAAATAAGCAGACTTTGCTAGTAAAATCGTAACTGACACCTACTGCGGCAAACAAAGTGTCTGTCCTCCGACACTGCCCAACCAGCTCTCACATTTACAAACTACACATTGCTAATTAAGTCTTAACTGATACCGACTGCGGCAGACAACATGTCTATCCTCCGAGACTGCCGAACCGGCTCTGATCTTACAGCCGAACCACTTCGCCCGCCCTCCAAGTTAGGTGCGATACGAAGATCACCGAAATGTTTCGTCTGCCTTTTCGTGTAGCAGTTGTTTATTATTCTGCTAGTTATTAATGCTTGTGAAATAATGGAATGGTAGCACACTATTGAGAGCTGCTTTAATATGAAATGCAAGTAAATACGCTCTTTAGTTTTTTTTAATATTAATAACAGAAGATTATCATTTTGGCGCGCAACTTCCGAATGCAGCAGACAATCATGGAGAATGACTACATTTTAGGCGCTCTTTCTCACGACACCCAAACCGAACAAACCATCTGTAATTGGTAACTCAACCACAATTACGTCATCTTGCCACTGCTGCCTCCTCAGCAGCTGTAAGGAGAGCTTCTTGTAGCCAAATATGATGGCTGTAAAGCCAGAAATTTTACAAGAGCATAGAGATATCTTGTGAAATAGTTACAGGGTAAAAATAAACGGGATACCATAACAAATCTTGGCTTTATTGTGAATAATAAGATAAGTAATCGGTTAGTAACTATGAGTAATACAGTCCTTCTAAGGACTGAAGTGAAGCCAGTGACAACCACCAGTGTACAGGTTTACTTGCAGGAAATAGAATGCATACATATGTTGAAATAGAGGAATTCATGAAAAAGGGAAGGCAATGGCAATTTGGTGGTCCAGTAATTAGAATGCACTGGAGGGGAGATAACATAAGGCAAGATTATTGGATGGCTGAAAGAAGGACATGAAAGGAAAAAGAAGTTGCTAGAATTGTGTGACAGGTTTCATTTAATTGCAGTGAACACTCTCTTCCAAAACCACAAAGTAAAAGGTTTAGCCTATGTGGAAAAGGTGGCGAGACATGTGAGTTTATCAACTGAACTAACAAGGTAAGACATGTTCAGACAAAGTTTTAGAAATTGTATAATGGAAAGATGGCATTATAAACTCTTAATGTAGTGGTGATGTGCACTAGGCTGGAGTTCAAAAGCACAAAATATGTAGTGTGCAATGAAAAGAAACACTGAAAATTTTGTACACAATAAGATTAAATTGCAATATTTTGAGGTAATACTAAATGAGCTAAGTAAAAATGTTTCTAACATTTCAGTAGAACACAAGTGAGGATCTTCTCACTATGAATCTATGGAACAAAAAGTGTATATCAGCGTGAATAAATGTTCATTTTTGCAAGTTTTGGAAATTACCATTGCTGTGCGCATAACTTAGTTTATAGTAAATTGGCATATGTGATTTACATACTGTAGCACATACTAGCTACCATAGAACAGGGTGTAGTGGGACATGTGGGGTGAAGTGGGATGTTATGTTATCTTTGGTATTTTGTTGGTGCTGACATTGAGTGGCTGTCTCTGAAAACGATATCTTTACTTAATTGCATTCATCAAAGTTTAACAAAGCAGATACATAGTGTTTGAAGCTTATTTTGCTGGTAAGTTCTTCACAGATTGTTTTTTCCTGTTATGCCAGAAATTGTTAAATTATAAAATATCCTTACAAACCTCTTCCAGTACTCAGAAAAATATTAATGTAATGCTCAGCTTAACCTATAGTCTCAGAGCTAGTATTGAAGTTATGTTGTATACAGATTGTCGTGATGTTATTGTCATTAATGTACTCAAGAAATTAATTAGTTTAAATAATTGTCATTTTCAGGGGTGAAGTGGGACATGGTGCAAAACTATAAAAAAGCTGTAGGGAGTGGTGGACTCTTTAAATATGATGAAAATGCAATGCAAAATGCTATTGCAGAGTACAGGAGAAGTAGCAGAAGCTTAAGGATCATAGCTGAGGAATATGGTGTTCCAAAAACTATGCTGGCAAATAGTGCAAATGAAAAATTTAAGAAGAAACATGGAGGTCAACAAGTTTTAAGTGAGGAGCACGAAAATTTAATAGTGGCAGGAATTTTAACCTGTGCAGAGTGGGGGTTTCCTCTCCAAAGTGATGATGTTAAGGACACAATAAAAACTTTTCTTGATCGACTTGGATATCACGTGAAAAAATTCAAAGACCTGGGAGAGATTGGATTCAGAATCTTTTTCGTCGACATCCTAACCTCACATTTTGTCTTTCAGAAAATGTGAAAAGCTCAAAAGCTGCTGTTAATAAAGACCGCCTTACTGGATATTTCAAAAATTAGAAGCTAATTTGAAAGAGATTCCTCCAGAAAGGATTCGAAACCATGATGAAACAAATTTCACAGGTGATCCTGGATCTTCCAGGGTCATTGTAAGATGAGGATGTCAACATCCAGAAAGAGTTAATGACCATAGCAAACAGTCAACCAGTGTGATGTTTACTGTTTCTGCCACTGGAGAAATGCTCCCCCCTGTTATTGCGTACAAGATCTTGGGCACAAGTCTCTATCCAACTTGGACAGAAGGTGGTGTTGAAGGGTCACGTTATGCAGTAAGCAAATCTGGTTGGTTTGTTATGCCATTATTTGAAGAATTTTTTGTCAAAATAGCTCTGCTATATCTGAGAAGGTTTGATGGAAGAAAAGCTGTTGTAGGGGACAATCTTCCAAGTCATCTCTCTCAGGAAGTGATAGGATTGTGTCATGATCATAACATTGCCTTTATAATGCTGCCTCCAAATTCTATACATCTAACACAGCCCTTGGATGTTGCAGTATTCAGACCAATTAAAGCAGCATGGAGAGCTGTTTTGCTGAACGGGAAGAAACTGTACAAGGGCGTCTGCCTAAAGTCCAGTTTCCAAAAAAAACTGAAGGAAGCACTGGAGAAGGTTGCTAACATGCAGAGGAACATCATCTCTGGCTTCAGAGCATGTGGTATAGTACCATTAGATCCTGAAAAAGTGCTGCAGAAGATTCCAAAGAGAGTTCAGCATTCTGGGTCTGGGGTCTGAGAAAGTCTGGACAGATGTTCTCACTGAAAAGTTTGTCATAGCCACAAGAAGCAGAGGTAGAAAACTAAATGTTCATCCAGGTATGGGCATTTCTCATGCAGATTTCGTCATGAATGTTTTCACAACTTCTGCCAACCATAATAGTGGCTGCAAGCACAAGATGTCAATTGGTACCCAACAAGATATTCAAATTCCTAGAGGTAAGAAGAGAAGTAGGGAAATTAAATATAAATTTGAACTGTCAACAAGAGACCAAGCCAGAGACTTCATTGTGGTGAAATCCATCACAGAGCAAGGCCACCAAACAAAATTCTACGTAGGAGAAATCATTGGCATACCATAGGATAAGACAATTGAAATAAAGTTTCTGAGGAAAAAAGTAGGTGGAAAAAGTGACAATGTTCCATTTCCCTCAAGTGAATGACATCCAAGATGTTCTATACACTGATATTGTTTGGAAAATTGACATGTATCAAGACGTCAGAAGAGGAAGATTTATCTTCCCAACACTGTCCAAGATTGTTGACATTGCAAAAGTCCGATGAGAGAAAATTAGCGGTGAACAGTATACAAAGCTGCTTATAGATTTGTAAGACAATTATTATCATGTTATAGTGCATTAAAATAGTCTTATTTTCAGAAAAAGTTCCTGAATTTAAAATAAAAGTTTTTCTCTACAAAACTTTTTTGTACAGTAGCGTATAACAAAAAGAATTTCTGCTTACTATACTCATTTGTGTTATTTCCCTGTCCTGCTTCACTGCCATAGTTAACTTGAGGGTATTTTGAACACAAATAAATGTCTGTCCCACTTCACCCAATCTTAAACAGTCCCTCTAGCTAACATTTAAAGAATATGAACCCAAACCTAGTGTAAAACATTGTTAGAAGATTATATATTTAAAGTTTCACAAAGTTTAGAAACAAAATTGGTAGGTAAATTTACTAAAAACCCGAAAATCTGTCCCACTTAACCCCTTCTATGGTAACATATCACATTACATCTAGTATTCCTTTTTCAACAGGAGTGTATATTGTCTACATTTATCATAAATTAACGCTATTTCCACGATTGTTAGCTACTATAAACTCAAAAAGTAACTAGTAATTTTTACCACAGGTTTTTTTATTGTCTTAATAGAAATCTCATTTTGTGCTCTAATTGCTCAGTTCTTAGGGGGAATTACTAACATTTTGAGTCAAATATATTGAAAGATAATCAGCTGGCCTAGTTTAAAGTTATTTATTAACTGCCCTCTAAAACACTGCATCAGCCACATACAGCACCAGTGCAAATGCTGTTCTCAAACACAGGATGAGTTAGTTGACAGCCATAAACAGCTGTAAATTGCCCTGACCATTGTCAGATGACTGGAAACTGCTATGAATTGATATGTTGGGAGAGCTCCCAAGAGTCATGTACCAGAGGTACCACTCTCTTCTGTTGGTCCTGTCTCCTCTGCAGGAAGTACAGTATTTGTCATTATTTGTCCAGTTGACTGCAAGCGGCCTGCGTGTGATAGGTATAGGCATTCAGTACAGGGTAGATAGGAACCAGGAGGACTCAGGATGTTATACCAGTCCTCCTAACTGACAAGTCCAAGGTGCTGTCTTCCACTGAAATTGAAACTGTGCTAGTGGGACTCACTTCACCTGTTGTGAAACCTGCTGTGGCCTATGTGAAGAGGAGGCAAACAAAAAAAATCATTGGCAGTTCAAATGTACGGTGAACAATGGTACCTCTTAGGAAAATGGCACCAATGGACAGGAATGAAGATCAGGTGCACTCTGCATGTATGACTGGGGGCCTTATTCAACGTGTTGAAGAGGCTATTCCTGCAGCCCTTGAGGAAACAGGATACATCCAGCTGCAGATTGTAGTGCACGGTAGGACAAATGACATCTCTCATCTGGGCTACAAGTTCATACATGGATCATTCCAGTGATGGGCACAGAAGGTTGAAAAGGCCAGCCTCGTGCATGGAATTTCAATGAAGCTCACGATTTGCAGCATTGTCACCAGAATCGATTGTGGCTCCCTGGTTCTAAGTTGAGTGGAAGGATTGAACCAGAGATGCTGGAGGTTCTGTGAACAAAAAGGCTACGATTTCCTGGCATTGTGTCAGAGGGTTGAGAACTGTAGGATCCCCTAAATGGGTCAGGTGTGCAGTGTACATCAGAGGCTACTATGTATGTAATTGATGGTATGAGGTGCACATAAGGTTTTTTTTTTTAGATTGGGCTAAACTTCATCAACTCCAGATAATGACAGCTGTAGGGAATCAAGAAGCATTAGTGTGAGATTGAAAGACATGCCCCACATGGTTGAGAGTAATAAAATTTTAGAAATTAACTGCTGAAACATTCATAACAAAGTGTCTGAAGGCCTTCTGAAAAGCAGTGAAGTTCACGTAATACTGGGTACAGAAAGTTGTTAAAACCTGAAGTTAATAGCAATGGGGTTTTTGGGGCAAATTTAAGTGTATAACAACAGGACAGACTAATGGGAAATGTATGTGGTGTATTTGTCACAGTAGACAAGAAGCTCAAATGCAGCAGATAGAAACTAAAGCTGCATAATTTATTTTGTGGGCAAGACTCAGTATCAGAGGTGGGCATAAAATGATAACTGGATCCTTCTATCAACAAGCAGACTCACTTCTTGATGTAACTGAAAATTTTAGACAAAACCTCAGTCCACTTTTCTGTAAATTCCCCCATCATACTGGAATCTTCAGTGGAGATTTTAATCATTCAGCAAGCAATTGGGAAAATTAAAGTTTTGTTAGTGGTGAGTTGACAAGACATCCTGCAGATGCCTTCTCTGAAAAGTTCATATAACTTGGAGTTCAGAACCCCACCCATGATGGAAATATACCAGATGTAATGGCAACAAACAGTCCTGACCTCCTTAAGGATCTCCACAGCAAAACTGCTATCAGTGACCATGGCAAGGTTTGGTATCAATTATTACCAAAGTACAAAGGACAACTAAACCATATGTCCAGTAAACTAGATAAAAAAAAGCAGTAGTGTCATATCTCAATGAGGAACTTGAAACTTTAAGCACAGGAACTTGAGGATATAGAGGAAATATAACTCAGGTTTAAAAGGAGAGTTGTCCAGGCACTGGATAGATATGTACCCAGTAGAACAGTTCATAATGGGATGGAGCCTCCATGATATACACTTGCCGTAAAGAAACTTCTGAAGAAACAGAGGCTACTGTATAATAGGTGTAAAACAAAGCATGGGTCTATAGATAGATAGATGCTGAATGGAATACATTTGGCTGTCAAGAGAGCAGTGCATGAGGCCCTCAATGACTACCTTAGCAGAATAACGTCAAATGATCTTTCACAAAAACCAAAGAAATTTTGGTTGTATGTAAAGGCTGTTAATCACACCAGAGTTAGTGTCCAATGATTCAGGAATGAGACACAAACTGAAACTCAGGCTAGCAAAGCAAAAGCAGAAATGCTTAACTCAGTTATCAAATGTTCTTTTACAAAGTAAAATTGAGGAGAATTGCCTCAATTTGAGAAACAGCTGGAATCGTTAAAATTGAACAAAGCTCCAGGGCTCAGTGGAACTCCTGTCAGATTCTACACTGAATTTGTGGCTGAATTAGCCCTATTTTAACTATAATCTATCACAGATTCTGTGAGCAAAGAACTTTGCCCAGTAGTTGGAAAAAAGTACAGGTCACACCCGTTTACAAGAAGGGTAATACAAGTGATTCAGAAAACTTAGAACATATTCTGAGCTCAAATATAATGATGCAACTTGGAAAAATTACCTCCTCTATGCCAACCAGTAACAATTCCAAAAACATCGATAATTTGAAATCCAGCTTGCACTATTCTCACATGACATACTGAAAGTTTTGGATCAAGGCAATCAGTTAAACACAGTATTCCGTGATCTACAAAAAAGCATTTAACTCAGTACCACACGTATGCTTATTACCGAAAGTATAGTTTTATGAGGTATCAAACGAAATTTGTGACTAGATTGAGAATATTTTGGTAAGGAGGATGCAGCATATTATCTCTGATGGAGGCTCATTACAAACGTAGAAGTAACTTTGAGTGTATTCCAGGGAAGTGTATTGGCATCCTTACTTTTCATGCTGTACATTAATGATATTATGGACAACATTATTTTGCAGATAACACAGTTATCTATAGTGAAGTACAGTCTGAAATAAGATATATTTATATTCACTCGTGTCGTGCGATAGCGTTCTCGCTTCCCACTCCCGGGTTCCCGGGTTCGATTCCCGGCGGGGTCAGGGATTTTCTCTGCCTCGTGATGGCTGGGTGTTCTGTGCTGTCCTTAGGTTAGTTAGGTTTAAGTAGTTCTAAGTTCTAGGGGACTTATGACCACAGCAGTTGAGTCCCATAGTGCTCAGAGCCATTTGAACCATATTCACTCGTATCATGATAAGATTTCAAAATGGTGCCAATTTTGGCAATTTGTTTTAAAATGTTCAGAAAAGTAAAATTGTGCACTTCACAAAATGATAAACTATAGTATGTTATGACTACAATATCAATGAGTCACAGCTGAAATCAATCAACTCATATAAATACCTGGATGTAACACTTCGCACCAATTTGAAATAGAATGATCACATAGTCTCAATCATGAGTAAAACAGGTGTTAGACTTCAGTTCATTGACAGAATACTGGGGAAATGCAGTTAGTCTACAAAGGAGATTGCTAGCAGGTCGCTCATTTGATCCATTTGATCCACCATAGAATATGCTCAAGTGTGTGCGACACATACCAAACAGGACAACAGGGGATATTGAAAATATAGAGAGAAAGGTAGCATGAATGGTCACAGGTTTGTTTGGTCAATTGGAGAGAGTCACAGAGATGCTGAAGAATCAGAATTGGCAGTCTATCGAAGATAAACATAAACTATCCCGAGAAAACCTGCTTACAAAGTTTCAAGAACTGGCTTTAAATCATGGCTGTAGGACTCTATACAACCCTCTACAGCTCACTTGCGTGCAGATTGTGAGGACATGATTAGATTAATTACAGCATGCATGGAGGTATTTAAACTGTCACTCTTCCTGTGCTCATACATGAATGGAATGGGAAAAACCTTAATAACTGGTGCAGTGGTACATACCCTCTGCAATACACTTCAGTAGTTTGCAGAACATACATGTAGATGTAGATATTGATGTAGACATTGATGTAGACTCAGAAATGCCTATTCCTTTGACAGTGTGTGTCATGTTCAAAGAGTAAGAAATGGTGTGAGGAGGAATATGGCATTTGACCAGATTATTGTAAAGCTTGTGAGAGCACTGAAAAGGTAGTTTGACATTTTTTTAGAAAAAATAATATGGTGGGGTTCATTACAGGGCATAATTTTGGTCAACCATTATCTTGATGTAGAAGTTGGCTATTGTAATCCTGGCAAGAGTACTACTGAGTGTCTAGAAGTACAAACCATTGGTTTTTAGGGAGTCAGTAGGATGAAGACTGGGAGAGACATCATGAAAATCAACTTCAAACTGAGTTGGTGGGATATAATGAGAAAATAAGGCATTGTATATTTAGATAATATACCAGCTTTTGAAGGTAAATGTTTTTCAACAATTGCAGGATTATAGAAGAGGGATCATCAGAAGAGTGACAAATGTCCAAGTGTCAATATTGCTATTTGCTTGTTGTTGGTTCCAATATATATCAAAGTTTGGAATTAGCCATCTGTGAGACACAGAATGGTAACATGTGATATATGTAAAAGAAAAACATAAGATGAATCTAATATCTCTGATAAAAGGAACAGCTTTGCAAGACTGATATAACTTTCAAGAAATTTGTTCTTTCCCAAATGCATATGTAATTTATCTTGCAAGTGACAACTAATTTCATAAAATATTATTTCTGTTACAGCTTATGTACTATGTGGCTGCCCCCATAAAAAAGACAGGATAAAGTATGCCGGATATTACAATGCAAATAAGAGGACTGTTACTGTAGAAACTCCCAGATCTGGAATACAGCGAAACAGTAAGAGGTTTACACCAAAGAATGGTAGAAGAAAGAGAATCCATTCACAAGATGAATCTTGTGCTGGAATGGACAGAACGGAAAGATGCATAAGGTAAAACTACTTATATTCATGATTGTACTTAAAGAGAGTTTTCTGTCAAGGTTGTGCCTGGAAAGTGTTATAACTCATGTAAGTCATATGTATGATGTGATTAATATCAGAGCAGATGGATGTTTTTCATGGACGCAGAATCCTTAATGTAGTTGGTGTTAGATGAGATATCCTACACAAGTGACAAGATATTAGGTCATAACCACAGCCAAGTCAAAAAAACCTATGAAGTTTTTCAATAATGATTATGAAGTACACTCTTAGAAACTAGTGTACATTTTACTGTTTAACACAGCAAGCAATCAGTATAGCTCCCAAATGAATCTGATGTGGAGTCCACACCATGAAAAATCACAAATCCCTGGCAACAGGGCAGAGAAGGGTGGCTACATATTACTGGAGAGTTGTTTCTAATTCAGTTGATCTGCATTGTCTGTCTTTCACCACCACTTATTTTCTGACACCAGCAGCTCTTCTCTGTAGTGCCTACTCATTAGTATTAATCTAATATTACTGGTTCCCCATAAAATGCCTGAACACAAATTTGGTTTATCTTCCCTGTAGTTTGTTAACAAAGGCAGATAATTGTAGGACTGGGTGAAAAGCCCAGGGTCTTGGCTTATTTCTACAAAACTATTTCTCACAATTATTGATACCTCAATGTAACTACACTACTGGTCATTAAAATTGCTACACCATGAATATGACGTGCTACAGACATGAAATTTAACTGACAGGAAGAAGATGCTGTGATATGCAAATGATTAGCTTTTCAGAGCATTCACACAAGGTTGGCGCCGGTGGCGACACCTACAATGTGCTGACATGAGGAAAGTTTCCAACCAATTTCTCATACACAAACAGCGGTTGACCGGCAATGCATGGTGAAACATTGTTGTGATGCCTTGTGTAAGGAGGAGAAATGCGTACCATCACGTTTCTGACTTTGATAAAGTTCGGATTGTAGGCTATCGCAATTGCGGTTTATCATATCGCGACATTGCTGCTCGCATTGGTCGAGATCCAATGACTGTTAGCAGAATTTGGAATCGGTGGGTTCAGGAGGGTAATGTTGTGCTGGGTCCCAATGGCCTCGTATCACTAGCAGTCGAGATGACAGGCATCTTATCCACATGGCTGTAATGGATCGTGCAGCCACGTCTCGATCCCTGAGTCAACAGATGGGGATGTTTGCAAGACAACAACCATCTGCATGAACAGTTTGATGACATTTGCAGCAGCTTGGACTATCAGTTTGGAGACCATGTCTGCGGTTACCCTTGACGCTGCATCACAGACAGGAGCGCCTGTGATGGTGTACTCAACAACAAACCTGGGTGCACGAATGGCAAAACATCATTTTTTTTTCGGATGAATCCAGGTTCTGTTTACAGCATCATGATGGTCCCATCCATGTTTGGCGACATCACGGTGAACACACATTGGAAGCGTGTATTCGTCATCGCCATACTCACGTATCACCCAGCGTGATGGTGTGGGGTGCCATTGGTTACACATCTCGGTCACCTCTTGTTCGCATTGATGGCACTTTGAACAGTGGACGTTACATTTCAGATGTGTTATGACCCGTGCCCCTACCCTTCATTCGATCCCTGCAAAACCCTATATTTCAGCAGGGTAATGCACGACCGCATGTTGCAGGTCCTGTACGGGCCTTTCTGGATACAGAAAATGTTCAACTGCTGCCCTGTCCAGCACATTCTCCAGATCTCTCACCAATTGAAAACATCTGGTCAATGGTGGCCGGGCAACTGGCTTGTCACAATACGCCAGTCACTACTCTTGATGAACTGTGGCATCATGTTGAAGCTGCATGGGCAGCTGTACCTGTACATGCCATCCAAGCTCTGTTTGACTCAATGCCCAGGCATATCAAGGCCATTATTACGGCCAGAGGTGGTTGTTCTGGGTACTGATTTCTCAGAATCTATGCACCCAAATTGCATGAAAATGTAATCACATGTCAGTTCTAGTATAATATATTTGTCCAATGAATACCCATTTATCGTCTGCATTTCTTCTTGGTGTAGCAATTTTAATGGCCAGTAGCGTATATTCAAGCTCTCTGAATGACGATTTTGAAGCTACAGCAAAATCTAAAATTTATGTCAAATGTAATCCATGAAGTGCTTTGCTTGAGACACATTGATACAGGGAGTGGTATAAATTCAGGAACAACAGACCCAAACCTTAACTGAAGGGGAAAACAAAAATGTTTCTAATTTCCACTTATAAAAGTCCTAGGGCACTGATATAACCAATAATGGCCCATGTCCAGAGATTTCTGTGCTACAACAATGGTCACATAAAACAAAGTACCCCACAACTTGATGTCTGATAAGCGAAAGAACAGTAGCAATTACGGTATTTATCATCAACTAAACAAGGCAGTAATAACTCCTACTGCTGTGGTACACACAAGACATAAAGTATTTACTTGTCACAGTGCTAAAAGAGCATTTTGGAATACTCATTGACCATTTTGACATTGGTTAGTTAGGTGTATAATAATAATTAGCTCAGTCACAATAAAGCAGTATTCCTCTTTTATCCATTAGATGCGAGAGAGCTGCATACATTGCTTTACGTATTTGTTTCTCTAACATGAAAACTGTACTTCTGCAGAGATAGGTTTGTATTCATTGCCTGCTACAGATTCTAGGGGTCTGTAAAATGGAAATTAGAGACAGCCAGTTGTGTCTTTTATGTTAAGACAAATGCTAGCTCTGATCAGGAAAGAGATTTTGCATCTTTTCTTTTTATTCATTCACTCATTAGGCCACAAGCCAGCTTTCAAGCTATTTAAGGACCAAGAAAGTTTTAATAAATGAATAAATTTTCTATAGAAATTCAGTAGCTCCCTGACTTCCTAAAATTTTTGATCTCTCTAAATTGTCACTTTTTGATATTACATGACACTGTTTCAGTCTTCTTCATTGTGGCATGTAGATACTGGGTAATATAGAGAAATATGACAATGATAAAAAGGATACAATGAACTAAGACAATATTTTATATAGTTTGCTTAGATGCAATAAAGAAATGCAAAGGTCTGTACAGAAACAGCAAGGGACTTTATTAGTGCTTCTCACTACAGAACATGTTCCAGTGAGTCACTAAATAGAAACACTAACTTCAATAGACAGAGGTAGTAGTTTAGTTCTTAACCCAACAGTTAATATGAATACAGTCATTATCAGCATATTTAAATGTCTTAGGACTAAATATATTTGTAATAGATTTCGATATTTGCTACATCTGTCATGCAAAACTTAAAAAAAAAAAAAAAAAAAAAAAAAACTTTAGTTTTAATTAATTTATTCACTGAATGAAGAAAATACATTAGACGCACTTTACGACAACACACACAGTCTGCACAAACTAAATTGACACTTAGCACAGTGGCTTATTGGAGTAACTGTAAATTAAAAATGCCACTACAGTCACTTCTATCAGCCATTACACAAAGTGTTAACTTAATTTGTGCAGACAGTATATGCACACTCAATGAACACAACAAATCCAAAACATTCCCGCTACCAAAGATGTACACATATCAAACAAATCATAAGAAGATAGTATAGAACTGTTATTCTTTCACTACACTTCAGTCTGCAACTTTAAATGTTTTCAATCCTTGTGATCATTTTTCAAAATTTTGTTTGCCCAATGATTTTGTAAAAGTGTCAGCTAACTGATTTTCTGTAGCAATGTACATAATATTTGTTTTCCTTTTAAAATATAAGTATCTAATAAACTTATACTTAATATCTATATGTTTTAGTCTTTTATATTCCATTTACAAAAAGAAGCAATACAAGACTGATTGTCTTCATAAATTATGAGTTTTTCAGTCTTCAAAATTTTTAGATCACGGAGCATTCTCAAACCACAAATATTTTACAACACATGTTGCAAGTTATACAAATTCTACTTCTGTAACAGGCTACTTTAAAGTACCTCATCGTTTTAGTTCTCCAGCTTACAGTGTTAACAAACAGCTTGATTTTCTATGTGAGCTCTTGTCCCAATCATCATCAGAATAAGCTATGACAGTTTCATTGTTTTCTTCATTTTTATAATGCATCCCATAATCTGCAGTGTCTCTTCTCTTTAAATTTTTCCAATGGATAACTTTGGTAAAGATTGAAATACACTGAATTGCCAAAGAAACTAGTATAGGCATGCATATTCAGATACAGAGATAAGTAAACAGGCAGAATACAGCACTGTGGTTGGCAGTGCCTATATAAGACAACAAATGTCTGGTGCAGTTGTTAGATCAGTTACTGTTGCTACAGTGGCAGCTTATCAAGATTTAAGTGAGTTTGAACATGGTGTTATAGTTGGTTTACGAGTGATGGGACACAGCATCTCCGAGAGAGTGATGAAGTGGGGATTTTCCCATACGACCATTTCACGGATGTTGCGTGAATATCAGGAATGATCCTGCAAGAATGGGACCAACTGAAGAAAATCATTCAGCATGACAGAAGTGCAACTGTCCTGTAGATTGCTGCAGATTTCAGTGCTGGGCCATCTACAAATGTCAGCATGTGAACCATTCAATGAAACATTGTCAATATGGGCTTTTGGAGCCAAAGGCCCACTTGTCTATCCTTGATGACTACCAACACAAAGCTTTATGCCTCACCTGGGCCTGTCAACACTGACATTGGATTGTAGATGACTGGAAACATGTTGTCTGGTCAGATGAGTCTCATTTCAAATAGCATCTAGTGGATGAATATGTACGGGTATGGAGACAACCGCGTGAATCATCCATGGATCCTGCATGTCAGCAAGGGACTGTTCAAGGTGGTAGAGGCTCTTAATGGTGTAGGCATGTGCAGTTGGAGAGATATGGGACCCCTGATACATCTAGATAAGACTCTGACATGTGACACGCGCATAAGCATCCTGTCTGATCACCTGCATCCATTCATGTCCATTGTGCATTCTGATGGACTTGGGCAATCCCAGCAGGACAATGCAATACCAGACATGTCCAGAATTGCTAAAGAGTGGCTCCAGGAACACTCTTACAAGTTTAAACACTTCCAGTGGCCACCAAACTCGCCAGATATGAATATTATTGAGCATATGTGGGATGCCTTTCAACATGCTGTTCTGTAGATCTCCACCCCTAATAGTCTTATGGATTTATGGACAGCTCTGCAGGATTCATTGTGTCAGTTCTCTCCAGCACTACTTCAGACATTAGTAGAGTCGATGTCACATCAAGTTGCAGCACTTCTGTGTGCTTGTGGGGGCCTTACACAATGTTAGGCAGGTGTACCGGTTTCTTTAGCTCCTTGGTGTAATTAACAGCACAGCTTAAATCAGGTCGTGTTGTTTGAGTTAATGATGCAATCATTCTATTAATTCTCTGTAAGGCACTTTATCATACAATCTTGTTTGTAATTCAGTACTAGGAGTGTGTTAACTGGCTTGCATTCATTTATATCAAATCTCTTCAATAGGTTTTCCAAGTAAGTTTTCTGACTCAAAATTATTCCATCTTCGCTCTTATGTGTCTTAATTCACAAGAACAGTCTGAAACCTCCAAAATATTTCATTTTAAATTTACCCTTAAAGCTAATTTGAATTCTTCAATTTTCATCTTATCATTCTTTAAAATGATAACAACAGATGCATACAACAAAAAATAAACCTTAGTGTTTAAGTTGCTATAAGTATATAGACACCTATCGGCACTGATTTGCACAAAGTGTAGAACTTTGAGAAAACAGACTTCTCAGACATGAAATTCCAAGATCCTGAGGCCATCTTTAAACCATAAATTGCCTTGTTTCTCTTACATACAGTACCTGGTTCTACATAAAGTCCTATTGGTATTTTTATGTAAATTTCTTCACCTAAATTTCCATGAATAAAAAAACCTTTTATATCTATTTTATTTGAAATCCATTTTTCCTGATACATAATGGCAAGTAATGTTGTGAGTTTTTAACCTTGCTACAGAAGCATGTTTTATTATAGTTAATACCTTTTCTTTGAAAACAACCACGAGAAACTAGTCTTATGTTGCCTACATCATCATGTTTCAGTTTAATAATTCACTTGGTCTCAATGTTTTTTTTTTGTTCTTGTTTTCAGGTAATTCAAATACTGGTTTCATTTATTACTCAAGCTCTTCTGCTGCTGGGAAGTCATTCTTCTTTGTCTGATCTGATGTAGATGTCACTGAAAGTCCTCAGAACATCCTTGATGTATACTTCTGCACTCACTTCTAATACTGCATAGTCTTTCATCTATGCCAGACATTTTCTTTCTCTGCACTTTTGCATATTTCAGGAGATCTCATTTATTCAACTTCATTATCACTTGATATATTGTCATTTCTGTAGTCATTAATATTCTCTTCATCAATGGCAACCTCATTGTTGTCTCCGAGAGAACCAATCTTCATTATTAAAATCAGAATGATTTTCATGAAACTTGGCTTCTCTTCCAAGTATTATGTATCTCTCTTCCAGAAACCATAGCCAATATCCTCTTAACACAGCGTCCAACGATGAAGCACTTCCCTGTAATAGAATCAAACTTATCAACAATCACTTCTTTCAGTTTCTGAAACTTGGGCATTTCACTGTACCACAGAGTAGCAGGAACTGTCACTTTTAATTTAACACATTGATGTTCCATTTATTAACAAAACAGCAGTCTGTACTGCTTCTGACCAAAAAGATTTTTTTAGTTTGTTGTTCAGCAACACACAGTGAACCTTGTTTGTAATGTTCCTGTTTGTCTACTCACTTACTTCATTTTGTTGTGGTGTAGCCTATATCTCATTGTCAGTTCATACAGGATTCCCTTCTCTTTAAAGAAGGTTTTCACTTCATTTGACAAATATTCACCTTCATTATTGCACTGGAATCTAGTAATCCTCAAACTTAAATGTGCAGTTGGCACAGTCAGCTCAGATATAGACAGACATATGCTGATGATGTACCAATTATTAATAGAAGGAGAATTTCACTAGGGAAAACAATATGTGAACGGAAAGAAACCACACAACCAAGAGGCTTTATTGTCAATGAAATGAAGACTAAATACATAAATTTCATCAGGAAGTAAAATAATAACCTGGTTAAACTATCAGCAGCTTGCTTCAATCTTGAACATGTGCAGAACTTTGACAGGCAGTGATCTAATATTAACAGTACAAATTCTGAGTGTAGAGTTCTGTGCAAGATCTGTAGAGCAGTTCAGTATAAGAATTGTTTCTGGAGATCTAGAATGGAAGCTGATTTGGAGTTCCTCATACTAGAAACTGACATTAGATTGGTAAAAAGTAGGGGAATGGCCTGGTTTGGACATATCCTTAGGATGGATACCGAAAGAATGACAGTAAAGGTTTCTGAATGGAAACCAACTGGAAGAAGACAGAGCTTGGTGGATAGATGATTACAAAGGAAATATCAAATTCCTTAATGTCAGAGGATGGTGATAACCATACTGGAGAAGGTAGAATGGAGGAAACTTGTTGAAGAGGCTAACACCCATGCAGCATTGTAATGCCATGAGTCGAAGAAGTAGTATGGTATATAATTAGCACATAGTGCCATATTAAGTTGCACACAAAATTGTTTTCCTCTTGTTTCGTGGCAAGAAATGACAGCGCAACTGAACATCACAAAAGTCTCGAAGTGTGAAAAGAGCTTTTCAGTGTGTTTATAAGACTGCAAAAGCTAAGAGGAAAGAGAAACAAGACTGCCCAACATTAATGCATCAAAGTAGTCCTCGCAACAGATTATATGGCAAAACACAAGGCATCATGCAGTGGTCTGCTTAGCTGAAAGCTATCAAGGTAGTGTCAACTTTCTCTCTCTCTCTCTCTCTCTCTCTCTCTCTCTCTCTCTCTCTCTCTCTCTCCGTGTGTGTGTGTGTGTGTGTGTGTGTGTGTGTGTGTGTGTGTGTGTGTGTGTGTGTGCGTGCGTGCATGCTATGTGTCACAGCTAGTTAGCATTGGGAAAGGAAATCGAGAAAGACATGCATTAATAATGAAAGAGAAATTCTGACAGCATTTGCAATTGGGCACTGAAATAAATCCAGTGGTGAAAATCTGTGTAAGACTGGGACTCAAACCCAAATTTCCCACTTTTCACAAGTGGTTGCCTTAACTACTTCATCTATCCAAGAATACTTCTCATTTAACCCAAATTCCCTTATGTTGCGCACTATATACATAGTGTATTCAGACATATCAAAAAGAACAGACACCACATTTATACATATATATATACATAATGATACCTTCAGTGTGGATCCACTCTTTGTTTGACCTCTTACAGGAATCAGGTGAGGTTGCAAGCAATGAGGATAATGGATAGGGGACACTATGTGTGTAGTTTGAGACATGTGGGAATCGTTCTTGGATAGCCGAAGCAGTTTAAGTGACTGCTGATGATAAGCAGGAAATCCAGATTTGAGTCCCGGTCCAATACAAATTTTTGCTTTTCAGCATTGGATTTGTTTCAACACCTGATTACAACAATGTCACCATTTATTTTTCATCATGTAAATAAGGCTGCTGTATTATAAATGGTGCTATTATTTTGGACGTGTTTGAGAAAACAGACCTTACACATATTTAAAAAATTCTTTTAATGTTATTCATTTTTAATATATATGTTCTAAAGTCAGTTTTAAAGAACACATGCAAATAACTGCAATAAATAATTCAAATATTGTGTCAGTTAAATCAAATTAATGCAGTAAGTGTAAAAATAAAAATAATGTAGCAACACAAGGTCATGAACTCTCTTGGCATTCCACAATTATTGTTTGAAATTGCATCTATGATGAGTGAGGCAAACTATGACTCTTCCCAGAAATGACTGCTACACATGATGTGTCATGTCTGTGTCTTTTAACGTAGTGTCAAGTTATTTTATATTCTGCATCACAAATTGATGCTGTCAGAGATCTCACCTCAATAAATTAAAGATTTCAGATGGTTCAATAAATAAAAAGTGAATTGTGGCAAGAGGGTGTAATGGATCATGCTACAGGTCCTCCAGAACCACTTCATTTTGAAGGAAAGAAATTGTTTTGCTGGCATCACGCAGTGGCACTGAAGTGACTGGCAACTCCATCATATATGAACCACATTTCCTTTTAATGACCACACTAACTTCTTTCTGTGAATAAGTATCCTGGAAATGCAAATATTGTTCTCCTGTCAATCTTGGAAGTAGCACATGTGGTCCATTGAGATAATGATCAATAGAGCCACATCAGCCTATGACACAATACCATTGCTGGTACCCTCATACTTTCCTGGTGTGGGGATTCTCTATTCTCCATTATGGATGTTATGAGAAAGAACCATCCTTTATGAAATAATTTTGTTATTGCAAAAATACTGTTCTTGAAAATTGCTGATCTTGCATCCAATGACTTACAATGAAGCTCCAGAAATCCAGTCTCTGATGGTAGTCTCCCAGCAACAAAGCTTGTACCTACTGGTTTTGAAAGGGATGGAATTTGTTACTGGGTAATACTTACACAATTCAATTCTGACACTCATGATACAGTGCTGTGAGACCTGGTGCTTAGTTTCAGTTCCTAACAACTGTCAGCAACAAGTGCTCTTCATTGTCTACATTATGTCGGCAGCTACCACCAGCCATTAAATCCTAGAGGCACCACAAATGCTCTATCCTCTCAGAAGCACCTGTCTACTGTGTAAAATACTTTTGCTGATGAGAGGCACCTGTTGGGAAATCTTCCTTGTTACAGTCATTTTAAAAACACAGTTCTACAGGGCGTGTAAACCAGAAATTAAAATGTATTTGTGTCATAACTGAGCAGTTTTTACTCCAAAGGCAATTTTCAAGTGATAGCATGAAGCTATATGTGTGAAGAGCTTTGTTTGGAGTGTCCTGATGTATGGATGTGAAACCTGGATGTTAGCAAAGCAGAAGAGACCTCATCGCAAAGCTGTGGAAATGTAGTTCAGGAGAAGTGCTGCAAGAACTAGCTGAATTGATAGAAAAAGTGAATGAGATAATTCTACAAGAAATAGGAGAGAAGAAATAATTGCTGAAAGCTATAGCTCAACATTAAGCAAGACTAATTCAATATTTAATTAGATATGATATTCTGTTGCAAAACATTTTCAAAGGCAAGATTGTAGGGAAAGTAATGACAGGACAACTGAGAACATCCTATTTCAAAAATATGATTAGTGAGATAGGAGATGTTCTTCATACATGGAGATAAAGAGGACTGCTGAAGAGAGGGTACTGTGGCTGCAGGAAGAGTAAGAAGGCCAAGAAGTAGCAAGATACATCAGCTGTTGTAATCTTGGGAAACAAGACATAGCGTGTGTCTCATACTTGTGAGGAAACATTTGCTCTATCCTGTCTCCCAAGATTATGATAACTGACACATTTGGCTGCTTTTGGTATCACTTCAAAATGGCCTTTATGGCCAAAAATGGCCAGTCATGACGTACTAATAAATTTTAATTGTTGGCAAACATTTAGAGTCCAAACAGACCCATGCTTTTAATCTTCATCAAGTTCATATCAACTGTGGAACCTAAAGGCTGACTTGTCCTGTATCATACTGTTCCTCTTGCAGTACAAATGACCAGTAAAGTACTATCACAATTTCAAAGTAAATAAATCTTCTTGTGGCATCCACTTTCATTCCTACACAAGTGATTTCAATGGGTTAGATCTGTATCTCAAATTTCATTTTCTATAGTTTGCTGTATAAATCTAAGAATTATCTTTTGATACATAATACAAGGCTCTCATAAATAAATAAACTTCTGTATCAATGCACTACATATTTTCAGCAGCAGCAGCAGTGGGAGTGGACAAGAACCTGATACTTGGGAACTATTTAATCTTCATAAAATGTGTGAAGTATCAAAGAATGGAAAAGTATCTTGGCTTGATATTTCACTTACTAGGATCATGACAATGATTGAAACAGCAATAAGGAAAGACACCTTAAAACCCATTGATAATGATGTTAAGTACACGTCATCAGCTCTGGATATGATGGAGCTCTTTTATCAAGTGAGTACTTCTGAATAAATGGCTTATGTACAGTGGTTTGTGTTTGATTAAACACTTGTGCAGAGTAATGTATAGATGTCTATAGCCTATACATTTATTTTTTCACAGTTGAAAAGGGCCACTTACAAACAAGGAATATCTTACAAATGTGCTGCAAAAATGCTGGATGTATGTATTACACGATAAATTCTTTTTACAACATAGGATAAGAATAGTAATCATACAGAAATTGAAAGTATTAAGGATTTCAATTAACTTTACAGTTAACAGAAATTTACTCGGATAATTTACAAAATCCATTAAGTGTAGTTTTAAAGCAAAAACATGTTGTTTGTTTGTACTGTAGTGTAGTAACACCAAATTCCCTACCATTTATTGGCACCAATGCTTCTCTAAGTGCCATTTTCACTGGTGTAGTGCTATGCAGCAAGTGTATTTTTGTTTCATAAAAACTAGCTCCAATACTTCAGTTTACAGCCAATGTTTCACAAACAATATGTGAAACATGAAATGTGATTTGTTCATTTTATCATATGCAATTTGCAAAGCATTTGATTTTGTGTTATGAAGTACAATAGGAAACACTTTAAAGAGAAATACAAGAGTTTATATTATTTTACATTCATTTCTCAGATATTGCTACACAAATACAGACTATCGTTCCCAATATATACCATAACGGGAAAGCGCTGGTAGATAGGTACAATAAAAATCACACAAACACACACACAAATATCAAGCTTTTGCAACCCATGGATGCTTCATCAGGAAAGAGGGAAGGAGAGGGAAATATGAAAGGATGTGGGTTTTAAGGGAGAGGGTAAGGAGTCATTCCAATCCCGGGAGCGGAAAGACTTACCTTAGGGGGGGAAAGGGACAGGTATACACACGCACACACTCACACACATATCCATCCACACATATACAGACACAGGCAGACATGCCACTCTCAATTTTTCTTATGATATTTTTTCAAAGATTTCCTAAACAATTCTTTTGCTCCTAAATTTTCACAATAGGAACATGTATAAGAGGTAACAACATTGACAAAAGCCATTAGCACTCATAACATTTTTGTGTAAGACAAACACAACAAAAGCATAAAGATTTTATATGACTAAAATAAAAAAACAGGCTTTTCTTAAACCATACACGGGTCTCATGTATTGGTCATTACATTTGAATCATATATTTCTATTTCAATATAAGTTTTAGCACATTTTTATTTTCTTCAAAAAAGTTATGACTTTATTTCTTTCTCAAGGATTTTTGTAGATGTGTGCTCTTCTTCATTGATGAAATTACCAAGAAGATTAAGTCACTCCAGGAAGCTGATGAGAGCAATAGGCCATTCAAAATTTCCCCTGAGGTTAGTATATTTTAACTTATTGTTGGTAAATCATTCTTTTTACTCTCTTTCCTTTTAGTTCTAAATGTAAATGTAAACATTAAATAAAAACTTTCCAGCTAAAGGTATAACCTCGAAATATCTGAAGAGCTGTAGCCTTCAAGGTGCAATTAAATGTATACATGGTGAGCAAAATAAAACTAGCCTGGAAAATATTTATAAACTGGGAAACATCCAATTGACCTTTATCAGTTAACATCATCAAAGATGCCGTAAATGGCAACCATTATATGCAGTGCTGTATTTTATTTATCAAATTGTAAGCCGTGCATTGCAGCTTTGCCCGGTGGACAGCAGCAACAGCACTAGTGTCTTCAATATTCTGCTGTAGCTTTTCTACTGTGTAAGGATTATTTGAGTGTACCTGGCTCTTCAATTTGTCCCACAGACAAAAATCACAGGGAGGGAGATAAAGTGATCAAGGTGGCCAGAAGATTGCACTGCCTCTCCTGAGTGTCTTCTTCCAATGAACAACTCGCATTTTTGACAAGATTGTCAGGAGGGTACATACTGTTGTTCCTATTGCTGAAAATATCTATACAGTCATTCATATACTGTGGGTTGATCTACATGTGGGTTAAACAGTTTCTGCACACACTGGTTAGCATTAACAGTTTGGTGGCAAAATCGTGTTATGATGTGTACACCAGATATTACATGCCGAACACCAATCTCAAGATTACCCAGCTGCTGTTCAAAACACTATGGTTTTTTTCTGATGTATAATGGTGTATGTACTGTGAGTTCACACACCTGGACTGGGGATGAATTGGGCCTCATCTTAAGAAATGAAAATCTGAAGTTCCTGAAGTCCTGATTCCATTTCACTCAGAAATCACTGGCAGAATTCAACACACAAAAGTTCACCTGGATGCTTTAACTCATGCACAACAGTAAATTCGTAATTACACAGATGCAGCACATTTTTATTAATGTTCTGATATGATTGTCTCTTAATTCCCACTTGCACAGATAAATAACACTGAGATTTTGTCAAACTTTGTATAAGTTTTCCTTCAATTGAACACTGTTTTCTGATGTTCAGTCTCTTTGTGGATAGCAACAAATTTTTTTCACTACAGAGCCTATTTTGTGCCAATTTGGCACTAAGTTATCACTGTAGACTTTGCTGGAGTTTGGCACTGTTTGTCCTTTCTTAAGTTTTTGTGTTGAATTTCATGCTCTTATCTATCGAACTTGAGTTCTGTTTTCTTAAACTCTGTTGTTTCTCTGGATGATGGAACTCCTGGATATAACATTATTTCACTGAGTCATAACTAATTACTGACCCAAAGAAGATAAAAGTTCAAAGTTATCAAACAGTAAGAATGAAACAGGAACAGAGAATAAAAGTTGGCAAAGAATGAAATAATTAAAATTTATATTATTTTTGCTTACGGTTATATACTAAAACACTATTTCTCTGAAGAAAGCCAAAAAAATGTAAGTTCTAAGACTAATCATATGGTGACAACTCCTTACAAAGAAATAGAAGTCTGACTTGCTTTGTCTATTATGTTTTTTGAGTTTGTAAATTGCACAGAGCTAATTAAAAAACAGGAGCTTTGAACTCACGTTTCCACTTGTCATTTAGCTCACATTATTAGCTTCATATCTATATGATGAGATTGTTATATGTCATAGCATAACAATTACAACAGAGCCTTGTCTATTCTAAACAGTGCTACTTGCTGTGTGGCCAACAATAATCAACTACACTGAGGGTTTTCCCACCAAATTCCACAACTCTACACTTAACTCTGGAGAAGGAGACAAAGTCTAGATGAAAATCATTTGTTTCTTATGTCCTGATTGTGTAAATCACAGTTCAACTGAAACAAATTTTTATTACTAGCAACAAGTACAATTAATGAATAAATGTTGGCCTACTGGAAAGTGAGTGTAATAATCCCAAGATCTTTGAAAAAGCCTCTGGAAGATCTGTAGATATATACTTTAAACAATATTCTTACAGCTCAGATAAGCTGAACAAAAAATTTATTTACTTCAGCTGCATTACCACAGGAGAGAGGGAATGAAAATATGCAACTTGAAGTAACATATTAGTTTCTAAGTCAGCATCTTGGTAAATACTTTCGAGCACAATACTTGGTGGACTAAACTTCTTTATTTCATTTCAACTTGTTACTCAGCAGGACCTAACAAACTGCAAGGACAGTGTTTCATTTAATGAATACTACGCACTAACTTTTTGCATTATCAGAAGCTCTCTCCAAAACGTTCTGCAGCTCCCTGATAGTGTTTATGCAGAAAGCATTACAGGATGGTGTTGGTCTGTTCAGCATTACTAACAGCATCCCATCACTAATTGTGGCAGGTGAAAGGAACAGGGGGAGAGAGAGAGAGAGAGAGAGAGAGAGAGAGAGAGAGAGAGAGAGAGAGAGGGAGGGAGAGAGAGAGAGAGAGAGAGAGAGAGAGAGAGAGAGAGAGAGAGAGAGAGAGAGAGAGAGAGAGAGAGAGGGAGGGAGGGAGGGAGGGAGGGAGGGAGGCAGGGAGAGAGAGAGAGAGAGAGAGAGAGAGAGTGTGTGTATAAGAACACAACATAGCACAACATAGAACGAGCCACAATTGAGCAAGTAAGTCAACACTTCAGCGTCTTAATCAAGGAAGATATGAAAGGTGAAAGAAATAAGATTCAAAATTACAATGGTCAAACAAGAATTAAACTGGAAGGAAAACTACCATGTAGGACATTGATTAGAGAAATGAGAAAATATTTGTCAGGTGTCTTACACTGTGACATTTTATGCAGCAGAGACGTAAGAAATATTATACCAAGATAAAATGAGATTGAACACCATTGAGATGTGGATTCAGAGAAAGTTAAAAAGTAAAAGCATGACAGAAAGAGTTGAAAATTAGGAAATACTAAAAAGGCTTAGTGAAAATAAACTAACATTACAGCAAATAATAAAGAGGAACAATAATTATCTTTCATGTTGTCTAAGAAGACATTCCTCACCAGTATATCCACTGAAAGGATTGGTTAAATGAAAAATAAAAGGAGAGATGATAGAAAAAGTTAAATTGCCAGATAGGTAATGAAAATAAAAATGACAGGAAGCAGACAAAGGTGGAGAGCCAACATCATATAAAAACCTGCATATGAGGTGGAAAACGAAATAATATGTGTGAGCATATACACAGGATCTGAGCTGGTGCTTGGTGATGGAAACTCATATTAATTTTGTGGAAGACAGATTGAATGGGGAAATCAAAGCACAGTTTCTTACAAAATAAAACTCAAGTATATTGAAAATCTGTGATTATTAATTACCAAACATACTAATGTTATCATTTTATAATAGATATCTAGTACCTACTACAGCATTCTTAACATAAGGAGTATAGCTTGTTTGAGATTTGTGCATTTTATTTTGCTGTAAGGAAGGTAATATGAGATGATCGTATACTCTGTCTGAACAGGCCTTGGAAGGCCCAACAGTACTGACCAACTTCCATGTCATCCTCAACCGATGGTTGCTGATATGGAGGGGCTTGTGGTCAGCACAAAACTCTCCTGGCCATTGTCAGTTTTTGTGACTAGAGCCGCTACTTTTCAGTCAAGTAGCTTCTCAATTAGCCTCACAAGAGCTCAGTGCACCCTGCTTGCCAACAGTGCTTGGTAGACCCAGACAGTCACCCATCCAAGTATGAGCCAAGCTCAACAGCACTTAACGTTGGTGATCTGAAGAGAACTGCAGTATTGGCAGATCTTTGTATATTCACTTTTTAATAGTTTTTGCCATATGTTGGTAACACAAGAAAAGCATTATGAATTGAAGGTATAATGCTACTGGAACCATTTTCAGCTGGAAGAATAATAGTGATGAATTGTGGTATAGTTTTGACGTTTCACAACAAGTGGCTCTAGGTGCACTTTCTACTAGTCAATATCCATTACACTTTTTGCTTTTCTTCAAACTAATACTGAGTTTGTACTTCTATCTCTGTGGTAATTTGCTTTCCCAAGATATTCTTTTCCCCCAGAAGGTAGAAGTAGCTGTCTTCCCCTGACACTCACTGGATTTATTTTTGGAGCATTTGCTCTGTTGCATAAGCACAATACTATGAAGTGCATATTATAACATAGCAAGCTGGAACCACCTCACTTGCTATTATTGCAGTCCTGCTGATAACTATATATATTTTTACTTTCTGAGTTCCCTTATAAATGTAGTTATGCATATCATGCATATGTTGTGCATCCCTAAATCTATCTAAATATTATTGAGACCTTATTTCAAGTAAATTTGGTATTCAGATAATAATTTTCAATGCGTAGAATGCAGTGATGCATTTATGTTTTCTGAAAACCAGGTTAATTCAGAGTAATTAATAACTGAAATTATTACTGTAGTGGGTAATTCTAGATCTTGACTGCTAATCAGTCATTTTATGAACATTGATGTATACCATTAGAAAGCCCAGAATCCAGACTTTACAGTAACATTTTTAATATTTCTGAAACTAAGTAACTTATCAGATATTTAGAATTGAAGTTATCATCCACCTAAAATTATTGTTTCCTTTTGTGTGCTAAATTCCCAAGTTAACCATTGTAATTTTGGTGCCCTAATTTTTCTGGACCAAATGACAACCATCATTAATCAGTTCAGCCATTAACTAAGAATTTGTATAATTTATCATAATTTCAAATATGATAACTGTACTGACATTCACAGCATAGGTACACATAATAGTTCCATAACATTTTTGTAATTTCTAGCTATTTATACTCTAAGGGAAAAAACCACATACACCTCAAAGGAATTATCCAAAGTGGATGGAAATTGATAGATGTGATGTACATATACAGACAGACAAATGATTACAATTTCAGAAAATCATTATACCTGGTTGTTGGACTGTATGGCAGCAACAGTTGGGTTGGTAACCAACTAAAGTCTAGGACATCTCCAGACGCATCTTCACTGGTCATCAGAACAGAATTAATAGCAGGATTCATCTTTCATGAGTTCCACTTCAAATTGAGCCCCAGTGACCAGCAAACATGTGTCTGGAGATGCCTCAGACAGCAGTGGGATACCAACCTGACTGTCACCCATTACATGGCCCGACAGCCAGGAGTGATAGTCTAGGGTGCCATTTCATTTCATAGCAGGGCGTCTTTTGTTGTCATCCACTGCACCTTTACAGCACAGCAGTATGTTGACAATATTCTGTACCCCATTTTCTTGCCCTTCATGGTAAGCCATCCTTGGCTTACATTTCAGCTAGGTAATGTCCACCTATAAATGGTGTAAGTTTCTTGTCTTCATGTTTGCTAAATCTTACTTTGTTCAGCAAGGTCACCAGATTTTGCTCCAAATGCAAATGTTTGGAGCATTGTGGGCAGAGCCCTCCAACTAGCTCAGGATTTTGACAATATAATGTGCCAGTCAGATAGAATTTTGTGCACTAAGATTTGGAACATTAAATATACAAACACTGACTGGAAAGGTGGAAGAGATGATAGACATGATGGAAAGAAGGAAGTTAGACCTATTGGGGTTACCTGAAATGAGATGGAAAGGAGAAGGAAGGAGAGAACTGAGGAAAGGCTACTGCCCGTACTGGAGTGCAAATGAGGAGGGAAGGGGAAGTGGAGTGGGAATAGTAGTAAGAGATGGATTAAATGAGGAAGCAAAGAGAATAAGTGATAGGATGATGAAGATCAAAATATCACTCAAGGAGATGACCATAGAGGCGATACGAGTGTATGCACCACAGGTGGGTTGCACTTCTGAGGAGAAGCAAGAGTCTGAAGAGGAAATGCAGAAGCAGATGGCAAGGAAGAATGTGATAGTAATTAAACACACATGTTGGAAGAGAAATACAAGGCTGCAAAAGTGTGCTTGGACCGGAGGGTTGGGGCTGCCAAAATGAGGGAGGTGAAAGACTATTGGAGTTCTGTCAAAGGAATGGCTTGCTGGTTGAGAACTCTTGGTTCAGGAAAAGAGAGAGCCACAACATTACCTTGTACAGTCAAGACTTAAAGAGAAAGTTGATCTGACTACTTCCTGTATGATAGTGAGATGAATGGTAATACCATCAGAGGCCTAAAATAGTGACCACTGTTTGCTGGTAATGTACTTGAGAGGGACTATGCATAATAAAGAGACAGAAAACCAGGAAAGAAGTATAATGGTATGGAAGTTGAAGGAGGAAGAAAGCAGGCTGCAGTACCTACGAGTAGTAAAGGAACGCATTCCAAAGGATGAACCAAAAATGGCAGAAAAGGAATGGGGTAGACTCGAGGGAATATTAGTAAGTATGGTTGAAACAATATGTGGGAGGACAAGCAACAAAAAGAGATGGTGGGATAATAAAACAAAGGATATAATACAGATGAAGAACAGAGCCTTTAGGGTATGGTTTCAGAAGAGAACAGTAGAGACAAGAGAAGAGTATCAAGTAAGAAAGAAAGAAGCAAAAAGAGTGAGTGGCAGAGGAGAAGAAAGTGGATGGACCAGTGGACCAGAATGATGGAGGGGGATAGTAAAGGTTCAAAAAAGGTGTTGTATGGGATGATTAAAAGTAAGAGGAAGAACAGTATGACAGATTATGCCTGAATGGTGAACAAAAGTGGCCAAGATGTAGAGAATAAGGAGGAACTCATGAATATGTGGAAGGAGTATATTGAAGAACTCCTGAACTCGAATGGAGACCTGGATGAGGAGGAACAATCCAAGGAGAAAAAAGAGCAGGGACAGCAAATAGAAAAAGACCTTACATGGCGAGAAGTGGAAGAGGTATTGGGCAGATCTGGATGAGCTAAGTGTAGAGATGGTGAGAGCAGCAGGAGAAGTGGGGATACAATGGCTATATTGAGTTATGAAAATTGTGTGGGGACTGAAGATGATCACAGAAGACTGGAGGAAGGGAATGGGTATGGGTATGGGTATGGGTATGAACAGTCTTTAAAAGGAAATAGAAAAGAGTGCAAGAACTACCAAGGGATAACATTTATGAGTCATTGTGCAAAGACTTTTGAAAAAAAATTTGGGAGCATGAAGTCGGGAAAAATTAGAAGGAAGGATGAGAGAAGAGCAACATGGCTTCAGAGCAAGAAGATCCATGGTGGATCTATTTTTTTCTGTAAGACAACTGTAGGAACAGCATTATGAATATGGAATAGAGCTACTAATTACCTTTCTGGACATTGAAAAAGCATATGATAGTGTACATAGAAGCAAAATGTGGAAAGCCCTGGAGAACAGAGGAGTAGCAAAACAGATTATTTGGAGGATAAGGGAAATGTACCATGAAACTGTGAGCTGTGTGAAAGTGGGAGGAGAGAGATTAGCTTGGATTGAACAGAAGAATAGCTTGAGACATGGAAGTGCACTTTCACCATTACTCTTCATTGTAGTGATGGAGAAGACTGGACCAAGATGAAGACAGAGAGATGGTGGCAAGACAGAAGACGATGGAGAGGCTTATGTTCCAAACAGACACGGCCAGAGGCTGAAAACTGTCCAAGATGCAAGATGATGATGATTCCTCGGATGGCATCCAACAACTCTGTCAGTCAATGCCAAACTGAATAACTTCTTCATAACAACCAGAGGTGGACCAATGTGTTCGACTTTCTCAGTTTGTGGAGCTCTTCCTCGTGAATAAATAATCCAAACAATTATAAAGTCTACAGTTGATAATCGTGCAAATAAGAACAGTGTAACAAGTTCCAGGTAAATTCATACATGACTAATATTTCTGTGGAAGTCTGTTACCAGTATTCATACAATGAACATGTCTGTATGACTCATGCCAGGTGTTAAGATCAACCATTGATGTGTATTATCTTACACTAAATGATTTGAGTCAGTCAGTGAATAACATTGATTCAGGTCCTGTTACTATGAACCTCTGTGTATTGGTAGCACATATCTGGAAATCTGATATGTTGACTGACTGTCTGAACTAAAACCAGTGTTGTGGCATTTTTCTGTTAGCACTTGGTTGTAAATGCATACTGTGAATAGTTGGACGCTGTCATACTGATGAGTAAGAATTTGGAAGTTTCCACCTGTGAATAACATTTTATGTGAGGGCTGCAACTAGTCATCTTATTGTCAATAGTGGCAATAAATGTGGAACAAGCCGAATTAATTAAAAATTGTGTTGTGTACATTATTGGAGAAGTCACCATAAAACCACTTCAGAGAAATTCAATGATCTACAATCAATGATATACCAAGAAAAAACTAGAAACCACTAATAGGTACATTCCAACATATGAAAGTACGTCTTTTCGTCTA
The DNA here is from genome assembly GCF_023864275.1 of Schistocerca cancellata. Lineage (NCBI taxonomy): Eukaryota > Metazoa > Arthropoda > Insecta > Orthoptera > Acrididae > Schistocerca > Schistocerca cancellata. The sequence continues at coordinate 733,099,301 of NC_064626.1, forward strand.
TAGTATCTGTTTCCTCCATGTTTATGAAATTCAGTGTAATAGTATTAAAAAGAAATTAGTTTATTAGTACAGATGATTATCAATGATATTTCTTGTGAACGCCTACTCCTACTTAATTCTTTCACATTTGTTAAAATGTGCTTAATTTTTCCCCTGTTTTTCATACTTTACATGTTTTCCTCATCTAATATGATTCACACACTTAAAATTTGGAAATGCTTACTCTAGTTTGAGATTTTGATAACTCTCTCTTATTACAGATGTGTTCTGGGATTAATTCATCTGAATATGTTTATCAGTCACTAGCTCCATTTGTGACTGAAATGAAATTAGAAGAAATTTTATGGGATCTAGGATCTGCCCGTTCTGAAACGTTTGCATCCCAATGGTATGAGACTGTATCAAATACTGTGGAACGCACATCTGAATCAGCACAGCAGAAAGTTCTACATCAGCTTGACTCCATAACAGAACGGGTATGTGAATATTGTGCACGTTTTCTGTAAATAACTATAAATGATTGTCATTTGATGGCCACTCCAAATAAGAAGAGCTACAGTTTATTTTGAATAGTTGAAAACTGTGTGTTGCACAGAGACATGAACTTGGACATTTGGAAGGTAAGTGATGAGGTACTAGCAGAAATAGAGCTCTGAATACAGATTGTGAGTTATGCTTGAGTAACACAGTCAGTAAAGCATTTGTGCAGATGGCAAAGGTATTGAATTAGAGACACAGTCTGGCATACAGTATTAATCTGTCAGGAAGTTTCATATCAGCACACACTCTGCTGAATAGTTAAACTTTCTTCATTTTCAGTTCCATTGTTTAACAAGATGAAACTGTTATTTCCCATCTTAATTTCACAGTAGAATATTACTAATAACCATAATAATAATTATGAATTAGAATAATTTTCCAAGACCAACACATAGAAACATTTATTACATTAATCAAAATTCCAGGATGTAACAATATTATGAAAAGAAAGTTGCTACTCACTATATAGCGGAGATGCTGAGTCACAGATTGGCACAACAAAAAGACTGTCACAAAATAAGCTTTCATCTAGTAAGACCTTAATCAAAAATAGATCACACACACACACACACACATGCACACACACACACACACACACACACACACACACACACACACACACACACAAAATCATCCTCTGTGGCTAAGCCAATGCTATTTGTGAGTGATTGTCAGAGCAGAAAGGTCTGATGGTGGCACAAATGTAGCAGGGGTGGGCAAGGCTTCTGGAGAGCAGATAGAGTCAGTGTCCAACAGTTTAAAAAAAAGTTGATTTATAAGAATTATGAGCCATTCAAGTCTTCCCTCGAGAAAAAGGGGAAGGCATGAAATGGAAAAAAATGAGAAATGTGCAACTGCTGAATAGTAATAAAGGTTGCTACATCTCTCCATTATAAGAGAACCAAGGTAGAAGAGTTTATTGGTACTAGTGGCACCAATAATGAGCAATTAGTACATAGTGAGATCTAAAATATCAGCTTCAGTTGTGACTTTGTTTATTTTTTATTTGGGAGAATTATATTCCCATCTTCAGATGAACAAATTTACTGAAACAAGGCAGGAAATGTAGTACATGAAGGAACTGATGGTGCCAAGAAATATTAATAGTGCTAAATTGGCAATAAATTAATAGTACTAATGCTGTATGATTGGATATATGATAATGCTTGGTGGAAAAAAATATTCATAAAAATGGTTTCCTCTTTATTGTTGTTCACTCTTTTGGATTACAGTTGTATTGAATATTGTTGTTAATACCATACCAGTATTAGTAGCAGCTCAGTTGCGGATGTTCTGTTAACAAATCCTATCTAATCATTACACAGAGTGTTAAAGACCAAAGCTAATTTTGAAATAAATGGGAGAGTGAAAATAGACTCAAAAGATAAAGACATGGAGAAGAAAAGAGAGAGAAAAGAGAGGGGGGAGATTATGGAAAAGAGGGTATGAGGGACTGGAAAATAGATAACGCAAAATGCAGCTAAAGACAGAAAGAAGGAAACTGAGCAAATGTATAATATTTGTGAAACCATCAGCACATTCCACATCAAAACAAATTATTGTAAATGTGAACCATGGAACATTCAAATAACTAAAGTGACCTAAACCTCTCACTTTTGTTAGAAAGTGTTGCCACATTTTATGAACAACAGAAGGATAGTACATTTCTAAATAAGGGGTTTGTAAAACAAAGGAGTATGTTTGAAATAAGGTACTACTTCGTTTCCTCTCAGTATTTCTTTATCTGTTCACTAACATTCTTCTTCCATTCTGACATCCATCCTGTAGCCTGATGTTGATTACAGCTCTGGATTTTGTTCCGTCTTTGTGATTTCTACATACATGCTAATTTCCTTCAGATTTTCACAAGTTTCTGTTAGCCAACACCTTTGGTTATTTATCAGTAAATCTAAGTTCAGAATTTTCTGATGCATTTGTTGCTATCCATCCTATGTAAGTGCCCTTGACTTATTAGTTGCCATTTCCTGATTGTATCTGCGATGTTTGCATATAGCTTGATAAATTTTGTTTCGCCCTAATTCTGTTTTGGCATTTTGGTTCTGTGATTCTCCTAAGAAACTACCTGTCTTATTTGTCAACTTCCTGTCTTACTTATCAACATTTTTTATGTGATACCAGCCAGCAATTATCATAGTTTCAGGTGTGTAAAGTTCTTATGTTTTAACAACTGTGTTGTAAGTTCGTTCCTAGTTTTGCATTAGAAATGATCACATAGACTCATTAACTTAAGGAATAGCTTGACAGAAAAGGTGTAAAACATGAAGTGGTTGACTTCTGAATAAAGGTGCTATCTATACCATGAAAGCCTACTTACAAAACTTCAAGAAACTTAAGTAAGAAATCTAGGAATATATTACAGCACCATACATGGGGACTTTGTAAACAAGATTTGACTAATTACAGTGGTCACAGAGGCAGTTAAGAAATCATTATCCACATACAAATAGAAAGGGAAGAAACTCTTAATATGTGGTACAGTAGAAAGTAATGTCTCTCATGCACTTCAAACTAGTTTGCAGAGTACGGATGTAAATGGATACAAAGATAGGTAGGTAGAGGAAGACAGTGGGGAAGAAAATGGGCAGGGAATGAATATAAATTAAGATCAGGTGGATTTGGTACTATGAAACTGCAGTGATGCATTCACATACTTTCAAAAGGCCGCGTGTGTGGCAGTGCCATGTGGTTCGCAGTGTGAGTGTGTCACATACTTTCAAAAGGCCGCACGTGCGGCAGTGCTATGTGGTTTGCAGCATGTGTGTGTGTGTGTGTGTGTGTGTGTGTGTGTGTGTGTGTGTTTGTGTGTGTGCAGGAGGGAGAGATCACCATCAGAGCCTGCCACAGACACCAGTCTATTTAAGACTAGCCACGTTACGCTCGGCCTCAGTTCTCTATGTGTGTTGCGCTTCAGTTCTCTATGTGTGTTGCTGCAGCTCTTTGTGTGCATAATGGTTCCTGCTGAATGTTACTTAAATACTGTGTTCAAGTTGTTAATGCTTCCATGGAATAAATTTGTATTCAGTCTACTGGCCATGCTGTACTTGTACCTAATTAAAACATGATTGGCAGTGACTGTGGTCCTGCTGTCTGGATAAATTTCTACCCTGGCTGGTCCTCTGTTTATCCTCACAATGGCTGATGGTGGATCAGAGGGTATTTTACATCAGTTGTTCAAACAGCAAGAACCATTCACAATGGTATTTCACCACAATGACAGGCACTGGACAGTCAAACTCAGATAGTTCAGTCATTGGTTTCTGTGTTGTCTAGTTGGCATGCTCCTCACTCTATGTCATCTGCTGTTTGGCCCTCTGTGGCCCTTGTGGTTTATCCACCTCCCTTTTCTATATACAATGAGTCTGCTCAGGAATGGGATGCAAGTGAGAAATGTCTGTGACAATACTTTCAAGCTTTTAGGATTACTGACAATATTTTATGTTATGCCTTGTTCCTTTCATGGATATCACCAAGAATACATCAAGTCCTACGTCAGCTCACCCCTTTGCAGGATGCATCTTCTTTAACATTTGACCAAATGTGTGAACTTCTTTCAAAATACTACTCTAAGCAGACCCATGTTGTTGCATCCCCCGTTGAGTTTTACCACTATAGCAACCAACCACATCCACCCCATTTAGCATAGACAGCTGAACTCCATGGGTTAAGTCATTGTTGTCATTTTGTGTCTGATGTGCATAAAGCACCATATGCCGATCAGATGGTGGAAGATGCTATCATTTGTTTAGCTCTGGATTGTGAGTTGTGAGAGCATGCCTTCCAGCGTGTAAATCCATTCCTCTCTGAGGTTTTAGCTATTACACAGTCATTTGAGGTGTTGCAAGCTTCAAGTGACCAAAGTTAGTCATGGTGTGACCAAAGTGAGTCATGGTGTGAGGTGTGAGCAATCCAACTTTCTCCTCCACACCAAGCTACAGATGGTTTGCAGGGGGAAGACATAGTCATGGCACCCAGCCTTGCTCCCAGCAGTTGGTGCACCACCAAAGTAAACAGTCCAGTAAATAGCAATGTATGTGTTCAATGCTCCATCCTGCTCTTATTGTTTCATTAACCAAGAGCATGACTGCCCAAACCACTGGGCTACCTGTCATAATTGCAGCAAAGAAGGTCACATTGTCTCTGTTTGTAATGCATAAATTCAGCACAACAATCCTGCTGCAGATATCTAATTCTGATGCTTTGGCCCACCTGCCAGCCAGTCCAAACCCAGGATTTCTTCAGTATGAATTGGTTTGTTTCCACATTGATGTTGTCATATAGCAGACGATTGATGGTTTTTTATGTAACTAACACATTGATTGTGAAGGCTGTAGCTTTGGTAGCTTTAGATTCTGTTCTGTGGAAGGTCATAATATTTGTACAACATGGTTGGTTGGATTCACCACCTACTAGTGTGTCTGACCCCTTCCATAATTATTACATATTTTGATATCGATTCTCTGTTGTCAGTGGTGATCAGCTTTTAGACATAGATAATGTAGCCCCTTGGGTACTGATCCCCTCAGTGGTTCGTTCAGATGTTCTCCATTTATTACATGCAAATCATTGTGGTGTATCACACACAAGAGCATTGGCCTGGCTTGGACAGTGACATTACCCACCTGGTTGCCTCCTGTTCACATTATGTGATGCACCAAGCAGCTCCCTGGGCATCGTTTTCTCCTTGGCTCATGCTGTTGCCTGCATGGGACTGTATACATGTGGATTTCACTGGCCTCTTTCTCAGTGTTTATTGGCTGTTGGTCTTTGATGCTGTCTCCGCAATATCCTTTCTTTCAGGAGTGCTAGTTCTGCAAGATTTGCAGGAGAGCTTCTGTAAAGTTTGGAAGGTAGGAGATGAGGTACTGGCAGAAGTAAAGCTGTGAGGACGGGGCGTGAGTCATGCTTGGGTAGCTCAGTCGGTAGAGCACTTGACCGCAAAAGGTAAAGATCCCGAGTTCGAGTCTTGGTCCGGCACACAGTTTTAATCTGCCAGGAAGTTTCATATAAGCGCACACTCCGCTGTAGAGTGAAAATTTCATTCTAGAAATGCATATTCTTATTTTCCAAATGCTTTTTGCTGTGTTTCCACATCCACAAGTGCCACTATTGCAACCTTGTCCAAAGTTTTGTCACTCAAAGGATTGCCCACGACATTTGTGTCCAACAATGGTCCCCAATTTTCATTGCAAGAGTAGGTGGCATTTTGTGATTCCCATGGTACCCATCACATTCTTGCCTCCCCGATCCATTCACAATCCAACGGTGAGGCAGAATGCCTAGTTCAAACATTCCAAACTCAGATGAGAAAGTATCTTGCCAACTATTTGTCTGACATTGCCTTAAATAGGTTTCTCTCTTCATACCATTTAACACCGTTTGCCGCAAGGAGCCTAGCAGAGCTACTCCACAGGTGTCAGCTGATGATACTGCCACATCTCTTGTGTCCTTACCTGGACATAAACCCATGCAGCTACCATGCCTCTTCTGGCTGTGTGTGGCTGTCTGGGCATGCAGTTTCAGACATCGCCCTAAACTGATTCCAGCTGTCATCACCAGATACGAGGGGCAGTGTCTCTGCAATATCTGCACAGAGGGTGGCCTCTGCTTGAGGCATCATAATCAGCTTTGCCTTCATGTGGACAGGCCAGTGATGTCACACCATCACCTACAAATCTGATCACATTGGCCATCACATCACCTGCTGCTGCCACTGGTTCTCCCCTCCCACAGGGGCGAGGGCTTCCACTCTCGGTGGCCAACCCAGCAGTTCCTCTCTTTTTTCCAGCACTGTTGTCAGGAATTCCATCACTCATTCCTGAGCAACCACTGATATCAGTATCATCAGCACCGTGACAATAACTGATGCCCTAGGTTAACATGGAAACAACCCCATAGTTGCTGGTGTTGCCATGTGATGTGATATGGGAAGGTGGTTGCAGAATGTGTCCACACTCAAAGCTCTTCAGACCATATTCCACCTTAGCCAGAGCCCAGCAGATGAGGAGGACAGCACAGACAACTCAAGAATCTATTGTCTCCCTAAGAGCGGAGGACTGCAGTAGTGATGTGTGAATGTACTTTAAAAAGACCACATAAGCAGCAGTGCTATATCATCCACAGAGGGTAGCTCAGACTTGTGTTTGTGTTGTGTGTGTGTGTGTGTGTGTGTGTGTGTGTGTGAGAGAGAGAGAGAGAGAGAGAGAGAGAGAGAGAGAGAGAGAGAGAGAGAGCCTCCAGTCCTCCAGTCTATTTAAGGCTGTCCGAGCTATACTAGGCCTCAGATCACTATGTGTATTGCCATATCTCTTTGTGTACATAATTTGTTCCTACTGAGTTTTATTAAATATTGTGTTCAAGTTGTTAAAGCTTCCATGGAATAAAGTTGTATTCAGTCTACTGATCATGTTGTAGTTGCACCTAATTACAACAGAAATATTTAACAATGACATTATTCACAGAGGTTAGAATTGTTGATGAAAGATCAGAAAGGATAGTTGGTGTCTCACAGGGCTTGAAAAAATTATGATTGATTTTTTGTCAATGGTAGTTTTTTAACGCACCCTTCTTTGAAATTGTAAAATGGATAACATCTTCTTTGATAGTGTGTCATTTGACTTAGACTTAGAGGTAGAACACAATTTTTATGGTGGCTTCATCAGCTCAGAGGATCATAATAGAAGCATCACTTTTCACAAATAATGGGTGGGTGAGCCATTATATATTTCCACTTACTGAAGGTAAAACTATATCACATCTTGTATCTTGTGTCTTAAGCTGATATTTACCTTTATTGCCTTTTCATATGGTAGCACACGTTGTACTTGTAATATATGCAGGGCTGGGCCCAATCATATTCAGCCACCACACTCATGGATGTGGATCATGCGCCATGTACTGTCCATGCTTTACCTAAGGAGGTTGTTTTGTTGACAGAAGATTTCCTGTGCTGTTTACCTCCAAGCCTCCTGCAGCCATCACAACATCTGGTGCCAAAAGCCACACTGGTATGTGGCACACTGGTCACGGTAATCAGTATTACAGTTACAGGTATCTATTTGTGTCCACATGGTCATGTGTCCATGTGACAATGTGCCTGTATTCCTCTGCTGATGGGTATTTAGATCACCACTCAGTCCCTCAACAGCCAGTTTGGCACTGGGTTCTAGGCCAACTATCTGCTGCCTTGAATCTGCACTTTGGACCACAATGACTGCCACTGCTACTACACATCAGACAGTGCTGTCCGTCCTTCACTGGGATCATCAGCTGCTGGACATCTGTCAGCTGCTCCTTTGCATGGACCTGTGTCTCTATGGACCATGAGCTTATAGCCTCATGGGGCAGTGCCGCTAATTATTCACAGTGCCTCCCAACTAATAACCACTAATGATAATTTTGGACTTTATCATAGTGAGCACCTGCCGCACATCATTGTGATGGACTTTTCAGTTGTACTCATGTGTGGCCATTAATGCTGAACTGAGTTAAGTCCAAGCTAATAAACAAAAGAGTTGTTATAGCAATATATGAATTCAATCTCTATCAATTACACTAATTGGCAAAGGCTATAACACTGGTGATGAGAATGATGGTTTTGTGACACAGTACTATTCCCTTGTCTGATGTACAGTACAGTGATGATGGGGCTGACTCTCTAAGGTGTGACACTCATAAGTCACAAGGATTCACAGTATAGCACTTATTCATAATTTTCCCACTCCAATAGCTGTCCAAGGTTTGCTGGCTGCAGCACCAGCTCCTGGTCTATCCATGATCTGGTCACTGCCCTCCTTCATGTTGAGCCCAACATTGCCATGCCGTGTCGTATTTCACGTGGACAATGCAGCTGTTGCCAGCCTTGTTCTTGAGAGTGGTGGTGCCTGGAAAGGGCATGGATGAAGAGGCCACTTCTTCACATGTGTTTCAGGGTTTCTGATGTGTCTGGTATGTCATCTTGATGGTACATCGTATTAATGATATTTTGTTGTGACTGTCTCTAGACAAATCCTACCACAGTGTGAGGGTATCCATCCATGTACCAGACAGGGACCACTCCATTCTTCAATTCTGTACTGTGTTAAATTGCATGCTTGTCTTGATTTCAGTAGGTGTTCGTTTTTTGCAATTAATGTTCAGATTTCTCAGTAGATGTAAGTTATTCGCACTGTTTTGTTTTGAGTATATTTTAGGTGTCCTTTCATTTGTTATTCAATGCACATTTTCTTGCTTGATGTTGCTGGTCAGCATTGTTTTCAGTTTCTTAGAGTATCCTCGTCTTTATGTGTACCGTGTATGTTCAATTGCTGGAGGCATCATTGCCTTAATATGCCTTCCCCTTCCATGGCCAGGCAATTCTGGACCTGCTGCGAAGCATTTCTCTGTTCAGTTAGGTTCTACAGGCTTTCCTATAGTGATCAGGACCAGAATTTGGACACTTGCACCAGGAATTCGTGTTTAACAGGCTCGGCCACATTCCACTGAGTTTGTTGCAATGTCATCATACCATGTGGCACACTGATTTTTGTTCACAGAATTCTCTGATGGAAGTCCCTCTCATATCAGGCCCAGTGCTTACTCATGACACCATCATCAGACACTGATCCACCTGTCATCAGCCCTTTTGGTGTCAATCAAGTCATCACTGGGCCGGTCACAGCCAGCCCTCCTGTCTTCACCATCCCTGTTGATGCTAATGCCTGCTTTCTTGCTGGCCCTGTCACAGCCATCACAATGCCATTCCCAGCCATCACTGCTACTGCTAGCACCACCGCATCTGTGGCCATCTTGTTGGCCAGCCCAACTGTCCCCACTCATGCTGCCACGGCCATCCACACTGCCGCTTTGGCAGTCACCACCAGCACTGTCATGCCCGATTCTCTTGGCACTCTTCCTGGCCATCACCTCTCCTGCCTCCCCTGTGGCTGTCCTGCAGACAGTCCAGCTGGCACTGCAGATCCCATCATGTGTTCTTTTGGGCCATGAGCTGCAACTTCTTGGAGACTCCACCACCAACCCCACCTGCTCCCACCTTTCCCTGTCACACACACCACCTACAGCAACCAATTGTCATTCCCGTATGCGGAAATGGTGTGCTTTTTTCTTTGGGATAATTTCTTTTTGTCCATTACTGGTCCAGTTCTGTATATTCCCAGAACTTTTGCTGAACTTTTGAGTCTTTTTCTGCATAATGGTTTGGTTGTGTTACAATACTTAACAACAAATTGTTTATCCATTATCCTGTTGTTTCATTTAAGTCATGGTGCATGTCCTTATGATGTTGCGCTTCTGTGAGATGGCTGCACAATCTCTCTTAAGCAGAGAGGAGTGTAGTATAAGCAGGGATAGACCTATGCATATTCAGCTATCACACTCATGGACATGCTTCATGTGTCAGGTATGGCCTCTGCTTTACCCTGGGATGTTGTTTATCAACAGAATATTTGCTAGGCCGTTTACTGCCAAACCTCTTGCATATGCCATAGCATCTGAAGCCACAGGCCATGCTAATACGTGGTACGCAGGTCGAGGTAATCAGTTCTGCAGCTGCAAGCATCTATTTATTTCAGCACTGTCACATGTCCACATGACTATGCACCTGTATTCCTCTGCTGATGGATACTTAGGTTGCTACTCAGCCCTTTGATAGCCAGTTCCATTCTGTGCTCCAGACTGACCATCAGCAGCTTCGAGTCTATGATTCCATACACACCTGCTGCTGCTACCCGTTAGACAGTGCTGTCTCATACCTTTGCTGGGATCATCATCCACTATATGTTCATCAACCCCTTCCATGCATGGATCAGCATCTTGATGGACCACAAACTCACAGCCTTGTGGTGCAGTACTGCTGATCATCTATGGTACCTTCTAATTCATCATCACTAACAATGATTGTGGACTTCGTCAGAGTGGGTACTCACTAGACATCATCATGATGGACTTTTCAGTTGTACTCATGTTGGCCCTTCATCCTATAAAACCATAATGACTTTAATCAAAGGTTAATGAACAAAGAGTTGTTATAGCAATGTGTGAATTCATCACTACCAGCCACATCATTTGGCTAAAAATATAATATTATTAGCTTTATAACATGTGAGATCTTCTCACTCTCTGTGCATCTCTCTCTCTCTACCTATGTATTGGTCTGTCTCTGGTTCCCATCCCCTTCACCTGCCCCTAACTATAAGGCCTGCATTTGCTAGTGAACTTATAATTTAATATCTATTTCATTTCTCACTGAACAGTGGAAGCTATGATATGTCGACAGGCACAAAAAAGGAAACTTCACTAGCTTCTGAGCAACCTTTTTATGAGCTAGAATACACATACATACTCACATATTCTTGTATGTGCACACACACAAACACACACACACACACACACACACACACACACACACACGCACACACACAGCTATATTGTGCAAGGTCATTATAGCTATATAGGTGTGTGTATGTGTGTGTGTGTGTGTGTGTGTGTGAACTCAAATTCATAAAGGAGTCTGAATGCAAGCAAAGTATCTGTCAAATATTTACGTACCAGTTTGTGTTATTGATATGTGTAGTAGCCTACAAGATGTCTGACACCACCTATTTTTGTTTTATAGATGGAGCCAACTATAAAAAAGCTTTTATTGGAAGAATCAAAAACACATAAATCACAACACTGTGAAGGATTGGTAGAATACCTATCACAAAACTTTTTGATTATGCATCTGCAACTTCATGTACACCATTTTGAACACATGTTAACATGTGTGTGGAACTGTTCTATAAGCAGCGCACGTGGGTTCCTAAATGGAGTGAAAAAGGTATGTTTATCACGATGACTTAAATAAATACAGTACCACCAATTGACTGCAGTAATGACTTAATGCATTGTTTCAGAATTCCAGATGCGCTTTCAATAAAAATATAAGTGCAGCACTCCAAAGGTTACAGAGATTTCTAATGGGGCTCGATGAAAGGAAAAAAGTTATATTCACAAGTATTAATGATCTGCTGGCTCCAGAACTGATTCAAGGATCATCTGAATGTATTCATCGGTATCATTTGGAGAGAATGTCTCAGCAGAATTCACTAACTAGCACTGGTGTTGTTGCTGTGAAAATGTGGTTTCTCAACAATGTCCTCAATGTAGAGATTTTAAATGCAAGGGACATTATACTACCACCCAAAAAATCAAATGGTAAGCATTGAAATTTTAAAACACCATTTTACAGCAGAAATGTATAATGTCCTTCCAGAATTTAAGTAAATTGATTTCCACATAGAAAATATACATAAAACTTAAAATGCATTTATGAAAAACTGAAGTTCCTTTAACTTACTATATCCCACTCAGTTTCATCTTTAATGTGTTCTGAGTAGGAAACCCAAAGACAGATAAGATACCAATGGCTGGCATCAGCTAAAAGATACATAAACTAGGGACTAAACATGCTTGTTCAATAGTCACATCATATGCCTGTATTATTTATCATGTGTCCATTAATATTCTGCCGATTTCCCCCCCCCCCCCCCCCCCCCCAGAAGACTGTTGAAAGTGAAATTTCTAGTTGTGACAGACTGTTGTAGTTCAGTGCACATTTCTGACATTCATAGAGAACTGTGTTTGGTCTGTTGATGCTGGGAAAAGGAATTAAGTAGGAAAACTATTTGCAATCATAGTCCTACAGAGCCACACAGGATTGTATGAAATAAAAAATCAACAGTGAGATACTAGGATCAGAGAACTTATGAGTTTATCAATGTCAGAGAGACTAGGAAAGGGCAAACTGGTAGTAGAAGTAAGGATGAAAAATACATAGCAGTAAAGAAAAAGGAACTTTCCAGATTGGGAAGGAGCGCTTGGTCCCCGGTATGAGTCCACCAGGAGGACTTGTGGTGAGGTCTGCTGGTGAGGTCCGGTGAATCGACCAGTTTGTGGATGGTTTTTAGGCAGTTTTCCATCTGCCTCAGCAAATGCGGGCTGGTTCCCCTACACTATGTTGGTGATTGCCGCACAAAAAAGTTCTCCATGTACGCATACGCCACCATTACTCTACGACACAAACATAGGGGTTGCACTCATTATCTAGAGGAATTTCATGAGTCATACAGTCAATAGCCTTTGAGAGATCACAAAATATCTCAATGTGGGTGATGTTCAGTTATTCAGAGCATTTAATATTTGATTAGTGAAAGCATACATAGCATTTTTTGTTGAAAAGCCTTTCTGAAAACCAAAGTGACTTTTTGTTAGTACTTCATTGTTACAAATATGTGGTGCTGTTCTCGAATACATACTTGCTCTAAATGTTCACATATGTAAAATTTTGTGCTTCACGAAATGAAAAAAATGTAGTATCCTATGACTAATACCAATGAGTCACTGTTGGGATCAACCAACTCCTACAATTACCTGGGTGTAACATTTTGTAGAGGTATTAATTGGAATGATCACATAGATTCAGTTGTGGATAAAGCAGGTGGCAGACATTGGTTTACTGGTAGAATAAAGAGGATATGCAATCAGTCTACAAAGGAGATTGTTTACAAATAAACTTGTGCAACCTGTTCTAGAATATTGCTCAAATGGGTGTAACGCATACCAGATAGAACTAACAGGGGATATTGAACATTTACGGGAAAGCACAAAAGGTCACAGGCTTACTTAATCTGTGGAGAGTGTCACAGAGATACTGAAGGAACTGAACTGGAAGATTTTTGTAGATAGACATAAACTATCCTGAAAAGAACTGACTTTGAATGATTACTCTAGGAATATGTTAAATCCCCTATGTATCATTCGCAAAAGGTTTATGAGGATAAGATTAGAATAATTAGTGATGTGCAGAGGCATCCAAACAATCATTCTTCCCATGCTCCATATGTGAATGGAACAGGAAGAAACCCTAATAACTGGCCCAACAGGATGTACCTTCTGCCATGCATGTCATAGTGTTTTGTAAAGTGTAGAGGTAAATGTAGAAGTAGAACTTGTTGTAACTCAGTGATAAACCTCACTGCAGTGGGCAGCTTTTAATGGTCACTTATCTGATGTTTTCAATCAGTCATGAGGATGCAAATGCATGCAGAGCACAACACCAGTAGGGAGTGCCCATTGCAGTTGATTGTGTACATCTGTGGCCTCAGGATTGATTGAAAATGGCAAAGAAGTGACCATTAACCGCTGTCCACTGTAGTAGCCACAATGTGCTACAGAGTGAAAGGTACCAATGTTTGTGCAAATTGTAACATCCTGAAGTAATGTCCAAAATGACTTTAAATTCAGAGAATGCACAGAACAGGGTGCACAGGAATGATTAAGATTGCTCAGAGACAGTACTTGAGTGTGCAGCAGTGCCCTCTTTAGTATACCTAGAAAGGTCAATGCTATAGTGTTCTCAGGCACTAAACAGTGATCAAATTAACTGTACCTTTGAAATTCAGTGCTAATCAGCCGATGCCTTCTTAAAATTGAAGGACATAACATAAACATATGATCAGAGTGAGGTGTAAAGGTGTTGACATACCAGCACGCCTCAGAATGTGAGAACAACATGTGACAACTGAAATACCATGCCATAACCATAATGGACCATACTATGTTGTCCGGAGACTTGGTTCAATACAGGAGTATTGGAATAGGTATGGATCTGTCTGCATTGGCTGTTTTACACCATTTGCAGTGGGCTGAACTATAAGTGCACATGTCATTGAGACAGCTTTCATTTTTTACAACCTGCTTCAGGCAACTCCAAACATCATATTTCAGCAAGACAGTGCCCATTCACAAGTAACAGTGAATATGACGTCTTCCTCAAAGAATTACAAATATTACTGTTACCTTGGTCCAGATATTTGCTTTGCATGTTGCTCATCAAATATGTTTGGTACGTGATTCATTACCAACTTGTTTGTCATCATTCTTCAGAAATTATTGTGGATGACTTGTGGGTACACATACAAGTCACATTACTGGAGATTCTTGGGGAACATATGCAAGACCTCTTTTCTCATGCAGTGATGTTTAAAGACTCTGATTACAGCATGTAGGAGTATTATAACATACTAGATTCTCAGAATCAGAAATTAAGAACATTTTTGTAATCTTAGTTATTTGTATTTTGTAATGTTTCTGATATATATTGAAAATTTAATTTCAATCACATTTATCATGCTTGGTGATGCAATTTTGAAACACGTTATTGTAATGCTCTCTACAGAAACTTTTATAATTGTTTCTCTTTGTTTCAGCAAATTGCAATGCATATATAAAGATGCAACTCCTTCCCAAAGAAAAATATAAGTCTGTTGGGAAGATGAAGACTAAGGTGCAGAGAAATACATTATATCCCATATTTGATGAAACATTCAATGTGTAAGTTTTAATTGGGAGAATGATATAACTCACAATCAAAAAATTTTTACTATGTTTTTTAGCCTCAGTATATGTAAGTGGTACAAGAACTGATTTAACTTCTTTGCAATTGATCATCAGATGGCCTCTTAAAAAAAAAGGGGGGGGATAGTAAAATATTTGGGACTTAAATTATAAAATCAGAGTAATTTCCATACTCAGCTACACACGCTAAATATGTTACATAGTAGCTCTCCAAAGCAATACTCAACTGGTCAGCAAAAGCACTCACAAAGAGAATGCATCTCATTATGATTGTTGGTACTGAAGGCTATAGTTATCTACATAATAGTATGTAGGAAGTAATTTTTAAACAACAAGTACTGCATCAGAATATCTACAGTATAAAATTGATTAATAGAGATATCCTTCTTCAAAAAATTTTGAAGTAATTCAGAAGTATGCATATTGGAAAGTGAATGTAAGAATTCTAAGATTCTGAAAGAGATCATTGTAAGATGTGCATGAAATTTGGACCATGGACCTTGCCTTTGTGGGGTGGCATATGTGTCTCAATGATACAGACAGCCATAGGTGCAGCCACATTGAAGGAATGTCTTTGGAAAGAATGGTTGATATATGCTTTCTGATAAGGACTGGCAGCCTATTTAGCAGTTAACAGCACATCTTGGATGATCTACTGAACTGGCCTTGTAACACTATCCAAATGACCTTGCTATGCTGGTACTCCGATAGGGCTGAAAGCAAGGGGAAATTACATTCATCATTTTCCTCAGAACACACAATTTTATTGTGTGGGTTAATAATGATGACATTCTCTGAGGTAGAATATTCCAGGGATAAAATAGTCCTTCATTCGTATCTCCAAGCAGAGACTACCCAGGAGAATGCTGTCATCAGAAAACTGTGGGGTCAGAATGTGGAATTTTAGATACCTTAAACATGCAAGAAGGTTAGATAATCTGAAAAGAGAGAGAGATAGGTTGAAGTTAGATAGTGGTAATTAGTAAAGTGCAGTGGGAGGAGGAACAAGAATTTCTGGTCAAGTCAGTCCATTACCACAAAATCAAATAGTAGGAGTAGGTAATAATGAACAACAAAATGGAATGCAGGTGAACTAGAACAAGCAGTATGAATAACAGATTATCATAGTCAAGGTAGATACAAAGCCATGACTCACCACAGCAGTACAATTGTATACGCCTACTTACTCCACAGATGGTGAAGATACTGGAAAAATATCTGAGGAGAAATTTGGAGTATTTTGAAGGAAATGAAAATTTAAGTCTTAAGTAACTCAGAATTGATAAATAACAGAAAGAAAAATAGTAGGAAAAAGGAATGAATGGGAAGTAACTTGATAGAATTTTCCACAATTCACACTTTAATCATCGCTTATAATCAGTTTAAGAGTTGTGAGGAAAGTTTTTATATGAGGGAGAGATCTGGAAACATTGGACAGTTTCAGATGGATAATATTAGTTATGAAATGCAGAGTAAAGCCAGTGAATCTGGAGACATATAAAATTAAAAAGCTGAAAAATCAGATAGTACTGAGAATTTCAAAGAAAGCATTAAGCAATGACTAATTGAAACATGGGAAAGGAATACAATGCAATAGGAATGGGTATTTTTTATGTGAGGAAGAGATCTCTAGACAGTTTCAGATGGATAATATTAGTTATGAAATGCAGAGTAAAGTCAGTGAATCTGGAGATGTATGAAATTAAAAAGTTGAAAAATCAGATAGTCTTGAGAATTTCAAAGAAAGCATTAAGCAATGACTAATTGAAACCTGGGAAAGGAATGCAATGCAATAGGAATCGGTATCTTTGAGAGGTTAAATAGTAAAGTTAGTGCAGTAACAACTGGTCAACAAGACAACACCTAGTGGAAATCATAGGATAATACACAAGATGTTAAATTTAGTTGATAAGGGAGAAGATATAAAAATATGGCAAATGAAGCAAGCAAAAAGGTATCTAACATTGACCCAAAATTCCATAGGAATCAAAGAAGACAGGCACCCTTCTCCATATGTGGAACAATGTGGTCTCCTTCATAGAGAACATAGCAACTGATTTCCAGGAAGTACTTTCAGATATCCTTTTGGGGCCATAATGATAATGACTGCTTTTGTTGTGAATAAAGATGAAAGTGAGACAGGTCTGACCATGCTTTGCTGCAAGCCATGAACTCTTTCATTTGAAACTACTCTGTTTGCTTGTTAGCATGGACAGATTTCTCTCACATGGAAGTGATTACACAAAATGACAAATATATTAGAATATTTTCCATTCATTTTACTGTCTTGGTCCTTGCCAGGAATAGCCATTATGGGCACCATGAAAATGTATTATGGTGGGAAATGCCAATATATATTTACATTATATCCAGTATTATTACATAATCTTACCTAACAGTGGTCACCATATTGATTAATCCCTAATAAGTAAACTTGGCAAATATAAAATTTCACAATAACCTCTCTCTACTGCACTTTCAGCAGCAAATTTTATTCATGAGTGTATACCTTGAAGCACAGCTTGGTCTTCAGGGTTTCAATTAGCTACCATTTCTTTCTTCTTTTTTCCAAACTGTGTGTATGTATACAGGTGGGCTGAGAATGGTCAAGGACTTAAATGTAACAAAAATTATGGGCTTTCCCCAAAAAATAATAACAAAAGGAAATAAAAGTAAATGTTAACCATATTTGCTTTCAGTTACAGTAACCATGATTTTGTGTAATTGACTTTTAATATCTGGTTACTAAAATGTTTGGTTACTTCTGATGCCCCATGTTTTGAAAAATACATTATATCCTTTTCATTGTCAGTGTTAAACAACACAGAGGCATCATCAGTGTAAGTAATTAAATGGGAATTAGAAGGTTGTACGATATTATTTACATACTCAAGAAAAATAAATGATCCCAGTCTTGACCCCTGTGGCATGTCATTCATTACTGATTCAGTCATAGACTGACTGTTGATTTTTCTCTCCCCATTTTGATAATTTATTTGTTTATGGCTTTTTAGGTATGCAGACAAGAGTTCAAAAAATGTGAACATGATACTGCATGTCCTCAGTTTCTGCTAGAGAAGTGCATGGTTGACCAGCTCAAAAACCTTTGCAAGATCTAAAAATATACCTACAGTATATGTTCATCTAGCTTAAAAACTGAATTATTATAAAAACTAATCATAGGAAAGATAGATGTTAGAGTCTGTCTCACTGAAATAATCCTTAGGAAGTGCAGTCCACCCTCCTGCTGGGACCCTTAGAAGGAGGGCTGATATAGGAAACAGAGACTATTCAAAGAAGAGCATCATGTTTTTTTATGAGTTTGTAATAGAATGTTGTGCAACACAGTGTGCTTTATAGTGTTAAGGTTTTGAGAATGTAATTTCCTTGAAGAGTCTGTCGACATATCATTTTCTCCTCCATGTATCTCACAAAAAGGCCACAAAGGTAAAATTAGAGAGACTTTACTTAATAAAGAGGCTTACTATCAGTCATTCTTCCAGTTTGCTATTAATGATTAGAACAACAAAAGGGGAAGTGACCATAGCAACATGAAGACACTCTGCCACGCATTGTAAGATAGCTTGTCCAGAGAAGAGATACGGGTGTTACCTATTATTTTGTACCAGTTTTTCATGCTCATGCTTCAGTAGGATATCCCAGTTGGTTTGAGAGGTACAGTAAAACAGTACACATTTTTCGAATGTGAAAATATAAGCATGTTGGATGTCAGTAACAAAAGTGATATAGAAAAGCCTAGTGTCTTCATAATGGTGAAAGAATATTCCTAAAAGGTGGAATTAAACATTCCCATCAACAATTTGCTTTTATGTAATTTTTCAGTAGCTTCTTCTTTTTCAAAACTGTAGAAGTATGTTAATGTTTACATATACATCTACATACACTGTTCCAAATACAAATGGAGTGGGTGAAAAATGCTTCTATATGAGCCCTGATTTCTCTTATCTTCATGGTCCTTATGTGAGATGTATATTGCTGGCAGTGGAATTGTTCTGCAGTCGGTTGCAAATGCCAGCTCTCTAAACTTTCTCAAGAGTGTTTTGCAAAAAGTATGTCTTCTTCCCTTCAGGGATTCCCACTTGAGTCCACAGAATATTTCTGTAATACTTTGGTGTTGATCAAAACTACTGGTAACAAATCCCTTCAATGTCTTCCTTTTATCCAGATAGGTGGGGTCTCAAATACTCAAGCAGTATTGAAGAATGGATAATGTAATTGTTCTGTATGTGGTCTCCTTTATAGATGAACCAACCATTTGCCTTATCTATAACAAGCCTTACATACTCCTTCCATGTCATATTGTTTTGCAACTTCAAACCTAGATATTTAATTAAAGTCAGTGTTTAGGCAGCACACTATTGATACTGTATTTGAACATTACAGGAGTAATTGCCTGTTCATCTGCATTAGCTTACATTGTTCCCTGTTCTGTACAAGCTGCAATTCATCACACCAAGTACAAATTCTGTCTGAATCTTTATGTATCCTCCTACAACATAACAGGACAGAAAATTGAATAAAAATGATAAAATATTACAGAAATAACATCTGAAAATACTTATACAATATTTGTTCATGGTTTTTATTCTGCAAACTTGTTAATTATCTCATCACATTCAATAATCTGATCAAGGTTACTCAAAAAACGTTTTGTGAGTTTTGAGTTTCTGTGGGCCCCTAAGAGGTAAGGCCCTGCGCTTGTGCCCTGTTCATTTTCCATTAAATTCACCATAGAATATGGAAGATGCTTCAGTGTAATTCCATTTGTAACATAAATCAGCAAAAATCACAGATAAATGCAACAGAAGTCAGTAAAATTCACAGACATATATTTCTGTCACATTGATAGTGAAGGTCCTTCAAGATTCACTTGAAGCTCTGAAGATGAAACTATGCTTTGAACTATACAAAGTCTGTGAAAGTATTCTGGCATAGTAGCTCAGCATAGCTTCTGCCAAGAATACTGAAGTTCTGTGGCAATCAACTGAGATAGTTGTAAATGCTTTTGACAGCATCATGACATTATACAATGCCATAATAATCAATGATGACAGACAATAAGCAACAAATTGGAAACCTCTCTGCTGAAGAAAATTGGATAAGCAGGTAAATTATTGTGAAGACTCTTTTAGAGTGTGACGGAGATTTTTATGTTGTTAATGGCAAATCAATGAAAGCAGAAGGAAATTTGCAGGATGAAGGATAATTGCATGGCTAAGAAACATCTTATTTTGTCTCTTGAGACAAAGCTGTTGCTTCATGTCAATAAATATTAAATCTATTAATTGTTTTGTGATAGCCCATGATGATTGTAGGCATAATGTTCATTTTCCAGAATATCTTTGTGTCATTATAGCAGAGATATAAAATCTGACTCCATACAAATACAGAATCCACTGAAATATGCTACAAAAAAGGACTGTTGAAACCTCAGATATGGAATAAAAAGGTGGGACTGCAGAAACTGGATGTGAAGCTGTTGCTGAAACTGAAGACATTGTACGGAGATGACATGAAGAGATTGTTTATGATTGATTCTCCAGATATATGTGCATGAATTAAGAGAGACAACTGGGGCATTGTGGTCCATCATAATGTTCTAGGCAAGGAGGATTTAGGAATCTACTGAGAAGTAGGAGAGGAGAGAGGTTTTTGTATCAGCAGTAATGGCAAATGTGGAGTCATGCTACTATCTGTCACAAAACTGGGATGGCACAGTAATGAGAGATACATTAAATGAAAAGAGAAATCCAGCATTGGAATGTGTAAGGATTAAGATGAAAATGACTGGAGGGAAGAGTACAGCCAAGGGTCATAGGAACAATTTAAGAGGGTTTTAAGGTAATCCACATTTTATCATTGTCATTAACTGTGGCTCTCTTCCATACATATTCATATGGCGGATACATTTCTTTTTAGTAGGTATTATACTTTGTCTATTTCATACAGACATGTGACATATGTCGGTAAGCATTGCCCAGTTGAAAAATGGCAAAACGATTGTGTTGCATGAGAATTAATGCATGACGACACAGGATACCTGAGCCATACCATTGTGTCATCACTAACAGCCGTGACCTGAAGTCCTACCTGAAGTTCTCCTGGAGTGAGATCATTGTGCCTCTCAAAAACATTGGAAGAATGGGACCTGCAGAACTATGATTCATCACTGAAGCCAATGCAGGACATTCATCAGCAGTGCATGCTGCCTGTTCATGGTAGCACTCCAAACTCAACCATTTGTTTTGTGGTGTCAATGGCAGCCTAACCATGACGTGACAATTCCCTAGTCTGACTGTTGCTAGTCTCTGACCAATGACATAGGATAACACAGAAGGTTGCATGGAGCCCGTTACTGGTTCCTGGATGGCAAGTGTAGCTGTGAAGGGGTTTTGATGTTCTTGGTGCAGAATATGGTGATCCTCTGTTGTGGTGGTCAGATATGTTCAGCCAGAATCTTGACAAGCATGTTTGCCCTCATGTTCCATTGAAGTCAAACTTTTTGAGCCACTCTCACACTCCAGTGCCCCACAGATTTAGATATTGCACAATTTGACTACAATGAGGCCCTCTAAAACTCCTATCAGATGCTGATAAAACACTCTCACACAATTACATGGTACCTTCATGTCCTTCACAATGATCCACCAACACCTGACATAGATTATGCCCCTTATATACCATATCAGTCCTAAATGTGAACAACACTAATGCACTCTGTTGGCCATTCTATCTGCCACAGAGAATTGCAATTCTAATCAAAATACCCACCAATGGTGTGTATATGTATGAAGTTGCACTGAAACCTGATCATATGTTCTGGGTACCTCGCTTTTTAATCAGGCAATATATTTAATGACAAACTGTCTATTGGCTTCTATCTCAAGTTCTTTGGTGAAAATTTCTTTGATGATTTTTCTTAAGTTTCACAAGTACCACTGGGTGGTATTGTCAAAGCTTCACCCTCCATTGCTGCTAGCTGACTGAAATGGAACTTGCGGCTACAGATCTTATGTATCTATTGTACCAATGTCTGTGGGCTTCTCCCCATCCATGCTGCCTGCAACACTCATACACTGCAGCACAGGAATCCAGGATCCATTCACCATATCAGTTTCTCTTGCTGAAGCTGTTATCACATTTATGGATATTATGGCTTCTCTGAAGAAGTGGTTGTGGTAGTTCTCAACAGCAAGAAATTCTGTGTTGGCAAATTTTATTATGTGATCAGCGCCACATGTACATGCTCTGCCACGGGTGATTACTCCACCTGTCCCAACCTAAAATATGGTTTATATTCAGTGACCCTGGTGTTATGGATTTCCAATCAATCCCACATAGATTTTCCCACATGTACAGATATATGATACATTTCCAACACTGTAAGTTGGTCCCTTTTTCTCTTTGTAAATCTGCTATAACCTTTGATCTTCTTGGTTGTAATGAGTTTTTATGCCATGTTTGCACAATATACAGCCAGTTTTGTCTCTGACCATGAAATGTATGGCAGAGAAGCCATCCTGACTTTTCTTCTTCCAACATGACACTTCCCTGACTGATACATTTTGCGACACTTCTTACGCAACTGGTTGAGTACCCATTACTCCTCAGAATGCTTTTCAGGTGTTGCATTGTCTGAGGCACTGTGGCTGACATAATGCTTGTCTTTGAATCATTGAGAGTCATCCCCTTTTTTTCTGGCTTAGGTGATGGTGTGTCAGTTTTCGATACATGCTGTGTCCCATGTTTTCCCCTTTCCTCATAACCAGCACATCTAGTTGGTCATTTACTACCTCCATAGTAAATTTTATGTGGCATGGAGACTGTTCAGAAGTAAAGGAAGTCACCAAGCTATTCCTCACTACAACCCCATACAACAAAGTTGTCACTAATGTCCCTGTACCACACCTTATGTTTACAAGATTCAAAGTCCAGAGCATGTCTTTCAAAATGTTACTTGAAGAAATTGGCCCACTGGACTGAGTGGATTACCCATGGTGACACCTTCCAACTGTTTATAGAATTCAACATTCCACATGAAATAGCTTGTGGTAAGACATTCATGAAAGACCTTGGTGATGTCATGCAGGAAAAGGGAATTGATAGTCTCCATGGGATCACTGAGTGCCACTTTTGTAAACAAAGAAACAATGTCAAAGCTGGCCAAACATTGCTTGGTCCAATTTTACTTTCTTCAGTTTCTCAGTGAAATGTCCCAAATTCTTTATGTATGTGTCAGTATTTCCTATGTGTAGCTGAAGTAGAGTCCTAGTGTTCCACCAATTTATACATCAGTGAGCCAGGAGTTTTTATCATCCGTCTTAATGCAACATAATCCATACAGTCAAGATGATATGACTTCTGTGACATACAGCATTCTATATAGGTCTGCCAAGAGAGAAGCCACCTTGATTAATTGAGTCATATACCCTGTGATCTGCTGCATTGGATCTATGCCTTCAGTACATTATTGAATCTAATAGGTCCCAAATCTTTTCCTCATAATCTTTGGTCTTCATTTTAAGTAACATTTTCCTTATTGGCAGACACTACTAATGTATCCTTGTAGCTGTTAAGGCTCATGATAGCTTGCAACACTTCTTTTTTAAGATTTCAAGCTGGTAGTTTTGCTCAACACAATACCCTGACTGTTTCATATCACGTTTTCTCAGATTTTTCACGAGGAATGACCCGGACGGCCTCTTTGATATTAGCAATGATTTTCTCAACAGGTAAAGTACCAAAATTCCCTCCATTTTGAGGCACAGACAGTCCCTCTGATGTCGGTGGTCATTCAATGAGTTTGACCACTGTGTGTGATATGATTGGAATCAACTTGTAGATCTGCTTTCCATATCTTGCAAATTTTTTCTTCTGTTGCTTGATGCTACAGTCATGTTTGTTCTGCATGCTCCTGTTAGTGAAGCTGTCAACCATATCCTAGTTGTCTCAGTTCATGCTGCCACTTATTTGATATAAACTGTCCAAAAGTAGCTCATCTGTTCTTGCCGAATCTCTCCGTGTTGTATGAATTCACTCACGAAGAAAAGCTCATACATATGATGTGTCTGTGTGGTGTAACAAATCTGTCCATGTCTCTTGAGATTGTTCATGAATTTTCTTATGGCTATCAGACTCAAGTTAGACAGCTTTACTGAGAGAACATGCTTAACAAAATAAACCTGACATGTGACTAATACGAATGTATGTCTTTTATATTTTTCAAATATTAAAGTTATTCAGTTGAAAAAGTCACTTTGAAATAATAACAGTGCATGTCAAATTACTTTTTTATTGTCCCTTTAGCATGTAACACACTTCCCAAGCAATGCATAAACTCATCCAATTGTGTGGCAGTAGTGAAGCTTGCTTCACATTCATAATGAATTGTTATATTGCATTTCCATTTTAATTAAACATGTTACAATGGGTCACAAAAGACTTTTCATTTGTGTTCTACCATCAGTATGTTTCTCCATGAAAGTTGCAGATTCATGAACATGGTACTGTTTCAACCATAAATCTCAAATTTAGTCCTGTACACTTTCCTGCAAAATAACTGAATTACTCAAACACTTTTCTCTTACATACCGATATAACACATTTAACTCTTAATTATGCTTTCTAGAAAATTCTTCATACTACTTATCTGAGACAAAGCTGTGCATAATTGTTCCATACTGAAGCCCAACAATGACTCACTGCACATTAACTCGGCCCATGGCCAGTACTACTGCGGCATTCTTGATGTTGTATTGCAAGACAATGCTTCCTCCAGAGAAAAGGCTTGATCAGCTTCAAAAATTCCAGAAGCCAACAATAAGTAAGGAGTACAATATTGCTCCATCAAAGACTGGGTGTTATGGGCACAGGCTGCATGAAAAACAGTGGTATTACAATATTATCAGTTCTCATACAGTTCAAAAATTGTGTACCTCTTTTTTTCTACTTCTTGACTGTACTAGTACATGAACTTTATCTCTTTCAGGCATACTTTCATAACCTCAGCCTTTATGATACTTCAGTTGTCTTTTGTGTACACACATTGATCTGTCTATGCAAAAGGAATATTATTATACAGATTGTACATAACTAAAGTTTAGCAATGTAGGAAAGGACAGATTGGAACTTCCTGTAAAGAAGACATGTCATGTTTTAGACAGGCACAAAGTTCCATTTTCAAAATGCTTTAGAAAGAGAATGACTGCTCAGAATGATGTCAAATTTGAACAGTGTATTATTATTCAGGGTGCAACATCATGGAAAAAGAAATGAAAATTTTACCAGTAGATTGCACTATGTCTTAATGTAAATGAATTGCAGTATTAGGGCTATGGCTTGACTTTCTCATCACACTACCCATACTGTTCAATATTGAATATGCATGACTGCACAAGTTCAACAGTCAACATTTGTGGTACTGTGGTACTGTTAGTTAGGAAAGCCCATCCACCATGGTAAAGTTGTATCACATCAGATGGAAAAATAGGTTTTTGGTTGTCATGAGGCCAAACACTGCATAAAAAGCGAAATGACATTGGTTTTTAATTGTCCTGGGGCCAAAAACTGCATAAAAAGCAAAATGGTAACAGTTTCTAATTGTTGTGATACTGGTGCAAGACTTCTTCAATATGCTGTCCACCATTTTCTGCCACAAGCTGAAACTGAGAAACAGCATGTTCCACAGCAGATGGGAATATCTCGAGGCCATGTTCAGAATGTGTTACAAAATGCATGCCTTTAGTTCAGCTACTTTTAGTGTTGTAGTACTGAACACAACATCTTTCAGATAACCCCACTGTCAGAAGTCACACAGATTAAGATCAGGTGATGTGGATGGCCAGGATGTAGGGAAATGATGGCTGATAATTCTAGCACTTTTGAAATGCCTCTGTAGCAGCTGCTTTACTGGCTGTGGAACATGCAGACATATGTCATCTTGCATAAAAATGATCCTATGCACACATTCATGCGTTTGAGCAGTTGGAATGACATTGCTGCATGAAAGATTCATAACACTTACCGGTGATGACACAGGTAACAGGACCTGCAGGACTCATCTCCTGAAAGAAATGCTGCCCTATGATAAATGGTGTCCTCAACTTGCACCACACAGCTACATTTACAGAAAGGAGTGGTATCAGTTGACGTGTGTTTGTGTGTGTGTGGATTTTCTGTTGCCCATATTCCACAATTCTAGACATTAACATACCCTTGGAGATGGAAATGGGCTTCATCTGTCCACAGAACATTCCACCACCATTGATTGTACACTTCCATATAAGCAAGAAATTCCTGAGTGAACATTTGTCCAGCAAGCAGGTCAGTGGAAAACAACTCCTAAACATGGGTAACTTTGTATGGAAAGTGATGCAGGATATTTCATAGGATGTTATGCACCTTGACTGCAGGCACATCCAACATTTGGGCAGTTCCCTGTGCACTGCATTTTTGCACACCATTGCTTGACACCTCCTACAGTGTTGTGGCCACATCTTCAACAGATGTCATATCAACTGCTTTCCTCCCTCTGCCACATTACACTTCACAAGAATTGTCTTTCTTAACTTTGTAATCTTTTCTCCAGATGCTTAGCAGGTACTGAACATTTTGTAACCTCTTCTCAAACCCTTGAGCATCCAGAAATTCTGCAGGGCTACTGGTGCACAGCCACCATTCTCATAAAAGAGCTTTACAAGCAGTGCATGATCCTTCATGGAGACAGTCATGTTACTGCCTCAGACAGAAACTGAGGAACAGCCATATGCTGCATTTTGTTGGTTGCATATTCTGACACATAATGCACCCTCTATTGGTCAAATTTTCATTAATTTTTCCCGATGATGTTTCCCTCTGTATCAATAATATGCTATTCATATTTGACATCATTCTAAGCAGTGGTTCTCTTTCTACAGCATTTTGAAACTGGAACTGTAATAATGGACACCCTGTATCTATAACTACTGCTCAGTACATAGAAGAAATTAAAAGAACGTAAACTTCCATTAAACTGGAACCTAGTTAGTTACAAACTCTTTAAAATTTATACATCTACAGCAAACAACATGTCCTCAAGTTCAAGTACATTAACTACCATGACATAAAAAAAATTGATAAAAATTTATTTATGTTGGGGTAATGTAAGACAGCCAGAAACATTTGTATTAAAAAATTTGAAAAAATAAGTTTCTAATATAAGAAAATACAAGATTTTGATTAGTTATCTGCAACAAAACCCTTTTACTTTTACTTTTCTGTGCAACAGTTTGAACAGTGTCCACACTCGCTGATAGGTGGCTGTAGCAGCTGATTGTAACACTTCATTTCTGCTGATAATTCAAATTGAGCATGACAGGCATTAATAGTTGCTTCATGGCAGGAGGCAATAGCTGTTGTTTTTGGTTGCTGGCAGCTGGTCAGCAACCAGCAGCTGCAAGAGCAGGCAGCGAAAAGTGAATGGCATGAATGCAAGCCCTACTGCACTGTTCATGCTCAGTAGAGGCTGGGGTGCCACTGGACTCTGATGCCAGAAAAATGCAAGCACACTAACAAATAGTATGGCTCAGCATTCATACACCGACAAAAGTTGATCATGCATAGGGCATAACACTCCTACTTTGTAAGTGCCGCAATTGTAAAATGCCATAAGAAGAAAAATTCTGCTGACAGTCTACACTGCTGCTAGCATTAATAAAAATGATCCAAAATACTAAATAACTCACTTTTTGTAAACATCTGACACTCCTGCAATTTGTGAGTACCATTGAGTCTTCTTGCAGGCCTACAACACGCGCAGTGCATCATTGCAAACCTCTTCTCCCTCTTTTTGCATCTTCTCTTCCATGTTTACATCCTTGTAAACAAACAAAGAAGAATACACTACTTCATCTCTGCCTATTTGACTTCACACCATGTATGCATGCATGGTTGACATTGGCCATTCTCTCCTCTCTTTCCATTCCTTTCTATGTTTCTATCCATAAACTGGCAAGCCATAGTTTTCTCACATATATTTGCAGTGGTAATTGTCTCTTCTCTTGTTCCCTTCAGTTGCATTTCCTCTTGACTTATTCTCTGTCCCGTTTTCTGTGAATCTTCTTCACACCTGGTCTACAGTTTCAGTTGGTGGAAGATCATGAATTTCAAGCTGTAGCCATAGGGTTGCCCTGCATACAATATTATTTTCCTTAAAACTTACTTCAAAATACAGAGGCCTTCCTAATTCCTTTTGCCAAAATACTGAATATGATTGCTTCTTGCTTCCCAAACAACATACTTTCAAAGTTTCTTCTGATGATCTAATGAACTCTGACATTTCTCTCAAAATCTTGATTTTGTTTTGTAACAGTCTGCTTCAGCTCTTCTGCAATAATATTCTTCATGTCCTCTGTATGAGTATCCCTTTTTAAAGTACATTCCTTATCCACTGAAGTCATTTGAATTCATACCAAAGATTTTAGCATTCAGTTAAGTATTATCACTGTCTATGCATGTACTAGTTGTTTTGTCATTTGAGATTGCAGTATCAGTCATTCTGTATGACAAACTGAGGTCAAAACCAGATATCTCAATTATAAAACCCTTGTCTGATGTTACTTCCACCTGCAACTCTACTGTTAATGAACATTTCATAAGAATAATAGGTGCTTTTTGCATTTCATTTCATACATCTACATTTTTCTCTTCTTGTCTCTCCTCACATATCTTTGCCATTCCCTCTCAACCCTCCTTCAATGCAGATTTCATTTCATTCACAATTTTCTCTTGGTTTTCCTGAAACTCTGATTTAAGTTCCTCCTTTTATTCCTTCATTAATTTCTCTGCCATTTCTTTTTTACTTTCTTTTAATTCTTTTGCAAATTTCTCTTGACTTTCCATAAACGAATTGGCAACCTCTCTAGATTTCTTTCTGGGTTCTTGAGTATTCTTTTGTGTTTTCTTCTATCGTGTTTAACAGTGCTGCTGTATCTAACTGACTGATAACTAGGAGCAACTGATGCTCGATTTTACTACTAGTCAGGATTCACTTTCTCTCTTCCTGTTTTTGTATCTGAGGAACTGATATTTTGCTCTTGCTTAATTCCACCACTAGCTCCATGTCTCCTTTACTCACATCTTCAAAATCAGAATCTTTGAACCCTGTATTATCACACTCAATCTCCCTCTTTATCAAGCTGATTTTCCACAATCTTATCTGCTGGTTTGCTCCTTTTCCAATGACATTTTTACACTTCAGAATCAAAAGCACAAAACACAAGCCTAACTAACTTTCTGCACACAAGATTCATCACACAGTAAATGATTCTAAAGTTTTGCCTTGAGCTGCAATTTCAAACTATTCAGAATTGCCATTATTGCAGCACTTCCGATTTTTGCTGTGTCTGTTGGTTGTTGTGTTGTGGTTTGATGCTGAAAACGGCACAACTACCTTGTGGAGATGGTCATCTCAAACCACTTCAATTGAAGAAGCTGAATATTCTTCTCATCTCAAAGCACTGCAATCTGAGATGGTATAGATTCTGTTTCAGCTGCAATTCTATTGGTGATGATCCACTCTTGTCACTCTCTCCACTTGCAGACACATCACTTTATTGTTCAATACTCATTATTCCATACCACCTCCCCATTCTTCACCAAAAAAGCAATTGTCTAAAGTGATAAAATCTAAACTACATCCTGCCATAATTGTCAGATGTATTTACCTTTGTCATCAGACATGTGTTTGGCGGCTTTATTGAGAGACTATGCTTTGTCACAAAATAAATCTGACCTTGTGCCTAATTCAAACAGATGTGTCTTGTATGTTTTAAATATTAAAGTTATTCAGTTGAAAAAATGGAAAATGTCACTTTGAAATAATAACAGTACGAGTCAGATAATTTTGTTTTGTTATCTCTTTAGCATGTTTCAAATTTTCCTAACAGTTCCTCAACTCATCCAGCCATGTGTAAACAGTTAAGCTCATTTCACATTCATACTGAACTAACAATTGCTACAACGTGTTTCCACACAAATAAAACCAGTAATCACTGATCACAGAGCCCTTTTCATTTATGTTCTAATGTCAATAGATTCTTCCATGAAAGTTACTGATTCATGAACATAATATGGTTTCAGCCAGAAATCTCAAAACTAATCCCCTCTGTCTCTCCATCAAATAACTGGATTGTTCAAACACTTTTCTCCTAGTAACTGATGTAATAATTTCAACTCATAATTATACTTTCCAGAAAATTCGTCATACTGTTTATCCATGACATGACTGTACATGACCACTCTGTGCTGAAGCCAACAATGGCTAATACTTCATCCAGAGAACAGGTGCATTCACCTTCAAAATTTTGAGAAGCCGGCAATAAATGAGGAGTACAAAATTGCTATGTCGTAATATCAAAGATAGCAGTATTCCTTATAGTGGTGGTGATTAGGAACTTTGGTGTGGCACCACAACAGAAAAAAAGGGGCAGCATGCACTGAGATGACTGGCATAAGA
The DNA here is from genome assembly GCF_023864275.1 of Schistocerca cancellata. Taxonomy (NCBI): domain Eukaryota; kingdom Metazoa; phylum Arthropoda; class Insecta; order Orthoptera; family Acrididae; genus Schistocerca; species Schistocerca cancellata. The sequence continues at coordinate 733,129,767 of NC_064626.1, forward strand.
TAGACAGCGAGTGGTGTTCATCCAAGATATTCTTGCAGAAGTCTGTTTCATAAGTTACAAATATTAACACTTACCTCTCAATTCATATTTTCTTTGATGATTTTTGTTTCTAACAACCTATCTCTTTTTAAAACTAATAGTGAATGTCATGATCATAATACTAGGTCTAAAAATGATCTACACAGGGATCTGAAACATTTAAGTCTTGTTCAGAAAGGTGTTCATTATTCAGCCACAAAAATTTTCAACTCCCTTCCATCAGGTATTAAAGATCACATTAATGTCTTACCTACTTTTAAATGTAAATTGAGAGAATACCTAATGGTAAATTCCTTCTATTCTCTTGATGAGTATCTACAGATAAAGCAATGATTTTTTATACTGATAAAAATTTGTTTGCTATAGATCACATTAACTGTTTAATTTGGAAAATGTACTATATTTCCTTTTTAGGTATTGTTTTATATTACTTGAGCTATACCTTTGATTTGATTTTAACCTACAAACTTATTCATAATCTTATGGTACATTTTTGTCATTTTATATATGTGTATTATTTGTTTAATTTGGAAAATGTACTATATTTCCTTTTTAGATATTGTTTTATATTACTTGAGCTATACCTTTGATTTGATTTTAACCTACAAACTTATTCATAATCTTATGGTACATTTTTGTCATTTTATATATGTGTATTATATCTGTTGTATGTAATCATGACTCATTCCACATCCTTGTGATTTATCACAATACGGATTAATGGAATACGAAATAAATAAATAAAAAATAAATAAAAAACTCACAAGAGCATGCAAAATGAACTCAACTGCTGCACAGAGCAACAGAAGAAATAGTTTGCAAGATGTGGGAAGCAGATTGACATGTCATTTCCTGGCCTGTCATGCACAGGAGTCAACCTCAGTGAATGGTCATTGACATCAGAGGAACAGACTATCCTTCAAAATAGAATGAATTTTGCTGTCATCCACAGAACTGTACCTATGAAGGATGTGATTGCTAACACAGAAGTGGCAATCTGGACCCTTCCTTGTGAAAAAGTGAGGAAATATCCCCTGTAACTGCCAGGGTATTGTGCCAAGCAAACCATCAGACTACAACCTGCAAAAAGAAGAGTTCAAGCTATCAAGAACTTTAACACTGGAAGAATATTTTAGTACTGTCTGCTGACAAGGTAAATGTGACCATTTTAATGGAGACTGAAGATTATGATGAGAAGGATTGGGACCTATTTGACCCAATGACCTGGTGAAAGCTATGCAAAGATATGAGCAATGGATTACATGGAAATAAAACAGTTAATCAAGGAATCTTCTCTCTCAGGGGATGTACAGAAGTGCCTTCACATCACAGAGGTTCTGCCTCCTTGGCTGTATGGATTACGAAAAATCCACAAAGATAATATTCCACTAAGACCAATCATAAGCACTCATGGCTCACTGACATATAAACTAGAAAAACATTTGGCCTCTGCTTCAGCCACATGTGGGAAAGACTGACACATATGTAAAGGACACTCAACATTTCATTGAAGCTGATGAAACTGCAACTGGAGCAAATGACATCTTGGTTAAGTTTGATGCTGTTTCTGTGTGTACAAAACTGCCACTCACTTATATTCCACAGAGTATTGCTTCCATTTTCTTGCATGACATCACCAAGTTCTGTCATGCATGTGTTACTGTGAGCTATTTCATGTGGAATGCCAATTTCTATGAACAGCCGGAAGGTGTCACCATGGGCGATCCGCTCAGTCCAGTGATGGCCATTTTCTTCATGTATCATTTCAAAACACAGGCACAGGCACTAGACTTAGAACATTGTAAACCTAAGGTGTAGCACAGACAGATTAAGGACACCTTTGTTGTGTGGAGCCTTGGTAAGAAACAGCTCACTGAATTCCTTAGACATCAGATCTGCCTCCAAGCCAACACAAAATTTACTATGGAGGTAGAAAAAGACGAACAGCTACCCTTTTTAGATATTCTGGTTATGGGAAATGGGGAGAACCTGGGACACAGCATCTATTGAAAACTGACAAACAGGGACCAATACCCACACCGACTGGCAAGCCATTGCCCAAGCCAGCGAAGAGAGATAATTAATAAGTTCATAATGCATGCAAGACAAATGTATGAGCCACAGTACCTCAGATGTGAGATGCAACACTTTGAAACCATTCTGAGGAGTAATAGGTACTCAACCAGTTGCATAAAAAGCATCACAAAATCTGACACTCAGCAAAGTGATGCATCGGGAGAAGCAGTGTCGGTTGTGGCCTTTCTGCCACACATCCCTAGAATGATGGACAGATTCGGTCCTATATTGTTCAAATATGACATAAATACTATTTAAAAAGTGGTCAATAAGATGACAGATTGTCTCAGATCAGTAAAGCACAAAAGGGACTAACTTACAATGTTGGGAATATACTGTGTATCCTGTACACAAAGGAAAGTCTGTGTTGGAAACAGCTGGACCATCCATCAACACTAGGATCACTGAATGTAAATGGTATTTGAGATTGGGGAATGTGGAGAAACCAACCTTGGTTGGGCACACACTGTGTGAGACCGACCACATAATAAAAGTTTCCAGAACAGGATTTGCCCTTGAATATTGATGTGACAGGTACAAGAATTCGTGAATCAAAGAATTTGAGAATTTTATTCACCAAAGATCATTTTACAATGACATTGGCTTTGCCATACAGGATGTAGTAGTAGAAACATAGTAATAAAATAAACTAACTTCATTACACTATAGTATATATTTAAAGCATGGCAGTGTAACAGATTACAGCACAATAGTTTCTAAACGTTAATGCAATAAGCTATACTATAATATACTATAGTGTAGTAAAGTATACCTTGTACATAGTGTATTGTATACACTATGTAATTACACACAACTTAACCAAAACATACAACAATATGCTTAACTACAAAAAACTCCTCAGAAATCTCAAAGGAATCTTTAATGTCATAAAATCGATGATCTGACAGCCAGCAGTACCACCTAATTTTTAAAAAATTTATATCCATAGAATTGGCAGTTTATTGACCATTTTGAATTGGTTTACTTTGTGGGAATTTTCTGTTCTTGCTAATATTTCAGAATTCATTGCCAGAGGGGAAATACATGAACATAACACCAGGGCTAAGGGTAATTTAGACATACCATTATGTCTAAATTACCCTTAGCTCTGCTGTTATGTTCATGTATTTCCCCTCTGGCAATGAACTCTGAAATATTATTTTTAATATAGAGTATAGACACATAAATGTATAAATTTATAATTGTGAGTATTCGGAGCCTGGAAAAAAAAGAGGACGACAGTACTCCCTATGACCTCTTTCGCATATTATGTGTAACACTTTTTTTGTAATTTCAAAATGTTCTTGGTGTGAGGGGAGTGCACCCATATAATCAGACCATACAAAATATGTGACTGTAATAGCCCAAAGTATGTCACTCTAAGGCACTCCAAGCTCACTACCTCCCTTAGTTTCAAGTAAGATTTGTCACCCGAGATATTTTTTCACGTATGTGATTGGCATATTCTTCTCAATAGAGTTTTGAGTCTTTCTGTTCCTTATGCAGTAATAGTAATTTCCTGGGAATATTTTTTAAAAGTGGAATGTCTGTCACTAAACATATTGTGTGTATGAGAGCTCATCTATATTTTTCTTTTCCAGTGATCTCACAACAGAACAATGCAATATCAATAATGCAGTCATTAGGTTCACTCTAAAAAGCAGTAGCATATTTACAATGAGTGGAACTTTCTTGGGTGAGACATTTGTCCTGCTGTCTCAAATACCATCTCTCAGTGAATACCCACAGATAACAGTGCAGCAGCAGCTTTTAAGATTAACGCGACCAATATCAACTGGTACAGTATTGTTTTACCATTGCAGTTTAAGCAAATTCTTCATATTCTTGGTACAAATGTGAGAAGTTAAACTCAGACATAAATCTAAAAAGCCTCAATTGCATAAGTAACAGAAAATCAAGTTTTTAAAATTTTTGAAATTTACATGTATAATTTTTAGTATCAGTTGTGCCATCAGTGAGCAGTTTAAATATATTAAGCACATGAACAAAAGACAACTTTATTCAAAAATTCTTCTCTTACTTATTTTTAGCAGGATTTGTAAACAAAATTATCTGTCAATTATATTTACTTGAGTCATATAGTTCCTTCTCCATTTTTTCAGGGAGTTATTCATTTCAGGCTCTAAAAGACTGTAAAAGTGAGAAGATAAAGAAATTTATGAAGAAGGAGAAGCTAAAACTCAAACAATGAAACTTCATTAAAAATGCTAACAGAGTTATAGTGTTGATACACTGTTAACTGACCTCAGTACATGAAATCTGTAGCTCGGAAATGAATAACATATGATGCTATGTGGTTCATTTTGTCTAGTATTTTATATTGCTGCAAGAGTGTGGGAAGTTACTATTGTTGTAAGCTTTGAAGAACAGTTGCTGTCAACACCAAATTTTGTGAATATTTTGTGTTCAGTACACAACACACTGATAAACTAGTGACTGACCTCAAGATATGAACATCTATTGCTCCAGAAATGAATTACAAATGCCACAATGTGGTTCATTCAGTCAACTATTTCTTAGTGCTGCAAGAGTGCTGGAAGTTATTACTGTTGTAAGTTTTGAAGAACAATTGTTCCCAACACCAAATTGTGTGAATATGTTACTTTCAGTACAAGACATTTTTGTGGAACACAGTGTATGAGATGATACTCCAATTCAGTATTATTGTGCGATGAAAGCACAAAGGTGCTTCTTAATGTGATATTTATAATACATTTTGTATTTTTTACAAATTTTAACAATTCTTGTACATAAATAAAAAAATTTCAACAGAAGTATACTTGCTTTCTATTATCTAGTACTGTAAAAATCTGAACTTGAAAGAAATATCATTTTCAGGCAAATATTAAATATCTCCTGAGATGAAAAATGCATCATTATTCAGCTTCCATGAACTTTAATGAAATACAAGTTCTTAATGTTTGTATTTCTCTGTAGAACAACCATTTAGTTGAATATCTTATCAAGATCAGTCAGTTATACTTTTGAAAATACATTGCATAGCACTTGGCAGAAATTAGTAGCTGTCTTAGATCAACTGAACACTTAATGGGCAGAGTGGAACTGAAACACATGTGCTGTAGAGTACTAAAACTGCAGCTAACTCAATGACAGAACTTGTGGAGTAATGCCACCCTACAATATGTTGTACAGTTTTAAATTTAGATCCTGAATATATTTCATAAATGTTGTCTGACTGTATAGGGAACTTAGCACAATAAGCAATTTCCACATAAACAGCTATTAGTTAATACTAATAACATCTATTCAGTCTTGCATGACACACAACTGTAAAGAGAATAAATCCCCAGGTCACCATGTCAATTCAAGCAGCGATTCCTTTTATAGTCAACAATAACTTCACTCCCTTGCTGTTGTGAAGAAAATTTGTGATGTCATATCAGCTCCTCTCTAGCCCTCTGGTATATGGGAGAATTTGCAGTTGACTTGTCTGTTAGTTCTTGTGAAGACGGCTGGTGCAGCTATGGACTTCTCCTGTTCTGTGAGTGCTGCTTCAGTGTACTCTACACTGGAGTGCAATGATGCAGGCTGAGTAAGTAGTACACCATCATAGGTGTATACAGGTTTGAGCTGTTCTATAGGAACCATCTCCTGCTTGCCACCCTTGCCAATTTCAAAACTGTGACTTCCTCCTGAGATTACCCTGCGGGGTCCTGCTTATGGGGAAATGAGCAGTGGGCACACTGCATCATCCCTGATCCACATGTGGGTCATTTACTGCAGGTGTTTGTGCAAAATTGCTGTCTGGTCTCCATGACCGACGGAGTTGGTAGGCTGAATGTTTAATATTGCTGATATTAGATTTATGGCTAATTCCATGGCCTAATGCATAATTCTTTGCCTAACAATTCGTCTTCCACTGCTGGAGACTTCATCAGAGGCTTTAACAACTCAGAAAGCTATTATAGACTCAAACAAACTTAGCAAGCTGAACTGGTTATGTGCATCCCAGCAATGTTCAGTTCATGACATCATCAGACTACTGCATAATACACAAAGTGGTGCCAACTTATCCAGTGGAGCTTGTAATGGGGAATTAGATTAGATTAGATTTACTTTCATTCCAATTGATCTGTAGTGAGGAGGTCCTCCAGGATGTAGAACATGTCAGAAAAACAACAATGCATGACAAATATTTACAACTCAAACAAATAAGCTAATGTGCCATTCCACAGGTCCCAAGTGGCATTGTCATCACTTTTTAATGAACGCATATGACAGAATCATTTTACAAATAATAATGCACTGAATTTAAAATAAAAAAGTCTTTTATTTTTTAAAAGGTAATAAATGTGTAATACAACTACTAAATATTTATTTACGATGAACACATTACTGCACTGAACTGGTGCAGAAGTTACACACACACACACACACACACACACACACACAAACACTTATTTACAATGAACACATTACTGCACTTTCCTGTCCTTTTTTCCCCATAAGGTAAGTCTTTCCGATCCCGGGATTGGAATGACTCCTTACCCTCTCCCTTAAAACCCACATCCTTTCGTCTTTCCCTCTCCTTCCCTCTTTCCTGATGAAGCAACTGTGGGTTGTGAAAGCTTGATATTTGTGTGTGTTTGTGTTTGTTATTGTTTCTATCTACGTACCAACTCTTTTGTTTGGTAAGATATATTTTTCCCACATGGAATGTTTCCCTCTATTATATCCATATCATTAATTTGAACCCAACAATTACGTTTGTTATTGTCACTGTTGCATTGTGAAATCTTTTCTGTCATCTTATTTTCTCTCTCTGTTTTTGCCACTAGTTTCACTTTTTATTCACCTTGTCCTTTTTACCGTAATCTACTATACAATTTTATCCTGCCTATATATACTCAATAATACGTAACCCACTTCCAAACCATAACCAAAAAAATATTTTTTCCGCTTTCAACACTACCACTGCTATAAAATCCACCGTTTCTAGTTCACAAACAGTACCTTCCACCTATTAAACAACCATTTCGGCTAGTTCTAATAACTTTCGCTTTATTTCCATTTCCGTTTTTCCCACATCACTGATCATTTTTAGCCGCTTCCCACAGGTTTTAACGTCATTATTTCTTCGTCAGACAATTGTTAGCCTCATTTTCATAATCTGCCACCACAAAACCTCTCCTTTTAATACATTTACACGCAGTTTTTTCGAAATTTTCCCAAATTTCTCCACCCTTTAACGTGTTTTGGCGGCAACACAACCACCTAACCTTTGTGCACATCGTTGTCTACCAACCCAAGTTCACCACAGGATCAACATAGCCCATCTTTAACCAACACTTTTTCGCCTTTTTTCACATCAGATCTGCAGTTGCTTTCTAGTTCACCTTTATCTCTCCGCATATATTTTTATTTTCACTTTCATTTCAGCCTCATGTTACACTTTCCACCTTCTAATACCATGTCACCCTCACAACACCCCCACAATGACCCCATTAAGTTTTATTACATTCCCTCCGTAAACATGCCTTCACCTTAGCCAGTTACGCTCCCATATTTTATTTTCTCAGGCTTGTCTGACATTTGGCATTACCCCCAAAGGCCTCACACTTAAAGTTCCCATCTCTGGCTACAACCCTTCTTTCCATCAGTCCCTATACCAATTCCAAACTGAACAATCCATTGCCCTCACCCACCTAATCCTTCACCTACACATCAACTCAGCCAACAAACACACCCGTCAACTCCTATCCTTAATAAAAGTCCTCAATCTTTCCTCTCCCACATCCACACCGGCTGTTCAGAGCATCCTCCTACAGGCCAACCGCGAATTAGAACAGCATGCCACCCTCCACCTCAAAAAAACTATCCAATCTCCTGGTTTCCCACCTCCGGAAAGGCAACACACTCACCCTTCACAACCTTTCCAACAAACCTCAACCTCCTCTCAATGCACACAAACCCAGTCTCTCCCATCTACTCAATCTCCCACTTCCAGCTTCACTCCCTCCAAAACCTCAAAATTCCAATCAACACAATCTGGAACCACAACACCCTAATTCAGTAGCTGTTTGTGTGTCTATCGACCGGCCAGCACTTTCATTTGGTAAGTCACATCATCTTTGTTTTTTATATATATATATATATATAGAGGGAAACATTCCACATGGCAAAAGTATATCTAAAACCAAAGATGATGTGACTTACCAAACGAAAGTGCTGGCAGACACTATCCAAATTGAACCCTGCCTGGAACAGTTCCCTCCTCCGTCACAGCGGGACCCACCTCCTCTTCCTCAAAATCACCCTCTCCAAACCTTCCAGGAATTTCTGACTTCCAGTCTTGTCTCTCAATCCTTCTTAAAAAACCTTAATCATACTCCCGACATCATCACTGCTGAAGCCCAGGCTATCTGTGATCTGAAGGCTGACCGGTCCATAGTCTTTCTTCCGGCGGACAAGGGTTCCACAACCGTGGTACTTGATCATTGGGAGTATGTGGCTGAGGGACTGCGTCAGCTTTCAGACAACACCACATACAAAGTTTGCCAAGGTAATCCCATTTCTGATGTCCAGGCAGAGCTTCAAGGAATCCTCATAACCTTAGGCCCCCTACAAAACCTTTCACCTGACTCCATCAACCTCCTGAGCCCACTGACACCCCGCACCCCTACCTTCTACCTTCTTCCTAAAATTCACAAACCCAATCATCCCGGCCGCCCCATTGTCGCTGGTTACCAAGCCCCCACAGAACATATCTCTGCCTACGTAGATCAACACCTTCAACCCATTACATGCAGTCTCCCATCCTTCATCAAAGACACCAACCACTTTCTCAAACGCCTGGAACCCTTACCCAATCTGTTAACCCCAGAAACCATCCTTGTAACCATTGATGCCACTTCCTTATACACAAATATTCCGCACGTCCAGGGCCTCGCTGCGATGGAGCACTTCCTTTCATGCCGATAACCTGCCACCCTACCTAAAACCTCTTTCCTCATTACCTTAGCCAGCTTCATCCTGACCCACAATTTCTTCACTTTTGAAGGCCAGACATACCAACAATTAAAGGGGACAGCCATGGGTACCAGGATGGCCCCCTCGTACGCCAACCTATTCATAGGTCGCTTAGAGGAAGCCTTCTTGGTTACCCAGGCCTGCCAACCCAAAGTTTGGTACAGATTTATTGATGACATCTTCATGATCTGTATTCACAGTGAAGAAGAACTCCAGAAATTCCTCTCCAACCTCAACTCATTTGGTTCCATCAGATTCACCTGGTCCTACTCCAAGTCCCATGCCACTTTCCTTGATGTTGACCTCCATCTGTCCAATGGCCAGCTTCACATGTCCGTCCACATCAAATCCACCAACAAGCAACAGTACCTCCATTATGACAGCTGCCACCCATTCCACTTCAAACAGTCCCTTCCCTACAGCCTAGGTCTTCGTGGCAAACGAATCTGCTCCAGTCCGGAATCCCTGAACCATTACACCAACAATCTGAAAACAGCTTTCGCATCCCGCAACTACCCTCCCAACCTGGTACAGAAGCAAATAACCAGAACCACTTCCTCATCCCCTCAAACCCAGAACCTCCCACAGAATAACCCCAAAAGTGCCCCACTTGTGACAGGATACTTTCCGGGACTGGATCAGACTCTGAATGTGGCTCTCCAGCAGGGATATGACTTCCTCAAATCCTGCCCTGAAATGAGATCCATCCTTCATGAAATCCTCCCCACTCCACCAAGAGTGTCTTTCTGCCATCCACCTAACCTTCGTAACCTCTTAGTTCATCCCTATAAAATCCCAAACCACCTTCCCTACCCTCTCGCTCCTACCCTTGTAACCGCCGCCGGTGTAAAACCTGTCCCATGCACACTCCCACCACCACCTACTCCAGTCCTGTAACCCGGAAGGTGTACACGTTCAAAGGCAGAGCCACATGTGAAAGCACCCATGTGATTTACCAACTGACCTGCCTACACTGTGAAGCTTTCTATGTGGGAATGACCAGCAACAAACTGTCCATTTGCATGAATGGACACAGGCAGACAGTGTTTGTTGGTAATGAGGATCACCCTGTGGCTAAACATGCCTTGATGCACGTCCAGCACATCTTGGCACCATGTTACACCGTCCGGGTTATCTGGATACTTCCCACTAACACCAACCTGTTAGAACTCCGGAGATGGGAACTTGCCCTTCAGTATATCCTCTCTTCTCATTTTCCGCCCGGCCTCAACCTCCGCTAATTTCAAGTTGCCGCCACTCATACCTCACCTGTCTTTCAACAACATCTTTGCCTCTGTACTTCCACCTCGACTGATATCTCTGCCCAAACTCTTTGCCTTTACAAATGTCTGCTTGTGTCTGTGTATGTGCGGATGGATTTGTGTGTGTGTGCGAGTGTATACCTGTCCTTTTTTCCCCCTAAGGTAAGTCTTTCCGCTCCTGGTATTGGAATGACTCCTTACCCTCTCCCTTAAAACCCACATCCTTTCGTCTTTCCCTCTCCTTCCCTCTTTCCTGATGAAGCAACCGTTGGTTGCGAAAGCTTGTATTTTGCGTGTATGTTTGTGTTTGTTTGTATGTCTATCAACCTGCCAGCACTTTCATTTGGTAAGTCACATCATCTTTGGTTTTAGATATATTTTTCCCACATGGAATGTTTTCCTCTCTCTCTCTCTCTCTCTCTCTCTCTCTCTATATATATATATATATATATATCTTACCCCCTCTCTCTCTCTCTCTCTCTCTCTCTCTCTATATATATATATATATATATATATATATATATATATATATATATATATATATGAGGCAACAGTTTGTTGCGAAAGCTTGAATTTTGTGTGTATGTTTGTGTTCGTTTGTGTGTCTGTCGACCTGCCAGCACTTTCATTTGGTAAGTCACATCATCTTTGTTTTTAAGTATATATATATATATATATATATATATATATATATATATATATATATATATATATATATATATATTTAAATATGTCTGCTTGTGTCTGTATATGTGTGGATGGATATGTGTGTGTGTTCGAGTGTATACCCGTCCTTTTTTCCCCCTAAGGTAAGTCTTTCCGCTCCCGGGACTGGAATGACTCCTTACCCTCTCCCTTAAAACCCACATCCTTTCATCTTTCCCTCTCCTTCCCTCTTTCCTGATGAGGCAACAGTTAGTTGCGAAAGCTTGAATTTTGTGTGTATGTTTGTGTTAGTTTATGCGTCTGTCGACCTGCTAGCACTTTCATTTGGTAAGTCACATCATCTTTGTTTTTAGGTATATATTTTTCCTTTGTGGAATGTTTCCTTCTATTATAACCATATATATATATATATATATATATATATATATATATATATATATATATATATATAATCAGTTGGTTCTACTGAGAAATTCATCAATGGAGTAGAAGGAGTTGGCCACCAATCCTTTAGGCTTCTTTTAAACTGAATTTCATTGGTAGTTAAGCTTTTTATGGCTGCTGGCAAGTTATTGAAAATGTATGTACCTGAATAATGCACACCTTTTTGTACAAGACTAAGTGCCTTTAAATCCTTGTGAAGATTATTCTTATTTCTAGTATTGATTCCATGAATTGAGCTGTTGGTTTGAAAAACTGATATATTTTTAATGACAAATTTCATTAAGGAATAAATATCTTGGGAAGCAGTAGTTAGTATCCCTAGTTCGCTAAACACGCTTCTGCAGGCTGTTGAGTTCACACCACACGTAACTCTTACTGCACATTTTTGTGACCAGAAAACTTTAGCTCGTCCTGATGAATTACCCCAAAAAATAATCCCATATGGCATTATGGAATGAAAGTGAGCGTAGTATGCCAGCTTTTTCATTTTTATATCCCCTATGTCTGACACAATTCACATTGCAAGTAGAGATTTGTTAAGACGCTTCAGCAGTTATGTGGTGTGCTCCTCCCAGTTGAATTTATTATCAAGCTGTAATCCCAAGAATTTAACACTGTCTACTTCTTCTATCTGCTTGTCATCGTATGTTACGCATATACTCATCAGACACCCCATACAAGTTCTGAACTGCATGTAGTTTGTTTTTTCAAAGTTTAGTGACAAAGAATTGGCTAGGAACCAGTGCTTAAAGTCCACAAATATTTTATTAGCTGACCTTTCTAAGACTACACTTGATTTGCTATTTATTGCAATATTTGTATCATCAGCAAACAAAACAAACTTGGCTTTTGGCAATGTTACTGATGAAAGGTCATTGATATACACAAGAAAAAGTAAGGGCCCTAAAATGGAACCTTGTGGGACCACACATGTAATTAGTTCCAAGTTGAATGATCCCTGATAGCTTGATACATGTCTCTTTCCTAATAACACCCTTTGTTTCCTGCCAGAGATATAAGATTTGAACCATTTTGCAGCATTTCCTGTTACGCTATAATATTCTAATTTACTTAAAAGGATATTGTGATTTACACAGTCAAATGCCTTTGACAGATCACAAAATATACCAGCTTCCTGCAATTTTTTGTCTAACGAATTAATCACATTTTCACTGTAAGTGTAGATAGCCTTCACAATAGCAGAACCCTTTAGAAATCTGAACTGTGAGTTTGACAGTATGTTATTTGATATAAAATGGCTATAAAGCCAATTGTACATTACTTTTTCTAAAATTTTTGAGAATGCTGCCAAAAGTGATATTGGACAGAAATTTGATGCTATTTCTTTATCTCCGTTCTTAAATGTGGCTTAAATTCAGCATATTTCAACCATTCAGGAAATATTCCACTGATAAATGGCTGGTTACACAGATAGCTTAATATGTTATTTAACTCAGAATCACACTCTTTAATTAACTTTGTTGATATTTCATCACACCCACTAGATGCTTTTGATTTTAAAGATTTTATGATGGATATTATTTCTGCTGGGGTAGTGAGGGTCAAATTCATATTATGGAAGTTACTTGAAATGTCTGGTCTGAGGTATTCCATAGCAGCATCTACAGAACCTGACAACCCCATATTGTCAGTAACAGTTATAAAATGTTTGTTAAAAAGTTCTGCAACACTATACATGTCTGTCACCAGTGTATCATTTAGTCTTAATGCTATTTGTCCTTCTTCATGTCTGGTTCTACCGGTCTCCTCCTTCACTATATCCCATATAGTCTTTATTTTGTTATCTGATATGACTATCTTTTCCTTGTAATATATTTGCTTTGATGTTTGCATTACAGTCTTTAATATTTTGCAGTATTTCTTGTAATATGCTATAGCATCAACATCGGAACTGTTTTGGATTGACAGATACAGTTTTCTTTATGTTTTACAAGATACCCCTATTCCTTAAGTAATCCATGGCTTCTTTGTAGACTTTGCTCTAACCTTGGTTAGTTTGGGGGAAAACAGTGTTCGAATAAGGTAAGCACTTTATTAGCAAAAGTGTTATATTTTTCATTCATGCCATGAGCACTGTAAACATCAGTCCAGTGAATGTCTCTGAAGAGTGTCCTAAAATAATCAATTTTTGGCTTATTGATTACCCTCTTGAGCTCAGATTTAACAGATTTTATATCCTGTTCAGTATTAACATTTAACAGAAGGAACTGCATGTCATGGTCTGAGAGGCCATTGACTATTGGTTTTGTAATATAATTTTGTTCGTTGGACTTTTCTAAAAAGATATTATCAATGGCTGTTTGTGAGCAATTGGCTACCCTAGTGGGGAACTTTACAGTGGGAATTAAGTTGAATGATAGTGTTACTAACTCATACAAATTCTTATTGCGAGAGTCTTTAAGGAAATCTACATTGAAATCACCACCAACCAATATTTCTTTGTTTTTAGTTGTTAAATGGGTCAGTACAGCTTCAAGGTGGTTTACGAACAGATTAAAGTTACCTGCAGGTGCTCGATATACACTTAATATTATGAAGGACTTTTTGCGAAATTCTACTTCTGTTGCACATGCTTCCATATGCTGTTCTAGGCAAAACTTATGAATGTCTATGTTCTTAATTTTATGACAATTCCTGATGAACGCGGCAATTCCTCCTTTCTCCAATTTTGATCTACAAAAGTGAGATGCTAACCTAAACCCTGTAACACTTATAAGTTCGATACCAGTGGTCACATGATGTTCAGAGAGGCAGATTATGTCAGCTGGGTTTGAGGACTCTAATTCATCTATGCAGATAATTAATTCATTAATTTTATTTATCAGTCCTCGAATATTTTGATGCAATAAAGATAGCTGACATTTCACATTGACTGAGCTAAAATTGGGTAGAGTTAAAATATCTGCTGACTGTTGAAAATTCTTAACCAATAGCTGTTTATGCTGATGTAATAAGCTAGAAATATGATTTTTGGTTTCTTTCTCAAACTGAAGATTTGTCTCGGTCCTAACATCTCTTAAATTTTGGTTTCTTTCTGTCCTTGCTACCCTAAAAAAGGGTCTTTTCTGAACCCTATAACCACTGGTATTTTATCATTCATGACTGTGCCTCCCCCCTTTAACTCTCCTGCTATTTTCCCAGCCAGTTTACCCTTCTCCTTCCTGTTGAGGTGAAGGCCATGCCCAGTATAATCCCACCTATTGAGAGAATCAACCGGAACCACACCAATTTGTGACCATGCACCCAACAGAAGCAGCCGTTCCAACTCCAAAGTAACTCTCTTGACAGAAGAGTTCAAATGAGGTCAGTCATGGTGCCTGAGAACAGATACAAACTCAACACTAGTATGCTTCAATGCTGATGCAATCTTTGCCAGGTCACACTCTATACTGTACCCAGGATCTCTGTCAATACTATTACCTGCCCCACCCACTATAACCACGGTGTCTTCCTTAGTGAAATCTTTGCAAAGTCATCCTAAATCCTCTGTCACCTGCTCCAGACCAGCACTAGGTTTAAAAAAATTGGTGACCTGGTATTCTGACCCTAGTTCATCCTGCAAAAGTTGGCCAACACCTCTTCCATGGGAACTACCTAACAACAACACTTTCTTTCTCTTTACTGATTTCCCCACATTCTTACTTTTCAATTTGCTGCTGAAGGTTTGTTGTACCCTATCTACACCTGCAGCTGCTTGAGGCTCACCAGCTTCTAACTGAAGCAACAGGTCAAATCTATTTTCCACATTGACCACGAAGCTGACAGACTAAGTTCTAGGCCTGTTCCTCCTGTTGCCTGTTGCCACTTCCCACCTCTCTTTACCCTTCTCCCTCCTTAACCTGTCAAGATATCCCCTGGCCTTGTCTAAATCAGCCTGAAGGGTGGCAATTTTCCCCTCCTGTTCTAGTATCTTCCTATCTCTACTACAAATCCTACAAAACCACTGATGAATCTCATTTACTTCCCCTATTCCCACGCCACTACAGTCACCCACTTGGAAAAAAACTACAGCACCCATCACACCAAAGCCCCAACCTAACAATTCTACGGCAAGTCAAGCACTTTTCACTCATGATAAATGTAATAGTATATTAAGAATAGTCAGTTAAATTACAGATAAACACGAAAATATGATTCCACAAATTTGGCCTATATGCAACTGTATGTAAACAAAAACAACAGCGCAAAGTTTCTGAAATAACAACTTAAAAATTACAGTACTTTCCGAAAATGCTAATTAAATAATGAAGAGGTATGCTACAGTCAAATTGCTGGAGAGAGCAAAGAACAACTGAACGAAATTCTATAGATTTGCTGCGGCATACCGTAAACAGAAAATACGACTGTACGATCTTTTCGCGTTTTCTGCTATATTATGTAAAGAAAAATGAAACCTTTAGTGGTACACTTAAAAGGCACACTAATACACCTATTCACCAAGTAATCAATAGTGAACTATATGTTTTATAATCTAAAATGACTTATCTTTATGAGAACACCAAAACTCGCGCTAGTCGCCTGGCTGCAGGGCTTGTTGGCACTCTTTATTTTATTTATCACTAGAGCCTACAGCTTATCTAATTTCAATCCTTCTTATTTTTTGTTGAAATTGTTTTTGTGCTGCTGAATTTCTATGGGCCCTCTGTATATCTTAACATAGTTACATCTTGCTAAAACTATAGTGCCAGAGAAACCAATTTGGCAGTTTCCTATTCATAGTGTGTCATCAGCTACTGGAGATTTATCCATCTTGCCCGAGTGATGATTGTTCTTGTGTTCCTTGATGTGGGTGTTAATGCTTCTTTTTGTAGTGGTTGCTGTGTACACTTGGCTTCAAGTGCATGTCATTTTACATACTTCTTCTGTGGCAAGTGGCAAGCATAGGTCATTTGCAGTGTTCAAATACTTAGAAGCCTTTCTTGTTGATTTAAACACTGTATCAGTACTGTGTTAAAAAGTACATTGCTGATCCAGTCTGTGGCATTTTTTACAAATGGAAGGAAAATTTTAACTTTAGTTGGTTCTTTTTCTTTATAAACTCTAGATCTTTTAGGATGTAGTGGCCTATTTATCTTGTTGTCTCAGTAGCCATTCCCTGTGAAGGCCATTCTTAAATGATTGAGCTTGTCCTCAAAGTACTGTGATTCAAAGAGTCTTTTAACCCATCTACTGATTGGGATGGCGATTTGAATTTCTGTAGAGGTGTCTGTCCATGTGAGTGGGCATTCTATAGAATATACACCCTAATGCATTCGAATTACCTGTAGATTGTAAAATGAAATTTTTCCATCTTTCTCTTTTCCATAGTGAATTTTATATTAGAACTAATATTGTTCAAAAAATTTAGAAATACAGAGTTATTATTCTCCATGAGACCATATAATAAAAGAATGTCCACTTAGTGAAACCAACATGAAGGTTTCTCCTTCGTGGTCTGAAGGGATCCTCCTTCAAATTTTTCCATATAAATATTTGTTACAACTGCACTGAAGGTGTTCCTCATAGCTACACCACTAGTTTACTCATATATTATAATAATAATAATAATAATAATAATAATAATAATAATAACAATAATAATAACATTTTATTGTCATTCTGTTGATTACAGCAACAGACAAAGTCAAGAGCATATATTTCTACATAAACTACAATATTGATCTAAATTGGTTTACATAAAATAGGTACACATTAGAATGTAGTATATTCATCTTCAGAAAATTCATCAGTGGTGTAAATTGGATTGTTCACTAGTAGCTTGTATAATTTAGCTTTAAAAATATTTACAGGCAGTTCTTTAAAGTCAGCACTTAGTCTATTAAACATCCTTAGTCCAAGAACTAGGTAGGAGTTCTGCAATTTTGATAATCTATGATGTGGCACATCTACAGATGTTCTGTTTCTAGTACTGTGGCTATGAATATCACTTCTCAACACAAAATTAGAGACATTGTTTCTAATGTACAATAAAACATTGTAGATGAATAAGTTTACTATTATAAGACACTGCAATTTAATAAACAGAGGTTTACAATGTGCTATTTTATCAGAATCTGTTATTATTCTTATTACTTTCTTCTGTAAAAGTAAAATGTCATTTACATGACAGCTACTACCCCACAGTAAGATTCCATAAGAAATGATGCTTTGGAAGAAAGCAAAATATGCGGATCTCACATAGTCATTGGGAACATGTCATTTTAAATTTCTAATTAGATAAATAACTCTTGAAAGCCTAGCCAATATATTTTTAATGTGTGGTTCCCATGTCAATTTATTGTCAATAGTAACACCTAAAAATTTGACAGTTTCTAGTTCTTGATCATTAGGAATCTCTTTGAGGCTAAAGTAAAGTGTCTGGGTTTTGTTTTCATTTAGTGAGAAGCCATTAGCTTCGAACCATAATGAGGACTGAGCAAGGGTATTTTCGGTCAGTGTTTTCAGTGTACCTAGATCAGAGTTTTTATGTATAAAAGTTGTGTCATCAGCATGCAATATTGTGTGAGAATTTATGAACAAGGGCAGGTCATTAATCTTTAGTATAAACAGTAAAGGTCCAAGCACTGACCCTTGAGGCACTCCGTACCTAACATTAATCAAATTTGATTTCTTCCTACCAATGCACACAACTTAACGGTTCTCTAGAAAATACCTGAACATATTTATACTGTTGTCATCAAAACCATAGTAAACTAGCTTATTCAGCACAGTGTCATGCTCTACACAGTCAAAGGCTCTGCTCAGGTCACAAAATGTTACCTGGGCATAGTCCATAGCCTCGAATAAATCTAGTACTAATTTTACAAGGGAGTCCATTACATCTGTTGTGGATTTATCTTTCCTAAATCCAAACTGTTTATCTCTAATTATATTTAGTTTACCCAAGTAGACACTAACTTGCTCATACATAATTGTTTCTAAAATTTTGAAAAAACTGGGATTATGGATATAGGTATAATTTATTGGCCTGCTGAAAGTAACCTGATGTGAGACAATATTTAAAGAGATCTACTATATACATTTTGGAAATACTTTCCAACTGTAACAACAGAAAGGATATGGTAGAGCCTTTTAAACATCATCTCACATCAGCTTACTTTCAGTGGCACAACAAATTGTATGAGAAAACTGGTGGTGTGGTTTTGGGGAACCTGTTCAGCACAGTTGTAGTGAATTTTTACAGGGAAAATTATGAAGAAGCAGCCTTTCTGACCACAAAGAAGAAATCCTCATGTTGGTTTCAGTATGTGGATGATACTTGTGTTATCTGGCCTGAAGTTCTAAATTTTCTGAACAATATTAATTCTAATATAAAATTCACTGTGGAAAAAGAGAAAGATAATCAAATTTCATTTTTGGATCAACAGGTAATTAGAAAATCTGATGGAACTTTGGGGCATAAAGTCTACAGAAAGCCCACTCACACAGATAGATACCATCATGAAAATTCCAGTCACCATCCCAAGCACAAAAGAGGTGTGATCAAAACAGTGGACTAAAAGAGTCCATGAACCACAGTATTTAGAGGATGAGCTCAATCATTTAAGAATGAGCTTCAGAAGAAATTGGTATTCTGATGAAGATAAAAATACAATGCTACTTCTAAAACTCCAGAGTTTCTAATGAAACAGAACCAACTTAAGAGGAAAGTTTCATTCCATTTGTAAAAAATAACACAGACTGCTTCAGCAAAGTATTCAGAAAACATGGCATTGACACAATGTTTAAGCCAATAAGAAAGGTGAGGTGCACAAGTGTTTGAACACTCAAAGGAACTACGCCTGCTGCTTGCCACAGCAGGGGTATATAAAATCACATTCACTCAAGGAACTACAAAAAGAACCATTAGCACCCACTCAAGGAACACAAGAGCTATCGTTGCCTTGGCAAGATGTAAAAATCTGCAATAGCAGATCACACACTAGGACCATGAAACCATCAAATTGATTTCTCTGACACTGTGGCTTTAGCAAGACCTAATAATTATTGGGAAGTACATAGGGGCCAGAGAAATTCAGTAGCACAAAAACAATTTTAAATAATGGACAATCCAGGATGGAATGTAACAATATTATGAAAAGGAAAGTTGCCACTCACCATATAGAGAAGATTCTGAGTCACAGATAGGCGCAACAAAAAGACTGTCACAAATAAACAAAGCTTTTAGCCGGTAAGGCCTTTGTCAAAAATCTTTGTCAAAGGCCTTACTGGCTGAAAGCTTTATTTATTTGTGATAGTCTTTTTGTTGTGCCTGTCTGTGACTCAGCATCTCTGCTATATGGTGAGTGGCAACTTTCCTTTCACAAAAACAATTTTAACAGAAAAGAAGGAGGACTGAAATTAGATAAGTCGTGGGCACTAATGGTAAATAAAACAAACAGCATCAACATGTCCCCATTACAACCACCATTCCATGATATTAGGCAGTGGTTTGATGACCTCACAAACTGACCATTGCAGGATACATACAAACAGTTCAGCTTGCTGAGCTTGTCTGAGTCTGTGGTGACTTTCTGAGTCATTAAAACCTCTGATGAAGTCTCCAGCAAAGGAAGACAAGAAAATTATTCCTTAGACCATGTCTTTATGCCCTTAAATCAAATATCAGCAATACCACAAATCATCATCATCAGTTACCTGCTATATTAGCAGGTCCTTTGCCTCTCCTCCATTTTCTGCGATCCATTGCTTCCTTCTTAAGGCTGCTGTATGTTGTACTGTCCATCATGTCATCCAGTATCTGGAATCGCTTCCTTCCTCGCTTCCTTTTCCCTTCTACATAACCTTCTAAAACTGTTTTTATCAGTCCGTCATTTTTTCTCAATATATGCCCAATCCAATTTCTTTTTCTTCTCTTTATTACATCTAGTAACTGTCTTTTCTCTCCCACTCTTCTCAGTACCTCTTCATTTTTTACTCTGTCCATTCAACTTATTCTTTCCATCTTCCGCCATGTCCAGATCTCAAAAGCCTCCAGCCTTTCTCTGTCTTTTTTCCTCATAGTCCATGTTTCAGCGCCATATAGAAGAACACTCCATACAAGACATTTTATGAGTCTCTTTCTGAGTTCTCTGTCCAGACTGCTGCAGAAGATTCTCCTCTTCTTATAAAACACCTCTTTTGCCATTGCTATCATTGTTTTAATTTCTGTGGTGCACTTCCGGTCGGTGTCTATCCTGCTTCCAACATGGACATGGTGAAACAGCAACAAAACACTGTTACACAAAATCTAAATACAATGAAGCAAGAACAAAAATAAGTCTTCAAGGATTTGCAAGACACGGTCTCACAGAAATTCAATGACTTAGCCAAAAGTTTTTGCACTGAAATCGAAGAAAAATTCAATGATTTGAAAAAAACAAGTAAAGCATGAAGTACTTTCTGAAGTTAATGGTAATATTATGGAGTTAAAACAGGAGGTAGATTCTTTTTCTTTTAATGACCATCATGATCTAGTAGAGCAACAGATAAATAAAATCACAAACATGAACACAAATATTGAAGCTACACAAAACCAGTTGTGTTTGACAGTAAAAAAAGTAACCACTGTTGTTAACAAACTAAACAAAGACTATGAAGGTGTGCCTCTAGCTGTAGAAGAGCTTGCTTTAAGGGTAGCAACATTAGAAGTTGACTCAGCATGTGCTAAGAAGGAGAGAGAGAAGATCAGTGAAAATGTAAGTACTAGCATTAGTCAAGCTGAAGCAGGTGCATTAGATAAGAGTAATACCATTGCACAGAAGTTAGTAACTGATTCTAAGTTATATACAGATGTAGTAGAAAAAGCTTTTAAGAAAAAAGAAAATGAAATAGTGAACAAGGTAAACATTAACCTACAAGCTGTGGAAAATAGGATCCACAACCCTTTAGAGGAAAATATTACTGTATCTTGGCATATACAAGTAAATAATACACAGGCTACAGTGAACAAACCATAACCTGTTGGTATCTATCCACAAATTGTCATGAGTCCCACAGCAGATACCGGTGACAGTTGTAGAGTGCAAAATGTAAACATACCCACGACTCCAATAACTGAATAATTACCAGCCGGAATTACAGGTAACTGCAGTAGTAATGTAAATTAGTCAGTAAAAGATGACCTAAGCACACAGCAAGGATTGTACACGCAACAACAAAGTTACATACCCAGAGGTAACGAGTATGGTATTTGGGAGGGGGGGGGGGGGCGGGAACTCTTTAAAATAAATTTTTAAAACAACAGCAGTAATTTCAATGCATGTGCAAATTACAATCCACCATCACAAGGCCATATGTCGAACATAAACAGAAACAGTCAGCCGCAGCAGTGGCTGACACCTAGCAACAATGTCATGCCTTACGCTGTACTGCAGCTGACCTTTGGGCAGCAAAATAATGGCACATCAGCCAACAATATAAACTGACCAAGTACTCACACAGTGCAACTAACTTAAATTACTCCAGGTAATGAATTAGGTCACAGTATGCTGTCTGAAAACACCAACTGGTTGTAGTTAAGCCCCACACTATTGACCTCTCTGAGAGTGAGAGCAAAGCAAAACTACAAACATGTTTCATAAGGTTTGTCAAACAAGGTGACATCAAGGATGATCTGTATCAGCGTGAGTTAGATACAACAAATAATATCCAGGAAGAACATGTACAAGTAATCATTAAGGTGAAAATATTTAATATTGACACTCTGTTAATTTTAGATACAGGTACAACTATTAACCTAACATCAAATAATTTTTCTGTGAATTGGAGAAGAGAGGCAAATTCCCAACATTTCCTGTCCAAAATTGCAAGGTGCAAACTGCTACAGGCAGTAAGAATAATCTGGTTAGACATCAGGCACTTATTCCATTATAAACCAAACATTTGACAGTGCAATTTTCTTTTAAGTGACAAACTTATAGTTAATTGTCTTATTGGCATGAACACTTTTAGAACATACAAAACACAGATTGACATAAGTAACGGTTAATGCCACTATTATGTAAAGGATTAGATTTTTTTCTATTGATTTAGTCAAAACACCTGATGAAAGTAACAAAAACAAACCAAAGTCAAATGTAATAGTACAATATTCCTTTCCAACTGTATATTTCACAAACAAATTTGATACTGACCAAGAAGCAAACACTGAGGTTAGTTGTGAAATAGTAGTGCGGAAACTAAATGAATCACAGATACTAAATGATATGCAATGACAAAAACTTTCTAACTCGTCATTAAAGTGTGCAAATGTTTTCAGTAAGGAGCCAGGAGTAATCAAAAACTATGAATATAAATTTGATGTCCACCCAAATGATTCATTCTGTGTAATGACATATCCTATTCAATGGGCAAAATGAGAGACAGTAATGGAAGAGGTCAATCATATGATTAAATGGAGAATTATACAACCTTCATTTTCACCCAATTGTAGTCCTATATTATCAATAAGTAAACCAGATGGGTCTCTAAGATAGTTTTACAATACAAAATATTTCAGGATACTCAATATCAAGGTGTTCTACTGGCAAATAAAGCACCATGAAAACAGTTAAAAATATACAGCATTTTTTTGTGGTGGCAGAAGTTAAGAAATTCCATGTTCTACATTTTGGACTGAACATCAGTGCAGGCATGTTTATATCTGCACTGGACAAGGTGTTAGGACCAACACTGTTTATGTAGATGACATGCTAATAGCCACACCCACTTGGTTAGAACATACCAGGCTGATTGAACAAGTACTTCAACAATTTGCAGATTAAGGAGTAACAGCCAATTTAAAAAAGTCTAGTTTTGGTAAGGAGCAAGTCAGATTTTTAGGACATGTTGTGTCAGAACAAGGTATATTACCTGATTCAAAAAAACCTGATGCCATAAGCAATTTTCAAGCTCCAAGGAATAAAAAAATAACTAAAAGCTTATTTAGGACTAGCACCCTTTTTTCATAAATTCGTACCACAGCAACTGATGAACAGTTACAAAAAAATAGGCATTGGTTATGGGATGATAAGTGTCAGGAGGACTTTATTAACATTAAGTAGGCATTAATCAATGAAAAAATTCTTAGCCATCCTGACATGTCCAAGGATTTTTGTCTATACACAGATGCCTCATCTCAGGGGCTGGGAGCATGCTTGTTCCAGATGCGAGAAGAAGGTAAAGAAGTATCCAAGTTCATCAGTTTTGCTAGGCAAACATTATCAGAAGCAGAAAGATCATATTTTGTGCCAGAGTTGGAAAGTTTAACTGTAATATGAGCATTTAAAAAGTTTGAATATTTTTTGTGGAGTAAGAGTACCAAGGTTTACTGTGACCACCAGTCACTGTCATTTCTTTTAACATGTAAATGATTGCATCATAGATTAGCTAGATGGTGTCTATATTTACAAGAATTCAATTCTGAGATAACTTATATTAAAGGAATTCAGAATGTTATTGCAGATGCCTTGTCTAGGTTACCACAAGGTTTAGAGGAATTTAGTGAATTAACAAAGCAAGATGCAGAAATCAAAATGTTATTAATGCAAGATACAACACAACAGTCTGATTAATATAAGTTTTGTAAGCAAATGAAAATCATACAACAGCAAAATAGCAGATGGAGTAAAGTCATGTGAAACCTTAAGCAAGATGAAGGAGGAAAGGTAAGTAAATGATATCAGAAGTACAAGAGAGTTTTGTCTCATAGGAAACACGAAAAATCAATGGTGTGTGGGTATTCCTGAAGATTATATCAATGAATTTATAAGACAAACACATTAAGTATGGGGACATTATGGAATAGGCAAATGTACTGAAAAAATTGCAAATTTCCAAATTTTAGAAGGCAAGTCCTACAGGTATTAAGAAAGTGTGCAGTATTTCAAAAATCAAAACAGTCCAATATGTCAAAATATACTGAGCTACACGCAGTACTCACAAGAAACCCTCTAGGTATAATATCCCTGGACATAGCTGGTCCATATCCAAGAAGTAAAGGAGGAGTAAGATACGTAGTAGCACTATACGATATTTTCTTGAAACATATCAAAGTGTATAACATTAAAAATTCAACAGCCACAAATATCAGAAAAAGAATTGAGGTAGACTATTTGAGAAGAATAGGTAAACCAAAGGTACTTCTAACTTGAAATGCTTCATATTTTGTTGGGAAAAAATGGAAACAATTTATTACCTCAAAGGGCATAAAGCACAAATTAGTAAGCTTTTTTCACCCAGAAGCAAGCCCAGTAGAATGAGTCTTTAAATAATTTAATTGGTTTATTAGGTCATACACCCCTCACAAACACACCCAATGGGTGGAATACCTAGCTCCTTCCACGCAAGTTGTCTATAACCTTCCACATTTCCACATTCTTCAACAGGTTTCACACCTAATGAACTGATGTTCTGGACAAACGAAACGAATGAATGGGAGTCACCCATACCAAAAGTACCCACTACAGAAATGACACTGCAAGACAAAATCGAACGACCCATGGTTACAGTAGAAAACAGGGCTGAGTATAGAAAAAAAATTATAATAAGAAACTGGAATGTGTTACACAATTTTTTGAAGGGCAACAAGTCCTCTTATGGGAGCACCCTAAATTGGCAAAATTTGGCAAACTAAATAAGAAGCAGCATTTACTCTATTCAGAACCATATATAATGTCCAAAATATAATACCATGGGATGTACAGATTAGTCTATGAGAAAACATGGGGAGACAAGGGTCTCCACCCTCACAAAGATATAAAAGCTTTTATAGAATGATGAAGCTAGGTAGCATTTTTTCTTTCTATCACAAGATAATTCTACATGGTGTACATAACTCTAAGTGTAATTTTTACTTCTGGAGTGTATTTTAAGATAAAGTAAGTGTATAGGCATTAGTAATTCTTTTGATTTGTACACATAAGTATAACATCAACAGCAATGAGAAATAATACACCACTTCATGTGAAGTGTAAGTATAAACAAAATTAGCTTATGGCTCAGCTATGCATCTTCAACAATATGTGCTGAAATCAGTAGTAGGAGAGGAGGTATTGACCTGTGCGCATGCACAGCAGACTAGCAGAAGGTGCAACCAAATAGGAATCCGATATGTACAAGAACCTAACTTAAAAACAAAGTAAATGGACATACTAATCAGTTAATCTACTGTCTAAGAACTATGGAACCTATTGATATATGTACAAAGAAATTTAATTGAATACTAATCTATATACACCATATTTACAAGCAAAAGGAAGCATTATGAAAAAATATACAAGCTTACAAGCTAAGGAGTAACGACAAAAAACCATAAGAAATGTTAAATAATCTTCTTTGCAGGGTAAATCATCATAATGGTAACAGAATAAATTAATGACTATGAATTTAAACAAGATACGGAAATATCTGCAGATGGATGTGATGACCAAATGTATCAGTGGCCATTGAGCTTCATAATGCAATTAGTTTTAAGTTAGTTTTAAGTTTTTTCTTTCAGTGACCAGTGCATAGTCATGGCACAGAAGAAGAGAATTATGTTGAGAGTAGCAGGTCCCAAATGAAGAAACAGGCGACACCTTGAGTAAGCAATTTAGTTATAATGAAATTTATACAAAGGTCATAAGGCAAATGAAAAATGAAAAAAATGCATCATCACAATATATCTCTGTGCATTTACCAGTACTTATTTGGCGCAGAGTAAAAATAAACATTTAAGCACGTGATTTTACAAAAACCAATTAATTTTTATTGTGACACATGAAAGCATAAATAATGACATTTCTAGGTATTCATAAAAGATAAGTTTACAATGGTTGAAACTTCTTCATATTTAACACTAAGCAACACATGAATTGAAGTAAACAGCACTAGCACATGAAGAAACAACATGATAGTAAGTGAATGATTAGTCAGTACACATCACTTCCATGAAATAAAAGTTTCTTAGCCATTAGTCCATGTCTGTACAAGCAACATTTCCTCATAAACCTTTGAACTAACAGATGAGTATTTCCTTTCCTCCTTCCCAAACAAAGGAGGTGACACCAAGCATAGTTAGGCCGGCAATGTGTAATGTTTTAGTCCTACTTCAAAAGTTTTTCTCCCTCCTTTATGTAAGGAAGAAATAAACTCCCCTAATTGATAAAAGCCTGTCTATAAAATGAAGTATAAATGTATCATATGCTTGTTTTGTACCGTAATAATGTGTTATGTAATTAATTTGTATTTGTGATGGAATGAAGATAAGTTAAAAACCAACAAACAACTGTAGTAACAGAATCCAGTTAATGAAAAATTTATGATGTTTTAAAACTTAAGAAATTTATGTTGATAATATAAGCAATGGAAGGAATGTCAGCCAAAGGTATAAGCTATCATGTTACGTATATTGTTGTAACTCAATACTTGGAAATCAAACTCCACGTGAAGGAATGAACTTCAAAGTCAAGCAATATATACAATGTTTTGGACGACTATATGTGTTTTTCAACAAGTGGGCGGTCAAGTGTGGTGACATTTTCATGTGTGTGCAACAAAATAATTTCTGAGTATTGTGGCTTGCGATGCTTGAAACATTAATAAATGAACTATAGCCGTTCAAGTCAGTACTTATCTGGTCGTCAGATGCTGTTGGTCAGGGCTCTCTCCTCCAAAAATGTGGGTACAACAGGTAATAATGATGCCCGAGCCATAAAAATGGAGATTTTCTGCCACAGTGTCAGATTTTGAACAGTAAACATGCACCCACTGCACCAAGAATGAAGACAAATGCCACAGCAATTCTATAATATGTAATACTCAGGTGCAAGGAGGAGTTGCCATTTTCAGAAAACAAGGGTATAAATGCAAAACTGTAGAAGTAAGCAAATTTTGTGTTGATCAGCACTTTCAGATTTGTGCATGTGAACTTCAGCTAGATAATGTAGTCTTTTGATATTAGCAACAGTGGATATGTCCCCATTAGGAGACTGGGAGCTGTTCATAAAAATATTTGACTCCCTATTACGCTGTCTGTCGGACAAAAAGAAGAAGGTTTTAATCTGTGGTGACTTCAATGTAAACTTTCTAAGTAATTCTGATAGGAAAAGTGAACTAGAAGTGTTATTAACAACATATAACTTAGAATCAGTGATCAATTTCCCTACACATATAGCTCAAGACAGTAGCACGCCAATAGAAAATAGGATGTAAAACAAACACATGCTTTCCCTGTGGTAAATGGATTCTCAGACCATGATGCACAGCTGATTAACTTACAAAACCTAACAGGGTGAACAGTTCAGAAACCATTAAGTAAAAGTGTGAGGTCGCTCAATCCAGTATCTATTGAGTACTTCAGAGAAAGCTTAAGAAATGTTAATTGGGGAGATGTATATAATGAGCCTAATGCTAATGATAAATGCAACATATTTCTTGATAAATTTGTACACCTTTTTGAACATTGCTTCCCAAAGAAAATTGCTAAATGTAACACTAAAAAGAAAAAGAAAACTGTATGAGACAGCAAGAACTAGTAAAGATCCCGAAGTAGTTTTACACTATAAAAATTACTGTAACATACTGAGAAAAATTGTAAGCTCTTGTGAAACAAGTAAAATTATTAAATCTTTGAAAAATAAATGTTCTATTGGAGTAGATGACATCTCTAATAAGATATTAAAACAATGTGGGGCAATTACAGCTGATGTTCTGAATCACATATGTAATGCATCACTAACTCAAGGTATTTTCCCAGACAGGTTAAAATATGCCATTGTCAGGGCTCTCTACAAAAAGGGGGACACCACAGATGTCAATACTTATTGGCCAGTATCCTTGCTTACAGCATTTTTAAAAATCTTTGAGAAAGTAATGTACTCAATAATGGTTTTCCATCTCAACACTATTGGGATACTTAGTAACTCACAGTTTGGATTTCAAAAATGCTGTTCCACTGAGACAGCAATATACAATTTCACTGTCCACATAATAGAGTCTTCAAATAGTAAAATGTTACCAATAGGAATTTTCTGTGACTTGACCAAAGCATTTTGATTGTATGAACCATAAGTTTAAATGAGAAAAAGTTTATTTGATTGAATAAAATTGGAGTGTTTGAAAATATAATGAATAGAGAGAATCATATGAGAGGAGATATTTGAAGGATTTGGATTTAAATTTCCCCATCAGAAGTAGTTGTTAACTTACTATTATTTGGTTTAAGAGACCATTACTTACTTTTAGTCATCTACATCTACATCTACATCTACATCCATACTCCGCAAGCCACCTGACGGTGTGTGGCGGAGGGTACCTTCAGTACCTCTATCGGTTCTCCCTTCTATTCCAGTCTCGTATTGTGAATTGGGGAGATGTATATAATGAGCCTAATGCTAATGATAAATGCAACATATTTCTTGATAAATTTGTACACCTTTTTGAACATTGCTTCCCAAAGAAAATTGCTAAATGTAACACTAAAAAGAAAAAGAAAACTGTATGAGACAGCAAGAACTGATGTTTCAAGGTGTACTCATTGTTTAGTTATTTTAGATTGACACTTTAATGTTATATACTTTAACTAACTCCTTAGATTATCTTAGATAATCACTTGATGAATAAGTTTACTGAAGTTCTTTCAATTACAATTGATAAGAATCTGTGGTTTGCTCCACAAATTTCTGAACATTGGCCGAAAAATAGTCCAGGTCGGTTTACTGTAAATGTTCCTTGATTTAGTCGACCTGGTGTGGCATCAATGTTAGCCCCTAGAGCAGGTACTGCTCATGAGTGAAGAATGTTTGAGGCTCTTGTTAATACCCATACTTCTGTATTTATTGGGAGAATTGTCCAGTTATCTATGTCTAGAAGTTGAAAGCCATCATTTTCTAAATCTCGCTCTGGTGTTATATAGGTATCGAATTCAACATCTATAAAGTCTGAATATTCATATCTCCAGTATCATTGTTGTTCAATTGTTTTGATTGTGATTATTGTGTCTACTGAATCATCAAGTAAATATAGTAGTCATAGTGATGGGAGTGCAATAAAAATTAGGGTAACTGCTGGTAAAGCTGTTGAGATAGTTTCCATTAAATGTCCATGAAGTATATTTCAGTTTGTGTAGGCATTAAATAGTATATAACCTACAATTACTGTAATTAATAATAATATGACCATAGTATGGTCATGGAAGAATGATAGTTGCTCCATTAATTGTGAAGCTCCATCTTAAAGAGATAAATTTGATCATGTTGCCATTTATTTTTTTCTAATAAAAGGTCAAACCTTTATTTGTACAATCTAGAAATTATTGGTAATTCTGAGTAACTGTGTTCTGCAGGTGGGTTGTTTTGTAATCATTCTGTTGATCTTCTTATATTAGCTCTAAATATGATTGCTCAGTTTGTAATTATTCTTTCTCATATAATTACAATGAATATAATGGTTCCTACAGTAGAATTGTATACCCAATTCTTGATACTACATTTCATGATGTATATGCGTCTGGGTAGTCTGAATATCACTGTGGTATTCCTGCTAATCCTAGGAAGTGTTGACAGAAGAATGTCAAATTTATTCCAATGAATATAATTGTGAACTGAATTTTTAATAATGTATTATTTATGGTTAACCCTGTAAATAGTGGGAATCATTGAATAACCCCTCTTATAATTGCAAATACTGCTCCTGTAGATAAGAGGTAATGGAAGTGCGCTACTACACAATATGTATCATGTAGTACAATGTCAAGTGATGAATTTGCTAGTACTAATCCTGTTAATCCACCAATTGTAAATAGGAAAATGGATCCTAGAGCTCCTAATAATGGGGGATTAAACTTGAATTTAGTTCCATATAATGTGGCTAATCATCTGAATACCTTAATTCCTGTAGGTACAGCAATAATTATTGTTGCTGATGTAAAGTATGCTTGTGTGTCAACATCCATTCCTACTGGAATATATGGTGTGCTCATACAATAAATCCTATTAATCCAATTCATAATATGGTGCAGATTACACCTAGTGTTCCAAATGATTCAATCTTGCCTCTTTCGTGACATAGAACATGTGAAATAATACCAAATCCCAGTAAAATTAAAATGTAAACTTCTGGGTGCCCAAAGAATCAGAATAGTTGTTGATATAGAATTGGGTCCCCTCCTCCCACAGCGTGAAAGAATGATGTGTTTAGGTTTAGGTCTGTTAATAATAGAGTAATAGTTTCTGCTAAAACGGGAAGTGAAAGAAGAAGGAGAAGAGCTGTAATAGCTACAGAGGTGTTTGGTCTAAAGTTATACTTTCTGATCGTATATTAATTGCTATTGTAATAAAGTTTACTGTACCAAGAATTGACGATACACCTGCAAAGTGTAGTGAAAAAATGGATAGATCTACAGATGCACCCCCATGTGCAATAACTCCTGCTAGAGGAGGGTAAACTGTCTATCCTGTACCAGCACCATTATCTACTATAGAAGCTGTAAGAAGAATAGTTAATGAGGGCAGTAGTAACCAAAAGCTTATATTATTTATTCATGGGAATGCTATGTCTGGTGCACCAATTATTAATGGTACAAGTCAATTACCAAATCCACCAATTATAATAGGCATTACTATGAAGAAAATTATTACAAATGCATGGACTGTAATCAGTGCTTTTTTTCTAAAAATAAGTTTGAGGGTACTCTGACATTGGATATAATGCAGTGAAAATTACTGAAGCATAAGATACCACCCGTCTTCTTTTAGCCATGACGTCATCAAAATCATCATGGTAGTGGGACCGTAGAGATATCTATTGGTAGCTCAGCATGTGAGCGTATGCATATCCGTTTATCACTACCATTGCCCACTATAAGCGGGCGAGAGTACTAAATGCTTGTCGAACTGGCTGCCAGTGATTCAGTTGCCGAGAACAGTTGCCGCAGCTTCAAAATGCTTGAAACAGTCAATGACATCGCTTTTCCCACCAAAAATTTCACTGGTAACGTTTGTATTGCAATTATCAACACGAAAAAATGAAATAAAAAATTTACGTCCGTGAAATAAATCTTTGGCACTCTTCCAAGTTCTCAACATCGTAAAAAAATTACTTTGTTGACAAAAACGTTTAGGGGTACCCATCCCCCAGTGTTCCCCCAGAAAAACAGCACTGGCTGTAATAATAATGTTATAAATTTGGTCGTCTCCAATTAGAGATCCTGGTTGACCTAATTCAGCAAAAATAAGTATTCTTATTGATGTTCCTACTATTCCTGCTCATGCTCCAAATCGAAAGTATAAAGTACCAATATCCTTATGGTTTGTTGAGAATAATCTTTTTTGTGGTAAAATGGCTGAATTTTAGGTGATATACTGTAAATCTACTTATGATTCTAGACTGCAATTCTAGAGGTGTAAAGTTTTATTAACACCTAAAAGCTTATTCTTTTAGTTATAACTTTGAAGATTATTTTAGTTTAATTAACTTAAGTCCTTAGTATAATGAGATTATGGTTGATGTTAAAATCAATCCTATTGTTGCAATTATTACAGCTATAGGAAGATTTTTGGTATATGATATAATTAGAGCCAAGAATTTAATTTGTATCTAATAATAAAGTGGAACTGTAGTTAGTACAACTATAATTGTTATAATGGTTGTTACGTTGTTTTCTATTAGTGATTGTATAAAAATTCATCTTGGTAGGAATCCAAGACATGGTGGTAAACCACCTAGAGGTAGTAAGGATAAAAATATTATGAATTTAATTTCAGTTTTTATGTTTCTGACTGAATACATCTGGTTTATAAAGAACAGATTTATTTGCTTCAATAATAATACTATGATTAGTCTTAGTAATGAATAAATAATAATGTATAGCTCTCAAATGTTTTCTCTCATTGTTAAAGATCTGATTATTCACCCTAAATGTCTAATTGAGGAGTATGTCAGAAGTTGTTGTAATGACGTTTGATTTAAACCTCCTATTGCTCCAATAATAATTCTTTAAAGGAAAATGGTTCAGATAATTCTACTTAGCTGAATACAATATGATAGTACTATTATTGGGGCAATTTTTCGTCATGTTATTAAAGTTAAGCAGTTATTTCAGCTTGAAGCACCTATGACTTCTGGAAATCAGAAATGGAAAGGCGCAGCTCCAATCTTTAATAGTAATCTGGATCTGATTATTATTGAGGGAATAAATTCTGTTTCCCATCCTGTTGAATACTTTATTTGAATCAGCAGAATTGAAACTAATAGTATTGTCGATGCTATTGCTTGGACAATAAAATATTTAATTGATGATTCATTTTTCATTACATTTTCATTTCTTGTTAGAAGTGGAATAACTGAAAGTAAGTTTGAGGGAGAAGTTCGGGTTGGTTACACCAAACAACACCCATTTTTCAGTAGTTCATTTATTCACCTATACACATGCAAGGCTCACAAAGAACTAAACATGGCGGAACAGCCCAAAGACAATGCTCAGACTCCAAAGATAATGCTCAGAGTCCAAAGACGAATGCATATCGATGCTGGTGTCAACCTCATCGGTGCCACAAGTTGATCTCAAGTCCTATTCAAACCCCAAATCAGAATTTGATGAAATGGACAGGATCGTTCCTATAATTAATGTTGATAAGAAGAGAAGCTTTGTAGAGTTGTTGGTCATTAAAAAGGAGAGGACTGATACCTCTATAAATGGGGTATGAACCCATTAGCCTGATTAGCTTACCTTTTTACATTAAGATATATGATGCACATTAGTTTTTTATACTAAAGGAGGTAGTTTAATTTTATCTTATGTAATTTGTTTAATCAAAGTAATATTTATTTACTTAATTTACCCTGTCAAAGTAACCCTTTAATCAGGCACTTCATTTATTTAATAAATAAATTAAAAGTTTTTCTTTAAATTAGGTTGTGTATAGTTTTGGTTATTTGGAATTAATTTGTTTTGATTTGAGCATATATATATATATAGGGTGAGTCACCTAACATTCACCTAACGTTACCGCTGGATATATTTTGTAAACCACATCAAATATTGATGAACCGATTCCACAGACCAAACGTGAGGAGAGGGGCTAGTGTAATTGTTTAATACAAACCATACAAAAATGCATGGAAGTATGTTTTTTAATGGAACCATGTTAGTTTTGTTAGCACATCTAAACATATAAACAAATACGTAATCAGTGCCATTTGTTGCATTGTAAAATGTTAATTACATCCGGAGATATTGTAACCTAAAGTTGACGCTTGAAACCTCCGACATTGAGTTGCATGTTGTAACAAACACGGGTCACGGTCGGCGAGCAGCATCTGCAGGGACATGTTTACGATGACGACCGTGTTTATGAGTGTGGCTGGAGTGCACTGTTGTGGTTTGGTCTAGCTGTCGCAGTGTCCACATGTAGCGCTTGCTGCTATTGTTATTCTGCATTCATCTCCGCACGCAGACCAACTGTAGTACACCGTGTTACCAGACGTCTGTGATAGTGTAGTGTTGTAGGAACTGTGACCATGGTGTATTCGAACTCTGAAAAAGCGGAGATGATACTCATCTATGGCGAGTGTCAACAAAATGCAGCTGAAGCCTGCAGGGTGTATGCAGAACGGTACCCGGACAGAGAGCATCCAACGTGCTGCACATTGCAAAACATCTACCACCAACTGTATGCAACAGGTATGGTCATAGCAAGCAAACGGGTCCGTAACAGGCACATCACAGGAGAAGCGGGTGCAGTTGGTGTGTTAGCTGCTGTTGCCATGAACCCACACATGAGTACACGGGACATTGCGAGAGGCGGTGGACTGAGTCAAAGTAGTGTCATGCGTATACTGCATCGTCACCGCTTTCACCCGTTTCATGTGTCGCTACATCAGCAATTACATGGTGATGACTTTAATCATCGAGTGCAATTCTGTCAATGGTCATTAACAGAGAATGCGTTGCAGTTCTACCTGTTTACCGATGAAGCAGGTTTCACAAACCATCTACGGAACACGCATTACTGGTCCGTGGACAATCCTCGCTGGCTCAGACAGGTAGAGCGACAGTGGCCGTGGGCTGTAAATGTATGGTGTGGCATCATTGGTGACCACCTCATTGGTCCTCACTTCATTGCAGGTGCCCAAACAGCTGCAACATACATTGTGTTTCTACAGAATAATCTGCCAACGTTGCTCGAAAATGTCCCACTGGAAACGCGTCGATGTATGTGGTATCAGCATGATGGTGCACCTGCACATTCCGCAATTAACACGAAGCTGATCCCTGACAGGATGTTCTATGGGTGTTTCATAGGACGTGGAGGATGCATAAATTGGCCAGCCTGTTCTCCTGATCTTACACCTCTGGACTTCTTTCTGTGGGGTACATTAAAGGAGAATGTGTACCGTGATGTGCCTACAACCCCAGAGGATATGAAACAATGTATTGTGGCAGCCTGCGGCAACATTACATCAGATGTACTGCGGCGTGTACGACATTCATTATGCCAGAGATTGCAATTGTGTGCAGCAAATGATGGCCACCACATTGAACATCTATTGGCCTGACATGTCGGGACACACTCTATTCCACTCCGTAATTGAAAACAGAAACCACGTGTGTACATGTACCTCACCCCTCATGGTAATGTACATGTGCATCAGTGAAAAAGACCAATAAAAAGGTGTTAGCATGTGGACGTAATGTGCTGTTCCAGTCTCTTCTGTACCTAAGGTCCATCACCGTTCCCTTTGGATTCCTACGTAATTCGGTGCTCTCCGATACACACGATCGAACAGCGGAGGAGTGGTACTCAAGCATCAACTTTAGGTTACAATATCTTTGGATGTAATTAACATTTTACAATGCAACAAATGGCACTGATTATGTATTTGTATATATGTTCAGATGTGCTAACAAAACTAATGGGGTTCCATTTAAAAAAACTTAGGTTGGTGTTAAAAAACATACATCCGTGCATTTTTTTATGGTTTGTATTAACCAATTACACTATCCCCTCTCCTCACGTTTGGTCTGTGGAATTGATTCATCAGTATTTGATGTGGTTTACGAAATATATCCAGTGGTAATGTTAGATGACTCACCCTGTATATACAGGGTGTCCCAGCTATCTTGTCCACCCAAAATATCTCTGGAACAATAACAGCTATTGGAAAACGACTTTCACCGCTATCAATGTAGGGCTGGGGCCCATGAATGTAGATATTTGGAAACACTCTAAAATGAAAGCATATGTGTTTTTTAACACAAACTTATGTTTTTTTAAATGGACCTCCTATATTTTTTCTTCAGCAATCTGTAGCATGACAAAGCACATACACAATGGCGTTGATTGCATCGCAATATTCCCATTACATCCCGAGATATTCAGACGCGAAGTTGACGCATGAAACACCCGACATGCGCTGCTAGCGCACATCCTGAGGCTCAGGCGTGAACCCCATGCTAACCGTAATCGCGATGTGATTGACATGTGTAATCACACCTCCATACTTATCAAGAGGGACACTTACTTGTCAATCACATCGCGATTACGGGCAGCATGGGGTTCACACCTGAGCCTCAGGACATGCGCTAGCAGCGCATGTCCAGTGTTTCAAGCATCAACTTCGCGTCTCAATATCTCGGTATGTAATGGGAATATTGTGATGCAATCAACGCCATTGTGTATGTGCTTTGTCCTGCTATGGATTGCTGAAGAAAAAATATAGGAGGTCCATTTAAAAAAACATACGTTTGTGTTAAAAAAACACATATGCTTTAGTTTTAGAATGTTTCCAAATATGTACATTCATGGGCCCCAGCCCTACATTGATACCAGTGAAAGTCGTTTTCCAATAGCTGTTATTGTTCCAGAGATATTTTGGGTGGACAAGATAGCTGGGACAATAAAATAGAGGCAAACATTCCACGTGGGAAAAATATGAAATGTCTGCTTGTGCCTGTGTATGTGCGGTTGGATATGGGTGTGTGTGCGAGTGTATACCTGTCCTTTTTTCCCCCTAAGGTAAGTCTTTCTGCTCCTGGGATTGGAATAACTCCTTACCCTCTCCTTTAAAATCCACATCCTTTCGTCTTTCCCTCTCCTTCCCTCTTTCCTGATGAAGTAACCGTTGGTTGCGAAAGCTTGAATTTTGTGTGTATGTTTGTGTTTGTTTGTGTGTCTATCGACATGCCAGCGCTTTCGTTTGGTAAGTCACATCATCTTTGTTCTTATATATATATATATTACATTTAATTAAAAATATAGAACTATAAGTATATTTTATTATTATTAACCGATTATTTTAATACATTTGTGTACAGAGGATTACAGCTACTTAAGTTTTTAGCTTAAAAGAAATTATTGTATTATAAATTATATAATAATATGTAATTAAATATTATATATTATTATAATTGGATATAATAAATACAATCTATTTTATTTAATATAAATTATTATCTGATTATAATTAATTATAATAATACAATTATTTAATTTACCTATAATTAGATTATTTAAATAATTAATATTTAAGTTAAGTTAATATAAAGTTAATTTTATATTAATAACATATTACATTAAATTCCATAGTTGTATTAAATATATTAATTATATTATTTAATCTTTCTTTATAATTAGTGAAAAGAAAGATTAAATAGAAAGAATATAATAATACATTTATTGGTATACAGGTTCCATATCTGTCCTTATTTATATATAATAGAGAAGTTGTTGTGGTCATGAAAGGGGGTGTGGTTCTTTTTTTTTTTTTTTTTTTTTTGTTTTCATTTGTTCTTTTTTTCTTTTATCTTTTTTTTTAACATTTGTGTGTTTTCTTTTTTCCTGGTTTGGTAAATTTTTAAATTTCTTATTTTTATTCCTAAAACTTTTATTCATGCTAGCTTATTCACTTTTTCTTTGTATTATATGTAAGTTTTATTAAACTAGATGTTCTTTTTGCAGTAATTTGATTTGATTATCAGATGATCTTGGATTTAGCAATTCATTTAGTGTCGGCATAATTCGTGCCAGCAGCCACAGTTATACTATTGATACAAGTGAATATTATTGGTTAAAACAGTTGTTTATATTATTAGGGTTAAAATATAAATCTGTAAGATGAAATGTTAAAATTTATTTCTAGCCCTTTTTATGAATTTGTGAAATTTAAATAATAAACTAGGAAGAGGTACCCTATCATTTTAAATGTTAATTATATTTACCAGGGTACCATTAGTTAACATGCTCAAACCCAAAGAATTTGGTGGTATCTCATTCCTTTCAGAGGAACCTACCCCGAGATTGATAATACGTGATTTACTCTACTTAATTTACTTGTTTTATATCTCCATTATCACAGAATATTTTTAGAGTTATAATTCTCAGGATTTATAATTATAAAATATTTCAAGTCAAGGTGCAGCTTATAATTAAGAGGAAGTGGGTTACAATAGATTTTTGTTTATAACGGATTTGATACTATTGATGAAGGTGGATTTGATAGTAATTTGATTTATTTAATTTAACTGGTATTGGCTCTGAGGTGTGCACACATCACCCGTCACTCGCATTATTGATTATTCTATTTTAATTATTTTAAGGTAGCTTCAATTCAGATGAGATGAGTCGTAACATAGTAGATGTACTGGCAAGCATATCTAGGAAGAGGTTCAAGATATAACTTATTAGTAAAGTATTTCACTTACACAGAACATTTTTCTGTTCAAATCACGATGTCTTAATTATTTATTTTGTTATATTGATTTTTTGTTTATTTAATTATTTAATGTAAATAATTTTGTTGTTTTTTGTCTTAGTATATTTTAAAAATTGATTTTTAAATTATAATATAACGGTAATGTAAGTGTTTTATGGAATATTATTTTAAATTTTTTAAAGTAGATTTTATTTATTGTACCTTTCGTATCAGGGTTTATGAAATTTTAGTATTTATATTACTTGTCTCGATTTGAGCTATTTATAGTAAATGTATCATAATTATTATTAAATTATTTATAGAAATGAAATGCTAATCATTTCCTAAGATATCTAGTTTCTTAAGAAAAAATTTAATTTTTTAAAGTTAGTTGTTTTTATTTAATTTTTTACGTATAAATATTAATTTATTTATTCTTTGAGTGATAACCTTTAAAGTTTTTAACCTATAATTTGCGTTTATAATAGTAAGCTTTAAACCAGGTATCTTTAAGATTACATTTTAGTTCATTATTTTATATTTTGATTTTATAATTATTTTAGGTTTTTATTAAGATTATTGATCTAATTTGTTAATTTTTGTAATAATGATAGAATTAGTATATTTATTTGTTTAAAAATTTTACCTTGTAAATTTATTGTAAGGAACTAAGCAAAATTGATTTCTGGCTGTTTATCAAAAACATGTCCTCTTGAAAATATTTTGAGGTCTGGCCTGCTCACTGAGCGAATTTTTAAAGAGCGGCAGTATTTTGACTGTGCAAAGGTAGCATAAACATTAGTCTCTTAATTAGTGCTGTAATGAATGGCTTGACAAGAAATCAACTGTCTCTTAATAAATTTTTGAGTTTAACTTTTGAGTCAAAGGCTTAATTTCTTCTTTAGGACAAGAAGACCCTATAGAGCTTAACATTTAACTTTTATATAGTTTTTTGTTTGTCTTTTTATATTTAATGATAATGTTTTGTTGGGGTGACATGAAGAACAGATAAACTCTTCATTATCATATCATTGATTTATGTTTATTGGTTTGATCCATAATTTATGATCATAAGATTAAGTTACCTTAGGGATAACAGCATAATTGTTTCTGAGAGCTCATATCGACAAAGCAGATTGCGACCTTGATGTTGGATTAAGAAAAATTTTTGGTGCAGGAGTCCAGTGATTAGGTCTGTTCGACCTTTAAATTCTTATATGATCTGAGTTCAGACCAGCGTGAGCCAGGTCGGTTTCTATCCTAAGATTATTAACCCATATTAGTATGAAAGGATCATATGGCTAAAATATTTTTATTATATTGATTAACATTAATTAATCTACTATTTTGACAGATTAATGTGTTGAATTTAGAATTAATGTATGTAAATTTTTTCTACAATTAGTATTGATACTTTATTATTTATTTTAATTTTTCTTTTGTTAGTTATTTGTGTTTTAATTAGTGTTGCTTTTTTAACTTTGTTGGAGCGAAAGGTTTTAGGATATATTCAGATTCGTAAAGGCCCAAATAAAGTAGGATTTGTAGGGATTCCACAGCCTTTTAGTGATGCTATTAAGTTGATTTGTAAGGAGCAGGCTATTCCTATTCTATCTAGTTATTTACTTTATTATTTCTCTCCTGTTTTTAATTTAATAATTTCTTTGGCTTTTTGAGTAATTTTTCCCTACTTAACTTATTTATGTTCTTTCTCTTATGGTTTTTTTATGATGTACTAGATTAGGTGTTTACACTGTTATTATAATTGCTGGTTGGTCTTCAAATTATTCTTTGTTAGGTTCTCTTCGTTCTGTTGCTCAAACAATTTCTTATGAAATTACATTGGCTTTGATTTTATTATCTTTAATTATTTTGATTGGTAGTTTTAACATGTTTGATTTTATAAATTATCAGCTTTATTGTTGATTTATCATTATTTCTTTCCCTTTAGCTTTAGCTTGTTTTGCTTCTTGTTTGGCTGAAACTAATTGGACAATTCCAGCAGGACAGTGCAATACCCCACATGTCCAGAATTGCTAAGAGTGGTTCCAGGAATACTCTTCTGAGTTTAAACACTTCTGCTGGCCACCACACTTCCCAGATATGAACATTATTGAGCATATCTGGGATGCCTTGCCACGTACTGTTCAGAAGAGATCTCCAGCCCTGCCAGGATAAATGGTATCAGTTCACTC
Source organism: Schistocerca cancellata (assembly GCF_023864275.1). Classification (NCBI taxonomy): domain Eukaryota; kingdom Metazoa; phylum Arthropoda; class Insecta; order Orthoptera; family Acrididae; genus Schistocerca; species Schistocerca cancellata. The sequence continues at coordinate 733,170,112 of NC_064626.1, forward strand.
TGGCAGCACTACTTCAGACATTAATCAAGTCCATGCCACGTCGTGCTGCAGTTCTTCTGCATACTCACAGGTGCCCTAAACAATATTAGGCAGGTGTACCAGTTTCTTTGGCCTGTCAGTTTATGTGTAAGACTAAGCAAAGTCTATTTAACAAGACTGACAGAACATAGCTTCCAGAAAGCCAATTCATATCACAAACATGGAAGTACTTCATGCATTAGTAGTCAGTGTATACATTTGTGAACGATCATCCATGCTTTTCACTGTTAGAACAGTCGATGTCAACTTTGGTTTATGTAACACTAGAATGTGCTTGGTTATATGATACTGACATGCCATTATTCATTCTTTGACTTCAGCCTCTCATTGTTTAATCCCTCACTGACATCATAATAATGATGAATATTGTGAAAACATATTTACTGAGAAAACAATGTATTGCACAGGTCAGCAGACATTCCTTAGGTGCAAAATTTTCAATTTTTTGCTAGGAAAATTGTGTGTATTGTGACTTAGATTAATATTATCTCAAAAGCTGTGTTTGTTCAGTTCAATTTTACAAGATTTAGGACATCTCGTGAAAACAAACAGACAAAGATGTTTATATTTCAGGTGATAGTTTCCATGAACACTCCACATATGAAACTAACACTGCTGACATGACTAGACTCTCTATGTCTGAAAGTGATGCAGCTGATGTGACAAAAGAAAAGGAATTAAACCCTCTTTCAAATGCAAATCATCTGCAAGACATAACAGCATCTGAAACTGCTAACTGTGCTTGTTCAATGTTTTCAGAACTGCATCTGAATATATCCCAATAGCAGGTTCCAGTTCTTCTGATTTTGCATTTTAGCATGTAATAATCAAGTAAGAGAAAATGAAATTTTACTAATAGCAATGCCGATGATGTTACAAGCTAATGGAAAGCAGAGCAAAATTTTCAAGAGATGAAAAGCACAAGAGAGTGAACATCTGATTCAGTAAAATGGACTCATAATATTTGAAAAATAACCAGGATGTGAGGAAAGCTATACATTTCAACAATAGAAGTACAGCAGCTGGGCAACAGATTATGTGAGGTGAAATATTGTTGGCAACTAAGGAAATACAATAGCTTCTTGCGTTGCAAGCATACGCTACCATTACCAAAGAATACGATGAGGTCAATATGTTTAGTGACTTGTGCAGAGGCCAGGACTCGAATTATTGTAATTCACAACATAGGAACATACTGTCACTGCTACAAAAAGTATATTTTATGATCACAAGTACAAGATTGAATGAGTACAATGATGGAAGTGCCACATGGCAAGAACAGTTGCAAAAAGTTGTGACAAAGTGAATTGCATGCAGAGCCAGAGCTGAGTAAGAGAGATCACCAGGCATAGATGCATGTGGCAGGTGATGCTAATGCTCCAGCGCAACATCGTACACTGTCACTCGGCTGCCATCACTTCTCCCAGTGGCCACTGTCAGACACATTGGCTGGTGCCCGACACATAGGGATAATCCAGTAGATTATCACACCTCTTCATCCATGGGGAAGCAACAAGCCGCATCTCAGTGCAGTGACACAAACCTGGCTGGACATCCTGACACTGCATCAAATCAGGCTTACATCAGAGGTGTCACTCAGCACAGACAGAAGCATAAGTCTAGAAAGTCCCTGCCTGGCAGAGTGGTCTGCATCGCTGCAGCTCCATTGCTAGTAGTGGAAGCCACACTCTGTCCACATTGGGTCCCAGTATGAATGTACTGGTACCGTGGACTGGTACTGCAGCCTGGTTGCCTTCCAACACCCAGTCCATCTTGCATGATCTATGAACAGAGGACATTGATAGTGGAGCCATGGGTGTGTCACAGGGTGGAGAGTTTGGAGCAGGAGGGAAGGGAGCTGAGTGGAGGAGAATCAGAAGTCGGTGGGCAACTGCCAGAGAGTTCAGAAGAGGGGGCAGCTGGGTCTCTTGCCACAGGAGTAGCTAATTTTATTAGCGGGTCACTGTCCAGTCCCTCATATTCAGAATGAACATGCAGCGGCCCCACTGCTGCCAGATGACCACCAGAATCCACCTGTCCTGCTGGTGTCTAAACCCCCGGGCCAACATGCCGGTGCCTGGCTGGCCTCATATCCACATCTATCTCTTGAAACTGCACAGAAGCCTTTCACCCTCTCCACTTGACTGAGGGTGGTAAAGCAATGGCAGCAGATGATGAATGCCATTGCAGTGACAGAACTCTCAGAAAATCTGGGAACAGAAATGCAGTCCTTTGTTGGACACTGGTGTTAGCAGATGACCTTCAATACTAAAGATTCTACCAAGTGCAGCAACTGTGGCTTCCACAATTGTGAACCAACACAACAGTTGGCCATGTTTGTAAATTTTGAGTTCATGTCAATGACAATCACCCAGGTAGTATCCAAGAAGTATCCCACAAAGTCAGTATGAACCCCTCTCAACGGTAAAAAGACCTTGATCAGGAAGAGGACATCCAGCAGGGTGCTGCATGGTGTTCATACTGAGAACAGCTGCCAACAAGATACCCGTCATGCTATGCCTGAACAGTACACATGGAGCCGTGTGAGAGACCTCAGTGTACGAAACGCAGCCCTGTTGGGTGCAAATATGCCGACAGAATCACCCAGAGACTGCTGGTCAGTAGTAAGAAGGATAATGCTTCCACCAGAATGAGCCAGTGGAAAAGGTGAAAATAATGGCAAAAGGGTCCGAGTCCCAACTGAGAATGCAGCTGACCCAGCCCTGTTGGATTTACCACCACACGTGTCATAAAACAGTGCTTTTCGCAGCTGCTGCCACCACATTGGATGTACCGCCACACCTGGAGCTACTGCTTTTCACTACTACTGCCACCACATGAGTAACCATGATATGAAAAGCATCCACCACATGTTGACCCTCTTCATCCAAACGGAAGTACTGGATCTCATCTTGGTCAAATTCTGATTTGGGTCCAATTGGGAGATGGGAAAGGGCATCCATGTTTTTGTGTTACATGGTATTGCAGGAGTGAATTTCATTATGGTACCTGCTGAGAGCTGAGACTGTTTTCCTTGTTTATGAGATCGAGCCAGAGGGCGATGGTGTTTGCTCTCTGCAGTTAACGCATGTACTACTTTGGTTAGATCAGATTCCTCTTCTGCGTCTGAAGTCCAAAATCTAACTGATGGTCCAGGAAACTTTTGAGGATTGGCCTAATTTTAAAATGCTCTCCAAAAAAGGGTCTTCAAACTGTAGAGCTTTCTGATGCACTTCCTTATCCAAAGGAACCTCCCCCTCCCCAAATAATTGTGCCCTGATCATCACTTCATGATATGATTGATTATGTACAGGAGTCATGAAATGGCATTTCCTGTTGAGTCCCTGCAGTTCAGCTGCAAATGGGTATTATCATTGCTCAGGTTGTTTACAATGGTGATAAAAACCCCACACAGGATGCAATGACATGGCAGTGGCGGTGAAAATAGGTACATAAATAACAAAGCACCCATTTCATCAAAGGCTTGATGTGCTGATTAAATAAGACAGGTCAGTTTGCATAAGTGCTGGTATGTACTAGGCAAGATCACTGACAGGGAAAGGGATTTGATCACGACTGGATCCATTACATGGAATCTGGCAAAATGCTGTCAGAGGCATTTCTGGCCTATCCTCACTCCTCCGCCGACTTGTTGTATGGGGTTCCAGCAACAGATTTGCAGCCGACTGATGGGAAGGCATCGCAGACGAGAAGGCCTCCTCACATTTCTACCCCTCTAACTGCAAGGCTTTCAGCCATTTCCGTCCCTCTAACTGCTATGGCAGAAATTGTTGGAGCATGACTTACTGTTTAAGTAGCCTGGGGCACAGGGTCTATGGTTACAAAATGAACATGAAAAATGCCAATGATTGTCACCAATTATGTTGTAACTCACAACATAAAAATGCACTATCACTGCTAGAAAAAGTATATTTTCTTGTCATAAATACAAGATTGAACAAACAAGTACAATGTTCAGGGTGCCAAACAGTTCAATGACAAAGAGAACTGCATGCAGAGCCAGGCTGAACGAAAGCAAGTGCCAGGTGGTTATCATCTACATAGACACATGTGACAGATTGCAATGAAGGTGCCTGCACAGCAGTTGCGTGTTGTCGCTTGACTGCAGTGTCTCCTCATGCAGTCACTGTCAGTGACATTGGACAGTGTCCAATTTTGCCAAGGCTTTAAAGAGTCATAAAGCTGTTAAGACTCAGAGAAGCTCAGCAGAGTTTGTAACAGTTTCTGACTAGTTAAAGCATCTCATGATGTCTCCAGCAGTGGAAAATGAAATGTTAGGCAGAGAATTATGCCTTTGACAACGGCCTTATGACCATAAATCAAACATCAGTAATATCACAAATACTGGCTATAAAAGCCTGCATTGTGAGACTGTTGCAGCAAGTTGGAGGCTATCAAGTTCCTCGAACCTGGTTGCATCCATATGGAGGCCACCTCAATTCAAGCAGCTATCGAAAAAACAAAACAGAAAACAACCGCAAAAATTCATACACCTAGGGATTGCACTAATCTTATTAGTTCCTAGAAAACCACAGACAAACAGAGTCGAGCTTTAGCAGAACAAGTTACTTCATCAGCGGACTTCTTCATTGATGTTATGTTGACAGAAAACAAAACTTTTTGTAAGTCAGATCCTTGGCTACAGATAAAATGCAATATATAGGAGTAATGCAATATATAGGAGTAATTAACCAGGGAACGAATACTATAAATTTTCTTCAGCTTGCAAGAGGTGTTCCAGATATCAAATCTGGCAAGAAAGGCCAAACATCCGGTGAATCATGTCTTGTCATCTATTCACAAAAGACCTAAATGATTACTTGCACAAGAGGGTCAAAGACCTACTGTCATTGATACCCTTCACACATCCAGAGAATAGAGCATATTACCAGAACCTGTCACCATGTCACTCAGGAGATTGTGTAGAGTACTTACCAGACGAAACTGATGATGAGAACTGTTACAGCAGGAAAATTAGTTTATTTGAGTTATAAATAAGAGTATTCTTTTCGTCCTATGGACTGATACAAACTGTGATGATTCCATAAGAACAATGCCTTTAAATGAGGTGAGAGACAGCATTATCTAACATTGCTTCTCTTTTTATCTACATACAGGGATATGAGTGAAACTGAGTACACACACAAATTTTAACAATACAGGTGCACTATGATATATGCCAGTATTTATTTATAAGTATTTCCAGATTCTTTTATTCTACATTTTTATCACATTGCTTTACTCTACCCTGGTCTCTCTTTCTGCCTCATAAACATCCCTCTTCTCGCTATACCATTTTGAGCAGCCCGTTTTTGACAAGTTTTCAAACACTGCTACTGCATCTGAATTATCTTTGTATCTTCTCATAATTTCCTTTCACACACAATGTGAAATCACACCTTCTGCATTTCTTAATACTCTTTAACTGTCAACACTCTCTTTCTCATTGTGCATTCTATTTAGTACTTTTCAAACCTTTATTCCCCCATGTTACACAAGATCACATCAACAATATTATGAAAGGGATAGATTGCTATTCACTGTAGAGATCACACGTTGAGTTGCAGACACATTTATCCCTTGGCCAAAGCTTTCTTCAGAAAGGAAACATACAAATGTACCCAAAAACAAGCACACCTCACATACAAATATGACAATTATTGCTAGCCAGAATGCAACTGTGTCCAACAGAAACAGCAATTTGGAGTGTGGTAGGGAGGCAGGAGGGATAGCAGAGCATGACAGGGGAGAGAGAAGAGAGCGCTGCCTGGCGGAGAATGCAGGAACTACAAGCTGGCAGGACAAGGCTGTCATGCAAAGCATCAGGTGGCTGGCAGAAAGTGGGAGAGAGAGAATGGAAAAGGAAAGGAGCAGGGAAGAGGAACAGACTGGTGAGTATTTTGGTGCACAATGATGGTGAGGGGAAGTGAACTGGGAGGAAGTGGTGGGACACAGGGGGCTGAAACTGTTCAGTAGAGGCTTTGGGGACAGTAGGTTACTGTATGATGATGTCAGGAGCAGAAAATGTGTTGTAAAGATAACTCCCATCTGCACAGTTTAGAAAAGCTGCTGGTGGAGGGGAGGATCCAGATGGCCAAGTTGTGAAGCAGCCATTGAAATCAAGTGTGTTATGTTCAGCTGCATGTTAAGCCACAGTGTCATCTAGTTTGCTCTTGGCCATTGTTAGATAGTGGCCACACCACACATCCTAGTGGACAGCTGATGGGTACTTACACCAACATGCAAAGCTGTGCAATCACTGCAGCAGAGCTGCATGCCAAAAATCATTCCCATTCAGCCTAGCCACATGGGACAGTATATTTCAGTGAAAAGAACTGCCTTGCTCAGTATGCTGAAGATCTTACAGAGGCCTTCACAGACAGGCACTACCCCCCCCCCCCCCCCCTCCGACCTAGACGGCAAACATATCACCTGTGCCCTTTCCCCCTCAAACCCCAAATCCTCCCACCACTCCCAAGAACCAGCTACAAAGAAGTCAGCTAATACCACCCTGGACTGAAACAACTGAACATCATCCTTCATTAGGGCTTTGATCCTCTCTCATTATGCTCTGAAATAAGGGACATCCTACACAAAACCACTCCCACCCATCCTAAGTGGTGTTCCATTGCTCACCCTACCTCCACAACATCCTAGTTCAACCCTAAGCCACTCCCAACTGCAACTCCTTGTCAAAGGATCATATTCCTGTGGAAGTCCCAGGCGCAAAGCTTGCCCAATCCACTAATCCAGCACTTCCTATTCCAGTCCTGTCACATGCGTATCCTACCCCATCGGAGGTCAGACCACATGTGAAAGCAGCGATGTCATATAACAGCTCCGCTGCAGTCATCACTAAGCTTTTTATGTTGGTATGACTACCAAGCAGCTGTCCGCCAGGATGAATGCCAAGAGCAAAGTGGGCCACTCTGTGGCACAAGATGCAGTTGAACATGACATGCTTGATTTCAATGGCTGCTTCACAACCCAGGCCATCTGGATCCTATCCTTCACCACCAGCTTTTCTGAACTATGCAGGTGGGATTTATCCTTGTAACACATTCTCCACTCCTGAAATCATCCCAACCTCGATCTACAGAAACCTATACTGTCCACACACCCTCCACTCAACAGTGTCTGCCCCCTCTGTTCTATAACCTCATCTCAATTCACATCCTCTCACACTCATTGTGCTCCGTACTCTGCCAATGCACCCAACAGTCCTTTCCCCCTTCTCTGCTTTCCTGCTTCTCATCCTTGCTCCCCCACACCCTCCTAACACTGCAACTGGCAGCCTTGTGTTTCCGGCTTCTAGCCCCTGCACATGCCACCAACCAGCATTCACTTCTCTCCCCCCACCCCATACCCCACCCTTTCCCTATCCCACTCCAGATCACTGCTTTGACGCAGCTGCAACCCAGCTGGAGGTCGCTGTCCTTTTTCATGAGGTGCACTTGCTTTTTTGTGTGTGTGTGTGTGTGTGTGTGCATGCGCGTGTTTGGGCGCTAGCACACGTATGCATGCATGTGTATGTGTTTTTCCTTCCTGAAGAAGGCTTTCGCCAAAAGCTGAATATGTACGGTAACAGTCTTAGTTGCACCTGTCTGCAACTCAACGTGGCATCTCTATGGTTAGTAGCAATCAACCCTTTTCGTAATACTGTTGTTATTTCAACCTGGAGTTTCCATTACAAGATCCCATCCAAATGATAGTGATTTCACTTACTTGAGGTTTGGAGTGTAGCGGCTTAGAAGTATAATTTTTGAGTTCATAGCCACTTAGTTCCATAATTAACTGAAATTGTTCATTATTTTCTTTTTTCTACTTTCAGTCATGTCTGAAAATGCGTAGCTGCCTGTTAAATTATTGAGTTATAATGATGTTAATGTAACTGTTCACTATCTTTCTGTAGTTATTCTTTTCCTTCCTAAAACAGTAAATGTAAATGTTCACTTTTTCTGTTAATATCAAAGCAAAATGACAATAAAAATAATGCTGTTTTGATTAATATAAAGATGATAGCTTTCATTACCATAACCATTGTTTAACGATTTGCTTCTAGATGTTCAGCTGAGTAGTAGTTTCCATTTTATGGAAGCACACCATTAATCAACCACAACCAGGAATTCTGAGAGATGTCTCTTTAAGTCTCAACTCTATGATTAATAGAAATAAAATACAACAAGATTAAGCAGCTTGGCTGCCTTCTAGTAATACATAATTGCTTTTATTTACATAAGACATTGCGCATTTTATACATACAAATAATACGAAAAATCTCATTTATACTATGGAAATGTCTCTACATATGCAGAGTATTTTAACTATGCAGCTTGAACTTCATCCTCATCAGCTGGATCTCAAGATTCATTACATTCAATTCAGATGGATCTATGTTCTACATGTGTTTTAACCATTTCACTCAGATGCGCACATAGGTAAATATATGTGCATACTCAATAAAACACAACAACAGACACACACACACACACACACACACACACACACACACACACACACACAAGGAGAGGGAGATATGTGCTAAACAATTTACAGATTACATTTTCACTACAAAAGTTGTAAAAAAGTTACAGAGATTACTACAGACAGATTACAAAGATTCAGTTGGTAAGAGAAGAGTAACACCTCAGTTACATTGTCATTTGTCTAACAGAGTCAAAATCTAGTTCGCCTCCACAGTTTTGAAAATAAATTAGCAAAAAAGAAAATATATAGGGTCTTGGTGACTGTGAGTTTACATATTTGACATACTTATAAACAAATCATGTGATACACAATGAAAAGAACATACGACATTCAATGGTAGTACACATTTTTAAGAATACTGGTGAGAAAACAAAACATTGACACGGTAAAACATAGCACTGCTGAACATTTACATCCATCAGTCTTCAATAAAGCACGAATTGTGAAGAAGAAAGCAACAGAACAGTCACATTACATAGTTAAAAAACAAATTAGGATTTTGATACTAGCGTTCTCCTGTACTACTGTTAACATCCATCAGTCTTGAATAAAGCACAAACTGTGCAGAAGAAATGAACGGAAGATTCACATTATAGAATCGAAAAACAAATTACCATTTTCCTTTACTACTGTTCAGTTCTGTCCTAATAATTCTGTTCTGTGACAATAATCATAATGTTTGATAGCACACACTCATTTTAGTTTCAAATGTGATTAAATACAAAGCTTAAAAGGACCATCAAAGGCCAGTGATCTTGCACCTATTGTTCTTTGTCTTTCCTTGCCTCATCAGTTAGTTGCAAATACACTTCAAATACACACACCCACAGACAATGAATAATGATTTATGATAAAGCATCTCTACACTATGCATATGACAGTATTTCAAAGAGTACACGATGTATTCATAATCCAATAAGAACTGAAGAAACTGACACAAATTAAGTTCTCAATTGCCAACAATAAAATAGACTGTCTACACAGCCTGCTGCTGTGGCCCAGGAGAAGGTGAGCCGACGGCCTGGGGGTGAACATTCGGCACAGCTGTTGCACTGGCGTGTGGAGGTCCGGCTGTTGCCTGGGGTGAAGGTGGTGTTGGTGTTGTACTGGGTGTCACACCACCCTCACTGGGGTTTCCTCCAGGTGTGGCAGGGGGCGCTGCAGGGGAAGAGTGAACCTGTCCACCCCATCCTCCACTAGGAACACCACTTTCAGCCGCAAGCCGTTGGTGTGCCTGTTGACGAGCACGGAATTCGGCAGCTTTCAATTGTTCCAGGTGGAACTGTTGCCGTTCCGTAATGAGCTGCTGTCGTTGATATTCTAAACCTTCTCTTTCCCTCTCCATTGTCGTCTCAAGCTCCTCGAAATGGCGCAGTTTGATTTCCAACTTCTTCATTTGAGTCTCCACGAGCAGCGCTACCAACGATTTGATCTTGCGCTCCTCGACAGCGGCCAAATGCTTAGCCTTGACTGCGGCAGCTGCCAGTGCCGCAGCTGCGGCAGCCTGCAGCTGGGCGTCCTTCACTAAACGATCGTGTTCCGTTTCTGCCGGCCTCGTCTCACCTTCGCTTCCTTCTTTCTGCTCCCCTTCTTCTTTGATATCAGTTTTGTCATTGGACTTCTCCTCTTCAGTACTTTCCTTTCCATCCCTTTCATCTGATTTCTTTTCAGTTTCAGTACCTTCTGGCTTTTCAGACTCTTTCTTCTGTTTTCCATCAGCATCACATGGTTTCTCCTCTGCTTCTTTATCATCATCTTTCTTTTCCTTCTCCACAACTTCTTCTTCTTTTTCCGGAACAGTACCAGCAATTCCACTCTGCAAAATAAATAAAACTTGCTTCATTTCAGAGTAAGTGCGCTAAAAATGAGCAAAAAGTGAAACGTGATATGCAGATTCAGTTTTTGTGCTGCTTGTTATGACACTGACCAAAAAGTCCTCGTGTACCAAAATTCATGCAAAATCTAATGCTAACTTTCAATATCTAGTTCTTGCTTATATCTGCATCACATGAAATTCCATACATTAAAAGTTTGTCATATTTATAGTCATAAGCAAACTTATGTTTCTGTGACCCATTATGAGTATTTCTCATACTTAAGATGCATAATACTAAAACAATTAGGGAAAAATTAAGCACAAATATAGTTACACAAGCAGGATCAATAACTGGAATATGAAGGCTGAACATTAATGGTATGTATAACCTTCTGCCATCAACATATGCTGATGAACCAAAAGATTATGAATATCTACTTAATAACAAATTGGTCCACCTCTGGAGTGTAATACAGCAGTGATTCTCTGTGGTGCAGATTCAACAAATTCTTAGACAATTACAAGAGGTATGCAGCACCAGGTAGCTACGTACACACCACACAATTCCTGAAAATTAGGAGTCGGTGGCTAGTGGACAATGATTTGGCACCCAATACAATCCCAAACCTGTACCTCTGGGTTCAGATCAGGTGAATTTGGTGACCGAGACATCACCACGAGTTCACTATCATACTCTTCAAACCGCTATAGCACGGTTCTGGCCTTGTGAAATGGACATTCAGCCTGCTGTAAGATGCCATCGATATAGAGAAAGACACAATGCATGACAGTATGCAGGCAATCCACAATACTGTTCATACACTCTAATAACTGTCCTGGTGTCTTTGATTACTACAACGGATCCCATGGAACTCCAAGTAATGTCCCCAATAATACAATATTGCCCCTACTGGCCTGTGTACATGACTATGTGAATGTTTCCAATATCCGTGACCACGGAACTAGTATAACGAGAAAGTTATCCATCTGATCACACAACATATTTTCACAGTTCCAGAGTCCAATCTCTACAATCCAGTGCAATCTTAACTGACAATGTTGTTAGGCAAACATAGGGGTCACCTTCTACTGAGCCCCAAGTCCAACAGCATGCACTGAGCATGTGCTCCTAAACACTTTTACTCCACCATCGGAGCTGCCACAGATTGATTCATGTCCTGTTTTATAGTGCGGGCAAGCCTCCAACCTTCACATTCTGTGATTAGGCAAAGATTTTTATAATCTTGTCACTTACTTCTGGTTTCACTATTCTTCGAACACTTACCAAAGTTGCTCAAAGCAGTAGCACACAAACAGCTAACCAGCTTTATCACATCCAAGATGCTTATTCCCAGGTTCCAGGACACAATCATCTGCTCTTTGTCATAGTTGCTATGTCAGTTTCCCCATATGCTGCCTAAATCATCACTAGAATGACTCTCCATATGTGTCTGCTTCCCCTATATGCTTTCTTACTGTATAGACTTTTCTTACAGTGTAATGTGCCCACAATGCCAACCATATAACATTCAGTCTCAGGGTGGACAGTGGTCTTGGTGTACATCGGCATGTGTAGTAAAAATGCAGATCTACTGTTCTGGATCAGTAGGGCAACACAACACAATACCCAATGAGAATCAAAGTAACTAAAAAAACATTGAAGGTGTATTAACAAACCTGTGCTAATCCTGCAGAGGGATCAAATTTGCCTTCAGTGGATGAGGCTTCAACATTCTTGACATGAGCATCCATTAGAGCAGCAGGAACCTCATCCTGGAAACAGGAATGTCAGTTTCCACATGAAGTATCAGGAATACACTATTTAGTAACAATCATGATTTGGAGTGGCAAGGGGGAAAAACAACAAAAAACCCTCACCTTGATACTTGCAAATTCTTCCATTGCTGCCTTTGCTGCAGATGCTGCAACCCTTGGATCAACTACAGAAGCTAAAAATGCTACTGTTGACATAATTGGATTACCAGCTTTGCTGAATGGAATTGGCTGATATGCTAATGGGCCCAATGCTCCACCACCTGTAACATTACATTTGTGATTAAGCAAATTTTAAATAGACAATTTTAAGAGTGGTTGCATAATAAAGAAACAACTAGTTTCTATTTACTTTCCTTTTTTTTTAATTACAACTGCTAGTTTAACAGTCAGAGGGTGACAGACACATCTACACCATTTTAAATGCACTTAATATAAGCTCCATTTTTCCAAGGTTTGCACTCTAACAGCAAACAGATCAAAGCACCAAATAATTCATAACAATTTGTACTATGTATAATTTCATTCTAAGGTAACACTTTATTTGTCTGATTTTCTTTGGGATCTTTGTTTCTGAAACTCACAGAACATGTTTGGATTTAGCATGGTTCTGCATTGATAGCACACCTAGTTTTCTAACTATAAAGTAATTTCCGATTTTATCTGTTACCTTTTACCTATTCAAGATTTTGCAATTGCTTAGGTCTTTTGGCAATGGAGCCCAACACAATGGTGCATGTAATAACTTAGGGACTACCATCAGCTTATGAAATATAATTTGCATTCTTATCCCCTTTGCTAATGAGTGGAGATATATGATACAGTCTCCCAAGCTCCACAAGTTATACTGCTGCAAACACTGCCAGTGGCATTGCTTTCTACCATAACAAGATACTTTAGGTCAAGCAGAATCAAAGCTTAGACTGCAATATACTATATAGCCTCGGGCTGTAAATTCGGTATGCTTATTCCAGCCAGATGGCATTTGGATGCCACAAGAGAGTCAGTCTTACTGTGACTATGGCAACACAACTGTTTATGAATTAGGCACTGGCTGTGGCTGGCCTTGTTCATGTATTCTGTTCTGTCACTTGACTATGGTTAGTGTTGGCATACTCTTATCAGTGCCTCAAGAATATTCTGTCTTGTATTTAATAAATTATGTTATACACACAACAGTACAATCTGAATCTTTTTTCTTGCTTCCCCTTCATAAGGTATTGCAATAGTGTCACATTTCCTCTAATCTGATCTATTTGTCTTCCTTTTAAGCTTTATGTCACACCCAACACAATGGAAATGTTGCACTTGCTCCAGTTTTATTCAGATGATATTTGATCAAAGAATATCATAACTTTAGTTTTATTTGTTGAAATTCTTAAATTATAATTTGAGATTATTCGACATTGTTTGTACAATTCCATTTGCAGTCTATCTTTATTTTGATTCATTAATACTTATCTGTTTTAAAAAAAGCAGGCAAAAATTCGCCTGACACTTTCTAAAAAGACAGTTTCCGTTCCTTCTAAACCAGGAAACTGATCTCTCCCTCCTCCCAATAGTACACAAAACATGTCAGAAAATGGCTGCAGAAACAACGGAAAAAGCATGCCAATTTAAAAGAATACAAAATCTCCAAGACTGACAAAATTTTTCGAAGGCTCAAAATTTAATGTGGACTTCAGTGGAAGATGCTTTTAATAGTTTCCAAAACAAAATTCTGCTACAAAATCTAGCAAAAAAATCGAAAGAGATCCTGGCCATATATAAAGTAACCAGCAGCAGGCCACAGCAATACCTTCAATGTGAGGCAGCAATGGTAGTGTTACTGATAACAGTACCACTAAAGCAAAGTTAATAAATACCATTTTCTGAAATTCCTTCACCAAAGAGGATGAAGTAAATATTCTGAAGATGAAGTAAATATTCCAGGATTCGAATCCAAATTTGCTGTCCACATGAGTAACTTAGAAGTACATATCTTTGGTGTAGCATAGCAACTCAAATCATTTAATACAGGCAAGTCTTCTGGTCCAGATTGCACACCATTTAGATTCCTTTAAGACTATGCTGATATAATAGCTCTGTACTTAGCAATCATATATAAGAGCTCACTCAATGAAAGATCCATACCTAAAGGCTGGAAAGTTGCAACAGTCACACCACTGCTCGCGAAAGGAAATAGGAGTATCCACTAAATTACAGACCCATATAAATACATTAAATTAAAGCCCCTTCCACTGATGTGGATTTGCAGTAGGATTTTGGACTATATGCTGTTTCAAACATTATGAATTACCTTGAGGTAAATAATATACTAACACATAGCCATCACGGGTTCAGAAAACACAGCTAGCTCTTTATTCTCAGGAAGTAATGAGTGCTAACAACAGGGTATCTTAAACTGATTTCAAATTTCTACATTTCCAGAGTCCTGAAGGCTTCTGATACCATTCTTCACAAGCAGCTTCTAACTAAACTGGGTGCCTATGGAGTATCATGTCAGTTGTGCAACTGGAGTCATGATTTCTTGTCAGAAATGTCATGTTGTTGTTGTTGTGGTCTTCAGTCCTAAGACTGGTTTGATGCAGTTCTCCATGCTACTCTATCCTGTGTAAGCTTCTTCATCTCCCAGTACCTACTGCCGCCTACATCTTTCTGAATCTGCTTAGTGTATTCATCTCTTTGTCTCCCTCTACGATTTTTACCCTCCACACTGCCCTCCAGTACTAAATTGGTGACCCCTTGATGCCTCAGAACATGTCCTACCAACCCATCCCTTCTTCTAGTCAAGTTGTGCCGCAAACTCCTCTTCTCCCCAATTCTATTCAATACCTCCTCATTATTTATGTAATCTACCCATCTAATCTTAAGCATTCTTCTGTAGCACCACATTTCAAAAGCTTCTATTCTCTTCTTGTCCAAACTATTTATCGTCCATGTTTCACTTCCATACATGGCTACACTCCATACAAATACTTTCAAAAACGACTTCCTGACACTTAAATCTATACTCGATGTTAACAAATTTATCTTCTTCAGAAACGCTTTCCTTGCCATTGCCAGTCTACATTTTATATCCTCTCTACTTCGACCATCATCAGTTATTTTGCTCCCCAAATAGCAAAACTCCTTTACTACTTTAAGTGTCTCATTTCCTAATCTAATTCCCTCAGCATCACCCGACTTAATTCGACTACATTCCATTATCCTCGTTTCGCTTTTGTTGATGTTCATCTTATACCCTCCTTTCAAGACACTGTCCATTCCGTTCAACTGCTCTTCCAAGTCCTTTGCTGTCTCTGACAGAATTACAACGTCATCAGCGAACCTCGAAGTTTTTATTTCTTCTCCATGGATTTTAATACCTACTCCGAATTGTTCTTTTGTTTCCTTTACTTCTTGCTCAATCCGGGGAGAGGTTACAACCCTGTCTCACTCCCTTCCCAACCACTGCTTCTCTTTCATGTCCCTCGACTCTTATAACTGCCATCTGCTTTCTGTACAAATTGTAAATAGCCTTTCGCTCCCTGTATTTTACCCCTGCCACCTACAGAATTTGAAAAAGTATTCCAGTCAATATTGTCAAAAGCTTTCTCTAAGTCTACAAATGCTAGAAACGTAGGTTTGCCTTTCCTTAATCTTTCTTCTAAGATAAGTCGTAGGGTCAGTATTGCCTCACATGTTCCAACATTTTACGGAATCCAAACTGATTTTCCTCGAGGTCAGCTTCTACCAGAATTCGCATTAGTATTTTGCAGCTGTGACTTATTAAACTGATAGTTCGGTAATTTTTTACATCTGTCAACACCTGCTTTATTTGGGATTGGAATTATTATATTCTTCTTGAAGTCTGAGGGAATTTCGCCTGTCTCATACATCTTGCTCACCAGATGGTAGAGTTCTGTCAGGACTGGCTCTCCCAAGGCTGTCAGTAGTTCTAATGGAATGCTCACCAGATGGTAGAGTTCTGTCAGGACTGGCTCTCCCAAGGCTGTCAGTAGTTCTAATGGAATGTTGTCCACTCCCGAGGCCTTGTTTCAACTCAGGTCTTTCAGTGCTCTGTCAAACTCTTCACACAGTATCACATCTCCCATTTCATCTTCATCTTCATCTTCATCTACATCCTCTTCCATTTCCATAATATTGTCCTCAAGTACATCATCCTTGTATAGACCCTCTATATACTTCTTCCACCTTTCTGCTTTCCCTTCTTTGCTTAGAACTGGGTTTCCACCTGAGCTCTTGATATTCATACAAGTGGTTCTCTTTTCTCCAAAGGTCTCTCTAATTTTCCCGTAGGCATTATCTATCTTACCCCTCATGACGTAAACCTCTAGCCATCCCTGCTTAGCCATTATGCACTTCCTGTCAATCTCATTTTTGAGACGTTTGTATTCCTTTTTGTCTGCTTCATTTACTGTGTTTTTGTATTTTCTCCTTTCATCAATTAAATTCAGTATCTCTCCTGTTACCCATGGATTTCTACTAGCCCTCGTCTTTTTACCTACTTGATCCTCTGCTGCCTTCACTATTTCATCCCTCAAAGCTACCCATTCTTCTTCTACTGCATTTCTTTCCCCCATTCCTGTCAACTGTTCTCTTATGCTCTCCGTGAAACACTGTACAACCTCTGGTTCTTTCAGTTTATCCAGGTCCCATCTCCTTAAAGTCCCACATTTTTGCAGTTTCTTCAGTTTTAATCTAAGTTCATAACCAATAGATTGTGGTCAGAGTCCACATCTGCCTGTGGAAATGTCTTACAATTTAAAACCTGGTCCCTAAATCTCTGTCTTACCATTATATAATCTATCTGAAGCTTTCTAGTATCTCCAGGGTTCTTCCATGTATACAACCTTCTTTCATGATTCTTGAACCAAGTGTTAGCTATCAGAAATGTCATGGTTCACAGTAATTAACAGACTGTCACCGATTAAAATGGGTGTGATATGTCGTGTTCCTCAAGGAAATCATATATTCACTCTGTTGTTCCTAATAAATGATTTAGGAGACAATCTCAGCAGTCATCTTAGACTGCTCACAAATGCTGCTGTCATTTACAGTCAAGGTCAAAACCAAATGCAAAATCATTTAAGGTAGAAATGTATATGGTGTGAAAAGTGGCAGTGGACCCTAAATTATGGAAAGAGTGAGGTTATCCACATGAGTACTAAAAGCAATCCACTGAATTTCAGTTATACAGTAAATCACACAAAGCTAAGAGATTTCAGTTAACCTAAATAGTTAGGTAAGATAAGATAATTTTATTGTCATGAGGCCATTATAGAAACAGAAAAAAATTTTTTATACAGCGTTATCATTACATTAGTATGGGATGTCAGTGGTTACCTTAGGTTGTGTGTCACAGTAAAAAATAGTCTTAATTCATGAATGGCCTTGGCAAGCCATTTATTTAATCTGTGGAAACTTATTAAATAGTTTGACCTACTTGCTCATAGCTACTGACTGTCTTTGATAGTCTATGGTAACAATACCAGAGACGGAAAGTTGCTACTCACCATATAGCAGAGAAGCTGAGTCATGATAGGCACAATACTCAAATCCTTAGGCCCACCCCAGAACCTCTCCCCAGAGTCCATCTCTCTACTTACCCCTACCACTCCCCACACTCCCACCTTCTACATGCTTCCTGAAGTCCATAAACCCAACCACCCAGGACGCCCCATTGTGGCCGGTTACTGTGCCCCCACTGAGAGAATCTCTGCTCTTGTAGACCAACACCTTCAACCTATTACCTGGAACCTATCCTCCTATATAAAAGATACCGACCACTTCCTCAACCAACTCTCCACAGTTCCTTTCCCTTTACCACACGGCCCCTGCCCGTCACTATTGATGCCACCTCCCTGTACACTAACATTCCTAATGCCCACAGCCTTACTGTTATCAAACACTACCTTTCCAGACGCCCTATGGATTCCAAACCAACAACCTCCTTCCTAGTCTCCATGACCAACTACATCCTCACCCACAATTATTTGTCCTTTGAAGGCATTACCTACAAACAAATCTGCGGTACAGCTATGAGCACCCACATGGCACCATCCTATGCTAACCTATTCATTGCCCACCTAGAGGAATCCTTCCTAAAAACCCAGAATCCTAAACCCCTCACCTGGTTCAGATTCGTTGATGACATCTTTGCTATCTGGATTGAAGGTGAGGGCACCTTATTCACATTCCTCCAGAACTTGAACAACTTCTCTCCCATTTGCTCCACCTGGTCCTACTCAACCCAACAAGTCACCTTCCTAGGTGTTGACCTCCACCTCAGAGATGGCTCCATCAGTACCTCCGCCCATATCAAACCTACTAACCTATAGCAATACCTCCACTTCGACAGCTGCCACCCATTCCGTACCAAGAAGTCCCTTCCATACACCCTAGCCACCCGTGGTCATCGCATCTGCAGTGACGAGCAGTCACTCTCTAAATATACTGAGGGGCTCACTGAAGCCTTCACTGACTGTAATTATCCTCCCATCCTTGTACAAAAACAAATCTCCCGTGCTTTATCTTTCCAGTCTCCCACCACCTCCCAAAGTCCCACAGTCCGGCCACAGAGGAGCATTCCCCTCATAACTCAGTACTATCTGGGACTGGAGCAACTGAATTACATTCTCTACCAGGGTTTCAATTACCTCTCGCCGTGCCCTGAAATGAGAAATGTCCTACCCACTATCCTTCCCACCCCTCCTAGTGTGGTATTCCACCGTCCACCAAAGCTACACAATATACTCGTCCATCCTTACACAACCCCTGCTCCCAATCCCTTACCTCATGGCTCATACCCCTGTAATAGACCTAGATGGAAGACCTGTCTCATACATCCTCCTACCACCACCTGCTCCTGTCCGGTCTCTAACATCACCTATCCCATCAAAGGCAGGGCTACCTGTGAAACCAGTCATGTGATTTACAAGCTAAGCTGCAACCACTGTGCTGCATTCTATGTAGGCATGACAACCAACAAGCTGTCTGTCCGCATGAACGACCACCGACAAATTATGGCCAAAAAACAAGTGGACCACCCTGTTGCTGAACACGCTGCCAAATATGATACCCCTCATCTCAATGATTGCTTCACAGCCTGTGCCATATGGATCCTTCCCACCAACACCAGCTTTTCTGAACTGCGCATGTGGGAACTTTCCCTGCAATACATCCTACGTTCCCATAACCCTCCTGGCCTTAACCTTCGTTAGTCACTGTCCTCACCCATCCAACCCCCTCCCTGTTTCCATTCCAGCACTACACAGCTGTAATTTCACCGCCACACCCAGTCTTTTAATTTCTTTCTATTTTTATTTCTCTCCTTTCCACTACTTACCCCCTCCTCCATCTGCACCTTTTTTCCTACCCTCCGTCTAAACTGCAACACTTCACTGTCCGCCACTCCCACCATACTATCGATCCCCCTCCCTGCCCTAGCCTCCTCCTCATCTCCACCCAGTCGCCATTCCCATCATGCACTGGTGCTGCTGCTTGCAGTGTAGTTTAAGTTCTCTGAGACTGCAGACGTGTGTGCAAGTTGTGTTTGCGTGAGTGTTTGTGTGCGTGTGTGTATGTGTGTCTACTGCTGACAAAGGCCTTAATGGCCAAAAGCTATGAGTGTGTGAATCTTTTTATTGTTCCTATTGCGACTCAGCATCTCTGCTATATGGTGAGTAGCAACTTTCCTTCTCTGGTACTGTTACATTCCATCCTGGATTTTCCATTGTTTTATTGTCTATGGTAAGACGTACATATGGACTTATTTTTTCTTGTGTTGTGACCATGAATATTATTTCTACTTTTTACTTCATGCAGATTCTTTTTTGTACAAATTAACACTTTTGTCTATACAGATATACAGTCATTATTTTACGTCCAGAGAACAAGTGCTTACAATGTGCTTTATGTTGAGAACATGTAATGATTATGATTGCTTTCTCCCACAGAAATAATATGTTTTGAACATGGCTCAAATTTCCTCAGAGAGTAAGTCCATATGACATAATACTTTGGAAACATGCAAAATAAGATGTTTTAACATAGGCTGCTGGTATGCATTTCATAAGAAATCTTAGTAAGTAAATTACTCTAGGCAATTTAACACTAATGTATTTTATGTGTTGCTCACAGGACAAGTTGACATCTAAGTATACCTTCACAAACTTTATATAACTAAGATCATGAATAGGACTTTTGTCATGGTTCTGCCTTTTTCCTAGTAACTGACGAGGGGATTATTCCTTGGGGGAGGGGTTGGAAAAAAAAAATAATTAGTGGTCACGTTACCAGCTGGCTGTCGTTTTGATTCGGTGTGTAATGATGGATCCAGGTTTCACCAACAGTCACAAATTGGTGCAAAAAGTCTTAAAAATTATTATTAAACGTTGTTATACATTGTGCTGAAATGTTGTGCCATATGCACTTTTGGTCGACCATGAGCAATTGCAGCACCCATCTCGCACACAACTTCCTCATAGCCAATTCTCCGTGGAGGATATTATACACTTGCTCAACTGAGATGGCTAGTCACAGCACACTATCAAATTTTTGTTCTGTGGTTTTGCACATTACCATTTCACAGATTTTGTCAATGATTTCCCTTCTGGTGAACTCACTAAGACAGCCGGAAAGTGCTTTGTCTTTGACGCTTGTCCGACCATGTTTAAATTCATTAATCCAAAAGTAAATTGTCTTCAAGACAGTGCAGAACCTGCATCAACTTCATCCAATTCTGCTTTGATTTGTACAACTGTCCAACACATCTAATGAAACTGTATAATAACAACACAAAACTCTATTTTCTCAATTTTCTATCACAGTTGACATACTAATCAATTTTGACGACTGTCGATAATGAATTGTACACTGTAAATTGTTGAAATTCTTTATACTATCCTTGGAATAATTAAGCTTACCACCCATGAAGGTGCAACAAAATGTTCCATTCTTTCACGGAAATTTATTAGACTTGTCAAACAACCCTCATAACAGTCTCTCAGAAAAATGTGAAGTATATACTTATATTTCATTAATAACTTTGGTAGCTCAAGCAGCATTAGCTTCATACAAATAGCAAGTATTTGCTAACAGAACTGTTTTATTTTTAAGCTTTCATGGACTAAATTAAACTCTTAGATTTTAATATCATTACATAATTTCTGCATTATATTTCAGTCCTTAAATTCTGACAATGTTGACTCTACTCCAAGGACATCTTAAGCCTGGTTAATACTAAGTGAACAAACATCAAGGTAAATGCGTAATCTCAATGTTTGCAAGTGTTTGTGTGATGACATTCTCATTCTGTGTTCTCTTCCATTCACTACTGTGTTATGCATAGAGAAACACACACCAAGTAATACGATAGAATGGCAGAGAGCACTAACGAACTGCTCACTTGGGCCTGGTTTCCACAGAGGGTGGTGTTAACAACAGTGGACGAGTGTGAAAAAACATTTGGTCACGTTCAGTACACATTTGCTGTGTTTGCTCATGTTCACCTACTTGTCAGCCTTTTTTGCGAAATATCATCAAAGGAAGCTCGCGTCCTCTCCACTTAGGCACTAGTGTCTTCTGCTCTTTTGTGTGCCAACACCTTTATGGTGACCATTTGTGATTAATGCTCTGCTCTTAAATTTCCTCCTCAAGCATATTGATGAACCAGAGAAAAGCATCAACTGATTTATATGCAAAGTTCTGGAGTAATGCTAAAGAAGGCTGGAGCTGCAATTCAGGTTTCAAGTGTACCTTGATACATTTCACGATTACATAAAAATTCAGACACCTACATACTTATTTTCTTACTTCTTTCTGTTTCCTTTTTCAAAACCAGCAGACACAATGATCTTATTCAGTATCTAATATTTACAGAGTTGGCACAAGTTTCCCTGAGTGAAAGTCCCTGATATTTCCCCAATTTCAAGATAATTTTTACTATTTTTCCCTGTCAAATTTTGACATCTCAAGGATAAGTTAAAACGTAAATTGAAAGTGTGTCTTTGCAGCTACGGTACAGCAAACAATAGTGCAGACGAGGAAATATCTAACGAAAACTTGCAAGCAGATGATGTTTCCTGATATGAGCAAGAATATTATTTACTAATATCAGCATCTTTTGTAATGAACTATTTTTAGATGGAGAAAGCAAGCCAAATGGTATATGTTTTTCATTTAGACTACTGATGTTATTTTATTTCATTAAAAAAAACCTTTGGTGACAAAAATATGGATTCCCTTGGAGTCACAAGACAGATTTAAAATACCGTCAGTGATTTCAGAAATAACCTCAGAAAAAAGTAGGTCTCTTGAAAGAAGGGTATAATGTGGGGAAGATTTGTGTAAACCTACACTGTAAGTGACTGCAATACATGTTGGTTCTACTAAGTTAATTACTGCCGGTTATTACCCACTGTGCTATATCTGTTATTTTACAGGTACTTTATGATTTTTATTTTGAGAAATCTATGATTACATAGTGTACAAACTGTCAGCGACTGACACAATTTTCTTCTTCTTATGCTCCATACTTTATAACATATAAACTACTTTTGAAGTTCAAAAATGTGCTTGAACGAATAAAGTGTCTATAAAATGCCACACTGTACAACATTCTTGTGATGAGGCAATCACAATTCCTGAAATTCATCACCCATGGTCTCTGGCATGCAGTTGAGCACCACTATCCTGGATCCTTGGATAAACCATAAAAACCTGCTGCTTTATGCCACACACTAATAGACCTGGCCAGCAAGGAGATTGGGGAGACTAGATTCGACAAGCAGGACCTGCACATTAGTGGAAATCGAATGTCTTCAGAGCAGCAGGCATGATCCATTACAGATACCCGCAGAAACAGCCTGCAGTTTTGGCCTGTTGTGGAAATCCACTCATGTGACTAGCTATTCAAGACAACATGTTGATGAAATGAGACTACAGTCATCAATCCACGCAACAAATAACTTGTTCAAATACTCTAAGAATCAATAGTAATGAGAACAGGTAGCAACTCACCATAAAGATGATTGTTGAGCTGCAGAGGGGCATGTAGAAAAGACAATTTAACACTCTCACAACTTAATTTTCAGCCACAGCTTTTTTCAGAAAATGAGAGCGCACACACATCCATACAATCACTCAGACACAACTCATGCACACATGACCGCCATCTCCGGCCGCTGCTTCTACAGTCTCTGACAATCAGATCCAAACAAATCACTCCTCATGCCTATCTGCCTCTTGTCGGCAGCTGCTAGGCTAGTGGTAAAAAGTGGTGGTAGCACTGATCACAAGCTGAGAGGAGTGGTAGGAAGGAGAGAAGCAGTAGTAATGAGGGAGTAGGGAAGCAGTTCACGTACTCAGCTGCATCTTGCCAACAATGACGCATGACACCTCAGTAAACAAACCATTTCATCTACTGAGACAAAAACAAGATTTTTCCAGTCCCCCCCCCCCCCCCGGCGTGTTTGAAATTCCCTGATTTCCCTGATGTGTTTGAAATTCCCTGATTTCCAGAATCTGTGGCAACACTGACTTACATTGACACTGTAACTAATGCTGTTATCATGCGAAACATATGTGAGGATTTAAAAAAGACTCATGCACTGACAGTTCCATACAAACTTTGTTATGTATATAGACAGTTCATCCATTCCAGGATTCAAGAATTGTGACCATTTTTGCCTGTTACTGAAATTAATACTGGCAAGATAATGGTCACAGGGATTCCAAGATTTTCAACAGTATTTTAATTTCAATAATATAAATGTGACAAAGTCATGGAGGAGGCAGGCAACCATTAGTATAATAAGCAGTTCTCCATCAGGCTGACTAGGTCGCAATAGTAAAAGTCAAATATCAGGCAAGGAATTAATTTACTGGTCATATGACACGTTTTAGAATTTATCCATCATCAGACATCCATGAATGATTATTGCACGTTAGTCTGCGAATGTTTGTTTCACACAGAACTTACAACACCTTCGCTACATGCAATAATCGTCTCTTGATGTCTCATGATGGATAAATTCCGAAACACTTCATATGAACAATAAAATCATTCCTTGCCTGGTGTTTGACTTAAACCATTGCAACCCAGTCAGCCTGAATGCAGAAGTAGTGATTACTTTAGTTTCAACTTTGAAGTCAGTTAACAAATGACAAAAGAAATATTTTTTTGTGTGATGTAATTACAAGTAATAATTTTCAGATTTTTTCTTTACTTTTACTGTGAAACCTTGTGCTTCTTGCCAAATTTCATGATTCTACGCCAACGGGAAGTACCCTGTAGGTTTTGATGAGTGACAAAAACCATCGACAGCCTCAATCACATAATATGTCTCTTTATTTAAGACAACCAATTCTGACAGACTTTGCTGTCATTTTCCAGTCTGTAACAAAGGGCATCTAAATGGAATGTCTCACATAACATGACTTAAGATGTAATATTTGAGACAAAAGTTTTAGTTTGGCATTACAAAAACTGGAAGTTAAGAACTGTGCACTTACATACCTTAAAAATCTGTAGAAACTGTAAATAAGGGAATATTTTATGCGATCTATGCTGTGGAGGTTTTTTTTTTTTTTTTTTTTTTTTTAAGTGAATAAAACCGATCGCTCCTTCAGTACTCTTAAAATGAGAAAATTCAATTTGATGAGTGAATTTGCGAATATCAAAATATGTGACCTAAATAGTCATATCTTTTGATTATGTTGATGAAGCAGCTCACCCTACAAGGATTCCATTTTACTAACTGAGGTATGGAACTCTAAAAGTATGCAGTGTTTAGTAGAGTTGGTATGCTATGCTCATCCTCTCATGTTCTCTCCTATGGAAATGCTTGTTGTTCCCTCCTGTGTAAATGCTTGTTCACAGGTCAAACGGTGGTAATCACTGGCAAATAATCTGAATTCTCTTTCACCTGTGTTCACTTCAATGTGCTGCATAGTAAATGAGGTGTTATACTAGTTTACTCACGTTCACTACCACTTGCTTTTGTATGACCAGGCTTTGGAATGCGGAAATTATATCATATGATGATTTTTACTTAGCTGAGGACTACAATCATTATATGCTTTTAAAATGAAATCATTGTCCCAACTAGACTGTAAGTTTTTACTATTCATTTATTTTACATTGCGATTTCACATGTGGACTTACTTTCAAGTGCAAGGTCACAACTAAGTATTGCTCCATAAATTGTGTTGTTAATGAAATATTATCACATTATGCCTTGCCCTTTTATACATGTTTTATAGGTTTCAGTTACCTTGCACTTGAAAATGACTCTAAACCCGAAATTGTAATAGTGAAATAAATAAACATAAAATGGCAACAATAATTTCATTTAAAAGTATCATGAGGCTTCTGTGGAAGAGCGCTGTCGCTGCACTGTACCAACATGTAAGTTTTAAAATTTGGACAGTATCGAGTGCTTAGCGCTCTTTTATTAGTTCTCACTAGAATGGCTGGCAGAAAAGTAGAGTCCTATAGGTCACGGCTGTTGCCTGCTGCCAGCAGGGGCTGTGGGCTGTGATTCGCCCGCCTCTCAGCTTTGTTGCCATGTAGGTACCATTAGCAGTGCGGTAGGTCAGAGCAGCTAAAAGCTCAATGTTACCACGCTATATCGAGTGCTCACGTCTGATCTCAGTGTCTTATTGTCTTTAGAAAGGTGCTTTGACGTGTGTTCAGTGGTGAATAACAATGCAGGAGCAACAGCCTACTTGTAGTACTTCTCCGATCGGTGTGCGTAAAGGGCGGAAAGACATTCGTAAGCAATTGAAAATTATCATATCGAATGTACTCAAGTTTTTTACTGATCTGGCCGACAATGAAGAAGCAGAGAATAACTTAAATTTTGCACAAATTCATAAACTTACTACTAAAGTGTGTGGTGTCTCCAAGTCAACTGTAGGTCGTATTAGCAAATCTGTCTCATTAGCAAAATCTCCAGACATGAATGAATGTTACGATTCTCCAAGAAAGGGATACGAACATGAACGGAAATCAACTGACTTTGACAATTTTAACAAAGAGCTCGTGCGTAGAACTGTACTTAGATATTACGACAGATGAGAGTATCCAATGGCTAAAAAAAGAGAGGCTGACCTCAGTGAAAAAATTAATTACTCGGGCTCAGAGACCTCCGTTCTTTGTCTTCTCCGCTCCCTTGGTTTCCGATTCAAGAAGTGTAATGACGGACAGAAATTCTTAATGGGATGCAGAGACATTGCAGCAGCAAGAGCGAAGTTTTTGCGTACAATGCACTTCTTGTATGCTGAAGACACCTAGCCCGTAGTGTACTTGGATGAAAGTTGGTTTCACAGAACCACACCAATAAGTATATATGGCAAGACTCCAAAGGAAACGGCAATTTAAAAGTGCCTACCGGTTGAGGGACTGATTAATTATCGTTCACGCTGGTTCATTAACCACAGGCTTCATGACAGAGGCCAAACTTGTTTTTCGTGGTGGGAAAAGTTCTTGCCAATCTGATTACCATTCGGAAATGAATGGAGAAGTTTTTAAGAACTGGTTTATTCGACTGTTGTCTGTGCTAGAAGAAGGGTCAATTATCGTGATGGACAACACCAGTTACCACTCCATTCAGATTGAAAAGCTCCCACATTCAAATTGGAGCAAAGCAGATATTATGGAGGGGTTAAAGAGAAATAATGTTTCATTATCAGCCAAAAAGACTTATGAATTAGATCGACTGGCAAGCGAAATGGGACACTAAGTGGTATGTCTACCACTGTATCACTGCCAGTATAATCCCATTGTTGATATGGACCCAAGTAAAGCGAGAAGTAGCGAAAAGAAATACTGCTTTCAAACTTGCTGATGTTGAGAAGCTAACACACGAAGCTCTTGATAAAGTTATTCAGCAGGACTGGGAGAGGTGAGTAAAACACACAGAAGCATTGCAAGGAACCAATTTCTTGAACCAGGGCTTAAGAGACACCATAGTGGAATCTGTGATGATGCACCTGGCTGAAACAAGCGACAGTGAATCTGAAGACACGGAGCCAGAAGATCCTTCAGTTCAGGTAAGCGCCGTCTCACAATTGGTGGCAATTAGTTTACTCGACAGTAACTGTCAATTAAAATAAGATTGTCAATTTTGCATTAATTAACAACAGTTTTTCCTAAAAACCTGTATCAAATTTCTTTACATCCAGATATAATCTTACTGCATTTGGTTTACTTGTTCATTCAAAATTTAACTCCTTTTTTTCATAGGAGGATTTATTGGCTGTTTCATAGTAAGGGTAATGCAGTTCAGAAAATGACAAAACGTTGTGGTGCTTCTGTATCGACTGTATATATAAACAGTGCAGTAACATCAGAACAGCCCCAGCACCTATTCTGATTCTCCAAGAAGAGCATAGAAATCTATGATATTTCACGACATTTACAAAAAGCTAGAACATAGAATTCTATTACTTTAGTATGACAGAGAATACTATCAGATAAGCTAGAGAAATACAGGGAGACATCTGTGATAAAACTGATTATTCTGGCCAGTCACTTCAACGTACTGTCTTCTCCGCCCACTTGGTTTTTAATTCAGAAACTGTAATGATGGACAAAATTTATAACACAAGACAGGGACACTGTAGTAGTAAGAACGAGGTTTCTGTGAACCAAGCATGTATTGCATGCTGAGAATAATACACTTACAGAAAATTTACATAAAAGTTGGGTTTCACAAAACCTTCCGAACAAATATTTTGCTCGACTTCAGTGAAAATATTGGCTTCAAAATAAGTACAATTACTTTTGCGTAGCTTATACTGGCATTTTGAGTGACGGATGCAATGACGAAGGATATGTATTAGCGGCCAGAAAAATATTTTCAGGGAGCCGGGAATATTCTCGGTCGTATTAAAGCGAGTAGTCAGAACAAAACTCTTGGCGACAGCCTACAATGACTCGCGCATGCTGCGCATGGAATATCACGGAAGTAATTTGCCTCTGCACGTGACATGATACAATAATAATGTCTGAAATGTTACCAAAAATAATTTTGTACTTTTCTTAACAACTTTCTCATGGGACGTTCCTTTGCAGTTCCACAAAACGAAAATTCATCAGCGACTAAATTTTTCGTTATGCAGTCAGCACAGTTTCACACCTCTTATATTATTTTATTTTTTATCTCAGAATACTTTTATGTTTCTGAAATAAGAGATGCAGCATATGCATCTGTAAACACATCACATTAGTGATTCTGTTACTATCACAGGTGGAAGTAAAAAATTATTTTCCTTCAAAATTTCTTGTAACATTTAGTTTCCATTTTTTTCCTAGCAGCTCGTGAGAGTACTTCATATATCCTAGACTAAAAATAGAGTTGCCCAATATTTTTTAAAAAATTTTTATGAACATTTGAAATTATCACTATTAAAAAAAACTGGCAATGCTGTAAGATGGCGAGATGACCTTGAAGCCCTATTTTCATGGCGGTCACTATAGTAACTAGTACATTCATTCATCTGAATTCAAAATCCACTACCATAGCCTTTCTTCATCTTTGATGGGAAATTTGAACATTTTTATTTCAGCTCTTGTCCATCTGCTCCTTCTTCAGTTAATGTACTTGCACACACTCAGCAAAAAGACTCGATCCTATAGTGAAGCTATGTCAGGAACAGCTGTACTTCACAGCCACCAGCCGGTGGAAAGCAACTAGGGGCCGCTGGCAGCAGGGAAATGTCTCACAAATGTCACCTTAAATTGGGTAAAAATCACACAGAAAATGTTGTAGTGAACCAAAATCTTTGTTTTATTGGTAGAACCCTTAGAAGATGGTACAAATCTACTAAAGAGGGAGCATACACTATGCTTGTCCAATCTCTTCTGGTGTACAGCTGAACGGTATATAAATCTTACCAGGTAGGATTGACAGTGGACATCCAAAAAGTTCGAAGGGTGTCTTGTTAGATGAATCTTCAAATTAAAGTAACTCTTTTTTGTATTAACTATGTTTTACTGTAAATGTCATAACTGTGACACCATCGTTTTCAAAAGCTCATTTCTTCCTCAAATGTAAATGGCATCGAAGATATTTTGGAGCTTTTCTCTTATTATTTCACCAAATACTTTATAAGCTGCATTAAAATTGAAAAAAAAAGTCAGTAAATGTTTATTTTTCTACACTATGTTTTTAAGAAGGTGTTAACTCCTTTACATTCCATTCATCAGATACTGATATCTTTTCAGACATATGGCAAACAGGCGACAGTTTCTGAGCTTGATGGGCAGGCTCACTTAACTGTACCTTCTCTACAGCATGAACAATCCTTTTCTTTGACTTTGGCAAAATTACTTCTAACTTTGCCGTGTCAAACAGATCTATTTTTCCAAAATATCCCCTTACCCATAACTGCTTCCACGTCATCTTGTACCGTATCTATTTATAATGTGTGGTCCATTTTTCTTCAGAAATACATATAAATATGTCTCACATAAATTGTGTGTTCTTCTAACTACTGATTTGCTTTATTTCTTGGTGTAGGATATAGTTTACTATGTCTTTGATTCTATGGATCTTTTATGCATGTAATTCTGCAGGTCTTGACTTTTCCTTTGATGTCTACTTTGAGCTCAAAGTATTTAAGCATATTTTTCCGTAACAAATCTCACACCTAGCACATTACAGATACTGGGAAGTAGCAGAATGTGTATGCCTTAAATTGTGAAATGAGACCTGTCAGCTAGTTGTTAGCCACTAGTGAGTCATGAGTTAGGTAAAAAGTGCACTTACAATGACAGTGGCTTTTGCATTGTGTGCTGGGCGGTTGGTTAACTGTTTGCATGGTGAGTGAGGTTAACACGATGAATGATGAGTTGGATGATGAGACAAGACAGCGCGGAACCACCAAGAAAATAGTGTTCGATAAATATCGTCGTGATGTGGAACATATGAAATTACATGGTGTCGTAATCGAATATATTGTGCAGAATGCATTCATATAAAACAGAATATTCTGTAGCATTTAAATTGTACTCACACGTGCCTGCGTAACTACAGCATTGGAAACCGGTGCATTTCGATAATACCCCACAATGATTTCGAAACGATCATTGGGCTATGTTATAGGTGAGTCCATCACTGCACCTAATACTCCTCCAGTCAAATTCATTCATTTCGTCTACTCAAAACCAAACTATACCAATGGAATATGAAACAATAGCCCAAGAAATATTGCCATATTCTGAGAAACACAATACAAGAAATACATACAAAAACCAGTAACCACCTTCATAATCCATAACAACTAGATCAATAATCATCACTCTCGTGTCATCAACATTGAAAAAAGACGTAAACAATTCATATCTTCTACCAAAACAAGTCATCAGTTTCAGTGATTCACCCTGGCTACTGTATACAATCATGACAGAAACAAATTGCCAGCAGCATGTAGTGTAAAAGTCACCAACACTGTAAGTGCACTTCAATTTTCAGTTACTATTCAGTAACAGTTGGGCTGTGTGGCTATTTGTTTTGATGTAATGAATTCAGCTGAATCATTAAGTAATTTTAGAAGGCATTTTGAGATGTATTCCTGAATGAAGAGCAACTGTCCATTTCCTTATTCAATGGCCTCAATTAAGATCCAGTACTTTAAAACAGCTACAGGGGCATCAACACAAGTACAGTGACACAAATGAACATCCTGGAATGGACTGAGTACTGCCCAGCACGGATGACTGACAGGTTGCCCACTGTTACAACTCAATCCGGTCTTGATATCCTTTTACACAATATGAGGTGTAGTGATGAGTATGCCAGTTCATGAGGAGAATATGCTGCCACGTCACAATGAGTTACATACTTATTTGAAATCTACACTGATCTGCAAATACCAAAATGGAACTTTTGAAATGTAACAGATATTTGATGAGGATATTCTTACACTATCAGCCAAATCTCAGTAGTTTACAATGTTTCAGGACGATTATTATTTAACCAAGCAACAAATTCATGATCAATGCAGATGATAAAATTTATGGGAAAATTACTAGATAATGTTGGATTCATTGACACGGATAATGGACATTACCCACTGGAAAGTTTTCCCTATTTTTTTTATGATTTCTTTTAAAATTTATGTACTTGCACATGATGCATTACATGAATGTTAATACTTGAATCAATTATCATGAGATCTACCTCACTTCTATCATTACTGTGCAGAAAGCCTTCTTGCGGGCCTGCATATTGCCTAGAAATCTGGTCTCCCAGTTTGCCTGGGAAAGAATCAACATACAACAATCACCAAAGTCAATCACACATAGTTTTGAAGATTCTATACAAACACTATTATAAGAGCATATTACATTGTACACACGTTTGGTTCATATTTCATGATAATGTATATGAGGGCTATTCGGAAAATAAGTTCTGATCAGTCGCAAAGTGGAAACCACTGTGAAAATCAAAAATGTTTTTATTTTTAACAGTTAGCTACGCCTTACAGCCACTTCTCTACATTGTCACTGCTCCGACTTAGACATTTGTCGTAGCATTGTACCAATTTTCTAATACCCTTGACATAGAAGGCAGCTGCCTGTGCTTTCCCCCAATTCTCTACATTGGTCTACAGCTCATTGCCTGTGCCAAAACAATGTCTTCATAGCCAGCAGTTCATGTGTGCAGTGAAGAAATTCAGTGGAGGCCAATTATGGGTTGTATTGAGGGTGATCAAACACTTCCCATCGGAAACACTGCAGGAGCATCATCATTGCCCCTGCAGAGTGTGGCCAAGAATCGTCATGAAGAAGGAATCATATGACAGTTATATTACGTGAGCTGCATGACATCAGGCGAAATCTCTCACCAGGCCCTCATACTTGGTGGGATACTTTATTTTCTAGTTCACTGTGCACTCAGAACTAAAAAGAGTGATGAGACATGATCCACTGACATACTAGAGACACTGCCCAACACATATGTGCAAAGCTTCATCAGATTTTCACAGTGGTTTCCATTTTGTGACCAATCGGAACTTACTTTCCTGATAGCCCTCATATTATAATAATGTATGCTATTTTTTCCCGAAATCATTACCCATGATCATGATTTCCAATTATTTCCAAAACTGAAAAATTATGGCAACTTTTAAGGCGGCAAAGCTATCATGTCATCACAGTGAGTCAACCGCAAGCAACATCAATATTAATTTTACTGGTATGTTTGAGCACAGCCACAATGGATTCCCTTTCAAGAAGATCATGGATTGAATACCTCAGGTACGTAGCTTTTCTCTGCTGGCCTATGATTTTCAGAACTGAAGTTACTATCATAGAGTGGAGGAAAAAAAATAGTGTATTAAATCAAATCTGAAAAGTCAACTGATGCATCTAAAAAAATTAATCAATTACTCTCATCAATTTTTTTCCCAAAAGCTCAAGAAATCAACAAAATATCCGGTTATCAACCACTACAAAGAAGTCTCATTCCATTTTATGCCACATGCAGGACTTCCTAACTAACACATCACTTTGATTTACAGAGGGTGGGAGGGACGGGATTCTTCAAAAACAACACTGTGTTGAAAGACTCCCAGTGTATAAACTTAAGGCTTATTTTACTTCTTTGGGTACCAGGAATCACAATCTTCCATTTCCTGAGCACTTGTTTAAACTAATGGTGCTTAAGTAAATCATTATCTTACAAGGAGAGAGAGAGCTCACCTGCTTCATGATCCTCAAGGTATGGATCTTCTATTGGAAGTCTTAAGAAATGCAAAATGCATTCATCCTGTGTTCTGCTCCCAACGTGTTCACATACTTTATTCCAATCATCCTTATAAAGTTCAAGCCCTTCTAAAAGCAACAATGTTTCTTGCTCATTCCATTCTCTAGTCATGCTAGCTGCAGTTTTATTTCTGAGGACAGCTGGCTTCCTTGCATACCTAAATGTACCAAACATTTTACTCCAGTTTGTGTGCCATCCACTTGCATTAAATTACATATTTTGAATATTTGAAATGTATCAGTAAATATAGCACAAATTATAATTAGGATTTCATAATTTAAAATATACAACCTATAAGGCACAGAATTTTACCTCCCAATCTGTGTTTGCCGCAAATATTATTCATAATAAGGAAAAACAAGTACAACTTCATAACACACAATATAAAGGTAAACAGGTCACTCATGGGTCAAAGTTCCAAAAGTTCCCTTACATGTTGGTTGGTTGGTTGATTACAAGGATTAAACTACTAGGTCATCAGTCCCTTTCTCCTCAAACAGGCAGGTCTACAAGACTGTACAGCAGAAACGGCCTACTGTGCAAAATCCAGGCAAGAAAAACCCAAGGTCTACCAAAGATCAACAAAGGCTAGTTAAGGGACGAAAAAGATGAAAGGGGGTCATAGGAAGAAAGGCAGGTGAGATGCCCCATCTAGGAAGCAGCCAGAACCCCCGAAAGCAGAATGCAATGCAGGACCCCCACCCCACCACCACCTACCAGAGGTAGCCCACTGAGAGACTACCTAGGAAAACTAGCAACACGGACAGGGCAACAGAAGCAAAGATAGACAAAAGCCGAACAAGTCAAACAGACCAAGCAAGAGGGGGGAGGGGGGGGAGGAGCAGCAGAGCAGGTAGGGTGAGGGCCAGGGTGGAGCACCAACAGGGTGTCTACGTGAACAAGAAAAAAAAATTCCCGGATTTTTCCCGGATTTCCCGGTTAAAAACACAATTTCTCCCGGATGAAATTACGTATAAAGCGGGTGAAAATACATCCGTGTTAAGTAACAGTATACTTTCCCTCGGAGCTGTAAAACCTATCAGTCCTTTGAATCGTAAAGGTCTTATACCGGCGGAGGACGTCCCAGCACTTTAGGAAACGAAATCCAGGAAAAACAATGCGTTTGGACAGTCGTTTGATGCGAGACAATATGCACAGAGTTTATTTTCGTATTGCTAAAGTATATACACAAATTCCACAAATTACAGCACGGTAGCTTCCGAAACTCTAAAATAGAGATTGCGTTGAGCGATGCACTTTGTCAGCCAGTCATAGCTTATGTCACGCGATCTCGCTAGCGAATGACGGCAGTTATTCAGAGCGCGAGGTCTATGAGAAAGACAGGCCGTGGCGCGTACGTTACGAAGGTAGGCTGAGCTCGCTCAACTCAGCAAAGTGCGTTTCTACAGCGGTTAACTCGTAAGTAGATGTGTATGTACGAACGAGAATTGCATCGTCTATTGGCATCCACTGTTATTAGCCCTACAATGATAGGAAGTCCGTAGGCCTACTAACAGGCTCTAATTTGGCAATTAAAATCGTGCCAAAATGATTGTCAGTTGCGTAGAAAAGTCGAGGTGTTCTGGCATGAAAAGACTTGTGACATTACCCAGTAACACATTATGCACATTTTTTTGAAGGTCAATTACACTTTTTGCCATCGATCGCATAATTTTTTATCTATGTAGAAACAACATTAAATATGAAAACTAACTTGAAGCTCGGTCTTTTTTTAGCGTGTGTTACACGTTAAGTCATATCAAATACAAATGTGCCGGTAAAATTTTAAATAGTGGCATAAATGACTTATCTTCTCGGCCCGACATTTTTCAAATGGCTGATCCTCAAAGTGTTACGTTTTGAATGAGAGTTATAACGCCCTGTGATTTAAGAAATTCACTGCACATTCTCACACTTAACATAAATCATCTTGCGTGGAAATTTCCCTTGAAAGTAACGCATCTCAAGCCACTATTCGTAATATTTTCTGGTGATCTGTTAGAAATATAAACAATTGTGACGTCACACACATCGAATGCACGTTAGTTGTTACAGACGTACTGCATAATCTTCGACCTAAAGCCTTTGACACTTAACGGTGTCGGCAAGCTGGTCTGTATATTGTGTAAATTACCCATTTTCTATGCAACTTAACTTTTATTTTGGTGTTATTCTCTGATTTGTGTTTCATTGCTGCAATATTATTCAGCAGCAGTGGACTAAAGTTCTTTGTCAGCGTATCAGATCTTACACGTCACACCTACAAAACTTTAACTGAAATCTAAAACAACGAAAAATCCCGGAATTCTAAAAAATTACCAGGTTTTTCCCGAATTTGTCCCGGATGAAAAAATTCCCGGGTTTTTCCCGGAATTCCCGGATGTCCCGGGCCGTATACACCCTGACCAAGCTCAGTCAGCCACAACCCGGTCTGGACATAGGAAGCAACAGAATGTTCTGCCAACTCCTCAGTGGGCCAATAAGGTTAAGTGGCCCTCTCTTAAATAAATATTACATAAAACTAAGTCATGAATAAAACACAGAACTAAGCCAGCCATTGAGCCATCATCTCCTAACACCAGGGGTAGTAAGTCAGGGTGATGAAGGGCTCACAACAGTGTGGCTAGGTTGGGAGAGACACACAAAATATGGACCACCATCAAACAGGAACCACAACTATAGTGAGGTGGGTCCTCGCAAAAGAGAACGTGACCAGGAAAGAGCCAAATATGGCTGATGCAGAGCCAGCAAAGGGTGGTAGAGTCCTTGTGAGAGGCCTGCATCGAGAACCCCCCCTCACAGATTCATAGTCTCCTTTATCACCTGTTGTTAGTTTGGTGAAGTCAAAGCAAGCTGTTCCATACTCCAGCTCCCTAAAACTTGACTGTGTGATACCAACCAGAAGTCCGTTTCCGAATACTGATGTCAAGAGTCAGCTTACTGGTAGCCAGTTTGGCCAGGCTATCAGTGAGTTCATTTCCCGGGATCCCAATGTGTGGCCCAGGGTAGATATAAAGGTCACTGAGTGTCCACATTGTTCAAGAACATACCGGGAATCCTGTACAGCCATGACCAAGGGATGGTGAGAGTAACAGGTTGAGAGCTTGCAAACTGCTCAAGGAGTCACTGCAGATGAGAAAGGACTCAACAGTGAAAGAATCGATATGCTCAGAGCACAAGAGATGACTACCAACGCCACAGTGACAACACTACAACCAACCATCCAGTAAGGAGCACAGTTCAGCATGTCCCACCTGAGTATAAGCAAAGCCTACATGATCAGCAACCATCAAGCCATCACTATGGACTACTTCTGAAACCCAGGACAATGGAGAAAAATTGTTAGCAGAGGGCCTCAGGACGAACCAAGTCTTTCGGATCTTATGACAGATCAAGACAAAGCTGTGGCCGAAGGATGCACCATGGAGGTGTATGTGAGTGGGTCCGTAGGAAAGTAGAGGAAACAACTGGAGTTCAGACAAAAGGACCTGACCTTGCAGTCGACATTGAGTGACACCTGCACAAGACGAGCAACAGGAGAGGCAAAAATCGCCATCATACAATGAAGGTGATACTGAAGACCCCACAGCTGCTGCTAGAACATTGAAGGCTACTAGAAAAAGAGGGACAGTCAGTACAGGACCCTGTGAGACTCCACTCTCTTGGATATGGGAGTACTGTGGAAAGCACCAACTCAAACCCGGAAAGTACGGTGTGACAATAAGTTCTGGGTAAAAAGCAGGAGCAGACCCTGGAGACCGCACTTGTGTAAGGTAGCGGGGATGTGGGGTCGCCATGTGGTGTCCTAATTCTGCAGGCTAAAGCTTTTTGGATGGCGGACTCTAGGTAAACCAGATTATCAGTAGTGGAATGGTCTTCACAAAATCCATCCTGGGATGAAGTCAGAAGTCCCTGAGGGGGAGGGGGGAGGGGGAGTGGGGAGGGGGAGGGGGGGATTCCTTAACCGTTACATTAATAATATAATGCATGTTCCAAAACTAACGGAAGCATGCCTTATGACCAGTTGTTATATTGTAAATGTCCACATATACCTGCAAGCACATAATGCATGTGTTGTTACTGAAATCTTTCTTCGGGACTACTTGTTGACACAGAGCAGTACAAGACACAGCTGGTGTAGAGCAAAACCTGCTCATAAATGACCTACAAAGATTGTTACGGCTTTTGATCACTGTGGGATAGAAGTTAGATGCCATTCAAGGAAAACAGTCACAGTGCATCGACAACTAGATTAAAGTTACTTAATGGTTACAAAAACTTCCATGGTGGTCACAAAGACATAATGAATCTGCTACATCACAATGAACCACACAAAGTCAAAACCACAGCCTGCCTGTGAACACTGACAATGTGAGCACAGCAGACAGTGAAATATCTTTCACTTGGCACAATTTTTCCATCTCCATTAATACAGTCTACAACAGAGTTTCTGAAAACACTAAGCACATGGAAGTTTGTTGCTCTGAGTATGCCACATACTAACTTCAACAGCTAAGAATTGTGACTATACCTACATTTACAGAACTTTGAGCATTAGAAGAAGCTGAACTGTGATGTCGAAAGAAAGTCTGCTATCTGGCACTGGAAGAAAACTGACTCAGCGAAGCCAAATTAGATAAAAACGCAGCAGTCCGCGTGAAAGGTTAAGCTGACTGAATTCTTTGCTAGGCACGTTTTCATCTTTCTGAAGTTTGAGGACCTCTGTACCAAGATAAATCCCCAGCACAAGAAGGAAACTCTTGATATGCATAAGGCTATCATAAATTAGCATTTGGCATTTTGTCTGTAGAAGGTATAATTCTTCATGGCATAATACAACCAATAGATTATGTTCCATTCAGTATCTTTAGAAACTACCTGGCTTACACATCATTGACAAAGGCTTTATCTGCCCACATAATGATGCAAGTCTAACAAATAAGTTAAATAGCAACTGAAGCCACAGCTGCTGACTCCTTTGTTCTATTTTTTATACACCAGCAGCTGTTCCGAAATTACCATTGTTGAGCAATTTTAATACTGAACCTGCTTTCACAAAAGAATGTATATAAGTAATTTGTGCTTACTGGTCAAGTTTAAGCCCAAAGTTAGAACCAGGATCAACTTCCACTTTCTTAACTCCATCTTTTTTATCAAGATCCAGAAGTGTTTTGGCAGCAGACGGTTGAGGAGTCTTTGGAGGATTTATTGGCTGAAGTCCAGATGGAGTATCTGACAGAACATGAAAGTGTGAAGTTGGCGGTGGTCCCATGGGAGTCGGGCGGCTGTCCGAATCAACCTGCAATTTAAAATTATTGTATCCATTCCAATAGGTTGCAAGCACTGACAACTAACATTTTGCACAACAACAACAAAATAATAACTTTTTTACCTGGTAATTAATAAGCCCCCACTGTTCTAGGAAAGCATGCACTCGCATTATTGCACACACATCGCCTGCTAGATTTCTCCTACAAGCAGTGCTGGTAATATACTCTGTTGGATTTAATCGGTATGTATCAATCATGAAGTTTCTGTATGCTAGGTAGATTTCTGGAGTCTTAGATTTATTCTTTCCATTGAAAAATTCAGGTAATGCACGCTTTTCAACTGTGTGAATAGAATTATAATCAAACCATGCTGAGTAACTTGGAATGATTATATGGTGTGTCTGCTCAGTGACATTGTCTTCTTGGCCATCATCTTTTGATGCAAAATCCTGGAAAAGACAGATAACTTTATATTAAATTGTATTTTAAAAATAATTTTCATACAAAAAGTAAATAAAAAGAAAGAGATCCATACTAAAAACATTCAACAAAAAATGTAAAGAATAATTTATGAACTACAAGACTTTTTGAATGTTTTTTTCTTTTTAATTCTGTAATGTATCTTTCAAAGCTGCAACATTCTTTTTAAAACTACTGACTTACACACATTCCACTACCCATTTCCTACAGCTGTAAGCAAGAAAATGCAAGCTAAATGAAATTAGAAAGGGCGCGTCAAAAAGGACTTCACAACTTTTAAATTATAATGAAAATTTATTCAGATAGCTTTCAGAATCAGCAGATGTTTCATTTTGTAGCAAACAACCTCAAGTTTCACATAAAAGGAAAAGTGTCATTTTGGTTCAGTGTGACTTGCCATTTGTGATGTAGCAAACATCCCACCAGTAATTAATTTCTTCCCACACTCGCTGCAGCAAGTTGGGCACAACTTGTACAACGGCAGCGTAGATTCAATTTTTGAGGTTGGCTAAATTGTTTGGTAGGAGAGGAACATACACAGAGTCTTTAACAAAACCCCAGAGAAAGAAATCCAGTGGTGTTAAGTCTGGCCAGCAAAGTGAGCATGCGACTTCCCTTTACGGCCAGTCCACCAACCTGGGAAGCAATTATCAAGAAAACCTCCAAACTTCCATGATGTGACTCTGTATGCTTTCAAGTGTAAATATCTATGCAGTAATCACCAAACAGTCTTTCGAGGAATGCCAGTCTTGCGAAACACATGTTGCATTGATTTTTGTGGACTGCAGCCAAATCCCTCCCTAATTTGTTCGACATAATCATCAACACATGGGTGACCTTGTGACTTATCATGTCACAGAGAACAACCCATCTCCACAAAGTTCTTGTGCCAGGAGTAAATTGTAGGCCTGCCTGGAGGCTCTTTAGAGTATTCAATGCAAAATTCATGCCAAACATTTGCTGCATTGTTGCAGAGCTAGTTTCAGGAAATCATAACACACAGCAAGCATGCTCTACACCAGTGAAAGCAGCCATTTTAAATATGCAGTAAGCTGGTGTTCCTGGTGGCTGAATGGGATATTGATGCACTTCATGAATTGAACTTGAGGTCATTTGCTACAAAAGACATCTACCAATGCTGTTAACTTATCTCAATAAATTTCTGTATCATCCCAAAGTTGTGAAGTCCTTTTTGGCTCTCCATGTATTTTATAGAGACTCACAATAAAATAAAATAGAAAATTATGTATTGAACTGAATTTCTCAGTCTTTTCATGGCACAAAAAAATCATAAAACTACTATAGAAAAACTAATTGGATAAAACTGTGATGAAATCAGGAAAAAGACTCACTGTACTGATATTGTACAACCAATTAATTACATAACATCAAGAATAAAAGAATAACTTTAATAACTGGTTCTCAATGGATTACAAAAGATCATCAAAATACTTTCTAAAGCTCATGCCCAACTACTGAAACGATTGGACATACTGAAATGAGAGAAAATATATTCAATACACTACAACTATTTACAATGAAGACTGACAGCCACAAATGACAGTTTTTAAATCAAGTTACAACTACACACCTGACAAACCTCTGTAGCTGGCAACTGCTATTGGACAAGGAAATACAAAAGATTAATAATTTAATGCAGCAAAACACTTATAAAACTAAGTAGCAATATTCATTTGTAGTGTTTCACTGCACTACACATACCTGTGTATTGCTTTCAGAGTTTTTGCCAGTTTGACTATCTTCACCTTTATTATCTGTCTCTTCGTCCAAATCTGTGACTGTACCACCTTTAATAGGCTGTAGATCATTATCTTTCTTTGAAGAGGAGCCTACTGATGGAAAATTTTTTAAAAATGTTAGTTCTGTTACATTAAGTAATTTATCTTTGTAATAAGTAGATAATGTAATTAGAATAACTATAATGTTAGTACGAGGGTGTAAGCACACATAAGCATGCATGCACTCACCCACGCACGCACACACACACAAATCACAGTTTCCACGATTTTCCATGCACTTAAATTTATCTGAACTTTTTTTCCTTTTGAATTTATGATGACTTTTAATGGATTTCTAATTAGAGACCCCACTAACAAAAAAGAATCAATGTTTCATTCACATTACGCAAAGAGACAGAATTACCGACAAGTTTCACATTTACGGTTGTCGAATTTTCAGTCATTTAAACTTTCATAAAGAGAAAGGAACAGTGTATCTGGAGGTTTGGTTATTTGCACAAGGAGGCACATGATACTGTGCAAGCATAAGATTATAAGTGCTGAAAGTCATATTTTCTAGCCAACTGGCCTTTATTTTAATGTACAACTAATAAAAAGACTACAAAGAACAAGCTATCACTTTTACAAAGAGGAAAACTGCAACTGTGCTGATAAAAACATTACATAAAAGGTCATCAATTGCCACACCAACAGGAAGGCAACAGATATGACAAATGTAAGAAAAAGAAGAAAAAAGTGACAAAGTTCACTCAGAACCATTTCATCATTTTTTTGGCCAACTTCATCTTCTCTTTTCAAGGCCGCTTCCTGAATACTTTTCCTTCCTTTGTCTTACCTTTGACCTCTATAAAGGAACTATTGTTTCCGAAAGATAACAATTTAGAATGGATTCTCCAGATACAATATTGCAGTGCCTGTGTTATTCCGAATAATGCTGCAATGTTCCTTTTAACATGCATGCAACTGCAGCTGTTATGAAATACACGAAATGTATTCGTAGTTGCAAATATGGGTAACCATCAGCTGTTTAATGGAATGATGACACTGAAAATTTGTGCCTGATCTGGACTTGAACCCAGATTTCCTGCGTATCACAACCAGTCGTCTTACCATTTGGCTACCCAGTCATTTAAACTTTCCGGCCAGACCCAAATGTCCAGATGTCATCAGACATGTGTAACAACTTGTACTCATAAATCCATTATGCATTTTCCCAAATGGAGAGACATTTTACTTCAAGGTTACTTGCCTGGTGTCAACGGATAAATATGCCAACAGTGGGCAAGCGACCTTCAAGTAAAATGTCTCCACATGTGGGAATATACATAATGGATGTAGAAGTACAGGTTGTAGACACATCGTCGATGACAAGTGGAAGTATGGGTCTGGCTGTGAGTCGTGGTTGGGTAGCCAAATGGTAAGGTGATTGCTCATGATAAATGGAAAATCCAGGTTCAAGTCCCAGTCTAGCACAAATTTTCAGTGTTACCATTCCATCATATAGCCGATGGTTATCCATATTTGCAACTGCAAAAACATTTCATGGATTCTCCGAGTGTTGCTGTTTCACTGACTAGTCAAGAACATTTCTTCTTAATTTTATCTCTCAGTTCAAATTCTTATCTTAATACCCTATGAAACAAGCACATGTGACCTTCACATTATTGCAATACCAGTACAAATATGAAACCTACTTAGCGACATTCAAATATTTTACTTGCAATTAAATTGTATGAATGCGCCAGAAATGCTTAAAAACCTCCATTTTTCAACAAGCTTTTATTTTATGGCTTACATCCCAAAAAAGTCTTACAAAAAAAGGGGGGGGGGGTACAGTTTGCATAAACTCAAAAAGTATAGGTAGTATATCAACAAGAAATAAAGTATAATATACTGCAAATGAAGCTGAAACTGCCTAATGGAGAAATATACCTTGTTTTGGAACAGCAACTTCTTGAATGCTGGGCTCTGCAGGTGGTTCCTCCATCTCTTTGGTCAGGTCATCTGCCTCTTCTTCACTTTTGTGCTTCTTACTAATGCCAACAGCTGGACTACGACCACTGCAAAACAAACATCTCACTCAGTTACAATACAACAACTGGCAATTCTTCATGATCTTCCCAATATCATCT
The DNA here is from genome assembly GCF_023864275.1 of Schistocerca cancellata. NCBI lineage: Eukaryota > Metazoa > Arthropoda > Insecta > Orthoptera > Acrididae > Schistocerca > Schistocerca cancellata. Next base: position 733,212,670 of record NC_064626.1, read on the forward strand.
GTGACAAAGAGTGCCAAATGGAAGCAATCTGGTTTGATGGTACTTCAGTGGCTTGCATATCAACACTGCTGCTTATTTATTGGAACAGTTTCTTATTTGGCCACATAAGGCTGAGTGGATCCTGTTCCAATTCTTACCAACCCAGAAAAATCTGTGTCAGTCTCCAAGAATCAAGTCAAAGCCCACCACAACACCCTGCACCATTAGCCACTAGAGGTCATAGAGAAGTCAATGGTCAAGTGAGAACTGCAACACCAAATGCTGATTATCATCAAAACCTGATAAGTATCTATGGATAAAGAGATGCAGAAATGGTAAAAAGTGCATTCAGTATGTAAATAATTTAAATTCAGTAGAAACAGGGCTCTGACAGATGATCATATGAATACATCAACAATAAGGAAAAAATTATGTAAATGTTGAGACAAATCAAACTGCCCACTAGCTCCTTGCTAATAATAAGCCCCACAGACAAGCTTTTTATCCTTTACTTTTAATTCTCAAATGCAATTTAGCTTCGAGCAAATTTAAGATGGTAAAAGCATTGGTCTAGATGAGAAAGGTTAACATACCATGAACATCAGTCCTTTCATAAAATCAGAGGCCAAAAGAAATAATGGGCAGCAGTGGACAGAAATGTATGATCCTGAAAATGTGCAGGAATGTTCAAGTCACAGGTATTCCAAAGCAAACTACAGTTCAAAAATCTCTGAATCTATGGTCCCATATCCCTCATATGTCTTGTTCACAAAATGCTGGAGAGAGAAGCATTATCAAACACTGATTGTGGTGTAATGGTCACCTCTATATTTCCCAATTTGTAAGTAACTGTTTGAAATGGCACAGAACATCAACGATGGATTTAAAAGCATTGATGTTGTTATAATTATAGAACTTTTTGCACTCCATAAATCAGTCAACAACTTTTGCTTAATAAAATCTGCAGTATTACCAAATACCATCACCAATTGCATAATCAAAATCTCCTACAAAATGTAAGGTTATCTGTGGAATTTATAAGGCAGACATTTGCACAGATTACTGCTCAGACTTGAGTCTCTCAAGCAGGTGAAAGAGAAGCTATGTGAAGAACTGAACAAAAACACTTCCTACAACAGGGAAAATTGTCTTAAATAAAACTCACAATTGTTTGTTCTCCCCAATTTAATAAATAGCAAGCACCCAGAATCACACCATTAGTAGTGGATTTCTTCTTGATCACTCCTTAATACCAAAATATTTACCAATAATTTTAGATCATGCTTCCACCATCAAAAACTACTGTTGAAAGATGAAATAAAAAGTGGTAGTAAATAACAATGTCGTGCAGAAGTTATGATGAGGGGTGGATGAAAATCCACAATGAAAATACTGTTGCTTGCATTATGTTATTCTGCATTCCATATGCTTGACTACTAAGTCATAACACTAGTCATGAAAAAATCTGATACTTAATAAGGCATCATTTTGAGTTGCTCTAATCCTACACCCCCACAGAAGCTTTATTGTTTCATCACTACAGCTGTAGCTAAGATCACATAAGACACTCATATTGTGCAGATGAAGACAAAACATCATGAAACCGCTACATGTATTATCAGGCAGAATGTCAAATCAATGAAATATCAAAAAAGATTTCTTTCAAAACAGCTGCAATTCTCACAAAAACACCTCAGCAAGAAAAAATCTTTGCACTGACAACAAAATGCCAGAAACTCACAGACTAGAATAAAAGTAGGGTTGTGGGGACGGGAAGAAGGTAAGGTGTGTGTGTGTGTGTGTGTGTGTGTGTGTGTGTGTGTGTGTGTGTGTGTGAGGAGAGAGAGAGAGAGAGAGAGAGAGAGAGAGAGAGAGAGAGAGAGACTCAGCTTACATCTCTCAACTATTAGCTCTGTTACTCTATTGGTATATTCCACGAGCACGCTCCATCAGAAAAATAATTAGAACGATCGAAACAACAAAATAAATGATAAATAACACACAAAAAAACTTATTTATTCTGGGGCAAAATATGCATATTTTACAAGCATAATGTACTACATTAACAATGACAACTTTTTGGCAACAGCCAACACACTAAAACAATTTTAAGCTTCTTAAATATTTCAAATATATGTACTTCTGCACCATCCGCAACCTTACCTCTTTCTTTTCACTTGTTTTGGTGGAGGCGATGGTGATCTCTTACGCTTTGGTTTTTTCTTTGTTCTATCAGGATCAGACTGGCTCATCAAGTCTTCCACAGATAAGCGTAACTGTAAAAAAAAGGCGGGGGGGGGGGGGGGGGGGGGGGTGTTCGTTATAACTTGCACCAGGCTTATGGTATAACACTTTTAAACAATTCAAACATATACAGATTAAATTCTGATGACATTTCAAAAATCATAACATTCACATTAAATCTGCACACATTCACTGTTTGACAGGTCATGGGGTGACAGCTGTTACAATATCTTTTACACCACCTTCAGCTGCATATGTACATCTTATTTTATTTGCCACTGACTTCGATGTTAGAGCACACCATCTTCAGCACAGCGAACATTGATTTTTAATGCCTGCTTTGAGATGTACAATGATGATTACCCAGTATCCACATGATCACCTGGTGTCATGGAAGGGTTGGTGTACCGTTTCAACAAAATCAATCACAAATAAAATAATACCTACAAACACAGCTGAAAGAGTCATCCCTACTGCGTAAAGATATCCACATTATTGTTTAATTCTTGATAAAATAATTTAATTGGATAGATTAAAAAATCTACTCACCTAGCGGCGGCAGAACACACACATAAAAGAGGGTTATAATCAGGCAAGTTTTTGGAGCCAGTAGCTCCTTCTTCAGGCAGAAGAGTTGAAGGAGAAGGAAGAGGAGTGAAGGAAAAGGACCGGAGAGGTTTAGGGAAAGGGGTAGTCACCCTGAACCACTGCTCAGGGGAGACTTACCAAATGGGATGAGAAGGAAAGACAGTCTTTCCTTCTTATCCCATGACTCATGGATCTGGGTGACTTTCCCAAAATCTACCCCTTTTTCTAGAACTCTCCAGTCCTTTTCCTTCACCCCTCTTCCTTCCCCTTCAACCCTCCTGCCTGAAGGAGGAGCCACTGGCTCCAAAAGCTTGCCTAATTACAACCTCCTTTTATGTGTGCATTCTGTTGCTGCTTGGTGAGTAGATTTTTTTATCTATCCAATCATATTATTTTGTCAAAAATTGATTGTTTTTGTTGTTTTATTATTTAATTCATAATTCGAAGTTCACTAACCAAAGAAAGATTTTCATTTATGTCATGTGATGTGCAATGGGGTACACTTATATGACTCACAGAAATTTTCTTTCAAGTTGTTATTAAAAAATGGGCTCTTTGGTTTTAATGCCCAGCACTGGACGAGTAACCATTAAGCCACGAATCAATTAAATCAGAATGGCACAATCTCTGGTATTTCCATTTTCTTTGACTTTAAAGGAGGCTTTCTGTGAAATTGGTCATAATGAAAGAAGAATGAAGCAAGAGCTGCATTTATCATTTGGAATTTTTTCAGTGAATGTGTGGCACTCGATTTTTAATCCAACAAGATCACCAACAACATTTTATTCAATGAATTTGTCACAAAATGGGAAAAAATGCTTGTAACATGGCATTTTCTTGAAGAGCACAATATCCAAATATCATACTCGGGTCTATGAGAAATATTCAACTGCAATAAATGGTTTATAACACTGTACATTCCGATTCTCAGGGGAGAAGTTATACACTTGTCTTTCCATCAACAGGTTTTATTTTTCTGTGGATGTCACAAGTGAGTCAACATATGTTATGTACATCCCACTATGTGGCTTTTTCCAACAGTATTAATTCAATGTGGTATAATTTCTACTGATTCAGCTGAAAGGTGCCAGAGGGGTCAACATATTATAATCATTCAGATTGTAGCAGCTTCAATTACTGTAATTTCAAGCAAATGAAAATGGATGCAAACTACAGCAGTGACTGCTGAGAAACACGGATCAATGAGTTTGTGGTTCACACAAACAATAAAACACTAATTTCAAGTTAACGGTGACTTTTGAAGGAGATGTCACACACAACTGTGCAGCAGTACGAAAATTTTGTCACACAAGAAAATGTTTGTATTTGGCATCACATGAAGAATAAATTAAAGAATGCCAGTTCTACATACGAAACTTTAAGGGACCAGTGCGGGGATGGTTTCATGAATTGGAGCAGTAGATTCCCCACTACATGCAAGAGAAAAGTAATGAAGACTTACCAATTACTCAAGAAATTATTGAACTGGCTGGTGCATGAGAATGATAAAGAGAGGGGAGCTTACATTAGGATGCACCGCAACACTGGCTCAGCAACCTCCCATAGCATTTGACAAAACAAAAACTATTTATGCATCAACATCATACAGTCAACCTAAGAAAACAGCATAATTATTTGCTAGGGCAACATTGATCAGACACCCATTTCTTTTGATATGCATTCCACATTGCTGGCAACGGGTTCTACACAACGCTGGTGGCTACTTTGACGGACAGTAACAGGTGCAAACATTAACTCATTTGTATCAGTTGTGAATAAATAGTTGCCACTATTTAAGTTCCAACCCTCGTATCTGGCCGCTACCACTAATAATAATTAGGTCCTATACCAGTGCAGTAGGCATTACATGGTGACTGTTGTGTTGTGCTCTAATTATTTCATTCATTGTTGCAAACTGAATACGAACGACATGTCTGTCACACAGGGAAGGCTACACACCAGGGGCTTGAAAATCATTTATTTATCCCTGATGTACAGGCTGCCATGCAAAGCTGGTCATTGAAACAGACTGATACTGTTCTCACACAACTAGCTCATTGCACAGGGCAACCGATACACCAGGGGTTGGAAAAAACACAATTTTGCTCAACAATATCTCCTCTCCTGCTGAACTTTGAGGTTATAAACCACACACCGCTGATACTTGTGAGGCCTGCTGTTTCTGTGCCAAATTTGGTTGAAATCAATCCACAGGTCTGGGCAGAGATCGCAGACATACACACATACACTCTTCAGTTTTACTGTCATATGTGCTTGGCACAAAGTACATGTGTGACGGGTGGACTGTGAGGTACATTCATTTCATAAGCAGTAACATGCACCACATTGTTTCGTGCATTAATGCTCATATTAGGAAAAAGAGTGTAATGACTGGTAATGTGTAATCAGTATGACAGACTTAGAAATAATAGTAATAGTAACGAATTTCAAAAAATAATTTGATTTTGTGACCAAACACAATTAAACCCTTTTGTTTTTATACCTCAGCGAATTTCATGTTACCCCTAGGTACAATTACCCCCAGGTTATGAACCAATGTTGTAAGAGACCTGGCAGTATTTCCTTGCAGAGAAACCATACCAAGAGAAAAACTGCCTTCGGGGCTTACCTTTAGATGCCAAGAAAAGCCATGGATGACGAATAACCCATTGCTAAATTAGTTGAAGGTTGTTTTGAACAGAACACCAGGCACAAGGAAAATATTGATGCTGGATTCTTTCAGGGGAGAACTCACGCAGGAAGATCAAAGAACAACACAGACTTTGTAATATGTCCTGGTGGCATTACCTCACGACCTGAAGTAATTAAACAAAAAAGGAAGTGAAGAAAAAAATTATCACTGGCAGTTAACCACACAGGAAGTGCTGTGCATCCAAGTTATGGCCATTTCTTGCTCGATTTACCACTGAGCCTTTTTGTGCATTATGTAGTCAGCATTCTTTGTTTAGAAAAACAAGTTCCATGAATTTTTTATAATGTAATCATTTGAGGTATGAATTAGTTTTATGCTCTTTAAATTTGTCACTTTTTTATATTAATTAAAGTCCAGTGTTTGATTTAAAATTCCTGTCAGTCTTAAAAATGGCCATATATTCAATGCCACAGAAAACCTGTCTCAATATGGCAACACTGGATTCAACTGTCAGCAACGAACATGAGTTGCGGGGATTCACAAGCCTGCTAACACTGTCTTCCTCACACCATGGCATCAAAAACCCAGAATACTGTCTAACTATGATGTGTCATTGCGGTTTATGGTGCCAGTGAACTTGAATTGAAAGTGATTTGTGTTATCAGTAACATACAATATTTTTTTAGTAGCTAGTTTCATAATGGAAAAAAAAAGGTATTCAAATGATTCGTGCTATAAAATGAAAGTATTAGCATATGCAAAAAAACATAGAAACAGAGCAGCTAAGTGGCATTTTGGCTCTTCATCAACAGAAAGAACCATCCGCAATTGGCAAGCTAGTAAAAAAATGACATCAAAATGACGTTGGAAGTAATACAAAAATGATTCAAATACAGTACAATGCTGCTTTTACGTTCCCAGAATTAAATGTTTTCCCACCGTTTATGACATTTTTCATCATTCCCATCAAATTTCCTATGTCCACAATGCTAATTTGCATCCGATTTTGCGTCAACATTTTAATAATTTTCTCATGGTTTACGCATTATGAAAAAATGTTCGTGAAGAAAAAAATGACGCTGGCATGATGTTGGCCATCCAGTGGTGTTTACAAATATAACATGGTTGAGTTTTTTGATACCAGGGCAGTCTACTCAGCTAATTTGAACTGGTAAACGTGTAAAAGTTGGAACAATTCGTGCTGTATTTCCCACTGCTGCCAAGCTCTACTTGGCGTGGTGGCTGATGGGAGTAACTAGGTTTGTTCGAATAAAGATTTCACAACCATTTCCAAACTGTCTCTACTGCATAAACGCAGTTTCGTGACTGTTGTCATTATCATGACACCTTTGTTGAACCATATTTAGTGCATTTCGGTATTTGGCCACTTGAAGCACTTGAAGACACCACCATTCACTTTGTGTTGCTCAAATGTTTTCAGTTTAAACACAGCACTGGTTACGTATTTTTTGCATGCCGAGCAAAACGTGTTTTGAGAATTTATTCTCATAGTGAAGTGCACTGTTTACATATGTATTCTTTGTGATGTTACACAAACAAACAATGTGAATTTAGATTGTGTGTGTGTGGTTTGTGATATTACTGAGGAGGCACAGTACACCTAAAAAAAAAAAGACTACTACAGTGCAAGAGATGCAGACTAACATGTATTCGAACACCACACAAAATACTTATTTACATATTTGCACTTGACAACAAGAAAAAATTCTCGAAGAGTGTCCTGCTAAGCATGAAAAAATATGTAACTAGAGTAGTATTTCATTATTTAAATAATGAATGACAGCTGCAGCCTTTCAAAAATATCGATTATGACATATGTAACTGAGCCAAACATTCCTGCTTCCCAGTTAGCAGTTCCAGTTACATCAGTGGTTTTCTTACATAATAAACCTTTATTAGATAATAAACAAGACACTGACAAGTCTTTCGATGCCTGTTATATACACATGATACATCAAGTGCGAAAATGCAAGAGGGTATCCTATGCATAGCTTAAAATGTTATTTCCAACATTTCAAGTTTTCCTGCATTTTACACCATTTTTTAAAGTCTCTTGAAAAGTGTAAAAGTGAGGTTTCACTGTACATGCTCAGAAGATAGAGTTACAGTGGAACTTAACAGATTTTAATGGTGGAGTTGGTTGGTGGTTCAGGTTTATGAAGCGTCATCGATTTAGCATGCGAAACAAAACAAAATTATCTCAGAAAATGCCAAACAAGTACGAAGAGAAAATATTATCTTTACAGCATTTTATCATTCAACATCAAAACAAAACCAATGAGGAACTAAACCAAATAGCAGATTTGGAGGAAATTCCTCTGACATTTGACGTGCCAAGTAAAAGAACTGTTGCCATGATAGGTGGTAAAACTAACTACAGAAACAAGTGGACATGAAAAAATGCACTACATTGTTGTCCTTTCATCTTGTGCTGACAGTACTAACGTTAATCCAATGACCATTTTCAAATGCAAAACACTGTCAAAACCTTCTGAAATACCATCCAGGTGTGGTTGTTCATCATGTACATGACAAAGATTGGATGAACGATGCTGGTATGAAATTATGGATTAATGGAGTGTGGCAGAGAAGGAAAGATGCTTTATTGAAGAAGAGATCTCTTCTTGTGCTAGATCAGTTTAGTAGTCATTCAAAAAACTCCGTGAAAGAGAAACTGAGACAGGGAAACACAGAGCTTGCTGTTATTTCAGGAGAATATATTTCACAATTGCAATCTCTTGACATCTCGATACATAGATCATTTAAAGTGTATATGAGAGAGGAATGGAACAAATGGACGATGGATGAAATCCAACATGAATTTCCACTGAAGGGAGCTTTAAGACGACCTACAATCAAACAAGTGTGTCAATGGATAAAACAGTCTTGGTCTAGAGAAAACATTATTGTTAAATCTTTCATGTAGTGCGGCATAAGAAATGCCCTCGATGGCAGTGAGGACTATCTTATATATAATGATAATGAAGAGCAAGAGGAAGAGGAAAGATGACGATTTTCGGGATTTTAAAGGTCAGTTCAGTTTTATAAACTAAGAATTTTTTTAGGTCTGACATTGCAATCTAATAATAAAAATGGTAAAAATATTTTTTTTTAAAGAAAAGTCATTTAAAAATTAAGGTGCACCATATAGTCTGTAGCGTCTTATACTCCGTAAAATAAAGTATTCTCAGGACAATTCAGTAGAGCGCACCATGTCTTCAATCTCAAATGCTTGTTTACATGGCTTAATCTCAAATGCTTGTTTACATGTCTTCAGTCTGTCAACAGGTCAAGAAGAGTTATTTCAAGTTTGGACTGTGAACGCATTGTCTCTCAATGGAAAGATTAGTTCTTTGAGTGGGAAGTGTTGAACTGACATGTATCACAGCAACACCATTTGAACACTCCAGCACTACCCGCAGACCATAACTATTGAAGACATGTCTTGTAACGGTCGTACATGGTCAACACCACCAGCAGCTGACCGCTATCTACAAATTATGGCACATAGATACACTGCTGCTACCTTTCTAGAGGCAACTGGAAAAGTTGTGTCAAGCCAAACAGTATGCTACTGTCTTTATCTGATCAGCTTGGCCTCTAGGCAATGAAAGTGAAGAAGGGAACTGGTGGAATGGAACCAGTATCAACAGTGTCATGTTATCTTCACTGACAAGTGCAGGATTTGTCTGACAACTGATTATAGTTATAGAAGAATGTGTAGGCAGCCAGGCACTACAGTGCATCCTATACCTGCAATCCCATGAGTTCTGCAGAGAGAGGTCAGTATTATGCAGGGGTGTCTGACAACTCTCGAGAGCTAAGCAGGATCGGGACAAGATCCTCTAACTTCTTGTCCAACTCTACAGCCAAAATGTCAAGAATGGGTTTGTTTTTCAAGGTAATAATGAACCAGTACACTGCACCAATCTCATAAACCTCTTCGTCCAAGAGGAAGGAATCAACTACAGCGGTGGGCTTGGTATCGGCTGACATGAGTATGCTCAAGATCAGTTGAAAATTTCAATGTGTTACTTTTGGAACCATCCTCATACACTGGCTGCTGTCATAGAATGGGACAGTTTTGATTAACGTATCAGTCACATTTCAAATAGAAATGTTTTCACAGCTGTACACTTCTGAACTGACTGCCTTTGTTTTTGTTATTGCTTTGTTCTTATTTCACTATAAAGTTTCTTTAAGGCTTCTCTTTCATTCCCTGTTTCCTTTAATCTAAGTCCACACACATGCAAATATATGCAGGTGGTGCAAACTTCCCTCTTTTCTCTCTTTTTTGAGCAGATGATGAATTGTGACACTCGACATATTGCAATACAGCCTTAGGTCATGACTCATTCCACAAGCTACTGAATTCAAAACCAGTACCATCACAAGTATTAACTCAAGTTTTAACAATAATAAATTTGATTGTTAAAGCTGTGTTAAGGCCAGGCCTTGGTACTGAAGAGTTGCTATTTGTGTGTGAGTTGTGCATTTATAAGTGTGTGTGTGTGTGTGTGTCCATCCTCTTTCATTCTATTGTTATTTAGTCTTTAGTTTTTATGTTAGTATGGTACAGCAACCCTACATGAATAACGGTTACTTATCCTACTGTCTTACTTATTAATTTTTTGCCAAGTATTTGGTTCAACAACCACACTGTACCTTGTGTACTTTCTTCCGGCCATTTTCATCAACTTCATAATCTTCTTCAGTCATCCATTCATTGTACTGTTCAAGATCAGACACCCACGTTGCCACCACCTTTAAAAATATACAATGACAATAACAAAAAGTAACACAAAACACATAAACAAATAAAAATAGCATCAATCAAGTGAAGTGAATCTCACTCAACTAACTAAATTTTTATATCACTGCAGTGGAGAAAGGTATTTCATATGACAAGCAACACAACTCTCACTACTAAAAGCTACAAACATCTTTATACCAGATAGTAAGATAGGCACACAACTGCAATTACTTTTAAACTTCTGAGACAGAAAGGAAAATGATGAGAAGCAGTTATAGAATGTGAAGTGATGTGGTACGGAAATGAGCAAAGAGGACTGCCACTGAGAAGAAAGATGATGTGAAGAAAGGAGCTTATGCAGGATTAACTTGCCTATTCATAGGAAATATGTTCTCACCGTGAGAAAAGAAGTTACCATTTCTGTTCCGAAAAGGCATTTTAGAGACTGTAAATGCTGTAAAAGTCGTACCAGTAGGTCACATGATGCTGATGTAAGTCACAGCAGTGAAGTTATCTGTCAATTAACTGTATGGAATTTAGCACGGTGTGGTTGTCGACATGGAGACATCATAGAATGGCACAAAGGACCTACCGTGTTTGGATGTGGCAGTAACTACACTATGAATGAAAACACTCGACTTTTTCATTATCAACACAGACCATCCGATCTGTCTACAAGGAATGGTGTCCCATTCACATCCATGTAATATAAGTAAGAAAAATGGTAATGAAAAGATCCTAACCAATAGGGGTTGGAGACAAGGAATGACAACTGGTTTTAAAACCAACTGGAAATGCTGCTCTCAGTGAATGCAGGTCCATCCCAACCAGTTTCAAACTGAACATTATGCATTGGACATCTGGAGTTATACTTGTCAAAAGACCACCACTAACAGTGGCACACAAAGCTGCATTTCAATGGACCAAATAACAGAAATTGGACACTAGCTAAATGGAGGCATATAATGAGGTCTGGCTGGTCAGGGTTTTGCCCCTTTTCACATTATAAAAGATGTCAAGTTCACTGACAACCCAGTAGTTTACATTCGAAGTGATTTTGCAAAGTTTTAGAGGAGTTTTATGTAGCATGAGTTGGGCCTCCTCATTCAGGCTACCATGAACATAAACCAGGATACTAATTTCAGTCTTCTCAGTGACAAATTGTTGCCCTATCTTCTACATTTTCCTGATGAGTAAGCTGTAGACACTACCATCTTTCAAGATGACATCAACCATGTTCACAGGGCACCACAAATACATTCCAAGTTTGACAAACACCTATACAACCTCATGCACATCAACTGTACTACTAGATCACACAATCTTAATCCCTTAGAACATCTCTGGGACTATTTGGAAAAACTAATGAAACTCAGCAATCAATATTAGAGCAATTAGGTACGTGTATGGGATCCAGTCGTCAAACAGTGTCTTCAGCTAATTATAACAAACCATGAAGAAATTTGTAGGCTCTCTTCTTAATCGAATTAAGGTTGTTATTGAGGCTAGATATGGTTTTATATGGTATTACCATGATGTCATATGGGATGACTAATTTAGTATCTTGTGTGCTATTAGCATTACCAGCTGCAACAAAACTAATTTAATATGTTGATATGGTTCACTAGTCACAAAAGATATTTACACTATCTGTCACTTTTTTTATCTTTGCTTCCACTGTTTGTTTGTGGTATGAAAGGTTAACACAAGCTTACCCTCCATGGTCCAGCATGAGGTGCTGGTGAATCCGGTGGATCAACAGGCAATTCCAAATTAGTCCATGTATCATGGCTATCAGGAAAGTAGTACCAATGAAGTAATACTGATCGGTCACGTTTCATAACAGGGCGTGCATACTCTTCTTCCAATGGATCGCATGGGGGATAGATTATGTGTGTTGCTTCTTCTTCATTATCTGACACATTACATAAGACATTTGAAAGACACTGCACTGTTTCAAGGCACACTATAACTAAACAAATTTTGAAAAAGGAACATTCATTCTATACAATCATGTACTTCAAAGCAATATGTTTCTCAGCTAAAAATATATTTGGTTAGGCTAGTAACACAATATACAACATACACTTCAGGATTTTAGAGCACCATGGTAACAAAATGAGTGAAGTCATTTAGGAAACCAGCATCAGAATGTGGAGGAGAAGGGGGGGAGGGGGAGGGGGAGAGGGAGAGAGAGGGGGAGAGAGAGAGAGAGAGAGAGAGAGAGAGAGAGAGAGAGAGAGAGAGAGAGGAGGGGTGCAACATGTTACACATGAGTGGGAGTTCTGTACTGGAAACAGTAGAAAATTGTCTGCAGTATTAACATCACATAGAAGTGCAATAATTTCTTAGTACAACTTTTAATTAGGAACAACAAAATTTCACATAGATAATAATGGTGAAAATAATGTGAAATCAGTAGTCTTCCCTGCACATGTATAAAAACATGGTAAAGTAGTTTACTAATACTGCTAACTGATATTTACTCAGTGTTGAAAGTGATTTTCAACTTTTTTCTCAAGGCGACAGGGGGTTGCATGTAATCTTAAAATAACAGTTCATTTCCTGCATAAACAATTATGGCTCTAGATACAATATTAAACAAAAATACCCTGCTTTCAATGAACAGTTTTAAGTCACTAATGTCACATTTTGTGACATGTTTTGTGAAGTATATCAACAAAAATGATGCAAACCATCAGTCAGAATGTATATTTTCATAGTATGCAGTTATAAATACAAAAATCACCAAATATGTAAAACATGTAAATCATAACATGGCACCTGTTTGGCTTTCTTCTATCAGCCTACTGATGTTGTGATGAAGGCAGTTTGTCTTCACTGCAAAATATAGACACTGGATATCTGCTTTCACAATATAATGACATGATATCTTGGAAGAGAATTCTGAAGTTTTGAAAAATTGTCAAGTGTATGACTATAAAGTTACCTTTCTATAACTGATTATATTTAATAGGATTAACATTAATAATGTAAATTAATGTCATGTTGATAGCAATATAAATAAATTAATTGATGTATTCAAAATCAAAATACACCTATCAAAGTAAAACAATAAAATAATGACAAAAAATAAATAACATATACTACTTCAAAAGTAAGCTGTGAGAAGATACCACCAAAAATTCACAATAATACCACAAGTGGAAGAAAATAACATTTAAACTGGCAAAAAAGAGCACTGAAATTGGCCAAAAAAAATATCACAATTGGCACAAAAAGTGGTCCACAGAACGTAATACTTTTTTCTTGTCCCAATTTACAACAGAAATTTAATTGCTTAAATTGACATAAAATCAGTACTAATTATTTATTCACTAGAAAACATGAATCTTACGTTTCTTGCTTCATGCACTCGTGTGCTTACTATAGTCAAGCCTAGGTCTCCCTCCATAATTGTTATCTCCCCACTCTTCCCTACATTATCCAGCAGACAAATCCTTGACGTCTCAGGATGTGCCCTATCATCCGATCCCTTCTCTTACTCAAAAGTGCCCTGAAAAATTCTTTTCTCTCCAGTTCTATTCAGGAACTCTTCATTAGTTATTTAATCTTCAGCTTTCCTCTGTAGCACCACAGTCCAAAAGTTTCTATTATATTCTTATCTGAACTATGTATCATCCTCTTATAATTTTCGTGTCTCATTTCTTAATTTAAATTCCTCATCATGGCACTGCTCTTGTTTTACTTTTGTTGATGTCTAATAACCTCTTTTCGAACATTATACATTCCATCCAACTGAACTTCCACGTCCTTTGCCGTATCTAACAGAATTACAATGCTACAGGAAACCTCTAAGATTTTATTTCTTCCCCCTTTACTTTTATCCTCCACCCAAGATTCCTCATTGGTTACTTTTACTGTTTGCTGAACATACAGACTGACTAATATTGGGGAACAATTATAGATCTGTCTCACTCCCTTCTCAGCTATTGCTTCTCTTTCATACACTTCAATGTCATTGCAATCTGGTTTCTGTACAAGCCACGCATAACCTCTCACTCCCTAGATTTTATGTCTGGCACCTTCAGAATTCTGAAGCGTGTATTCCGGCCAATAAAGCCAAAAACTTCATCTAAATCTAGAAATCCTATAAACATGGGTTTTCTTTTCTTCTAGTGTGTTCATAAATTGCTCCACAACTCATGCAGCTTCCCCAAAGTCGATTTCTATCAATTTTTCCATCGATTTTTCCATTCTTCGGTAAATAATTCATATCAGCATTCTGCAGCCATGGCTTATTACATGGATGGTTTGGTAATATCCGCAATTGTTTTTACCAGTATTCTTTGTCATTGAGATTATTAAATACTTCTTGAAGTCCATGGGCACTTCACCTCTCTCATATTTCTTGCATACAATATGGAACAGTTTTGTCATGGCTGGCTCTCCCAATAATCTAAGTAATTCATCTGTTCCAGATGTCTGGTTTCAACTTACATCTTTTAGTGTCCTGTCACCAGCGTTGTTTTTCCCAGTGAGAACCTCCTTCTGAATAGTTCCCCCCTAGAGATCCAAATAATGGACTCCTTTACCTGTGGAATACATTACTCGAGAGGATGCCATCACCATCGAACTAAACAGTAAAGCTGCATATCCGCAAGAAATATTACGGGTGTAATTGTCCCTCACTTTCTGCCATTCACAGTTCCAGCATAACTAGGCCAAGTTGGTTAATATTAAAAGACAAAACCAGTCAGTCATTCAGCTATTTTGCTCCTACAGCTACTGAAAAGATTGCCCAACCCACACCAGGAACCACATGTTAGTCTGGCCTCTCAACAGTTACCCCTTGAATGTAGTTGCACATTTGGTACAGCAATCTGTGTAACCCATATTATCATTAAAGCCTACAAACCACTCCACATGGAGAGGTTCATTGTTTGTGTGGTATTTGGGAGGGGATTCATAATTTGTGTATCAATGTCATATGTGAAGCCTTGTTTCACATATGGTGGCAATGCGATGTTCACCATACCTGTGATGTTAGAGAGACATTACATTTTACAACATTCTGAAATCGATAAAAATTTTCTAAATCTGAACAGATGCATGTTGAGTGAACTGTGGAATATTTATATAAATACAACTTTTACTGGCCAATTTTGACTCTAATGCTAATGAATTTTGTATATTTCACCCACAGTGCTCTTGTTTTAACAACCTTTCCACTGAAAAACATGACATAAATGAATGTGGGTTTTACGGGCTCTATTTTTGTAAACAACTATCAGAAATTACAATACAATATCAAACACAGCTTCCTGTTGTATATTTATCTTGCACTGCGAAGATTACAAGTTTGCAATTAGAGGTTGCAAACATATTATCCTTACAGCAGACTATGTTCTCTTTTTATACAGAAGATCGAGCAACAAAAATCTTTATGACTCCTGACCTGTGATTGATCCCTGGTGTCTTTTTATAATGTCTTTAATTTTTCCCTGGAGAGCTTTATCAACATCTGATCTGACGTAAACAATTGGCATTGTCAAGCATTTGTTCTGTATCAGCACTTTCTCCACATTCATGAACATTTCGACATTCCTGTCCATACGAGATGGAGACTGAAACAGAAAATAAATTAATATTAAGAACATTACATAAATATTTGATTGTTTCTCTTGACTGAACAGCACACACACTCACACACACACACACACACACACACACACACACACACACACCAATCCTGTTTTCCTCTGATTGTTATACAGTATCAAAATATTTTGTTTCATGGCTTCTAAATGGGAGGTGTCATCCTCATACTTATTATCTGCCTTTGAATGGTGAGCAATATTGGCACCCCATCTCTCGCATATGGGTACACTAAAAGAGGATAATGAAAGAATCTCTAGTTGGGAAAATCTGTCCATTTAATACAACAGTTAGATCCCCAAGGCTATTTTAATAGTCGAGGCTGATGCGCTTATTCTCTGCTCAATCAAATATTTTCTTCTAAACACATGACCACAATATTTAGACAACTTCGAAGCAATGTAGAATCATGCACACATTTCTGTTCTTCCTTTCAATCACACAAATATGATGTTCAAAAGAGTTTTTGGGTGCTTGATACTTAGGTCTTTAGCGCTCACACTAAAACAGTGACAGATAAATGTAATTACTGTAACATGGTCAAACTTTAGAAGTTTCTGCTACAACATATACAAAAAAATTCCACAAAAAATTGCACTTATGTGTACTGTAGAGGATTCTGATTATGTCAATTCTTCAAACTTTTTATAAATTATTGAGGAAGTAAGTAGAATACTTCAAGGATACATGTGGCTGATTGATCACTCAGCTAAAAGAGAATATGGGAAGTTTAGGCTTGAGTCTGAACAAATCACAAAATTTTAAAATCTGTACTGTTCCCCAACTGGAACATTGCTACTAAAGTATCATTAAGTTCAGAATCAGACTTAGACCACCTACTTAGAAATATTGACAGGGAAAATTGTAAAGTATAAATAAGAGACTTTGGTTTTTCTGGTCATTACTGACACATAATAAAGCTAAAAACACGCTTAGTGAAAAGCCATAAAACTACAAGCCTGCAAAAGGACCTTATCAGAATATAAGATATGTACTTTTTTCTTGGTCATTACAAAATAAAATTTGGGATGAAAGGGGTGCGAAAAAACAATGTAAATACTAAGTTCTCTAAAATCTGCAAACTGTTTGCATTAATTTTTGAGAAGACACTCCCAAAACTAGTCACTGCAACAGCAGCAGCCAAGGAAAATAGATGGAGAACTGTGGGTATAAGAAAATTCTCTCAAACACTTAAGTTTCTCAGTGCTTTACAAAAGCACTACACTAATACATACCTCCTCAACTACTGTCACAGGTATTAAAAAATATTCTGGGAGGGTACTGCTTGCGGAAAAAACATTCAATGATAAAATAATGTATAATGCAGAAAACAAAAGTAAATTAGAATTGTATGTCATAAAACAGGAAACTGACAAACGTACACAAAGTATAATAACCTTCAAAATACAGATGGTGGTAAATAACAGAAAATCTGTAAATGACTATTTCTCTGGTATTGCAGAGAAGTTGCAAAATGGTTCAAATGGCTCTAAGCACTACGGGACTTCACATCTGAGGTCATCAGTCCCCTAACTAACCTAAGGACATCACACATATCCATGCCCGAGGCAGGATTCCAACCTGCGACTGTAGCAGCACCGCGCTTCTGGACTGAAGCAGTGGCCGGAGAGAAGTTGCAAGAAAATATTCAAGGAACTCCTGTAGCACCCACATTGACTTACACAGCAGGAAATTGTAACGCTGTTTCCCCACAAAGGAACGTGAAATCATAAAAACAATACAGAAATTAAAAAATAAGAAGTCAGCAGGCATAGACGAGGTTCCAGTCTCTGTTCCAAAGGCATGCATAGTCAGCACACAAGCCCCATTAACAAATGTAGACCTAATACATGAGTCTTTTAGTTCAGATATTTTTCCACAGTATCTGAAGCACGAGTCGTGGCATTCCTAAGAAAGAAAACGTGGAGAGAACTGAAAACTACAGGTTTTTCACTAATGTCCGCATCCTCAAAAATAAGTTAATCAATCGTGAAAGAAAGTAATGAATAAATACAACCTTTTAATGAAATAAAGTTCATTCCTGACAGATTAAAACTGTGTGCCCGACCGAGACTCGAACTCGGGACCTTTGCCTTGCGCGAAAGGCAAAGGTCCCGAGTTCGAGTCTCGGTCGGGCACAAAGTTTTAATCTGCCAGGAAGTTTCATATCAGCGCACACTCCGCTGCAGAGTGAAAATCTCATTCTGGAAATAAAGTTCAGTTTCCAAAGTGGTAGGCATGGCCATTACAGAGTTCACAAAAGTGGTACTTGAAGCTCTTGACAGGGATGACTGTGTTACAGGCATACTTGTAGACTTGTCCAAAGCTTTTGAGATAGTTGACCATAAAATATGGCTAAACAAGCTAGAAACACTAAGTGTAAGGAGAGTAGCAAACTGATAGTTACAGTCTCATCATAAAAATGGGGCGCAAGTATTATAGATATTTCACCATCTGCTGCTGAATTTTTTTTAATAAAACAAGAGTCAGAGAAGAAACATATAAACATGGATGTTCCTCTGGGTAATGTTCTGCATCCAATTCTTTTCTTAATATATATCAATGACTTTACAGACTTTATAAGATGATCGAAGATGTTTACCATTGGCCAATGTGTAGTACAAACAAAAAGTTTTTACGGGATGAATATTGATTGTCAGTTAACATGGAACATGGAATGAACACACAAAGATACCAGCAAAAAGAATGTCATCAGCATGTTCTGCACTTAGGATACTATCATCACTTTATAGCAGCCACTACCTTGTGTGGAGAGATACTATTCCTATGTACACTCAATTATTAGCTGTGGGATTCTTTCCTAAGGATTGAAGACAAAGAACGCGTGGATAGTTTTTGTACCGGAAAAAAAAAAAAAAAAAAAAGGGGGGGGGGGGGGTCAGAATATAACAACAACAACAACAACTACTACTACTACTACTACTACTACTACTAACAAAAAGACTCTCACAATTGTGAGAACCTTTTTGTTGTGCCTATCTGCGACTCAGCATCTCTGCTATATGGTGAGTGGCAACTTTCCTTCTCATAATATTGTTTAAAAAGCTGAGTATCCTTAATGTACGAAATGAGTACATCTGCCATTTTTTGTGCATACCAGTGAAAACATTACTTAGCTTTCAGTAATATTTCTACACACATCCATGGAACAAGACCCACTTTGGACATCCATTTACCAAGAAAAAACAAACAAAAAATTCAAAACAGCATTTTCTATCGGGGAATAAAATTGTGTAATAAAGTGCCCAAGGAGATGAAAAATGTTGCTACAAACATTTTTCGTAAGTAATGCAAATTACACAAATAAAAATTAATTACAGGAATCACAGTAGTTGTTAATAATGAAAGGGACAACAATACCACTCTGTCACATTACAATACAGGATCACAATGTAACGCTTTTACAAGAAAATCATTTGCCAAGATCTGTATTGGGGGATGATGGCTAAGTTTTTCAGATGGAGAGACAGAAGGACTTAAAGATGTCCTTGGGGCACAGTTGCACATTTATGGCCTCACAGTCAAGTTTTCTGAACAGAGTGGAGTTAGTGCAAGTGTCACAGTAGCTTAAGGTCAAATTTCGGGGTGAATGTGATAAGCTTGAGGGTGAAATCATCATGTTAAAAACACAGTTGAAAAAACAGAAAAAACTGAAATGAATCTGATACAGCACAGTATTTAGTAAAATGACTTATCGTGAACATAGCAAGAAAGCCATCTGAATAAGAATGCTTTCTCATGTAAAAAAGTTTTACTCTCATCATCAAACATTGACACAATACTGAGGAGGTATTTTCCTAAACTGTATACATGAATCACGCCATTTTGTGAATGGAAATTATGAGTCATGTGGAAAAATGAGTAGGATAAATTGGTGGCATTTAAAATATGATGATGTTAGAAAAGGATATTAAAGATATGTGGACAGATAAAAATACAAAATTATTTAGTACTAGAAGTTATAGGCAAAGAAAGGTTTACAGTAAATACATATCAAAAGAAAGTTCATAGTTAATATTGGTAGGTATCAGACAGTGACTAGTCCTTAGCCACTGCTCCCTACTTACTTGATTTGTAAGTGATTTACTCATTTTACATGTGAATGCTGGCTTTCACCCAATCGTGCTGACAAGTCTTTCTCACAAAGTCAACTGAGTAATATCTTCATTTTGGGGTAATGTTTCTACAAGTTTCTTACTTGACATCTTCTGGTGAAGTGTTTGACTTATAACAGATGCTGCTATTTATCTTTTTCAGATCACACCATTCACATTCCAGAACCGTACCAGGTGGGCAAATCACATGCACTCAGAAGGAAAATCCCAGGTTGTGCAGGTAGAGATGGTGGGGGAGTAGCCACATGCCAAACCCCAAGGGCCATCTATCAATTGCTGGCATTTGAATCAGGGAATACTTCTGGGAAATTTTTGATAACACATCATCCCAAATGGAGACAAGATGGAAGCCACCGTCTCTGTCCACAAGATGTTCATATACACTATTGCTTCCCAGAAACTCCTGCTGCAAAATAGCACTTTTGTGTTTTCGAAATTGAATGAGTGCACCTTGCAGATGCTATGCTTGGCTATAGCTAATTTGCCTTTGTAACTGAGTTGGGTGGCCACATTCATAAATGATACCATACACGCCAAGTGTTCTTAGTCCTAAGGGATCTTTTACAGAGCCAAGCAAGGGCCTAATTGTGCATTTTGTAATTACCCAAAATATTTTCACTCCTTACACCATTCTAACGTTGTTCCTCAATTTACAATGTGCTGTCTATTCAGAGATAGAGGACGACAAAAAACTGATTTGGAAGTGCAAGAGAAACAAGAGGACACCTTTCATTTGCACTCCTCCTCGTGCTGAAAGTGATCAGTATCCCATCACCAATGATGTCAACAAAAACTGAGCATAAACTGGTATTTTTAAGGGTCAGGATTTGAAATTTACATCACTTTTACTCAAAAGAACCACAACTGCAGTCATCTGGAGCACGCCAAAACACATGGAATCAAGCTACCAACTATAGACACAAAATCTTTGTACACTGTTTATAAATTTCACACTTTGTATCATACCTTAAGCCCTTAACAGTGTTACACACACATAAACAATTCACTTATTCTCACAATATTGATTCACATCTTGCACACTAATATTCCTAGAATAATTTTCATATTCTTCTTTAGGTTGAGCCAAATGATTATTGGTGTTTTAAATCATAACTTGACACAGTTACAATAGCAAGACTCTTCCATCCAAAATTAATACATTTGCGCTACAAGTTCTAGAACATATGAACCAAGAAAAAAATACCTGAAAATCAAATCGTCTCCAACCTTGGTCACTTTTGAATTTGTAAACTGTGGCCAAGATGTGACATAGTGATCCTCCAGGTTTGAAATCCAAGAAACATCGCATCTGTGAAGTGAAATAGGTTATTTAATAAAATGAACTCTGAAAATGGCAAATCATACATGTACAAAATATATATATTTTTAGTTTACTTACTGGAAGTCTAGTAAGTGGAGGTTTGCTGACATTTTTGCCAAGATTGTCCTCCTGGAATTGGATAAGCTGAATAACAAGGGCTGCTAGGCCTTTATTTGTTGGTGGATCTGTCTGAATATACTGCACAAAAAAAATTACAAATAGAAAGTCATATAGGCCAATATGCAACAAATACAGAAAAAATTCCTAACTAGAATATTACACATTAACTTTCAAGCAGCTGCAAGATAAGATTAAAAATATATGCCTTTAAACAATTCCTCTAAGCTATTAGAAATTTGACAGAGGATATAATAAACAAAATTAGTAAGCTATAATCACAGTTGTTATGGCAGATAATAAATGGTAACAATAAAAGTAAACAAGCCTTAATACATCCAAGTTACCATCATGTATACTGCCCTAACAACTGCCAGCATATCATTTGTCGCAGTAGGCAAGAAACTCAAATCCACCAAGATAGAAACTGAAGCTGTATGTGAGACTGTTTGAGCAAGATTCAGTATCAGGGTTAGGCATAAAATAATTGGATCCTTCTATTACCCAACAGACTCATCTCCTGATTTAACTGGGAACTTGAGAAGAAACCACAGTTCACTTGTACATATGTTTCCCGATCACACTGTAATCATTGGTGGGCACTTTAATCATCCAACAGTTAATTGGGAAAATTACAGTTTTGTTAATGATGCGCATGATAAGACATCCTGTGAAACTTTACTAAATGCCTTCTCAGAAAACTTCCGAGAACTCATGATGGAAATATATTGCATCTGATGGCTACAAATAGACTTGACCTCTTTGATTATGCCCACACTGAAAGTGGTATCAGTGACCACGATGCGGATGTGGCAACAATGATTACTACGGAACGAAGGACAACTAAACCAAGCAGAAAGATATGTGCGCTCAGTAAACCAGATAAAAAAAAAATAGTATCATATCTCAATGAGGAACTTGAAACTTTCAGTACAAGGCAGGAGCATGTAAAAGGACTCTACCGCAAGTCTAAAAGAATAGTTGACCATGCACTGGATAGATGTGTAACCAGAAGAGTAGTTCATAAAGGAAGGAAACCTCCATGGTATACAGTAACTGTAAAGAATCTTCTAAAGAAACAGAGATTACTTCATGATAGGTGAAAAACAAAGCATGGGCTATAGATAGAGAGCTGCTGAATGTAACATGTTTGGCCACAGAACCCCAAGAAATTCTGGTTGTATGTAAAAGCTGTCAGCAGCACCAAAGTTAAGGTACAGTCCCTAGCCAATGAGACAGGAACTAAAATTGAGAGTAGTAAAACAAAAGCTGAAGTGATTAACTCCATTTTCAAACGTTCCTTCACAAAGTAAAACCAAGGAGAATTGCCCCAATTTAATCCTCATACCACCGGAAAGATGAAAGAAATAAGTGTTAGTGGTGTCGAGAAACAGCTGAAATCATTAAAACTGAACAAAAGTCCAGGCCCCGATGGAATCTCTGTCAGATTCTGTACTGAATTTGCAGCTAGGTTAGCCTCTCTTTTAACTATAATCAATCGCAGGTCCCTCAAACAAAAAACCATGCCCAGTTCTTGGAAAAAGGCACAGTTCACACCTGTCTACAAGAAGGGTAGTACAAGTGATCCACAAAACTATCATCCATTTATTTAGCGTAAGGCATTACATATACACAGTGACTAGCTAGTGTGGAGATCCGATTAATTGTTTTCCAGGCACATCGCGTTAGCTCCATACCGGCTGGTCTTGTGTTGGGTCTTTGGACGGTCTGATGTTCCTCATGGGCAATAGTGTTCCACATTTCTGTCCACTTTTTGTTTATACCGAAAGTAGCTGCCTGTAGCGATTCTGCCAGTAGGACAGATGGCTGCCTAGATTTTAATCAGTTCATTCGAAGTGCAGGAACGTCAGAGTGCATTGGAAGCTCGGGGATTTTAAGTAATTTTTGGTATTCCTTGAGGAGGGCATTCTGTCTTCGGAGGTCTGATAGCGCAATGCTGCTTAGAGGCGGTAACCAGTATAGAGGACTAGATTTGATGCAGCCTGTTGTTGTCCTCATTGCTGCGTTTAGCTCCACGTCAAGTTTTCTCACATGTGTGCTATTGAGCCACACTGGGGCACAGTATTTGGCAACAGAATAGACCAGCGTATCGCAGTGTTGTAGCTCTCAGATTCTGTATGATGTTATTGCGTGATCTCAGCTTTGCTGTGGTGTTTTCTATGTGCTTCCTGTAAGAGAGGGTTCTATCAAGCATCACTCCTAGATATTTTGGAGAGTCTTGGTGGTGAAGAACCTGACCATTAAAGGTGACATTCAACTTCGCATTGGCCATTCTGTTGTTAAGGTGAAAGCAGCTGACTTCAGTCTTCATTGGATTTGGTATCAGTCTCCACTTTATGAAGTATTTGTCTATTGTGCTGATCTGTGCATAGGATCTCCTCATCAGCTGGGTGGCCAAGGCCAGCTCGTCTGCATAGATCTACTTCCTTGATTCTGTTTCAGGGAGGTCAGATGTATACAAGCTGAACAGGATTGGCACCAAAACTGAGCCTTGAGGAAGACCATTATTAAGTTTCTTCTGTCTGCCTAGTTGGTTGCCAAGGACTACTTGGTAGCATCTCACAAATAGCATGTTGTTTATGAGCCTGATTGTGATTTGGCAGTGTATGATACTGGCGAGTTTGTACAAGAGTCCTTGACTCCGTACTGCATCATAGGCAGCTGTAAGATCAATAAAAGCCACTGACATTTTAAGGTGACGTTGGAATCCAGCTTCTACATGTGTAGTTAAGCTGAGCACTTGGTCTGCACAGCTTCTGTTTGGTCTGAATCCTGCCTGTTCAATAGGAATAACTTCATGGGTCTTTGGAGAGATTTGGTTGAGAATGACTTTCCAAATGCTTGTAGGAGCAGCTCAGGAGGGCGATTGGGCTATAGCTAGCAGTTTTGTTCGCTGGATTACCCAGCTTCAATATTGCTATGATTTTTGTTTTTTGAAGGCTTTTGGCATGTTCCCTGATAGCACAATATTAGCGAAGAAACTTGCAAGCCATCTTCGAGTCCTGTTTCCACACTTGATGAGGAACTCTGGGTGTATCCCATCAAATCCTAGAGCTTTGCCTTTTTTCATTTCTTTGATTGCTGCAGTGATCTCATCTTTGGTGAAGTCTTTGGAGTACTCTGATTTGTTGGGTACCTTCTGCTTCAGGTTTATAAGCTTTTTCTTAACCATTCTTGAGTGTGGGGATGCATTGGAGAGAGACCTTATTCTGTTTGCAATCTGGTCTGGTGTTACTTCAGGATCTTTTTGGGTGGGTGGTCGACTTCCTCCCACTTTTCTCAAGAGGTTCCACACCTCTCTGCTTGACCTCTTAAAATCCAAACTTTCTGTTTTTCGCTCCCAGCACTCTTTACAAGCTTTATCAAGGTGTTTTAGGAGTTCTGCAGCAGTTCCACTGTCATTTGTGGTTAAATAGAACTGATATAGTTCTTCGCAGTCATTACTCCAGCCTGGGACATATTCTCTCTGGAATCCTTTAGACGGATTTTTTTGCTGTTGTTAGAACTGCTCCAACGAATCTTTCATAATTTTCACTTAGTGGGGGGATCCATCTGATCACTGTATCAAGTTCTTTGGAAAATTTAGTCCAGTCTGCTTTTCTGAAGTTCCATCTTGGTCTAGGCATTGATGTGATTACAGGAATTTGAATTCCTACGTCTAGAATTACTGGCCGGAGTTGGCTTTTTGGGAAACCTCCAAGGACTGTCCTTACTGTACATAAAGATTGTCCCTGGGAGTCCTGTGTTACAAAACATAGGTCAGGGTTGGAATCCTTGTTCCAGACTGCCGATTTAAATGATCCCTTGTCCCCGGAGTCAAAAACTAGGCTAAGGACCTGGCAAATTGAGCTGAACATAACTATCATCTAATATTCTTGACATAGATTTGTTGTAGAATCTTAGGACATATTCTGAGCTCATACATAATGAGCTATCTCGAACAGAATGACCTCCTCACTGCCAACCAGCATGGATTTTGAAAACATTGATCACCTGAAACCCAACTTGTACTTTTCTCACATGGCATACTGAAAGCTTTGTATAAAGGCAACCAGGTAGATGCAGTATTTCTTGACTTCCAAAAAGCATTTGATTCAGTACCACACTTACACTTATTGTCAAAAGTACAGTCATTTGGGATATCAAGTGAAATTTGTGACTTGATTGAGGATGTTTTGTTAAGGAGGACACAGCATGTTATCTTGGATGGAGAGTCATAGCCATAGGTGCATAAGTAACTTTGAGTGTGCCCCAAGGAAGTCTGTTGGGATCCTTTCTGTTAATGTTGCATATTAATGACCTTGCAGACAATATTAACACCCTAAAATATCAGGATTTCTGCAGATGATGCAGTTATCTGTAATGAAGTACTGTCAGAAAGAAGCTGCATAAGAATTCAGTCAGGCCTTGATAAGATTTCAATGTGGTGCAGATATTGGCAACTAGCTCTAAAAGTTCAGATATATAACACTGTGCACTTCACAAAATGAAAAAAACGGAGTATCCTATGGCTATACAAACACCTGGGTGTAGCACTTTGTAGGGATATGAAATGGAATGAACACGTAGGTTCAGTCATGGGTAAGGCAGGTGGCAGACTTCAGTTTATTGGTAGAATACTGGGGAAATGCAATCAGCTTATAAATCACTCGTGCGACTGTTTCTACAATATTGCTCAAGTGTCTGGGATCTGTACCAGATAGAACTGATAGGGGATACTGAACTTATACAGAATGGTCACTGGTTTGTTTAATCCATGGGAGAGTGTCACAGAAATACTGAAGGAAGTGAACTGGAAGACTCTTGAAGATAGACCTACACTATCCCAAGAGAACCTATTAAAAAGTTTCAAGAACTGGCTTTAAATGATTACTCTAGGAATATACTACAATCCCCTACTTATTGCTCACACAAGGATTGTGAGGATAAGATTAGAACAATTACTGCACGCACAGAGCCATTCAAACAATCATTCTTCCCGCACTCTGTAGATGAATGGAACAGGAAGAAATTCTAATAACTGGTACAGTGGGATGTACCCTGGGACAAGCATCTCAAGGTGGTTTGAAGAGGCAGATGTAGCTGTAGATGAAGATATTAACAGTCAAAAACTAACTGCCTCACACATGCTAATATGGAAGAAAGTTACATTGAAGTATATAACTATATAAATAAATTGTACCTTGTTAAAATCATAAGGCAGAACCAACAGTGCATTCTAGCTTCACCAGAAAACCAACTGCACACATCTTTGCAATTCTGGTGGTCTGAAGTAAACATGTGCTCTGATTAAAGGTACTAAGGTCTCCCACACAGTGACAGCTAAGTGTTTCACATTACCGTGCATGATTATATTTGATTGTAGTGTGTTTACAAAATGTTCATATACATAAATCCCATTAGTCATTGCTGTATAGCATTATTAAAGGTATGCTTTAAAAAAAACTGCTAAGTTGGAGAGTATAACATTACCAAATGGAACAAAGTTTGGCTGCAGTATATGCCTAACTACTATAGCAGGCCAATGTCAAAATCATAGCTGCATAACAATGCACAGATTATTAACAATCAAGGTATATAACAAGTAATGCACAGACACATATTCATCTTAGCATCTTGTGCACAAGTCTGTGTGTCCTAATAAATTTTGAACTGCAATAATGCAAGCTAAGTTAGGAATATAATGCAATAAAATATAAAATGGGCCATATTAAAACCCAAATACTGTACACTGCTATGAATCAATTAATCCCAATCGTTAACGATGGTTTGACAAAAGTCTTCCACCTCGTGTGCAACATGTATGAGACATATGAAATACCCTCAGATTTGAAGAGGAATATAATATTTCCAATTCCAAAGATAGCAGTTGCTGACAGGTGTAAACATTACTGAACTATCAGTTTAATTAGGTCATGGTTGCAAAATATTAACAAGAGTTCTTTACAGAAGAAAGGAAAAATTGTAAGAAGCTGACCTTAGGGAAGATCAGTGGGGATTCCAGAGAAATATAGGAACACGCGAGGCAATACTGATCCTATGATAAGTACAGGAAAGGCAAACCTCTGAGAGCATTTGCAGACTTAGAGAAAGCTTTTGACAACATTGTCCAAAACACTCTCTTTGAAATGCTGAAGGTAGGAGGTGTAAAATACAGGGAGTGAAAGGCTATTTTCAACTTATACAGAAACCAGATGGCAGTTATAAGAGTGAAGGGGCATAAAAGGGAAGTAGTAGTTGAGAAGGGAGGCGACAGGGTTGTAGCCTATCCCTGATGTTATTCAATCTGTACACTGAGCACTCAGTAAAGGAAACCAAAGAAAAATTTGGAGTAGGAATTAAAGTTCAGGGATTGCTGATGTCATTGTAATTCTGTCAGACAGAGCAAAGGATTTGGAAGAGCAGCTGAACATAATGGACAGTGTCTTGAAAGGAAGATATAAGATGAACACCAACAAAAGCGAAACAAAGTCGAAGTAGAGAGGATATAAAATGTAGACTGGCAATGGCAAGAAAAGTGTTTCTGAAGAAGAGAAATTTGTTAACAATAAATACAGGACTTAAACGTTAGGAAGTCATTTCCAAAGGTACGAGGTGTGTTTTTTAAATAAGTACCGTTTTGAAATTTTAAAAAAATAAAAAAAAAAGTGCCAAGATATCTCAATAATTTTATTTTTACATGAAAGCCTGTACCTTAATCTACTTTCCTACACAATTTTCGTCAATATTGAGGCACTTGTCATAATGTTGTACCAGTTTTTGAATATCTTCCTCATAGGAGTCTGTTGCCTGACTTGTTAAGCACTGCATCACCACTGTTTTGACTTCGTCATGAAGACGCTGACCGCCCAGGTCAGGCGGGGTCAATATCGGTTTCCTAGACATAAACGAAAACTGATTTTGGGGGTCGACAAGGTCTAAAAATCGACCCCTATTAAATTAACACAAGTTCTTATTTAAAACTTTCAAGATAGGTAGGTACCGTATTGTTTATGTTGTGTTATGTGTACTAAGAATAATTAATAATTTTGTAGGAAAAATCATTGTCGTAGTAATCTAAAGTCTCAAGTTCATACAAGATGAAAAACTCGGCAAGTCTGTGTGGACAAGTTTGTGCAAGATAATGAGTTCGAGCATACGTCTTTCAGGCGCGTTTTGACTTCTTTACAGACGCTTACACGATTTAACACGAACGAATTCATGATCAAGTCCAAACATGTTCCTGATATTTTACTATTTAACGAGCTTGCACTTAGGTTGAAAGTTCATTTGCGTTTTGAAATTCGTTCGAGCTTGAACGATAATAACTCATATAAGTACTCATTTATTTCAAGAGATTACAAATATATTACATAGCTAAATTAAGTGAAGTAAAGTGACTGAAAAAGTGGTAAACACAACATACAAAATATTTTAAATAAGTAGGTATAGAAGTATTTGTAAAAATTACTTACACTTAAGTTGTTAAGTAGGTAGGTACCTAAACTTTGAAGTGTTCAGTTTGCTTTGGTTTTCGTTCTTATGCTGATAGGTACCTACTTACCTAATACAAATTTTCTATACCTATTTACCTACTATAGTTACTTACCTAATATAGGTGTCCAAGTTTATCAATGAGTAAGTCAGTAATACCTAACAAGAATCCATTACCTGAGTGTGATAAAAATAAGATAGTCTGCAAATTTAACAGTTTATTATTGTTTTTTATTTAGGTAGTTTTTTATTTGCAGGATTACTGGGAGTTTTATGAGGGCGGACACGGGGGAAAAAAAAATGCAGGCAATACAGTTTGGACTACTTGAAGTTCGGATTTATGGCATCTCCATCAAATCAACACTTGCCATTGTGTCTCATATGTGAAAAAGTATTCAGTAACGATGCCACGAAGCCTTCAAAAATGGATGACCAGTTATCAAGAGTACATGCTGACAAAAAAAGTAAGCCCCTGTCATTTTTTCAAGCGCTTATTGAAAAACTAGACAAAAGGCCATTCATAAGATCGATGTTTGCGTCATCATCTATTAAAGACGATGATGGTTTACGAGCGTCCTATAATATATCTTTACCAATAGCGAAGTCGGGGAAACCCCACACAATTGCAGAGCAGCTTATCTTACCAGCCATTGCGGGGGTCTATAACAATGTATTGCACAAACCCGCACATGATATTTTAAAGAGAATACCTTTGAGCAATAACACCGTTCAGAGACGCATAGACGAGATGTGGACGCGATATGGAAAACATTTTATTCAAGTTCTTACAGACCAACAGATTCTCTCTCTAGTTGGACGAGTCTACATTACCCAGCAATGAAGCTCTGTTGTTAGGATATGTTCGATTTATCAAAGATGAAAATATGTGCCAAGAACTGCTTTTTGCTAAATATTTAGAGACTGATACCAGAGGAGAATCGATTTTTCAGGCCGTGGAACATTTTTTTACTGACAAAGCTATTCTATGGAAGAACATTGTTCCTGTTGCGACTGATGGTGCACCGTCTATGGTTGGTCGTCATCGTGGTTTTATAGCTCACTAAAAGCGACAACTGCCTGATGTACTAGTCATTCACTTCGTGATTCACAGGCAGCATTTAGTAGCAAAAAAGCTGAGTCCTAGATTGCTTAAGTCTTTACAATATGTAATAAATGCTATCAACAAGATTCAAAGCAATTCTTTGAACTCTCGGTTATTTGCTCAGCAATGTGAGGAAAACGACGAAGTCTTTACTCGATTACTTCTGCACACTGAAGTTCGCTGGCTATCAAGAGGCTCTTGCTTAGAAAGATTTTCAGCCATTTTTGAATCTGTGTTGGAGTTTTTACAAGAAAAACATCTGAAATTGAAAGAAAATCTGAACAATTGTAAAACAGATATTTATTACTTGACTGATATCTTTGGAATATTCAACAAAGTTAATTTGCAACTGCAGGGTGACGATCTTAACTTAATTAAAACAAAATCAATAATATCGGCCTTCGTGGATAAACTAATCCTTTATAAACAAAATTTAGGCAGAAAAGAATATTCGCAGTTTCTGCATTTGTCAAAATTACCAGAAATGCTTCAAGATGATGACATTTTATTATATGTCACTCACTTGGACGCATTACACAAGGATTTTACGGAGAGGTTTGAGGATCTTTTAAATTTACAAATTCCTCAATGGATAATAAATCCGTTCAATACCACAGCCATAGAAGAAGCCAATGTGATAATGTAAGAAGAGTTGATTACCTTCAGCACAGACGAAGAGCTTAAGCAGGAGTTCAACTAAGGCTATCAAAAGTTCTGGTTCCAACGCAACATTGAAACACAGTATCCTACATTGTGGAATGTTGCTGAAAAATACCTTATCGCTTTTCCATCATCAACACCTAGTTGAAAAAACCTTCAGTGTGGTAACAAACATTTTTACGAAAGAAAGAAACCGTTTGAAAATCAACGAACGTGGAGATTTAAGGCTGCAACTCACCAATATTGAACCGGATGTAGCTAGATTGGTAGATAGTCACCAGGTTCATCCATCACACTGAATGTTTTATTTTCTCTTTGCAAATTAATATTTTTTTAAATATTATTTCCTACCTACTTAAGATTCTTTAAGTACTTAATTTGTTATAATCATTATAAATTAAACTTGATATTTACTGAATTGTATGTCTTTTTATTTTGTTAAATTTTGATGAGAAAATGAAGTCAACTTTACTCAAGTGCAAGTGCAAAGTTTTCCAATTGGTACCTTAGTACCTAGGTATTTTGTATCAATAGGAAAAAACGAAAGATAGGCCTCCTTATTCATAATAGTCTGCTAACTTAAAGCATTGCTAATTCTCACTCTGTCTTCTTCTATTGACCTAAGTCAGAATGAAAAATAACACTCTGTAGCAGCTGTTTTAAGTTAGCGGACCATTATGAATAAGGGGGTTGATCTTAAAAGTAGGTAATTTGGCCATGGGGTTCTGAGGTAACAGTTCATTTTGGAAAAGGGGTCACTTGTCGAAAATAGTTTGGGGATCCATGATCTAGAGTTTCCCACAGAAAAGATGTGATGATATCTTTGGTCTGATTCACCACATGCGGACGGGCGTTGTCTTGCAGCAAAACGATGCCCTTGCTCAGCTTGCCACAGTTTTTGTTCTGAATTGAACGGCGCAGATTGTGAAATGTCTTCCAGTAAGCTGCTGCATTGATTGTTTCATTACGAGGCAGAAATTCTACAAGCAGTAATCCTTTTTTGTCCCAAAAATCTGTGCACATGATTTTCTGGGCAGAAATTGTTTGCTTAAACTTCACTTTTCTGGGTGAATCTGAATGCCACCATTCCATAGACTCTTGCTTTGATTCTGGTGTGACGTAGGCCACCCATGTTTCATCTTGAAGAAACACCTGGGCGGTCATCGTCTTCAAGACGATGACGAAGTCAAAACTGTGGTGACGCAGTGGTTAACAACTCAGGTGGCACACTTCTATGAGGAGGGTATTCAAAAACTGGTACAACGTTATGAGATGTGCCTCAGTATTGACGGAAATTATGTAGAAAAGTAGATTAAGGTACAGGCTTTCATGTAAAAATAAAATTATTGAGATATCTTAGCACGTCTTTCTTTAATTTCAAAATGGTACTTACTTAAAAAACACGCCTTGTATATGTCTGGAGTATAGCCATCCATGTACAGATGTGAAGTGAGGACAATAAACAGTTTGGACAAGAAGAGAACAGAAGCTTTTGAATTGGGGAGCCACAGAAGAATGCTGAAGATTAGGTGGGTAGATCACATAACTAATAAGCAGGTACTGAATAGAATTGGGCAGGTAAGAAATCCATGGCACAACTTGACCAAAGGAAGGGATCAGTTGACAGGACACATTCTGAGACATTAAGGGATCACCAATTTAGTAATAGAGGAAAATGTGGGGAATAAAAATCATAGAGGAAGACCAAGAGGTAAATAGAGTAAGCAGATTCAGAAGGATGTAGGCTGCAGTAATTATTCGGAGATGAAGAGGCTTGCACAGAATACCGTAGCATGGACAGCTGCATCAAACCATCTTCTGACTGAAGACCACAACGCAACAATAGTTGCCACCAGAATTACTGTTGTGTACATAAAAGTACAATTGTCACAGAATTTAAAAAATGCAACTAAATGACTAGCCATTTTTATACAAAGCCACCAGTTAATTTCTTACATTAAAGGATAAAATAGTGCTACAAAATAATAATCTAATGCTATGTCTGAATGCATGAAATAATATGTGGATGCATAGTAATCACAAACTCCCTCTGCATTTTTAGTATCTAGTCAGGAATTCTCCATTAACCACTTACTCCAGGTCTCCATGTATTCCATGTGTTCACTGAGAGAAGTTGTGTTTAAGTCTCTGTAAATATCTCTATTTTCTTCATAACATAGAGTAATCTCCTTTTATTTGCACTTATGTAGGACAGTGAGGTTCTTCTAATACCTATTGTATATTTCTGTTCTCTACGGAGAATGCAGAAAGATTAGTTATTTTTACTCGTGAGTATTCCTTTCTGCAAGATGCTCTGAAACTGCTGATGAAATTAACCATTAAATGAGCCAGATCCATTAAAAATCAAAACTACCAATCCCTAACAGGACAAGGACTGAGCAACAGCCTAAGTGCACTCCACAATAATCGTCTCCTTACTGTCCTTTCAGCTGACATAGGTAATCCAGCCAGCAATTTAAAACAAGCTAACTATGATATGAACATCCTATTGATGTTGGACACCTACTATAGATTGCCCCAAGGGCCCGACCTCAACAATAATGAGGAAGACGCTGGAGCTACATAAGCAGTCATTGCTGGAAGACTGTGTTATCAAGAATCTCCTCTCTCAGCCATTTACATAATACAAGTTTTATGGCATGCCAAAGGTAAAGTACACATTACAAAGACAACTTCATCAATCATCACTAATAAAACTGGATTTCAAACAGACAAACTGCCACAACATCTTGCCAGTCTACTTACTTGAGATATATGGCACTGTACACAATACATAAGAAGTACCATTGACATTATCAGCCAAATTAACTACCTGTGTCTTGGAGAAGCACTGATATGGTGTCATTATTTATGCATGTTCCCATCAAAAGGTCAATAGATCTGCTGCCCCCATTCTTTGGTAATTGAACTGTTCAAGGACACTCTGACTTCATTTTAATTTGCACCTAGCAAAAGATATTTTGAACACATGAATAGTGTTGCGATGGGGAAGCCATTAGCTTTTTCATGATGTGAGGATAGTGCCTTGTCTACTGAAAATCCATGTTTTTTACTGCTATGTTGATGACAGAATCTTTGTCTTGCCCTTCCTTAACATCTTCATCATTCAAACACACAATGTATGTTTCTGCCATAGAGTGCACTGGAAAACAACTCTTGCAGACTGATACCTGCACAGTTTTAAGTGCATGTTCACCTAGCAGAAGTTGCCTCTGCTGCAAAAAACTTGCCACAAGGGTGGAATAATACTCAAACAGTCTCCATTACAATGGTTATAGCAAATAAATATTGCATGCAATTTCAGATGAAGATGAAGACTGTAAAAGATAATGTAGTCTCAAAGTCCCTTGTGGTAACAAAATACCCTGTGAATGCACACAAGTACGAGTATTAAGCTGAGCAGACCTGGTGCACGACAGAACAATGCCAGATAAACATCAGAGGTATCTGCAACTAGCTATCTTGTTAAATTTGTGGCAATTGAACATGCTTCAGTAAACAGCCATAAAACTGAATTTGATGAGAACTTGATCATCACAAGGGCTAATGGTTTCTGGGGTGGTGTAATAAATGAAGATATAAGTGTGACGATACTTAACAGAACCCTCAATAAAGACAACAGAGCACAGCTGAGTACAGCAAGACCCAAACCAAGATGAGGATAAGTGGGAATTGCGGATGCGAGACAAAAACATTGCCTTATATAGTGATGGACTCAACACCAGTGACATTGCAACTGGTAACATGGCTGTATACGGTTGAGGTACTGGACAATGTCTGAGGAGTCCTCAACCAAAAACTCATTGATTTATAACCACTTACTGCTGTTAGAACCCCAAGATGATCTTTTCTTACTGGGACTCTCAAAGACACACATTAGCTTAAAACCTTAGTGGGCCATGCAGGCTCTGCCTTTTATCAATTTCGCCCCTCAATGATGACATCTGCCTGGATAACTTTGGAGGTATGCTAGCAGTGACATTGGCGGGGACAAAAGCCATGAAGCAGGAAGGTTTTGAACAGTGAGTGTGTGGTGTGCAGAGTGAGCTGGCCAGGGTTGCAAAGTTTGGAGTTCTGTATGGTACACAAAGGAATGAATTGGCTCCTGTGAAGGCATGGATCCTGGTTTTGACTGTCAGTTATCACCTTCCCTGCAAAGTGTTTTCTGTGAGTAGGCATGATATTTTGGAAAACACACCAGTGACTTGGAGGTCATTTAGGCAGTTCAACATTACTGCAGGCATCCGGTCTCTTGCAGGCTTACGGAGCGGAAGGATCGCAGCCATCCTATCAAAGTTCAGTAATTTCCATGTATGTCCTTACCTCTCGCTCCCCCCCCCCCCCCCTCTCTCCCCACTTTCACAAGGATGACAAAAATAGTCACTTGTGACCTGGTGAAAAGGAGTGTGTTTCAACTGTGATTAATGATATTAATGTGCAGAAGCAGAAAATTCTGAATGAGCTCTACAGCCTCTATACACAGAAATACCGAGAGCACAAAATTGGCCACTCCATGTTTTGCTTTGTACAACCAAAGTGCATCAAGTACTCATAGTGCATGCTCTTGCAAGCATCATCAAAACACAAAGCTTAAGATGAAGGAGCCAAGCTAAATGGAAATTATAAAGACGTGATAGCTTCCATGGTATGTGACAATAATAATGAAAAATGTATGCCTGTCACCTGTGCAGACTGTCCTGGACCAGAAACCCAACCTCATGTATTAAAAAAAAGAACTCGACATCTTGCTTGACGAAGAAATTTTCAAACAGTGGGTACAAACCAACAGAGTGGAGCTCGTTACACAGGTAATGCCCAGTGAGGCATGTTGATGAGCTGGTGCTTTCAAGATCTCATCACTGTATCTCAAACGTTCAAGCCTAGCATTTCAAGGAAATGAAAGAAAACCTGGAAGAAACCTACTATTTGGTGATTTTGCAGGAAAATTCCACTTACAATACAGGACGAAATTCGAAGTTTTCACTGGACTAATACACAAGTGATACAGCATCTGTTTGTATTTACTTAAAAAAAACACACTATGTTCCAAATCTATGTATATAGTTAGTGACCACCTCGATCACAATACCATGACTGTGTACACATTTCAACATCCTCTTATTGGGGAAATTAAGAATAACATACGTAATGTTGAAATGTAACAACAAAAACAACCAATTTTTGACAAAATAATTTAATAGGACAGATAAAAAATCTACTCACCAAGCAGCAGCAGCATACACACATAAAAGAGGGTTGTAATTATCCAGTGGCTCCTTCTTTATGCAGAAGGGTTCAGGGGGAAGAAAGAGTGGATGAGGGGTGAAGGAAAAGGACAGAGAGGTCTACGAAAAGGGGTATATTTCGGAAAACTCACCCAGAACCGCGAATGGTTAAACAGCCACCAAGGTCATGATTCTGGATTCTTCCCCCAGATACCTTCACCCCTCTTCCCTCCCTTCAACCCCTCTGCCTGACGAAGGAACCACTGACTCCGAAAGCTTGCCTAATTACAACCCTCTTTTATGCGTGTGTTCTGCCACCACTTGGTGAGTAGATTTTTTATCTATCCAATTAAATTGTAGTGTTGAAATGGTCATTTTCTTTATTGACGGTGCAAGCAGCCAGAAAAAAAAACAAGCTTCATTAAGGTCTACCAACACAAAAATGATTTTCGTTTCAAGAAGTTACGCAAGCTTCACTTCAAAAACCTTAGACACAACAGATCCTAACTTCACAAGATATGTTCAAATATTGTCGACAAAATATTACTGGAGTCAAATATATATATTTTTGTTTCTTCACCTGAAATTGAGAAAATGAAAACAAAACTAACTGAGAGATTTGAATGTAATTTATCAGTTAAAGCACAAGAAGCTATCACAGATATGTCCCTTTAAGTGACAATCAAATAAGATGTTTTATTACTTTGAAAGGCCCCAACATTCAATGATGATTAAACTTAAGTACTTTTTACAAACATAGCATCTTTCACAAATAATGACTATGTTGTTTGTATCTATGATGAGAAGTGGTGGCTTAGACAAAGGGAAGATAACAATGATGTTTTGGAGAATTTTTTCAACCTTCTGGACCAAAAACTGCCTCTCAACATTCCAAAAATGATACTGCTTGGATACCTGCATAGAAAGTAGTACAAAAAGTGACTCAACTGGGACTCGCAACAGTGTCTGGTAGAACACACAACGTAGATGACAAACTATACAGTGAATTATAGTGTTTGTTTAACTTTCTAATGAAAATTGTAGCTGGCAAGTAGCTACAACTTAAGTTTAAATACATAAAGAAACATTATTGTGTGTATACTGTACACAAGAGTATTACAACCAAAGTATTGGTAAGTTAAGTTTAAGATTTAGAAGTCTTACCTACTGTTATTACTGCCTACTGTTATTTAAAATTAGAAATATTTGATCATTTATTGTATGCAATGATTTAAACATCATTCAACCATTGTCAATTTTAAAACTTTCTGGCCCTTGTTTGCTAACTTGGCACTGAACTAGCATGTAGAAGAGTTGCGTTTTTACTGAAACTCACTGCTCCATTGCTCTCAATGTAGTTGAGCCTCAATCATAGTCTTTTAGTGAGATATTCCTCTCAGAATAAAGAGCACTCTGTTAAATTTTCACTTGCTTTCATTCAGTCCCTATTTAGATTCAGACCTGCGAAAATCTATGTCAAAAGGTTTTTGGCCATTTTTGAAAAGCTCCAGTAAAAACATGAGTACATTCTCGGGATTAAAACTACTTCTGCACAGAGTTATGTAAGTACTCAACACAGAAATAACATTCTTAGTGAGACTCTCTTCCTTCATAAAAACTTATTGTCTTAAAAGGAACCGATAGATAAATTTTTTTCTGAGTCCTTACAGAACGAGTTCGAGTGATCTCTTGCACGACAGAATTTTTTTAAAAAAAGTGCCTGAAGTACATTTCATTCTGAAAACACTGATTTTTGAATTATTCTGATATCTTTTAAAATAACTTGGCAATTAAACTATCTGCAAACCATGTTTTCCATTAAAATTTGTCCAACTAACATCTTAAAAATGGGTGCCAGAACAAAGCTGTGGCTTATAAAATTTTTTCAACCAGTGCTTTGTGACTGTCTACTTACAGGGAACACACAATAAAAATCAGGAAACTAAAAAAATGATACGCAACATTGCCTCAGGGATTTGATATGGATTACCCACATTACTCCCACTGTTGTCAAGTATTTTTATAGCAGTCATCTACAATTTCATATGGTTAGTGGAGCAGAGGGGGGCTCAAGGGAAATCCAATTCCAACACATGCAGGGTTTCCAGAATCTACCTGTGAGAGCAGACACATGGACCATCTCTTTGTGGACTACATACATACGACCCCTTCCACGCACCCAAAGAGGGCTTGGTGGTGGTGAACAGATTTTCCCATTGTAGCTGTTAATTCCCAACCACAGTCACTAGTGGCCAATCTATACATCATCTTACCAAAATCTTTGCCATTTTTAGACCACTGAGCACTATAGTAAAAGTCTTGGTTTTAATACTGCTCAACATCATGAGGCAAACAAGGTCATTCTGGCCTCTAACACCAGCCTATCCGATTAAATCTCCCTTGAGCAATCCTTTGGACCATCGACGAGCTGCTCCCTGAGTGAGTCACCCCCCCCCCCCCCCCCTCCAAACCATCCAACACAACTGGGAGAGAGTGAGAGGCAATACAGAGCTCATGCATTGGTGTCAGGTGTGTAGATGTGTCATGAAGGCTCGGCCTTCCATCTGTTTCTCCCCTTGTTGACAATCTTTATCTGGATAGCTTTGGAGGTACATTGGTAGTGCCAGCAATGGGGACAAAAGCTGTGAAGCAGGAAGGTTTTGGTGAGCAAGTGTGTGGTCTGTGGAGCGAGTCAGCTGGGGAGGATAGGGGGAAGGGGGGATGGGGGGGGGGGGGGGGGGGCTGCGAGAGGTTTGGAGTTCTGAATGGTACATAAGAAATGAATCAGCATTGTTTTGACTGTTGATTATCGCCTGCCCTGCGAAGCGGTTTCCATGAGAGACCAGCGACTTGGAGGTCCTTTTGGCAGTTCAACGTTAGTGCAGGCAGTCCAGTCACTTGCTGGCTTAAGGAATGGAAGGATGGTTGTCATTCTGTCTAAGTTAACTTCCATGCACGTCCTTACCTATGCTCTCACTCCCCCCCACACACACCCCAAGTCCGCTCAGTCAGTTGTACTGCTGATTGTTTTTAAAGCTCATTTCGCTTTAATACAGACAAGTTATGTATCGAAGATGATGAACGCTGAAGCAGTTATGTGAGGACCCCGGGGAAATACGGAAGCGTCCGATCCCGCCCGTCTGCTTTGACCCATGACGTCACAAATATGGCGGAAACAAAAACAAACACACACACTTTCCACAAGAAGCCTAATGACACTAACGGGACAAGCGCGGGAAATGGGGTGTTTTGGGTGGGGGGGCAAACTAAATATAAACAAATTTAGACGCCTTGCGTAGCTACAACGTGTAAGTGAAGACAGCCATGCATGAATACCCACCCACCTCCCCAGGGGTCGTAACCCCTGCAACCCATAGAAGATAAAGATACTTCAGTAGCTGATTAGTGTTTTTTGTCTTTTTTAAAAAAAATCTTACGGGATAGAACGAACAGATCAGAAAGATAAATATAATAAACTAACACAGAAATTGGAGGAAACAGATAATTAAAATAAGTAATAAGCGTTTTTAAATTTTAAAAAAATCTCACGAGATAGAACGAACAGATCAGAAAAGTAAACAAAATAAGATAAAACAGAACTGGAGACAGCCACACTCAAACCAAACTCCGCGCCGTCATGACGTCACACACGACAACAACCTTACGTCACGGGTCAAAGCCGACGCGTGGGATCGGACACTTCTGTCGACCCGGACCCCGGTCCTCCCATTAGGATGACCTGATATAAAATTTTCCCACCTGAATTCCTAGTTATCACCTAGTACACTAACTCACAACCTGTGTCATGTCGACATGCACCTAATTCTCAAATCACCCCTACTAACCAGCTTCAGAATTATTACCCAGTACCATACCAGACTAGAACAAATGAGTTCTACCACTGGCACATCTCACGAAATCAGAGGCAGTCAAAGTAGTCCCATACTACTGGAATGAGATTAGGTGCAGGAGTCCTGCACTGCCATTCTGGGCAAGGTGCCAGAGGAAGTGATTTGCCACTGTCTCCCTCTGACCAATTATGAAATGTCAAGAGAGAGTGTGAGTGTAAGTGTGTGTGTGTGTGTGTGTGTGTGTGTGTGTGTGTGTGTGTGTGTGTGTGTGTTTTGAATGCCTGGCTAGTGCAGCATTGTTTATGCTGTTACAGGTGAAGCGAATGCATAGGGTGAAAACTGGTGCCAGTACTTAGCCTATGTCTCTCTGGTAGCACCGAGAGTCTCACTCAAGTTAAGGTCCCCATCCAATGGACGGATCACCATCAACAGTATCACATGTCCTTCATGAGAGACTGCAGAGAGGTTTAGAATTCAGTCCAGGGCATTGGCTGGTGATTAGGAACTTTATTCCACCACCCCTCCTCCCCTAGCTAGCCAAATATTGGCAGTGCATATTTTCCACCACCAGGATTCAAACCGACATACTTCCAATCTGAGTGTCACTGAACAAACATACAGTAGCTACCTCAATTACGATGGCAGGTATCAGAGGCAGGCCCGACTGTAAAATCACGTCAACCATGTGTCAAATCTACTGCAACTTTTACACTTGTTTGCGCGGCTATGACCACCAAGCAGCCATCCACATGAATGAATGGCATCCTCCAAACTGTGACTAAGAGCAAAGTAGAACATATAGTGGCAGAGCGTACCACTAACCCTGAAAGTAAGTAGTGAGCAGCAATACTGTCTCTGAGCATTTCACCAAACATGGAAAAATTGTACGACAACTGCAACATCAATAAAGCACACTCAGAACCAGTCAACTCATAGAAATACATGGATATAACAATTGGCAGGGATGTGAAATGGAATGATCATGACAGGCTCAATCGTGGGTAAGGCAGGTGGCAAATTTTGGTTCATTCCCAGATTCCTGGGAAAATGCAGTCAGTTTACAAAGGGGACTGATTACAAATCACTTGTGCATCCCATCTGAGGTATATTAGTCAAGTGTGGGGGACCTATACCAAACAGGGTTGGCAGGAGTTACTGAAGCTATACAAAGAAAGATGGTACAAATGGTAACAGGTTTGACTGACTCACAAAAGAACACCATAAAAATGTTGAAAGACCTGAATTGTCACACACCTGAAGATAGATTCCAATTATCCCATAACACTTACTTAGAAAGTTTAAAGACTCATTAGCATGTGCAGAGTCCAGAATCAGTCCCCTATGTATCACTGATGGAAGGATGGTGAAGAAACGATTAAACTAAATACAGCACACACAGAGGCATTTAAGCAGTCATTCTTCCTACACTCCATACACAACTGAAATGGGAGAAACCCTAACATCACACACCTTGCTAACAAGTTCCTCACACTGATTTGATTCATACTTACAGGATATGTTGGTCACATTTCAGCATATGTAAACAGGAAAATGATCTGTCAACCATTTTCAAGAAAATCAAGCTTGAAAATCGTAGGTGTGCTTATATGCTCTATGTTGTCGCAAGTTTTTAAGGAGTCTGCAGCTGTGCGAGTAAGCACTTTGTTTCATAAGTGCGAGATCTCTCGATCTCGTTGCTGATACATTTTTTCCATTCCCACGTAATTCTAGAACAGATTTATTATGACTCTCCACATTGCTAACATTTAATGACTCATCCATTACTTTCATATTCTTTATCTTGAAAAAAGGAGAAAAAAAAATATTCGTAAGGGGATTGGAAATAAAAGGATACATACAACTTTCAATCAAATCAGTATAGTCATTTTATTTCCATAAATATTTTTACATCTGTGACAAGTGTTATATGCAACATATTAAGTACTTCATGAAACGTGGATAACAGATAATTATTGCAACACACAGTCCATATAATGAACACAAATTTGTGAATGTGCTCAGCTTTTTCAATCTGTTGTAAAACATATTTGGTTTATAGCCATAAAAGTTCTCGGTTTCACACCTTTTCGTGGCCTACCATGTATATCGAAAAATATCACCGAATATTGGTCCAGACAACTGATGGTGTACTGCAGATTGAATTTTTCTGCAATCTTCTCTAGAAGATATATCTCTATTCTGTTCAACGGTGTGCGCACAGTTCTCTAGTCGTTTTATGTGGTTCTTCACCTGCCTGTAAAAATAAGAGTTGCAAGGCTCCACCAGCACAGAACGTTTTGGAGGAATTTCTTTAAAATCGTGTTGGCAGAACTACAGAGGAGTGAAAAGAAAAAGCACTAAGTGCAAGATTTGATACAGAGACCTCGCACTTGTGAAACCAAGTGCTTACCCACTCACCTGCAGACTGCCTGAATAGTAGTGACCATTCAAAGTACATAAGCGTGCCTAGAATTTTCAAACTTGATCTTCTTGAAAACAGTTAAGAGCTGTACCTTCTGTTTACATATACGTTGAAGTCTAAGCTGTGCCCCCCCCCCCCCCACCCACCCCTCCTGCCCTAAACACACACACACACACACACACACACACACACACACACACACACACACACACACACACACACCTTAGAAAGGTGACAGTTCTTGAAGACTGAAACTGGTCCACGGTAGTACCTACTGATGGGGTCATGCTTGCTGTAACAGAAGCTAGAAGGCTAGCACTTGACAATTGTTTAGCGCAACTGAACTACAATTTTAACAATGCATCAACGTGCAAAGCTTAAACAACAACTAAATCACAGTTCTGGAGCAGAGAGAGAGAGAGAGAGAGAGAGAGAGAGAGAGAGAGAGAGAGAGAGAGAGAGAGATGGGGGGGGGGGGGGGGGGGGGGGTGTTATGAGGTTGGAGAGGGTTACCACCCAAAATCATTAAAATATGATAGCCACCTGTTTACATTAGTAATGAAGTTGTACAAGAGGAAACATTCACTATCATCTTCCAGTTATACAGTAAAATGTCCATGCCAATTTAACAGAGAAGAACTGCATTAACTTACATCTATTGCTACTACTTCACTTCACCACTGCCTTACAACATTCCGAGACAACTCTTCATTTGACCAGAAAGTAGTTTTCTTCAAAATTGACACTTCATCATCCATCATTCCTTCACTTCCCCCAGTCAGATGGTCTCCATTTTCATGCTAAATTTCTCACTATTTTCATTTTTCATGCTCCTTAATACTTTAATCTTTGTTTGGTTTACTTTAAATCCATATTCTGCATCCAGCAGTCAGTTCACTCCATCTGTCAGGCCCAGCAATTCCTCTTGATTTTCACACAGAATGGCATTTGTTGTCAGTAAACCTTACCATTGCCTTCCTTCTGCCCACATTTTTAATCCCATATCTGAATTCAATACGTTGAAGAGTAGATGAAAATTTTTCTGTGTTACATCCTTATTTAATCCCAGTACTTCTCTAATTCATGTTGTTGTGTATTTCCATCTCTCTCTACAGAGTATACTTCTACATACGTAAGCCACAAATCACTGTGAAGTGCATGGTAGAGAATACATAGTGTGATACCACGTTACATGATTCTGACTGTTCCACCCACGTGTTAACTGCAGGAAGAAT
This sequence comes from Schistocerca cancellata, assembly GCF_023864275.1. Lineage (NCBI taxonomy): Eukaryota > Metazoa > Arthropoda > Insecta > Orthoptera > Acrididae > Schistocerca > Schistocerca cancellata. The sequence continues at coordinate 733,256,111 of NC_064626.1, forward strand.
GACTGCTTAAATGCATCTGTTTTTACTACAATAAGTCTAATATCTATAATAAGTCAAATATCTTACACCATTTTACAATAACGTCTATTATGATGTCTTAATTCTTATCACATATTGTTTCTATTATAAAGCCTTAGGTCAGAAGTGCCTCTGTTATGGGTTTCCTTCCCTAACACAAAACTGATCACCATCTAAAGCCACATTTAAAACAAGTTTAAAAACATGTTTCCGTTCACAATACTGTTTCTGGAAAAGTCTGCACTGTGTTTGTAACTACGTTCATTTACTCCATCCCCATCAATATCAGTGACAAACATCTCTGTACCGGTACATGTATTTGCATCATCTGCTACACTGAAGCTGGTGCCAAATATTTCACATTGTGTATATAACTGTGTTCCACACTATGTCCAGCAAAGGGTGGTAATCATCGGTGGGCAAAAATATACGACAGATGTGGCAGGAATTATATGGTACATGGAAGATAGAGCTGCTTTGCTTAATTTGACTAAGACGTCAATACTTTGGACTATGGGAGAGGAATTTGCTTTAGATAAAAACACAATCTTCAAAAGCAGTTCCTATGAACCAAATACTTGCTATTACTCACTAGGTTTTAGCAACAAGAGATTCCTTTCAAATGCAGTTATAACTCGAAAAATTCTGCAGCTTTGTTACGCAATGATTGGAGGATTATGTACAGGAAATTCCAGCATGTAAATAAGACTGGAGTATATGTATTACTAAAATGAAAGACTTATAATACATTTAAAAATTCTACATTATATTAACGAATTTAGCTCCCTCCTCAGAGAGAAACTGCAGAGACTCTTATTTCTTCTCTATGTCAAGGTGGCTGATGTTCCAGGAGTCTTGAACATGAAGCTCCAAATCTAATACTCGTTACTGTTACATTTTACTTATACGCACAGTTTTCATACCATAATTATTGGCTTTATTTATTTTGCGCGAAAGCAGCACATACAATGTAGCGGCACACGAAAGATCGGAGATATTTTGTGGTCTTACCTTTTTACAGTTTTTCTGGAGCCAAGACCTAATTCCATCAAAAAGTGATATTGTCTCAGGTGATTCGTAAAATTTTGTATTTGGGCCCCCATCCTTTTTTGGCGCTAAGGTCATCATTTTGCCGATTTTTAATGTACACACAACACAGACGCCACTTCTAGTTAGCTACTCTGTTAGTCAGTGCGGCCAACGCAAATCAGTTTTGAAAATTTATTGAAATCGTTTATGGACAATTTAGAAAAAATACGTTTTCATTAGCAATATAACAATCCAATTTCGAACTACATATGTGTATAAAGTACATTTTTATTCAAATCTCTGTCGTATAATTATAAAGAAGCCCTTGTTTATATTTGATAGAACCAAAGAGGTAGAATAGTGTCTTTCTTTGGATAGAACTCAGCCAACATCGATTGCAGGGGTAGTATCTGTGATACTTTACTTTGAAATTGTTGGAAGCGAAGTACTACACTGTACACTACTACAGTAGTCAACTTACAAACAACTAGTCACTCACTAGTCAGTGGTCAGTACGGTTGTTGTTGGGTGACATATATAAGACCTGTGGTGTAGGAATGGAAACTTGGATACAGTTGAGTGAGAGTAGTGACCATGACTGACAGAAGGAAAAATAAAGTCGTTTCCCCACATATTGCAGCACTTGTCGCTAAGCAAAGGATCCTTTATCAACACCAGTCATTTCTCGAATCGTGCATAAGATCTATTAGAGAAGCAAAACACAGAGTTGAGGTAAGAAACGGTGTAACATTATATTTAAGATTAACCAGCGTTATGAAAATAATGTAATTGAATAGTTTAAATTTTTTTATCAAATGAAACTATATAGTTCTTTAGACTTCGTCAAGCCTCAAATATCCATGATGTATAAATCGGTGTGTTATGCATTGTTGTAGGGTTTCGTTTTCAAATGTGACTGTATCACAAGATGGTTAGTTGTTAAAATATAATACGAAATTAATAACAACATTACAGACAATAACAGAATTCTCCTCACATATATTGGTACGCTAACTTTTACCAGCAGGCTACAAAAAATATTTTTCCTCTATAGGCCTACATCTTCAGAGACTTTCCACCCACCCGAGTGAATGTTTCAACATCAAAGACACACGGTTTTCGATAAGTTTGGTTTGATAAACGTACAGGAAACAATGTGTATAACAATACTTTGAAAGCAAGGACCATTACCGCCAGCCTTACGGAAAGTGAAGCTAAGCTAGGGTGACCAAACGATTTTCGGTGAAAACCGGGACACATTCACCCGGGTGCCAATGGACACCTCGTTCAACATGTACTCAGGTTTCTTAATTTTAAATAGAATTTTAATATTGATGTGTTGATACATTTTGTTAACCCGATTATTATAACTAATAAGAGGATACAAAAGATTGATATAATCTACATTATCTGTATAATTAACGACATTGAATAAACGTCTACAGTAATAAAGAAATGTATTAAGATTTTACAACATTTTACAGCCATTCAACTTTTAATCAATTAATATTAACATGAGCTTTAATATTACTGAGCACTTGTAGATGGAATTGACTGTCGTTGGAGAAAAGGGTATTTTTCACTGCCTCCAGCCTTCTTGATCTGTCTTTGTTCTTTGAGACACAGTGATAAAACTCTGTACAATCCATTTTATAGTTGTACAAGATCTGCAGGATTGCTTCAAGAGAGTCCACCTCCAGTCTGTTTCTTTCATCAGTCCACTGGATATTCATGAACGAAAATATTCTTTCCATATTGGCATTATGGGCTGGCATTGCAAATAAATACCTTGCAGTTATTACTAACTCAGAGTGACAGCGTTTAAAAAAACTCGCCCACTTCTCATGACATTCCAATGGTGTCCCCCCCGCCCCCCCACTTGTGAAGACTTTCTCCAACAAAATTTGTCAGTATGCCAAACTGATCAAAGAGAATGGAATCATCTTTTTACTCTTCAAATAAGAAACTGTCTCTTCAACACTTTCCCGTTTTGGCACTCTCTTCAGTAACATCCAATCAAACACCGGCGATGGGGGTAAATATGAGGCGCTCCACTTGCTGAGATATTCTACCCAAGTGTCGTAGAACTTGTTAACGTCTTCTCTAAAACTCCTTCCCGCTGCTTCTGATACCTCTGCTCTTTTAAGGACAGATTTAACATTAAAAGACATGAACTGCTGTTCTCTCCTCTTATTAAGTTTCCAGAGTATTTTTCAAAACATCATCTACCTCTATTACACTTTTCGTACTTCCCTCAATTTCCTTTATCCCATGCTGCAAAGTGCTAAGCTGACTGTGAATGAACCATAAGTAGGCTACACTTTTACATTCATATATTCAGTTCCCACATAATCACAGAACTCCTTAAGCCTCTCTGTTCTAACAGTATGTATGTAAAAGTGTGAGTATACCTTCATGACGATAGCTTCAACATCACAGCTTAAACTGTCGGCAGATGTCTGCACGCTATTGTGTAAAACATCTGCAGGGCACCCTATGCCTTCAATGTTTTCATGCAATGTTGCCTTTAATTTGGTAAATACGTTGCATTTGCTTTGTCTTTTTAAACCACCAAAGTTTGTGTTGGTGTTGTCTCCACAAAATGCAACACATTTATTTTTCTCAAGATCAAACATTTCGATAGTATTCATACAAAATCTTGAAATTTCGTCAGATGTTTCATTAGGTAGGGAACTCACCTTCAAAAGTTTGGTCTGAATTCCCTGATTAATATCGAAAAACTGAACAACAAATGGAAATATTTTAGTGGCCTTATGATTGCTGGCATCAGTGGATATCCTGTTGAAAGAAGACTTTTTGATGTATTCAAGGCTTTCCTTTACACTCTGGGGAGCAATAACTCCTTTCACTAAGGCTGACCCCCCCTGCAGGTCCGGGGATTAGAATAGGCCCGAGGTATTCCTGCCTGTCGTAAGAGGCGACTAAAAGGAGTCCATCCCCCTCACGGGGGTAGTTTTAGCGCCTGCGTCCGGAGATGGACGGTTCCACGACCTATAATTGTGGTCTTTTTGGTTTTTCACTTCTCGTTTCTTCCTTCCTTTGGTTGGTTCCTTTCTTTGCTCTTCTCCACCTCATTGTCTTCCTTACTCTTTCCCCTGCAAAATCTCCTTGCCTTCTCATTGCCTTCTTCTCCTTGCCTTCTCATTGCCTTCTTCTCCTTGCCTTCTCTGGTCTCCGCCTCGGCGTTTGAGACAGTCTGTCCTTCCTCTCTCTCTCTCTCTCTCTCTCTCTCTCTCTCTCTCTCTCTCTCTCTCTCCCTCCCCCTCTCCCTCTCCCTCTCTCTCTCCTTTTTCCTCTTCTTCCTTCCTCCCTGTGCGTGCCTGAAGGCCGACCCACGCGTTCGCACGCGTAGCCGGTGACGGGGTGACGCGTAATTCCCCGCCCTGGGTAGACATGTAAGGCACGCGCGTACCCCCCTGGTAAAGGCCTGGCCCGGGGAGGGGTGATTGCCTGAGCTGATACCTTCTGACCCTGCCGATTGGTCCCTCCGTCTGTTTCTCGGGAGGTGTGACCTGAGGTGTAAACATTCACCTAAGGCGGGAGTGCCCTCTGAGAGGGTCCCCACAAGGAAGGAGCGCGCCATCGGAGACGCTGGCAATCATGGGGGATTCCTCCGCAATGGATTTCACTCCATCTCTCGCGACTTCTGCCCAGAAACGGAAACGTGACCAGCCACCAGTGACAAAAGTACTACCACCTGCCCCACAGTTACTCGTCGTTTCTCGATCTGAGGACGGAAAGGATTTTTCCTCTGTCAACCCTTTCGTTATCCAGAAGGGCGTAGATGCCATAGCCGGATCTGTCAAATCTTGTACCAGGTTGCGTAACGGTACCTTATTACTAGAAACTGAGAGCGCCTTTCAGGCACAAAAACTGCTTCGTGCCACACTCCTGTACACGTTCCCTGTCCGGGTGGAGGCCCACCCAACTTTGAATTCATCTCGTGGTGTAGTCTATACTAGCTCCCTCGACGGATTGACTGACGAGGAGATTCAATCTTTCCTCGCTGAGCAGGGCATGACGGCTGTCCATAGGGTCATGAAAAAGGTCAACAATGACCTTGTACCGACCCGGACACTTTTCTTGACCTTCGATAGTGTTAAGCTGCCATCGCGCATCAAGGCGGGCTACGAGGTTATTTCTGTTTGCCCCTATGTCCCGACACCTACGCGCTGCTACCAGTGTCAGCGTTTCAATCACACTCAACAGTCTTGTTCCAATGCGGCTAAATGTGTCACTTGTGGCAGGGATGCCCATGAGGGTGACTGTCCACCTCCGTCTCCTTGTTGTGTGAACTGTCAGGGTGACCATGCCGCATCCTCCCGCGACTGTCCTGTCTATAAGGAAGAACGCTGTATCCAAGAAATTCGGGTCAAAGAGAAAGTGTCCACCTCGGCTGCTCGCAAGCTATTGGCTTGTAGGAAGCCCACGCTGCTCCCAGCGGGGAAATACAGTACTGTCCTCACCTCTCCTCGAACTACCAGGGAGGTGGCAACCCAGACATGCGATCTGACCTTCAGCACCACGGTCGTCCGTTCGGCCAGTGCTAAGATCACGCGGTCGACGTCTCCTCTTCCTCCCATCACCCCACAGACACCAGCCCCTTCATCAGCTTCTGCTAAGACGAAGACCCAGAAGTCAGATGCACAGGCCTTCAAGAAGGAACCATCCCGTGCAGACTTCCTCCGTACCTCGACCTCCCAGCCTTCGACCGGTACTTCCACCAAACGTCCTTCCAAGAAGGCTCGTAGGAAGCACAGTTCTCCTTCTCCGCCACGGCGCATTTCTTCTCCTGCGCCACCCAGCGGTTGCCGCCCCAGGCCGTCATCCGTTTCGCCTGGCCGCACCGCTGGTAACCGAACATCTGGCCATTCACCGGCGGAGGAAGTTCCCCCTCCCGGCCATCCTCCCAAGATGGCCGATGAACCTATAGACCCAATGGACGATGACTGTCCGCCTACTGATAGCGGCGGCAGTGCTCGCTCAAAGCCAGGCCCTCAGCGGCCTTCGAGATGACCCCTTCTTTCATCTTCCTTTCTTCTTATGATGGCACTTATTCACTGGAATATTCGCAGCATTCGCTCCAACCGAGAGGACCTGAAGTTGCTGCTCCGCTTGCACTGTCCGCTCGTTGTAGCCCTCCAGGAAACGAAGCTACGCCCATGCGATCAAATTGCCTTGGCACACTACACCTCTGTGCGTTTTGACCTACCCCCTGTGGTAGGTATCCCAGCTCATGGAGGGGTTATGTTGCTGGTCCGGGATGATATTTACTACGATCCCATCACGTTGCACACCGGCCTGCAGGCAGTTGCCATCCGCATTACTCTCCCCACTTTTACATTTTCCATTTGTACCGTTTACACTCCATCGTCATCTGCCGTTACCAGGGCAGACATGATGCAACTTATTGCTCAGCTACCTGCACCATTTTTGTTAACTGGAGACTTCAATGCCCACCATCCCCTTTGGGGCTCTCCAGCATCCTGCCCGATGGGCTCCCTGTTAGCAGACCTTTTCAACCAGCTCACTCTTGTCTGCCTCAATACTGGCGCCCCTACTTATCTTTCGGACACATCTCACACCTATTCCCATTTAGACCTCTCTATATGTACTCCCCAACTTGCACGCCGGTTTGAGTGGTATGCACTTTCTGATACATATTCGAGCGACCACTTCCCGTGTGTTATCCATCTCCTGCAGCATACCCCCTCTCCGTGCTCCTCTAGTTGGACCATCTCCAAGGCAGACTGGGGGCTCTTCTCTTCCAGGGCGACCTTTCAGGATCAAACCTTCACAAGCTGCGATCGTCAGGTCGCACACCTCACGGACGTCATTCTCGCTGCTGCTGAATATTCCATCCCTCACCCTACTTCTTCTCCACGTCACGTACCGGTCCCCTGGTGGACCGCAGCATGTAGAGACGCTTTACGTGCTCGTCGACGTGCTTTACGCACCTTTAAACGCCACCCTACAGTGGCGAATTGTATCAATTATAAATGATTACGTGCTCAGTGTCGTCTTATTATTAAAGAAAGCAAGAAAGCCAGCTGGGCTGCTTTCACAAGCACCTTCAACAGTTTTACTCCTTCTTCTGTTGTCTGGGGTAGCCTGCGCCGGCTATCTGGCACTAAGGTCCAATCACCAGATTCTGGCTTGAAGGTCGCGAATGACGTCCTTGTGGCCCCTGAGGATGTCTCCAATGCCTTCGGCCGCTTTTTCGCAGAGGTTTCGAGCTCCGCTCATTACCACCCTGCCTTCCTCCCCCGCAAACAGGCAGAGGAGGCTAGGCCACCTAACTTCCGCTCCTCGAATCGTGAAAGTTATAATGCCCCATTCACCATGCGGGAACTCGAAAACGCACTTGGCCGATCACGGTCCTCTGCTCCAGGGCCTGATTCTATTCATATTCAGATGCTGAAGAACCTTTCTCCTGCGGGTAAAGGTTTTCTTCTTCGTACATACAATCGCATCTGGATTGAGGGACATGTTCCCGCATGCTGGCGCGAGTCTATTGTTGTCCCGATTACTAAGCCGGGGAAGGACAAGCACTTGCCTTCCAGTTATCGACCTATCTCGCTTACCAGCTGTGTCTGTAAAGTGATGGAGCGAATGGTTAACTCTCGATTGGTTTGGCTGCTCGAGTCTCGACGCCTACTTACCAATGTACAATGTGGATTTCGTAGGCGCCGCTCTGCTGTTGACCATCTGGTTACCTTGTCGACCTTCATTATGAATAACTTCTTGCGGAAGCGCCCGACCGCGGCTGTGTTCTTTGATTTGGAGAAGGCTTACGACACCTGTTGGAGGGCGGGCATTCTCCGCACCATGCATACATGGGGCCTTTGCGGTCGCCTCCCTCTTTTTATTTGTTCCTTTTTAATGGATTGACAGTTCAGGGTACGTGTGGGTTCTGTCCTGTCAGACACCTTTCGCCAGGAGAATGGGGTGCCACAGGGCTCAGTTTTGAGCGTCACTCTCTTCGCCATCGCGATCAATCCAATAATGGATTGCCTCCCAGCTGATGTATCAGGCTCCCTTTTCGTGGACGATTTTACCATCTATTGCAGCGCGCAGTGTACACGTGTCCTGGAGCACTGTCTTCAGCGTTCTCTTGACCGTCTTTACTCCTGGAGTGTCGCCAATGGCTTCCGTTTTTCTGCCGAGAAGACGGTCTGTATTAACTTCTGGCGCTACAAAGAGTTTCTCCCACCGTCCTTACGACTCGGTCCCATTGCTCTCCCAATCGTGGAGACAACCAAATTTTTAGGTCTTACATTTGACAGGAAACTTAGCTGGTCTCCACATGTGTCATATTTGGCTGCCCGTTGTACCCGTTCTTTAAATGTCCTCCGTGTTCTCAGTGGTATGTCGTGGGGAGCGGATAGAACCGTCCTACTTTGTCTATATCGGTCGATCGTCCGCTCCAAGCTGGATTATGGGAGCTTCGTATACTCCTCTGCACGGCCATCCATCTTACGCCGCCTCAACTCCATACAACATCGGGGTTTACGACTTGCGATCGGAGCGTTTTATACTAGTCCCGTAGAGAGTCTTCATGCTGACGCTGGCGAATTGCCACTCACCTACCGGCGCGATATACTGCTTTGTCGGTATGCCTGTCGGCTACTGTCAATGCCCGACCATTCGTCTTATCGTTTCTTTTTTGACGACTCTCTCGACCGTCAATACGGGTTGTATGTCTCTGCCCTGCTACCCCCTGGAGTTCGCTTTCGTCGCCCCCTTCAACACCTTAATTTTTCACTCCCTGCAACCTTTCGAGTGGGCGAGAGCCACACGCCACCTTGGCTCCAGGCTCAGGTCCGCGTTCACCTTGACCTCAGCTCGCTCCCAACAGAGGTTACCCCCGGTTCGGTCTACCACTCCCGTTTTGTGGAACTTCGTTCGAAGTTCATCAATATGACCTTCATTTATACAGATGGCTCTAAGACCAATGACGGGGTCGGGTGTTCTTTTATTGTTGGGGCACAAAGTTTCAAATACCGGCTCCATGGCCATTGTTGGGTCTTCACAGCTGAGCTCTTTGCCCTCTACCAGGCTGTTCTTTACATCTGCCGCCACCGACATTCTGCTTATGTCATCTGCTCCGATTCCCTGAGCGCCATCCAGAGCCTCAGTGATCCGTATCCGGTTCACCCTTTCGTGCACCGGATCCAACGCTCTCTTCGGCAGCTGGTGGATGTCGGTTCTCCGGTTAGCTTTATGTGGGTCCCTGGCCATGTCGGTATCCCTGGGAACGAAGCTGCAGATGCCGCGGCCAAGGCTGCGGTCCTCCAGCCTCGGACAGCTTCTTGTTGTGTCCCTTCATCAGATTGTAGCAGGGTTATTTGTCGGCGCATTTTATCGCTGTGGCATGCCGATTGGGCTGCACTTACAGACAACAAGCTTCGGGCCTTAAAACCTCTTCCCGTGGCTTGGACGTCCTCCTCACGCCCTTCTCGGTGGGAGGAGGTAGTTTTGGCCCGGTTAAGAATTGGACACTGCTGGTTCAGCCATCGCCATCTGCTGACGGCTGCGCCGGCGCCGTTCTGCCCATGTGGGCAATTGCTGACGGTCCGCCACATTTTAATGTCCTGTCCGGATTTTAACACACTGCGTCTAGATCTTAACCTGCCATGTACTTTAGATGCAATTTTAGCGGATGACCCACGAGCATCTGCTCGTGTTCTTCGTTTTATCAATTTGACAAACCTCTCTAAGGACATTTGATGATGCTGTTTTTTAATCCTATGCCTGTCAGTCTGTCTTTTATCGTGTTTTCCCTTTTAGTTGTTGTTTTAAACTTGTGCCTCGCGGTGCATTCTTAACGTAGTCAGGGCGCTAATGACCATTGAAGTTGTGCGCCCTAAAAAAAAAAAAACACACCTAAGGCTGACACTTTAGTTCTTGCTGAACTAAACTTTTTTGCAATGGAAGAATCATCAAACATAATGCTGTTAAGCTTATTAGTACAATCACTAGATCTATAAGTTTGGTGATGTTTTACTGTGTGGTAGGCTATTGTAAGCTCGGCTGCTCGAACTTTCGTCTCTTCACTTAACTGATGTTTCACAAAATAATTTTGTAGAGTTTTACTGCAGCTCGGTGCACTGTATCTGTTAATGTGTTTCTTTGACCTGATGTGATCAACTATGTCGGAACAACCACCATGACTTATACTAATAAAACAGTTACATACGAAACACTCTGCTCCGTAATCAAAACGACCTTTCTTAATGAAATTCCATTCCTTGGAATAACAGTCACTGCACAGGCGCATTTCGGCATTGCGTTTCACAGTACTGCAGCAATAATACCACTAATACGAGAAAAAACTGTTGCAGTTTGTCTGACAAAACCTCAACTGCTACACTGTGAGTGTGTGAGTAAGTGGCGCGACAATCGGACGGTTTCATAGCTCTGTTACAATAATGCAACTTACTACTTGTTGGCCAAAGTACCGCTCAAAGTAAATTATTGCCTGAGTGTATCAATACTGATACTCTGATTACTAGTATGGAACAATGTAGGTTTTAGACAAATAAGCTAAAATATAATAATTTCTTGTGTTATATTTCCTTTAATATAGCCAAATCCCAAAAATTTGAGAAAGTTTCACGAAATGTATTTAAAAACTGAATTCTGGGACTTTTGAGCGTCCCGAAACAAATTTTTAGGACACCGGAACACATGGATGAAAACTGGGACAATCCCGGTTTTCCGGGACCTTTGGTCACCCTAAGCTAAGCTCATTTGCACTTGCTTCGTACAGTATCTCTTTCTGTCCTGAAATTTTTTTTGTTTCAATATAATGAACTTCTGGCCCTTAATTTTATTTATAGCCAACAATTAGGCCGGGAAAAGTACTTTTAAAAAATGCCTTTCATTTAGTAGGCGGAAAAAGACTCACATGGTCGTACGGGTTAATGTTTGCTTATAAAATATATGCTGTATTCTGAAGTTCATATTACTGTTATTAACAGATGAACTACGTATTTATCTTGTCAAAGCATTATTACATACTCTAGTATTCATTTAACTGTGTACTAGAATATAAATTTAAATAATTAGTCATATGTCAACAGTCATAGAGAAATTATTAGTAATAATGTGACAGGCTATGATAATACCGTGTGTCTGATACATTTTTATTCATTTATGTGCAAACTAGTATGTAAATACTAATAATTCATTAAAGTTGTAGGAAAACAATGATTGAAAAATCACTAACAATAATGTAACAGACCAAGAACATATTACTTAAAAAACTCCAGCAATTTTGTGGTTCAAAGAACATAAGTATACATTGTATTTTTCGTAACAGGTTTTGGCAATTCTATTACATGACGTTAATCTACACATTTATGGAGAAAGTAGACTGCTGGTTTATGATCATAACCATGTAAGCTCTCAGCTTTGCAGGGAATTGGGAGAAGGTGGATTGTAATATTTGGATCTTTTACGTGACATGGCCTCAGTTTCGTCCACAGGTCATTTCTTCATGGGAGTTGCCATTTCGACTTGAAATTTCATCAAGTCTTTACCATCTTTGTGTGGAATGTCCTTTCATTTTTGTGGCTAGTCTGTAATCCACCCACCTGTTACTTGTTGATGATGGAAATTAAGACAGGGGGAGGGGACGGGTAGGCCAGTCCATTTGCGGAATATCCTTCTGTTCCAAGAGCTGCTCCACCTGTAAGTTTGCTGCAGTTGTGCATTGTCATCCATAAAGATGAAGTCAGGGCTGAATGCATGCCTGAAAAGAGGCATAGTGAGTAGTAGGACAGTGTCACAATAACGTTAATTGGTGAGTGTACTGCATTCAAATATTTGGAGGCCAGAATCTCCCCACACCATAACACTGGGACCACCAAAAGGAATTATGTTTGACAATGTTCCTGGATGCATTACATCTTTACATCCCCCCAGGGGGTCCACAACTCTTTTGTGGATACGTGCGTAGCGAGCACGGGACCCCGAGCTAATGTGGCCCTCCTTCCTTTCCGGGCTGCATACCTTCCTTTTCCGCATCCTTCCCTCTCCCCCATCTTCGTCCCTCCTCCCCTCACCCCTGGCTCTTTCCTTCCCTTTCTCCCCCTCTGGGAGTATGGTTTGTGCCTACGTCCGGAGACGGACGCTCGAAACTGTTCCAACTTCCTTGCTTTCTACACTTGCAAGTCTTCGTCCTTCCTCTGTCCTTTTCTTTTCCTTTCCTCTTCTCTTTGCCCTTTTCTCCGCTGCGGCGTTTGAGACCCCTCTTCTTTCCTTTCCCTTTCTCTTTTTTCCTCCCTGTGCGTGTCTGAAGGCCGCCCCACACACTTCCATGCATAGCCGGTGACGGGGTAACGCGTAATTCCCCGCCCCGGGTAGACAGGTAGGACACGTACGTACCCCCTGGTAACGGCCAGGCCCAGGGAGGGGTGATTACCCGAGCTGATACCTTCCGACAGTGCCGATTGGTCCCTCCGTCTGTTTGTCGGGAGGTGTGACCTGAGGTGTGAACAATCACCTAAGGCGGGAGTGCCCTCAGTGAGGGCCCCCACAAGGGAGGAGCACGCCATCAGAGACGCCGGTAATCATGGGGGATTCTTCCGCAATGGTTTCCTCACCTTCCACAGTGTCTGCTCACAAACGTAAGTTCACTGAGTCTCAGCCACAGACGGTTCTTCCATCATTGCCACAGTTCCTTGTTGTTTCTCGGTCTGACGAAGGTCACGACTTCTCCACGGTCAACCCTTTCATTATTCAGAAAGGTGTCGACGCAATTGCAGGTCCTGTAAAGTCTTGTTCCCGATTACGGAATGGCACCCTGTTGTTAGAAACTAAGAGTGCCCTCCAGGCACAAAAATTGCTGCGTACTTCTCTGCTCCACACCTTCCCTGTCCGGGTGGAACCGCACCATACCTTAAATTCCTCGCGTGGAGTCGTTTATACACGCTCCCTCGATGGATTGTCTGACGAAGAAATTCAGCACTACCTGTTTGACCAGGGCGTAACGGCTGTTCATAGAGTTATGAAAAGGGTTGACACGAACATCATTCCAACCCGCACCGTCTTCTTGACGTTTGACAAAGTTCAACTCCCATCGAAAATCAAAGCAGGCTATGAGATAATTTCCGTTCGTCCTTACGTCCCAAACCCTACGCGTTGCTATCGATGTCAGCGGTTCAATCACACCAGCCAGTCCTGTTCCAATCCGGCCAAATGTGCTACGTGTGGCAAGGATACCCATGAGGGTGCTTGTCCACCTCCATCCCCTCGCTGCATCAACTGTATGGGTCCCCCCTGCGGGTCCGGGGTAAGAATAGGCCCGAGGTATTCCTGCCTGTCGTACGAGGCGACTAAAAGGAGTTCAACCGTTTCGGCCTTCCATGTGATGGTCCCCCTTGGGGTTTGACCTCCATTTTTCTAAATTTCTACAGAAGTACGAGCCTTTTGGGGAAGGACACCTTACGTGGTGTACCACTGGTCCTAAGTGCACTCAGACCTTGGCACTCAGCATTGCACCGGCGTTGTAACCATACCCACTATTGCTCAAATTGGGCCTAAACGCCTTTTGGGCTGTCCCAGTTACGCCCATAGTGCGTCTCCATCTGCACCAGCGATCATGATGGACTTTCCATGGCACCAGAAATCCAGCACGGTAGCCAGCCCGTTGTGGTGGGGTCGTCATGTACCCTCTAGGTTGTAGCCCCCTGACAACACAGGGATCGTACTGCCGATACCTGAGCTGCACCCTCCCCACGTCGGCCAAGGAGTAGATGCCCGTCTCCTTGGGGCATCAGGACTCCCGGCAATGGTCATCCTGCCAGGTGGCCCTTGCTGCGGCTGGGTGGCGCCCGTGGGGAGAGCCCCTGGTCGGAGTGGGTGGTATCGGGGCGGACGTTTCGCAGATGAAACGTCACCACGTATCGGGTCGCTCTGCGGCCGAGTCTTTTAAAAGAAAAAGTACCGTTTCTGGTTCTGGTTCTCCTGCCCCTTCCCCCTTGGCCACTCCATGGGAGGAGGGACAGGCCCGCCGGCTTGGAGCGAAGTACTTCCCCCGCTATTTAGTCTGTTCTCGGACCGATGGGGGGACATTCGCCACCTCCAAGCCCATGTTCTTTGTTCAGCACATTGAGGACATCTTCGGGGAAATCGAGGCTCTCAGCAAGATGCGTTCAGGGTCCGTACTTATCAAGACCACGTCCGCCACACAGTCGGCGGCGCTCCAGGCGTGCGACCGCCTAGGGGACATCCCAGTCTCCATTGTCCCACATCTGGCACTCAATAGGACGCAGGGGGTTATTTTTCATCGTGACCTCCTGCTACAATCTGATGCGGAGCTCAGGGCCAACCTGGAGCGCCGAGGCGTGCATTTCGTCCGGCGAGTCCAGCGCGGCCCCAAAGACCGTCGCATCGACACTGGGGCCTTTATCCTCGCCTTCGAGGGGGACGTTCTCCCAGAGAAGGTAAAGGTAATGTGCTACCGGTGTGACGTGCGACCCTACGTTCCGCCTCCTATGCGCTGTTTTCGGTGTTTGCGCTTTGGGCACATGTCGTCACGGTGTGAGGCTGAGCCCCTCTGTGGCGATTGTGGCCGTCCTCTTCGTGAGGAACATACATGCACCCCACCACCTCGGTGCGTTAATTGTCCTGGCGTCCACTCGCCTAGATCCTCAGACTGCCCCGCATATCAGAAGGAGAAGAAGATACAAGAAATCAAAACTTTGGATCGGCTGTCTTATTCTGAGGCCAGGAAGAAGTACGACCGCCTCCATCCCGTGCCATTGACCACTTCATTTGCCTCAGTTGTGTCCACTCCTTCGGCGGTATCCTCACCCCTCTCCTATCCCCCCTCCGCCTCCTCCGCCCATCAGGGGGCTCTGCCTCCGCCTCCCAAATCCCTCCCTTCCAAATCCTCCTCCCCCGTGGCCCCCACCCCCTCTGCCCCAGGGGCCATCCTTCCTCCTCCTTCCCCCCACACGCCACCTGAGAAGCGATCCTCTTCTCAGGCGTCCATCGGGGAAACGTTCCGGACCCCGGCTTCCGAGGTCCGGCGTTCCAAAACGGACCCCGCGCGTGAGGACCTTCTTCGGGTCCAGCCCACCGTCCCTGTGCCTCCTCGGCCTTCCAAGAAGGCCTCCAAGAAGAAATCTTTATCCCCCTCTCCACCCCGGCGCGTTTCGACTGACGCTCCATCCGTGAGTCGCCGCTCCCGGCCGTCCTCAGTTTCGCCGGGACGCTCTGCTGCCAGGCGCTCAGCTGGCCTTTTGTCGGCAAATGATGCTGCCCCTCCTACACAACCAGGGACAGCGGCCGCAGCTGGCGACCAGTCGATGGAACCGGATCCGCCTCCCGTCGGTTGTAGCGTTGTTCCCTCGCAACCTGGCCCTCCGCGGCCGTCGAGGTGACCAGCTCTTCCCCCGTCTCGTTCCCACAACTTTTTGACTAGCGATGGCGTTGTTTCATTGGAACATAAGAGGTATTCGATCTCATCGGGAGGAATTACAACTGCTCCTCCGCCTGCACTGTCCGCTCGTCCTTGGACTCCAGGAAACCAAGTTGCGCCCGACTGACCGTATTGCCTTTACCCACTATACCTCGGAGCGGTATGACCTTACCCCTGTGGACGGTGTCCCAGCTCATGGTGGGGTCATGTTGCTCATTCGGGACGACGTCTATTACCATCCCATCCCATTGACCACCCCACTCCAAGCAATAGCTGTCCGCATTACTCTTTCTGCTTTTACTTTTTCAGTTTGTACCATCTACACTCCACCGTCGTCTGCCGTTAGTCGGGCTGACATGATGCACCTGATCGTTCAGCTTCCCCCGCCGTTTTTATTGTTTGGCGACTTCAATGCCCATCATCCCCTTTGGGGCTCTCCTGCATCCTGTCCAAGAGGCTCACTCTTGGCAGATGTCTTCAACCATCTCAATCTTGTCTGCCTCAATACCGGCGCCCCGACTTTCCTCTCGGACTCCACTCATACCTTCTCCCACTTGGACCTCTCAATATGTTCTACCACTCTTGCCCGTCGGTTCGAGTGGTATGTCCTTTCTGACACATATTCGAGCGACCACTTCCCCTGTGTCGTTCGTCTCCTGCACCACACCCCATCCCCACGTCCTTCGAGCTGGAACATACTGAAAGCTGACTGGGGACTTTACTCATCCCTGGCAACCTTTCCGGACCACGATTTTCCCAGTTGTGACAGTCAGGTCGAATACCTCTCGGCTGTTATCATCCATGCTGCCGAACGTTCCATTCCTCGTACTACTTCATCACGTCGCGTTTCCGTCCCCTGGTGGAACGAGGCTTGTAGGGACGCTATCCGTGCTCGACGACGTGCTTTACGCACCTTTCGCCGCCATCCTACGTTGGCGAATTGTATTGAATACAAACGACTCCGAGCGCAATGCCGTAGAGTCATCAAAGACAGCAAAAAAGCTTGTTGGGCCTCTTTCACCGGCTCCTTTAACAGTTTTACTCCTTCTTCCGTCGTTTGGGGTAGCCTGCGCCGGCTGTCGGGCATTAAGGCCCACTCCTCGGTACCTGGCCTGACGTCAGGTAATGCGGTCCTTGTTGATCCGGTGGCTGTCGCCAACGCCTTTGGCCGCTTTTTCGAGGAGGTTTCAAGCTCCGCCCATTACCATCCTGCCTTCCTTCCCAGGAAAGAGGCAGAAGAGGCTCGGCGACCTTCCTTCCACTCGCTGAATCTGGAAACCTATAATGCCCCCTTTACTATGCGGGAACTCGAACGTGCGCTTGCACTGTCCCGGTCCTCTGCTCCGGGGCCGGATGCCATTCACGTTCAGATGCTGGCACACCTTTCTCCGGCGGGCAAAAGCTTCCTTCTCCGTACCTACAATCGCGTCTGAACCGAAGGTAAAGTCCCCATGCGTTGGCGTGACGCCGTTGTTGTCCCTATACCCAAACCCGGGAAGGATAGACACCTTCCTTCTAGTTACCGCCCCATTTCTCTTACAAGCTGTGTCTGTAAGGTGATGGAGCGCATGGTTAATGCTCGGTTAGTCTGGATTCTTGAATCTCGACGGCTCCTTACTAATGTCCAATGTGGCTTTCGTCGCCGCCGCTCCGCTGTTGACCACCTCGTGACCTTGTCGACATTCATCATGAACAACTTTTTGCGAAGGCGCCAAACGGTAGCCGTGTTCTTCGACTTGGAGAAGGCTTATGACACCTGTTGGAGAGGAGGTATCCTCCGCACTATGCACAGGTGGGGCCTACGCGGTCGCCTGCCCCTTTTTATTGATTCCTTTTTAACGGAACGAAAGTTTAGGGTACGTGTGGGCTCCGTATTGTCCGACGTCTTCCTCCAGGAGAACGGAGTGCCTCAGGGCTCCGTCTTGAGCGTAGCCCTTTTTGCCATCGCGATCAATCCCATTATGGATTGCATTCCACCTAATGTCTCAGGCTCTCTCTTTGTCGATGACTTCGCGATCTACTGCAGTGCCCAGAGAACATGCCTCCTGGAGCGCTGCCTTCAGCGTTGTCTAGACAGCCTCTACTCATGGAGCGTGGCAAATGGCTTCCGGTTCTCTGAAGAAAAGACGGTTTGTATCAACTTTTGGCGATATAAAGCGTTCCTTCCGCCATCCTTACATCTCGGTCCCGTTGTTCTCCGATTCGTGGACACAACTAAGTTTCTAGGGCTCACGTTGGACAGGAAACTGTGTTGGTCTCCACACGTCTCTTATTTGGCGGCCCGTTGTACACGTTCCCTTAATGTCCTCAGAGTTCTTAGCGGTTCATCTTGGGGAGCGGATCGCACTGTCCTGCTTCGCTTGTATCGGTCCATAGTCCGATCGAAGCTGGATTATGGGAGCTTCGTCTACTCGTCCGCTCGGCCGTCCCTCTTACGCCGGCTCAACTCCATCCACCATCAGGGGATACGTCTTGCGACCGGAGCCTTCTATACTAGTCCTGTCGAGAGTCTTTATGCTGAAGCTGCCGAGTTACCGTTGACCTACCGGCGCGACGTACTGCTGTGTCGGTATGCCTGCCGGCTGTCGTCTATGCCCGACCACCCCACTTACAAGTCCTTCTTCGCCGATTCTCTCGACCGTCAGTACGGGTTGTATGTGTCTGCCCTGCTGCCCCCCGGAGTCCGCTTCCGTCGCCTGCTTCGACAATTGGATTTTGCCCTCCCTACCACCTTCAGAGAGGGTGAGAGCCCGACACCACCTTGGCTCCAGGCTCCGGTTCATATTTATCTCGACCTCAGCTCACTCCCGAAGGATGGTACTCCGGCTGCAATGTATTGCTCACGGTTTGCCGAACTTCGTGCTCGACTTGCCGGTCACACCTTTATTTACACCGATGGCTCCAAAACTGACGATGGTGTCGGCTGTGCCTTTGTCGTCGGGGCCGCCACATTTAAATACAGGCTCCTCGACCAGTGTTCCAGCTTTACGGCCGAGCTTTTTGCTCTCCATCAGGCCGTTCAGTATGCCCGCCGCCACCACCATTCATCATATGTACTGTGCTCTGACTCACTCAGTGCTCTTCAGAGCCTTGGAGCTCCCTATCCGGTCCATCCCTTGATACAACGGATACAGCAGTCCCTCCATTCTTTGGCTGATAATGGTGGTTCTGTCAGCTTTCTGTGGTTTCCCGGACATGTGGGAGTGCCTGGGAATGAGGCTGCGGATGCTGCAGCCAGGGCTGCAGTCCTCCTGCCTCGGCCAGCCTCCCATTGTGTCCCGTCATCCGACGTTCGTGGGGATGTCTGTAAGAGGCTTGTGTCGTTGTGGTGGGATGCTTGGTCATCCCTCCAAGGAAACAAGCTCCGGGCAGTAAAACCGCTACCAACTGCTTGGACAACATCCTCCCGACCATCTCGGCGCGAGGAGGTCCTTCTGACCAGGTTGCGGATTGGGCATTGCCGGTTTAGCCACCGCTACCTGCTCTCCGGTGACCCAGCCCCGCAGTGCCCTTGTGGTCAGGCATTAACAGTGCGCCATGTTTTATTGTCGTGTCCCCGTTTTAGTCAATTTCGTGTTGTCCTGTCCCTGCCATCTACTTTACCGGATGTTTTAGCTGATGACGCTCGAGCAGCTGCTCGTATTCTGCGTTTTATAACTTTAACTGGCTTGTCCAAGGACATTTAATCTTTTTACTTCTTTTGTCTGCATCTTTGTCGGGTCCTTCTGGTGTCCCCTCCATCCCCTTGAGTTTTACCAGATTCCATGTGCTCAAACAACAGCGACTGGGCGCTGATGACCTCAGCAGTTGAGCGCCCTTAAACCCAACCAAAAAAAAAAAAAAAAACCCTCGCTGCATCAACTGTATGGGTCCCCCCTGCGGGTCCGGGGTAAGAATAGGCCCGAGGTATTCCTGCCTGTCGTACGAGGCGACTAAAAGGAGTTTCAACCGTTTCGGCCTTCCATGTGATGGTCCCCCTTGGGGTTTGACCTCCATTTTTCTAAATTTCTACAGAAGTACGAGCCTTTTGGGGAAGGACACCTTACGTGGTGTACCACTGGTC
Source organism: Schistocerca cancellata (assembly GCF_023864275.1). Classification (NCBI taxonomy): domain Eukaryota; kingdom Metazoa; phylum Arthropoda; class Insecta; order Orthoptera; family Acrididae; genus Schistocerca; species Schistocerca cancellata. Next base: position 733,275,673 of record NC_064626.1, read on the forward strand.
CTAAGTGCACTCAGACCTTGGCACTCAGCATTGCACCGGCGTTGTAACCATACCCACTATTACTTAAATTGGGCCTAAACGCCTTTTGGGTTGTCCCAGTTACGCCCATAGTGCGTCTCCATCTGCACCAGCGATCATGATGGACTTTCCATGGCACCAGAAATCCAGCACGGTAGCCAGCCCGTTGTGGTGGGGTCGTCATGTACCCTCTAGGTTGTAGCCCCCTGACAACACAGGGATCGTACTGCCGATACCTGAGCTGCACCCTCCCCACGTCGGCCAAGGAGTAGATGCCCGTCTCCTTGGGGCATCAGGACTCCCGGCAATGGTCATCCTGCCAGGTGGCCCTTGCTGCCGCTGGGTGGCGCCCGTGGGGAGAGCCCCTGGTCGGAGTGGGTGGTATCGGGGCGGACGTTTCGCAGATGAAACGTCACCACGTATCGGGTCGCTCTGCGGCCGAGTCTTTCAAAAGAAAAGGTACCGTTTCTAGTTCTGGTTCTCCTGCCCCTTCCCCCTTGGCCACTCCATGGGAGGAGGGACAGGCCCGCCGGCTTGGAGCGAAGTACTTCCCCCGCTATTTGGTCTGTTCTCGAACCGATGGGGGGACATTCGCCACCTCCAAGCCCATGTTCTTTGTTCAGCACATTGAGGACATCTTCGGGGAAATCGAGGCTCTCAGCAAGATGCGTTCAGGGTCCGTTCTTATCAAGACCACGTCCGCCACACAGTCGGCGGCGCTCCAGGCGTGCGACCGCCTAGGGGACATCCCAGTCTCCATTGTCCCACATCTGGCACTCAATAGGACGCAGGGGGTTATTTTTCATCGTGACCTCCTGCTACAATCTGATGAGGAGCTCAGGGCCAACCTGGAGCGCCGAGGCGTGCATTTCGTCCGGCGAGTCCAGCGCGGCCCCAAAGACCGTCGCATCGACACTGGGGCCTTTATCCTCGCCTTCGAGGGGGACGTTCTCCCGGAGAAGGTAAAGGTAATGTGCTACCGGTGTACGTGCGACCATACGTTCCGCCTCCTATGCGCTGTTTTAGGTGTTTGCGCTTTGGGCACATGTCGTCACGGTGTGAGGCTGAGCCCCTCTGTGGCGATTGTGGACGTCCTCTTCGTGAGGAACATACATGCACCCCACCACCTCGGTGCGTTAATTGTCCTGGCGTCCACTCGCCTAGATCCTCAGACTGCCCCGCATATCAGAAGGAGAAGAAGATACAAGAAATCAAAACTTTGGATCGGCTGTCTTATTCTGAGGCCAGGAAGAAGTACGACCGCCTCCATCCCGTACCATTGACCACTTCGTTTGCCTCAGTTGTGTCCACTCCTTCCGCGGTATCCTCACCCCTCTCCTGTCCCCCCTCCACCTCCTCCGCCCATCAGGGGGCTCTGCCTCCGCCTCCCAAATCCCTCCCTTCCAAATCCTCCTCCCCCGTGGCCCCCACCCCCTCTGCTCCAGGGGCCACCCTTCCTCCTCCTCCTCCCCACACGCCACCTGAGAAGCGATCCTCTTCTCAGGCGTCCATCGGGGAAACGTTCCGGACCCCGGCTTCCGAGGTCCGGCGTTCCAAAACGGACCCCGCGCGTGAGGACCTTCTTCGGGTCCAGCCCACCATCCCTGTGCCTCCTCGGCCTTCCAAGAAGGCCTCCAAGAAGAAGTCTCTATCCCCCTCTCCACCCCGGCGCGTTTCGACTGACGCTCCATCCGTGAGTCGCCGCTCCCGGCCGTCCTCAGTTTCGCCGGGACGCTCTGCTGCCAGGCACTCAGCTGGCCTTTCGTCGGCAAATGATGCTGCCCCTCCTACACAACCAGGGACAGCGGCCGCAGCTGGCGACCAGTCGATGGAACCGGATCCGCCTCCCGTCGGTTGTAGCGTTGTTCCCTCGCAACCTGGCCCTCCGCGGCCGTCGAGGTGACCAGCTCTTCCCCCGTCTCGTTCCCCCAACTTTTTGACTAGCGATGGCGTTGTTTCATTGGAACATAAGAGGTATTCGATCTCATCGGGAGGAATTACAACTGCTCCTCCGCCTGCACTGTCCGCTCGTCCTTGGACTCCAGGAAACCAAGTTGCGCCCGACTGACCGTATTGCCTTTACCCACTATACCTCGGAGCGGTATGACCTCACCCCTGTGGACGGTGTCCCAGCTCATGGTGGGGTCATGTTGCTCATTCGGGACGACATCTATTACCATCCCATCCCATTGACCACCCCACTCCAAGCAATAGCTGTCCGCATTACTCTTTCTGCTTTTACTTTTTCAGTTTGTACCATCTACACTCCACCGTCGTCTGCTGTTAGTCGGGCTGACATGATGCACCTGATCGTTCAGCTTCCCCCGCCGTTTTTATTGTTTGGCGACTTCAATGCCCATCATCCCCTTTGGGGCTCTCCTGCATCCTGTCCAAGAGGCTCACTCTTGGCAGATGTCTTCAACCATCTCAATCTTGTCTGCCTCAATACCGGCGCCCCGACTTTCCTCTCGGACTCCACTCATACTCCCACTTGGACCTCTCGATATGTTCTACCACTCTTGCCCGTCGGTTCGAGTGGTATGTCCTTTCTGACACCTATTCGAGCGACCACTTCCCCTGTGTCGTTCGTCTCCTGCACCACACCCCATCCCCACGTCCTTCGAGCTGGAACATACTGAAAGCTGACTGGGGACTTTACTCATCCCTGGCGACCTTTCCGGACCACGATTTTCCCAGTTGTGACAGTCAGGTCGAATACCTCACGGCTGTTATCATCCGTGCTGCCGAACGTTCCATTCCTCGTACTACTTCTTCACGTCGCGTTTCCGTCCCCTGGTGGAACGAGGCTTGTAGGGACGCTATCCGTGCTCGACGACGTGCTTTACGCACCTTTCGCCGCCATCCTACGTTGGCGAATTGTATTGAATACAAACGACTCCGAGCGCAATGCCGTAGAGTCATCAAAGACAGCAAAAAAGCTTGTTGGGCCTCTTTCACCGGCTCCTTTAACAGTTTTACTCCCTCTTCCGTCGTTTGGGGTAGCCTGCGCCGGCTGTCGGGCATTAAGGCCCACTCCTCGGTACCTGGCCTGACCTCAGGTAATGCGGTCCTTGTTGATCCGGTGGCTGTCTCCAACGTCTTTGGCCGCTTTTTCGAGGAGGTTTCAAGCTCCGCCCATTACCATGCTGCCTTCCTTCCCAGGAAAGAGGCAGAAGAGGCTCCGCGACCTTCCTTCCACTCGCTGAATCTGGAAACCTATAATGCCCCCTTTACTATGCGGGAACTCGAACATGCGCTTGCACTGTCCCGTTCCTCTGCTCCGGGGCCGGATGACATTCACGTTCAGATGCTGGCACACCTTTCTCCGGCGGGCAAAAGCTTCCTTCTCCGTACCTACAATCGCGTCTGGACCGAAGGTCAAGTCCCCATGCGTTGGCGTGACGCCGTTGTTGTTCCTATACCCAAACCCGGGAAGGATAGACACCTTCCTTCTAGTTACCGCCCCATTTCTCTTACAAGCTGTGTCTGTAAGGTGATGGAGCGCATGGTTAATGCTCGGTTAGTCTGGATTCTTGAATCTCGACGGCTACTTACTAATGTCCAATGCGGCTTTCGTCGCCGCCGCTCCGCTGTTGACCACCTCGTGACCTTGTCGACATTCATCATGAACAACCTTTTGCGAAGGCGCCAAACGGTAGCCGTGTTCTTCGACTTGGAGAAGGCTTATGACACCTGTTGGAGAGGAGGTATCCTCCGCACTATGCACAGGTGGGGCCTACGCGGTCGCCTGCCCCTTTTTATTGATTCCTTTTTAACAGATCGAAAGTTTAGGGTACGTGTGGGCTCCGTATTGTCCAACGTCTTCCTCCAGGAGAACGGAGTGCCTCAGGGCTCCGTCTTGAGCGTAGCCCTTTTTGCCATCGCGATCAATCCAATTATGGATTGCATTCCACCTAATGTCTCAGGCTCTCTCTTTGTCGATGACTTCGCGATCTACTGCAGTGCCCAGAGAACATGCCTCCTGGAGCGCTGCCTTCAGCGTTGTCTTGACAGCCTCTACTCATGGAGCGTGGCAAATGGCTTCCGGTTCTCTGAAGAAAAGACGGTTTGTATCAACTTTTGGCGATATAAAGCGTTCCTTCCGCCATCCTTACATCTCGGTCCCGTTCTCCCATTCGTGGACACAACTAAGTTTCTAGGGCTCACGTTGGACAGGAAACTGTGTTGGTCTCCACATGTCTCTTATTTGGCAGCCCGTTGTACACGTTCCCTTAATGTCCTCAGAGTTCTTAGCGGTTCATCTTGGAGAGTGGATCGCACTGTCCTGCTTCGCTTGTATCGGTCCATAGTCCGATCGAAGCTGGATTATGGGAGCTTCGTCTACTCGTCCGCTCGGCCGTCCCTCTTACGCCGGCTCAACTCCATCCACCATCGGGGGATACGTCTTGCGACCGGAGCCTTCTACACTAGTCCTGTCGAGAGTCTTTATGCTGAAGCTGCCGAGTTACCGTTGACCTACCGGCGCGACATACTGCTGTGTCGGTATGCCTGCCGGCTGTCGTCTATACCCGACCACCCCTCTTACAAGTCCTTCTTCGCCGATTCTCTCGACCGTCAGTACGGGTTGTATGTGTCTGCCCTGCTGCCCCCCGGAGTCCGCTTCCGTCGCCTGCTTCGACAATTGGATTTTGCCCTCCCTACCACCTTCAGAGAGGGTGAGAGCCCGACACCACCTTGGCTCCAGGCTCCGGTTCATATTTATCTCGACCTCAGCTCACTCCCGAAGGATGGTACTCCGGCTGCAATGTATTGCTCACGGTTTGCCGAACTTCGTGCTCGACTTGCCGGTCACACCTTTATTTACACCGATGGCTCCAAAACTGACGATGGTGTCGGCTGTGCCTTTGTCGTCGGGGCCGCCACATTTAAATACCGGCTCCTCGACCAATGTTCCAGCTTTACGGCCGAGCTTTTTGCTCTCCATCAGGCCGTTCAGTATGCCCGCCGCCACCACCATTCATCATATGTGCTCTGCTCTGACTCACTCAGTGCTCTTCAGAGCCTTGGAGCTCCCTATCCGGTCCATCCCTTGATTCAACGGATACAGCAGTCCCTCCATTCTTTCGCTGATAACGGTGGTTCTGTCAGCTTTCTGTGGTTTCCCGGACATATGGGAGTGCCTGGGAATGAGGCTGCGGATGCTGCAGCCAAGGCTGCAGTCCTCCTGCCTCGGCCAGCCTCCCATTGTGTCCCGTCATCCGACGTTCGTGGGGATGTCTGTAAGAGGCTTGTGTCGTTGTGGTGGGATGCTTGGTCATCCCTCCAAGGAAACAAGCTCCGGGCAGTAAAACCGCTACCAACTGCTTGGACAACATCCTCCCGACCATCTCGGCGTGAGGAGGTCCTTCTGACCAGGTTGCGGATTGGGCATTGCTGGTTTAGCCACCGCTACCTGCTCTCCGGTGACCCAGCCCCGCAGTGCCCTTGTGGTCAGGCATTAACAGTGCGCCATGTTTTATTGTCGTGTCCCCGTTTTAGTCAATTTCGTGTTGTCCTGTCCCTGCCATCTACTTTACCGGATGTTTTAGCTGATGACGCTCGAGCAGCTGCTCGTATTCTGCGTTTTATAACTTTAACTGGCTTGTCCAAAGACATTTAATCTTTTTACTTCTTTTGTCTGCATCTTTGTCGGGTCCTTCTGGTGTCCCCTCCATCCCCTTGAGTTTTACCAGATTCCATGTGCTCTAACAACAGTGACTGGGCGCTAATGACCTCAGCAGTTGAGCGCCCTTAAACCCAACCCAAAAAAAAAAAAACTGTATGGGTGACCACGCTGCTTCCTCTCGAGATTGCCCCGTTTTTAAGGACGAAAAGCTCATCCAGGAAATCAGAGTGATGGAAAAGGTGTCGACCTTTGCTGCTCGAAAATTATTCGCCAGTCGACAGCCCACCGTGCCTCAGACAGGAAAATACAGCACTGTCCTTGCTTCTCCTCGGCCAACAAAGGAGGTGGCCACGCAGACTTGCGACCTCACCTTTAGTGCCACGGTCGTCAGATCGGCCAGCGCAAAGATCGCCCGTTCAACCTCACCACTTTTGCCTGCCCACTCTATGGCTCACCTTTCGTCGGGTTCTGCTAAATCTCGAGCCCAAAAGTCAGACACCAAGTCTTCGAAAAAAGAGCATACTCGTGAAGAGTTTTTACGTACCGCAACTTCCCAACCATCGGTTCCTCCTTCATCTAAACATCATACTTCCAAGAAGGCTACAAAGAAACCCAGTTCCTCTCCTTCTCCGCCAAGGCGTGTCCCATCTACAGCACCACCTGGCGGAAATCGCCCTCGGCCGTCTTCTGTGTCGCCGAGGCGCACTGCTGGTGGCCAGTCAACCGGCCGATCGCTGGTGGCAGGAGCTGCTCCTGACCAACCTATGGATCAGGATCTTCTGCCTTCGGCTGCATGCCACTCCATGCTGTCGGTCGCAAGCTCTGAGCAGTCGTTGAGTTGACAGCACCCTTGGTCACATTCCTTCATTTTCTGTTCACCCTATGTCCATTATCCACTGGAATATCCGCGGCATTCGAGCCAATAGGGATGAATTGTCGATCCTCTTACGATCCTACTCGCCGGTCATCTTCTGTCTTCAGGAAACAAAGCTGCGTCCCCATGACCGCTTTGTTCTCCCTCATTTTCAGTCCGTCCGATATTGACCTCCCTCTGTTGAAGGCACTCCCGCCCATGGAGGACTCATGATTCTTCTCCATGATACTCTCCATTATCACCCAATCCCCTTAAACAGTTCCTTCCAAGCTGTCGCCATCCGCCTTTCCCTCTCTGGATACACGTTCTCTCTTTGTACTGTATACATTCCATCGTCCACACCAATGGCACGAGCTGATCTCCTTCATCTTCTTGGTCAGCTTCCACCCCCCTATTTGCTGGTTGGGGACTTCAATGCCCACCACCCGCTTTGGGGATCTCCACATCCTTGTCCACGTGGCTCCCTATTGCTAGACGTCTTCCACCAAGCGGATCTAGTTTGCCTCAACACTGGGGTCCCCACATTTTTGTCTTCCTCCACGACAAATTTATCTCATTTGGACATTGCGGTCGGTACTATTCTGCTAGCTCGGCGCTTCGAATGGGTCGCCCTTGATGATACACACTCGAGTGACCACTTTCCATGTGTCCTTAGACTGCAGCCTCAACTGCCATATATGCGCCCGCGACGCTGGAAGTTTGCCCAAGCCGATTGGACACTTTTTTCGTCTCTAGCGACATTCGATGACCGTTGCTTTCCCAGCGTCGACGATGAGGTCACACATATTACCGACGTTATTCTTACAGCTGCGGAACGTTCAATACCACGCACCTCCGAATTGCCCCGGCGCCCCCCAGTTCCTTGGTGGAACGAGGCATGCCGTGGCGCAATACGTGAGCGGCGACGTGCTCTTCGCATTTTCCGTCACCATCCTACTTTGGCCAACTGTATCCGCTATAAGCAGCTCCGTGCGCGATGCCGTCGCGTCATCCGCGATAGCAAGAAGGCAAGCTGGAAATTCTTTATTAGCTCATTTAACACCTTCACTCCCTCCTCGGAAGTTTGGAGTCGGCTTCGACGGTTCTCAGGCGCGCCTAGTTTCTCCCCGGTCTCTGGGCTCACTGTCGCGCATGATACATTAGTGGACCCCATCGCAATTTCTAACTCATTGGGTCAGCACTTTGCTGAGATTTCGAGCTCTTCCAATTACCCGCCAGCGTTTCTCCCGAAGAAACGTGCAGCGGAAGTGTGACCTCTTGCTTTCTCCTCTCCAAATCGCGAAAGCTACAACACTGTTTTCTCCATGCGGGAACTCCAACATGCACTCTCTTCTTCTCGCTCCTCCGCCCCAGGACCGGATGGTATCCACGTCCAAATGTTGCTGCATTTATCAACCCATAGTCTGCGTTACCTCCTTCGCCTTTATAATCGAATTTGGACTGATAGTACTTTTCCCCGACGATGGCGGTTTTCCCCGATGATGGCGGGAAGCTGTCGTCGTTCCTATTCCGAAACCTGGAAAGGACAAACATCTCCCCTCTAGCTATCGCCCCATTTCTCTCACGCGTAGTGTCTGTAAGGTTTTGGAGCGTATGGTGAATTCCCGTTTAGCTTGGTGGCTGGAATCCTGCAGTCTTTTAACACCTGCCCAATGCGGATTCTGAAAGCATCGTTCTGCAGTTGACCATCTTGTTGCTCTCTCCACTTATATCGTGCCCCCCAGGGGGTCCACAACTCTTTTGTGGATACGTGCGTAGCGAGCACGGGACCCCGAGCTAATGTGGCCTTCCTTCCTTTCCGGGCTGCATACCTTCCCATTCCGCATCCTTCCCCATCCCTATCTTCGCCCCTCCTCCCCTCACCTCTGGCTCTTTCCTTCCCTTTCTCCCCATCTGGGAGTATGGTTTGTGCCTACGTCCGGAGACGGACGCTTGTAAATGTACTGCATTCTTCGCCTTTCTTGCTTTTATGTCTTCTTCCTTCCTTTGTCCTTCCCTTTTTCCTTACCTCTTCTCTTTCCCTTTTCTCCGCTGCGGCGTTTGAGACCTCTCTTCTTTCCTTTCCCTTTCCCTTTCTCTTTCTTCCTCCCTGTGCGTGTCTGAAGGCCGACCCACGCCTTTCGTGCGTAGCCGGTGACGGGGTAACGCGTAATTCCCCGCCCCGGGTAGACAGGTAGGACACGTACGTACCCCCTGGTAACGGCCAGGCCCAGGGAGGGGTGATTACCCGAGCTGATACCTTCCGAAAATGCCGATTGGTCCCTCCGTCCGTTTGTCGGGAGGTGTGACCTGAGGTGTGAACAATCACCTAAGGCGGGAGTGCCCTCAGAGAGGGCCCCCACAAGGGAGGAGCGCGCCATCGGAGACGCCGGTAATCATGGGGGATTCTTCCGCAATGGTTTCCTCACCTTCCACTATGTCTGCTCACAAACGTAAGTATACTGAGTCTCAGCCACAGACGATTCTTCCATCGTTGCCACAGTTCCTTGTTGTTTCTCGGACTGATGAAGGTCACGACTTCTCCACGGTCAACCCTTTCATTATTCAGAAAGGTGTCGACGCAATTGCAGGTCCTGTAAAGTCTTGTTCCAGATTACGGAATGGCACCCTGTTGTTAGAAACACACAGTGCCCTCCAGGCACAAAAATTGCTGCGTACTTCTCTGCTCCACACCTTTCCTGTCCGGGTGGAACCGCACCGAACCTTAAATTCCTCGCGTGGAGTCGTTTATACACGCTCCCTCGATGGATTGTCTGACGAAGAAATTCAGCACTATCTGTCTGACCAGGGCGTAACGGCAGTTCATAGAGTAATGAAACGGGTTGACACGAACATCATTCCAACCCGCACTGTCTTCTTGACATTTGACACAGTTCAACTCCCATCGAAAATCAAAGCTGGCTATGAGATAATTTCCGTTCGCCCTTACGTCCCAAACCCTACGCGTTGCTATCGATGTCAGCGGTTCAATCACACCAGCCAGTCCTGTTCCAATCCAGCCAAATGTGTTACGTGTGGCAAGGATGCCCATGAGGGTGCTTGTCCACCTCCATCCCCTCGCTGCATCAACTGTATGGGTGACCACGCTGCTTCCTCTCGAGATTGCCCCGTTTTTAAGGACGAAAAGCTCATCCAGGAAATAAGAGTGAAGGAAAAGGTGTCGACCTTTGCTGCTCGAAAATTATTCGCCAGTCGCAAGCCCACCGTGCCTCAGACAGGAAAATATAGCACTGTCCTTGCTTCTCCTCGGCCAACAAAGGAGGCGGCCACGCAGACTTGCGACCTCACCTTTAGTGCCACGGTCGTCAGATCGGCCAGCGCAAAGATCGCTCGTTCAACCTCACCAATTTCGCCTGCCCACTCTATGGCTCACCCTTCGTCGGGTTCTGCTAAATCTCGAGCCCAAAAGTCGGACGCCAAGTCTTCGATAAAAGAGCATACTCGTGAAGAGTTTTTACGTACCGCAACTTCCCAACCATCGGTTCCTCCTTCATCTAAACATCATTCTTCCAAGAAGGCTACGAAGAAACCCAGTTCCTCTCCTTCTCCGCCACGGCGTGTCCCATCTACAGCACCACCTGGCGGAAATCGCCCTCGGCCGTCTTCTGTGTCGCCGAGGCGCACTGCTGGTGGCCAGTCAACCGGCCGATCGCTGGTGGCAGGAGCTGCTCCTGACCAACCTATGGATCAGGATCTTCTGCCTTCAGCTGACTGCCATTCCATGCTGTCGGTCGCTAGCTCCGAGCAGTCTTTGACTTGACAGCAACTTTGGTCACATTCCTCCATTTTCTGTTCACCCCATGTCCATTATCCACTGGAATATCCGCGGCATTCGAGCCAATAGGGATGAATTGTCGATCCTCTTACGATCCTACTCGCCGGTCATCTTCTGTCTTCAGGAAACAAAGCTGCGTCCCCATGACCGCTTTGTTCTCCCTTATTTTCAGTCCGTCCGATATGATCTCCCCTCTGTTGAAGGCTCTCCAGCCCATGGAGGACTCATGATTCTTCTCCATGATACTCTCCATTATCACCCAATCCCCTTAAACACTTCCTTCCAAGCTGTCGCCGTCCGTCTTTCCCTTTCCGGATACACGTTCTCTCTTTGTACTGTATACATTCCATCGTCCACACCAATGGCACGAGCTGATCTCCTTCATCTTCTTGGTCAGCTTCCACCCCCCTATTTGCTGGTTGGGGACTTCAATGCCCACCACCCGCTTTGGGGATCTCCACATCCTTGTCCACGTGGCTCCATATTGCTAGACGTCTTCCACCAAGCGGATCTAGTTTGCCTCAACACTGGGGTCCCCACATTTTTGTCTGCCTCCACGACAACCTTATCTCATTTGGACCTTGCGGTCGGTACTGTTCCGCTAGCTCGGTGCTTCGAATGGTTCGCCCTTGATGATACACACTCGAGTGACCACTTTCCATGTGTCCTCAGACTGCAGCCTCAACTGCCATATATGCGCCCGCGATGCTGGAAGTTTGCCCAAGCCGATTGGACACTTTTTTCGTCTCTCGCGACATTCGATGACCGTCGCTTTCCCAGCGTTGACGATGAGGTCACACATATTACCGACGTTATCCTTACAGCTGCGGAACGTTCAATACCACGCACCTCCAAATTGCCCCGGCGCCCCCCAGTTCCTTGGTGGACCGAGGCATGCCGTGATGCAATACGTGAGCGGCGACGTGCTCTTCGCATTTTCCGTCACCATCCTACTTTGGCCAACTGTATCCGCTATAAGCAGCTCCGTGCGCGATGCCGTCGCGTCATCCGCGATAGCAAGAAGGCAAGCTGGAAATTCTTTATTAGCTCATTTAACACCTTCACTCCCTCCTCGGAAGTTTGGAGTCGGCTTCGACGGTTCTCAGGCGCACCTAGTTTCTCCCCAGTCTCTGGGCTCACTGTCGCGCATGATACCTTAGTGGACCCCGTCGCAATTTCTAACTCGTTGGGTCAGCACTTTGCTGAGATTTCGAGCTCTTCAAATTACCCGCCAGCGTTTCTCCCGAAGAAACGTGCAGCGGAAGTGCGACCTCTTGCTTTCTCCTCTCAAAATCACGAAAGCTACAATACTGTTTTCTCCATGCGGGAACTCCAACATGCCCTCTCATCTTCTCGCTCCTCCGCCCCGGGACCGGATGGTATCCATGTCCAAATGTTGCTGCATTTATCAACCGCTAGTCTGCGTTACCTCCTTCACCTTTATAATCGAATTTGGACCGACAGTACCTTTCCCAAACGGTGGCGGGAAGCTATTGTCGTTCCTGTTCCGAAACCTGGAAAGGACAAACATCTCCCCTCTAGCTATCGCCCCATTTCTCTCACGAGTAGTGTCTGTAAGGTTTTGGAGCGTATGGTGAATTACCGTTTAGCTTGGTGGCTGGAATCCCGCAGTCTTTTAACACCAGCCCAATGCGGATTCCGGAAGCATCGTTCTGCAGTTGACCATCTTGTTGCTCTCTCCACTTATATCATGAACAATTTTCTCCGGAAACGCCAAACGGTAGCAATATTTTTCGATCTGGAGAGAGCATACGATACCTGTTGGAGGACAGGCATCCTCCGCACACTGTTCTCTTGGGGCTTTTGAGGCCGGCTGCCCCTTTTTCTTCGCGAATTTATGGCAGAGCGCACTTTTAGGGTGCGGGTGAACACTACTCTCTCCCGTACTTTCTCCCAAGAAAACGGGGTACCCCAGGGATCCGTGCTGAGTGTTGTACTGTTTGCCATCGCCATAAATCCAATTATGGATTGTCTCCTTCCTGATGTCTCGGGCTCCCTCTTTGTGGACGATTTTGCGATCTACTACAGCTCTCAACGGACCAGCCTTCTTGAACGACGTCTTCAAGGATGTCTCGATCGCCTCCACTCGTGGAGCATCGAAACCGGCTTCCGTTTCTCACCCAGTAAGACCGTTTGTGTCAATTTTTGGCGACGTAAGGAGTTTCTTCCGCCCTCCTTACATCTAGGTCCTGTCAACCTTCCGTTTTCAGACGTCGCTAAATTCTTGGGTCTTATGTTTGACAGAAAACTGTGCTGGTCCTCCCACGTCTCCTATCTTTCGGCTCGCTGTCTGCGATCGCTTAACACCCTCCGTGTCCTGAATGGTACCTCCTGGGGAGCGGACCGAGTGGTCCTTCTCCGCCTCTATCGCGCCTTAGTGCGCTCAAAATTGGATTACGGAAGCATAGTCTACTCCTCTGCTCGGCCGTCTATTCTTCGGCGTCTCGACTCGATCCACCACCGTGGATTACGTTTAGTGTCTGGAGCTTTTTACACTAGCCCTGTGGAAAGCCTTTATGCTGAGACTGCTGAACCTCCGCTGTTCAATCGGTGAGCAGTCCTCCTGAGTCGTTATGCTAGCCATCTGTCTTCCATGCCTGCTAATCCAGCCCATGACCTTTTTTTCGACGCCTCCTTTGATGTAGGGTATGCAGGCCGCTCCTCCTCCCTACTACCCCCGGGAGTCCGCTTCCGTCAATTGCTCGATTCTCTTTCCTGCCGCTTTCCGAAAACCTTTTTGACAACTTGGGGTACAGCACCGCCTTGGCTCCGTCCCCGGATCTTCCTGCTCCGTGACCTTTGTCGATTTCCCAAGGATGGTACCCCTACACTTGTTTATCGTCGGGCATTTGCTGCTCTATGTGCACAAATGACGGACGCCACGTTTATTTACACCGACGGCTCGAAAACATCATTAGGTGTAGGGAGTGCCTATATTGTTGGCGACACCCCAAATCGCTTTCGACTTCCCGACCAGTGTTCGGTTTATACTGCGGAGCTTTACGCTGTTCTCCAGGCTGTCCACTACATCCGCCGCCATCAGCGGATACAGTACGTTATCTGCTCAGATTCTCTCAGCTCTCTCCTCAGTCTCCAAGCTCTTTACCCTGTGCACCCTCTGGTCCACCGGATTCAGGACTGTCTGCGCTTGCTCCACCTGGGGGGCGTCTCGGTGGCGTTCCTCTGGCTCCCGGGACACGCTGGTATCTGTGGGAATGAGGCGGCCGATATGGCGGCCAAGGCTGCAGTCTCTCTTCCTCGGCCAGCTATTCAGTCGCTTCCCTTCACCGATCTACGGAGCGGTTTATGTAGCCAAGTTGCTCATTTATGGCATGCGCATTGGTCAACACTTCCCCGTAATAAATTGCGGGAAGTGAAAGCCCTTCCTTGCGCTTGGACTTCTTCCTCCCGAACGCGTCGTCGGGGGAAGGTAATTTTAGCTCGACTCCGGATAGGGCACTGTCTTTTTAGCCGTAGACATCTTTTAAGCGGTGATCCTCCTCCACTCTGTCCCCACTGCTCTCAGCCGTGGACGGTCAGACACCTTTTAATTGAATGCCCCTATTTTAATCCGTTACGCTCCCGTCTACAGCTATCGCCTGATCTATCGTCGATTTTAGCAGATGACACGCGCTCAGCCGACCGCGTTCTCCAGTTTATTAGTGACAGTGAAATGACGTCAGTCATTTGAAGTTTTTTTTTTTTTTTTTTTTTTTTTTTTTTTTTTTTTTTTTTTTTTTTTTTTTTTTTGGGGACAACCACCCCCTGTCTGTACTGGATTTTTAAGCATTCTTTCTACTTTTAGTTTCTCCAATTTTATGAGTTTGTTTCCATTGCTGCTGGTTTTCAATTTCGGTTTTTTACTGTCTTAAGTCACGGGCTGGGCGCTAATGACCATAGCAGTTTTGCGCCCTAAAACCACAACAAAACAAAAAAAAAAAAAGAAACTTATATCATGAACAATTTTCTCCGGAAACGCCAAACAGTAGCAATATTTTTTGATCTGGAGAGAGCATACGATACCTGTTGGAGGACAGGCATCCTCCACACACGGTTCTCTTGGGGCTTTCGAGGTCGGCTGCCCCTTTTTCTTCGCGAATTTATGGCAGAGCGCACATTTAGAGTGCGGGTGAACACTACTCTCTCCCGTACTTTCTCCCAAGAAAACGGGGTACCCCAGGGCTCCGTGCTGAGTGTTGTACTGTTTGCCATTGCCATCAATCCAGTTATGGATTGTCTCATTCCTGATGTCTCGGGCTCCCTCTTTGTGGACGATTTTGCGATCTACTACAGCTCTCAACGGACCAGCCTTCTTGAACGACGTCTTCAAGGATGTCTCGATCGCCTCCACTCTTAGAGCATCGAAACCGGCTTCCGTTTTTCTCCCAGTAAGACAGTTTGTGTTAATTTTTGGCGACGTAAGGAGTTTCTTCCACCCTCCTTACATCTAGGACCTGTCAACCTTCCGTTTTCAGACGTCGCTAAATTCTTGGGTCTTATGTTTGACAGAAAACTATGCTGGTCCTCCTACATTCCGTATCTTTCGGCTCGCTGCCTGCGATCCCTCAACACCCTCCGTGTCCTGAATGGTACCTCCTGGGGAGCGGACCAAGTGGTCCTTCTCCGCCTCTATCGCGCCTTAGTGCGCTCGAAATTGGACTATGGAAGCATAGTCTACTCCTCTGCTCGGCCGTCTATTCTTCGGCGTCTGGCTCTATCCACCACCGTGGATTACGTTTAGTGTCTGGAGCTTTTTACACCAGCCCTGTGGAAAGCCTTTATGCTGAGACTGCTGAACCTCCGCTGTCCAATCGGCGAGCAGTCCTTCTGAGTCGTTATGCCAGCCATTTGTCTTCCATGCCTGCTAATCCAGCCCATGACATATTTTTCGATGCCTCCTTTGATGTAGGGTATGCAGGCCGCCCCTCCTCCCTACTACCACCAGGAGTCCGCTTCCGTCAACTGCTCCATTCTCTTTCCTTCCGCTTTCCTAAAACCCTCTTGACAACTTGGGGTACAGCACCGCCTTGGCTCCGTCCCCGGATCTGCCTGCTCCGTGACCTTTGTCGATTTCCCAAGGATGGTACCCCTTCACTTGTTTATCGTCGGGCATTTGCTGCTCTATGTGCACAAATGACGGAAGCCACATTTATTTACACCGATGGCTCAAAAACATCGTTAGGTGTAGGAAGTGCCTATGTTGTTGGTGACACCCCAAATCACTTTCGGCTTCCCGACCAGTGTTCGGTCTATACTACGGAGCTTTACGCTGTTCTCCAGGCTGTCCACTACATCCGCCGCCATCAGCGGATACAGTACGTTATCTGCTCCGATTCTCTCAGCTCTCTCCTCAGTCTCCAAGCTCTTTACCCTGTGCACCCTCTGGTCCACCGGATTCAGGACTGTCTGCGCTTGCTCCACGTGGGGGGCGTCTCTGTGGCGTTCCTCTGGCTCTCGGGACACGTTGGTATCTGCGGAAATGAGGCGGCCGATATTGCAGCCAAGGCTGCAGTCTCTCTTCTTCGGCCAGCAATTCAATCGATTCCTGTCGCCAATCTCCGGAGCGTTTTATGTCGTCGTGTTGTTCATTTATGGCGCGCGCACTGGTCGACACTTCCCCAAAATAAATTGCGGGACGTAAAAACTCTTCTTTGTGTTTGGACCTCTTCCTCCCGAACGCGTCGTCGGGAGGAGGTAATTTTAACTAGACTCCGGATAGGGCACTGTCTTTTTAGCCATCGACATCTTTTAAGCGGCGATCCTCCCCCAATCTGTCCCCACTGCTCTCAGCTGTGGACGGTAAGACACCTTTTAATTGAGTGCCCCTATTTTAATCCGTTACGCGCCCGTCTACAGCTGTCGCCTGATATATCGTCAATTTTAGCAGATGACACGCGATTGGCCGATCACGTTCTAGAGTTCATTCGTGCCAGTGAAATGACGTCGGTCCGGTCATTTGAAGTTTTTTTTTTTTTTTTTTTTTTTTTTTTTTTTTTTTTTTTTTTTTTTTTTTTTTTGGGACAACCAACCCCCTTCTGTAGTGAATTTTTAAGCCCTCCTTCTGCTTTTAGTTTCTCCAATTTTATGACTTTCGTTCCCATTGCTGCTGGTTTCCGTTTTCGGTTTTTTACTGCTTCCTAAGTCACAGACCGGGCGCTAATGACCATAGCAGTTTTGCGCCCTAAAACCAAAACAAAAACATCTTTACATACAAGGGTATGATCAGAATCGCTTTTCCAGGGTACTGCTGAATTTGCTTTCATCTGAGGAGGGTGTGTGACTCCACTCATCATTGGTCTAGTCCCTATGCTCTTGGCACCATCACAAACAGTGCTGATGATGTGCAGGTGTTAATGGAACACAACATACTGGTCATCAGGCAGAGGGACCATCGCCATGACACTGTGGAGTATTAGTTTGCATGCAGTTGCACCTGCTGTTTAATGTGGGTCCCTCCTTGAGTGTTGCACAATGTAGTACACAGTGGCAGAAGTGATTGTGGCTCGGAACGCTCCTCGTGCGCATGGAAATAGTACTATGAGGAATGCCAAAATCCTGGTCAACGCTTGTCACACCATGCCCATTTTCCAGTTTTTCGGTGAGTCTTCCCTCTGTGAAGTCATCCAGATGTTGTCTCTGTAGCATGTTGTTAAGCAGACCACTATCACTATCAGAATGCACTGAAACTGCTCGCTTGACCATTCTTTTGCTGTTCACTGCCTCATGTTGTGAAGGCAGTCCCTTTATTCGCTACAGTCATGTTGACCTCGCACTCTGTGACATCCAAGTTTCTGTGCAAGACTGAGAGACCTTTGGCGAGATGGTCCCAACTTTCATTCATTTCCAACAAATAGTTAATTTACTTTATCTAACCTGCCCTTAGGTTTTGCAGAGCAGTGTACTTTCATCAAGAATCAATACTGTTAACACTGGCATAAATTCTGCAAAAATGATGTTGAAACCATCTAAGAAAAAAGGATTGTACAATATCAGTGTCTATGTTCTTTAGAGATGGAAACAGTTGCTCAGCTAACATTTATTACACTCAGATACAGACTAGTCAGAAACTGCCTATCATGCAGAGAAGATTTTTCCTGAAAGAAGAATCCACCAATGTTAATTCTATATCAGCCACATTAAGTTGGAGAGACCACCAATCCTTACTATATGAATATAATATAAATGGATAGATAAAACAAAAATCTACTCACTAAGCTATGGCAGGGGTACGCGCACGCACACAAAAGGACTTAACTTTTACAAGCTTTCAGAGCTAGGGACTCCTTCTTCTGGCAGAAGAGTTGAAGGGGAAGGAAGGGGGGTGATGGAAAAGGACTGGAGTGACTTAGGAAAATGGGTACAGTTTAGAAAAGTCACCCAGAATCCCAGGTCAGGGGAGACTTACTGGACGGGATGAGAAGAAAAGACAGATTGTTGGGAACTGCACTGGACGAGATTTCAAAACCTGAGAGCTTAAAGGTAGAAGACAGGGTAACATGCAAGACAGATTGCTGCTTAAAGCTAATTGCATTGTATGTAACAGATGTCAAAGGGGCACAGCGAAAAATAGGTAAGTCAGAAAACGAAATATGTAGAAAACCAAAATGTAGTGAAGAAAGGAGTGGCTACCGTGAATAAATGCTGAGACGGAAGGAATTAATGTAAATCAGGGCCAGATGGGTGGCGAGAACCAAGGACATGTTATAGTGCTAGTTCCCACATGCAGAGGTCTGAGAAACTGGGGTCTGGGGGAAGAATCCAGATGGAGCATGTGGTGAAACAGGCACCGAGGTCAGGACACTCGTATTGTGCAGCATGCTCTGCAACAGCATATTGTGCTTTGCTTGTATATGCCCTCTGCCTTTGCCCATTCATCCTGACTGATATCTGGGTGGTAGTCATGCCAGTTTAAAAGGCCAAACAGTGTTTACATAACAAATTTAGAATTCAGGGAATGTTTCATTGTTTTAGTTTTCAGTTAATTTTTTGCAATTTTGACTTGTAATATGCAAGAATAAAACATAAACAAGAAAGAGAAAAACACCATAATAAAACTTAAGTTTCAAAGAAAATGCTTCCATGTAAAACAACAGAACACAGTTTGCAAACAAATGTCTGCCAACAGCAAAATGTGTCAAAATATTTAGGACGAAGACTATGTAATGCTTGGTAACAGACTGCTTTCAGTGTGTGTGAATCATACACAACTGTCTACATTTCTAACAGGTCGTGGGAAAATATTGTGAATGGTGGTTTGAGAAGTGTTACTTTCAAAGTAAATTTCCTTTTATGCAAGATGAATTAAGTTACTAGTGAGACTGTGCAATCGGTTTCTTAAATCAGTGCGTTTGACTCTCTTTCAAAACTTAACACTTTAAGGAGCAGCCAACTAGCAAAATTTTACTGGCACATTCGTGTTTGATAATCTTAAAGGTTAACACATACAAAAAAAAAGGTTGATATTATGTGTGAAAGCTTAGCTTTTCTTGTAGCTAGACTCTGCGTATGTTAATTTAAACATCAACTTTTCCTGTTTGTGTGTTTGCACTGCGTAGTAGTGATGTTGCTATGGACTGACTACATCGTATGTCCTATACTCTGTTGTCATTGGGTGGCGAGATAATGTGAAGTGATTTGCGATTGGCTGACAAAACATGTTGGTATCTCGATTTCAGTGCTTTGGAAACTTAACATACTATATTTGGTGAACAATATATTTATACTTTCATACTACGAAAATGGAGTGTACCTGTTGCTGTGCACAAAAGATCTTCCCAAAATGACCCTCCCTCTCTCTCTCTCTCTCTCTCTCTCTCTCTCTCTCTCTCTCTCTCTCTCTCTCTCTTCCTCCCCCCTCCCCCCCCCCCCCCCCCCTCCAGAAAAAATGTATTTTCAAGTAGGAAAATTTCTTTTTAACCAAGAAATCTGGGAATTTTTCCCTTGCCCATGTATACACTCTGTGAGGACATGCAGCTCTGCTGTGTTATTTAAAGATGGTGGCACCCTCTTGGGTAAATTATTCAGGAAATAATATGCCCCCCCCCCCCCCTCCTGCAGTCAGATGTACAGACAGGGACTACTCAAGAGGGCAATGGTATCGGGAAAACTGGAAGAACTGGTCTTCTAGGGGTAATATAAGAGTAGTTATAATAAGAAAATAAATATGTGGGTGAGCTGGTATGAAGAGCATACTGAACACATCATGGCCAAGATAGGTCTAACTACGAAGCTAATACTCGCCAAATAAGTAAAAGGTTATATGCCTACTAGCTGTGAAGACTGAGATTGTTCATGGAGATGACATTGCTGAAGTGGGGTAGCTTGTATTCCTCAAAGAAAATAGTTGTGCCATAGGTACAACCACTACAGAGGGGAATCTGGAGAGACAGTGCTAACCCTTGTTTCTTGAAGAGGGGCAGCAGCGTTTTCAGTAGCTGCAGGGGCAACAGTCTGAATTATTGACTGATCTCGCCTTGTAACATTAGTGATGACCTCACCATGCTGTTTCTGTGAATGGCTGAAAGCAAGGGGAAACTATCGCTGTTATTTGGTTTTGCTAAGGGAAAGCAGTTCAACTGTGTTGCTTAATGATGATGCATCCTCGGTGATAAAATATTCCAGCAGTAAAATAGTCCCCTGTGGATGGGTCTGCTCAGGATGATGCCATCATCAACCAAAACAAATCTGCCATTCTGACGTTCAGTGTGTCGTAGTTAGGTAGGTTAGAAAAGTTACAAAGGGAATGAATAGCTAGTTGTTGATACAGCAGGAATTAGTGAAGTGCAGATGCAGAAGGGATAGGTCTGCTGGTTGGGTCACTACAGGGTACCTAAAAGAAAAGAAAATTGGGGTGATACAGGAGTAGGCCTAATAATAATGGGAGTTACTCTTAATGTCATAGTTAATGCATTGTAGTAGCCATTATAGACAGGAAGTGAACACCCACCCAGAGTAGGAAAAGTTTGTAGGCCAACTAGCATCTCAGTTGAAGAAGCTACTGAAATAATATGATGATGTAAAGAAAATTATTCATGTAGTTAAGGGAGATCAAAGATTGTGATGGGTGACTGGAATTTGGTAACAGCAAGGAAAATATGGATTGGGGGAAAGTAATGAAGGAGAAAGCTACCTGGTAGAATTTTGCATGGTGTAATGTAACCAGGGCCAATGCTTGATTTAAAAAAAATCTCGAGAGAAGGTTGCATATGTGGAAGAGTCCTGGTGACACTGGAAGGTTTCAGGTTTATTATATAATGGTTAGACAGAGATTTCAAAACCAGATTTTAAACTGAAGTCATGTCCAAGGATATACACTATGTAATCAAAAGTACCCGAACACCTGGCTGAAAATGATTTAAAAGTTTGTGGCCCCCTCCATCATTAATGCTGGAATTCAATATGGTGTTGGCCCACCCTTATCCTTGATGGCAGCTTCCACTCTCGCAGGCATATGTTCAATCAGGTGCTGGAAGCTGTCTTGGGAAATGGCAGCCCATTTTTCACAGAGTGCTGCACTGAGGAGAGGTATTGATGTCTGTCAGTGAGGTCTTGCATGAAGTCGGTGTTTCAAAACATCCCAAATGTGTTGTATAAGATTCAGGTCAGGACTCTGTGCAGGCCAGTCCATTAACAGATATGTTATTGTCGTGTAACCAGTCTGCCACAGGCCATGCATTATGAACAGGTACTCAATGTTGTTGAAAGTTGCAATCACCATCCCCGAATTGCTCTTCAGCAATGGGAAGCGAGAAGGTGCATAAAACACCAATGTAGGCCTGTGCTGTGATAGTGCCATGCCAAACAAAAAGGGGTGCGAGCCCTCTCCATGAAAAACATGACCACACCATAACACAACAGCCTCCAAATTTTACTCTTGGCACTACACATACTGGCAGATAACGTTCACCAGGCATTCACCATACCCACATCATGCCATTGGATCGCCACATTGTGTACCATGATTTGTCACTCCATACAATGTTTTTCCAATGTTTACACTCCTTACACCAAGCGTCTTTCAGCATTTACCGACGTGATGTGTGGCTTAGGAGCAGCTGCTCGACTATGGAATAAAAGTTTTCTCACCTCCCACTTAACTGTCAAAGACTTGCAGTGGATCCTGATGCAGTGACACCCAGTCACCTGATCATGTTCGAAGTCCGTGAGTTCCGTGGAGTGCCCCATTCTGCTCTCTCAAGATGTTTAATGACTACTGAGGTCGCTGATATGGAGTACCTGGCAGTAGGTGGCAGCACAAGCACCTAATATGAACCAGATACTTTTGATCACAAAGTGTATGTTGACTCTGGCCATAATTTATTGGTTATGAAGCACAGATTAAAACTGAGGAAATTGCAAAAAGTTAAAGTGATGGGATTCAACCTGGATAAATTGAAGGAACCATAGGTTGTTTAATATCAGACAGAGCTTTAGGTGATGTTGGACTGGAGCAGGAGAAAGAAATACAACAGCAAAATGGTGTGGTATTCACATCAGGAAAAACTGAGATGGTGTTTGTGCGCAGCCAATCAGATGGGAACGGTTGAGGGGCAGCACGGCTATACCAAAACTAGTACACTCAGAAACATTTTGGGTGTTTGTGGAATCATGGGTCCTTTCAGACAGACAGACAAGCTGGAAGGTAGTGCACCATGTATACACCATATTTGGAGTATCAGTTTCTACAGGATATTGAGAAAAACCCTTGTACAAGCTCCAGGCAAGTGGTGTGCCAACATGATGTAAGCCAAAGTAAGATTATGTGTGTCCTGCACAATGACCACCACTATCCCTCTCACCTGCAATGAGTACAAGGAATATCGGCAGCAGATTTCCTTCTACGACAAGTGAAGCATCCCCCTCCCCATTGGTTTTACAGCAGACCATAATGATTATGGAATTTCTGTCATCAGTCATCTTTACTGACAAAGCAACGTTTACCAGAACTAGCATAATCAGTCTGCATAATAGTCATCTGTGGGCTAAAGATAAACCTTGAGGAATGAAAGAGTCATCTCATCAGCATCAGTTCAGCATCAATGAGTGGGCAAGGTTTCTTGGTGACAATGGACTTGGACCAGTAGTTATTCTACAACACCTTTACAGATGAATGTACCTGGACTTCCTTCGGAATACTCTACCTGGGCCGCTTGAGAATGTGCCTCTGTCAGTACGACAGGTTACGTGGTTTCTGCATGATGGAGCATCACCTCACTTCTGCGTTACAGTTCAGACCATCGTCTTTCCTGGATGTTGGAAATGACTTAGGGACCCTGTAGCATCACCAGACTTAAACCAATGGATTTTTGCCTCTGGGGACATCTAAAAAGCCTTTGGCGCTGAACTGGTTGCTCATGGGCAGACCCTTCAACAATGTTTTCACAATGTCTGTGACGCTATTCAGAGGGGGGACAAAACATGCAAAAAGAGTGCAGCAATCTACAATGTGATGTGTGAAGGCGTGCATGGCATTCCATGGAGGCCACTTTGAACATCTGTCATGACATGTATGCAATGCAGCTCTGTACTGTGTTCAGAGACAGTTTGTTGTAATTGCATGCACACCTTCCCTTTCTGGACACAAGTTTGTAAGACTTTTTTCCTCCATTCCCATTCAGGAATCTGTCTGTGCAGTTTGTTGGTTTTTATTAATGTTCACTCGATATATAAGTAGAACATAATAATTAAAATTCCAAAGATAGCAGTTGCTGACAGGTGAGAATATGACCGAACTGTCAGTTTAATAAGTCGTGGTTGCAAAATATTGACACGAATTATTTACAGAAAAATGGAAAAACTGGTGGATCTGACCTCAGGGAGGATTGGTTTGGGTTACGGGGAAATGTAAAACCCAAGACAGTGCTGACCCTATGACCTACCTTAGAAGATTAGATCTACAAATGCTATAATCATAGGTCGGAGAAAGCTTTTAACAGTATTAACTGGACTACACTTCGAAATTATGAAGGTAACAGGGATAAAATACTGGGAGCAAAATGATTTTTACATTTTCTACAGAGACCAGACTATAGTTACAAGGGCATAATAACATGAAAGGGAATCTGTAGTTGACAAGGAGGTAAAACAGGATCATATTCTATCCCTAAAGTTATTAACTCTGCGCAGTGAACGACGAGTGGAGAGATCCAAGAAGAAATTTGGAAAGGGAATTAATGTTCAGGAAGAAGAAATAATTTTAAGGTTTGCCAATGTCATTGTCATTCTGTCAGAGACAGCAAAGGACTTGCTAAAACAGTTAAATGGAGTTAATAGTATCTTGAAAGGAGATTAGAAGATGAACATCAACAAAGGAAAAAATCGGGGTGATGGAATGTAGTATGAGAGTTAAGCTATTTAGGCAGCAGAATAACTGATGATTCTCAAAGTGGTATTCCACTGCCCACCAAACCTACATAATATCCTCGTCTATCCCTACACAACCCCTGCTCCTAACCCACTTGTCTCTTTGCTTATATCCCTGTAATAGGCCTAGATGCAAGACCACCTGTCCCATATTCAGTGGTGGCCTCCCATGAAAGACAGGTTACCTGTGAAATCATAGATGTGATCTACAAGCTAAGCTGCAACCACTGTGCTGCATCCTATGTGGGCATGAAAATAAACAAGCAGTCTGTCCACATGAATGGCCATCATCAAACTGTGACCAAGAAACAACTGGACCACCCCACTGCTGAGCACGCCCCTCAGCATGACATCCTTCATTCCTATGACTGTTCACAGCCTGTGCCGTCTGGATCCTTCCCACCAATACCAGCTTTTCCGAATTGAGCAGGTGGGAACTCTCCCTCCAATATGTCCTACATTCCCGTAACGCTCCTGGCCTTGACCTTCATTAGCCATTGTCCTTAGCCAACTAGCCCCTTCCCTGTTCCCATTCCAGCACTACAAAGCCCTGTATCCAACAGCATTCAACCAATGCACCCTCAGTCTTTACTTCTCTCCTTTTCCACTACCGGCATCCCTGTCCTTAGTCTAATGTCCACTGTTCCTGTTGCACCTAGCTGCTCTATGCTCTCTCAACCTTGTCCCTCTACACTTCCACAAACAGCACTTTACCATCCCCTACCCCTACCCTGTTATCCCTCCCCACCCCAGTGTCCTCCTTACTGCCGCCACCAGGTTGCCTTGTGTGTGTGTGTGTGTGTGTGTGTGTGTGTGTGTGTGTGTGTGTGTGTGTGTATGAGAGAGAGAGAGAGAGAGAGAGAGAGAGAGAGTTGTCTAATTTTGAAGAAGAGCTGTTAGCCGAAAGCTCACTCCCCGGCATTATTTTTGTTGTGCCTATCTGTGGCTCTGCATCTCTGCTATATGGTGAATAGCAACTATCCTTTTTGTAATATTGTACATTCCATGCTGGATTTTCCATAGTTTGATGATGGCTGAAGTAGAGACGTTATAAAAGGCAGACTGGCAGCTACAAGAAAAGAGTAATTTGTTAACACCTAACATCAATTTAAAGGTTAGGAAGACTTTTCTGGAGGTATTTGTAGAGTGGAGCCTTACCTGGAAGGGAAATGTGTGCAATTAGCAGTTCAGACAAGAAGAGAATAGTAGCATTTTCTAATGTTATGCTGCAAAACAAATTGTAGATCTGATAGGTAGATTGAACAACGTATGAGATGGTATTGAATCTAAGTGGAATAAAGAATTTTGTGGCACAACTTGACTAAAAGGAGAGACTGATTGATCACCACATTTCCTAAGGCATCAAGGAATTGTCGGTTTGGTAATGGAAGGAAGTGGAGGACAAAATCTGTAAAGGGAGAGCAAAGCTCGAATACAGTAAGCAGGTGAAAATTGATGTAGGTTGCAGTAGATATGCAAAGATGGAAAGGCTTGCACAAGATAGAATAACTTGGAGAGCTGCTTCAAACCAGTCTTCAGACTGAAGACAAGGGAGACAAAAATTTAATTGCAGTGGGGGACTGTAATTCAAAAGTAGAAAAGGGGATAGAACAACAACATAAATGGGGGGGGGGGGGACAATGGAAAGGGAAACTGCCTGGTGGAATTTTGTACAGAACCCAATTAAATGGTTGCTAACTCTTGGTTTAATAATCATGAAAGAAAGTAGTATAACGTTTTATCAGTACTCAGACAGCATAAGATTGGAGTTAAAACTTGAGATTTTGAAGGTTATCACCATCAGTTTCATCAGCTGGGAGCAAAGTCCACTTCCTTTATAGTGCTGTTAAAGCTTCTGTTTAGCCGGGTCATGTTACTTGATATTTACTTCCATTGGTGGTGATGTCACCTGGCGGGTGGGATTTGCATGCACAAAAGCTGTAAACTGGTAATGCAGCAGTATGCCCCACTCCCCACCAGGCTGTGATTGACTGACTGAAGGGAAACAGAGACCAACTGCAGCATCCCCTATTCCTTTAAGGATTATATATATATCACTCTCTTAGATTTATGTACTTAACATGATATCAGTGTTCAGTGCACAGAGCTCTGCTATGGTGCAGATGGTCTGCTCTGCATAATTTTGCCACCTTCTAGACACTATTCTGACATCAAAGGCTGTCTTTCACTAGATGCATCAAATCCTCAGTTTTCTGCGGAGGTTAGACATTTGGTCTAATACCACATTTACGTAGCATGCACCCAATTTTGCTTGAGGTAGCTCTGAGGAATGTAAGGAATGCTGTGCGTATGTCTTCTTATGTTGGCTGGATTGGTTTGTACATACTGTCTTCTGACTCTTTTTAATATGTGATGTGATGTATTCATTGACACATTTTATGAGACTTCGTGATGTTCGGAATGCTTAATTTGAATTGTTTTATTTCTTGACGAAACTGTTTGCGGATTAATGACGTCTGAACATGGCAATCAAGTGCTGAAACCGGTAATGTGAATGTTGTAATTTTTAAGTGATCTTGGACATAATAAATTATATATGAAACCCTCAGAGAAAAAAATACCTTGAGACATTACTGCTGAAATGGAACTGTAGCAGCCAATTAAGTTTTTCAGTCCATGAACAAGATATTGATTGTTTCAGGACAAATGTTTTAATAATTAATATATCAGAGGAAAATGATCTGTGAATGTGAAACAATATTCTGGTAATAATTAACCACAAGCAATTACAAACCAGAAATATGGTTAAAAATTGTGAAAGGCATTAATTTATCTCGTAGATAGAAAAAAATTACTTCAATGCTAAGATAGAGAAAGATCATGTAGTAGTTGCATAATAAAAAATGTTGCTTTGTATTAATAAAGTTATTTAAAGGTCAAGAACTCTGCTACATGGCAGTTATATGTAATGTAGTGAAACAATGAGGCAGAATACAATCACTATCAAACTGGTTATTTGCAAGTAGATCAGTTGAATACACAAGAGTATGTACCGAGAAATCAGTTTTTGTCAAATGTGATCAACTAGAAATTCTTGGAGCCTTTGTAGTTGTGAAATTAAAATTTCATCTTTCAGAAAGAAAAATGCGTACAGAGAAGAAGATCCTAAAACCATCTAAATATTAATGCTTTCACCATGTGACTTATCTTATTGCATTCTGAATACTCTGTTGCAATTTCTGCTCTGTAGCCATAATCAAGAGATGCATTTTTGTCCTTCCAAAATTTGTTATGTTGCATCTCACAGTGAATGTCAAAGGCAGCGTATTCATTGTCAAATATGGTCAAATATACTTACAGGGATAATCATTTTTAGCATCTAGAAATGACTGTGTGTGTGTGTGTGTGTGTGTGTGTGTGTGTGTGTGTGTGTGTGTGTGTGTGTGTGGAGGGGGGGGGCGGCAGGCGCTCGCGTTTTTGAGACAGACAAAAGTATTTAATCCAACAGCTGATAATATCCAGCAGTCTTTTTTTAATGCATATGCTACTCAGTGCCTTATCTATGTGATGAGTAGGCACTCCATCCATTTCTTATTGTTGATACACAAACTTACCTTACATGCTCATGGTTTCACCTTAAGTTTTTTGTGGAAACACAATACAAGGCATTCATTTAAACTGAGTGTCACTGTCATATGTTGCAGTGTAAATTTAAATGCAACAACTCTTTGCAGATGTTCTGGAATGTTCTTGTAATGTAATTGCACTTCAACATTTAATGTAGTTGTCATATTTTTCAGCTGGAGCAATTACAGTTAGAACACTTAATACATGGGCTTGAAAATGAAAGTGAAGCAGATGATAAGCATTATGATTCAGATGAAAACTTATCAGATATGGAGACTGGCCAGCAAAAAGACATTTATGAGGGTCTTGATTTGAATGACCCGTTCTGTGTTAATCTGCAGCCAGTTGAGTGGGATCTGACTCCTGTAACTGGTGGGTATATCAGCAGATGTTACTAAAACAGATCCAAATACCATCATCATCATCATCATCATCATCCCAACCAATCTGTTGTCTTTCTAAGAAGCTGTTACGGAGAAAAGCCACTGTTTATAGACCACAGTGTATAAAATAAACATTATAAATTTCGCTGTGCCTATCTCAGTGTAGTAGTGCACCAGTCAGATCTACGCTGTTATCAGTAATGACACATCTGTTTATTCTGGAACTGCTATTAGGAAAAATCGAACTATGGAACATCCAGGTTTCAATATCAATAATATTATTGAAAGGATGGAGTACTCCTCATCCTAAGGTGAAATATTGAGTTGCAGATAGGCACGACAAAAATTGTTACGCATTGAGCTTTTGGCCAGTCTTCTTCAGAAAAAAAATGAAAATTCGCACAAGCAGGGATACCTCATGCGCACATGGCCAATATCTCTGGCGGCTCTGGCCAGAATGCAGTGATGTCACATCAAAAGGAAGTAGCTATCTGGAATGATTCAGGGGAGGAGGAGGGATAGCAGGATATGGGTGGAAGGGAAAGGGATAGAAGAGTCAGCACTGCCTGGACAAGGCTGCCAGAACAGTTCCTCCACTGTTTTTTCTTTCTTTCTTTATTCGTTCTCCGTCTCCTATCCTTCCTCCACTGCAGTGTTTGAGATTCCTCTTCATTTATCCTTTCTCCCTGTGCACTCCTCAAGGCCAGGCCACATGTCCTGACACATAAGAGGTAACTAGGTAATGCATAATTCCCAGCCTCAGTTTGACAGTTAGGGTTCACCTGTACCTCTGGTACAGGTCAGGTCTAGCGAAGGGTAATTGCCTGAGGTGTTCCTTTCCCAAATTACCAATTGGTCCCTTTGTTTAAACTTCAGGCTACAGCTGCTGAACTACTGACACTCACCCAAGGCGGGTGAGCTGAGCCCCCCCTCTGAGGGAGATCCCCCGCTGGAAGAAGCGCGCTGTCGGAGATGTGTTACAGCAGTCCACAGGTGATGGAATAAGGTTGATGTATCCTTCATGCCAAAACACATTCTTTTTCTCAAGTTTGACAGAGCAGTGCTTCCTTCGAAGATCAAAGCAGCCTGTGAAGTCATCATGGTCCGACAATACATTCCAAACCCTATGCACTGCTACCAATGTCAGCATTACTACCACACTTGAATGTCCTGTCGAAATCCAACCAAATGTGCTACTTGTGGTAGGGATGCTCACAAGGACAATTGCCCACCTCCTTCTCCCCGCTGCATCAGTTGCAATGGTGGCCATGCAACCTCCTCCCGAGAATGTCCTTAGTATCTTGATGAGCGAGCTGTCCAGGTGATTCAGGTGAAGGAAAAAGTGCTTTACCCTGTTTCTCGCAAGTGTTGGCTAGTCAGAAGCCATGTTCTTTACCACCTGGCACTTGGTACTATTCTCGCTACACCTTGCTCCATGAAGGACACGGTCATACGGACTTGCAACATCAAATTCAGCTCCGTGGTTGCAAAATCACCCAGTGTTATGGTAGTATCCCCATCTCCTCCTCCTCCTCCTC
Organism: Schistocerca cancellata; assembly: GCF_023864275.1. Lineage (NCBI taxonomy): Eukaryota > Metazoa > Arthropoda > Insecta > Orthoptera > Acrididae > Schistocerca > Schistocerca cancellata. The sequence goes on from NC_064626.1 coordinate 733,304,858, forward strand.
CTCCTCCTCCTCTCCTCCATCTGTGCACCAAGCCACCAAATTATCTGCTACATAACAGGCAGGCTGGAAAGGATGAAAGGAACACTCTCGCAAAGACTGTTTATGTCCCTCCAGCCAGCAAACACCTCAGTCTTCACCTTCCAACTGCAAAGGCTCCAAGAAACCAAACAAAGGCAAATGATCTCCTCCTCCACTGACTTAGAGACCCTCTTCAATGGTGTCATCCCATGATACCCTTGCCAGCCAAACTCCATTTCTCTGCTGCGCACTGCCAATCATTTCTGTGCCCTGAAATCCACTGGAAGACCCAGTGTGAATGCTAAAGCCTTTGTAGATCTCGTGGAGCAGGATCTTCCAGCCTCTGCGGTCTGTGGCAGTGTGTCGTCGAAGGCTGACTCTCAGCAGCTACTGAAGTGACTACGCTTCTTTTTCTCCCTTCTCCCCTTTCCCTTCATGACTCTCCTCCTATGGAATGTTTGCGGCATTAGATCCAACAAGGGGGAACTGCAGTTGCTCTTGGAATTGCAGTGTCCACTGGTTTTCTGCCTTCAGGAAACAAAATTGTGTCCTTGCAATCGCTTTGATTTCCTGCGTTGCTTTCCGTCTGTTTCGACCTTATCCCTCTCCCCCAAGGACAGCATTCCATCTCATAGGAGTCGTGCTGATCATCCAGGTTGGCATTCATAGTCAAACCATCTCACTGCACATCCTGATGCAAGTTGTTGCAGTCCGCATTGCCTTACTCGTTTCACCTTGTCTCTTTGTACCATCTACATCCGTCTGTCATTCAGTGTCACCAGGGCAGACTTTCTCCAGCTTATTGGGTAACTTCCTCACCCCTTTTTGCTGTTTGGTGACTTCAGTGTGCACCATCCATTTTGGGACTCTCCCAGAACCTGTCAAAGAGGGCCCTCTTGGCCAACCTTCTCAGTCAACTCATCCTCATCTGCCTTAATACTGGAGCACCCACATTCCTTTCACACTCCATGCACACCTACACCCATTTGGACGTTTTGTTCTGCACTGCCAAGCTTGCCCGTCATCTTAAATGCTCCGACACGTACTCAAGCAACCATTTCCCCTGTGCTATCTGTTTGCTGTCTCCTGCCCCACCTAGGTGCAGATTCAGTTGGCATGTTTCTAAGGCCAAATGGAAGCTTTACACCTCCCTGGCAACCTACGATGAACAACATTTTCCCAGTTGTGAAGACCAGGTACAATACCTTATAAACATTATCCTTACTACCACAGAATTTTCCATTCCTCACACTTCATGTTTACTGCACTATGCCCTGGTGGACTGAGGCGTGCCCAGAGACGCGCTCTCCATGTTTTTAATGCTCACCCTATGATAGTGAACTGTGTTCATTATAAGCAGTTGCGTGCACAATGTCATCATGTTCTTCAGGATATCAAAAAAGCTAACTGGATTTCATTTATTAGTTCTTTTAACAGTCCCACTCTCTTCCATAGTGTGGGCGAACGTCAGGTGTCTCCCTGGGACCAAGGTCCATTCCCCAATTTCCAGCCTGACTGTAGCGGGTGATGTCATAGGGGACCCTATTGCTATCCCCAACACCTTGGGGCGCTATTTTGCAGAGATTTTTAGCTCTGCCCACTATCACCCTGTCTTCCTCCATTGGAAACGAGTGGAGGAAGCTCTGGGGATACCCTTCAACTTTCAGAATTGTGAATGCTACAATGCCGCCTTTACTATGCAGGAGCTAGATCACACTCTCATTTCCTCCTGATCTTCCACCCCAGGGCTGGATGATGATAACATTTAGGTGTTGCAGCACATTTCTGTTGGAGGCAAGCACTTTTCTGTTTCATACATACAATTGCATCTGGGCAGATGGCATGTCTCCCAGATGCTGGCATAAAGCCACTGTCATGCCTATATCCAAGCCCGATAAGGATAAACACTTCCTTGCTAGCTACCACCCAATTTGTCACCAGCTGTGTTACCAAGGTGATGGAACATATGATTCGTGCTCGGCTGGTATGGTGGCTTGAGTCTCACAATCTGCTAACCACTGCACAATGTGGATTTTGAGTGTGCTGTTCTGCAGTTGACCATCTCGTCACTTTGCCAACTCATGTCATGAATGGCTTTCTGTGGAATTACCAGACTGTGGCTGTGTTTTTTTTTATTTGGAGAAAGCATATGGAACATGCTGAAGGACTGATATCTTCCATACTATCTACACATGGGGCTTCTGAGGCCACCTGCTCCATTTCCTAGTTTGCAAGGTACATGTGGGTTCTGCCTTGTCTTATACCTTCATCCAGGAAATCTGTGTGCCTCAGGGTGCCATCATGAGTGTCACCCTCTTTATCGCCATTAGCCCAATATTGTGGCGTCTCCCGCCAGGCATCCCCGGTTCCCTTTTCATTGACGATTTTGCAATCTATTGCAGTTCTTCATGGATTTGTCTCCTTGAGCAGCGTCTTCAATGATGTCTCGATTGTCTTTACTGTGGAGCATCAACAGTGGCATCCTCTTTTCCACAGACAAAACCATTTGTATAAAGTTCTTGTGGCACAGTGGGTTTCTTCCACTGTGTTTACATCTTAATCCTGTTGCTCTTCCGCCTGTTGAAACTACAAATTCCTGGGGCTCAGGCTCAGTTAGAAACTTGCTTTGTCATCCATGTGTCTAACCTGGCCAGTCCCTCAGTGTCCTACGTGTCCTCAATGGTGCTTCCTGGGGAGTGGATCGGACCACCCTCCTTGGTTTGTACTGATCCCTTGTTGATTTGAAATTAGATTATGGATGTTTCGTTTATACATTTGCATGTCTGCGACATCCATTTGGCCACTGGCACCTTTTACACTTGAGTGGTTGAGAGTCTCTATGCAGAAGCTGCTGTGCTAATGCTGCCATACCACTGTGATGTTCTCCTCAGCGGATATGCCTGTCACTTGTCTGCCAAGCCTGGTCACCCATCCTATGCCGCCTCCAATGACTCCTTTGACTGCCAGTATGGGGTGTGTCCCTCTTCTGCTACATCCTGGAGTTGGCTTTGTTACTGCATTGGCAGCTTAATTTCACACTACCTGCCACCTTCCCAATGTGTGTGAACCCTGCACCACCTTGGCTTTGTGCAGAGGCCTGTGTGCACCCTGGACCCTTTGTAGCTGGTTCTCAGGGATGTGTGAGGATATGGCATGGCAAATGTATTTGTGGACTAGGTTTCTGGGGATAGTGCCTACCTGTGAAGGACCTTGTGAGACTTTCAGCATACTGGCATACTGGGCAGGGGAGTTCTTGTCACTGCAGCCATGCTGTCCCCAGGTGGCCATGCTGTATGTGAGGAATTTTTTTGGTGTTGGAAGAGATGGCAGCTGTCGAAATGCAGGTACTGTTGGTGGGTTTAATGTGGACAGATATGGGAATAAATCCGTCGGAGAAAAGGTTGTCAGTGTCCAGAAAGGTGACATGCTGGATTGAGGAAGACCAGGTGAAGCAGATTAGAGAGAAGGTGTTAAGATTGTGAAGGAATGAAGATAAGGTGTCTTGACCCTGAACCAGACCAATGGTTTGGGTTTTGGGAGGCTAGGAAGATTTCCTCTAGGTGGCCCGTAAATGGGTTGGCGTAGGAGGGTGTCGTGATTGTTCATGGTTGTGCCTCAGTTCCACTGCTTTCTGGCCAGAGATAGTGGTCATGTGTGCTTACTTGTGTGAATAATTTTTCTGAAAAAAGCTTTAGCTGAAAGCTCAAAGTGTGATACTATTTTCATTGTGCCTGTCAGCAACTCCTGTCAATACCGTAAGTAGCAATCTACCCTTTTCATAATATTCTTGATATTCTGAAACTGGCGATTTTATAATATTAGATTAATTATTTGTATCAGGTGCAAGGGTATCTTTCTTTTGTCTGTAGCAGTTTTCCACAGTGGATGTCCTGCCTTATTTTCTTGTTCATTCATTCTCACTATTGGTTGTAACTCACATTGAGTGAAAGCTAATCCAAAAAATTTAAGATGTTCACAATTGTTACATGAAAGTACAAACAGAAGTATTAACTGTCTCACATAACATACATGCAGTTTAAATTTGTACGCATTTATTTGTGACCCTAACAAACTTATAAAACAGTTACAGATGAAGCAGTAAATGTTGATGTAGATGCCAATACGAGGGACCTGCTGCAACTCTGATGTGTTTGGAAGGCTATACTTTGACAACTGAAGGAATGGAATGTCAGAATTTTTCTGATGCACATGCTATGAAGAAGTCGGGTTTCTGTATATAGTGACTTTAGCTGAGCACATTCTGTGCAAAATAATTTCCAAAGATAAACACATTATTTAAAGCTAAGTTTGTTTCTAAATTTGTATTGTACTTAATTGTATTGTATTGTATTGCATTGTATTGTTCATTAAAGAAATAAATGAAGTTAAATGCATATACTGAAAGGCTGGTTTCAATGGAACTTTTCTGATCATTCTGCTTACTACAGATGTAAGTCTGCCTTGAAGCAGATTCCTCTCCCTAAATAAGTTAAGCTCAACAGTCAGAAATACTAAAAATGGAGTTATTCTGATGACAAGAATTACTAGGTCAAGTCGTGGATCAGTTATTGCAAAACCAAATTGAATACATTTCACCCGAAATATTCCCTACAAGGATGAGCAACTTCATTCCCATATACCTTGGAAAGATGTGGTATTAAGTCATGAAACATGTTAATCAGGACCCCATCCCCTCCTCTTCTTCACTCGAGGTTTTGTAGGGGTTATTTCTGTATGGGAGAACTATATAATTGATCGTGCAATGCAGGCTTTTATGGCCAATGATGAAAATTGAATGGAACAGGAAATGAAATGACTAGTAGTGTTACAAGGTACCCTCTACCACACACCAGTGTCTTGCAGAGTACTGCTGTGTCACAAATAAGTGTAGGTATGTATTTGGGAAATTCTTGTTAATCAAATGCAGCTATGGCTGAAAGGTAGTAGTTAAGGGACCGATTGGCAGGCATGAGATATGTTGATATTTTGCGAACGATTCTGTGAGGCAGTTTTATGACACCACTCATAGGCCAGAAAGCACAACCCGGCAGGCACAGTATACAACTGGGAAGTAATCAGGGCAGCACAGGGCACCAGCATGCTGTGAAACATGTTAATCAGGACCCCATCCCCTCCTCTTCTTCACTCGAGGTGTTGTATTGCAGTTAAAACAGTGCCAAGTGACCTGTGTAGGGACCAAAGTGAGCCGAGTAAAGCTGATGATCTAATTAGCAAAGAGCACTACACTCGTTCCCTCCAAAGGAAGTACATCAAAGGTGTAGGGAAAGGATGTATAAATAAATGAGCCAAGAGGCTCAAAGTAGGCTGTAATATAACAATTTTGTCCGCGTCTAGGACCAGAGAGAATGACAGTTGTTGAAGTTGCAGGCCAGCCATGATGACCTTATGGTGATGGATATTGGTGGCCAACAGGCCTGCTGAAGCTACCTCCAACCTCCGCTGCATGGGCAAGTCATTGCTGTGGTGGGGCATGTCGCACCTTGGAGCTACACCAGTGAGAGGGCTGCTATCCTCCACTCTCTGGGCAGCATCATCTGGTGGACCGCAAGCTGCCATCTGCTGGGGCACACCCATGGTGTGCACTCATGGCCTCCCAGGTACAGAGCTGTCTATGGGCACTGAATGAGCTGCCCTGGGCAGACGCCCAGAGCTTCTAAGGCTTACTAAGACGGCAGTTGGCTGCTTCCCTTCGACACACTACGTGTAATCCACGAGTCACACTTGAGGGAGCAGTCAGCTGTGTCCCAGGCCATGGGCACACTTAACGCATGCCGTGGCCAGTAAGCCATGGAGCGAGCAGGATCGCTACGTTCATAAGGCTGGCCAACCAGACACTGGTGACACTGCAGAATCGGGCATTCGAGATAGCACTGACCCATGCACGCTGCACAGTACCATCGCCTACTTGAGCGCAAGGCCATCTGTGTACCTTTGATGTGATAAAGTTAGTGACACATGTGCCTGTGTTTATCTGCACAATTTGGCATGAATCATCCCTCTCTCCCAAAACCATACCTCTTTCATTCTGACTTATTACACCCCCCGAGCTCGGAGGGTTGTAATAGTATTTCTGTAGACATAGGTAGAGCTATCCACCACATTAGCCTGTCACATTACTGGTAGTACAGTAATGCTAAAAAATAAAGAACGTAGCTTATAGAAGCGTGCAAAAAAAAAAAAAAGGAACAGGATACTCACCTAGAAAAACAGATCTGGAAAAGACACATCGTATGATAAAATGGAATCAAAATTGTAAATCTTTTGTCCAGCATAGCCTCAACAAAAGTTCGAGACACAGTTATCATCAAGGAATCAGTAAATTTTGTCCCAAGTTAGTTACAACACAAACCTGTTGCTTAGGTGTGGTAGTTTCAGAACTTGCTAACTGTGCAGCACAACAGATCTAGAAACTGAAAGAGAATCAGTGAGGTTAATTTAAAGTACTTGTTTAGTGATCACATTGAAACGTTGCAAAAGCCATAGCAACAGCCATATTGCTTTTCTAAGGTACAGGATAAATTAGTTACTGTTTGCAATAAAGCTGAAGATTGCATTGACAGCTGTCAACCAATTAGAAGTTGTTGTGAATGGCTGTGCTGAGTGAACTACTGAGAATCATGTATGAGTGATACCAAAGGTACCTCCCACGAAAACACTCTTCTCCAGGAAATATTGGACAATCAACAGTTAGAATAAGTTGTGAGTTAATAGTACATTTCAGGGTACTGTGTAGAGGTGGCAAGGAGCAGGTAGAACTTGAGGACCTACACTTCTCTCTCTTGCCAACAGATTTAAACCCACCGAAATTGACTGACAAATGTGATACAATTCTCCTGTAGGGAAGCCTGCATTGTCCCCTAGCTGGGGAAGTCAATAGAAAAGGTCAGGGGGAGCGTGTCTGTTATTTGCTGGTAGTTAAAACAGGTGGCAGCAAGGTGTGCAAAGGAAATCCTTATGCATGTAGGATGTAAGCCAAGTCATTCAACATGTCAGAGACTGTTCCAATAGCCATCCAGTTAATGGTGGAACCAGTTGTAGATTGTGGTGCACACACTGGACAAATCATGCACATTGCCTGGGGTCTTAGGTAATACTTGGTTCATTCCAGCAATTGGCAGAGAATATCTGATTCTGATCAAGTGGAAAGCTTGAAGCACAAACTTTGAAGGTTATGTAACAAGCTAGTATAAGACTTCCTGAACTTCTTCCATGTGGCTGAAAACTGTAGGATGTCCCAAAAAAAGTCAGAGGTGTGCTAAATTAGACACAAGAAGCTGGTACCCTGCTGTTTGGCAGTGTGTGGAGTGCATACAAAACTTTTTAGAGTAGGTGACTCTACATCCAGTCCAGATAATGATTGCTGCAGTAAACTCCAAAGTATTAGCGTAAGGCCCAAAGAAATGTCCCCCCACTATCAACACTAAAACCCTAGTGATCAACTGCTGAAGTATTCACAACAAAGTGCCAAAGTTTAAAGAACAAAGGTAGTATTTATATAATTCTAGACACAAATAGGTGCCTAAATCCTGAAACTGATGCAGTGAAATTTTTTGGGTAAATCTAAGTGTACATCAAAATCATAGGTTAATGTGAAATTGAGGGGTGTATTCACTGCAGTAGACAAAAAAAATCAAATCTACTGAAACAGACATGGAAGCTACACGTAAGGCTGTTTGGACAAGAACCAGTGCCAAGGTTGGGCAGAAACCTATAATAAAAAAACTTTCGAGAAACTCTTAACAAGCTAATACATTCATTCCCCAATCAGCTGGGATAATTAGTTTCTAAGTGGCAGGCATGGAAGACGTGCAGCAAAGTAGTACTAAATGCATTCTCAGAAAACTATGTCAAACAAATAGTTCAAAAACACTCAATGTGGAAATATATTAGACTGAATGGCAAGAAATAGACTTGATCTCTTTGAGGACATCTACATTGAAACTGAGGCAACTGCAACACTAATGATTATCGAAGTACAAAGGACAACTAAAGGAAATGAAGCAAATAAGGGGCAGAGAAATGTGAAATAATTGACTCTGGACAGGAACACCTAGCAGAACTATGGTTAAAGTTTAAAAGAATCATAGACCAAACAGTTGATCAGAATGTATTTAGTAGTGCAGTTCATTATGATGGTAGGGGTGCTCCATGGCATACAGTCATTAAAGAAATAGACTACTGCTAATAGGTGTAAAACGAAAGCATAGGATTATATATAAGAGAATCTGAAAGAGATGCATTTTTTTTTTTTTTTTTTAAAGGGCAGTGGGTGAAGCTTTCACTGTTAACTGTGGTAGTTATGTGTCGAAAGATATCTTCCAAAATACAAAGAAATTCTGGTTACATGTGAAAGATTGTTGGTGGCACCACAGTTAGTGTCCAGACAGATTTGAAAATGATAGTGGCAAAGCAAAAGCAAAAGTGCTTAACTCCAATTGTAAATCTACCTTTGTGAGGAAAAATCCATGCGTATTGTCTCAATTTAATTATTATACCACTGCAGAGCTGAGTGATATATATAATATGCCGCTACCATTTCCATAAGCAGTCTTGGTACGCCTCTTGCTGGGTTATGCAAAGCACCATCTGCGAATTTTCTTTTATCTCATCTATCAGTATAAATCTTCATCCTTTCAATGAGGTTTCCAACTTTGTAAATAAACAAAAGTCTGCTGGAACTAGGTCTGGAGAGCACAGAGGATGAGGTAGCACAGTGATTTCGATTTTTGTTCAATAGTCACGTACCAACTGAAATGAATGTACAGGTGCATTATCGTGATGCATGTTGTTTTTTAAAAGGGCAGTGGGTGAAGCCTTCACTGTTAAATGTGGTAGTTGTATGTCGTAAGATCTCTTCCAAAATACGAAGAAATTTGGGTTACATGTGAAAGACTGTTGGTGGCACCACAGTTAGTGTCCAGACAGAACTGAAAATGATAGTGTCTCGCCACATTTTCTCGCAGGCATTGTAACACGTTTCAAAAGTACTATCAATGAACAGTTTGTACCACTGACACAAATTCATGACGAACTAATCCTTCAAAGTCAAAGAAAACTATCAGCATGTTTTGACATTTGATCTGACCTAACAAGCTTTCTTTGGTCTTGGAAAATCTTTTCCCACCCATTGTGAGAACTGAACCTTGGTCTCAACATCATAACCATAGACCTACATCTCATTACCAGTTATGATTCTCTTGTGGAACATCTCGTTGTCATTTGTGCAATCTAAAAGCTCTTCACAGATTGCTAGGAGGGGGGGCAAACACTTGTTTCCTAAAATACTCCTACTAAAACGAGTCAACCATTTGCAATTATTTCCCTACTACCATTCTGTGCTCATTCCAGATACAGGAGTGAGGAACAGACGCTGTTCATGAACAGAGAATTCAGATATTAATTTATTCTACATCTAATATCAAATAGTAAAAATATACAGCAGAGTCCTGCTAATCCGAACCCCGGTAATCCGAACTTTTGGTTAATCTGAACGTGAAAAATGTTAGTCTATGTATGGAAAACTGTGCGGTAAACTGCTGTACATAAACACTATTTTAATTTACATAGTAAGTAAACGTGTATTAGAAAAATTGGCATGAAAAAATTAGATCTAAACAATGCATAACAGAGAAAGGAAAGCTGTCGAACTTACTAAAATACAGTGGACATTTTATCCCTGCTTTTTAGATGACAAAAACTCAGTCATTGTTTTTTGGTGTAATGAAGACAGTCTGTTATGACGCATAGTTGTACCATTGTCTCATAAACATCAAATCAGTAGGTGTAGCAGTGGGCTTTTGCTCCAAATAACGTAGCACAAGGTCAAGGGCTTCTGTTGCATCACTGTGTGGCACCAGCTCTCCTGTATCACTTTCAGGCTCATTGTCACTTCCATCACAGCTGTCCACTTCTTTCTGGTCTTGAGTCACAGCAGCAACAAAATCAGCATCAGTAAGGTTCTCCACACATGCCCCATCCGCTGCAATCCATTCATCTATGTCTCCTTCACTAGCTTCTTCACATCCAGGGATTGTCTGTATCATTTGTAGTAGATTTTCCTCTTCATTTTCACTTAAGTTGTCCTGAAATTCAAGAGATGTCCACAGTGTTTTCCACGATTTTCTCAGAGTATTTTCTAAAATATTCTGCCATGCCTCAGCAGCCCAATAAACAAAATCCTTCACATTGGTCTTTTTTATTTTGTCCACTAAAGGAATGCTATCATCTTGGATCAGCATTCTTAACAATTGTTTTCTGTAAATCAGTTTTAATGTTTGCAGTATACCCTGGTCCATCATCTGTAGAAGTGGTGTAACATTCAGCGCCAAAAACTTTGCCACAATTTCTCCATCACATAAGTGCTGGGGTGAGTTGGCGCGTTATCAGTCAAAAGGATTGCACGGGGAAACAAATTATTTTCCTTAGAAAACCATCGAACAGAGGGAACAAATTGGCCTTGAAACCATTGTTGAATAGCTTACCATCCATCCATGCTTTTTTCTGGTTGAGATAATATATGGGCAGGAACTTCATGTTGCAGTTTTTAAAAGCTCTTGGCCGAACAGATTTGCCAATCAGCATTAAAGGCAGCTTTTGATTACCAGCAGCATTGCTGCACACTAATAAAGTCACATGATCTTTGCACATTTTAAAACCAGGAGCATGGTCTCCTGCTTTTGATGCCAGGCTTCTTGTTGGCAATCTCATACCATTAAGGCCAACCTTGTCAGTGTTATAAATTTGTTGGGGAGAATACTTTCCCTCTCTTATCATTTTTTCAAACTCACCCAAGTATTCCTTCACTGGTGCATCAGGGTCAGAAGAAAGCTTCTCTCCATTAATTGTTAGGTGACGGATTCCATGACTTTTTTGAATCTGTCCAACCAACTCGTACTCGCACTAAAAGACTCATCACATTCATTAACTTGTTCAGTTAAACAGCCTTCTCCTGAACCAGTACTCCACTCAAAGGAGTTTTCCTTTTTCTTTCCTGTGTAAATCAAAGGAAAGAGCTTCATCCACTCTATTGTACTGGGACTGTTTCAAAGTCTGCCAAATTTCGAGTGTTTTTCCTGAAGACATTGCACAGGACTGTTCAAGCTTTACTCGGTTCTTCTTCCAGCCACAAATGGTTGCTTTACCAACAACCAGTTCCATTGCCAGTTTAGATACATTCTCACAATTGTCTATCCACTTCAAAGAATTCAGCTTTTCTTTGAGAGTTAACGTTGTATGTTTCCATTTACTCATGCGAAAAATATGTACACCACTACACCTGAACGAATACAATATAACTGTTACACATGCCAGTGATTGATAACTAACATAACCAAGCACTTTGAGAGTCAACTGGTGCAGTACACTGACCTCAGACACTACAAAGGTCTCAACAATGCACAAAAATAAGGGCAGGGAGTGAGAGTGAGTCATTCTTCCCACACTTGTTCCCATTTGTTACCATGGTGTACCTATTTATCTGCTTGGTATACTCCATTCTAGAAACTTGTCACCATAATTTTGGCTAATCCGAACAAATTGGTAATCCGAACAAGGTCCAGTCCCAATTAGTTCAGATTACCGGGACTCTACTGTACATAACTTTGTTGCTGAAGTTGCTAACAGTAAATTTGATGTCAAAATATATACAGATACAAAAGAACTACAAATCTGTCCGTCTTTAATACAATGTCTATTCAAAAGATGTTGAGCCATGGCCACTATGAAAGTCTGTAAATGTTATTCAACTGGCAAACACACAAAATGGGGTCATTGCATGAATGCTCAAATGTACACCCACTGCTTGAGCTCCGGAGATGGGGTGCTGGCATCTCATTGACAGCAGTGTAATTGTTTGTGGCAGCACCCTCGTGCCCTGTTGGTGGCTGTAGGAAACGCAGTGGTGTAACTGACTGCACGCGTATTTGAAAGTATGGCCGACCAGATAGTGGCCAATACTGCGCACCTCCCCACCCAACTTGGAAGGTACATTAGGAGGCCTATGTTGTGGACAGTGAGGAGGCTGATTGCTTGGCTGGGGGCAGAGCAGACCAACCCACCTCATGGCATTGCACCTTGTGAGCACCAGGGAAACTGCCCTGGAATACCTGGCGTAGGATGCATCCAGCGACACAGGTTGGAGCATGGATGGTGCTGGCAACTAGACAATAGTGACAGTGTCAATTTGCATGGGAGAGGCCACTTGCAGTGTTGGTGGCATCGGCGCAACATGGAGGGCAGGCGGAGACTTCCATTGGTGAGACAGCCGTGGGTGGAGGCGCCCACTCTGTAAGCCGCACAGGAGGCTGTGTTGCAGCAGATGGATGTGGTTGCATCACGGCAGCTAGATGTCATGTAATCAAGAAATCTGAAACAGTTTTATCTACAGCAGGATCATTGAATCTACAGGGCTGTAGCTGATTTTGGTGGCAAAGATGTGTGCCCAGGCTGCTGTGAAGAGTGTAACGTGTGCTGCCAGCTAATCTGAGAAAAACACCAGATTCCCATAAATGTGGCTTCTTGTATACTCGATATTGAACTCTGATGTTCAGGTGAAACTTTGTAGTGAATTCTGAAGCTGGAGCAGAGCAATAAGTATGAAGCATGGCCTGATGGCATCTCTCAAGCAAACATTCTGCCGGCGAAATGTCAGGAGCAGGCATGTAAAGCATCTCCATGTGAAGACGCCTTTTGACATTTGTATCTTGAATGTCCAAACGAAATGTTCAGCCTCGCTATTAGACTGTGGTGAGAATGGGGCTGTCCTGATATGCTGTATCCCATTGTGTTTGCAAAATTGTGCAAATTCCTTTGAAAGAAAAAGCGAGTTCCATTGTCAGAAACATTTGTTTGTGGCAAGCCTATGAGAGAAAATACAGAAGTGAGCACCTTGATAGTGCTGGCAGCATTTGTCAAATGCATTGGGGTAACAGAAGGATGCTTGCTGTAGATACTGACAATAATCAACCAACGTGTTTGCCAGAAGGGTTAGTGAAGTTTGTATGGAGGCATTGCCATGGAGTATCAGAATGTGACAGGAGAAAAATTCCTGGTGCAGAGCGGCCTGATTGTCCATGCAAGCGCTTAAATGTGTCAACACATGTTCTGTTCGGTTATCTAAACCACACTATGTACAATGTTGGCATGACAGTTGTTTAGTGCAAACTGTTCCCCAGTGGTCACTATGTAGAAGACTTAACACTTTCTCTTGCAATGATGTGGGGATTAACATTCTTGTCTGTTAGGCATGTGAAGCAGAATCACATCATTCAGGAGAGATAAACTGTTGTGGTGCACAAAGTATCTTTGCACTAAGGGATCATGAATACATTTCTGAGAGCACTGCCAACCTTTGCAAATGTAACTTTTCAGCAGTTGTAGTGATTGGTCATGCTCTATGAGTTGTGCAATCTGTCATGAATCAATAGGGAAAGAATCTAGTTCATGCGAATAAGAAGAATCAATATGCATACAAGAAACATCCGACGCATTGAATGCTGCATCTATGACAACAGGTAAACGAGACAGTGTACTGGCATTTGCATGTTGTACCGTCAAGCGATACAGAATTTCATACTTGTAATTTGACAAAAATAGCGACCAATGTTGAAGCTTTTATGCCGTTCAGTTGGGAACTTCTTTCCCTGGATGAAACAGTGCATTCAAGGGCTTATGGTCTGTGACCAGGAAAAATTTTCTGCCATACAGGTAATTATGAAATTATGTGACACCATATATTATAGCCAGGGCTTCTTTCCACAGCTGACTATAATTAATCTGAGCACTGTTCGAAGTTTCAGAAGCAAATGCAATGTGGCATTCTGTTTTGGCAATTTTGAGGGATGAAACTGCCTTGAAGCCATGGGATGAGGCATCGACTGCAGGCACAAATGGTTTGAACGGATCATGGTGCAAGTCTGATGAAGCAATGCATTTTTCAGTCTTTGAAAAGCTTGGTCACATTCTTTTGTTCAATGGAATGGAACATTTTTACATCAGAGGCATGGCAGTTTGCACGTCTTTGGAATGAATATTATGTAGTAATTCAGTTTTCAAGAAAAGTTTGCAGTTTATGTAGATTCTTAGCAGATGGCAATTGCTGAATTAGTCGAAAGATGAGCACCACTGGCATGGTGATATGTCCTATGTAGTCAATCATTGTTTTGAAAAAAGGACATTCCTACAAGTTATGTTTGAGCCCTGCCTCAGTTAAAACTAGAAAGAGACAGTCCAGATTTTTAAGGTGTTGCTCCAGTGTTTGTCTGGAGACGATTATGTCATGAAGATAATTAAAACAAGAAGGGAAATTGGATGTTACTTGTTCAAGAAATTTTTGGAGCAATGGAGGCACCAAAGCACTTCCAATGGCTAGGCATTAATATTCAAACAGGCAGAGATGAGTATTCACAACAAAAATCTTCTTTGTCTCCTCATCCAAATGTAATTGAAAATAGGCTTCTGCAAGATCAATTTTTGAGAAGAACTCTCCTCCCACTAGGCGATCCAAAACTTCCTCTATGCGAGAATTGGGTAGGAAGCAATGCCTGTCTATGAATTTACTGTGCATTTGAAATCTGCACAAAGCTGAAACTTCCCATTTGACTTATGAATGATGATTAAGGGTGATGCCTACCGACTAGCTGAAATAGGTTTTAAGACACCAAGATACTCCACTCTCTGTATTTCTGCAGCCATGTTGTCATGTAATGAATACAGCACAAGCCATGCTTGACAAAATTTTTGTTATGTTCGGCCCTCTACCTCAGTTATGATAGATTCTGAATAATAGAATCATAAAGCATTTCATGGTGATAATCTGTGCCACTGACGCACTTGAATTTACAGTCTCTAGTCATGCCCTGCAATTCTGTAATCCATTGTGTATAGGACTGATCACAACATTGTTGCGTGCAGAAAAATATATATCATGCAGCAGCAGCATGTATCTGACTCTAAGAAAATTCATCTAATCTTGCAGTTATGACCTTGTAGGGCTAGGTTTGGGGCTCACTGAGGGTAAGCAATTTCACTAGGAGGCGGCAGGTGTACACTCCTACACATGAAAAGAAAAGTGTACGACATGATTCACCATTGATTTGTAGGCATTGAAATGTTGATGCAGCTGTGTTATGTATTCTTTCCATGTTTCCTTTGTCTCATCAAGCTGTCAAAAGGGTGGAGGCAGCAGCTGAATTCCTTCTTTAGCTTCTGGCACCTTTTGCTGCTGGGCCGCTTGCACTTGTGCAAGGCAAGAAACTGCTGACAGCAGTTATGTTATTTGTTGACTGTGGAACTGAACAAGAGATGTTAGACGCTGCTCAGTAGTTAGATGTTGCTCTCCCTGGTTTGCCATGATTCCTAAAATAGCTTAAATATTTCAACTTAATATATGCACACACACACACACACACACACACACACACAAAACATTCAATATAGGTAAAAAAGAGGTCCCACTCTGCTGTCCAAAGTTCCTTGGAGAGTACACACACACACACACACACACACACACAAAACATTCAATATAGGTAAAAAAGAGGTCCCACTCTGCTGTCCAAAGTTCCTTGTTTCACTCTCCTTTTGCTCGTTGTAATCTGTTACATCTTCCTTTGCATGCTGCGTGGTTCTTTAGTGGATAAAGGAGCGGAGAATTGATGTGGTTCATGAACAGAGAATTCAAATATTAATAAATTCTTCATCTTATACCAAACAGTAAAAATAATATGTAAAGTTGTTGCTAAGTAGTATCAGTTGCTAACAGCAGATCTGAATGCAGAAATATGTACAGATACAAAAGGTTTGTAAATCTGTCACTCTTCAGTACAATGTCTGTTGAGAAGATGTTGAGCCCTGGCCACTGTGAAAGTCTGTAAATGCTATTCAACAGGCAAACATGCAAAATGGAGTCAGTGCGTGAATGTTCAAACTTAAATACACCTGCTGGTGGAGCTCTGGAGAGGGATGCTGCATCTCATTGGCAGCGGTGTAACCGTTCATGGCAGCAACCCTGTGCCACTGTAGGAAAAGTGGTGGAATAACTGGCGGCACACATATGTGAAATTATGAGTGACCAGATAGTGGCCATTATTGCAGGTATAATCCATTGTAGACGTTATTAGATTTAATGTGTCTAATCTCAAAAGAAAGTAAGGAATCCATATCTTTTATTTTGCCTAAAGAATTTTAGCCTGAGATACAGGCTACAGAGTATGGCATCTTACTTGACATTTTTCACATTTGTTTTTTGGCAAAATACTAAAATGCTCTCCCTCCCTCCCCCCCCCCCCCCTCTCTCTCTCTCTCTCTCTCTCTCTCTCTCTCTCTCTCTCTCTCTCTCTCTCTCTCTCTCTCTGGAATAATCATTCAAGATATTTTATTGTTTTTTACTTTACTTGAAAGAGAAAATTTGAAAATATTTCTTTTCCAGGAATACCATTGCTAAAAATTTTGATATTACATTCACTGACTCAGTCAGCTATAAAGGTTGATGTTAGCCCAGATAAGAAATCATGGTCAGTTCAGCCAAGTCATAAAATCATAGGCATTTAGAAAGCATGTAGAATTTAATGAATGTGGATAACAACACCAAATAAATACTGACCACACTGTTCAAAGAAGAAATTTCATCTACAGAAGAAAATACAAATGTAGACATGGCACTGCCAATACCAAATGAGCATCCGGTTGCAAATTATGACTCATGTCCACACAAATCATGCCTGTTTCCAGAGTTCGGAAGTCCATTTCCAGTTTTATTATCACATAACATGCCTTATAAATGAAAGATTGTGACATAGATGACTTGTCAGTTTTACACTATATATAATACTACTAAAAACAGACAATAAAATAATAATACATATGGTGTAACATCTTCAAAGAGGTATTTTAATTACAATTATAATGCATTGTTGCCAATCAAGAAATCTTCTACACTATAGTAACATTCATCTTTCAGATATTTTTCCAGGTCTCTTTGGTACCTTTTACATTTGGTCATCCATAGCTTTCCGTATTTTATTTACAGATTTCATGCCCATATAGTATGGGTTATTTTCACATGATTTTAATCGATGGGTAGGTAACATGTAGCTCATTCTATAGTATCATATTGATGCAAGAAGCAGTTGCCCTCAAAAAGTTGTGGGTTTCTTTTCGTGAAAGTGAGAGTTTCATATATGTATATGCTTGGAATGCTCATTAGATCTAGTTTTACAAATAAAGGTTTACAATGTTGCTTTGGTTTTGCTCACACCATTGTTCAGATGATTCTTTTTTGTAGTCTAAAAGCTCTAAGTAAATTTGATTTTTCAGACCCCCAGAAAATTATACTATACCTAATGACTGAAACAAAATATGTGTTACATACAGTTTTTCTTACAGCTAAATCAGTAATACTATACAAGATATTCATAATATATACTAGGTTATTCAGTTCAAATGGCTCTGAGCATTATGGGACTTAACTTCTGAGGTCATCAGTCCCCTAGAACTTAGAACTACTTAAACCTAACTAACCTAAGGACATCACATACATCCATGCCCATGGCAGGATTAGAACCTGCGACCGTAGCAGTCGCACGGTTCCAGACTGTAGCGCCTAGAACCGCTTGGCCACCCCGGCTGGCGGCTATTCAGTTGACCCAGTATGTTGTCCACATGGTAACTCCATAACATGACAGTCTGCAGTCTCTAATTTTTTGTCCATATACCTTATTTCACTTATAGACTGTGCAGATTGTTTTGTGGTGAAATGAGCAATTTCTGTTTTTGTAAAATTTAATGTCAAGTTATTGTTTTTGACCCATGCCTCCACTTCCCCAAGTGTTTGTTCAATATGACGAATTAGGTCCACTTCATTTTTTACAACAGACTACAGCTGTTGAGTCATCAGACTGGACCTGGCATGGCATATCATTAATATAATACAGAAAAAGTAGTGGCCCTAATATTGAACCTTGTGGAACACCTACTTGAGTGTGTTTCCAACCAGAGAGAAATTTCTTGCCATTGATGTTAATAAGTACTCTTTGTTTTCTGTTTGCCAAGTATGATGACATCCAGCTAAGATATTTGTCTTGAAAACCATAGCATGCCAATTTTTGGAGAAGCAGGTCATGATTTACTGTGTCAAAGGCTTTGTACAGGTCACAAAAGATGCCTGACACACACATTCTATCATCAAGACATCTGCTGACTTTTGTGACTAATTCATTTATTGCATGGATTGTGCTGTGGCCTTTTTTGAAACCATATTGAATGTATAAGATAATGCTGTTAGATGAATTGTGATTTTCGATCTGATCGCGTGCAACTCTTTCAAATATTTTTGAAAAAATTGGTAACAGTGAGATTTGCCTATAGTTGCCCAAATAATCTTGTTTGCCTTTTTTATGTACTGGCCAAACTTCTGTATATTTTAATCAATCTGGGAAACATCCCTCATCAAAAGATTGGTTGATTATGAAAGAGAGTGGATATGCAATACTGTGACGAACTATTTTTATTATTTCAGTGGAGACTTCATCCCACCCCACAGATTTTGAATTTCTTAGCGACATTATTATTTTGATGACATCTCAAATGGAAACATGAGAGAACTTAAAACATACTGTCTGTCATATTGGGTTTTGTTTTTGGTGGTGAACAGTCACCAAATTTGTAACAGTTTATGAAAAAGTCATTGAATGATTCACAAATGATGGTTCGTAACAGCTCTACCATTCATCACTATTTTAGAAGGGCATTTTCTCTCTGCCTCACTGCCAACTTCACTTCTTCTAACAGACCAAACAGCTTTTGATTTGTTTTTTTGCATTTGAAATGAAGTTATTATTCGCAGTATGTTTTGCTAGTTTAACTAGTTTGTTGAATGTTTTTTTGTATGTGCTTACATACTTAAGAAATTCAGTGCTTCGATTTACTTTTGCCTCCATATGCAGTTTCCTCTTAGTAGCACTAGACACACTAATTCGTTTTGTTACCCATGATCTACTTTTATGGGACCTGGTCCTCACTGTTACAAATGGAAGCATTCATTGAATACACAAAGAATTCAGTTAAAAAGTTATTGTAATTGTCATTTGTGAAAGTGTGTTTGCTGAGTGTCCACTTGGTTTGGCTTAGTTTTGTACAGAATACTTCCACATTTTCTTGATTGAAATTCCTACATCTTTTTGTTGTGCAGACTGAAATTTGCTTTGGTAGTGATACAAACAGCACTTTATGGTCTGATACTCCTAAATCCAGAAGAAACTTTTATTTTACATAATAATTATAAGTACTTACAATATTGTCAATACATGTTGCAGAGGTTGCTGCAATTCAAAATTGAGATTTAGCCCATTTGTGGCTACCAGGTTCTATAAGTCATCATCATCATCATAATTTAAGACTGATTATGCCTTTCAGCGTTCAGTCTGGAGCATAGCCCCCCTTATACAGTTCCTCCATGATCCCCTATTCAGTGCTAACATTGGTGCCTCTTCTGGTTCTATAAGTGTGAAGAAAATTTGTCATCAGTCCTTACATCTGTGTTGAAGTCAGCACATATAACCACTTGTATCTCTTTGTATTTTGTTTCCAGTTCTTGATATTTCTGCTGGAGTTCTTCATATTTCACATTTATAGTCATTAAATCATCTGTAAGCAGACTTATTATTTTTTCTTTTGATTTTATCATGTCCATTACCTCGTTTTTCGTGACACTCACAACATACTGACGGCATTTCCACTCATATTCATCTTTTATATATTTTAGAATCACTTTAACACATTTATTGTGATATCACAACCTGCACTTGATGCAGAGGATACCTCTCTTTACCTCTTTTGCGCAGATTTTATACACATCACTATCACATTTTAAGGAAACCGAGACATCGTTACAGAACAAAGTTTCATTCAGCACCATCTTTTCCACTGAAACTTCCTATTTGGTTTGTAAAGGCTGCTGGTTTTTTTCTGATTTCAGACAAAGAAGAATAACAGCCCCTTTAATTAAAGACAGTAACATACGCCATGGCAGATCATATAAAGAAAAAGTTATATTAACTGCAGGAGCATACATGGAAAAGATTCACAACTAGTCATGCTTATAAACATTAATAATGCCTACTTAGTACTAGAGACAGAAAACTGGCTGAAAGCAAATATTAATAGCAATGAAATTCTAAATTCTGACTGGAATGTAGATCACAAAGATCAGCTGAACACCAATAGTAGAGGCATATTTATGGCCATAAATAATGAGGTAATAACTAGCGATGTTAATACAGATTCTGAATGCAAATAATTTGGGATAAAAGTGGATCAAACATGGTAATATGGTGTTTTTTAGAACCCTTACTTGGGAGAAGTACAGGCAGAACATTTGAGGAAAAATTTTGGGAAGCTTGAATGTAAATTTTGTGGCCATGTTGAGATCTCAACTTACCAGCTGTAGATGGGAGACTCAAGTGATTATGGTGGGTAGTAAGTACAGGGAATCATCTGATATTGTTCTAATGCTTCATCTGAAAATTTCCTTCAGCAGTTAATCATATAATTGACTTGTGAGGGTAAAATCTTAGATCCAGTAGGCTTTAATTTTTCAGTTTGGTAAACATTTTGCCTTCTATAGACATGCTCAATGCATTCTGTGCTGAGCACAGCTTTGTCACCACCTAATACTGCTACCTTTGCTGGGAGACCACATTATGTCTACTGGTTATGCTGCACAGCCCATCTTGCCTGTGCTGAATATTTCTGGAACACTCGGCATGACAGTTTTGCCACCATCAGTACAATTACTCTGACACCTAAAGTTTTATTTTAAAGCTCCTCTATAATTGAATTACCGCATACACAAACACACAGTTATGTCAATATTATTTTGTGCCAAAGAATTAGATCTTTGCTCTAATTTTTGGTATGATTTTAGTAGCTTACGATGAAAGCGATGTCTCACTTTGGATTCCCCTCAGTAACTTCGTATTCTTTTACAGTTATTATTTCATAATACCTGCTGTTCTCCATATATTTGTAACTATAATAACTCAAGGAAAGGATGAATACATCTGTGATATGATTGGTTCAGGTATGATACCAAACTGAACACTATCTCACAGGAGGGCAGGTAGCATGCCCATTGTACACTTTAATAGCTAGTTAAACTGTTTCATTAACCCACAATTGGTCATGCCTCCTGTTGTCATTTGACAAATAGCATGTTAAGATTTTTTTATAAAAAAGATAACTTTTACATCTTTGCTGTGTGTTTCATAGAAAGATACATTTGTAGCAACACCAACCACTGAGATCTATACGGACATACAAAATCGATACCATGAACAATGTATGAGTTTATGTCTTTGAATATTCAGTTGACTTTGTTCTTCTCTCTCATTATTGTCTTGCTGTGTGCTTGGGTTATTGAAGAGTGTCTCTCTAATCACATATTGATTCATTCAATAAAGTGGTGGCTTTTGGGCAAATATCCCCATATTATTCTGTATACTCACCACTACAAAACTACCACACTGGTGAATCTCGACACTGTACATTTTCAATAAAGTCAGGAAACACACTTTGCTGCCATCCTGCCAAGACAGTGGATATCATGTAACATCAGAGGCTATTAGAATCTTTTCTTACCAGTACTGATTGATTCTAATAGACTGCGTAGTGCAATGAACAATGTGGAGCCATACAAGTATGACACTACTAGTGAAAACGACTAAACCTTCTCACATGTGTACAAAAATGTATTACCTACCACAGATATGACCTCTTTCCAACAGAGGAGCATTAGAGACTGATATCAGGAAGTGTTACTGGATTTACATCAGATTTTAGTGCCCAAGCACAACCTCGTGTTCACACTTCTTCCAGTTCGGCATATGCTTTGAATCTGTTTCTACCTTTGGTGAAACTCCACTGGTTGAGGCACACAAGAAGATATCCAAGTCTTCTACCTCATCATGGCCAATCTGGGATCATTTTTGATAATACCCCTGAATCAGCTCAGTTAGTGTTATACAGTCAAATTTCCATCAAAGTTTCTACAGTACAGTGTGTGTTACCAAAATCGCCTAAGTTCCTACCATAACCAAAACTTGGTTTAACATCATGAAATCTGTGTTTCATGTTCACAACATTAGTAACAATGCAGTGAAATATTCTGCATTAATTTTTTACATAGGTGAGCACACTTCCATCGTAAGCTATGCAATCCTATCACCACCTAACTTTCACAAGTTTGAGATGGCTAAGGTGGCTTTATTAGAATGGTTATGCAAATCACTTTAGCAACAAATCCGCCAAGCAGTTTTATGGGTTGACACCCTCACAGTTTTGGTGCTATCTACAAACTTTAGTGGATCATAAATTAACATCAAACAATATGATGTGCACCATATGGTGAGTAAATTGCCTCAAAGGATTCATTTTATTTATTTATTTATTTTATTTGGTATGTGTATTCCATAGATCCGTACATGCGAGTGATTCGCCTGGATGTGGAACGTGTCAATACAATTGTACAAATACAATTAATGCTACAGAATAGTAATATAATACAATGATATAGATATTAATAAGTATCACTTTTTCTCATTTACAAGCTGCCATTTAACTAGTATAGCAATTCTCAATATAACATTATAACATTAACACTATAACATTAACATAATATTGTATCATCCATCTAACAACTAAGAGACTAAATACATCTATTATTAAGGGAGGGCATTACTTCTGGAAAAGAATTCATCTAACGAGTACAATGGATGGTCAAGCAGGTATTTTTTTAACATACCTTTGAACAGCGTTTCATTTTCCCTTGTACATTTAATATAATTAGGCAATGCATTAAAAGTCTTTATAGCAGCATACTTTACTCCCTTCTGTACAAGTGTTAAATTTTTTAGTTCAACATGTAGATCATCTTTACCTCTAGTATTGTAGTTATGGTATGAACAATTTGTTTCATACTGAGCATAGTCTTTATTAACTACATTCATCAGAGTGTATATGTACTGACATGTTGTGGTCAGAATACCTAACTGTGTAAAAAGTTTTCTACATTAGGTTCGTGGAGGAACCCCACACATGATTCTGACTGCTCTCTTCTGAGCAGTTAAGATTTTTTTTTAATCTGGTGAACTACCCCAGAATATTATGCCGTAACTCATTAATGAGTGAAAGTACCCAAAGTTAGCTGATTTTAAAATGTTGATGTCCCCAAAATGAGTAATGATTCTTAGAGCAAAAGTTGCTGATGAAAGCCTTTTTAGAGTAAGGGACACATGCTGTTCCCAGTTAAGCCTACTGTCAATGTGAACCCCCAGAAATTTAGTGGAGTGCACCTGTTCTAGTTCCTGATTGGCATGAGCAATTACTATATTTTCTAGAGTTTTATTTTTTGTGTGTAATTGTATAAAATTAGTTTTTTAATATTAACTGAAAGAGAATTAATTGAAAACCAAGCTGTAACTTCTCTGAGTATATCATTAACATCAGTCTCCAGATCAGCAGTAGACTTACCATCTACGACAATGCTTGTATCATCAGCAAACATTGTGAATTCACAATTTTTACTAATGGACAGGGGTAAATCATTAACATATATTAAAAACAGCAAGGGTCCAAGGACAGATCCCTGGGGAACTCCATGCTGAATTTTGCCCCATTCAGAATCCACTAGATTAGAAGATCCTTTGTTGCAGCCATTTAGAACCACCTTTTGTTTCCTGTCTGGTGACTTCTTAATATTAATATTACAGAAGAATTTCTGGTGCATTTCAAGAATTATAAGAGAGTGCTTCACAAAGTCATAAAAGAATCTAAAATACAACAAATGATCACCATATAAAAATGGCCAGGAACAATATGAAAGCCATGTGGAAGATAGTCAGAGAATAAGTAGGAAATGAGACCTCCCAAAATGTAAATCTCCAGGTAATCCAAGATGGCAAAAAAATTACAAATCCAGAAGTAGCCAATGCTTTTAATACATACTTTGCAAATATTAGTGAAAAATTACTACCTGACATAAAATCTTCAAATAAAAATCCTGCTACAACACCATCAAATCAAAATAGAAACTGCAACTCCCTATTTCTTACTCCAACCAACCCTAAGGAAATTATACTATCAATTAGAGAGTTAAAAACAAAATTTTCAACAGGTGTGGATGAGATTCCAGATTATGTCATTAAAAATGTGGGGGACCTCATTGCAATACCATTAGCCCACATTTTCTACAGTTCATTAACAAATGGAGTCTTTCCTTCCTGCTTAAAGACAGTGAAACTAAAACCACTGTTCAAAAAGGGTAAGAAAGAAGACATAGCCAATTATAGACCTATTGCCTTGCTATCTACATTTTCGAAAATACTAAAAAAAAATTTTCATAAGAGGTTGCTAGATTTTCGAGAAAAGTGCAGAATATTATCCTCAACCCAACATGGCTTCCGGAAAGGCCGATCAACAGAAACAGCAATATATGAATTTCTGGGTGAAGTACTCGAAAAAATTGATAGTGTACAAAAAGTAACTGGCATGTGCCTTGATCTGTCTAAGGCTTTTGACATCATAGGCCACACACTATTGCTGCAGAAGCTTGAAAGAATTGGTATAAGAGGTATGCCTAACAGCTGGCTTAGATCATATCTTACTGACCGCAAGCAAGTAGTAGAAATACATTTTCACAAAGAAAATAAATCATTAAGACACTATGCTGATTATAAAGCAGTAAAAAAATATGGAGTACCGCAGGGCTCGGTACTGGGCCCCATCCTATTTTATATATATATATATATATATAAATAACCTAACATCAACCAACCAGTACCATAGCACTATCCAGTTTGCAGATGACACAAGCATATTAGTCAGCGGGAAGACTGCAGAGATACTACAGACAAGACTGTCTGAGGCATTAACAAATGTTGTAAACTGGTTCAACCAAAACAAACTAATAATAAATAAAAGCAAAACAGTAGCATTACATTTTCATAATGTCACGAGAAACATTGAAGAGGATACAAGAATTCAGATGTCAGACACGGATATTGCAAGTGTGCCTAATACAAAATTTCTGGGGGTCTGGCTACAGGATAATCTTAGATGGGAAACTCACATTGACAACATATTAAAGAAGCTAAGTACCATGTGTTATTTAATGAGAGTGCTAGAAAACTGCTGTCATACGGACTGTCTAATGACAGTTTACTATTCTAATATACATTCTGTCCTAAAATATGGGATCACTTTTTGGGGTAACTCGCCATCCTGCCTAAAACTCTTCAGGATGCAAAAAAGAATAGTGAGAATCATGGCTGGAATAAAAAGGAACAAACCATGTAGACCATTATTTAAAAGGATGGGGATTCTTCCCCTTCCATGTATTTTCCTATTTGAAAGTGCAATGTTTATAAAGAAATATACAATAACAAATCCTAGTATCCTCCCCAAAAATGAAAATTTTCATCATCATAATACAAGACAGAAAACTGACTTTCATGTACTCCATACAAAAACCAGTTTGTGCCAAAAAGGAACATTACACCATGGAAAAATTATCTACGATAAAATGCCAAGAGAAATTAAAGTAAAGACTGATGTAAAAAATTTTAAAGCAGCATTAAAAGAATATCTGTTGACACATTGCTTTTATAGTGTGAAAGAGTTCCTCCAAAATCCTCGAGAGTCTAAGTGATGATTATGCAAATACTGTAACCATTAATATTGGCCTATAAATACATTCAGATGTAATTCTCAAGTTTCTAATGGGGTTCAAGTACAAGTTGTATACCGACTTGCCCAGTATATGAAGTAAAATTCTGTGAATGTAATTCTCTAGTGTACATGTCAATTCATAGTGTATAAGAGTTCCTCAAAAATCCTTAGAGCTTAAGTGAGGATCATGCAAATACTGTAATCGTTAATATTGGCTTATACATGTATTCAGTTGTAAACTTCAAGTTTCTAATGTGGTTTAATTACAACTTACACATTGACTTGCCCAGTATATGAAGTGCTGTAAAATTTTGTGAACATAATTTTCTAGTTTCTAAAGTGTTTTAATTGTAAGATATACTTTGACCTGTCCAATATCTGATGTGCTGTACTGTACATGTAAGATTTACTGGACCAATAAATACAATACAATACAATACAATAATAGACTCCAAGACATCATTTGTGAGTGAATATATGGCATGCTTTGTGGAAACCCCTTTTTGAAAACCAAACTATCTGTGGTTAATAATATTAAGTTTATAAAGATGTGCCACAATCCTGTTATGCACTGCCTTTTCAAGAACCTGTTAAGAGAGAGACAGGATGATAATTTTTGACATCTGTAGCATCGCCAGACTTGAAAAGAGGTCTCACAATGGCATATTTCATTCTCTCTGGAACAACTCCCTCATAAAGAGATGTGTTGCAAATGTGAGCAAGTACTACACTTACATCATTACTGCAGGCTTTCAACAGTTTACTAGAGATGTTATCTATACCTGAACATCCTTTACTTTTCAATGAGTGAATTATTTTTTTTAAATTTCATTAACAGTTATGGGTGTAACATTTATCTCATTAAAACATTGTGGGAGGTTAAGTTTCAGAATATCTGCAGCTTTCCTTAGGTCACCACTGCAACCTGTTTGAGAGGTGACACTTAGAAAGTGGTTGTTAAATGTGTCTGCTATCTGTTTACTATCAGTTATTTCCAAATCGTTAATTTTTAGGACAGCAGTTTTTTCATTGTCAGATGGTGCAGTACCTGTTTCCCTCTTTATTACATTTCAAATCGTTCTGATTTTATTGTTTGAACAGTTAATTTCAGATTGTATGCACATACTTTTAGATTTTTTAATGACGATAGTTAAGATTTTGCAGTATGTCCTATAATATTTTCATCTGGGGGGGGGGGGGGGGATTATTGGATTGTCTGGATATTATATACAGGGTGTCCTTAATAACTAATGAAGGACTTATGCAAGAGGTTAAACTACAAACAGCTGACATGTTTTCACATTGCAAGAGGGACATACTTGTTCCCAGCAGCCACTAGTGAAACATGCACCCGGCAGCAATACTGTGTCAACATGGTAAGCAGCAAACAAGCAGAGGTTAAATGTTTCCGGTGATTCACAACACGCTGCCATCTTGGCCTACACCACATCTGTATCTACATCTACAATCTGAAAACCACAGTGAGGTGCATGGCAGAAGGTGCATCCCATTTTACCAGTTATTAGGATTTCTTTCTGATCCTTTCACATGTGGAAAGTGGGAAGAATGATTGTTTGAATACCTCTGTCCATGTAGTAATTATTCTAATCTTATCCTCACAATCCCTATGTGAGTGATACATAAGCAGTTGTAGTACTTTCCTGGAGTAATCATTTAAAGCTGATCTTGAAACTTTGTTAATAGACTTTCTCATGATAGTTCAAGTCTTCCAGTTCAGTTCCTTCAGTATCTCTGTGACACTTTCCCATGGATTAAACAAAACTGTGACCATTCATGCTACACTTCTCTGTATAAGTTCAATATCCCCTGTCAGTCCTATCTGGTATGGGTCCCACACACTTGAGCAATATTCTAGAAATGGTCACATGAATGATTTGTAAGCAATCTTTTTTTGTAGGCTGATTGCACTTCCCCAGTATCCTACCAATAAACTGAAGTCTGCCACCTGGTTTACCCATGACTGAACTTATATGATCATTCCATTTCATATCCCTACAAAGTATTACACCCAGGTCCAGAATGAGATTTTCACTCTGCAGCGGAGTGTGCGCTGATGCGAAACTTCCTGGCAGATTAAAACTGAACATTTAAAGCAAGCTGCAAATCTCTGACCACTTTGAAATCATATCAAGATCTGACAGAATATTTATGCAGCTTCTTTCAGATAGTACTCAGTATAGATAACTGCATCTGCATTACACCCAGGTATTTGTATGAGTTGACTGATTCCAGCATTGACTCATTGATGTTATAGTCGGGATTCTACGTTTTTTCATTTTGTGAAGTGCAAAATTTTAAATTTCTGAACATTTAAAGCAAGCTGCAAATCTCTGACCACTTTGAAATCGTATCAAGATCTGACAGAATATTTATGCAGCTTCTTTCAGATAGTACTCAGTATAGATAACTGCATCATCTGGAGAAAAAAAAACTGATTTTAATATTAATCAAGTCTTGCCTGTGTACAAGTCTTTGAAAGCAATAGACATTGCTCTTGCTGGCCAATTCAATAAGCAACAGCTTACTGGTGGTCCAAATGTCTTTTGTGGACTGAGAATAGAGTTCACATGTGATGTTACTGCTGTCTTTGGAGGCAGTACATGGTTGACCTTGGCTGTTATATGGGGGAACCATGCAGATTACAATGACCTTGAAGCTTTCCCTGATGCAAATATTCTTTCATGGAAGACGTTTTTTGTCTGGTGATGAGGCAGTTGGCTACCTTAAGAGAGAGGACTTCCGTGCTGCCTCGCGGCTCGGTGCCTTTATTTTATTACACACTACACACACTATTGCTCCGGGACCAGAAGTAGAAGGCACCATGAATTGCTCTGTTGGCAGCCCAATGCATTTCATTCAGCATCTCTCTGTCAATAGCCCTATGCTTTGTTTTACACCTATCATGAAGTAATATTTGTTTCTTTAATAGTTTCTTTACAGTGACTGCATACCATGGAGGTTTCCTCCCATATGAACTATTCTACTGGGTATATATCTATCCAGTGCATGGTCAACGATTCTTTTAAACTTGGGCCAGGGTTCCTCTACATGCCGCTGCCCTTTGCTTTATGTTTCAAGTTCCTTATTGAGACATGAAACTTCTGATTTTATATCTAGTTTACCAAGCATATATACTTTCAGCTTGTTTTGGTTGTCCTTTGTACTTTGGTTATCATTGTTGCCACAAGTACATCATGGTCACTGATACCAGTTTCAATGTGGACATCCACAAAAAGATCAGGTCTATTTGTTGCCATTAAACCCAATATATTTCAATCATGAGTGGGGTTCCTAACTATCGGTACTAGGCAGTTTTCAGAGAAGGCATTTAGTAAAGCTTCACAGGACGTCTTATCGCACCCACCGCTAACAAACCTGTAATTTTCTCAATTGATTTTTTTAGCAATTAAAGTCTCCACCAATGATTACAATATGATTAGGGAACTTACATACAAGTGAACTGCAGTTTTCCCTAAAGTTTTTGATTATATCGGGAGAGAACTGTGGTAGGCAGTAGAAGGATCGAATTATCATTTTATGCCCACTTCTGATGCTGAGTCTTGCTGGCAGTAACCAAGCAGGACCAAGCATTTCCAGTGATTCGCAATGTAGGTTAATGCCTCCTGGCTACTGAGATGCTCCACAGTCAGCTGACAATAACAAACTGGCCAGCACCACAAATTACTCTGAGTGTTACCAGCAAATGACAGATCGCATGATGGTGCTGGTTCCACATGCATTTCAGTGTATCTGGACACAAGTGCAAATCTCCATGTGAGCACTCAACCACTCACAATGTCCATTAGGTGTCAAAGGTCATGAAATTATTAAAATGTGCCAAGCCTCCAGAAGTGTGAATGAAACTAGTTTGCACTGCAATGGCTACCTGTATGTACTTGACGTTAGTATCAACTTACGTTTTCTGGTCATCTCATGTTCTAAGACAAGCTCAATCCCAAAAAAGTCTATCCTCATACTTCTGATCCCTTGCTTCAGGTCAATGTGGAAAATGCCACAGTTATTTAGCTGTATGACTATGCTACTCACAACATTGACTTTGGTCGCTGCAAAACATTTACATGGGCTTTTCTGTCAGCAGATGTTAAAGAACCCATGTTAGGGGCAGACATTCTGCACTATTTTCACTGGTGCCCTGATCTGAGGGAGGGAGTACTTTTCAACTGAGTGTCGGCAACAGCATTCGAGGCACAACTGGAAAGCCTGCAAGCACCAGCTGTCCATGGCAGGCAGAAGCATTCAAATCTCCTGTACAAAAACTTCAATGGTTACAATGTTCATTTAATTATCAGCTGGCTGCAACAAAACAATTGTACATGGACAACAAAAGAGAACGTCTGGCTTTGCAAGAGGAGAATTCCTTGGTGTGCGAGACACTACACAACTGATGCAACAAACATCAGTTATCATCATTGAAAATCTCCTCAGGTACCAAGATTAACCATCAGCCATCACCTGATTTCCTCCTCATGGGAATTTTGCAAACCATGGAAAATACAGAAGATCATACAAAACTTTGTTAACAATCAAGGAGACAACAACGAATATAAAAACATAGATGAGTTGCTCACACAGACTTTATTGAATTTGGATGTGGCTGATGCTAAAGGTGATTAGAAAATGCATTGTTCCCAAAGAAAAGCTGTATGCATTATTCACAACTGCATCACAACTGGAAGCATCATAGAAGACACCACCTACTCTTCACAATAACTTTCCTTTAGGATCAATGACGCACTAACCGGTTAGCGACAGTACACTCAGTGACAAAACCTCCCACATGTCTGCGCTTAGTGCTTCTCAACTCCTTACTCACCACAGCATTAATGGAAATACTATGAATAAGATAGAAACTAATGCTGAGCCATCCACCTTTTACAAAGCATAGTGGCTACAACCTGATAAGTTGGAGACAGTGAAAGGTGTTGTGGACAAATTGTAGCAAAAGGGCATTGTGCATTCTTCCAACAGTACATGGGCTTACCAATACATTTGGTTCTGAAGAAAGACAGTTCATTGCAGATATCTGGATATTACAGAGCCCTTAATGCTCAGACTATTCCTGACTGGTATTCCATTTGGAATACACAGGACTTCCCTCATTCAGTATCAGGTACTTCAGTCTTCAGCATCACAGGTGGCCAAAAGACTTATTTACAGATACCCATGGCTGTAAAGGATATCCCAAAGCAGGCTATAATGACCCCTTTGATTTGTTTGAATTTTTATACATGCAATTTGGGTTGAAAAACACTGCACAGACTTGGCACCATTTTATTAATACCACTTTGGGTAAGCTTTTGTTCTGCTTCCCTTACCTCAATGATGTGTTAATTTTTTCACCTTCACCCAACAGCATGAGAAAAACCTGCAGCAAATCCTTAATGTGCTGTATCAGTTAGGCACGGTGGTGAACCAGGAAAAATATCAATTATGCCAACAGTCAGTGACATTTTTTGCTCATTCCATGTTACATGCAGGGATCAGACCAATCGAAGAGAGAGACGAACAAATACAACTGATGCCTTGGCCTACCACACCACTAAGAAGGTGCTTAAGAATGATAAACTTTTACAGGTGACATATTCCACCAGCAACTCAAATCCAGGCACCACTAACCAATGCCCTGACTAGGAAAAATACAAAGGGAAAGAAATCTGTATGCTGGACAATGGAAATGTTCCTAGCTTTTAAACAGGGCTTACAGAATGCTGTAGCCTTGGCCCATTCCTTACCCATGGCACATTCATCTGTTAAGGGTGGATCAATTAAGACTGCTATAGGTACAGGATTGCAATTGACAGTCAACAGTTCCCAACAACACTGTGGTCCTTTTTCCATAAGATGATGGAAACTGAGCACTTATGGTTTGCTTATGACTGCAAATTGTTAGCATTATACGAGGTTGTAAAATACTTTAAAGAAGATACACAGGGCTGCCCATCAAGACTCTTTGCTGACCACCACCCACTAGTCCATGCAATACATAATGAGCCTGAGGTTTCCCCCCATTGCTTCAGACATTTGGACTATGTTGCACTATTTACTACTGATATCCAGCATGTAACTGTGGTGGACAACATATTAGTAGACTGCATGTTTCATATTCATGCCCTTATTGCACTGATCAACTTCAGCAAATTAGTAATGGAGCAGGAACGAGACAGACAACTACTGTTGCTCTTAGAATATACTGCCAAGGCTCTGCAGTTGTAACACATTCAGATTTGTAACTAGTGTGCATCTGTGGTGCTTCTGGTGAAATTCTGCAAATGCATCTGTGGCAGCTTGCATAATCTATCACACCCAGCAGCTTGTCCACCACACTTGTAATGGAGCATTTTGTCTGGTTACGGGTAAAAGCCAACTGCAGAAAGTGGACAAGTGCCTGTCTTCCCTGCCAATTCAGTGAGACAGAATGTCACCCCTTTCCAACACAGGGCATTTTCAGCACATGCTCGTGGACTTGATTGGTTAAATATCTGTATGAAACAAAATAAGAAATACACTCTTCAATTTATTAATTCATGTATCTTAACCCTTTTGTTTCAATAAGTGGTAGTGTACAGATGTATGCTCGGATCTGTCGTACCAGCATTGTTAAATATGTGTATTTCAACCGTACACTAAAAGTGTTATAAAAAGTTATTAGAAAAGCAAAATTTATTCACACATTTAAGATGTCAGCTCCTATCTGCTCCTCATTTCACTCGCTGCTGAGATCCTGCATCAGGAAATTCAGAGCTTACAAAAACAACTTATGCGATATCTGGAGTAATGATCCTGCATCGACATTGTCATTGTTGCAATCTAGACTAAGCACAATGGAATTAATGTGAAGCAGCATGTAATGCAAATTATGAACATTGACCTTGAATGCATTGATCTTGGAGTCCTGTTGATATTGGTATCAAATGAAGTTCACCCAGGATTGTGCACAGATT
The DNA here is from genome assembly GCF_023864275.1 of Schistocerca cancellata. Classification (NCBI taxonomy): domain Eukaryota; kingdom Metazoa; phylum Arthropoda; class Insecta; order Orthoptera; family Acrididae; genus Schistocerca; species Schistocerca cancellata. Next base: position 733,337,596 of record NC_064626.1, read on the forward strand.
CATAAATTACCTTCAAATTTCTTTCAAATGATCTTTCCAATCAGTTTTTCCAATTATTCAAGCACTTATTAATCAATTTACATCATCACACCACATATCTATTCAATGGCGACCATGACAGTATGGCACCAAGTGAAATATGAACAGATCTTCCAATTGTTGCAATAAAAAATTTTGAGATAAATGATTCATATTATTGTTACATGAATTTACTGAAACTTTCATTGTATTTGTTACATGTCCATGATTGGGAATCATAAAAACATTGAAGGAGCACATTAAAATTAAATTATGCCTACAAACTAGACAAACCAGGAATGCTGATTTCAGCAGTAAAGGTAGGAAGCTGCTACGCTGTATGCTTATTTGGTTGCACTTGGCTCCATCTCTCTGGCAGTAGATAATCTCTCTTCCTTCCAATTAATACCCTTTACGGAAATTGCATTTCTTCAGAAAAGATGATAATTTGTACAAAGTCATCATTAGAGAGCAATATAAGTCATTCAGAGTCTATAATACTGTATCAGATAACAATCAGGTTCATTAGTGAATATGCAGCTAAAGCCACTTTAATTGGGAACTACCAATACAATCAACATTTGATTTTTGAAAAAAAAAATTTCATAATTTTGTTAAAAATTATTTACAATGGAGTCAAAGGAAATGGCCATTGTTGAACATTCACTTCTAAATGCAATATGCCAAGATGAAACTTCCTGGCAGATTAAAACTGTGTGCCGGACCGAGTCTCGAACTCAGGACCTTTGCCTTTCACGAGCAAGTGCTCTACCATCTGAGCTACCCAAGCACAACTCACACCTCATCCTCACAGCTTTACTTCTGCCAGTACCTCGTCTCCTACCTTCCAAAATTTACAGAAGCTCGCCTGTGAACCTTGAAGAACTAGCACTCCTGAAAGAAAGGATATTGTGGAGACATGGCTTAGCCACAGCCTAGGGGATGTTTCCAGAACGATATTTTCACTCTACAGCAGAGTGTGCGCTGATATGAAACTTCCTGGCAGATTAAAACTGTGTGTGGGACTGAGACTCAAACTCAGGACCTTTGCCTTTCACGGGCAAGTGCTCTACCATCTGAGCTACCCAAGCACAACTTACGCCCCATCCTCACAGCTTTACTTCTACCAGTATCTCATCTTCTACCTTCCAAACTTTACAGAAGCTCTCCTGCGAACCTTGCAGAACTAGCACTCCTGAAAGAAAGGATATTGCGGAGACATGGCTTAGCCACAGCCTGGGGCACAGCCATCTGGCACACAGTTTTAATCTGCCAGGAAGTTTCATATCAGTGCACATTCCACTGCAGAGTGAAACTCTCATTCTGGAATATGCCAAGATGTCGGAAATCTGAGCTTGGCAACAAATGAAGGTAACATACAAACTTGTGAACTGGCTGATGGCAACCAAAACAATGAGAGTGCCTTCCCATTATCAATAAATGATGACACTGGTAATATAACTAATCATGATGTCACTTTTATTATTGTCTCAATGAGACAATTTCTCAGTTCTCACCAGGTAACATTTTTTCAAATAGTGAAAGTGAAGTGCGCGACAGAAAATTCCTTTGATTACTTGCTCATGACACTGTGAACGCAAGAACAGGAAATAATTCATAAAAACAATGTAAATACTAGTGAGACACACAATTTGATACAAGTCATGCAAACAAATAACTCAATAGTTTACAAAACAACAGGAATTTCAGGAAAGTGTAACACGGCAACTTAAGGGTATAGAACAACTGTCTACACAGCAAAATCAGGCATTTAATGACTTCAAGGATAATACTAGTCAACAGTTCAGTGAGGTGAGCAGGACTATATGCACTGAATTATCTGACAAACTATCCGGGAAGTTCACAGAGCTAGATCAACAACTAAAACAAGAAATAATTACCAACATAGCCCACAATATAAATACGTTAACAGAAAGAGTATCATCATTACACGATAAACAGGAACAACTAGCAGGTGAGTTACAAAACCTCAGTAAAGCATATTCCCAAATTCAGGAGACACAATGCAAAATGGATGCGTCGGTAAAAAATGTGACGAAGACAGTCAGCGAGCTGTAAGATGTGCAAAAACTTACTTGCAGAAGTACAAAAGTTAAGTCTAAGAGTAGACCAGTTACATTTAGAGTCAAAATTTGCCAAAGAACAGAGATAAGATATGTGCAGATGTAAAGGAAGTAACTGAAAGGTGCTGGATAAGGGTACCACCCTTGCAGGAAAGGTAGTGTCAGAGTGCAAAATTTATGTAGATACAGTAGAAGAAGCTCTAAAAGAGAAAGAAAGTCAATTTCTAGCTAAAATATATTCTGGCTTAAAGGTGACAGAGGAAAGGTTATGAAGCAGTATTGCTAAAACTACTGACATTCCAAAACAACATTTGACAGAAAACAAACCCATGCTTTTAGAGAAGTTCGGTACTTTCATTGGTTACCCACAACACATGGCTAGCCCATCGAAGGAAAATAGCAAAGTTTGCAGACTGCAGCAACATTTGCCGGCAGCTGTACCTGTTAAGCAAGCACAATTTCCATGCGCTACACCACAAGCAAACATAAACATGCCTGTCACTGACAGCACCGTATGTTTGTCAACATTACTTGCATATGAGTGATTACTTAGGCATCAACAGTTTCCGGTATTTAGCTCTGAAGGAAAAAGAACAAATGCTGTGGTCTTTATCAGAGCATTTTGAAATGTTTTACCTTGTACCTGGACCGAAGCCCAGAAAATTAGATTTGTTGTTGGATACACACAGGGTGATGTTCTACTATGGGCTACGGACATGGAGGAATGTTGTCACTTAAGTTTGGGAGATCCTTTCTGGATAAATACTGGTCTGAGGCTGTACTAGAGAAGCTCAGATGTGAAGTATTCAGCCCAGCTCCATTCAATAGCAAACATGGAAGCTTAAGGAGCTATTTTGAAAAATATTTGAATAAAACCAGGTACTGGACAAACCTGGTATCTCAAGTAGATGTGCTGAAAATTTTAAAGAGCCGTCTTCCTGCCCACATTAGTGAAAAACTTGTTACCATTCCAGAACACAACAGTGAATACTTTCTATCTGTACTGGACTCAATAGATTTGATATACGAAGAGAGACCAGTACAACCCAAACCTGTTAATTTGCTGATAGTGCCACAGAGATTTATGGACCAACGAGTTAACACCAGATTCATAGTACAACACGGATGCAACCTTACCCCACACAAGCCTATGGTAACAGCAACAGTAATCACAATGGCAATGGCAATAGTTGTAAATTCAAGGGCGGATATAAAAGAAATAGTCAAAAATTTAACAAAAACAACTGCAATGGGTAAGTAGAGTATGGCCAGCCTGTACAATATGTAGAGACACAAGCTACTGGCAATAATCAGCCAATCACTTGGCAAACACAAAACAATACTAGATAGCCGAATAATCCACAGACAAAGTAATTCGGTCAACAAAGTAACGTGCATATGCCAAATAACATGCAAAGGCAAAGAGAATTTCAGTCAAGAGCCTCTCAGGATACTAACTGGCATAATCAAACACCAACAGTCCATATAGTAGAAGTTACGCCTAACCCAGAGTCTGATGCCACCTAGATGCCAGAAAACTTGAACTGGTCATGGTAGGACCCCATGGTGTGACCTGGGAGGAGAGTGGGGGCATGAGTTTGATCGACACGTGCTTTATCAGATATGATTAAGGTAGTGATGTGAAAGATGATCTGAATCAAAGCAATGGAGGTACACAGGGAAACTTGACAGAAGTCAAGATACAAGCTACTATTAAAGCCAAAATATTTGACCTTGATGTACCCATTGTGCTTGACACAGGTGTTACGACTAGTTTCGAGAACTGAAGAAATGTGGGCACTGCCAGTGCAAAATTGCAATGTACAAACTGTGACTGGTCATAAAGCAAAAGGAATCAAAATACAAGCCTTAATTCCCATCCAATTAGGACAGTTTTCTGTACAACACAATTTTTTGATAGTAGAGAAATTAATAGTTGATTGTTTAATTGGTATAGACACATTTAGGACATACCAAGTACAAATTGATATAGGAAAGGGCCAATGTCATTTCACTGTAAATAACCAATTATTTGCAATAGGCCTAATCAGGGGAACTACTGATAAATGTAAAACTGAAGTTACTCACAATTTGAGGTTTGACTGGTAAATCCTACAGCTATGTTTGTCAACACATACAATAATGAACAGTCAGCAGCATAAGAGGTAAACGTTAACACAGTAAACACAAAGGTAAGTGAATCAAAGTGCTTGTCTCAAGAACAGCAAATGGGGCTTAGGGAACTGATACTTGCTTATATATGGGTATTTGAAAAAAGACCAGGTGTCATTAAGGATTTTTTGTACTAAATGGAAGTATATCCTCACAAAACATTTTGTTCTATTTCATACTCTATACTATAAACAAATCAAAAGCAGTAAGAAAAGAGATTAACAGGTTGCTTGAATGGGGCATAATACAACCATCATTCTCCCATTATGGTAGTCCTATTTTGGCTGTAAGTAAGCCAGATGGCAAGGTGTGCTTGGTCCTTGATGCACGTAACATTAATAAGATTATTGTACCAGTTTGAACATGTCCAGACAATTTAGAACAGGTTATGAAATTCCATGCTGCTACTATAATCAGTCTCTGGTGCTCATATTGGCAAACAAAACTACATGAAGACAGTTGGAAGCCTTTGTATATGGGTGCAGGAGTTTCGAATTTCAAGTATTAGCATTTGGATTGAACGTAAGTGCAGATGTATTTCTCTCTGCTCTGGACAAAGTGCTAGGGCCTGAATTTTTTAGTAGGGTAACAGTATACATGGATGACCTTTTAGTTGCTACACTCACTTGGGTAGAAACACTTAACATTAATTGAACAAGTATTGGGCCACTTTTTTTTAACATGGAGTAACAGCAAATTTCAAGAAATCTAATTTTGTACAAGAAAAGGTAACATTTTTAAAACACATAATCTCTTTGAAAGGCATAGTGCCAGATCCTAAAATACATTGGCAGAGTGCAGCCTGGTCCCATGAATGAAAGAGGCAATCAAAGGCATACTTAAGCCTAGTTTCATTTCTCAGGAAATTAATCCCTAACCAACTTATGAACAGTGATGCTTTACTCAATCTTCTGTAGGAAAACAGACCTTGGTTATGGGACAAGCAGTGTCAAACCAATTTTGAGAACATCAAGCAAGCCTTATTAAATGCTAATATTTTATCTCAACCAGACATGAAGAAGAGTTTTTGTTTATGTACTGACATGTCTTTTCAAGGTCTGAGTGCATGACTTTTTCAAATGGTAGAAGAAGAGGGAAAACTCATTCCTAAGGTAATCAGCTTCGCCAGCCACATCTTATCCGAAGCTGAATGTTCATATTTGGTTACAGAGTTGGAGGGTTTGGCTGTAATTTTGTCTTTTAAAAAGTTTGAATATTTCCTTTGGGGTAAACACACAAAAGTATACCACAGGAGAGAAAAAACTCAAATAATTTATATACTCATGTCAGAAGTGCCAAGTATCATTGGCAGAGTGCAGCCTGGTCCCATGAATGAAAATGGCAACTCCACAATAGCATGCGCAAGCAGTAGTGTAGTTTGCAGAAACAAAATCGCCAGATACTGTGAAAAGAAATTATCGTTATGTGTATGAATGTGATCCACCTGGTGTGAAAACAATTAAGGAATGGTATAGGAAGTTTCTAGAAACAGGAAGTGTTCGGAAACATTCTGGCGGTGCACGTTATGGTGTTTCAGAATAGACAGTGGATGACATCAGACAAACATTTCTCAGAAGCCTCTGTAAGTCAATTCATCAGGCATCTAGGCAACTTGATGTACCTTGATCAACATTGCATTGTGTAGTTCACAAGCGTCTTTGTATGTGTGCTTACAAAGTACAAATTATGCAACATCTGACGCCAAATGACAAACCACGGTGACAACAATTTGCTGTGGACATGCTGCAGTGTATTGATAAGGATGCCAGCTTCCTAAATCACTCCAGGCAAATGCCAGGATGGTTCTTTTGAAAGGGCATGACCGACTTCCTTCCCTGTCTGTCCCTAACCCAATGAGACTGATGACCTCGCTCATAGGTCTCTTCCCCAAAACAATCCAATCCCATCCAATCCACCTTCCTGGAAAGATGTTTATTCTCAGATGAGGCAACCTTTCATCTATCAGGAAGAGTTAATAGGCATAATGTTCAGATTTGGGGTTTGCAAAATCGGCACATTGTCATTGAACATGTTCAGGATAGCCCTAAACTAAATGTCTGGTGCGGGCTAATGTATGACAGGATTGTTACACTGTTCTTCTTTGCGGAACAAACAGTGAATGGGTCAGTGTATCTGGACATGTTGGAGCAGTTTGTGTACTCTCAGATACAAAACTTGCAACCCAACATCATTTTTCAACAAGATGGAGCTCCACCGCATTGGTCAACAACTGTTCAGAAGTTCCTGGATAGGAAATTTCCAAATTGTTGGATCAGACGCAGAGGACCCATTGCCTGGCCACCATGCTCACCCATCATTACAGCGCTCGATTTCTTCATGTGGGGATTCATGAAGGACCACGTGTATGTGACCAAAGTGGACAATATTCCTACATTGCGACATCGTATCACTAATGTGACTGCAACAATAACAGAGGAAATGTTACAAAGAACTTAGCAAGAAACTGAATATAGATTCGATATTCTTCATGCTACAAATGGTTCACATTTAGAGGTGTATTGATGATAAATAAATAAATTCTTTGAGATCCTCTACAATGTGGTGCATTTTTCATTGTTGTATCTACTGTGGTTTTTTTCCTGGGTCTTTCAAATCAGGGAGGTTTGAGTGGGACATCCTGTACTTTTGTGTGTCTAGAGATGGTGATACTCTAAATACAATGCTTCCCCTTGTGTGTGTCCCATTTGTAAACAAATAAGTGAACTTGTGAAACACACAGTAGCATGCAATGCAGTACACAACTTGCTGTGACGCCAGTGGTATCAGAGTAATGCAGCACATGCGCATTTGGGAGCAAGCTAATCAACAAAACACTTGTACGTGCTCACCAGACAGGCACAGCTGCAAGTGTTGGAGCGTCCAAAACAAACCATCCTGATGAGCTACAGCCCACTTTAGTATTTATAAAGCCTACTGAACAAACAAGAACATAGAAAATTAAGAGATCAGCTATTCTACAATTAGGACTATCTACACAATACACACACACAAAGATAAGCTAAGGAATTATATACACAGGAAAGGAATGCTAAACTACGGGATATTTACTTAAGCTACTCTACTATACACATTATATCTATATATGCAAAATATTTACAAATTTATGTATTGAAAGTGCACACAATAATTATACTTGATGGATGAGAAATGTCTTGGTGCAGGTAAACTAGTGAGTACAGTATAAGTGGCAAACTGAATAAGAGGTCACACCACATCTCTAATACACTTTATCTTTCAGATTTATAAGGTGAGTAGAGATGCAAACATGACATTAAATAAGTTTTGTGGTAGCACAACTGCACACTGAAGTGAATGAATACACGGTTGAATATATGAAAAACGTATTAGTAGCCATCAAGCCACTGTACACATATCTATGAAGATTTAGTTTTAAGTTAGTATTAAGTTTTTTCTTCCCAAAGTGAAGAAAGATAAATGCTTGTAGAATGTTAGGTACCATGTAAACATAAGGAAGGACTGCACTGCAATTAAATATTGTTGTAAGTTTATGATAAATATAAATGTGGAAGTATGTGAAGAATAAAACAGTTTCAGTACGTCACGTATCACGATACTGAACTAGGATTGGATTCTACCAAATAATCAAGGGGTCAAAACCTAACTACTGTGAGCGTCAACTACCCATGAAAGCTTCAAACACATGAATTACATTGAAATTTTTATGCACGTTCGTTACTTATGTAAACATTGTTTTACAATCATTGTATGTAACACATCATATTGATGATACAACTCTGTAAACTTCAGCACATGAAATGGTTATCCTTTATGTAATGAACATAACCAGTAAATACTGAACTGCAATTTTGAACACTGAATAAGTATTTGATATGATTGGTAATGTCAGATTTGAGTTGTGTTTATAAACAATAAACTATTTTGTTCTTGGGATCACAGTTAAGTCTATTAATGAGACATAACTGAGCACATAAATTCCTTTCCATGGAATTTTCTTGACCCTGTAGTGTGTAGATCCTTCCTGGAGAATGCTAGAGAGGTGAGGCCATGTGTAGTTACCTGAGTGGCATGTAGTATCTATTGTAGTGACTATTGTTTACTTCTTTGATTCTTTTGAATTGATAAGAAGTCATTGTAAATTGAAATGAAATGTATGTCAATTTATGCTATAAATAAAAAGAGAATCTATTAGCTTATGAATGTTATACGAAGCATGTATAACCAAACAAGAGTAAAATGTGTACTCATATAATAGGAATCAAATAATGTAACAAAAATGAAAACAAAATGACAGGCAATGGCCCTATATATAAAAATGGGAGAGAATATGTTACACACTATAATGTACATAAGCAACGATAGTGGCGTCAGCAAATGTATAGGACAAGTGTATTTTGTAATTGTATTTGTCTTTTATTATGTTATGTGTTCAGTATGTGGAAAGGACACTTCAGAAACTTTATGTAATGCAACTGTATGAAAGATGCTCAGAAACAAAATAAACATACGAAACCTGGCTCTGTGTGTGTGTGTTAAAACAATATGTGGGTGTGTGCATGGTAAGCCAAAAATGGATGGCAACACTTCGTGTAACAGGAATTTTCTGTGCTTGACAATGTCGTAAAAGCAGCAAGAAACTTACCCCTTGTTGATTGATTTTGGCTGTACAATTGGTCTTCCCACTAAATATGTGAGAGCAACGAGGTGAAATAAATTCATTGGGCCACTGATATGGAAACCAGATGTCACTGCATCGAAGATTTCGTGAAGAATCACGCTGCTGAACACAAGCTTTAGAAATTTGTGCAGTGAAAACTACTTTAAATGCACAACATGAACACTCTGGCCTCACACTGAACATGTGAGCACAAACAGTGGTGCTAACAGATCTTGTGCTGCACTCGCACACTTCACAAGCTAAACACTGTGCAGATGCTGACTGACAACAATACGACTATGTGGTTACAGCAAGCAGAGAAAACTTGTATATGTATGTGTTAAAAAGGAGCTGACATGCTCATATAAATTGATAACCATTGAGAATAGCTCCAATGACCAAAAATAAAGGCTATGCCCATACTGGCCAGGATTGTCAGCCCCAAAACAGGAAATAAATTCAGACACTGGGCACCTCCATATGACATCAGTGGACAGTAGGGGGCAATTTTATTGAATCATATTATATTTTTGTTCTTTACTTTTCTTATATATAAGCTATATGCAAACTGAATGAGTTATAGGCACTGAAAAAGATAAATTAACAAGTTGTTTTGTGGCAATGATAATGTTTTGATACATTGTTAAATATCTGTATGAAACAAAATAAGAAATTTGTTCTTCAATTTATTAATTCATATATCTTAACCCTTCTGTTTCGATAAGTGGTAGTGTACACTACTAGTGGAATAGATCTACTAATGATCTTCCTGGACATTGAAAAATAGTGTGATAGTGTACGTAGAAGCAAAGTGTGAAAGCCCGGGAGAACAGAGGAGAAGCAAAACAGATTATTTGGAGGATAAGGTAAATGTACCATGGAAGTGTGAGCTGTGTGAAAGCGGGAGGAGAGAGATCAGCTTGGACTGAACAGAAGAATGGCTTGAGGCAGGGAAGAGCACTTTCACCATTACTCTTCATTGTAGTGATGGAAGATATAATGAGTACAGTAGCACAAGTAATTGGTGAAGGAAAGATGAAAGCTATGGTGTTTGCAGATGATCTGATGATTTGGGGGAATAAGGAGGAGGAAGTACAAGCGCAGCTGGACGTAGGGGAACGAACAGTGCAAGAATATGGGATGAAATTTAGTATAAGTAAGAGTGAGATGATTATCAACAAGAACAAAGAAGAGAGGAACAACTGGAATAACAGTTGGTGGGGAATGATTGAGGAGAGAGGAGAGTTTCAAGTACCTAGGAAGCCTGTTACAATAAAATGGAAAAAAATGACAAAGAAATAAATGAGCAGGAGAGAAAAGCAAAAGCATTTCGGAAGAGTGTCGGAAGCCTGATATGAAGCAAGGATGTACCCCAAATCAGTAAAAAGGTTATAAACTGGTCATACTATGTCCCAATCCTGACATATGCATCTGAAACCTGGGAAATGAAAGGAAGAGAGAAAAGCAAAGTACAAGCCAGTGAGATGAAATTTCTGAGAAACAGTATTGGAGTGACAAAGATAGACAGGTTAAGAAATAGAGGATCGGAGAGTTAATGAACATGGAATCATTACTGGAGGAGATAAAGAAATCAAGGCTGAGATGGTATGGGCATATTAAGCAAATGGAGGAGAAGAGAATACCCAGGAGGATACATGAGATGAAATTGAAAGGTAAGAGACCAAGAGGAAGACCAAGAGACAGATGGCTGAAAGGAGTGAAGGAATGCAATCAGAAGAAAGGAGAAGACTGGACCAAGGTGAAGACAGAGAGATGGTGGCAAGCCAGAAGACAATGGAGAGGCTATGTTCCTAACAGACCCAGCCAGAGGCTGGAAACTATCCAAGATGATGATGAAGTAGTAGCATACAGATGTATGCTTGGATCGGTCATACCAGCATTGTTAAATAAGTGTATTTCAAGTGTACATTAAAAGTGTTATAAAAAGTTATTAGAAAAGCAAAATTTATTCACACATTTAAGATGTCCAGTCCTATCTCTTCATCATTTCACTCACTGCCAAGATCCTGCATCACAAGATTCGGACAGACAAGAAGAACTTAAGCAATATCTGGAGTAGTGATCCTGCATCAACATTGTCACCATCAAGACTAAGCACAATGCAATTAATATGAAGCAGTACGTAATGCAAATTATAAATATTGGCCTTGAATGTATTGATATTGAAGGCCTGTTGATAATGGCATCAGTTAAAATTCACCCAGGATTGTGCATAAATTCATAAATTGCTTCAAATTTCTTTTAACTATTCTTTCCAATCAATTTTTCTCATTATTCCAGCCATTATTAATCAAGTTACATCATCGTGCCATATACCTATTCAGTTTCCAATATATTTTGCAAACCATCAACGTGATGATGAAGTGGGTGGAACTTGTTCCTTTGAAAGACATGACAGTGCAGTCTACAGCACTGTCTTTCATCCATATGTGGATTGCTCATTTTGGATGTCTGTTGTCAATAATGACTGACCAGGGGAGGTAGTTTGAATTGCAACTCTTTGCAGAACTGTGTGTATTGTGCGGAGTGTAACACATCCACTTAACTGCCTACCACCCTCAAAGCAATGGGTTGATCAAACAATGACACTGTATCATGAAGACTGTGTTGATGTTTCACAATTTTCAATGGACTGAAGCACTGCTGTGGGGTCTACTGGGAATCAGGACAGCTTACAAAGATGATATGAAATCTTCTCTCATTGAAATACTGTATGGCAAATGTTTGATGCTGCCTGCAAACTTCCTATTGCCCTCTGTGCTGGTGGCAACCTTGGTGTTACCTTTGGTAAATAAGATCAGAGGCCACATAGCTCACATCCATACACTAACTCCTCAAGCTCACTGTGTACAGCAAGCATGAGGTACTAAGTGGCAGCACTATGATGCTCCAGGATAACCTCATCCTTGCTGCATTCCAACAACATTATTGCAACCTCCTAAAGTGCTCTGATGTGGAGAACAAATATTTTCTACCCTGCTTCATGGTAAACCATCAATTATATCTGTCCAGCACCTCAAGCCAACTTGTGTGTTGGGGGACTAGGAGCTGACAACCTTTCACCACTACCAGGAGATCCTTCCTCCACTTCTACAACAATCAATATGGATCTCTGACTGACCATCCTAGCTTCGTGGAGGAATTGAATGACCAGCCATCACTTTCTAGTATCACCAACGGAGATTAATCCTGCTCTCCCCTCTACCCTCGCACCTTTCTGTAAGATTATGTTCAGAGTAGCATTCTCCTTGTGGGGCAGCAGTGCCGTCTTTTACTTGCTCTTGAAAACTATTTTTGTGGTCACCCAGAAAGTGATAAAGAACATACTGACCACAGTTTCCGATCTACAAGTCCACATTCTTCTTTTGTTCACTGAAAGAAATGTTTCTACTCTCTGTTTACTCAGCACGATCAGAAACTATAATTATAAATACACGTTTGAGTTCTAACTGATCCAATTATATTCAAGAAAATTTCATATGCACAATGCAGTAATATTCCTGATAGTGATGATGATAGTAGTAGTAGTAGTAGTAATAATAATAATAATAATAATAATGTCTATCATAAACAACACTAAGAGCAGTTCAGAGGCACTCTCTACGATAAGTTCCTGATAAATGGTCTTTTGCCCTGACTTCTAATAATTTAAGTTAACTGCTTGCCACAAAAGTGGAAAATAACGTCACCACTTGCTGCACACCACACAAACAGTTACTTCTGCGAAATCTAAGCTCCAGGATGGTGTACAATACTCTGGAATTCACTTCCTATTTGTGCCAAAAATATGTATTTAGCTGCAGCATAGCTGTGATGCAATCCGAGGCAGCGCATAAGCCAGTGTTTAACTGACATGGACCATTTCATTGCTGGGTGCAAAGTAAAGTGAGGTCACACTGCCTGTCTGGCCATATTTATATAGGGGTGCAGCAGGCAACCGAGGAGAACGCTTGTCATCATCTGCTCTATGCCCCGGTAGAAACCTCTAAATGGCCGCTTTCTTGGACACATATTATTTTACAACACTGTCATGAATCAATTTAGAATCTTCATAATTTTTTTTATGAGTGGAGTTAAGTTGGCTTTAATCAAAGAAAAAGTTTTAGCCCACCTGCATTTAAACTTTGCCATCTAGAAGTATCAGAACGAAACTGACAATAGAACATGACCTCTGAACTATAACTTTAGGAGACCTTGTATTGATGGTTTCAAAGTTTTGAAATTTGTTATATATTTATTATTTAATGGGTTTAATCACATTCCGTAAGCAGAACTTTCTAGCATTGACATAATTGATACTTAATCTACTACAAATAAGGACAATTTTGTTCCAAATTTAGTTTTCAATAAATTACTCAAAAACTGTTGGAGATAGCTTAATGGAGTCACATAGTTAAGGTTTTTATGTCGAACTGCTGCTACGTACCAATTTTTGACTGCCTAGCTTCATTATTTAGTGCCACTTGTTTTTTATTTAAAATGATGTATCTTAACATTAATATACTGAAGCAAATGTTCACGAAGTTTGGAAAAGCTTCTTTAATTTTTAATTTCATCCTTAGAATATGGTGCAATACTTGTATGCTATGCACAGATGTTTTACGGTGACATGGCACTAGTAGTAGTGAACTGGGTTAAGTCCTGGCACACTCTCCCACCTCTGTATCTCTCAAATGAAATTTTGCAGATCATGTACATAAATTACACAGAAACATGAAACAAAAGTGTTGATTATTACAAAATTACTTTTTTATATTCATTTTTAAGGCTTTACCTGAAAGAGAAGGACACAAAATTTTCACTTTTGGTATTCACTTATTTAATCACAATCGTAGGCACCACTGTGAGCTTCCATACAATACTTTCGCTAAATCAATAAAGTTAGGTGGTGGGAAGTCACTTCTCCACTATATTTTATTACAAAAAGGAAAAGGAAAGGGGAGGATTCACTGTAGATCATGTTGTTCTCCCTTCCTTTTCCACTATAGATTGTAGACTGCCCTTCATGAAGCCTCCTTGTCCCTGAGAAACAGGTAATGTAGCCTAAGCTTCTGTTCATACTTACATCTGAGGGAGGACAAAACACATTTTATAGTCTATTTTCCTTCAGTAATTTAAATAAACAGTTAAGTAGTTACCAGAAAGAATTTCTTAATTCTCTTTTTTTGAATTTGGAAAATTGCTATCAACTTTTTTTTCAAAATGATTGTCAGCAATATGTTACTTCATAAAATAATGACATTTTACTTTGTCATTAAGCCTGAATCACAAACTTTGCCATTCTCTTTTTTATACATAAACCATAGCTATTATGCACTGAAGGTAAATTTATTTTCTTAAATAGTCACATTTTGGGCTAGTTTGCAATTGACTTTATTACTTTAGATGTTGCTTTAACTTAGAAAACTGATTACCCTTGTAAGTTTCAGCTTCATTTGGCTCAGTTATCACATGGATTAGTATGCTAAAAGAAGTCATTTGTTCAACAGCAGTTACTTTGCTTTGTTACACCTATCATTAGAAAGCTGTTTTTACTATAAAACATCAACACTTTACAATCTTCATTTCCTAACACATTTGCTTATTTGTATTTTGTTGTCTGTATTTAACTGTTAATTGACCATCTGCCTTAAGCAAGATTACATGTTTCTCAAATGTTTTTACAAGATGGGAGGGAATTACTCATCAATTTTTGAACATTTAACCATATATGTTGGCCCACTGACTTCATTTCTCCTGTTTCTCCTCCTTTTCATCTATACATATATTCCAATGTTTCTTTTTCCATTTTTGCTTCATCAGCCTACTGACCTCATTATTTCATATATTTTTGGCGTGGTACACCACTTCCACATATCTCCTTTAACTGATACCAATACATATTGGCTTGCCTCTACAGGCACCATTTTGTTACTCTCTTATACCTTCAGACAACCTTACTGCCAACCAAAAATTATTAATTTATGCAGAATTTATTGTTTCAGATTTTAGGAATTTCCAGTTTCAACAACTTCTCATAATGCCAAGTGGTCTGTGTTTCGTAGTTACTAACCTTTTTTATGGATTTTATTTATTATTTATTTACTTTAGCCATTATTTTTATGATTGGTGTTCAAAAGTTACCCAGTGTTATTTTAACATTTAGAATTTACTATTGCAAACTACCTCTCACGTTCTTGTGTAAGTCATCATTCAGGTATAGTCATATTTAGCAATCATTCTTATTCACTAAGAAGAGATTCCAAACTAAGAGCACACATACAACATAAAGACATATATTTCTTACTTACTACGGTAGGACAAAAGAAGGGAATGAAACTTGAAAAGGAAATAAAGTTCCATCCAGCTGGGACTGCACAGTACACCAAACTGTGCATCCACGAAAGAATGACAGACTCCCTACAGAAATAGTATAGATAGGACAGAAGAAGGGGATAAAACTTGAAAGGGGAAATAAAGTTTCATCAAGCTGGGACTGCACAGTACACCAAATTGTGTATCCACCAAAGAGTGGCAGACTCCCTACAGAAACTAGTTACTGTTGCTTTTGAATTTCTTCAGATCTATAATGTTTCAGGTATTCCCAGCAGTATGCTTTTGCATAAGGCTTACTTATTATTCTGAATGGTCCTTGATAAACATGCATAAAATTCTTTCTCAAATTTTCTTAGATATTTCTTTATTTTTGACTAAGACAAGTTCACCAACTAGTGGGGGAAGCTTTTCTTTTTCTATACAAGGCTCCTTTACTATGTTTGCCCTAGCCTGTGCCTTCTTCTCACCTAAAGAGCTCTAAGTTGGGGCTGGAAAATCAACCATGCCTAAAAGGATGTTATGGGATTCCCGATTAAGCATTAGTTCACAAGGAGCAAAGTATGTGGCATCATGTTTAAGATTGTTGATCATTTCTTCAAAGTTTTTGATATGATTGGCCCAAGTTGAATGCTTCCTGGAACAATAAGCTCTACACAATCTGTTTAACTCATGCATAACTTTCTCGCTGATATTCCTCTGCAGAAAATACACTGAGATCCTTATATGGCGAGTTCTGGCCTTTTCAAAACATACCTTAAATTTTTCAGATACAAACTGAGGACCATTATCTGATAGGGGACTCTTAGGGTTGCAAATCTTAATGAAATAGTCCTTTTATAACTTGTCACCAGCGTTTGGCATTAGTTCTCTTTATTGGATATAATTTGACATATTTGCTAAAACCGTCAATCACCACAAAAACACAGGTACATCCTTCTTTAGTTGTTGGGAGGAGGCTAAAAAGAATGGCTGCACATAATTTCAGGGGTGCACTTGATTCTACATTGTGCAAATCTCCCTGCACTATACTACTTACTGCACATACCTTCTGACATTCTTACTACTCTACAATGCATGTTATCGAAAATGACTTTCTCATTTAATTTGGCAATGCATTTCTTGGCCCCATAATGGCCATATCATAGATGCATGAAATCTATCAACAGATTTGCATGTTGTGAAGGAAAACATATTTTCCATTCTGTTCAATCTAACTTTCATGTATGGAGTAAAATTCCTTTATGTAACCAATATTATTGTGCAACTTTTCTATAATTAAGGACTCCTAAATGGCTTTTGACTAACCTCAACTGATCATCATTTTACTCCCTTCTTTAGATTTTAAATATTTTCTTTGAGGCCCTTTTCTTCTTGAGCTCATGTATGGCCAACATTCTCACTTCTGCCAGTACCTCGTCTCCTCGAGTCTCAGTCCGGCACACAGTTTTAATCTGCCAGGAAGTTTCATATCAGCGCACACTCCACTGCAGAGTGAAAATCTCATTCTGGATTCTCACATCATTGCTATCTGTTAACGGAATTTCTGATTCCCTGCACAGCTCAGCACTTCTTGATAGCCCATCTGCTACCAGAGTGTTCTCCTCTTGAATGTATTTAATTTCAAGGTCGAACTGCTGAAGATACATAGTCCACCTGGTTAGTCTTGGATGTCTCAGTTTACAGGTTTTTAAGAATGTAAGTGCCTTGTGATCACCATAGATTATCACCTTGTGCCCTAACAAATAATGCTCAAACTTCAGCATACCAAACATGATGGCCAGTGATTCTAATTCTGAAATTCCATAATTTTGTCCAGCAGGTTGCACTGAACAATTATGTACCTCTTGATTGCCTTCTGTTTCTGTCTGAACTACTGCAAGCCCAAAACCACTTGCATCAACTGACATGCAAAAGGGTTTCGAAAAATATGGATGATGTAAAAGCAGACTATTCATCAAACAGTTTATTAATTCTTCAAAAGTGGAATGGAATTCTTTAGTCCAAACCCATGAGGTATTCTTCTTCAACAAGTTGAGTAAACAAGGTTCATTAAACAAGTGATCTTTAACAAAACAGCAATAGAATGCAAATAAACTGAACAATGATAAACTGAACACTGGCCTGAGTTGCTTTTTATTTCTGGGTGCTTCAAATTTTTCAATGACTGATAATTTGGAAGGATCAGATAATATACCTTCTATGCTAATTTGATGGCCCAGGAACTTTATTTTGTTTCTTACACACTCAGCCTTTTCTAATTTGAATTTCATTTTCTACAGCTTCTAGTACCCTGTCTAGTAATGAAATGTTCTTCCCTTGTGGGAGTTGCCAATAGTATATCACCTACACAAATAGTTACCTGATTAACAATTCCTGCTCAATACACAAGCCATTACTCTTACAAAGGTGCACACAGAAATACTTAATCCAAATGGGATTACTTTATATTGGTAGCACACTCCTTCATACAAAAAGGCTGTATATTTATGTGATTCTTTTGCCAGGGGCAAATTCCAGGATCCACAAGTTATGTCCATAGATGTAAGATACCTAACTCCTCAGAACTTTTATATTAGCTTGCCCAAATTCTGGGGACGGTCACTCTCTCTTATTACAATTTCATTTAACCAGCTCGCATCCAATACTAATCTAATGTTTCTGTCACACTTAGGCACAACTACAAGAGGATTATTATATTCACTAATTGCTTTCTCAATGACACCCCATGCCAACATGCATTGAATTTCTTTCTTAACCATTGGCTTTCTTGAAATATGTACCTGATAATGTTTCTTGAAAAATACTTGCCCAGGTTTTACATTGAAATGGCATTCATACCCTTTAACTTCACCAGGTGTATTCAAGAATATATTGTAATGAGTGGTTAATACTTCCTTCTTTCTGCTCTTTGTTTATCAGAAATTGGACTTGTTGACTGTTTGCAGGACTAACCATGAACAATACATGATTAAAAATTCAGTTTACAATTATGTTTATTGGAGTAAACCTGACCTTCTTCCCCCAACCTTTGTCTCTATCTCTTCTAGTTCCCTTGTAGATTAACATCTTGCTCATTATTAGCAAATTCAGTATCTTCCTACAAGAATCCTTTATTCATCATTACCATAATAGGCAGTTCCCAAGCTTCATTATTACTGTCTATATAACTTCCTATGAAAGGCTCTTTTACTATCTGAGAAGCAAGTAAGATTAAAACTAATTTGTTCTGAACAAAGTCAATCCTCCCCTGATATTTTGTCAAGAAATCTGTGCCTATTAATATTTTAACACTTAAACTGAGCACAATTAAACAAGGGTAATCTATTATTATGTCATATATACCAATTGGTATCAATGCTTTATGCTGCACTGATCTAGAAACTTTTCCAGTAGCACTTATTATTCTTAAACCATTTACTTTCATGACAGTTTGTTCACTCTTGTTAGTAACAGAATCAAAAAATGCTTGGGACAAAGCACTTGCTTCACTGTCACTGTCAAGAAGACAATACACTGCTACTCCTGACATGTTAGTTTTTATCATAGGGTGAGTTATTCTAGGCTGAATACATTCCTCATAAACATCTTCTAATAAATCCTTTTCAATCTGTTTCCAGCTAAAGTAGTAGTATTCAGTTGCAAGTACATTCACACTTTGATTCACAGGGTCATCAATCTCTACATTCTCAGCTGCCTTTTCCAGTCTGTCCACCAATTTTAAAGCAAAGCACTTAAAGACTTCCTCTACTTTTGTTTGCTGCACATCCACTAAACTATCATCTACCTCTGAGTAACTGCACCCCTGCCCAACATTGCTACACATAACACTTTTGTCGGCTTTTACAGTTTGTGGTAAGTCAATACAGCTAACAAGTTCGTTGACCTCATTATTATTGCTATCCCCTTCATCCATCAATTCCTCCTCTTCAAAACCTTGCAAAACTGACTTAATTTCCTCTGCCTAAACATTACCCTTCAGATTGCCATTATCGTCGAAGATGTAAGTCTTTATTTCATCTTCATCCCTATCAGATTCACACCCTTTAATTTCTTCCTCCCTATTGTCAGAACATTTTCTTTCTCTTCCTTGACCCATTTTTATAAAGCATCCAAAATGCTGTCAGCTATATTATGAGAGAGATTTAACATGTCACTGGTACTGTCTGTTCCTATTTCATCATCCCTGTTATCTGTTTGCATGTACTGACTGACTGTGATTTGTGTTCCTGTTACTGGCAGTGTTACTCTTTCTGCCTTGTGAGCACCACTTTCCTCATAGACTGGACTTACTTCCCCCACACACGACCTGTTATGTTCATTTGATACAGAATCAGATAGGGTAGTATTTTGCTCTCCATCTTGTCGCAATGGCACATATTTACATTTCTGCTTTTATCATAATAATTGTTGTGAAAGCTTGATTGCTGTCTACCCCATCTCTCTCTTCCACGGCCTTGACTACGATAGTTACATCTTGTATTCTGAACCTCCGTACATCTAACATTCATGTTCCCATTATCATTATTTCTGTTGTTTATGTGATGGTTGGAAGACCTGTTACTATTTTGTACCTGCTCCTCAGCAGCAGCCACTCTTTCTGCTCGCTCTAATTATTCAATGAACCGATCCATATTCTCTCTAGGTGCAGAAATGATTCTCTTCAGCCATTACCAAAGCAGTTTACATTCTAGTCCCATGATAACCATTTCCAGTTTCATCGTTTCTGTCAAATGTACAGCTGTGAAACCCACTTCCTAGAGAACTCTTTTACTGACTCACATCCTGGAGCAAACTTTTTACCACTCCAAAACTCTCTCAAAACATTGTTTTGTTTGTTGTGTGATCAATACTCATTAAGAAATGCAGTTTTGAATTCAGAAAGAGTTTTGCATCTTATTACATGAGCTGACCACTGTAAAGCATCTCCTGACAAATGACTTCTTATGAAAAAAATTCTCTCTTGTCTTATCATGCATTAGGCAAAACATCCTCAAAATCATCCCAGAACTCTAAAGGGTGAATTTGTTTGCCTGGATCAAAACGTAAAAATTGACAACATCCGATAAAAGCAGCATCAACTGAAGCAACATGCTGAACAGTAATATCACAGGAACTATCTGAGATTATTCTATTTCCTATGTTAGTAATACTAGTATATAGTTCTTCAGCTTGTAATTCTACTGCTTCCACCGTGTCAGAAAATATTTTATCAACATCTTCACAAAATTTCACACAGTGAGATTTTATTTTCTTAATATCTTTCTGAGAAGCATTTACTTTAGTAGTTACTTCTTCAAATTAGTTAGAGCAGAGTTTGGATTCCTTGCCTGTTCTTTCTGACAACCTCCCTTCCAAAAGTTCATCTGCATCTTTGAATTCTTTGTGAACTTTTCCAGCCTTCGTTTTGAAAGTATTATGCAATTTACTTAGTTGTTGTCCTACTTTCACTTGCAGATCATGGTGGTTAGCATCAATTTTATAGTTTAATCAGTTTTGAGGTCATTTCATCCTTTAATGCATTATTATTACACTCAATCTTACTTTTCATTTCTTAATTACTATCCTTCAGTTCTTTATGATGTGGTTCAAGTTTAGCAAACAGTAACTGCATCCATTTTGTGCCTCTACATTACCACTTGGCATTTGCACTGATTTTAAAGGAGTTTCTAGCATTCCCTGACTTGGCTGAATTTCAGACATAAATTGAGCTCAGTTTCACGATCTGATAACTTTATTAATTCTATCTTTTCCTTCTTGATCTCACTTTCAATTACCTCGTCATCAGAAAATGGTTCTAACTTTGCAGTACCAGTCAAATTCAATTCAATTCAGATTCTACTTTTGACAAATCACACTCCAATTTTCAATTTATTACTTTGATGGAACCATCCTCATTAATTTCAGTTTCTGATTCTGATGATTCATCATCAGAGACTGGTTACATCTTAACTTTCACATTATTCTCATCAATATTTTCCATTTTTAGTAGCCTATTAGCAGCAACTAACAAATACTTTAAATATTCTTGACTTAACTGCTGGACCTTGATGAATAATTCTGGCACTGTGTACCAGCAAATGTGATACAACATGTCACAACATAATGAAGGGAACAGCAGCAACAGTGGCAGTGAGGATAGTGGCGAGTATTGCCTTCTACAGTAGCTTCAAGAGGGGGGGGGGGGGGGAGGAGGAGGGGGAGAGGGGGTGCCAGGCACACCAGTGAGCGGTGTGAAGGGACAGCCTCCTCTATCACTACTTTTCCTCAGCAGAAGTAGTCAACACCACATTTTTTTTCGAATTTTGTACAGGTCAGTATTATCTCAGCTGTTGTTCTTCTTTTTAAATTTTTTATAATTTTGTACACTGTGTGTTATATTTCAAGCTAAAATCTATGAAAAAAATTACTTTACTTTCGTTGTTACAATCAGTGTGTACTAGATCTGAATGTACAGTTAAAAATCATTTTTTTTAGAAACATTTGAAACTACGAAATATTTGGCACACTTAAAATTTTTAATATTAATTACACAGTTTAGTACTGCTCATTATATTTATTTCTGGATTCATTTATAAAATAATAATAATAATAATAATAATAATAATAATAATAATAATAATAATACACTTACAGAAATTCATTTGTCAAGAAAGATTGTCAACCCTTTGGAATATTGTTATTACCACAGAGTGAAGTAGTAGTGGGCATGCCTCTGATACGACTGGATGTGTTTTTGTATTTTAGACAAACAACATAATTTCGGCTTTGTTAATGTGAAAATTCAAAAGACAGTGTGATATAGTGAAATGTGATGCAAATAAACATAAAAAAAATTCTGTGAAGATATTCCTCAAATTTATTCAGATCAATTGGACCATGAGAAGCTAAAATATGAAAATTTCAGCTTCAAGAATCAGACCCCTAGACATGAAGAACTGGAGCCAACTACATGAGAAAAGAAGTAAAAAGTTTATCATAAATCTTACTCTTCTCGAATCTCATGAAGAGACTTAACCATAAAGAGAGTTGCGACATAAAAGGGGTTTGGGCATCGTTTGGGATCAATTGACTAATAATGAAGTTTTGTCTGTTCCAGAACGGATCGTGATTTGTGTTATTTGCAGTTTATGTATGATTGGGTTTCCGATCATACAAAGCAAGATGACCAAGGGCTGTCCAACAAAGGAAATCATAGCAACAGTGATGATGTACTACCAATAATGACAGACTGGATTGAATGAAAAAGGACTTCACAACTGCAACCAGGGACATCAAAAAGGAAAGATAAGTACAAACTATTTGTGAAGTTAAATTGTTTGTGGACTTGTATGCTTGTTAACAAAATGAATCGAGATGAGGGTAGGAGTGGGGTAGAAATGAAAGTTGTAGGACCCAGCCAGTACATGTCCGAGCCGAGTGAAATTGTAGTCAGTAAAGAAACAGTCAGTGGGAAACATATCACAGATTTGAGAAAAGTTTTTTACATAAAGCAGAACATGGGAGAATCAAAAGTAAATTTTTGAATTGTCCTAATTATAGGAATAGAGATGGCAGTTTAAAAGAGTTTTGTAAGAATCAACTTAAAAAAATTAGCACACCTTGACAAACCACCTGACGAAATGACCTTGATTGATGCACTTAAAAGAATATTACCAGAGATTTAGAACACAGACCTGATGATTGTCTTGAACAATTTTTCGATATGTTGACAGGTTTGATAGGGCAATAGATAGAAGTATGTACCATAATAATCGGAATGATAGAAATCACAATTACAGAAACAGAGATAATGGTAACTTCTATCAGGATCAAAGAGTCAATAGAGAGAGAGATAAATTTTGAACATCAGCAGGATAGGAATAATGGGGATAACCATGGGCATTTTAATAGCAAAAATCATAGAAGTAACTACTTGGGAAATGGCAGTTCGCCTCAATGAAGGTCCACAGTTTTGGGGTGAGGAAACAACAAGCACAGGATCTCCAAGTAACACTTACAATTAAACAATAATAACAGTGTTAATGATATGGCACATGTATCTGAAACCAATCAGAAGGAATATCAGATTTCTCATTTATGTTTTAATCAAAAGTTTTGGGATACTATGTTTAATTATGATGCTTTAGGTGCTAATTACAAACCAGAACATGTGAGTAGTGAGAACTTTGGCATAGTATGTACTAATGATTTCTTCTCTTGGTCGGAAAACAGTCTTATTGATGTCTGTAAATCAAGTGATGACTATATTGGATCCGAACTAGGTAATATATTTGATGTAGATGTAAATGAGATCAGTGAAACAACGAAGTTTGGTAAGTCTGAGATTGGTGGCTTATCGCAATGAATGTAGGTGAGGTAAGTGATTTTGATGGAGATGAGATTTATATTGTTAGTGATGTTATTGTTGAAGTAATTTTGGAGGAATATAATGATGATGATGATGATGATGATGATGATGATGAGTATCAGGTATTTGTGGAGTTTAAGAATAATGAAGTTTCAGAGTTATTTGTGAATGATGTTGACAATACAGGTAAGATAAGTGACGTGTGTGAGAGTCATGGAATATCAGTCCAGTTAAAACAGTTTTTCATTAATGTCATGCAGAGCGGTGATCCAAACAGTAAAGTTGAGTTACCTGTGAGCCTAGAGAATAAAGGTAAAAACTTTTTGAAGTTTGTTTGGGACCAGATTGATCATAAAACAGATAAATGTGCAGTCTGGAATAAGTTAACTGCAGTTAGTCAGAATTTGTATCCAAATTGGTGGAATGAAGTAATAGAGGATCTAAGAAGCAAGTGTAATTTTGACAGTAATGTGTTTGTGTTCCTTCTGTAACAAGTGATGTTAGTTGTGCCATGGAATCTATTCATTGTGTTCAATATTTACTTGACAACATGAGTAACCAAAGTAATGTTATGATACCAGTAAAGCTGATAAAACCCTGTAAAGACAGTGTGGATGTAGCATTTGATGAAACTGAAAGCAATTTTTGCATGAAGTGTCTGACAACAGAGAAGATGATTCAGATTTTAGATATCCTTACATTAAAATTAAGACTGATCAGTGGGAAGGTAACTGTTTGATTGATACAGGTAGCCTGATTTGTGGTATATCTGAACAATTTAGAGACAAGATCAAGTGTATAACATGTCACATTCACGCTGCCTCCCGAACAGTCATTGTTGCCACATCCCCTGGAGGCACACTCTCCTGGAATACTACAGCAACAACAGCTCGATTCAGGCAGAGCCCCAACAAACTCAACTCAACCCGTTCTTCTGAATATTCTACAACGCTTACCGATGCTGCCGCCATTTAATCCCGACACAGCTACAACCTGGTTCAAAATTGTGGACAAAGTGTTCGACCATTACAAACTCGACGAGTCAACCAGGTTTCTGTGCCTCATCACCCACCTGCATGACCAGGTCCTGACCTGGTCGATGCCCCGGACTCATCTACCTGGTACACTCTAGCCAAAGAGACAGTTCTACGTCGGCTTGCATGCTCAACTGAGGCAGCAATACGGCACATGCTCCACGACAAGTAACTAGGCAACGACAAACCTTCCCAGCGCTGGAGACAGCTACATGCCCCGGTCAGTGCCGATCTATTCTCGGACACAGCTCTCCTTGCCATCTGGTCAGATAAACTATCTCCTCACATCCGCTTTGCTCTGGCTCAAAGGCCTCCTGAACCTGTCGAGCAAAGAATGATGATTGCTGACAAGCTACATGATGCATTACTGTTCCACTTCACCAGCCACTGCCTACCTGACAAGTCTCAGGTTCGGGCTCATTACCCTGCCGCTGGACGCGGCTGGGGCCGTACTGTGCCGACTGTTCCACTCGCTCCGGGAAGCAGTAAACAAGCAACTGGGATGTCACCTGCTCCGCCCATTGACACGCCCCCTCCTGCAACTGAACCTGCTGCGGCCACCGAATCTCAGCCATCACCACTGGCAACGATCTTTCCGCAAGAAATGCAACCACTCTACCCATACTGTTACTTCCACACATGGTTTGGTGAGGCGGTATGGAACTGCGGACCACCCTGGTACTTCCCAAATGCCAATCGCACATAGGTTCAGGTGCCGCCTCCTGCGCACAACATGACAGGCACCCCCCAGTGCTCCATTCTGTCCAGGAATGACCGGATATCGTTGGGATACCTTTTTGTAGTGGACACAGGCGCCAATGTTGCACTGCTGCCCACGTCCTTAGCGTCGTCGAACATCCGCCCTCATCATACTTCACTGCAAGTTGTGAATTCAACTAAACTACAATGCTCAGGTTCAACTGCACATGTCGTCTCACTCCCACAAACTGCGAACTCAAGTGGACTTAGCACCCCCTCCCCCCCCACCCCCACCCCCCATCCCGACCACACTCCGTCGAGCTGTCTTCAACGCATTGCATAATTTAGCCCATCGCGGTGTTTGTGCATCCACCTGCCTCATAGTGGAGCGCTTTGTGTGGAAAAATGTCAACAAGGATTGCCAGCAATGGGCACGCTCCTGCATCGCGTGCCAACACTGCAAAGTACACAAGCACACTTCACCCCCCCTCGGTGCCTTTTCGATCCCTCCTGGGCGTTTCCAGAATATTCATGTTGACATTGTCGGCCCTCTCCCCCCCTCTAACGGCTTTTGTTATGTTCTATTGCCTATCGACCGAACAACTCGCTGGGTCGAGGCTGTCCCCCTCCCCAATATTACGGCAGAAACTGTTGCTCGAGCTTTCGTCGAGTCATGGGTATCGCATTTCAGATGTCCAGCTATCATCACAACTGACCAGGGCAGACAATTTGAGTCGGCCCTGTTCAACAAGATTTGTAACATCTGCGGCATCTAGTGCATCCATACCACAGCATATCACCTGCAAAGTAACGGGCTAGTTGAGTGCTGGCACCGCACTTTCAAGGCGGCTCTTCGATGCCATGACTCTCTATGGACGGAGGCCCATTCCCCTTGTGCTACTCGGCATTCATGCAATCTATAAGAAAGACCTCAAAGGCACAATAGCCGAGTTCATATACAGCCAGAACATTGTTCTCCCTGGCGAACTTGTGAGCCCTTCCGCTTCTCTCCCTCAGTCTGACTTACCTTCCTTCATGGACCGCGTCAGATGCCACTTCATCAACCTCCATATCCCTCCACCCGCCAGCCACTCCCGCCCTAAGGTTCATGTCCCGAAATCTCTGGACAATTGCGAATACGTCAGGATCCGAGATGACACTGTCCGTGCTCCCCTCCAACCTCCATATACTGGCCCGTACCGAGTTATGCGGCGCTCAGCCAACACCTATGACATCCAGATAAAAGATTCAGCTGTTACAGTCTCTCTCAACAGACTTAAGCCTGCTCATGTCGAACCTGCTTCTACCCCCCTTCAGGCCATGACCATGCCACTAACTGTTGTGGCTCACGACGCTCCGACCACTCCCTCCACGTCAGACTTACACACTTGGTCGAGTGACTTCCAGTTCCAATCGTCAAGCTCTTCTCTGACCTCGCTTTCTACTCCGGTCTCACGCACTACGTCAAGTGATCATATGCTCCCCATGTCAAGCTTACCTATGATCACGCCCTCGCCGCCGGGCCCTTCGCCGGTCCCTTTGACCTCTACCCCATCGCCTGCCTAGCACTGTCGAGGTTTCTCACGCCCCCCCCCCCCCCATCTTGAATGTGCCCTCGCTGGAAGTGTTTGTGTATATCCCCCTGGACATAATCCACAACATCTCAATAACACTGCGCGATGATTCACTGTTCGTCATGTGTTTCCCTTCATCCAGTGCTCATGACACGACCTCCGCCATTCCCTGCCACCTGGTGAAATGTGTTCCCCTCTCGCCCGATGTCAACCTGGACATGCTTTGTGTGTTCGCCACGCCCACAGGAGACATCATCGTCGTCACTCCATTCCACCCACAAACCGCTGGCTTATATGTCGCCGCAAGACCAGCACACCCAGTACGATGCCCGGATCACTTCAACGACTTCCAGGTTCAGTGGCCGAACCTTCCTTCACGACATCTATCGACACAGCTCCCCGACAATGCTGTCGAGCTGACTGTGGTCCGGATCCTGCGGACCACCCCTGCCGACATTATAGTCACCCCCTCCCCCCCAGCCTCTTAAGAGTACTCCGCACTGTGGAAGGGGGGGGGGGGCTATGTGGCGCCGATGAGGTCGACACCAGCATCGATCTGAATATCATCTTTGGACGCTAAGCTAAAATTATCTTTGCTCTCTTCCGCCATGGCCAGTTCTTTGTAAGCCTTTGATGTGTTTAGGTGAATAAACGAACTACTGCAAAATGGGAGTGTTGTTTGGTGTAACTGACCCAAACATCCTCCTCAAATTTATTGATATATGATTATGAACTTTGTTCATTTTGCTGTGTCGAAACATTTCTGCTGGAGGATACCCGGTGTGGTTTGTATTCATGAGTCGATCCCCACATCTTAAGCTTAGGCTCTAATATGTTTTCATTATTTTCTCCTTTCATGATTCAACATATCCTTAAATACTCTGGTTTATGTGGCTACATTCCTACTCATGATTGAGTATATTCTTCTGACATTGAGAGTTTTTTGAGTCGACTGACTCGTCGTACATTTAGGCTCTGAATTTTATTCTTCTTTTTTTGAAGATTTTGAAGGTGTGATGTCATAGATGTAAACTTGCAATTTGTAATACTAATAATTCACATTATCTCTACATTTATTTCCAAAGTTTAGTGTTGTAATGTTGTAGTTTTGACTTTGTATCATTTGTCTTGTGACAGAATATTCCACAGATCTGAAAATCTGAATGCTACCTCCTGATATACTTATAAATTATGACTTGTATAGTAGACATTTTTCTTATGTTTTCTCCAATATGTTATGTATCAGATACTTCTGTACATCTGTTTTCTATCTTTTGGCATCATTTTTTTACACCCTTCAGCAAACCTTATAGTAGGTCACAAAATATTGTAAATACACTGTCCCAAATTTTGTGAGGGGGATATTATTGTAAAGGGATATCTTCCTCTAGCATTACTTTTCATCAACAGAAGTAGCCAATACCAGAATTTTTTTTTCAAATGTTGAAAAGGTCAGTATTATCGCAGCCGTTTTTTTTTTTCTAAAAAAATTCATATGACTTTGTACATGATGTGTTATATTTTAAGCTAAAATCTATGAAAAGAAATTACCTTATTTTCGTTGCTACAATTGATATGTACTAGCTCTGAATGTACAGTTAAAATCATTTTTTTTTTTTTAACCTTTGAAATTATGAAATACTTGGCACACTTAAAATTTCTATTATTATGAGTAATTACGCAATTAAGTACTGTTTATTATGTTTATTTCTGGATTCATTTATAAAATAATAATAATAATAATAATAATAATAATAATAATAATAATAATAATAAAGTAAAATGAATTCATTTGTCAAGAAAGATTGTCAATCCTTTGGAATATTGTTATTACCACAGAGTGAAGTAGTAGTAGGCATGCCTGTGATGCGATCGGACGTGTTTTTGTATTTTCGACGAACAACGTAATTTCGGCTTTGTTAATGTGAAAATTCAAAAGACAGTGTGACACAGTGAAATGTGATGCAAATAACAAAAAAAAAAAAAAAAAAAAAAAAATCTGCGCAGATATTCCTCAAATTTATTTAGATCAATTGGACCATGAGAAGCTACAATATGAAAATTTCAGCTTCAAGAATCAGACCCCTAGACATGAAGAACTGGAGCCAACTGCATGAGAAAAGAAGATAAGTAAAAATTTTATTGTAAATATTATCCTCTCGAATCTTATGAAATAACTTAACCTTAAAGACAGTTGCAACAGCAAAAGAGGGAGGGGTAGATTTCAGTATGCGTGGTAGCTTGCAGGTGGCTTGCTGGTCCATCCAACTCTGTGATGACACGCCGTCTTCTTCTAACTTCAGCTCCAGTGGCAGCCATGATCAAGTGTCATCGTCTTCACTTCTTCAGTCACAATCAAGGTCACTGTGGCTAACACTCACAGCTTAGTTTCCACACTCGCAAGTAAATCTTATCACTGTTCTCACACTGGTTTCTGCCTATTTCACTTCTGTATCCTGTTAGTGCCTACCGAGTTCGTTGTTTTCTGCTGATCACTTTTACTGTTCAATTCCCCGGCCGATGCACCATATGTGGGGCAGTAATACCATCTTTTACTTGCTTCTGAAAACTATTTTGTGGTAATCCAAAAAGCAATGGAGAACATACTGACCATAGTTTCTTGTCTGCAAGTCCACATTATTCTTTTGTTCACTGAAAGAAATGTTTCTACTCTCTGTTTACTCAGCAGGATCGGGAACTATAATTACAAATACAAGTTTTGAATTCTAACTGATCCAATTATATTGAAGAAAATTTCACATGCACAACACAGTAATATTCCTGATAATAATAATAATAATAATAATAATAATAATAATAATAATGTCTCTATCATAAACAGCACTATGAGCAGTTCAGGGGTGACCTCTAAGATAAGTTCTCAATGAATGGTCTTTCGCCCTGATTTCTAATAATCTATGCTAATTGCTCGCCACAAAACTGGAAAATAATGTAATCGCTTACCACGCGGTTTTAGTATCATTACAGGCAGCACACAAACAGTTACTTCCACATAATCTATGCGATCCAGGACAGTGTAAAGTCCTTGCGATTTCACTTCCTATTTGTGCCAAAAACACGCATTTATCTGCAGCATAACTGTCATATCATCTGAGTCTGTGCGTAAGGCGTTTGAGTGATGTGGACCGATCAATAGATGGGCACAAAGTGAAGTGAAATCACTGCCTCTCAGGTTGCATTTATATAGGAGTGCCATGGATGGCTGAAGAGAACACCAGTCGTCATTCGCTCTATGCCTCAATAGCAACCTCTAAATGGCCACATTCTTGGACACAAATTATTTTATAACACTGTCATGAATAAATTTAGAATCTCCATAATTTTTGTATGAATGGAGTTAAGCTGGCTTTAATCAAAGAAAAGTTTTAGCTCACCTGCATTTAAACTTTGCCATCTAGAATTTTTAGAGTGGAATTGATAGTAGAACATGACCTCTGAACTACAAATTTAAGAGACCTCTTACTGATGGTTATTTACATCAGAGTTTTGAAACTTGTATAGCTTTATTATTTAATGGGTTTAATCGCATGCTGTAAGCAGAACTTTCTGGCATTAACATAATTGATACTTAATCTACTACAAATAAGGACATTTTTGTTCCAAATTTAATTTTCATTAAATTACTCAAAAACTGTTAGAGGTAGCTTAATGGAGTCACTTAGTTTTATATCAGACTGATGCTTCATACTAATTTTTAGCTTTCTAGATTTATTATTTAGCACCACTTGATTTTTTTTATTTAAAATGATGTATTTAGGGAAACATATTCATCTGATCACTCTGAGATTTAACAACTTGAAGATTAATATATTGAAGCATATGTTGACAAAGTTTGGAAGAGCTACTTTAATTTTTAATTTCATCCTTAGATTAAGCTGCAATACTTGGAGGCTATGTGCAGACGCATTATGGTGATGTGGCGCTAGTAACAGTGAACTGGGTTAACTCCCAGCACACTCGCTCACCTCTGTAGCTCTCAAATGATACAGCGCTTGGTTCGCCACACCCCCCTACCGTATCCCCTGTGCTCCTCACTGGAAAGAGGGGGTAGTTGTGGGGTTCAGGTCTGTGGTGACACAAACCACCGAGATTGAAATGGACATATAAAATTGATACCAAGAACAATTTGTGAGGTTACATCTTTGTCTTTGTTGTACTCTCTCTTTATTGTCTTGCTGTGAACGTGTGTTATTGAAGTGTGTGTCTCTTACTGTATATCAATTCATATAAATAAAGTGGTGCAATTCATGGCAAGAATAGCTGCTCATTATTCTGCGTACTCACCATATATTTATCAAGTGAATTACTTCTTTATTACTACCAACACAATATAAATACATATAAACATAATATGCAACATATATATTGCTTACACTGAAAATTTTTCAAAATGCAATAGTTATGAACAGTTTATTATCACATTCACAACATATGTCGTAACAGCACCTCGAAATAATCATAGTAAATGATCAACTAACGTTAACTTCAGTCCCGTTTTACTAATCTGAATCAGATCCAGCTTCTTGTGATGCATACACATGGCAAGTAAGAACAGTAGTTGCTACATGTTCTTTGCAAATAGCACTGGAACAAAAATCGCAGCAATGCTGTGTGTATCTGGTTTTCCTTCCAGGGCAGTAGTAACATAGTTTTTCTCTTGGTTCACTTGCTTCTTCTGCAGTAGGCAGGTTGTGGATATATACAAAACCTTATACCTTCTCCTTCAAGTGGTGTGGTACGCTAGGAATTTATGTACGCTTGGCCATATGTGCTTTTGTAAGCACCATACTCATTTCTGCCTGTGTCGTCAATAGGCCGCATTAGTAGCAACAACACATTCCATGCACCATTGGGTACTTGAATTAGACCAGCAGGCTGTTTGCCTGCATATACTTCCGTTTTTAGCGTGTAAAAAATTCTACCATCACAGAATGCATATACTTTTACATCATATTTTGCTGGCTTATTTGTAGTGTATTGCCTGAATCTGGAACTCCACAGAATTCTTCCAGCCTCTTGTCTATTGTTGTAAATGCTCTTACACATCGACAAACTAATCAAATTGTAGTGGAACAAAACTACAGGAGAACATGGAGCAGAAGTCAGAGTCCAGAAATACAATGAGCCTGCAGCCCGATAGCAGATGCCTGTCACTGAACTACACGAACAGCTCCCACGTCATCAGATCACAAGCACTGAAATCAGGCCACAACACACAGACATTGGCCACAGCTGCCATCACTCCTGCTTAATCAGCATCCCTCAGCAGCAGCAAGGCTTCTGTGAAACTGTCCTGGGCGTCAATGCCAGCCTTCAAGTAGCCACTCTGGCTTGGTTGACTTCCGTGTCATTGATGATTACACCAGACCCCAGTCATTGCCCTGTTCCAGATGGTTCACAGTGGCCCACAAATGCAGCCCTTCTGTGAATTCAGTGCCAGGAGTCAGAATTTAAATGCTGGCCAGCCGATTACAACACATTCTCTTCTGGCATGGCCATACCTGGCACCTGCCATGTGTCAGGCAGGAACCCTCACTGTGATCTCTGGCACCACCAGACCATGAGGGACCTCTGTCTGTCTGTCTGTCTGTCCGTCCGTCCAGCCTGGGCAGGCAACACCGCGCCATCCACCCGCCGCTGCTTCTCACTGTTGGTCCAGACTTCGACTCAGTGCAAATGCCATCGCAGTGCCACTAAAACAATGCGACCTTCCGGATTAGAGTAGACCTGGTGACTGCACATGACTGTAGCACAGCTGCATCCTGCCATCTCAGCTCACCACACATACCAGAAATGCCAGCACAGTGCTTTGTCTCCTGAGCAGCGCATTCACATCACCCGCCCTACGTCGTTCATCTGCAGCTACAACATCGGAATATTATGAGGGAAATCTGAATCACACCAGAGAATGGAGCACAATCAGAAAAATGTCCAAACTGTATGAATTAGTAAAGAACTAATAAAGAGTTTTTGTATCTTTACCAGGACCTGCCTCTGCTGCTGTTCACATCCCCCATCTTCGACAGTGAACCCAGCCTACATCCAGACAGTCTACTGCTGTCTCACCTTTACATTGCTGTCAGACAAACTGTTGAAGATGGACATGAAGGTGGACAAACTGAAAGACAGCAGTCAGTGCCATGGATCCATAGAAACAGCTCTCTGAAGTGGAAAGGGAAGTCGATAGATGGAAGACAGAGATCTCAAGAATGTGGGACAGCAAGATATGTAATTATCAACACAAAACTCCCTACATCCTTTTGTGTGATTTTTCCCTACTTTTTTCCATAATGTCAGAGTTAGATACTGCTGTGGTATTCAGTAAGGGACCGAAGGCTGAAACATTAACTCCAGTAATATGCATCCAGCGCAATTTACCTGAGCACTCCACCCTGTGCACTGAGACTCAACCCTTAGTATATTGGGTTTGCCACAAAAAAGGGCATTACACAAGCCAGTGCAAAGAATGTGCCTGGCTGAGATGTGGAAGATCTTGCACACCCCGTACCTTCGGTGATTTCTTAAGGCTAAGCCAGAAAAGATATACAGCTTGTTGCTGTAAATAAGAAATTGTATAGAGTAAATGTTTTAGGATGAGAAAGGATGACAGGAGTAACACTTATACAAGTAATTAGAGATAGGCGTCATGCAAGAGCCAAGATCATGGCTAAGCCAGGAATATTAGGAGATGTAATCTGGAAAATATGATTCCCAAAGAAAACAGTTAGCAGGTACTACTTAGTTCATTGACATAGGTTGAAATTGTTTTACAGTGCCAATCAATTAGAAACAGATTAAAGAGTCACATAGGTGTTGTTTGGCTAGGTTTCACTGTCTTCACGTCACATGGCATTGTCTCAAAACAGCCAAAGCGCTGAAATACCATGTGGTTGCAAGACACGTCATTGGCCATGGGGTCATCAGTTAAACCACTCCTGGTCCTTGAAAAGCAATCTTCGTGATAGCTGTAGAACCAACAGGAATAGCCAACCAAGCAAAAGAAGTGACATAGTGGGACAATCTATCAGATGTTGGAAGAGATGTGCATGTAAAGGAATTAAAAGGATTTTTTATTGTACAACACAGTGGGGTTAATATAGAGCCTGTAGCTGGGAAGTTGAGAATTAAGGACAATGCAAGCAAGGCTGATATAGCACCTGTGGATGGGAAAATGTTAGGTTTTTGTACAGCACAGACAAATCTGTTACGATGCCTGTAGCTTGATCAGTGGTATCAGAGAGCTCTAGAAGCAAGGCCACTGGATTAGCTGTTTTCTCTCAGAATGAGAGGTATCTGTTTGTTGAGCTACTCAGTTTTATTGTGAAATATTGGAGATTTATTGAAAAAATGAGAAGTTAGAATTATAAGTATCATGGAGTATTACACACATTTATTGATGTATTGTGAGGAACCCATTGGATAGATTCCGAAGTCATAATGTCTTGAGGCTGCAACTAAAGCAACGTTACCATGGATCCCATACTGTTGTAAATAAACTTTTCTGAATTGCTGAGTTGTAAGAAATTTGGAGCAAAAGGACTGTGTCCAAATCACAGAGTTCACACAGGTCAGTATCAATAAGCAATAGGGCAGTGCACAAATCACTCTGTTTGCATAGGTCACTTCTCTTCCACCTAGGTTAGATTTCATTATTTGCTAGGTCACAGTGATAATGAAACAGTATAGCTTAACTGAAAGAGAAGTGTACAGGTCATGAAGAGTGTGATTTTTAAATGTTAGCACTGAATAGTGGGTCATATTGTTTGTGTATGTTGTGTTATAGTTGAATGTGACATAACTAATAGGCGAATGTGCGTGTCAGTGGGTGTCACTGCCCTGGGGCTAGACTTTGAGAAGCC
The DNA here is from genome assembly GCF_023864275.1 of Schistocerca cancellata. NCBI lineage: Eukaryota > Metazoa > Arthropoda > Insecta > Orthoptera > Acrididae > Schistocerca > Schistocerca cancellata. Next base: position 733,372,397 of record NC_064626.1, read on the forward strand.
ACTCACTCAATTGACTCGCACGTCATTGATGATTACATCAGACCCAGGTCATTGCCCTGTTTCAGATGGTTCGCAGTGGCCCACAAATGCAGCCCTCCCACTAATTCAGCAGTGGAAACTACCATTTCAACACTAGCCCAGCCAGGTATGTAACTTTTGGGCATGGCAGGGCCACATCCGGCACCTTCCATATGTCAGTCAGCTGTGAACTCTGCTGCCATTGGACCACGAAAGAGGGACCTCTGCCTATCTGCCCAGCCCAGGCAGGCAACACCACACAATCTGGCCATCCCTGCTCCTCATTTGTCAGTCGAGACTCAGTTCTGGGCAATGCCATTGCCATGTCATTGGCACGATGTGACCTGCATTTGAGACCTGGTGGCCACACATGACCACAGTGCAGCCACACCCTGCCACCTCAGCTTGCCTCACATACTAACGGCAGTGCAGTGCTCTGTCTCCCAAGCAGCATGTGCACACTGCCAGCACTTACATCAACATCCGCAGCTACGATACCCGAATATTATGAGGGAACTCTAGGCCCTGCCAGAGAATGGAGCACAATCAGAGGAATGTCTGAACTGTATGAATTAGTAAATAACTAATAAAGAGTTGTTGCATCTTCACCAGGTCCCACCTCTATTGTATCCACAGCCTCCATCTTCAACAGAGAAACCAGCTCAGACCCAGAGAGCCTACCTCTCTTACCATTACAGAATATTTAATTGGTGCCATATTAACTGTTTCCTTCTTCTGCACCCTCGTAGACTTATCATAAAATCAAACAGCTTGGAGAAGAGTATCAAACATCTGTTTGCTTGTTGACAGAATAGAGAAGTCTGGTGGAGTCTCATCAGTGGCCCCTGGTTCATCAGTACTGAGACTTTTTATACCTGCGAGTTATAAAACGCCAGGGAAAGCAGATAATTCTTCAAAAACTTGATGTGGCCAATCTCCAGCAATTCATGAATAAGCTGTTGCCATTCTGTCTATTCAGTCAAGTACATTGTCTGTAAAAAAGTAGTTTGCAGCAATCCAAAACCGTTTTAGAACTTTTGTCTTCCCCCTTTGCTCTTGGATCCTGTGTCACAATAATCTGAAAAGTGGTTTTTGCTGGAGAGGTTGAATGCTTGAACTATGTTGCTTTTCTGTCCTAACCTTGGTACTTATCACGATTTGCAGAAGCTGGAGCAACTATAGATGCTGTTTCAGTATCACTTTCAGACTGCTCCGTTGCTGTGTCGATCCCTTCAGGCTGACTGTGCATCAGTTTCTGAAGACATGTCCTCTAAGTGGATATTCTCATCTAGTGGTTTCTCTAGTCTTATCAAAAGCAGTTCATCTGACATGTCTCCGGTCTCATAAAATTTTACATATTTTCACATCTAACAGAGCACGTCATGTACTCAGTGCATGTAACTGCTTCGTTCAATAGCTAAAACCCAAAAACAACACTTTGTTTATAAAAGCTGTAATATACTTGTACAATGTAAACTTTCACAGCCAGAAATGTCACACTTAATAAAATGTTCCATGCTATTATGCTGTGGTCAAATGGATTTTGGATTTAAACCCAATGTTTTGTCCCCAGCTGTGTGGCACATGCTCAAGGGGGATCTTAGCATCTCTGAATGTTCAATTCACATCCTGTCTCATTACCAATTGCAGCTTCTGCATAGTGGCATGACATCACATTTTGGATACCCAAGTGCATTGGCCATTGTCAATTGCTGTTGTCCACTGATGCTTTCATCCCATGGTAGAAGACTGGTACACATCTTTTTCAGCACCAGGATCCAAATGTCATTCAGTTTCACGACCCCTTCCTCCAAACTAAAATTCCCAGATTGTTTCACAGTCTCTATGGCCTCTCCATATAGCCTTTCATGGTATCTGCCTGTGGCTGCCAGTATTTGAATCCTATCAAAATGAATGTGGTGGTCTCCTGGTTGCAAAGCACATTTCACAACAGCTGATTTGTCAACCTACCCCCTAATGCAATGCCCTTGTGCTCTACTAGTTGTTTTTGTCTCTTCTTTTTGTAGTACCCACATACACCTCTCTGCAACCACATGGAATCCTATAAACCCTTGCTTTCTCAAGCAGTTTGCATGCATCTTTGGCCAATTTTAGGTGATCTTGTATCTTCCGCGTGGGTTTGTAGATTACAGCAGTGTGTGGATTTTTTCTATGCATTCAGTAACATCCTTAACTGAAAGGCAGGAGAACTTTGGATTTTACAGGTGCTTGTGCATCACTATGATTTTTGTGCAGAGGCCTTAACACTCTATTTACCTCAGTGGATGAATAACCATTCTTGAGCAACGCATTGGTGAGAGTTTCAATTCTGCAGCAGCTCTGGTTCGCAGATGTTCCTTGCTTTATTGCCAATGTGTTTATGATGCCTTGCTTTTGTTGTGGGCAGTGGTTCAAATCCCAGTGCAGGTAATTGTGTGCATCGGTTTTCAGTAATCTGTGTTGCCTATTCTACCATCTTCTTTCTTTTAACTGAAATGGAACATACACAGAATACATCCATTACTATCATAAAGGAACAAACTAGAAGAGGAGCATGGCAGTGTTTCAGGAAAGCACACGAAATTTCTTACATAATAACTCCTGTATCACACTGCTTAAAAGCCAATAGGAGCACAGTTCACTTGTGTTTGACTGACAAAAGACCCACAGAGTGCAGTTAGAGATATCAAAGAAAGCACTGCCATATGAATGCTTTAGCATCTTTAAAATACGTTGAAATGTTTCAATAAAATCATGAACATCAAATTTTTTTCCCAGGCATGAGTGACCAGGAGTAAATTTCTATTTACTTTTTGTGCATCGGAAATGGACATCTGCTTGCAATTGACATCTGATGCAGTGATGCATAAGTCTTAAATTTTCTTTAATAGAAGCTGTGAAATAAATGCTGTAGAGGTATAAAAAAACTTTCCTGGTCTGGTACAATAAGCTCTTATGCAAGCAGAATTTTGTTTACTGGAGAACTCTTTGGAAGTTTCCCCTAGCATTTCAAGAACATGAATGCAATAAAATTTCTCTAGGCAACCTCCAAAACCAGGTAATTAAAGTTTCCGAATAGCTTTCTTTGGTGTCTCAATAATAGTTGCATTCTGGGAATAGGTGATTAAATATAATTTTCTTCCATTCATGGAATAAATGATGTACTTTTAATTTTTCTACTTCTCGTACTAAATAGATATTATACCATCTGAAATCAGTGAGTGCAGTAATTCATCTGGAGAGAAGTTTCAGAGTCAGGATCTCTAAGTGTTTGAATACCTTTCACACCTTCTGTCTATATTTTTCATTCGTCATTCAGATCCAGCTTTTGACTGGCACAGACGAAGTTAAAAACAAATTTTTGTTTATTTGTTTTTCTTTTTCATATAGTTTTAGAGACCTATCACTGTACTATAATTGGATAATGCCTCAAAGTAATGCCCTCATCCTCAAAGCACCTTCCTCTGCCAACTTTTCACTATTCTGTGGCATAAGCTTCAAGAATTTCTCTATCAGAGACAGATGAAACTCTACTTCGTTGCCTTGTTACTACTTGGTGGAGAGCATGAGCATTTAAAATGCACATGCTGAGTAAGTGAAAAAGAAAACTTTTTATATAGTTTCACAGTCATCCACACTGATTTGACTGAACTCAGTAGCACGTCAGCACGGTCAACTGTCCCATACTCGAGTTATAACAATACGTTGAGGTTTCTTAATTCTTTCACCGGTACTTCTATCAGTCTTTGCAGTCTAAAACATTTCTGCAGTGTTACAAGTGTCAACATCCACCCTTTCCTCCTGTCACAACACTTTACAGCAAGCATTATATCAGCAGACACAAACTGGGATTCTCCTTCTTTCAGGTCATCTTGTAGTTTTGGCATGTTGTGCTTGTCCCTGAAAACAGTATCACATGTTGTTATGAAACGAGAGGAACAGGTCTGGGCTTGAATACCAATTGTCAACATAAACAGTGTGTCCTCATTTCAAATATGGGTTCATGGGTGTTGCCACTTTCCCCCAAATTGTGGAAGCCAAATGCAGTGTTTTTCATATGGATGAAATGCACTCTGAAATGCTGTGAAAACTTCACCCACAAAGTTTATAATTTTGAATAATCTGTCTCCTTTATTGCTGGCAGAGATGTCACTAAAATGAAGTACTCTCAAAATTAAAAGAAAACAGTCTTTGGACATAACTTTGCTGAAAACTGGTGTGTTCAAGGCAGTGCCCATGGGCCAATACTACCTAATTTTCAGCTTTCTCACATGAGCCATGAGCAGACAAATAGCAAGGAGGGGAAAGAGTTCCTCTGATCCCATTTCTTTCTAACTTGACACATGAGAATGCTCTGATTCTGGCATATTTGCCACAGTGTATAAATAAAATCTGTTTGTTTCATCTGCAATAGAGTTCATCAGGCTTTTTGTTAAAAATATTAACAAAAATGGCAGAATACTGGAATTCTGACCTAATCCACACTTGTGTCCTGGAGCTGAGTCATGATGCATGCACAAATGGATGAAAATAACTTTTCTTTCAGTCAAATATGTCACTAAAGCATGGTCTTTCACCAAACAATTAATTCATTCTCACCCTTACAGACTTCGAATTCTGAAGAACTTTCATCTCTTGTACAGACAGAGGGAGGTATTGCACCTGATGTACTTGGCTGAGGACTGTTTCTTCGAGATTCTGTTGAAGAGTCATCACTATCATAGAGTTCATTGTCATTGTCACTTCTTGTTAGAATATCTGTGATTTCCCCCTCTGTACAGCCACGAAAAAGTGTCATTTTCTCAGTCAAAAATGAAGGTGAAAAATGACAGGCCATAAAATCACAGCAGCACATGCACAAAGGCTAAATGTTGGAAAGTTACCAAGCACTCAAGGTGGCTGCTCTTCCTGGCCATATGTGACTCGTGTATTAACGTGTCCGGAGCACACACAGACCCAAGCATTAACCCATCTTCAGACTTCAGGAGCACAAAAGCACCAGCAAGAGGGCGCACACAAACATGTTTAGAGCATCTGACGGAGTAAATGCCTGCATAATCACATACAGAGCACCTGAGACAGGAGCAGTAGTGCATGTTAACATGTCTAGGGAGTCAAAGGGTTAATGGAAAACAAGGAATCAGTAATTGTAGGGCTGTTATAGCCTCACTGACTATTACTGTAAATAGAAATGTGAAGATAGGTAAGAAGATATTTCTGCTTACCAAGCTTGAGAAGAAACTGATTTCAGATTATCTAAGCAGGCAAAATGAGATTTTTATCTTCAAGACTGAAAATTTTGAGCATAAATAGACGCAATTGAGGAGCCATAGTTTAACAGCCATAACATAAATCTGCTACATTATCAAAGAGAGATTCATTGCAAATTCAAACATAGTCAGTGCATCATTGTTGTTGTTGTTGTTGTTGTTAATGTGGTCTTCAGTCCTGAGACTGGTTCGATGCAGCTCTCCATGCTACTCTATCCTGTGCAAGCTTCTTCATCTCCCTGTACTTACTGCAACCTACATCCTTCTGAATCTGCTTAGTGTATTCATCTCTTCATCTCCCTCTATGATTTTTACCCTCCACGCTGCCCTCCAATACTAAATTTGTGATCCCTTGATGCCTCAGAACATGTCCTACCAACCGATCCCTTCTTCTAGTCAAGTTGTGCCACAAACTCCTCTTCTCCCCAATCCTATTCAGTACCTCCTCATTCGTTATGTGATCTACCCATCTAATCTTCAGCATTCCAGTGCATCATAGACAAACAATAACTGAATTAAGTCAATAATAGCATAACAAGAGCACAAAAAATTCGAAAGTAAAATTCTGTCTACAAATCTGGCAGATATTTTGGTCATGTTAAATCAGTAAATAGATAAAAACAGTTAGTGAAGGATTGATAGGTGGCTCTCAACATAAACAACTTCTAAAAAAATTAGAAGCTTAAATACCTGTGAGTCTGCAACAGGAACTACTTAAAGTGGAATGACCACATAAAACTAACTGCAGTTAACATAGACTCCAAACTGAGATTCCCATGAAGAACCCTCAGGAAGTGTAATACAACCAATCTCATTCAACCAATATCAATATTTGAGTACTGCTTGTCAGTCTGGGATCTTCACCATATAGGATTAATAGAAGAAATAGAAAACATCTTAAGAGCAGCAGCCTGTTTCATTACCAGTTAATCAAAAGCACTATGGAGGAGCTCAGCCAACTCCAGTGGCAGATGCTCAAAAAATTTCATTCTGTAGCATGGCATGGTTTACTGTTAAAATTCAGAGACCATACACATCTTAAAGCGTCAGCTGATATATTGTTTCTTCCTACATATATTTTGTGGAAAAACCATTAAGGTAAAATCAGAGAGATTCAGGATCACACGAGGGCTTGCAAACAATCATTCTTTCTGCAGACCAGTCAAGACTGGAACAGGGAAAAATTGGAGGGGGGGGGGGGGGATGTGTACTGATGGTGATACACAAAGAACCCTCCACCACACATGATAAGATGGCTTTTGGAATATAAATGTAGATGTAAAATGAGCCAAAAGAAACAGTTATATTCCAGTGTCTCCTCCAAAGGAAAATATTTTGCACTACATATCACCTGCAAAACACACAGTGGACATTGGAACAACTGTGAAGAACGTAAAAGAATTGTTTGGAAAACCAGATTGTTATAATTGTCATTCTGTGAACTAAGCAAACCTACATATCGCAGTCATTTTATATGAAAGATCAATGGGACTGTCCTCATCAGAGTGCCAACAAAACAAGACACCCAAATTTTTGCTCTACACCATAGTCTGTGCTGATTTGAAACTTTCCAAAACCGCACACCAGACCAGGACTCCAACCTGGGACCTTTATCTTTCACAGACAAGTGCTCTACTGACTGAAGTATCCAGGCAAGACTCATGACCCATCCTCACAGCCCACTTGTACCAATACCTCATCTCACACCTTCCAAACTTCACAGTTCTCCTGCATATAATGCAGGACTAGCACTCCTGGCAGAAAGGATATTGCGCAGACCTGGCTTAGCCACAGCCTATAGGATTGCTCCCAGAATGAATTACACCTCTGTAGTGGGGTGTGTACTGGCAAATTAAAACTGTTTGCCAGGCTGGGATCTGGATCTGGACCTTTTGCTTTTTGTGGAAAAGTGCTCTACTCTTACTTCACTTGCAAATAGAAAATTCATTCTGGAAACAGTCTGCTAGACAGTGGCTAAGCTGTGTTTCTGTAATAGCCTTTCTACAGCTCAGTCAATAGAGCACTCGTCTGCGAAAGGCAAAGGTCCCAGGTTGAAGTCCCGGTCTGGCACACAGTTTTAATCTGCAAGGAAGTTCCAAAACCGGCACTATCACAAACACAGTTGCAGGATGAAAAGTGATAAAAATGGAAGGTCACATGTTCTGCAATATTAAATACTTTTGCCATATATGAGAAGGAAAAGGAGATAGCTCACCAAATAGCAGACATGTTGAATAGCCAACAGGCACACACAAAATGGAAAGAAAATTTGCTAGCTTTTGGAATAAATCATTTGTCAAGCTAGAGTACAAATTTGTACTCTAGGTCGACAAAGGATCTGTTCCAAAAGCTAGCAAGTTTCCTTTTTCTTTTGTGTGTGTGCCTGTCAATGACTCAACACTTCTGCTATTTGGTGAGCTATCTCCTTTCCTCTTAAATCATTTACATTCCAACAGAACTTTCCTACTATACAGTATTATTTTAGCATTGAATAAAAATGGATAATTTGTCACTGAACTGTCAAATTTTAAGAATGTTCACACAACCTACACTATGTATTCATGACTCTTGTCTTCCACTAATGTTGGGCCCTGTTCTTCAGTTGTTCTTTGGCTATGCAGACATGCTTCTGTTTGTGGCAAGTGCTTCCTTAATTTTCACTCCAAGTTTGTTGCAGCTCTTGAGCTTTCCTTCATTATTCTCAAACAACTGTTGTGCTGTACTGTTCAAGTAAAAGTAGACTATGATGAGATGCATCATGAAATCCCAAAAGTTGTGTTTAGCGACATGGTCAAATTGCTTTAGGCTCTAAACACTGTTAAGTGTCTGATGAGCATCTGACTCACTGATCCTTTTGTATCCAATGGTATCTTCACAATTTTGGCTGTAGGAGGAATGTATTGTTTGCATTAAGATTCTTGCCCATGAAGGTGACTGCTTTCACTCAGCCCTATTGGAGCCAATGCAGGTTTGCCATCAAGCTCTAACACTTTTCTTTTACAGGATGTTCATAAAGCACATATCTGCTAAGTACATATATAACTGAACTGCTTGCTGCAGCAGAGTGCTCCTATTTATATGTATAGAATGATAATAAGTCCCAGAACCTTCTACAAATTACAAATCTTAAATGATAAATAATTGCAAGAGGCAGCAACAGAACTGGTGATCTGCACATCACCAGCCAGTGACTATAATCACTAAACCACCTGAATGACATTCAACATGTGGCAATATTAAAACAGTACAATGTCATTCTATGGAACAAATCCACAATGGACCACAGAAAATCCTTTGAAGTGTCAAATAAAATGCTCCAATACTTATGAGTGCATTTGAGTCTAACGTGAGGCTCCTTACTAATATGACTGGGCAACTTTCATCAAATACTGGCTGCTTTTCTGGGATAATGAGCAACTAATCACAACCCTTGACTATCTGACAGCACGTGATGAAATCAAACCAACTACAAATATGACAGCACAAATCTTAGGAGCCAAAACAACACTAATATTTGCCAAAAATTTCTCCACCAACCTAGCAGATAAAATATGTGGCCGAATTGAACTGACGAATTGTTGAAACACCAAAAATTACACCAACTCAGAATGGCTCTGTGAAGGCTTTTCTAGTGACTAAAAATAACATGGTCAATGACATTAATGAGACAGTCCCAAGGTCATGCTATGAAAAAATTTGCATTTTGATTGACACCCTGACTGGGGAAAACCAAAGTGGAACTTTTTCTACTAAATTTTTGAATTCATTGAGTTTGTGCAGCTTGAAATGTCACTGCACTGTCTTAAACTGAAGACTGGCTTGCTGGTCATTTCATTGAAGAATTTGAACTCACCAAATTTGTGCAAAGAATTAGACTCTGCAACAAAAATCTACAGAATAACATTGTTGAGCCCAATATAATGAACAGTAAAGAAAAAGAGAAAACAGTATTTAGACTGTGAATACCTTTAACCTTTATTGACTTGCCCTTGAGTTTTAAATGACTGTAATTTCCAGTGAAGTTGGTCTACAGTATGACAATCAACAGACCACAGGGCTAAACATTCTGAAATAGCGGCATCAACTTGAAGGCATCATGCTTTTCACATGGTCAAAATTATGTCGGGTGCTCATGAGTTGGATCTCCTGAAAATTTATTCATTTCCATTCCCAACAACAATGCTGTTACTGACTGTGCAGAATGCCGTGGCCTGTAGATGCACATACAGCAGAGCACACGTGGGCAGACCAGTAGTGGTGGGTGTTATGGGCAGGCATTTTAGGGGAAATACTGAGTGCTGGAGGGGTAGCGCTATTCTAAACTGAAGCCCGCACTCACATTTTTTGTAAAAATTAAGTGAGGACCCTTCACTCCCACACTTGCATGGTGACCACTTAAAAAAATCTACTGCCACCTCCCCTTTCATTAATATTTTGAGTAAAACTTACAAATTTCTCTGGTTGCCATGTTAAAATTTGCTTCTTTTGCCGAAACACACCAGAAGTTATACAGTCTCACCTCACTAACATGTTGAGCAGACACAATTCAGAGAGAATTCCGAAACAGTGATTTATTAAGTGAGGAACTGAGGAAAAGTAGGGTCATTAGCTTGTGAAAAACCATATCCTTGGTATAAAAGTAAATGTGTAATGTCTTCACTTATGTTTTTCCGAAACCCAGAGCATTTCTCGTTTCACCAGCTACTGACAGCCCTTAAAAATTACATTCTTTCATCAAAAAATTCTGTAGTTATTGGAATAACATGGTAATAATGAAGTTTTACATAATAATGATATGGTAAAATACTCTCCTCTTTGTACACTATCATTTGCCAAAATCTAATTTTGATATCTGAAGCCGTTTATGAACTATGAGGAATGTTTCCAGAATGAGATTTTCACTCTGCAGCGGAGTGTGCGCTGATATGAAACTTCCTGGCAGATTAAAACTGTGTGCCCGACCGAGACTCGAACTCGGGACCTTTGCCTTTCGCGGGCAAGTGCTTTACCATCTGAGCTACCAAAGCACGACTCACACCCGGTACTCACAGCTTTACTTCTGCCAGTACCTCGTCTCCTACCTTCCAAACTTTACAGAAGCTCTCCTGCGAACCTTGCAGAACTAGCACTCCTGAGAGAAAGGATATTGCGGAGACATGGCTTAGCCACAACCTGGGGGATGTTTCCAGAATGAGATTTTCACTCTGCAGCGGAGTGTGCGCTGATATGAAACTTCCTGGCAGATTAAAACTGTGTGCCCGACCGAGACTCGAACTCGGGACCTTTGCCTTTCGCGGGCAAGTGCTTTACCATCTGAGCTACCGAGGCACGACTCACGCCCGGTACTCACAGCTTTACTTCTGCCAGTACCTTGTCTCCTACCTTCCAAACTTTACAGAAGCTCTCCTGCGAACCTTGCAGAACTAGCACTCCTGAAAGAAAGGATATTGCGGAGACATGGCTTAGCCACAGCCTGGGGGATGTTTCCAGAATGAGATTTTCACTCTGCAGCGGAGTGTGCGCTGATATGAAACTTCCTGGCAGATTAAAACTGTGTGCCCGACCGAGACTCGAACTCGGGACCTTTGCCTTTCGCAGGCAAGTGCTTTACCATCTGAGCTACCGAAGCCTCTCAGTATATTTACTCCTTGATTAAATTTGTCCTAAATAACATATCTCTTTTTCCAACAAACAGCTCAGTTCATACATACAATACCAGGAACAAAAATGATCTGCACAAGGACTTAAAAGCACTTACTTTAGTTCAAAAAGGGGTCCACTACTCAGGAACACACATCTTCAATAATTTACCAGCAAACATAAAAAATTTAGTTACAAATAAAGATCAGTTTAAAAGGAGCCTGAAAGACTTACTAGTGGCCTACTCCTTCTACTTCATTGATGAATTTTTTAACAGAAACAAATGATGTATTGTATATATTCATACTATTAGTATTGTTATTTCAGCACAGATCTATGGAACGAAAAACTAATCTAATCTTCCATGTATGTATCACAATAACTATGATCATTAACAAAATGATGGGCACATCATCATGAAACTGACATATAAAGCTATTGTTGTTGTTGTTGTGGTCTTCAGTCCTGAGACTGGTTTGATGCAGCTCTCCATGCTACTCTTCTTCATCTCCCAGTACCCTCTGCAACTACATCCTTCTGAATCTGTTTAGTGTATTCATCTCTTGGTCTCCCTCTATGATTTTTACTCTCCATGCTGCCCTCCAATACTAAATTGGTGATCCGTTGATGCCTCAGAATATGCCCTACCAGCCGATCCCTTCTTCTAGTCAAGTTGTGCCACAAATTTCTCTTCTCTCCAATTCTATTCAGTACGCCCTCATTAGTTATCTGATCTACCCATCTAATCTTCAGCATTCTTCTGTAGCACCACATTTCAAAAGCTTCTATTCTCTTCTTGTCCAAACTATTTATCGTCCATGTTTCACATCCATACATGGCTACACTCCATACAAATACTTTCAGAAATGACTTCCTGACACTTAAATCTATACTCGATGTTAACAAATTTCTCTTGTTCAGAAACGCTTTCCTTGCCATTGCCAGTCTACATTTTATATCCTCTCTACTTCGACCATCATCAGTTATTTTGCTCCCCAAATAGCAAAACTCCTTTACTACTTTAAGTGTCTCATTTCCTAATCTAATTCCCTCGGCATCACCCGACTTAATTCAACTACATTCCATTATCCTTGTTTTGCTTTTGTTGATGTTCATCTTATATCCTCCTTTCAAGACGCGATCCATTCCATTCAACTGCTCTTCCAAGTCCTTTGCTGTCTCTGACAGAATTACAATGTCATCGGCGAACCTCAAAGTTTTTATTTCTTCTCCATGGATTTTAATACCTACTCCGAATTTTTCTTTTGTTTCCTTTACTGTTTGCTCAATATACAGATTGAATAACATCGGGGAGAGGCTACAACCCTGTCTTACTCCCTTCCCAACCACTGCTTCCCTTTCATGTCCATCGACTCTTATAATTGCCATCTGGTTTCTGTACAAATTATAAATAGCCTTTCGCTCCCTGTATTTTACCCCTGCCACCTTTAGAATTTGAAAGAGAGTATTCCAGTCAACATTGTCAAAAGCTTTCTCTAAGTCTACAAATGCTAGAAACGTAGGTTTGCCTTTCCTTAATCTTTCTTCTAAGATAAGTGGTAGGGTCAGTATTGCCTCACGTGTTTCAGTATTTCTATGGAATCCAAACTGATCTTCCCCGAGGTCGGCTTCTACTAGTTTTTCCATTCGTCTGTAAAGAATTCGTGTTAGTATTTTGCAGCTGTGGCTTATTAAACTGATTGTTCGGTAATTTTCACATCTGTCAACACCTGCTTTCTTTGGGATTGGAATTATTATATTCTTCTTGAAGTCTGAGGGTATTTCGGCTGTTTCATACATCTTGCTCACCAGATGGTAGAGTTTTGTCAGGACTGTCTCTCCCAAGGCCGTCAGTAGTTCCAATGGAATGTTGTCTACTCCGGGGGCCTTGTTTCGACTCAGGTCTTTCAGTGCTCTGTCAAACTCTTCACGCAGTATCATATCTCCCATTTCATCTTCATCTACATCCTCTTCCATTTCCATAATATTGTCCTCAAGTACATCGCCCTTGTATAGACCCTCTATATACTCCTTCCACTTTTCTGCTTTCCCTTCTTTGGTTAGAACTGGGTTTCCATCTGAGCTCTTGATGTTCATACAAGTGGTTCTCTTATCTCCAAAGGTCTCTTTAATTTTCCTGTAGGCAGTATCTATCTTATCCCTAGTGAGATAAGCCTCTACATCCTTACATTTGTCCTCTAGCCATCCCTGCTTAGCCATTTTGCACTTCCTGTTGATCTCATTTTTGAGACGTTTGTATTCCTTTTTGCCTGCTTCATTTACTGCATTTTTATATTTTCTCCTTTCATCAATTAAATTCAATATTTCTTCTGTTACCCAAGGATTTCTTCTAGCCCTCGTCTTTTTACCTACTTGATCCTCTGCTGCCTTCACTACTTCATCCCTCAAAGCTACCCATTTTTCTTCTACTGTATTTCTTTCCCCCATTCCTGTCAATTGTTCCCTTATGCTCTCCCTGAAACTCTGTACAACCTCTGGTTCTTTCAGTTTATCCAGGTCCCATCTCCTTAAATTCCCACCTTTTTGCAGTTTCTTCAGTTTTGATCTACAGGTCATAACCAATAGATTGTGGTCAGAGTCCACATCTGCCCCTCAAAATGTCTTACAATTTAAAACCTGGTTCCTAAATCTCTGTCTTACCATTATATAATCTATCTGATACCTTTTAGTATCTCCAGGGTTCTTCCATGTATACAACCTTCTTTCACGATTCTTAAACCAAGTGTTAGCTATGATTAAGTTGTGCTCTGTGCAAAATTCTACCAGGCGGCTTCCTCTTTTATTTCTTAGCCCCAATCCATATTCACCTATTACGTTTCCTTCTCTCCCCTTTCCTACTACCGAATTCCAGTCACCCATGACTATTAAATTTTCGTCACCCTTCACTATCTGAATAATTTCTTTTATTTCATCATACATTTCTTCAATTTCTTCGTCATCTGCAGAGCTAGTTGGCATATAAACTTGTACTACTGTAGTAGGTGTGGGCTTCGTATCTATCTTGGCCACAATAATGCGTTCACTATGCTGTTTGTAGTAGCTTACCCGCATTCCTATTTTCCTATTCATTATTAAACCTACTCCTGCATTACTCCTATTTGATTTTGTGTTTATAACCCTGTAGGCACCTGACCAGAAGTCTTGTTCCTCCTGCCACCGAACTTCACTAATTCCCACTATATCTAACTTTAACCTATCCATTTCCCTTTTTAAATTTTCTAACCTTCCTGCTCGATTAAGTGATCTGACATTCCACACTCCGATCCGTAGAACGCCAGTTTTCTTTCTCCTGATAACGACATCCTCTTGAGTAGTCCCCGCCCGGAGATCCGAATGGGGGACTATTTTACCTCCGGAATATTTTACCCAAGAGGACGCCATCATCATTTAATCATACAGTAAAGCTATTAGTATAGCAAAATTGATTTTTTTTTTTTATCGAATAGTTGCTGTAAAATTGTTTGAGAAAAATTTCAGGGCATGTGCCTTGATTCTGTCATCACTGAATAGGCAAAAGTTGGAAAACACTTGTCAGCCTCCCCTTCTGAATAAATGAACGAACTTGGGCAGTGCTTTGGACAAAAATTGGTCACTGTGTATCGGCCGCTGTATCCTGCACAGGCTGTTATAGAGTGTAAAAGCAACTGTTGTAGCGAAAATGTAAAAGAGTGACTGTGATGAAACAAAAATAACTCTTTTATTTAATAACAACCAAAAATACTCTTCTTTACCAGTAACCCTTAACTCTACTCTCACAAAACCAGGTACATGCTGCTAGTTAGGTTAATAATAGCTATTTATGTACTACAAAACTGAAAACAAATAAAATAAATAGTGTTGTCATACTGGTAAAAAATTATTTAATGATCTGTTAACATGACCTGCTGTTAACACAATTACAGCAAGTAACATAAATCACATAAATTCTTCCTGAAATACAGATACTGCCAAGTATATACATGTCCAAACTTCAATAAAATTATATCAAGAATTTCATGGCAAGAGCCTGTAATATTCCAGAAAGAATGAATTCTTTTTTATTACATCCCACATCCTTGATGCATACTGGAACCTACAACAGAAAGAAAAGGAAATTTCAGCTGTTGTATGACAGTTGCTTTTAAAGTAAGTTGCAACATAGATTTTTAACAAAATTTTGCAATGACACATCTAAACAAAGGTGGCAAAAATGTTTTGTGTGTTGAATATCTTACTAATAGCATCTCACTATGATAAAGCATGCAAGCAGTCATTGAGACACTGGACATGTATTCAGGAGGAGCAAAATTTAAACAACTGTCTATCAACACACTGTAAGTTGTCTGCAGTTTCTCCAAATTAAATCATATTGCAAGAGAACGTGTTATCCTTACTGATACTCTTTTAAAACATTTAAGTGTAAATCTGTTCTCTAAGAAAATATTAGGATATTTGCGTACTTATTTACTTGAGACAAGGATCATACACATAAGATTCTGTAAATTTACAATTTTGGGTAAGGACAAAGAAAGAGTTTATACATATGCACACATACAAAATTGGGATCAAAAAGTCTTTACCCAGAAATGAGCAACTGGTACAGCATTTTCTTGTGCCTTGAACAACTTCTCCTCACTGCAAAAATAAAGGCAACATAAACACTGATGTTTCATTGTCTCTGCTTCTCCAAACTTCCACACAGCGGCTCTTGCAAGTGTCCTGTTTCACTGGGTTGTCCTTACATTTGCCAGCAGCTGCTCATAACCTGTCCAGTGATCTCCGTGTGGTCCAGTGCAAGTTGCGTCTAGCTGGGAATCATTCTGCTGGATTTACTACTGGCTGGAGATTACTTACTTTGGCTGCCAATAGTTTTTCTTTGAGTTTCTTGGATGATGTATTTAGTGCAGATACTGACTTTAAAAATCTCTTCTTAGACTTCAACCTAGGTCTTGATTGAGTATGTCCATGCAATGGTTGAAACTAACATTCTTTGACTTTTTTCCTTTTGGTATTTGGGGCTACGTCTCTGGGTATGTTAGGAGGAGCACTGCCTGCCATACTGTACAATTTGTCAGCAAGAATTGGTTTCAAACATCTAGTAATTAGCTTTGCAACTTCATTAAGAGCTATGTCTACTTCTTTCATGTAGGTGGATTAAAACCATAATGGGCAGGGAAATTCACCAGCCAAGAAGCAGTGCCACAGCAGAAATGCAGACTGTCTGGCATTGAACATCCCAATTACTACCAACAAGTTTCCAGATGAAGATGTTTCAGGCTGTCACCTCATGTTTGTTATTAAGATAGTACTGCCACTAAGTGCGTTATTTGTCTAAATGCCTTCAGTTGGTTCTTATTATAGGAATCAAAAACGATTTTCAGAGCACTTTCCACCTCCTATTCTGCTTCTTCAAAATCATATGTCAACGCATATATGAAACTCTTGCATGTATTGGATCTTGGATGATCATCTGTGTAAATGCTAAAGAGCATGACAGACAACAGAATTCCTTGCGGTACAATTTCTTTGGTTCCTCCAAGAGTGGTGTCTCAACACAGACTGTTCAATTGTGCAGTAAAGTACCATTTATTCTAGTGAAACTGTAGTTCTAGATCAGACTGTAGATCTTTGAGTAAGGGTGCAGTATTGTCGAAACACTGGACGACAGTGAATGCGTGCATGAAGTGTGGATGGAGCACTGAAACACACACTCTGTTGGTGGATTCAGGAGGTGCTAAGATGCATGCTAGTGCAGTGAGAACTTAGGTACATTTCCTGAAAATGTTAGTTTTGAACTTTTTGATGGATAGGCAATTACATCAAAAACATTGAATTTTTCGGTAAAGTTTGTGTTAATTAAACACAGATTAAAAAGCTGCAAACAAAATAACTTTAACCAGCAGTAGTTACACAGTGCATAGATTCATTAACCAGGCATTATTCTTACCACAATACACTGAAGAGCCAAAGAAACTGGCACACCTGCCTAATATCATGTAGGGCCCCTGCAAGTATGCAGAAGTGCCGCAACACGACATGGTATGGACTCGACTAATGTCTGAAGTAGTGCTGGAGGGAACTGACACCATGAATCCAGCAGGGCTGTCCATAAATCTGTAAGAGTGCAAGGAGGTGGAGATCTCTTCTGAATGGCACACTGCAAGGCATCCCAAATAGCTCAATAATGTTCATGTCTGAGGAGTTCAGTGGCCAGTGGAAGTGTTTAAACTCAGGGGAGTGTTCCTGGAGCCACACTGTAGCAATTCTGGATGTGGGGGTGACACACTGTCCTGCTGGAATTGCCCAAGTCTGTCAGAATGCACAATAAACACGAATGGATGCCTGTGACCAGACAGGATGCTTACTTACATGTCGCCTGTCAGAGTCATATCTAGATGTGTCAGGGGTCCCATGTGCTTCAACTGCACACACCCCACACCATTACAGAGCCTCCACCAGCTACCAGCTTAAACAGTCCCCTGCTGATACACAAGGTCCATGGATTCATGAGGTTGTCTCCATTCCCGTACACATTTGTCTGCTTCATACGATTTGAATTGAGACTTGTCTGACCAGACAACATGTTTAGAGTCATCAACAGTTTCAATGTCGGTGTTGACGAGTGCAGGCGAGGCATAAAGGTTTGTGTCATGCAGTCATCAAGGGTACATGAGTGGGCCTTCAGCTCCAAAAGCCCGTACTGATGATGTTTCATTGAATGGCTCACAAATTGGCACTTGTTGACTGATGGCCCAGCATTGAAATCTACAGCAATTTGTGGAAGAGTTGCACTTCTGTCACACTGAATGATTCTCTTCAGTCGTCGTTGGTCCCTTTCTTGCAGGATCTTTCTCCGGCCACAGCAATGTCAGAGATTTGATGTTTTACTGGATTCCTGATATTCACGCTGTGTCCCATCGCTCGTGCGCCATGTTCAAATTCACTTAAATCTTGATACCTTACAATTGTAGCATCAGTAACTGATCTAACAATTGCGCCAGACATTTGTTGTCTTATATAAGCGTTCTTGAGTGCAGCACCGTATTCTGCCTGTTTACATATCTCTGTATTTGAATACGCATACCTGTACCAGTTTTTTTGGTGCTTCATTGTATAACGTGGAGTCAGATTTTCTTTACAATGTCAAATTTCACGAGTTGTGAACATTAAAAGAACATCTACAACTAATATTTTTGCATTTTCCAATTTATAATCTTGTAACTGTTTTATATGAGTAATTGTCAAATGTGATTGTTTTCAGTAGAGGGACTTCATATTTTGAACTAAAATAAAAACTAATACTAGAGGTACTTTGATTTATGGTTCTAATTTCTGTAGTGTACACCTATTAATAGTATTTAAGCTGAGCAAAATTACAAACAAAAGCAATAGAGTTGTACTACCTGTTGTTAATTAGAGTTGGACATAAAGTGTCTCCTCCAAAGTTTTTGCACCTTAGAAAGAATCTTGCACACAAAAGCTAAAGAAAAACAACACTAAGAAGAAACTTTACCATAGGAGGGCAGAGCTTACAAAGTGACGTTAGCTAGTTCCTTCAGCAGGATGTGGAAGGGCTATAAATGACAAGTCACAGGTAGAAAATGTATTTAATACACATTTCTTAAACATAGTAGAAAGCACAGGGACCAACAGTTCAAGAGAAAGATCACAGCTATATATTAAAGAAGTAACCCTCAGCAAATTACATCATACGTATGTCCCACCAACTTCTACTTCTGAAATTAAGAGGGTCATACATTCTCTCAATAATAAAAGCTCTTCTAGTTTTGATGATGTTTCCAATAGAGTACTAAAGATTTGTTCCCATATAATAAGTCTGGTATTGTCCGAAACATGTAATGCATCACTAACGCAAGGCATTTTTCCAGAGAGACTAAAATATGCCATTGTTAAACCCCTCTTTAAGAAAGGTGATAAGAGAGACATCAGTAACAACTGACCTATTCCACTGCTGACATTTTCCCAAATTTTTGAGAAGGTGATGTATTCTAGAATAGTATCTTACCTTGGTAACAATAATATCCTCAGCAAATCACAGTTTGGGTTTCAGAAGGGTTGCTCTACTGAGAATGCCATTTACATGTTCACACACCAGATATTACAAGCATTAAATAACAAAATAGCACTGGCAGGTATTTTCTGTGACCTATCCAAGGCATTTGACTGTGTGAAATGTAGTATAATCCTAGATAAATTGAAGTTTTATAGGATTGATGGTATAGCCAACCAATGGATCATGCCATATCTAACCAAAAGAATGCAGAAAGTTAATAGCTAACCAAAAGAATGCAGAAAGTTATACTTAGTAGTAATTCAACCAACAGAGTCCAGGGACATAATTCTGACTAGGGAGAAATCACGTAAAATGTACAATAAGCAGATATATATATATATATATATATAATAGAGGGAAACATTCCACGTGGGAAAAAATCCACGTGGGAAAAACTGTCCATTCGCATGAATGGACACAGGCAGACAGTGTTTCTTGGTAATGAGGATCACCCTGTGGCTAAACATGCCTTGGTGCACGGCCAGCACATCTTGGCACAGTGTTACACCGTCCGGGTTATCTGGATACTTCCCACTAACACCAACCTGTCAGAACTCCGGAGATGGGAACTTGCCCTTCAGCATATCCTCTCTTCTCGTTATCCACCAGGCCTCAACCTCCGCTAATTTCAAGTTGCCGCCACTCATACCTCACCTGTCTTTCAACAACATCTTTGCCTCTTTACTTCCGCCTCGACTGACATCTCTGCCTAAACTCTTTGCCTTTACAAATGTCTGCTTGTGTCTGTGTATGTGCGGATGGATATGTGTGTGTGTGCGCGCGAGTGTATACCTGTCCTTTTTTCCCCCTGAGGTAAGTCTTTCCACTCCCGGGATTGGAATGACTCCTTACCCTCCCCCTTAAAACCCACATCCTTTCGTCTTTCCCTCTCCTTCCCTCTTTCCTGATGAAGCAACTGTTTGTTGCGAAAGCTTGAATTTTGTGTGTATGAGAAAACACATTTTGGAACTCCTAAACAACTTAGTTCAGCCACATTTGCACTTAGAATCATAGCAAATTTTGGGGAGAGAGAAATCAGTTGCTTATCTTCATTCAGTAATGTCATATGGAATAATGTTCTGGGGTAACTCATCTTTAAGAAAGAAGGTCTTCATTGCCCAAAAACGTGCTGTGAGAACAATATGTTGTGTTCTCCTGCAATCATTTTGTAGACATCAGTTTAAGGAGTTTAGCATTCTGACTACTGCTTCACAGTATATTTATTCCCTCATGAAGTTTGTTGTAAATAATCCACTACAGTTCAACAGGAACAATAAGGTACATAATTACAATACTAGAAGAAAAAATTACATTCATTACTCAACATTAAGGTTGTCTTTAGCACAGAAAGTGGTGCACAACACTACAACAAAAAATTTTGACCCCTTACCCAGTGATATAAAATGTCTAACAGACAGCAACATAAAATTTGAAAATAAATTGAAACAGTTTCTCCTTGACAACTCCTTCTATTCTGCAGAAGAATTTCTGTTTTTTAATGTGTAAAAGTAATGGGCAGGAACTGCCAACTCAATCTGTATATCCTGTTTTCTTTTGGGGGATTGGGGGGGGGGGGGGGGAGGGATAATTATATGGTGATGTTCAGAGCACAAATAGATGTACAAATTAATTTGCAATATGAATGTAAAATGACTCGTTCCACATCATGATGATTTCTTGTGCAAAATGATCCATGGTACATGACAGTAACTAACTAATTAGTCCTTACATGGCCATGCAAATGACTTGGGGCCTATAAGATACTGAAGTTTGACCAGTTACCACTACCAGCTAATGGACAGTGCAGACATGCCTGGGTTTGCAAAGGGCATGAAGTGTGATATCATTGGTTTTATGAAACTTTACAATTGCTTGACTCTGAACAAGAGTAAATGACATCAAACTTGAGGCCCACAAAACTGGGCATGCATGAATTAAATTGCACATGGAACAAAGAAACATTATGAACCACTAAAAACACAGTGAAGGTCAGTAGCACCATGTTCAACATCTGAGAGAAGAGACCTCTTGGTACTAAGCAGTTCTCTGAGTTAGTTGTGGTTTGGTAATTATTGGCATCAGAAGGCATTAATAAAAAATCAAATTCAGCATAACCACTCCCACATAATGCCAATTTTATAAACAAAGTATCATTTGACTGCACCAGAGTAGTGTTACCAAATGACAGTTTCAAACACTGTCCCATAACTAATTAGCTAGTTACAACTTCCATATGGACTAACCATCAAAGATTGTACTGTGTGAAAGATATTACTATTCCACATCATTTAATAATAGGCATCACTGAGTAACAATTGTTTGGTTAGGAGTAAATCAAATTTTGATTAATGAACCAATTAATTACCAGTTGTATACCAAACCCTATACCCAATCAAAAGTCCAAGAACACAATGTAAAAGCTGGCAAGAAAACAGACAAAATTCAGCTATAACACTTTTTGTAGCAATGAGATTTATATTAATTTTATTCAATACTAACCATTTCCTTACGGCTTAACTTGCTTTGTGTTTGACACATGTATTGCATACTTCTCCTTCACCCCCTCTATGTCCACCTCTTCCTGTCCTTGTCTCTTTTACAGCTTAAATGTATGTTTGTACGGGCCCAAAGTTGTTTAAAAATATGAAACTGTAGGATATAACAGATTGGAAGAAGGAAAGCAGAGAATCTTTACTGTTCAGGAGTAACAGCGTTGGAAGTTAATATTGTATTAAACGCAACAACACACACGGAACAATATCCTGAATCTGATATGCCCGAGAAAGCTTTTTTATCTACCTAAGAAGTAAAGAGCAATTATACAATTTTTACGTGATTCTATAGAAAAAGTAAAGCCATCATCAACACAAGGATTGCACAAAAATGTTCCTGGTTCACTTGCCGCATGAGCATCAGATATAATTCCAAGCTTTCAATGATATCCCCCATCATCTTCATCGGGGACTAAAACTGATGGTGGATATCACCAAAAGCTTGTAATTTTATCTGAATTTGATATGGCAAGTGAACCAGGAAATTTTATGCAAGGACTCCATCACAAAAAGCTTTCTGGCAACATGAACATCAGACTGAACACCACAGTGCATGATCCTTCTGGAGGCAGTATGCTGTCGTCTTCCTCCCCTTATCCTGCTCGTTATGTGGGGTTGAACATGGACTCAGTAGCACAACTTAGCATTTTTCGAGTTACCAACTACTGTTAGAAGTGATAAGTGACTGATAGGAATCCTAAGAATGACTGGTGAAGTAATTTTTATGAGCATTAGAAACTGCATGCATTATGGTTTGCTACAGTCAAGCAACAATCTGTTTTCAGTAAGGCACAGGATATTACTCATTGAGGAATTTGCTCTATTGCTTACAAATTTGGGTCATCAGCAAATGCATTTTGAGAATCAGCTGGGCTTTTTTGTGGTAGCCCACTGATATCACAGCAGGCAGTGAACAAACACCAGAACCCCACAGATTTTCAGTCAGATTCAAAATTGTGTCTTGCATGTAGGCACAGTGGGATAAGCTTCTGCTTCTCATTTTATAGAAATATGTGGATTCATTAGCGACCTATTTCTCAAGCTGTATAATACTCTGACATAACACGGCCCACACTATCAAAGGGTTCTGTCAATCCACAGAATATATTTATTGTTCTCTACAAGTTATAGTTTAGCTTTTGAAGAGCCTCACATGCCAAAGAATAAACTTCACTTCCAGATGCTCCTTCCCTAATATCAAACTGTGAGTCTACATGGCAGAGTAGTAACACATTGCAGTGTGCCTACATAAACCTTTGAAAACACAGATTGCAAGGAAAAATGTTTGTAATTGTTTCCACTATCTCTTTCTCTCTTTTTGTAAAGTGGTGCCTGTAATACAAATAACTCAGGTGCAGAGTAAAGCATCAGTTTATGGTTTACTAATCTTCAGTAACCTGTGTGATATTCCATCATACCCATGTGAGTCTACTCTTTAATTACTTAGTATTTAATCCAGACTACTACTCACCTGTTTACTGTCATGCAACAACAGCTTGTAAATGTTCAGAATACTTGGCTGCACCAATAAATGGAACATGCAAACTGGCAGTGTACTAAGATTACTGAACTGTGTAATTGCATTTCACCCTTGATTACGGTGGTACAGAGTGCTTTTTTATAATTTTTTTACTAACACTACCATAGGTTTGATGATGGCCTTGTAAGCTGAAAGCTGGATTAACTAAATAAATTAATCCTGTAGAATACAGATAATATCATGCTTTTCATTTACAGAAATGAAGAGACAGGCACTGTGGACAACTTTCAGTTCTTAGGTATAATCCTCTCTTCATATATCATCATATGCCAAGATATAGACAAAAGAATACAAAAAGCTTCCAAATTATGTTATGTATTAGGCCAGGTGAAATGAAGTCCCTCCATTCTTACATACAAATAAAGATTAAATATATCATAGAACAGATAGGACTGGAACGAAAACCTGCAGAAGATCCTTCAAGCAAAATTATTACAGTAGTATGTTCACATGAAGAGAATGGCTCCCCATACAACACTAACGTACACTTGCAATAAAATATTTTTAAAAAGAGATCTAGACAAAGACCCCATAAGGGCTAGATGAAGAAGACCGGCAAGGACGTCAAAACTAAAGATGGCAAAGGGCCTCAAACACATGATCAAGAACCACACTCCTCCCTCCTCCTGTTAAGGACTGATTACTGTGTCACCTATCTTGATCTGTGTGTAAATTAGGACTTTCTGCCAGAATAATTTCAGGCTTATCAGCAGCATTTTATCATTATCTTCATCAAGTATTAGTCTTGTTAAGTCAAAATTGGTCTCTATATCTTTTCTGTAGTCTTCCTCTACTAATATTTCCAAGGGCTTTGCGTTTACAATCATACAGTATTTTTCTATGTATGTTATTGGTTATCCTTTTAAGATAATTTAACAATTTTATCGGAACGTACTTCAGTTTATTCTAATATGCTCTTTACATCTAATGAGAATTTTATATCTGCATTTCAGATGCAACTGCCTCTTTTTTTATCCCAAAGTGGAGTATAGAAAGTAGGCTTCCGACGGATGAAGTCTTCATTATTGTTTTTCTGTCAGGTTCGAATACCCTGCTATTTAAAGTATTGTAGAGACTATCATGGTTCAATAAAATTTTATCACTGACTCAACAATATAGCCTGATTAAGATTACTTGATAGTTGACATCTGTCACTTGATGCAACAGTGTTGCCACATCGGCTGCTGGCTACTGCTCAGTCACGAATGTCACAGAAACATGGCAGGTCACTTCACAAATGCTGTTAATGTGTAACGTGGAGCAACACTGGAAGCAGCCACCATGAGGTAATACAGAAATGAGAGATGCTTTGATGAAAGCAGATTTTATGTGAGCGATGACTAAACTG
Source organism: Schistocerca cancellata (assembly GCF_023864275.1). Taxonomy (NCBI): domain Eukaryota; kingdom Metazoa; phylum Arthropoda; class Insecta; order Orthoptera; family Acrididae; genus Schistocerca; species Schistocerca cancellata. The sequence continues at coordinate 733,396,839 of NC_064626.1, forward strand.
CGGCAAACAAAGCATATTGTAGCTCTGAATTTAAACTCATGTCCTAACCTAACCACAACCTCATGATTTGCAATGTATCTGAGAAAACAGTGGTTAACCATCTGTGGCAGAACTAAAATCATGATCTCTCTGTTCACAGTGATTAAAGCTAACCTCTACAAGCAAACTCAAGACAGAAAAATTTCAGTTTTAGCACTGAAAAAGAAACTGTAATTTCTCATTATCATTCATTGGCTACCTGAAACTATCCTTACACTGGCTAAATGAACTGTTGCTTTACCAGACGATGAGCAGTTCTGTTTGGTACTTGGTTGTAGATTGTACACGATACTGGCAGATTCCAAACAAAACAATAATGATAGGAAGACAAAAAGATGGTAAACAAAAAATTAGCATAATCAAAATGGTGCAGCGAAGTAGTAGCAATTAAAAACTTATATTCAAATGGATTAACTGAATAATGTAATAATGAAAGCCTTTTGATTAGATTCAGAAATAAAACAATTTCGCTAGCTTTCACGAGTTTCAAACCTACGACCTTGTGCACGACAAGTTCATACGTTGAACATTATGTTACAATACTATCATGCACATTTATGACACATATTATGGTAGAAATGATGAATCGTAGCCTTCAAAAATTTGCCTTGACATAATGTTGTGTGAAACTTTTCTAATGTAAGCCAATCTCTGTGATTACAATAACTGTATATGTGATGCTGAATTGTGTCTAGTGCGAAAGGATCCAGTAGGATTTGGTTAGTTCTGTGTGTGAAATATGTTAGGACTGTCGATATTTTTATAAACATTGGGAATACAATATATCAATATTTAAAAATAATCGTAATCAGCCCACGATATAAATAAAAAAAATCATCGATATATCGATGGAAAAAATATCAACGTACCAGCCAAAAGAAACCTTGGCTGCACAGTGTACATATACTGCCAGTTTTAGAGTTGTATGTTTAAGTCTGCTTATCTCTCTTAGAGCAAGAACTGAAAGGAAAACGATGCATGTTCATAACTGACAATAATTACTATGCTAACAATGGTGTCGACTTCCCTGTTTTATCATTTCTGCAAATGCCACCAAACTAGCAGTTGTGTCAGAACTGCATGCTGAAGTTAAATGTTGCAGTTTCTGTTGGTGGCACTCAGTGTGAATAACGTCAGCATTTCCCCTTACATGTCTCTGCCCACCGCAAAGACCAATCTTGTCATTTAGATTTTTGTTCATCAGTTTCACCACCTGTTTTTGCAGAATGCTGATGTGAAGAAATACCACAGCAGTTGCATTAAAAAAACATGCACTAATCGCTATGCTACAACACTACCATACTTCATACTAGTTGTGTTAAAAAAAAAAATTAAAGCAATTGGTGTGCTATTTCTTCACATTGGAAATTTTGCTATTCCATTTACACCGCAACCCCGCAGTTCAACTGGACTACTACTCTGTGCCATCTATACTTGATTCACACAGTCAAAGAGGGAGACTGGATGTAATGGAAACTCAAAAAGTAATAAGACTCTCTCATATACTGAAAGTAAAATTATGTTCTACTGAAATTCAAAAGAACAATTTCAAATGTTCACTGAAAATTGTGATAAAAGTATAATATAAAATAAAAATATAGGCATTCAATGTTGCTCTTTCGATATTGATTGTGTGTGTGTGTGTGTGTGTGTGTGTGTGTGTGTGTGTGTGTGTGTGCGCGCGCGCGCGCGAGCGCAAGGTGATCAGACCAAGTGTTAGAGACAGTTTGGCCATGACGTTGAGCACTCTGATTGGAGGAAACCCCCTCCAACCCATGAAGTGTCGACTATCAAGTGATTTTAATTAGATTATCTCATCATCATCAGAAATTCTTTTAACTGCACTGCGTAAACTAGGGAAAAATTTAATTATGGTGCCAATGTCACTGGAACTGTCTTAAATCAGTGTCATTTTACCTAGAATTATTTATTTTGTAAGCAATCATTTGGTACATGTTGTCTTTTGGGTTGGTGTAACATTAAGGTTCATTCTATAAAATAAGACCAATAAGAGTCTTTATTGTGCTGGCACAATGATATCATTCAAACACAGATTCACACTGTAGCTGCAGCTATTTAAGGTTCTTCTTTTGATCATGTAGAATATGCGAAACAAAAAGAAATGTGCCACTTAAGCCATAAGCAGTGTATTGAATATCTACGAAACAATATCTGAGTGATGCTCTGGATGTTACAAATCCTACCCTTCACCTATATCCAGTTTATCAATAGATTTATTTTTCTTAAAACTTACCAGTTTTTTTCCGTCAGCGGTGAGTGGGTAAGTGCATTGCGCTCCACGCTCAGTAATTGACTACGTAGATTATCAATCAATGTAGTGAGGCCAGGGTGTCCATGATACAGCAAACTTGATTCTGTAGAATTATGCAAAATCAGTTACCAATTATCAACATAGTTCAATGTGTCCTCATATAAGCAATACAGGCTCATCATTCCACCTAATTCTCACAGTACGACATACCATACGAAACAAAGGTGAAAAATGATTTTCATTTAACTTTTTGTGAACGAAGTTAATTAAAATCAATGACAAAGTTTTTTATATTAAATAGATTCTGAACTGTGTAAGGTTTTAGTGAACAGAAGTGAATTTCAGATAACCTGAAGACACATTATCTCCTTTGTTATATCAAAAAGTAGTAATAGATGCATCATGGGTGATTTATGAAGGAAATAGTGATGAGAAAAAGTTACTAAAATCAGATAGTTATTATAATTTAAAATTAGCCTTTAACTAATTAAAAACATTCATTTGATTCTATTTTCAGTCTAAGTCTTCAAAAAGTTTGTGAAGCATTACTCTTTTTAGCACTTTGCATCTAGTATTTTCTATTACTTTTACTATCTTTAGTCTACCCACTTCTGCTACTTTCTAAAGTTCTCCGTCTCCAGAACTCTGTGACTTATGTGTTTTCTAATGGAGCTGTATCTATTCACTCTCAACTTTCAAAAGACTGTAAATAGTAATATGCAAGTTAGTCCTCATCCCCCCTCCCCATCCCCATTCCTCTTTTTCGGAAAATTATTTATGTATATTAATGGAAAATGAGAAATGAATACCCTGAAGCGGCAGCTCCGCACAAGCAAACTCTTATTCACACATTATACACATAGTACATCATAATCACACTTTTGGCAGATTGCCTATGACCACAATTTCAATCTAAAAAATGCAGTCCAGTAACTGGTCTCAGAAGATAGGTCCTAAACTATTATGTCCAGAGTATTTCAGTGTAACTATCCAGCATCAATGGAATGGAAAACATCCCAGTGACATCTATGTGGCAATGTAATTCTGATCAGGCTTAGTCTCTGCAACTCAATCTTGCTGACAGAGGTGCTTACTGTGAGACTTCTGTAATACTGCATCACCTCTGTGTGCAAGTTTTTGGGACTTTAGCTACAAGGCACCAATCAGTTTCAGGAATCCCGTCCTGTACAAACAGGATAGAAAAATTAGCCTTTTTATATATATCATAAAATTCTACTACAGAAACTAAAATGTTATGGCACTGTAGGCATCTTCCTTGCATGGATATAATTGTAAATTATACATACGAAACAAGGGGGTTTCATTAACAAATGATATTACAGGAACAGGTAATGAGGTAACATTAAGTATGGAGTCCTGTAACATTCGGTGCTTGGCTCATTGCTATTCTTGACCTGTAAAAATGATTTACCTAGGATTTTGAACCACTCTTCAAAAACTGTGATGTCTGCAGTTAACACAAGGACACTGATAAAGAGCCCAAACATATCCATAACTCACACAGCCAAGAAAGATACAACTGGTTGACCAATCTGTTTAATTTAGCAAAGACCACCTACAAGCTGTCCATATACCAGCAAAATGTGCTCTATATTGAACATTTAGAGTTATGGGTCCAAATATTCCAATATATTGTAAACCAGCTAAAAAATCATTCTTTTACTTTATTTTGATTATTTGATGATTGTCTATTTCCCATCTGAGTTCTGTCAGTAACCTGTCATACTGCATTGCACCAGCATACACTGATCAGTCAGAACATTCTGACCACCTACCTAATGCCAGTGTGTCCACCTTTGCCACAGACTACAGCAGCAATACATCGTGGTATGCAAGCAATGAGGCCTTGGTAGGTCGCTGGATGGAGTTAGCACCACATCTGCACACACAAGTCACCTAATTCCCATAAATTCTGGGGTGGGGGGCGATGAGCTCTGACACCACATTCAAAATCCCAGATGTGTTTGATTGGGTTCTGATCTGGCAAGTAGGAGGGCCAGCACTTCAGCTGGAACTCGCCACTGTGTTCCTTGACACACTCCTGGGCTTGTGACATTGCACATTATCTTGTTGAAAAATGCCTCTGCCATTGGGAAACATCATTGTCACGAAGGGGTGTACGTGGTCTGCAACCAGTGTACGATATTGCTTGGCCATCATGATGCCTTCCACAAGCTCCACTGGATCCATGGATGCCCATGTCAACATTCCCCAGAGCATAATGGAGACACTGCCAGCTTGTCTCCGTCCCACAGTACAGGGATCACAGAGCTGTTTCCCTGGAAGACAATGGATTTGTACCCTACCATCTGTATGATGAAGAAAGTATCAGAATTCATCAGACTATGTGCAACACTCTGCCACTGTGCCAATATCCAGTGCTGGTGGTCACATGCCCATTTCAGTCGTACTTGCCTTTGTCGTGGTGTTCACACTGGCACATGCATGGGTCATCGGCAGCAGCGGCCCATCGTTATGAGTGTTCGGTACACTGTGTGTTCAGGCACACTTGTATCTTCCGAGCATTGATGTCAGATGCTAGTTCCACCACAGTTTGCTGCCTGTCCTTTTTTACCAGTCTGCCTAGCCTATGATGTCAGACACCTGTAATGAGGGGCGTCGGCCCAGTCCCATGACATCTAAACGTGGTTTCAGCTTGGTTTTGCGACATTTTGAAGATGGTCACCACAGTACTCCTCCAACAACCAACAAGTTGTGCAATTCCTGAAATGCTTGTACCAAGCCTCCAGGTCATCACAATCTGACCTCAGTCAAACTCAGATAGCTCACTAATCTGCCCCATTCTACAAGCGGACAGCACATTCACTGATACGACATGCACTGTGTGTGCGTCTGACTTGCAATCATTCCTTGCCAGATGACGCTGCTATCACCTGGGTGGGTTTACGTTGATAGCAGGTTGGCAGTCATAATGTTCTGGCTGATTAGTGTATAAAACTCCAGTCTAAAATATAAAGAGGTATGCACAGTCTATATGGAAATCACTTTTATGTCTTATATTGTGGTTGTGAACTGCAGAGTCCTTTACAAATTCTTTTTTGTTATTAACTACAAGTATCTTTAGAGAATATATGTATGGGCACTAAAGTATAATAATCTGCAGGTTTCTGTGAGATGTTTGGTTATCAACTTTAAAAACAATATCCACATAGCACACTTCTGTAGAAGAAATACTTTTTTGATCTTCGCTACATTGCCCCAGAAGAATATGACATAGGAAAGTATTCAGTAAATATATACAAAGTATGCTAGCAATTCTGTCTGCAGGTCAACATATTGAGTTCAAAGCAGGCAGAACTGAACTTTTCAGTTAATTTATCCACCTGGATGTCTACAGATTCCACATGTGGAATTCAATTCCATGTGTGCCCATTGATTCCTATTTCTGGTATGTGTGAATAATTTTGATTTGTTTAGAAGTGTAATGTAGGTCTTTAAAAGTGTGATAATGAATTGCTGGTAGTCCTTGCCTTCAGGAGGCTGTTAAAACACATATATAAAAATACGTACACCAGCCTAGCATTCGGAACTAAGATTTTGTTCCTCAGGGTGGTGGTGGTGGTGGTGGTGGTAGTGTGTGTGTGTGTGTGTGTGTGTGTGTGTGTGTGTGTGTGTGTGTGTGTTATGGGTATTCAACAGTGAAGTTATTAGCACCCTTACAAACATTAATTGGAACAAATGTGATTAAAATGTCGTAATACTAGGCAGAGTAAGTCTTACACAAATATACACACATTCAGGATCATCCATACCTGCACACTAGCTCACATCTATTAAGACAGTGTAAAAGTTGGCAGATATTCAAAAACTGCCAATTGAAGATGAAAGAAGATAAAAGGACAGTTAAATAATTACACAGGGAACACGACTGGCTGATCACTTACAAAAGAGCCCGGATGGGACAGCCACCCTAATAACACATTGAAAACCTCTTCCTAAAATTTTAGGGAGCAATTCAAACATTTGACAAAACTTTAAAATTCGTACCATATCCATTTGATTGTCAGTTAAAACAGGTGGCAAATCTGTTGGTAGATGAGCTACTGCTTTCTTGTCTGAAAATAAAACACAGTCTACTAGATAAAGTAATTGGAGCGATGATAAATCTTCTCACCAAGCGGCGGCAGAACAATGCACTTATAGAGGTACCGCAGTTTGCAAGCTTTTGGAGCCAGTGCCTCCTTCTTCTAGCAGAAGGGTTGAAGGGAAAAAAGAATGATGAAGAAAAAGGACTGGTGAGATGTAGGAAAATAGGTAGAGTTTGGAAAAGTCACCCTGAACCCCAGGTCAGGGGAGACCTACTGGATGGGATGAAATGGAAAGACTGATTGTTGGGGACAGCACAGGACAAGGCTTGAAAACCTGAGAGCTTAAAGGTGGAAGACAGGGTAATACAGAATACAGAGATTACTGTCAGAACATCGTGCACGAGTTAATAAGAGCTGAAAGCTCAAAAGCATTGTATGTGATACGAGGTCGGAAGAGGATGGCAAAAAATAGACAGGTCAGCAAATGAAAGCTATGGGAGTGAAGAATTGCTGAGACCAAAGAAACTAATGTAAGAAGAATTATGTTAATTAAGAAATTAACATAAATTAAGACCAGGTGCGTGGCAAGAAAATATGACATGTTACGTCAGTTCGTACATGTGGAATTCTGAGAAACTGGTGTCTTAGGAGGAAGAATCCCAATGGCATGTGTGGTGAAACTGGCATCAAGGTCTCAACTGTCGTGTTGTGGAGCATGCTCTGCAACAGGATAATGTATATTGCTAGCAAACATGCTCTACCTATGCTCACTCATCCTAAATGATAACCTGATGCTAGTAATGCTGATGTAAAAGGCCAAACAGTGTTTACACAACAGCTGTTATAAGACGTGTCATTTCACAGGTGACTCTCCCTCTGATAGTATACATTTTGCCAATACAGGACTGATGTAGTTGGTAGTAGGAGGGTGCATAGGGCAAGTCTTACAGTGGGGACAATCACTAGGTAGGAAGATAGGTGCAGAAGGATCACAGGGTCTCGCAATAATATTGCGGAGACTGGGAGGGCAACAGGAAAATACTCACCACAACTAGAATGGCCTCAGTTTGTCATGAAAGACTGGAGCTGAATTCAGAACAATGACGCTCTCGTGCACTTGACACAAAATTGAGGAGTTGAATGGTGAGTGGTGGTTCTCCAGCCTCATCACAGAGACCGGGTTTTGGGGCTGCTCCTGTAAGCACATGTGGTCAGTATTATCCCCTATTGGTGTCCTTCGTGTCCTTTAGGTGTGGCAACCACAACAGTTTGGAATAAAAAAGATGAGTCCAAGAAACTTCACCACGTCTTTAAAAAGGTAGAATGATGTCCTTCATATGCAAGTCAGATAAATTAAAAATGTGATGAGAATGAATAAAATTATAATACACTCATGCGCGCGCGCTCCCACACTCACCCCCAAGCATGTGCGCACTCCCACGGTTGCCCTCAAGCGCGCGCGTTCACATGCACACATGAACACCCGCGTGCGCTTGCGCACATCACACACACACACACACACACACACACACACACACACACACACACACACACACATCCATGCACGGGCACTCGCACGCACGCACGCACGAACCTATGCGCGCGCGCACACACACACACACACACACACACACACACACGCACCTGTGGAAAATGTTGCTGCCCAATCCTCCAATCTCCTCATGTAAGTTGCAACTGACGAGTCACCATTCCAGTGTTGGTGAAGGAACACAACACTGCAAAATCAGCCACAAATAAGGATCACTGCACAGTGCTTCTTACCATACATTTTACGCTGTTTATGGCTATGGCAAAGAGGATAAAACTTAAAACACTTCCTAGTGAACACTATCCTCCTACTCAAAACTATGCAACGGCATGTTAATAACTTGGTGCCTAAAAATGTGCTTATATAAGAAGGACTGAATGAATATGGGGAAGTGAGCACAAAGGCCCCATCGATGGGGCTGTATCTCGAAGTAGTGTCATATACCTCATTAATGCGAAATAATATACCTATACAATGAGGTTTGTGTGGGAAGCTTGCTGGATAGACGCGCCTCTAGCAAGGTTAGGTTGTCAATAGTGGATTGAGGTCTCCTGAAATCAAACTGAGAGCAGCTATGGAACTGTCTAGTCTCTTAACATCCAGAACAGATGATGGTTAATCTTTCACTCCAAGGTCTTCCCTACACAGCTTGTAAAGGCAACACTTCGATAACTACAGGACAAGTTCAGTCTTTTCCTGGTTTAAGGAGAGGTATCAAAATTGCTCCCCTCAAGAATTGGGACATTGGCCTGTCTACCACATTGAATTAACCCACTGTAAGAGGATTTCCTGTGACACGGATTTCAAGTTTCATAGCATGTTGTACCATATTTGGTCATGAGCAGGCATATCAGGAGCCTCAGACAGCCTTATTCCAGCTCCCACATGGAGAATGGGGAGTTATAGGACTCAGAATTGTTAAACCTGAAGTCCAACTCACCCGTTTCCATGGTGGCAAGGTAATCACAGAACTCTGGATCTTGGGTGGCAGTGGCAGTAGTCATCACAAAATGGTTAGCCATCGTCTGGATTATGTCTCTGGATGTTGTTCAGGGTGTGTACACAGACAAAGTTAATTAATTAATTAGTTCCCAGATTTTACCCGGACTTTCTGCCCCCCCCCCACATGAAAATACGCTTTTTCCATGTTAAGTGGTAATATACTTTCCCTTGGATCTGTAAAAAACACAAATCCTTTTAATGGTAAAAGTATTATATACCAGCAGAGAACTTTAGGAAATGAAACCCACCAAAAAACAAAACGTTTTGGAAACATCTTTGATGTGTGGCAAAACGTACACTGCAAATTTTTGTTTTACAGAAGTATAAATACAAATTCCACCAATCACAGCATGGTAATTTCCAATGTACTGAAATCGAGACTGTGATGCACTTTCGTCAGTCAATCATAGCTCAAGTTATGTTATTCATCAGCCAATGTCAGCAGATATTCAGAGCAGAGGACTTGTGATGTAGTCAGCCAATGGTAACATCACTGTTAAGTAGTGCGAACACACAAACAGGAAAAATTAATGGTTTAAATTTATATAAATTCAATACAGCTACATGACAAGCTAACTTTCACCTATAATTCTGGTCATCAAAACTTCTTTGCTGTTTCCTCCAAGGGTATGGTTAGGCTTGATCCTATGAGGACAGCTTAAATTGCAGCAGCTGAATTTTCTGACAAGCCCGATTATAAATTTCACTGCTGTGTACTGAACATTTTGTGGGTTATCTGGCTGAAGTAAGTTCTGATGAGTACTTCAGTTTTCTACAAGAAAGTCAGTTCCACGTCAAATTTCTGAAGAATTCACCTTGCACTTTTTGTCTAGGATAATTATAGTTTTTGTCTTTGTTATTGCATACTTTTTAATTTTTGAAAGAACTAAAATAAATATGAAAAGCTTATCTTGAAGCTTGGTCTTTTTCAGCATGTTAACCTTTAAAATAATTACATCAAACACAAATATGCTTCTAAGTTATAAATAATGACATAAATGTCTGGTCTTCTGGGCCCAAAATTTTTCTAAGTAGCTGGTTCTCAAAGTGTTAAATTTTGAATGAGGGTCAAATGCTCCATGACTTAAGAAATTAATTGCACATTCTCCCACGTAATATAAAACAACTTGCGTAAAAGGAAATTTACTTTGAAAGTAATGCTCCTCAAATGATCAATCACATTATTTTCCCATGAGCTGTTATAACAGTAAACAACTGTGATGTAACTTTCAACAAAAGCAGTATGTTGTTATGAAGTGTTGCATAATCTCCATCCTACGGCCTTTGCCCCATCTTGCTGTCAGCAGACACTTGGATGTGCAGTTTGTTTTGTTGTATTTTCTTTCAACTGAAAGTTTATTTTGGTGTTATTCTCTCATTTACATTTCCTTGCTGCAGTGGCAAAGTAAAATCCTTTGTTAAAGTACCAGTTATTACCAGTCAAAATGAGAAAAATTGGATGAAAAAATTCCAAGGTTTTTCCCTGATTTCCTGGAGTTTATAAGCCTGACTATTTGAAGGCACCCCTGTTTCAACACTGCTGCCATATGACTGCTTCTGCCAGAAATTTTCCTGATGGCTTCCCATACTTCCATAGAGCAAGTGGAGTGGTTGAGAGTCCACAAACACTTGCCATGACCTTTTACTGCTCCCCTTGGTGCAATGAGCTTTGACTCTTGCTAATCAAAAGACTGCGAGGTTTTCTGCCATTGGGCAGCAGAGCTGCATGTTTGACCTGGATTGCTGAGTGGCGATGCACAGCTCCTGAGGCACCATGAAGCACTCTAAAACTTGACTCCTGGCACAAGTAAAGTGTGAGCCCCATAATACATTACAAGCACTGGAATCTTCCAGTTGGAGAAAAGGGCAGGGGAGTTGCTCTATAAGTCTCACAATATGTAACTATCTGTGGTGGTAAACAGAGAGCAGATTGTAATCCATTGACCCATGACAGGTGGCGTTCCTGAGCTAGGAGTTTCAGTTCCTCCACATTTATTGGCATGTGTATATTATGAGGGGGGGGGGGGGTACTTTACCCTGTCTCTCTTGTGGGATGAGGAGTCTGCTACAGTTGGAGCCTCAGTCTGGTGACAAAATGGTTGCCTCAAGCAGAACTCATACTCCATTGGCTCTAAAGCCCAATCATAAGAATCATCAAATAGAACGGGTTCTACATGGTCTGACAGTTTATGACCTGTCTTCTTCTGAAGCTGATGCTTCTTGTTTGGTCCGTTCACCACAAAAGGTGTTATAGCAACAAACATGAGAGGGGTAGTGTCAGTGTTGGTCTGTTTACTGGAGTCTGTCATTTTGAGATGCTGAAAGACCCTCAATGTTGGCAATCATGGCCTTTTCTGATGTCCTGGGATGGAGCCATGGGTTCCAAAATAAGAGCCCTTTTAAAACAGCACTAACAAACGCGCGTAGTAGTACCGACATTAGCAACCTCCTTTTATGTAGAGGCATTGTGTTCATAACATTATTGCATGGAATGATATACAATGTGCTACTTGATGTATATATTCATTCTTGGAATGACATGATATTGATATAATTGTTCAAAAAATGACGATGTCCAAGACTGTAAAGTTAACATGGACAAATAAACATTATTGTTATTTCTCTCCCCTCTCAGACACCACGTCTGGTCAAAACTGGAAAGTGATGCGGACCTTGATCAAGCGCGACTTCCTTTTAACTGTACGGTATATGTTACATTGCATTTAGGAACTTTCAGGTAATTGAGCATGTATCAATAATTACAGATTTCTGTAGTTGTATATATAAGTTTGGATGTAGCTGTATTGCATTGATGTACTGGTGGATATTGTGTGGTATGACTCCTGTAGTTGATAGTATAATTGGTATAATGTCAGCTTTATCCTGATGCCACATGTCCTTGACTTCCTCAGACAGTTTGATGTATTTTCCAATTTTTTCTCCTGTTTTCTTCTGTATATTTGTTGCATTGGGTATGGATATTTCGATTAGTTGTGTTAATTTCTTCTTTTTATTGGTGAGTATGATGTCAGGTTTGTTATGTGGTGTTGTTTTATCTGTTATAATTGTTCTGTTCCAGTATAATTTGTATTCATCATTCTCCAGTACATTTTGTGGTGCATACTTGTATGAGGGAACGTGTTGTTTTATTAGTTTATGTTGTATGGCAAGTTGTTGATGTATTATTTTTGCTACATTGTCATGTCTTCTGGGGTATTCTGTATTTGCTAGTATTGTACATCCGCTTGTGATGTGATCTACTGTTTCTATTTGTTGTTTGCAAAGTCTGCATTTATCTGTTGTAGTATTGGGATCTTTAATAATATGCTTGCTGTAATATCTGGTGTTTATTGTTTGATCCTGTATTGCAATCATGAATCCTTCCATCTCACTGTATATATTGCCTTTTCTTAGCCATGTGTTGGATCCGTCTTGATCGATGTGTGGCTGTGTTAGATGATACGGGTGCTCGCCATGTAGTGTTTTCTTTTTCCAATTTACTTTCTTCGTATCTGTTGATGTTATGTGATCTAAAGGGTTGTAGAAGTGGTTATGAAATTGCAGAGGTGTAGCCGATGTATTTATATGAGTGATTGCTTTGTGTATTTTGCTAGTTTCTGCTCGTTCTAGAAAGAATTTTCTTAAATTGTCTACCTGTCCATAATGTAGGTTTTTTATGTCGATAAATCCCCTTCCTCCTTCCTTCCTGCTTAATGTGAATCTTTCTGTTGCTGAATGTATGTGATGTATTCTATATTTGTGGCATTGTGATCGTGTAAGTGTATTGAGTGCTTCTAGGTCTGTGTTACTCCATTTCAGTACTCCAAATGAGTAGGTAAATATTGGTATAGCATAAGTATTTATAGCTTTTGTCTTATTTCTTGCTGTCAATTCTGTTTTCAGTCAATTCTGTTATTATTATTATTATATTATTATTACTATTATTATTATTATTTGTATATGCCGATAACAGTCCTCTTTCTCAAGGACATGGTGCAAAATGATGAATGAGGCTCTCAGTTTTATATGAAACTTTGATTATTTCAAATGTATTTGCTACTTGGTAAGTGATGTCCTGGCAATCTTTCATGCACATTTAATACAAAGGAACCAGTGTAAACTGTTATGAAGTTTGTTAATGTAATGTTTCTGGTAAAGTTTCACACATGACACAGCATTGTTTGGCTGTTTTTGTATGTTGTATTTCCATCTTAGAACTGCTGAAGACAGAATTGTGTTTGTAAATCATAGCTGTGTTTGTAATTGTATCAGTCAAGGGACCTGATGTGTTAGTAAAAAAGGAACTTCTCATGTGTGTGTTCAGAATCTAGAAACTAACGTATGACATGAAGGTCTTAATGTTCATGTACTTGTTTCCATTTACCTCATCAGAACCACTCGAGTATGTAAAAACATTAAAATCTGAAGGTGTCGCCCTAGCTTCACTGTAAATAGTTACAAACTGTACTCAAAGACTGTAACACAGACAGTTACATTAAGACAAAGACTGAAAACACAAATGCCCACTGTAGCATTCCACATCAGTTTTATTTATCTGTGGTCATGTAATTTTTAAGCTCTCACTGTTAAATGAGTTAAGTAATCCTATAAAATAAATAAATGTGATTGTGAGCTGTTCTGTTTAGTTGACACAAAAATCTGTCCACTTCTTAATAAATACCAGTAGTTACTTCTAGTTGGGCCTGCTGATGCCTGCCCCATTCTAATCACAAAATACCTCGCTGACCACACAGTTGTAATCATATGACTGAGGCATCCACAGCCATATTTCTCCAAATTTGCAAGATTTCATTACTCCCAGGAGCATGTCAAATGTGTACCAAAGTTTCCTACTCTCTGTAAGTATTCATGAATGATAATATGACACAGCACAGTTAAGTTGGCAGATATTTTTCTCACTGAGTGCAGACAGTATGTTGTTTGGTGTTGGGAATGAGACAGTTATTTATTTCCTTAGGGCACTCATTTTGATTAAAAGATGAATACTTGTTGGCACTGTAATAAAATGGAATCATAGATCAGGCTTCCAAGGTATTACTTTCCAATGTATTTGAAAATCTCTTGAACAACATTAAGTGATAAGTTCACCTAGTTCAATTGTGATGACATTGTAGTTAAAGGATAATTTGACAATGCTGCTACTGAATATATTCAGTGGCTTTGCTTCATGAAGGCTTTTTCAATTCCAGTCACTCCATAGTATTGTGACTGCATGTACTAAGCAACCACTAACTAATAGGTCATGTTTAACTGAAACCATACCACACTGTCAACACACTCTCTTGGAATCTTCTGTCACAATTACTGTGACGTCTTAGAGAATAACATATTAAAAGTAAATCAAACAATGGAAAATCCAGGATGGAATGTAACAATATTGTGAAAAGAAAAGTTGCACCATATAGTGGAGATGCTCAGTCACAGATAGGCATCACAAAAAGACTGTCACAAATATTGCTCTCGGCCAGTAAGGCCTTCGTCAAAATCAGATGACAAACACACACTCATGCAAATGCAACTCACACACACAGCTGCAGTCTCAGGCAACTGAGGCCACACTGCAAGCAGGAACACTAGTGCATGTTGGGAGTGGCGACTGGGAGGGGGTAAGAAGGAGGCTGGGTCAGGAGGGGGGGGGGGGATAGTAGGGTAGGGGTGGCAAACAGTGACGTGCTATTGGGGACCACTTAGGGACAAGGTGGAAAAAGGGTAGGGTAGGGTAGCTATGTGCAGTCAGGAGGTTAGATGGAGGGGAGCAGAGAGGTGGGGGTGGAGGGGGGGGGGGGGGGGGGAAAGAGATAGCAGAAAAGGAGAGAAGTACAAAGACTGGGTGTGATGGAGGAATGAGGGCTGTGTAGTGCTGGAATGGGAACACAGAAGGGGCTGGATGGGAGAGGACAATGACTAAATAAAGGTCGAGATCAGGAGGGTTACAGGAACGTAGGATATATTGCAAGGGAAGTTCCCACCTGTGCAGTTCAGAAAAGCTGGTGTTGGTGGGAAGGATCCATATGGCACAGGCTGTGAAGCAGTCATTGAAATGAAGGATGTATGTTTGGCAGTGTGCTTGTTTCTTGGCCACAGTTTGTGGCCATTTATGCACACAGATAACTTGTTGGTTGTCTTGCCCACATAGAATGCAGCACAAAGGTTGCAGCTTAGCTTGTAGATCACGACTGGTTCCACAGGTAGGCTTGCAATTAATGAGATAGGTGACATCTGAGACTGTACTGGAGTAGGTGGTGGTGGTGGTGGTGGTGGTGGTGGTGGTGGTGGTGGGAGGATGTATGGGACAGGTCTTGCATCTAGGTCTATTACAGGGATAGGAGCCAAGAGGTAAGGGGTTGGGAGCAGGGTTGTGTAAGGACGAACATGTAGGTTTGGTGGACGGCGAAATACCACTGTGAGAGTGGTGGGAAGGATAGTGAGCAGGGTGTTTCTCATTTCAGGGCATGACAGGAATTAGTCGAAATCCTGGTAGAAAATGTAATTCATTTGCTCTAGTCCTGGGTGGTACTGAGTTATGAGGGGAATGCTCTCCTGTGGCTGGACAGTGGGGCATCGTGAGGTGGTGGAAAACTGGAAAGATTGGAAAGATAAGGCACAGGAGATTTCTTTTTGTACAAGTTTGGGATCATAATTACGGTCTGTGAAGGCTTCAGTGAGACCCTCGGTATATTTCGAGAGGGACCATTCCTCACTGCAGATGTAATGACGATGAGTGGCTAGACTGTATGAAAGGACTTTTTGGTATGGAATGGGTGGCAGCTGTCAAAGTGGAGGTATTGCTGGTGGTTAGTAGGTCTCATACAGACAGACGTACTGATGTAACCATCTTTGAGGTGGAGGTCAACATCTAGGAAGGTGGATTGTTGGGTTGAGTAAGACCAGATGGAGCACATGAGGGAGAAGTTGAGGTTCTGGAGGAATCTGGTTAGGGTGTCCTCGCCCTCGATAGAAGTTACACAGATGTTATAAATAAATCGGAACCAGGTGAGGGGTTTAGGATTCTGGGTGTTTAGGAAGGATTCCTCTAGATGGCCAATGAATAGGTTAGCATAGGATGGTGCAATGCGGGTGCCTACTGTCGTACCCCAGATTTGTTTGTAGGTAATGCATTCGAAGGAGACGTAATTGTGGGTAAGGATATGGTTGGTCATGACGACTATGAAGGAGGTGGTTGGTTTGGAATCTGTCAGGCATTGGGAAAGGTAGCGTTTAATGGTGGTAAAGCAATGGACATTAGGGATGTTAACTCTTTGCCATCCACGTATTTCGTACAAACTGATTCACCTGGTGCCGGCAGCACTAATTCAGATTACTTGGCTTGTCGCCGGCCGTTCTTGATGTTATCGGGAGATTATAAATTGTTAAGTGATACTAATCTCATCGTTAGTTCTTATAAGTTGTCAACCCTCTTCCCCTACTTTTGTGGAATTTCGAAGATATTCATAAGTAAATAAATACAAAAATTCTTTGGTCAAATATTTGTTTATTTGAACTTTTTGGAAAAATAATCAATTACGCATTGCACTTTGAAAAGCCGGTCAGGATTATCCAGTTTATTGTTGTTGTCGGAAAAATGTAAAAATGATAATATTTGACTGAATCGGATGCGGGACATAGTTTTGCGAAATATCGGTGCGTCTATGAACTGATTCAGTGACCAATAATCATTGACCCTTGCCTTTTTTACAATTCCCATACAGATAGCATGCCCAAACCATTTTCTAAGTTCAGGTGCCATAACGTCGACAAATTTGGCATTTTTTATTCATTTTCTTCTATTGCAATTTTGACTGTAGTACTTGTTGGTTTCATTACTAATATATTCAAATAGATTGTTCCTAATATATAATTCGACGATATCCTCAACGTTCTCTGTATCTTTGGGAAATATGTTTGGACCTGAAGATCCTTCAAATTTATTATTGGTCCTCAGTAAATCAAAGTCTGACCACTGTGCACTGTCTTCTTTGTCTGATTCAACCGAATCAGTTGGCAACCGAAGAGTTTGCTGAATTCTTCTTGGACGTATTTCACTATCTTCCAATGCTTCTGCTCCACTTTCATTTTTTCAATATCCAATGTATTGTTCCCAATTGGCCAAGTCGTCCAGAACATCAGACAAGACATTCACGCATTCATCGTAAATGATCGTATCGTCTCTTTCGTCTGCCATTATGAATGGGCACAAGTACTTATAAAAACAAAAAACTTGTTGATGTGTGTAACTTATTGTTACCTAAACAAAACACCAACAGAATGCAAAAGATACTAATGTGCTGTCACCGACCACTGCACGATACTATGCTCACGACACCACTGTGGTGTCGCCGGCAGTTGACTGCTATTTCGTGCACGACACCACTATGGTGTCGCCGGATGGCATAGTGTTAATGTAAAGGGAGGTGGAATCAATAGTGATGAGCAGGGAATCATGTGGTAAAGGGACAGGAACTGCGGAGAGTTGGTGGAGAAAATGGTTGATATCTTTTATATAGGAGGGTAAGTTCCGGGTAATAGGTTGAAGGTGTTGGTCTACAAGAGCAGCAGAGATTCTCTCAGTAACTGGCCACTTGGGGGCATCCTGGGTGGTTGGATTTATGAACTTCAGTAAGCATGTAGCAGGTGGGAGGGTAGGGAGTGGTAGGGGTGAGCAGAGAGATGGGCTCCGGGGAGGAGTTCTGGGATGGGCCTAAGGATTTGAGGAGTGACTAGAGATCCTGTTGGATTTCTGGAACGAGGTCACTGTGGCAAGGTTTGCAGGTTGATGTATGTGACAGCTGGCGGAGTCCTTCTGCCAGATAATCCTTGCGGTTCAAAACAAAAGTGGTGGAGCCTTCATCTGCAAATAGGATTATAAGATCAGGATCAGTTTTTAGATGGTGGCCTTTGGTTCTTTCAGCGGACGTAAGGTTAGTTCGCATGTTGAAGGATTTGGGGAATGATGGTGAGGTATGGTTCAAGGTTAAGAAATTCTGGAAAGTTATTTTCAGGGGCAGATTTGGGAGCAGGGGGGATGGATCACAATTGGATGGAGGAGTGACTGAGTTAGGCAGGGTTCAACATTGGTCCTTAGTTGAGTCTGATTGGTAGGGTTGGTGGCAAAAATGTTTTTCCACTGAAGGGACTGGGAGAAGGAGAGAAGGTCTTTAACAATCCTGCTTGATTGAATTTGGTAGTGAGACAAAAGGCGAGGCTTTCGGAAAGGACTGATATTTCTGTGGGGGCTAAGAATTCTGGAGGAAAGATTCGCGGCTGTGTTTCAGATCTGTTTAGGGTCTGGATTCTGTTTGGTGGTGGGAGGAAATTTTGGAGGGTGAGGTAAATATAGTAGGTCTGCGAGACAGGGTTTGGCAGCTATGGGGGAAGGGGGGGGGGGACGTGGAGGAGGTTTGGAGGTTGTTGTAGAGCGGATGGATAGTGGTACTCCAAGACGGGAATAGGGAGTGAGCAGGGTGGAGAGATTTTTGAGTTGGCCTTGTAAGTAGAAGTAAAAGTATCTTGACCCTATCATGGCTCCCAGTACAGTGAGATGAAGTATTTTAGTCTATCCTTTCTTGCATTATTTTACAAGGGTCGCTCCAAAAGAAATGCACACTATTTTTTTTTTAAATATCCATCTTTTATTCTACATGTATGAATGTTTTACAGTGTGTAGATACATCCTTTAGGAACAACATTTTCATTTCCAATCCCTCTCAATTGCCTTATGCCATCTTGGAACCAGCGCCTGTATACCCACATGGTAAAATTCTGGACCAACCTGTTGGAGCCACTGTTTCACAAGGGAGTCATCATCTTGAAACCTTGTTCCATGAAGAGAGTCTTTCAGTTTCCCAAAGAGATGGAGCAGGGGCAGGACTGTAAGGCGGGTGTTTCAGTGTTGTCCATCCAAGTTTTGTGATCGCTTCCATGGCTTTTTGACTGACATGTGGCCATGCATTATCATGCAACAGCAAAACATCCTGCTTTTGCTGATGTGGTTGAACACGACTCAGTCAAGCTTGAAGTTTCTTCAGTGTCGTCACATATGCATCAGAATTTATGGTGGTTCCACTTGGCATCATGTCCACAAGCAAGAGTCCTTTGGAATTGAAAAACACCGTAGCCACAACTTTTACAGCAGAAGGTGTGGTTTTGAATTATTTTTTTTTTCTTGGGTGAATCTGTATGATGCCACTCCACTGATTGCCTCTTCATCTCTGGTGAAAAATGATGGAGCCATGTTTCATCACCTGTCACAATTCTTCCAAGAAATTCTTCTCCTCCATTCTCGTACTGTTCCAAAAGTTCGCTGCATACCGTTTTTCTCGTTTCTTTGTGAACCACTGTCAACATTCTGGGAATCCACCTGGCACAAACCTTTTTTAACGCCAACACTTTCAGTATTCTGCAAACACATCCTTCCCCTATCCCAACATAGCATGACAATTTGTTCACTGTGATGCGTCTGTCAGCAGTCACCAATCCATTAACTCTCTGCACATTGTCTGGAGTGTGTGCAGTATGAGGCCTGCCGCTGCGAGGACAATCCTCAATATTGCCGTGCCCACTTTCATTGAGCAACCTGTTTGCACACCGACTAACTGTACTGCGATCGACAGCAGCATCTCCATACACCTTTTTCAACCTCTTGTGGAAGTTTTCCACTGCCTCGTTTTCACAGCACAGGAATTCTGTGACAGCACATTGCTTCTGACGAATGTCAAGTGTAGCAGCCATCTTGAAGACATGCTGTGATGGCGCCACTCACGGGAACAGGTTGAACTAAGTTTGAAAACAAGTGGAAGGATGTATCTAAACACCGTAAAACTTTCACACATGCAGAATGAAAACTGTATTTTTACAAAAATAGTGTGCATTTCTTTTGGAGTGACCCTCCAGTTTATTCCTGATGCACCAATATGTCATCCCCTTCAGAGCACTGAGTGAGTGCCCAAAATGCATGTGGTTCAAATCTTTCGGGCAGTCAGAACATTAACAATCTCCCACTCTCCCTCCCCTCCCCCTCACATCTCTCTCTCTCTCTCTCTCTCTCTCTCTCTCTCCCCCCCCCCCCCCCCTCCATCTCCTTCCCCCAACTATTGCTTGTATCAAGACGAAAATATTTAATATTGCAATAAATGTCTACACTATTGTTTATTTCATAGATTTACTTGCACATGGATTATATTTTTCATCATTGGGTAATTCCGTGACAGGATACAGAACTACATTTTATTTCAGCTATTATCTTAAGGTTATGTCCAAATACAGTATAGCGTTTATCACTGTCCTCATCCCACAACATGTTACAAGGAATTTTTATTGTTCACTCCATATCTTATTCGGCATAATTCATCTGAGACAGCAGACACAAATTGTATTGTAACATAATATATTTGCAGTTTTTGAGGATTAATTTACTTAAATTGTTTTACAAATTTTATTTACAATTTCAATAGTTTTGTGACACGAAAACACAAATTTTTCTCCAACTTGAACAACCTAATTTACTGAAGACATTGCATTCTCTATGTGTGGTTTTAATGCTTAAGTACTGAAAAAGGGTCTAGTCCACAGTGAACAAGGCCCCCTTGTGTGACACGGCTCCATGACATTACCTATTACACAAGTGTCCTAAACCCTTGCCAGTGGCTGCCACTTGAGTGATTTGGTCTTCACAGGCCATACCACGGTCACTCTGCAATCCTGTCACCTCATCACCGTGACTCATCAAATCACACTACCATAACACGGGGCTTCAAACCCTTGCACATGCAAGAAATAACCAGCATCTTTTAACTCGTTACCAATTACACCCTCTTTTCGACTAAATTATGGGATTGTTGAATACACTTAATATCCCCAGCAGTAAGCCTCCTCACCTCATGGTTCTTTTGAATTGTAACTTCATCCTGCCCCAGCCGTTCTGTGATCTTTAGGTCCCCAATTTGGACAACACATCTCTCCATGAGTGTGTCATAATCTTTCATCAATGTAGTCAGCAGTTCCATGGAATGGGGAAGCTTTATACAAGCTACCATGCACTTAGTGGGTTACCAGGACTAGTGCATACATAATTTTAAAAAAATCTCACTGCTGGTTTTGCAGTCCATACCTGGCACACTTTCCCATGACCTAAATGCCAAAGTCAGCCTGTGTTTAAGGATAGAAGCAGTTAATTCCAGTTGGGGCTGCTGACAGGCAACACTTTTCCAAGCAATATCTGTAGGCAACCATAGGATGTGTGGGAAGTGACTCATGTGCTGTCTGCAGTGACATGGTGATAGCAGCCAGTGAGAGGAGCTTGGTCCTTCTGGACTCGGTTTCCAGGCTGGCAGGATGTGATTCTTCCTCTTGCTCCTTTCCTACTTTTTAGACTTCAGTCCATCTCAGTACAGCTGCAATGGCTCTTCCAGGTGGTTTGTGGCTTATGTACCTTCCCTAGGATGTGCCCCTTGCATTCTATCTGCTGAATATATAAGTTTTTAATTGTCAAAATCCATGTTTAATTTTAATAGAATTTGGATGCCTACATCCTTCAGTATGCTATCAACTATTATTACTCAGCTCCCCATGCACTGGTACACTAGCGACAAAAACTGGAGAGTAAAATCTGACTCACAAACAAGGAAACAGCTGTATATATGGCTGTTTCTGGTTATGCTTATTCAATACAGATGCAGATATCCAATGAGTAGAACAATGGTACTTTGCTGGGCACCATCATAATAAATATGAAACAGCAACTACTGATTGCTAAACTGGAATATATATTCAACAGCTTTTTGAAAGAATTTAAGATAAGTGGCCTAGGGCAGTGCTGTATGGAACTCTTTACACCACGTTCATGTTCCTGATCACAAAAGAGCTTAAGCATGCCAAACAGCGACCTGTGATTTCTCTTTCTTAGGGAAATGAAATGATTGTGTGGCACTGTCGACTGGGAGGCCCTATCCACAACAGAACTTTGGTCGCTGGGTTGCAAGTCTTATTTCAGATGACGCCACATTGGATGACTTGCGTGTCAGTGGTGATGAGACGATGAGGAGGACAGCATAACACCCAGTCCACATGCAGAGAAAAATCTCCAACCTGGCCAAGAATCAAATCCGGGCCCACTGCATGATAGGCAAACATGTTACCACTCAGCTAAGCAGGCAGACACTTTCTTAGGGAAAAAATAGTTCATAGTTGGGAACCATTTGGAGTCCTCGGAATAAGCTATGAAAGGTAGAATCATTACATCTAGTGTATAAGGAAGGACTTCACAAATTTGAAAATTCATACAAACTTATTCATATGAGTTATAGCCTTCGTCTTGGTGTCATCCTGAAGGAAAATACATCAAGTTTTGATTCAGTTGGTACCCTAGTACAGAATTTTGTGTCTCAAGTGGTAGCGGCAGTTGCAGCAAAGACTCTAACATGCCTCTAACATGCCCAAGCATGCTCACTGTGTGTTTTGGATTAGTGTGCTCAGGTATGCTGGAAAACCTAATGCTGATGACCAAGAATTGAGAACACAGATCATGCAAGATGTAGAACTCCATGCTACCTCTCTGAAGTTCGGGATTTCCCAAATGTTCACTTTCCAGGCCAAGAGGATGCCAATTGCATGGCCCCCCACAGCTACTGGACCGAAACATTTGACTTTTTCTTTTGAGGATTCATCAATGATACCATGTTTGTTACCACCCTTATTGGCTTCTCTACCAGAGATCAGAGCTAGAATCTGTCTTGCAATTGAACAAGTCATGCCTGACATGCTGCACCGAGTTTGGCAATAAATCCGCTTCAGATGGTAAGTGCACCACATGACCAATGGAAGTCACACTGAAACTTTATATATTCATTAATAATGACACAAACTATTTCTGCAAGTTAAATGACTAAATCAATACGAATTTTCAAAGTTGTAAAGTCTTTTTTGACACAGCCTTCATAATTAAAGTATTACCTTCTTCATCAAGATCTGGCAGAAGAAACATGTTGGTTGGTTCCCCACAGACCTCAGGAGACAGTATATTGATGACACTTCCATTAGCAATACCCAGGCCACTCTGCAATTGTAAATTGGACCTGGCAAAGGTTTGGCTGTATACATCCTGAAACAAAAAACAATGTGTATGTAGGTCTTTACTTTTCAATATTCTTTTCTGTTCAGTAGCTCAGTGCTAGAAAACAGAACCAAGATTAGAGGTTCAATCTGAGTCACTCCAGAATTTTCCTGTGTCATTTATCACTTCTGTCACCTCTGGTAATGATTATTAATGTGAAAAATGCCCAATTGCACCATAGTTTGGAGTTCACATTATATCATGTGTCCCTCTACCAATGGCAGAACAAGTCAGTTCAAATGTCAGGGGGAGGCAATGGCATACCATTAGCTAAAGAGCCACACCTAGTAAAGCACTGAGGTGTTCAAGCCAACCTTCAGTTTGGTGACAGATTTACTTTATACAGAGATGCTTCACTCAAACATGAGAGAACAGGTACTATTGTCTATTTTATGGATCTAGGCTATTTGTATGCAATTCATTTATTTATGCCTTGAGCCACTATCCTACCTCTTTTTTACACTGTCTAAATTACAGTGGGTACAAACAGTCAAATTTCCAAAAGTACTGCACAGTAGTTTCTCCTCCCTCCACCTATACTCCCAAACAGTATTTCTGGGAACTCTTTCTAAAATTAAAATAATACATAATATAGCATTTGTAGTACATGTATTCTGTTATAAAATTACATCATTATGTCAAACAGTCAATATAGTGATAAAATTGGTGGAATTGTGTGATATGGTAGAATCCATGGGATCAGCATTGAAAAGTTGTTCTTTTCAATTAACTTTTTTTTCCTCAGTGCAGCTTCAGTAACCTATGCTGCTATTATTATCTACATCACTATATCAGAATGTTAAAAAGTATGTAATAAGTCAAGAAAATAGATAAACCTGTTCGCAACTCGAAGTCTAGTTTGAACATTGCAGCACTTTACTAGGCTTCATCCAAATGCAGGTGGTACCCAAGATGCCACTACTTAGATACCGTATTTACTCGAATCTAAGCCGCACTTTTTTTCCGGTTTTCGTAATCCAAAAAACCGCCTGCGGCTTAGAATCGAGTGCAAAGCAAGCGGAAGTTATGAAAAATGTTGGTACGTGCCGCCACAACTAACTTCTGCCGTCGAATATATGTAGCACTACGCACGCATGCTCTGTAGGCACAAAGATAAATACTGGCGCCAAAACCTCTGCGTCAGTAAATAAATTAAAAAAAAAAAGTGGAAGACGAGTTTTTTTTTCTCCGTCGCGAGTTTCGACCACTGCATTTTCATACATTATCCAACGAAGTAAATACAAATTCCGTATTGTTCATCTTCGAATGTAGCACAATTTCAGTGTACTACGAAAATCTGACTGGCAAGACTGTTTGGGATGTTTGTCAATATGGCCAACTCTACATTCTGAATTTTTTCCTATCTGTGAGAAGAGATGGTTGCTAATAGGAACCTGATGAAATTTGAATCACATACAGTATTCTCTTCACCATAAGAATAATACGGATATAAACATTTTGCCATGTATTCTTTCGTGTTTGCTGCTCTCTCATTTAAATCCTGTCTGCCTAATAAACTACGAAACTAGAGTGAGACAACAGCAAACGCGGAAGAATATACGTATCGTGTCATGTTTATGTTCGTATTATTCTTATGCCTAACAGCGATACAGTCAGAAATGAAGCACGGTAAGTGACTAGATTTTTAAATCTAAGATGACTCTAATTTCTGTGCAGAATTTGATGTAATAAAGAAGAGGCCGCAAAGATTTTCAAACGGAGAAAAATTTTCGCCTAACTCTCGTTCAGAACATGTTCTATCATACGCAGTCTATTATTTGATTCTTGTTGATCATTATCAAAGAAAGCAGCAGTGTAAGTAACAACAAATAGCAGTCTCTTGCCATTGTTTCGCTAATGAGACGATTCCTCACTTTTTTTTAATTGTACGCGGCGGTAGCGCGCACAAAAGCAAGCCATGCCGTGAGCCGCGACAGGCCGTAAACACGCACTATCAGAATGCGACAAACAATGCATGACACAGTGCAGTAATGCATTTTCAGCTTAAGAGTGACGCAAACACCTATAACAAAGAAAACGGCACTTGTCAGCTCAAAGCAAAATAAGCAATCGATTCAAACCAGACGAAGCACGTGAAAAAGGAAGGGCACCCGTATAAATACGGACGGAGCGCCTGACGCATAGCAATGGCTACGTAGTAAAACTTAACTGCTAAGCTTACGACTTGAACCAAACTACTGTAGCAGTATCGTAATTCATTCGACCTAAATTGTGTCTCATATTACAATGGACCAACTTTGTTTCGATTTGGAGGTGCGGCCTAAAACTTTTCTCTCCCCTTGAATTTCGAGTCTCAAATTTCAGGTGCGGCTTAGATTCGGGAAATTTTTTTTCCCTTTATTTCGAGTCTCATTTTTCAGGTGCGGCTTAGATTCGAGTGCGGCTTAGATTCGAGTAAATACGGTAGTAAAGTGAATTTACTCCCCCACTTTTAATGGGACATTAGATGATAAAGGTAAAAAGAAACACAACAGCAGAGCTCCACAAATTTCCTTGTCTTGTGCAACATCAAAATGAAACTGCAATGAAAACTCAATCATTATAAAATGTAAGAGTGTGACATGTGATGTGCATATACCGTATTTACTCGAATCTAAGCCGCACTCGAATCTAAGCCGCACCTGAAAAATGAGACTCGAAATCAAGGAAAAAAAATTTCACGAATCTAAGCCGCACCTGAAATTTGAGACTCGAAATTCAAGGGGGAGAGAAAAGTTTTAAGTCGCACTTCCAAATCGAAACAAAGTTCGTCTAATTGTAATATGAGACACAATTTAGGTCAAATGAATGACGATACAGCTGCAGTAGTTTGGTTCGAGTCGTAAGCTTAGCAGTTAAGGTTTACCAGGTAGCCATTGCTACGCGTCAGGTGCTCTGTCCGTATTTATACCGATATCCTTCCTTTTTCACGTGCATCATCTGGTTTGAATTGATTGCTTATTTTTCTTTGATCTGATAAGCGCCGTTTTCTTTGTTATAGGTGTTTACGTCACTCTAAGCTGAAAATGCATTACTGTACTGTGTCATGCATTGTTTGTTGCATTCTGATAGTGCGTGTTTACGGCCTGTCGCCGCTCGTGGCATGGCTTGCTTTTGTGCGTGCTACCGCCGCTTACAAATAAAAAATAGAGAGGAATCATCTCATTAGCAAAACATTTGTTGTTACTTTTCACTACTGCTTTCTTTGATAATGATCAACAAGAACCAAATAATAGACTGCGTATGATAGATGATGTTCTGAACGAAATTTTAGCGAAAATTTTTCTCCGTTTGAAAATCTTTGCAGGCGCCTCTTTAGTTCATTACATTCTGCACAGAAATTAGAGTCATCTCAGATTTAAAAATCTAGTCAGTTGCCGTGCTTCATTTCTGACTGTATCACTATTAGGCATAAGAATAATACGAATATAAACATGACACAATACGCATATTCTTCCGCGTTTGCTGTTGTCTCACTCTAGTTTTGTAGTTTATTAGGCAGACAGGATTTAAATGAGATAGTAGCAAACACGAAACAATACATGGCAAAATGTTTATATTCGTATTAATCTTATGGTGAAGAGAATATTGCATGTGATTCACAATTCATAAAAGTTCCTTCTCACAAGTAGGAAAAAATTCAGAACGTAGAGTTGGCCATATTGACAAACATCCCAAACAGTCTTGCCAGTCGGATTTTCGTAGTACATTGAAATGCCGCTACATTCAAAGATCAACAATACAGAATTTGTATTTACTTCATTGGATAATGTACCAAGATGCAGTGGTCGAAACTCTGGGCGGAGGAAAAAGGCTCATCTTCCACCCCCTTTTTTTTTTTAATTATTTACTGACGCAGAGGTTTTTGTGCCAGTATTTATCTTTGTGCCTACAAAGCATGCCTGTGTAGCGCTACATATATTCGACGGCAGAAGTTAGTTGTGGCGGCACTCACCAACATTTTTCAGAACTCCCGCTTGCTTTGCACTCGATTCTAAGCCGCAGGCGGTTTTTTGGATTACAAAAACCGGAAAAAAAAGTGCGGCTTGGATTCGAGTAAATACGGTACTCAAAGTTAGAGACATTGACACTACTCAGTTGTTGGAGAAAGTTGTCCTGAGGTTTATGAAGGATGACTCTTTTTGTCATCTGTGGTTGTTCAAATGATGTCATTATCAATGAAGGTTTCCATGCTGTTAATGCCTTAAGAAAAGCTCCACAAAACTGAAACATACAAATACAGTTTTTCGACATGCTCCACAGTATGATGTAATTCAAGCTCCATGTGTTGACACGGCAGTAATAATTGCAAAGTAAACATTATTCAGGTATCTCCAATAGTTTTCAAATTTTTAGTTGACATACATACAAAAATTTAGTGGTGAACTTCACACTAATCATAGTCTTCACCTTAAAAGGCACAGAAAAAACTTTTCATTAATTCAGGTAACAAGTGCCTCAACAGTAAACATGTTTTGAACAGATGGCTCATCAAAAGTCAAGAAACTTTTTAGGAAAAGGCAAGCTATCTTGGACAGGTGGCTTATGAGAAAACAGTGTACTGAAACTTTTTACCACTCTTCCACTACATGCAAACAGGCAATTTCAACAAATGGTTGACAAGAAAAAATAATACAAATACCCCTCTCTAGTCACTAATCAAGAGTTTTTTAGAACATTAGAAGCCTTTGCAGTAATGTCAATGAACTTACAATGGATGTCTATGATCAAGAAGATTTTGATTGCACCAATATTCTACATTTCAATGAGGACCATGTTACTCATGGTCTAGGAAAATTAGCAATGAATACTTCTAACTTGAAAACTTCATTCTGTACAAAAACTGAAGAAACAGGTGGTGTTGCTATCTATGACAGGAACAGTAACAAGTGTAGTGCACTAAGAGCAACATTTCAAAGTGTATGTTATAGACAGCATACACATATTCTTATTTACTGAATGTAATAGTGTATGAGACACTTTCAAGATATTTTAGCCTCTTTTTGAAGCAATTAGACACACTACTTGTGTGCATGTATAGATGTGACAGGTGTGATGGTTCTTGGGTATTTTGTTGTCAATTTTCTGACACATTCTAGTGGCAGATCAGACTCAGAAAATTTGATGTCCACATTTAACCTTACTTCCACAGCCAAATTGTTTACCATAATGTAACACTGTGGTACACTAATTGACACTGTATATACAGCTAATGTAAGTGTTAGTCAAATTCTGAAATGTTTTTCTAATCACAATGGACTAAAACTCATTATTAATTATGTAAATATTAGGAAGAATCTAACTGAGCCTACTGGAATATAGTATGGAGGATAACTGAGGAAACTATCCAAGCCTTTAAATCATATATACAAGATGCATATTGTATGCTTGCATATGATGAACACAATTCCAAGTACTATTTCTTCAGTGATTAAATGACATTAATACCTAAATGCACTTTTTCTCAAATAGGATGTGTAGGGTACAAACCACAGAATCCACAAATAAGTCAGGGAAGAATACAGACTTCACATAAAAGAAAGTAGGATGTGAATACCAGAGCAAAAATTTCAGACAATCCAGCATAGCTAAATCACTACAAAAAGTATTGCAAAATACTAAGTCAGGTTATTAATATATCTCAAAGTTTGTATTTAAGCTGAAAAATAAATAACTGTATCAATAAAATCAAAATTATATGTAAGGTAATAAATAGTCAGATTGGTGCTGCCCCTTTAAAAAGAGGTGATGCTGCAAATGTTACAAATTATTGTCCTATTCACCTTCTTGCAGCATTATCTAAAGTCCTTGAAGAATAGCTGTATGCCATGATTATGAGACCTCTTGACAGCTTAAACATTACTAATAAAAACCAATACAAGTTTCAAAAAGATATCTCTACAACTGAAGCCATAAATTCATTCAAAAATGATGAGCTGGAATGCCTAAACAAGCAGACATTGCCAGTTGGTATATTCTGAGATTTTCCAAAAGCTTCCAACTGTGCTGGTCACAGGATATTTCTTGAGAAAACAAGTCACTTCAGATTCAGCTGACAAGTGTATAGCTAAGTAAATTCTTACCTGCAGGACAGTCACCAAACAGTAGTTTTAGATGTAAACAAACTGGTGGAAGGGTATTCTGACTGGGGAATGGTACTTTTTTCAGTCCCACATGGATTTGTCCTTGGTCCCCTACTATTTATCATTTATGTTAACAGCTGTCTTTGTCATCCAACAAAGCACATAAGTTTGCAATGTTTAGCAAAAAAATGAGCGTTGTGATTGACAGCAAAATATTCGCTAACTTAAAATACCACAGACAACCAACTGCTTACTAATAATCAGAAGTGGTTTACAGTACATCCACTAGCAATAAACCTATATAAAACTGATTACATCTAGTTCCATTCTGACCATAAAAGCTCCCAGAAGACTGTTATTGCACATGGACATCAGCAGACACAGTAAGCATATTGTTCAAAATTCTTAGGTGTCCATATAGGTAGCAAACCTTAGCTGAGACATCACATCGTACCTTGCAAGGACTGGACTCATCAATATTTGTGATCAGGTTAACTTCCAGTGCAGGGATTTCAGTATCTCAAAGCCTGCCTCTTTTCATTAATTCCACCCACTTCTGAGAGATAGTCATAAAGTTTTAATTATCACCACAAAAAATTAGGCTGAGACCATGAAACATGATGACAGTGTTAGTCATGCTACATGTTCACCGTTCAATGCAGCACATCTTTCACAATGATGGATCTCGGCTGTGGAAATCTATGTCAAGGCTGTTCAGGAAATGTTCCATCACAAAAATCACCTTGTTGTCATTCTAGAAATGACTGCCACATGAATGGTTTCTTCATATTAGGAAAGAGAGAAGTTGATGGGTGCCAGGTCAAAAGAACATTT
The DNA here is from genome assembly GCF_023864275.1 of Schistocerca cancellata. Classification (NCBI taxonomy): domain Eukaryota; kingdom Metazoa; phylum Arthropoda; class Insecta; order Orthoptera; family Acrididae; genus Schistocerca; species Schistocerca cancellata. The sequence continues at coordinate 733,426,816 of NC_064626.1, forward strand.
GCAGTAAGAGCTGGGGAATTGTTGAGGAGCAAAAGCAACCCCTTGGACAGCTTTCAATAACCCTTCATATTGACAGCCTCCCATAACGTCATCAGGAGATTTCAGTAGCATGCTACTGTGATCTTTTGCCCCTTGTGAGCAAAATCTGTTATCATTACATCATGGCACTCACGAAAAATACTCAGAATCGATTTGCCTGATTATGGTTGGGCCTTCATGTTCTTTGCTGCTTGTGAATCCACATGTATCCATTGCTTGTTTTGCTCCTTGTCTTGGTGTCATAGTGATGCACACAGCACTCGTCCATGATGATTAGGTGGTGGCTAAAGAAGTCATTTGGATTGGTGTGACATTTCACTGCTGCTTTGCACCCTCCCAGACATTTTTCACCAGCTTTTAGAACTACTAGTGACAGTTTCTTCCATTTTTTATCATCACAGAAAAGTTATCCAGCAAGGAATGATATATGATGCAGACAGAGGTACAAGCTGAAACTTTCTGGCAGATTAAAACTGTGTTCCAGACCGAGACTCAGACCCTTTCATGGGCAAATGCACTCCTGACTCAGCTACCCAAGCACGACTCATGACTTATCCTCACAGCTTTAAGTTCACCAGTACTTAGTCTCCTATCCTCCAGACTTCACAGAAGTTCTCCTGTGAACTTTGCACGACTAGCACTCCTGGAAGAGAGGATATTGCAAAGACATGGCTTAGCCACAGCCTGGGGGATGTTTCCAGAATTAAATTTTCACTCTGCAGGTAGGGAGGTAAGAGACGAGGTACTAGAGGAATTAAAACTGTGAGGATGGGTTATGAGTCATGCCTGAGTAGCTCAGTTTGTAGATAACTTGCCCACAAATGTCCTGAGTTTGAGCCTCGATCCAGTAAAAAGTTTTCATCTTCCAAGAAGATGCAGAGTGAAAATTTCATTCCAGAGATACAAACTGTTGACACTCAAGATCTGCATTTTTATCAGAATAATGAAGTTCTGCCTCTGATGGTTATGAAAAATTATTCCAATACATGTATGGTATACAGCTAAGCATTATTGTGCATCTGATGAATGTTTTCAAAAACATGGCTATACTGACTGCGGCACACAATTCTACGACACATTTGTGTAAATAATATTGGATTTGGGCATACATTTTATAATCAGCACTCACTATCTGCTGCAAAAACACAATACTTAAGATCTATGTTCCAACACATTGTCACAGCATTGTCTTTTTTGACAACAATGAGTACTTTTACTCCACAGACTTGCTTTTCATTTTACTTATCAGGGGCTACATCAATGTCCCATTCCTCACTAACAACATGATCCAACAATTTGTCACTACATTCAGTCCAGAAGAACAGTGCAGCTGAATGTTTGCCATCTAATAAACAGCGAGTCCCACCAAACAGATCATTTAATATTTCCTTCTGTCATAGGTGTGTACACAGTACTATCAAAATGCCCACTCTCACAGACATCATGTGTTTGTGAAATTTCTGATAAGTGGAACACAGAATATTCTCTCAATCTGTCCTACCCAATTCTCACTCACTTTTGATAGCACTTAACATACATTTTTATATACTCAACTAAAAATTCACATCCATTTACGGACTAATGAGCCACTAAATACCTCGTCCCTGTAAATCTCTGATATTTGGTGGAAATTTCTGTTTGTCTCGTTCAAATGTTCAAATGTGTGTGAAATCTTATGGGGCTTAACTGCCAAGGTCATCAGTCCCTAAGCTTACACACTACTTAACCTAAATTATCCTAAGGACAAACAAACACACACACACACCCATGCCCGAGGGAGGACTCGAACCTCCGCCGGGACCAGCCGCACAGTCCATGACTGCAGCACCTTAGACCGCTCGACTAATCCCGTGCGGCCCTGTTTGTCTCGTATTTTACATATTTTTTGTTCATATTCACAAAGACATAATCATTACACATTGCTCAAAACTACAAGTAAATAGTGTATAGTTCTTGCCAAAACATTCACTTCTGTGTGGCAAATGCCCAAAATGGCAATCCCACTGTAGTCTCTCATGTTTCTTCGGTGGTATATGCCCCACTGATCTATTATTCTTGAATATTTTTGAGGTGATTTAGAACAAGGGATGGTAATCTCAGTCTGTGTGGGAATACTGCCACTGAAATCAATACACTCCATATGGCCTACCAAATATAAATTACAAGCATTCATTTGATTGGTGAAATTAAAGAAAAATCTTAGATATTCAAAAAGAATCAAGAACAAAGAGTTCTCAAAACAAACAGTTTTTGAGATACAAAAAATTAATTAAACAGAAAAACACACACACACACACACACACACACACACACACACACACACACAGAGAGAGAGAGAGAGAGAGAGAAATATGCTGCTAGTGAAAATTTATTAGCTTTGGTTGAAGAGGAGTGGAATGTAAAATGCTGGTGGTGGTGGTGGTGGTGGTGGCAGTATAATTTTTTTTCTTGTAGTTCTGATTCATGGTTGACCCATTATTTAAGTACAAACTAGATTCAGAAAGTTTTGTGAGTGGCACATGAATAAATTGATTATTACCTGCATCAGGCTTACATTCCCTGGATTATAATCATCTGGGGATGTTTTTGTATGAACTAGCAAGAGATGAGGATAATATTCTACTAGCTCATCATCAGCATTGAAGACTGTTGTTGAAGGTTTGAGCATCTCTGCTGTCTGTATAAACCTAGAAATATAAAAATCAGTAGTGCATTAGAGGTATAAGAAAATATTAACTGAAACATTTAATTTTCATTTACAACGATAAATACACTGCTCTGAAAAATTTAAGGATGAGATGGATAAAGTAACATAACACACTAATTATTTTCTGGAAATGAATGAAAGTGTTCAAGTATGCTGCCAGAAGTCTTCCAGTCATGTACGGATAGCTGGGTGTCACATGGTGTGAGGTGGACGTGTGTCCACGTGTGACTACAGCACCAAATGGGGCTGGTCCCACAACACAAGGCAGATGAAGGAATGGGAAAAGACAATGGGTGTAAATTAGTGAGAAGTTTTGGTGCACTGGGGTAGTGTTCTTATAATTACAACATTGCCCGGAGACAACATATGGATGACTTCCCGTGGGGAAAAATCATAGAAAATTGGTCACAATAAATTCCATGGTATACAGTCACTGTAAAGAAACTTCTAAAGAAACAGAGATTACTGCATAATAGATGTAAAACAAAGTGTACAGCTACAGGTAGAGATATGCTGAATGAAATGCATTTGGCTGCCAAGAAAGCAATGCATGAACCTTTGTAGGACTACCGTAGCAGAATATTGTCAAATGATCTTTCACAAAAGCTGAAGAAACTCTGGTCATATGTAAAGGCTGTTAGTGGCACTAAAGTTGGTGTCAAGTCACTCACAGACAAGGGAGGAACTGAGATTGAGGGTACCAAAGTAAAAGCAGAAATACTTAATTCTGTTTCTAAATGTTCCTTTACAAAAGAAAATCCAGGAGAACTGCCCCAGTTTAATCCTCATAGCAGTGATAAGATGACTGAAACAAGTGTGTGTCAGTGGCATTGAGCAACAGCCAAAATCATTAAAATTGAGCAAAAGCTCCAAGGCCTGACGTAATTCCTATCAGATTCTATACTGAATTTTTGGCCATGATAGCCCCTGTTTTAAATATAAACTGAAGTGACCCAAGGTAAAGAACCACTTATGTGCAGGGTGGGTTGTGGCAATGAATCATGGTGAGGGTGCAGCCATTATCATCTCACAAAAACAATATCAGAAAGTTAAACATTTCATCAAGATACATGTTAGTACATTCGCAGCACTGCAGTGTGGCAGTGATACCCCCTTTTGCACTTGGCATGGTTTACTCTTGTTGTGCTGCAATTGCCAGCTTTTGGCCAAGATGCCCAGAAGCCCACTAGGCAGCAGGTGCCCTATACAGGGCAAGGTGTGGCTTCTCACAGAAGGTGCCAATGGCATGGAAGCCTGCTGGGACTCTTGTATGGGATCACAGCCTCCAGGAGAGGAACTTGCCCCTGCAAGTGAAGTGGCAAGTATAGGAGTGTGGCAGCTGTACCACCATGGGCTCAATCTGCTGTCCCCCAGGGCAGGAGACTGGCTGCTGCTGAAGTAAGCCTGGAGCCAGCTCACCTATAGAAAGACACCATGTGTAGGGAGGACGACTTGGTGCTAGAAGACAGCCCGGGAGTGACGGAGGCTCAAACTTTGGATGGCTGTTAGCTCACCCATTGCACTCTGGCACCTAGCATAGTCCTCTCATCATAGTAGCTGCTGCAGGACTGTGGATACCTCTGTGAGGATTGAAGCTTATTTATACTGGCCGTGTCAATGTGCTGTTTCCAGCCACAAACGAAATTACAAATCTGTGGTTTGACAGAGTAAAACTTGCTGGACCCACCCTTCAAGAGCCTGTCCTCTGCATCGACAGGATTACAGTGCTCAGGCTGGCGTGCCTTGCAATGCACAAACAGCCTCATTGCTGCAGCCAGCATGCCAGCACTATGGCGTCTGCTGGCTGCTTATGGCTTCTTCAATTGTTGTGCCTGAGCTGCCATTTTCCACAGCAAGGCCCAAAAAATTATGATGGCACTACAAATCTGTTGCAGATGCCTTGAACAAAAAACTGTGTCCTGTAGTTGGAAAAAAATACAGGTCACACCCAATTGCTAGAAAGGTAGCAGAAATGATCCACTAAAGTACCATCCCACATCCTTGACATCTATTTACTGCAACATCTTAGAACATATTCTGTGCTCAAACATAATGAGGAATCTGGAACATAATTAGCTCCTCGATTGCAATAATAACTCAGACTTTTTACAGATGATCAGTTCTCTACAACGAAGTACTATCTGAAAGAAGGTGCATAAATATTCAGTCAGATCTTGATAAGATTTCAAAGTGGTGCAAAGATTGGAAACTTGCTTTAAAGGTTCAGAAATGCAAAACTGTCCACTTCATAAAATGAAAACATAATATCCTACAACTATAGTATCAATGAGTCACTGCTGAAACTGGTCAACTCATACAGATAGCTGGGTGTAACACTTTCTAGGATGCAAAACGGAACAGTAACATAGGCTCAGTCACAGGTATAGCAGGTGCCACACTTCGGTTTATTGGCAGAATACTATGGAAATGCAAACAATCTACAGATGAGATTGCTTACACACCACTTGTGTGACCCATCCTAAAATACCACTCAAGTACGTGGGACCCATACCAAATAGGACTATCAGGGGATACTGAATATATACAAAGGGCAGCAGGAATTGTCACAGGTTTCTTTCAGCCATGGGAGAGAGTCACAGAGATCCAGAGAAAACTGAACTGGTAGATTCTTGAAAATATATGTATACTTTCGCTCTGGTAGGATTGTGAGGACAAGATCAGACTAATTCCAGCACATATGGATACAGCTATATTTCCTGCACTCCATATGAGAATGAATGAGAAAAGCTGGACTAACTGCTACAGTGGGATGTACTCTCTGCCATGCACTTCACAGTGTTTCGCAGAGTACAGAAGTAGCTGTAAATGTATGACTTCTTAGCCTTTCCCAGCATAATAAGTCTTTAAAGTCTCCGAGGATTTGGGTTTGCGGCTGGGTACTAAAATCAACTCGATTCAATATTTCAGCAATCCAACTGTTCATCATCTTCAGGACAACGCTGCTGCTGCTGCCGCTTCTGAGTCCCGCTGAGAACTGATCAGTTCTCAGTGGGACCCCACAGCAGCAGCAGCAGCAGCAGCAGCATTATCCTGAAGACGATGAACAGTTGGATCACTGAATATTGGATCACGTTAATTTTAGGATCCGGCAGCAAACCTGAAAAGACTTTCAAAAGCTGTGGATGTAGATTTAGTTTCACCCAAGGGGCTTTCATTAAATCTGTGCTGATTCTTTGAGAGAAGTCTGTTTTTCTCCAGGAACCTCATGATGTTTGTGGTTAGACTATGAGCTAGGAGCAGCAAACAGTTTGACAACAGAGCTGTTGCTCTGTAATCCTCTTTATCTAATTTTTACCTTTTTTGTAAACATGATTGACCTGAGTTCTTTTTCAGTCACTTGAGTATGGTTTGTCTTACTTAGAACATTATTTATTCTGTTAATATGAGATTGGTGCATAACTTCACTCTGTTTTTAATTTTGCATGTTGGTATTCTGGCTGCTATGATTTTATTTATCAATTGTAGTTCACTGTTGCTATTTGAGTTTACATATTGTCATTTTGTCATCTGGAGATAGTGAGTGGAGCTATGGATGCTAGAAAATGGAGTGCCAAATGGAGAAATCACAATATTTTTACATATCTTTCTGTTGGAGTTCAATAGAGGAGTGACAGCAGTGGAGACAGCCAGAAACAATTGTGCTGTGTATAAGGATAATGCTACTGGACAGAGCATGGCAAGGAAATGGTTTACTCATTTTGAGGAGGAGCATTTTGACATTAGCGGCTCCATGTTCGGAAGACCTTCAGGGTTTGATGAAGATCATTTAAACACATTAATCCACAATTATCCACATCAATGTACTTGAGAACTGGCAAATGTGATTAATCCATCATTGTGTGACATCTGCATGCAATGAGAATGGCTCAAAAATTGGGTGCATGGGTGGCACATGCTCTAAGCCAAAATCACAAAAATTTGTGGGTGGTCATATGTGCACCTCTGCTTGTGCATTATTAACTGGCCCGTGAACAATACCGACCATTCCTATCTTGTATCATTACTGATGATGAGAAATGATGTCATTATGCTAACATAAGGGAAAAAAAAGACCTGTGAACATCCACAAAAAATAATGTTATGCATCTGGTGAAACAGCAAGGGTGTGTTGTACTATGAAATGTTTCCCCAAGGAGTAACCATCACTGCTGGCATATATTGTCAATAACTGAGACATCTTACAGACGCATTCCAAGAACAAACCCGTCTGAATTCGGCTAGACCAATGAAAACCACTATACAGGAGTTGGGTTGGGAAGTCATTCCACATCAACTTTATTACACTCCAAGATTTTCACCTTTTCCGCATTCTATCAAACAATCTTCAAGGAACTTCCTTTCCAGATGAAAATCCACTCCAAATAAGACTTGGTGAGTTCTTGCCTCAGAACCACGTGATTTCTACAGTCATTGAATCAAAAAGTTACCTCAGTGTTGTAAACAGTGAAAGAGCATATATTACTCATGACTAAAGTCTCTGTCATGTGTATTAAACTTATAGAAAAAACTATGAACTTATGCACAAACTCAATATAATATTGTATTTGAGCTCCAAGGTTAAGATTAATGCTCTTAGGTGGCAACATAGATTGCTATTGTGGTGGACAAGAAAGCAGTACGTGCAACTGGAATGATGGTTGCTAGGCTGGCAATACCATATGGCACTGAAAGTATGCCAGTAGTATGGGACGACTACGTGAGTCGTGATGGTGAATATAACTTGGTAAGTCTAAACGTTGGGGAGCCATTGAGACTTGTGTGCGGTGCTGCTACCTTTCTTACAAAGTGACAATTATTGAACCAAGTGAAAAAAATGTAAATTAGTTACAAACTACAGTGTGCACATACTATTCAACATGTAAACATCACTATACATATTCAGATTTAAGTTATGACATGTTCGATATGCTTGCCATCATTGGCGATAATTGGTGCAGACAAATAGCGAAATTCTGCATGACCCGCTGAAGTGTCAGAACATCAATGCTCTCGATGACCTCCTGAATGGCTGTTTACAGCTCAGCAGTGGTTTTGGAGTTATTGAAGTACACCTTGTCTTTAATATAGCCTCACAACATGGAGACATGTGTTCAGATCCGGAGAATATGGCAGTCAATCAAGGCCCATGCCAGTGGCCTCTGAGTACCCCAGAGCCAGAATGTGGTCCCAGAAGTGCTCCTCCAGGACATCATACACTTTTCTGCTTTGATGGAGTTGACCTCCATCTTGCATGAACCACATCTTGTCAAAAGCAAGCTCACTTTGGATAATGGGGCTGAAATCATCTTCCAAAACCTTCATGTACTGTTTAGTGGTCACGTGCCATCAAGGAATATCACACCAATTATTCCATGACTGGACACTGCACAACACACAGCCACCCATTGAGAGTGAAGAGACTTCGATCACAAAATGCGAATTCTCAGTCCCCCAAACATGCCAATTTTGCTGTTGACTATCCCATCCAAATGAAAGCGGGCTTCATCGATAAATCAGACCATACGCATGTGCATCATAATTCTCATCATTCCTCATGGTCAACCATGCAGTTTTTTATTTCATAAAGTTCAATAATTGTCACCCTGTATGTTAGATGTTGTTGGAAACCAATACTGACATAATAATTGTTACGTGCAGTCCTAAAGTGATTAAAGCTTTGCTTCCATAATTTTATTATGCAGTAAACTATATTAAGAAGCAAATGATATTTAATATTCTACCAACAATGTACAAATAATTCCTAAGTTATGCAAAGGTTACTAGAGCTTTCTATTGCAAACCAAGCATCTAAGTCAGCAATAGGATATCTGATATCTGTCTCTCCAACTCCCCCCCCCCCCCCCCCCCCCACACAATTTTCCATTATCTTTGAGATTAACTGTAACAAACTGTGTCGTTTTGCGATATTTTTACAGTGTTTGTTAATAACTGCAGCAAAATGGCATCCCGGAATATTATTTAAAGTAAATTACTGACCTGATTTCTATTCATAGTCACATAAGCAGACTTTGCATCTCTGATTGACTCCAATCCACTATAAGATTTGCTCTGGGAGACTACATCTTTAAGAACAATGCAAAGATCACGTGGGAAGAAGTCCTACATGACAATTCACTAAAGTAATCAGGGAAGATTAGCCTTAAAACTTCTGGTTCCAGGTGAATAACACTGACCAGTTCCACTGGACTTTGTCTCTGTCACCTACTACAAATACGTAGCTAAACTGAGAATTATTTACAGAGGTTTAGCATGATTGGCGGATCCTGCAACACAGCACTGACTTCAGGAATAATTTTCAAAACATCTATCTTTAGGATAGGGGATGTGTTTTTAAAATACTTATGCTGAAGATAAGAAATACAAAAAGTGTCACAATAAACTGTAAAGTTAGGACTGCACAAGAAGTGACTTTGAATTAAAAGTGAATGTAATAGGTAGCTTGCGGAGGGCTACACAAAAGTATAATGGCATGTGCCATGGAATATAGTAAGTTCACGTTGCAAAAAATTTAAGGTCATGTGCAAGGGTTATGAACATTTTGTGGATGAAATATCATGAACAATCATGATGAAGGCAACATGAAGAAGAAGACAGACAGCAGCAGCAGATGTGGTGAAGCCAGTCATGCACCCTGAGGTAAGAATCACATTTTGTAGAGACATCATGAAAAGTAGTTCAAAGTCACTGAGAGTCGCATGGGGGTGCAGGTGAGGCACATAATGCAGACAGCCGGCATGCGGGCATGGTGCCAAGACATCCTGAACCAGCTACTCCACCCAGAAGGTGCAAAAACTTACTGAAAGTAAGTCAAGGATCATATTAGTTACAAGAGAGGATTAAATTATTAGAATTAAATACTGTGGCATATGCTCTTACTCAGAAGGCAAAGGGGACACAGGATGAGTGATTTAGAGTAAACTGAGGAGCAGGATGGAAGAGAGTATATTAAAGAAACTATAATAAACCTCAAAAGTGAACAAGACTGAATTAGCAATGATCAATAAAAGTTGTGTATTGTATTATACCTCTAGAGGATGGGCAGTTGGCCGCTGCAGTTTTATTCGGGCCACTACCAACAACCAGAGAAGGTTTTAATTATGTTTCTGTGATCATGGAAGCTTTTTGAATCTTTTGAGAGTCTATCCCTTACAGAGAAGTTCTGGGACTAGTCAACTGAGGAAAAATTACTTATCCACTGTATACAAACCTATGAAAATACTTAGTGATAATGGGCCTCAGGCTTAGTCCAAATCTTGGAATGACACACTGGAAAAGTTAAACATAAAGGCCATATACATGTAAAATTAATTCTGTTCCATTCTGGTCGGCTGGTACAGTAACTATTTTGAATTATTAAAAATTGAAAGATTGTCTGGATTGAAAAGTTATTTAATTTCAATCACACTTTTGGGGTATCATCAGACTCTGCAAAAGTTATGAAATCTATCCATCATAGACTCAAAAAGAATGAGAGGTGGACCTTAAGCACACCAGCAGACACCGCCGCAACAGCACAGCCCACAACTGCTCTTAAAAAGGTATAAATGTTGTATCAGCTGTGCACATCACAATTGATCCATTTAGTAGTTACACAAATGTTACAAATATGATAGCCTAGAAACATGGAAAAAGGCAAGGCCCCATGACGAGATGACCGTGTGTGTGTGTGTGTGTGTGTGTGTGTGTGTGTGTGTAAGGGGGAGTAGAGGAGGAATGCTTGGGGGGGGGGGGGGAGGGGGGGATGCCTTCCCATGTGAAATTTTTTGTGTTTGGCATTAAAAGCACTGGAACCGAGGGCACTGTGGATAATAATTTTGTGTTTATGTGTAATAATAGTAGGTAGCTACACAGTGTTCATACGAATTACTATCAGGCAATACCCTGGCAACAGAAAAACGTGAATGTAATGTTCATCTGCATGTATAAAAGAAGATAGAAAAGAAGGAAGATTAAGGTTAAATGTCCTATGACAATGAGGTCATTAGAAACTAAGCTTGTACTGTTCCAAGGATGAGGAAGAAACTGGTGGTGCACTCTCTTAAAAGAAGCATCTCAAAATTTGACTGGAGTGATTTGGGAAAATCACAGAAAACTTAAATTGAAAACCTAAATCAAGACGGTAGAATGTAGATTGGAGCCATCGATCTTTCTGATGCAAGTCCTACGTGCTAAGCACTGTACCATCTCACTTGTTTCTGCAAGCATAAAACATTATCTAGGTAAAGGGTATTGTGTTAATGGATGGACTTGAAATGCTGGATATTCTTTGTTATTCTCATTATATTAGTTGTTTATTATGCTAAATTATGGTAAAGGATATTAGTATTGTGAAAGCATGGCAAACAGAAATTGAATTTTAGCATAATCTGAAGAAAAAGGAAGTTAGTTTGAATTTGATGCATTTTGTAATTTTGGAAGCTTTGGTCATTTTGTAGCAATGCACCAAAAAAATAAATTAATGAAAAGCTCTTGTTCAAGGAAATCTGTGGTGAAAAACCATTTCTCAATTAACATAATTCAAGGAGCAAGCAGAGAGTTTCATTCAAAACTGTTTTTGATGCTTGGGAAACAAAGTTTGCTGCATAGAGACAAATGACAAAAATATATACACTACCCTATGTACCATAATTCGATGACCATACTAATTTCAAAATTGGAATTTTGATATCCGAAATCTCAATTGTGAAAAAATGGGGATATGTAAGTTTTCTCCTATTTTGAAAACCTTTTATTTTGTTAGTTCAACACTGTATGTGAGCACTACAGTTAAGATGAATTAGTCACTCTCCTAAGTAACAATAGAGATTTTGCTGTGGCAAGTAAGAAAGCAGTTCCCATGACTGGAATGCTGGCTGCTAGGGTCAAAATGCCATAAGGTGTTGAAAATATGCCATAGGAAGACTATGCGACTTGTTAGTGCAAATCTAACTTGGTGAGTCTAAACACTGGGAACCCACCGACATTTAAGTGTGGAGGTGCTACTTTTCTTATATACTGAGGCACCAAAGAAACTGGTACAAACATCTGTATTCAAATACAGAGATATGTAAACAGGCAAAATACGGCACTGCAGTCAGCAATGTCTATGTAAAACAACAAGTGTCTGGTGCAGTTGTTAGATCGTTACTGCTGCTACAATGGCAGGTTATCAAGATTTAAGTGAGTTATAACATGGTGTTATAGTCAGTGCATGAGCAGTGGGACACAACATCTCAAAGGTAGCAATGAAGTGAGGATCTTCCCGTACAACCAATTCAGAGTGTACTGTGAATATCAGGAATCCAGTTAAAAATCAAATCTTCAATACTGCTGCGACCAGAAAAAGATAGTGCAAAAACGGGACCAGAAACGACTGAAGAGAATTGTTCAACATGACAGAAGTGCAACCCTTCCACAAACTGCTGCAGATTTCAATGCTCGGCCATCAATCAACAAGTGTCTGCATGCGAACCATTCAACGAAACATCATCAATATGGGCTTTGGAGCCGAAGGCCCACTAGTGTAAATTGATAACTGCATGACACAAAGCTTTATGCCTCGCCTGGGTCCGTCAACATCATTTGACTGCTGATGACTGGAAATATGTTGCCTGGTCGAACATGTCTCGCTTCAAATTGTATCAAGCGGATGGATGTGTATGGGTATGGAGACAACCTCAAGAATCCATGGAATCTGCATGTCAGCAGGGGACTGTTCATGCTGGTGGAAGCTCTGCAATGGTGTGGAGCATGTGCAGTTGGAGTGATATGGGACCCCTGATACATCTAGATACGACTCTGACAGGTGACATGTACTATGTATCCTGTCTGATCACCTGCATCCATTCATGTCCACTGTGCTTTCCAATGGGTTTGGACAATTCCAGCAGGACAATGTGACACCCCACATGTTCAGAATTGTTGCAGAGTGCCTCTGGGAACACTCTTCTGAGTTTAAACACTTCTGCTGGCCACCAAACTCTCCAGACATGAACATTATTGGGCATATCTAGGATGCATTGCAACATGCTGTTCAGAAAAGATCTCCACCCCCTCATACTCTTATGGATTTATGGACAGCCCTGCAGGATGCATGGTATCATTTCCCTCCAGCACTACTTGACACATTAGTTGAGTCCCTGCATGTCATGTTGCGGCACTTTGTGTGCTCATGGGGACCATACACAATACTAGGCAGGTGTACCAGTTTCTTTGGCTCTTCAATGTATTAAATATTGGTAGCTACAAGATAATATTATTTCTCAATACATGTGGTATTAATATAAATAACATTCGCGAGTCTGTCTGCTGGTGAAACATTGGTACAGAAGTATCCTCAAACATAAATACATTTTTAAACCTGGTATTTAACATTTCTGCTTTTAATCTACTGTATTCAGTTTAAACATGAGAGGGATCCACAAGAGATTGAAAGCAAGGTTTAAACTGATTCATTGACCTTCCTACAGGTTCTGACAGATCTTTCACCATGATCTGAATGTCAATGTGAAAATTATTGTAAGTGCAGATGAGGGAACTTGTGTGTGCAAGATTGATTCTTGTGCATCTGCCACTCAGGACCTTTACTAAGTGGGGAGTAGTGAGAGTAGTGACATATTCTTACATACACTGTTTTGTTTGCAATAAACACTCTGCTGCTCAGTGAATTTTCAATGTTAGTCATTAATGTGATGAATATGAGACTGTATCATCACCTGCAACCAGAAAAGAGAAGTCTACTTAAACTTCATACTACCTGCTCAGCTTTCCTTCAGTGCTCAAGGCCGTTGTTCTGGAAGGTTGGAGTTTGAAGATTTGGGTCCACTAGTGTTTATTCTCCACTGATAGTGTCTCACACAATATTGTGTGCAATATCACAGTCATAGCCATTATGAATGCTGTGTTGTGGTGTCAATTTTCTTGTGGTGAAATGACTTCTGTCCATTGCAGGTGCAAACAACAACTTCTTTCCAGAAAAGAAATGTTGTTATAGTAACTTTCATAGATGATCAGTTCAAAGAATAAAATGTAATGATAGAGACTGCTCTGCTCAAAGAAGACAAAATTTTCACTATTCCCAACACTTGCTTCTTTGCTGCAGTGTATATGCTGAATGGAGCTTGCTTCCTTCAATCTTTGCACCTATGCTGTTCGTGCTCAAGAAAAAGAGAAACACATAGTATACTTTTTCTCTTTCATATGTTTATAACAACATTCATAGATCTACAAATGCAGGAGGAACTGTCAGACTTTATTGAGGTTTGATGTGGCAGTCTGCTAAACTAAGAATGTGTGTAATTTGAAGTAATGTATTCAATATGCTCCTAGAATTGAGGCAAAATCATAAATTTGTTTATTATGTGTTAAACCAAAAGTTTATTTCTCCACTTTTATACAAAACCCAGAAAATCTGAGAAAATAAGTTATACTACAAACGGTACAACAAAGAATTAAATGAGCTTATTAAATTTACAAATGGATAGAACATTATAAGAAACATTTTCACAAACCTGACCACAGTTGGATCGAAGAACCAATCTTGAACTAAAATTACAACATGGCAGACAGTCATTAGAAATGCCGTAAGCTGCAATGACTGTGTCTCAACAGCACCCTCAGCCGAGATGAAATCATGTCGTTTCGTAGGATCCTGTGCAGCCAAACGATCTGCTGCTGCTGGTGATAACATTGGTTGTGTGTCAAGAAGAATAAGACGATCTGGTGTAACAAAGACATCCACTCCAAGTGTGCCCTGTCCACCCAATTCTTGCTGCTGAACACGCTGTGGTGCAAATGGTTTTGATCTAAAGTATGGAAAAAAGACAGACAAAATCTGTATTCAACACAGTAACAGCACACTGCAGGCACATGTCATCATGTCATATGTTGCTAGGATACCATCATACTATTTTTCAAATAGCCAACCCTGTAGGTATGAATAAACATCCACCTGAACAAGGGAACCCAACCTGCACGCTAGAACTTTGTGGGAACTTACTCTCTCTTTGGTTTCAAAGTGTTAACCATTGCCTAGAAGTTCCTGAGGCTGAGACATCTTACTATATCTGTATGTTATCACCAGTTGCTGTCAGTCTTCAGCCAGTTACCTAGCACTTCCTCTTAACCTTTATGAACCACCATACCTGCTTGTCTAAGTGAGGCTAACACAACAAATTAATTGCTTTTACTGACTCCATAGAAAAAGCAAAATGGCATAAATATACCATTTCCTTTAAAGTTAAGTAATCTATGAATTGCTTTCATGGCCCCTTCCTCAAAACACTGTAACTCCAACAGTGAGGCTCACCTTGATAAAGACTTCTGATGTCTGAATAACACTATCATTAAGAGGTTAACTGAAACTATATAAATCATCATCACATTCGTCTTTCACTATATGGAACCAAAGGAAAACTAGTAAGTGTTGTTAGCAAGGTGTACAAAGTGTATGTCATGACAAATCTGTACTACAAGGACCTCTGTTCAATAGCAAACTGCAATACATCTTCTGATTACCAAAATTTACCAATCCATCTATCTTTCGACTATTTGGTAAAAGGGGGTCTTCGGGATCAATATATTGTTTGGAAACATTCATTTGACATTTCATTCCTTTTCATATTTTCTACAAGATTCTGTGAATCCACTTTATGTCTTTGATGTCAAAGAACATTAATTATCCTATAAAATTCCAATTGTTCCTTTTATGAGTAACAAGAACAAATTTTAGTATTTTGCATTATTTGGGCATGCCAATTCCACTCCAAAATTATGTTAAAAACAAATAATGATAATATGTCTATATTTTTTTATATACTGAACACTGTTTTCTTCATAAATGTTAACTCATGCTAGCAGTGAAAACATATCACTGATGTTCAGCATCATGGAGTTTTAATGTCTTTGTTTGGTTTTTCAAGGGACGGTTGTCAGGCAGTTGTGTTGAATCAAGTCCTGTCAATGATGTGGACTGGAATTTTACTTTCGGACTGATTACTGTGAACACTGTGTGTAACATGAATGTCAATTTTTTATAATCCTACAACTATGAAATGCAATGTCATCATCTGTGAGACCAGTGTCTATTAAAAGGGACTCTCTTTCTCAAGTTTACAAAAATTTAAAACATGAAGTCAGTTGTTGGAAAAGTTGAATAACACAATGAAATATTATGTTTTTTTTAACTGCAGATTAATATCTTCACTGAAACTATATGAACCTGGGACCCCTAAAGAATCGTACCCCAAAATACATTTTCACAATGAGCTAGGCCACAGATTCTTCAAGTGATTGAGACAAGTATTAAAACTGTTAACGGTTAAGATAACAACCATTTTGGAATTTCTATTCTACAATGCCATTTCCTATAACATACTGTTATACATTTACATGTCAGATAGTTCTGACAAATAAATTCGAAAACTTCGATTATATCATTTTAATATTTTCTCGTTGACTGGACAGTTGCGATGGGACTGTTAGAATGTCTTCAGCTCAAATTGAAATCTCTGATTATTTGGCATAGTGTCAGGTGCTTTCTTTAGAGTGATTTCAGAAACATACTCCCATCACATAATATCCTTTAGACTGTGGTGATATGTACTGTGATCACACATGCCTGAAACATGAGAGAACTTGATTTCATCATTTTACTGAATGACAACAGACTAAGATGGTGTTTTATTCACACACACTGTCTTACAGACACATGTTCTCCACAGACGTCAGATTCTGGTTAAATCATGGGGAAAAATATTTATATTTCTGAAAGAGTTAATTAATGTCACAGGCATCACATAGCACTGGTTTTCACCACTTTCTACAACAAAAGTGTGGGATAATAGTCATTCTACCCTTGGAAAGCTGTCACTGTTTTGAAAATACTGCAATAGGATTCTTTCTTTGTATTATAGTGAAATATCCATCATCTATTATGTAGTAATGAAGGCAGGAAACATTTTTGAGTTGGCAATTGGCTGATGGGTAGTTTCATGTCAGTTCAATGCAGAAAAGTAACATTTTTAGCCTGACCATCTCAGATTTCTCTCAAACTTGTTGCATCCAGTGATACACATAAGAGATGCCAAACTACCAATTTGCAGAGGTATATGACGGTTGTGAAGAAAGTTACAGGTCTGCAAAGTTTGGAAATTGTTTACAATTTACATGTGTGTCTCAACATAAGTACAATTCTGGTTCTAATCCACATACAACAATGAAACTTTTGTCATTGAAAAACTGATGAGTAGAGCTTTACATTAATATGCAACATGGTGGATTTCTAAGAATTTTAACAGTCAACATCACAGATCTTAAGCTTTGATCTCAAGTACTCAAAACAACCTACCCTCAATTTTTTCGGAAAAAAAAGTATTATATTGTTCCAATGTGCTACTATAAACATGGTAAACATCAAGATGGCACATCAAAGGCATCCTGCCCAAAAACGTATTTTGTCAACTTCAGTACACTATCAAAATCCAAAAGATAGCACAAAAACAAAGAGCACAGAAAAAAATGTGTTTTCTCCACATTATCAAATTGTTCAGGAGAGCAATTTTAAAGTTTGAAACTGAATTTCATGGATACTAATGGACAAAAGTAATGAATACAAAAGTAATTTGGAGTGACATGTAATACACATTAAATTTTATATTAACTGATGCGTTAAATATTTAAATTGTGGTTTTATTGGTATAATATTTAAAGTTATTTCATGCATCACCCAGAAAAAATGTGCTACTTTTATACAGCAGAGTAGAAGGTGCTGCAAGTAAAACTGTTTTTCATTAAATATTATGGGTCAGATTATTTTGTAATGAAAAGCAATGTTTGAAACAATAAAGATACTTTTCAATAAGCAGTTTCTCCTTGCTATTTTAATTTCATGTGATAAACTGCTAAAAGAATAAAGTACAATGTCACTTTGTCCCAATGTGCAGTTCTCTGACTAGTGCAAAAAGTTTTATATAAACAATCTAGTTTCTTGTCTGTAGCCCTCCTTTAAAACCTGGTGGTACTGATACTTTTCTTTTGATGCTGCCAGAGGACTTGTAAAGACAAATTACTACTACTTACTTTCATCAGCAGCAGCAGCACCAGCAGCAGCAAGCAAAATTATTCTAAAATAATATTTTATTGTACTTTTTATGTTTTACCTCTGTAAGCTGGGAATTGATATTCTCCAGGCTGCTGCTCTTGAAGTCTCTGTTGAACTCCCATCATTGATAAAACCCAAGCTCCATTATTAGTTTCTCAGTACTGAATGAGGTGGGGATATTTTTTGTGATAACTATCTCTCTGATGGGCCTTGATAAGAAAGGACTTTTCCTCAAATATTTCTTCCTCAGAAATCTTATCTTGATTGCCCACCATAACATCCAAAAGCTTAGGTTTACATCAAGCCTCAATCACAATCTCCATCCAGTCCACTGGAATGACTGCTACTGGTTAGGAGTTAATCAGTCCCATATTATTATCACAACCCACAACAGTGTCCTCTAATAGTGATGTTGCTTTCACTGCCTCCAAAAATTTCAGTTCACTCACAAGACAATTAAGACACCTTGGTACAGTGTAATTCTTGTTCTGTGCTGAACACAAATCACAAAAAACTTCTTAGAGGTTTCACTTCCTTGTGCAATAATTCTGTCACGAAGTGATTTAAAAAGGAAACAACTTGATTGGCCCCTTTTGTTCCAATATCTTTAGTGTAAATATAGTACACTGAAGTTGCATTTGAAAGTTGAACAGTGAGAGAGTAAACAGAGAACTGCCCTTGGAAAAGATGTCATTAGTACTTATATTTGGTAAACATGCATTTTTTGGTAGTCGATGCAGATTGCTTCAGTTTATCAGACTTTTGGCTTTTTAAATGAGCGTTTCTCTTTCTGGTATAAAATGTTTCAGCTTTCACTTTGTGTACTTTCTTGTCAATGGCAACCTTCATAATTTCTTTCAAGATTTGTTTCTCCATGTCATTGTCTAAATTTGACGATAACATTGCGATCACGACTTTTATCTCAGCATGTCAACCATGTATCATGCCTTGGATACTCCAAAGCTATATTGAATTTGGTGTTGAATGCTGTTCTGTGCATTTCTTATGAAATGAAAAAAATGGGTATTTTCATGGAACATTTGAGGCAATCTTTTTCATACAAAGTTCTTCTGGGAGATAGTTCTTGGTCTTGTCGTCACTTTAATGACTTTATCTATCCTTAAATGAATGCATGTGATCATCAACTGCCATTCCTACTGCTTCTTTAATTTTCCATGACCTACTTCAATGCTTACCCCTTCCAACATGAACAGACTTAAGAAACTTCAAAAACTTCTTAACTGTCATTAACTATCACCTTGCTACTCCATGTACTGCCCTGCAGGCTTTTCTGCATACAGGCTTTGCGTGTATGATTTTGTCACCTTTTATTCTTACTCTGCAGTTGAAATTATACTCTTGAAGTTGTGCTTCATCTTTATTATTTCTTGGTCACCTTCTGTGAAGTAGAAGTATTGTAACGAGGCCACTCATATACAGTGATTGCTCATTCCAGTCTACCATATCACTAAATTTTCATAGCATGTTTGATCTCTCTTCAGCACATACTATCACAATACACTTTAACTTACATTGCAGTCTTCTCAAAGTCCATGTGACTGAACCATTAATGTCTTCATGACTGTACTCATTCACCCTTGTACTCACCTTTTCCTAACACTGTTGGAATCTGCAGGTCTCTGTCTTTCAACCTAGATGAATTACTCATCGTTCAATGTAAATAGCAAACTGTTGTTGTTGTTGTTGTTGTTGTTGTTGTGGTCTTCAGTCCTGAGACTGGTTTGATGCAGTTCCCCACACTACTCTATCCTGTGCAAGCTTCTTCATCTCCCAGTACCCTCTGCAACTACATCCTTCTGAATCTGCTTAGTGTATTCATCTCTTGGTCTCCCTCTACGATTTTTACCGTCCACGCTGCCCTCCAATACTAAATTGGTGATCCCTTGATGCCTCAGAACATGTCCTACCAACCGATCCCTTCTTCTAGTCAAGTTGTGCCACAAACTCCTCTTCTCCCCAATCCTATTCAGTACCTCCTCATTCGTTATGTGATCTACCCATCTAATCTTCAGCATTCTTCTGTAGCACCACATTTCAAAAGCTTCTATTCTCTTTTTGTCCAAACTAGTTATCATCCATGTTTCACTTCCATACATGGCTACACTCTATACATATACTTTCAGAAACGACTTCCTGACACTTAAATCTACACTCTATGTTAACAAATTTCTCTTCTTCAGAAACGCTTTCCTTGCCATTGCCAGTCTACATTTTATATCCTCTCTACTTCGACCATCATCAGTTATTTTGCTCCCCAAATAGCAAAACCTTTTACTAATTTAAGTGTCTCATTTCCTAATCTAATTCCTCCAGCATCACCCGACTTAATTCGACTACATTCCATTATCCTCGTTTTGCTTTTGTTGATAACAAACTATTAAAGATGAAATGAATCACTTACATCTGCATTACTAAACATAGTGTCTCAAAGTAAAGTTCTCACTAGTACCAATGATGCACAGTACAGAAACATTCTCTGTTCCTTGCTTCAATATTGCTTGCCAACCCACAATGAATTTAAAACTTAATACACAACATTAGACAAAATACATTTATTCCCTGTAGCAGAGACATTAGCACGTCCTTTCCCTGCATGCCTATCCTAAAATGGGTTATAGGACATGGACCATCCATATAGTCAGACTGGCCGATTAACAATATTACACAAAAAAGAATCCTACATCGCAAGGCATACATACCCCATTCTTGCGGGGGGGGGGGGGGGGGGGGGGGGGGGGGGAATAGGGCAAAGCACTTTCTTTTTTATATTATTGTTGTGATATTATGAACCATTTACATTGTAGCTTCAATGAAAGGGCAATAAAAAGTAGCTACATCTTGTTTCACAAGTCTCCAATTAAATCATTAATATTCACCAGATTAGTGCAAGGAGAGATTATGTCCTTCCAGAAGGTGTTACTATATCCAGTCTAGTGGGAACATCACACCTTTCAGTAACATGAGTGACAGGTTTGGCAGGAGAAACAAATTTTGAACAGGGTCCATCTAGATGCAAGAAGCAGGCCTGCACTTTATCTGGTTCTTCATAAGTTTGTAAGACATATGCTACCTGTCAACTACAGTCATACATACAGGTAACAAGTCCATTTTTGTCTGTTAACAGCATTTCTCTCTACATAGCAATCACTGATTCCTCTCTGCTCACTAAAGAAGCAGAATATGTCTGGCTATACCTTTGTTAATATGTATTATAGAATGAAGCTTATGACTACATGGACTCAGTACTTGTATCCTTGAAATGTTGCTTCAGCTTGGCAATATCTAAGTCACAATGGAAAACAAATGTATAGTCGAAGACACGTGAAAGAGTGCGAGTCTCGTCCGGCACAAAGTTTTAATCTGCCACGAAGTTTCATATCAGCGCACACTCCACTGCAGAGTGAAAATCTCATTCTGGAAACATCCCCCAGGCTGTGGCTCAGCCATGTCTCCACAATATCCTTTCTTTCAGGAGTGCTAGTTCTGCAAGGTTCGCAGGAGAGCTTCTGTAAAGTTTGGAAGGTAGGAGACAAGATACTGGCAGAAGTAAAGCTGTGAGGATGGGGTGTAAGTCGTGCTTGGGGAGCTCAGTTGCTAGAGCACTTGCCTGCGAAAGGCAAAGGGCCCGAGTTCGAGTCTCGGTCTGGCACACAGTTTTAATCTGCCAGGAAGTTTCAACTGTCATGGTGACAAAATATGGTTTTCATGGGGCCACATGAGCCTGACTACTGTGGCTGGTCTCTTCATAGCCACTGCACCCGCAACACAACGTCTTGTACCATGTGCCACAGCAAAATAATGCCATTCAAAATCTTCCTGATGGTAGAACAGATTCATGAAATGTTTTCTGTTTTCGTACTGGGCAGTAATTTCATCCGAAATATGGTAAATGTACTTTGAATCTAGAAAGTGACATTTTAAAAAGCTGATGAAATTGTACTGGAAAGAACACACACACACTGTATAATGATGAAGGCAATCATATTTCCACATACAACACATGGAGTATTTAATTATTATTTGTGTCTCTGTACTAAGCTACAAATGGGTGGCTTGTAACCTGTGAATTATTCCAGTGAAATCACTGTACTTCATCCTGAGTGGTGAAGGAGTAATTCTCTACAAAATCACAGACAACAAACTATTCATTTACTTTGAGTTCTTCTTTAGTGATTTTAAAGATCTGTGACTGCTGCTAAGTGACAAATTAGGGTGATAGGAGCTGCTGTAGACTTAACACAAACACTTCAATGAAATCGTCTCTTGATTTTGGCATAGTCTCTGGGACTATCCTGCCTGTAACTAACCGACACTTCCCCATAATTTCGCCAACACGGTTCATACCAACAGTTTAAACAGACCACCATCAGTCTTACCAAACTTGTACAATAGGGACATGCGCAGGGATGCTTGTAGCAAATGCTACACAGTACTTATGTAACTGTAATACGTGTTCTTCATACTTTATTAGTTCTTTCAGTTTAGATCTTTCAACCCATCATCTTAAAATTCTGGTGTGAAACACACAAAAAGCATTGATCCCATTGGCGTAGACAAGAACACGGTACTTTGGCCGCAATTAACAAAATTTTGAGAATCCAGTATTTACAACTGCGAATGTATTTTTTAAATATGCATGCAATTCACTGAACAGTTTTTTTTTCACATTTCTTACCTGCCTTTAGACTTGGTATCACTAAGAACAATACACAGATACCTACATATTTATGCCACAACGGGCAAAGCACCATTGATATCGCATTAACAAGAGGAGAAATAAAAGGAAGTATTCAACCAATATGGCATGACTCCATCACTCCTATACGAAAGCACATTCCAATGGAGACAAAAATAAATAACGTCATGTCACCGCCAGCAAGAAAGACCCACCAAATCACACAAAGAAAAATAGATAAAGAAAAATTAACAAACCAGCAAGAACAAATAATACAAATAGAAACTTTAATAGAGGAAGGAGACCTTGAAAAAGCAACCGACAAAATAGAAGCCCTCCTAAAAAATTCAGTGATACAAACAAACCCTAAAACAAGGACAGCAAAAAGATGGTTCAATGCTGAATGCTACAGCAAAAGGAACACTGTTCTAAGAATGCTCCACAGATTAAGAAACCAGCACGACGAGGAAACACAGAAACTGTATGCAGAAGAGAGAGGAATCTACAAAAAACTAACAGAAGAGAGGAAAAAAGAATACATAGAAAGAGAGGTAAAAAGAGATGCGGATGAAGCAGAGAAAGATCCATACATAGCAGCAAGACCAAGAAAACTGGCTCATACATCAAATATAAACATGAAGGAATGGGAACACCACTTCAGTAAGATACTGAACAAACAAGGAATCAATACACCCCCAAAGAAAGACAAACAACATCAAACTAAGGAAAAAGACAATGTATGAGAACCTCTAAATGAAGAAGATGTAAAAGAAGTAATAAAAGCACTGAAGAACAAGAAAGCAGCAGGACCCGATAATATATATATAATGAACATATAAAAGATGCAAAAGAGGCCCTCCAACACGTATGGATCAAAGTATTCAACAAATGCCTGGAACTTGGAACAATTCCGACCCAATGGAGACACTTGACAATAAAAGTTCTCTACAAAGGTAGAGGAGACCCAACGGACCCAAACAAGTACAGAAGCATAGCCCTGGAAAATACTCAGTTCAAGATGTTTTCAGAGATAATTACACAAAAAATCAAAGCCTGTGTGGACAGTCATCTCCCAGAACGACAAATGGGCTACAGATCTGGAATAGCAACACATACGGCAGTCAGGCTGCTTCTAAACAACATCGACGAAGCGCTACAAAAGAAACAGATGTTCTACACGTTGTTCATAGACTTTACCAAAGCCTTTGACCTACTGTAAAGAGATCTCATAGTCCCCAGTATAGCGAGACAACTAGTAATTTCATGAATGTGATACATCTAGGACTAGAATTACTGAATCTGAAAAGTGTATACAAACAATTTAATATAACAATAAGACAGTTGGCAAGTTGCTGCCCATTAAACACAACCGATAAATAGTAAAAAACCAAACAATGGAAAATCCAGGATGGAATGTAACAAAATTATGAGAGGAAAGTTGCCACTCACCATATAGCACAGATGCTGAGTCGCAGATAAGCACAACAAAAAGTCTGTCACAAATAAATAAAGCTTTCGGCCAGTAGGGCCTTTGTCAAAAATAAATGTGACACACACACACACACACACACACACACACACACACACACACACACACACACACACACACACACAAAATAAAATGCAATTTACACACACAGCAGTCTCAGACAACTGAAACTGCGAGCAGCAGTACCAGTGCATGATGCGAGTGGCGACTAAGTGAGGGTAAGGAGGAGGCTGGGGTGGAGGAGGAGGGATAGGGGTGGCGGACACTGTACTGCTGCAGGTTAGACAGACGGCAGGGGAGAGGTGGGGAGGGGGAGGGGGGAGTTGCAGAAAAGAAGAGAAGTAAAAAGACTAGGTGTGATGGCAGAATGACGGCTGTGTAGTTCTGGAATGGGAACACGTAAGGGGCTGGATGGTTGAGGACAGTAACTAATGGAGGTTGAGGCCAGGAGGGTTATTGTAGGACATATTGCAGGGAAGGTTCTCACCTGCACAATTCAGAAAGGTTGGTGTTAGTGGGAAGGATCCATATGGCACAGGCTGTAAGGCAGTCATTGAAACGAAGGATGTCATTTTTAGCAGTGTGCTCAGCAACAGGTTGGTCCGCTTGTTTCTTGGCCACAGTTCTTCGGTGGCCATTCATGCAGAAAGACAGCTTGTTGGTTGTTATGCCTACATAGAATGCAGCACAGTGATTGTAGCTTAGCTTGTAGATCACATGACTGGTTTCACAGGTGGCCCTGCCTTTGATGGTATACCCCCACTCACTCCTACCACTCCCCGCACTCCTACCTTGTACATGCTTCCTAAAGTCCATAAACCTAACCACCCAGGACACACCATTATGGCCAGTTACTGTGTCCCACTGATAGAATCTCCACTCTCATAGACCAACACCTTCAACCTATTGCCCAAAACCTATCCTCCTATATAAAAGATACCAGCCATCTCCTCCACCGGCTCTCCACAGTTCCTGTTCCTTCACCACATGGTGCCCGCTCATCACTATTGATGCCACCTCCCTTTACACTAACAATCCTAATGCCCACAGCCTTACTGCTATTGAACACTACCTTTCCCAATGCCCGACAGATCCCAAACCAACAACCTCATTCCTAGTCGCCAGGTCCAACTATATCCTCACCCACAATTACTTCTCCTCTGAAGGCATTACCTACAAACGAATCTGGTGTATGACTATGGGCACCGACGATGCACCATCGTATGTCAACTTTTCCATGGGCCATCCAGAGGAATCCTTCCTAAACATCCAGAATCCTAAACCCCACACCTGGTTCAAGATTCATTGATGACATTTTTGCGATCTGGATCGAGGGTGAGGACACCCTATCCACATTCCTCCAGAACCTCAACAACTTCTCTCCCATGTGCTACACCTGGTCCTACTCAACCCAACACGCCACCTTCCTAGATGTTGACCTCCACCTCATAGATGGCTACATCAGTACCACCGTCCATATCAGACCTACTAACCACCAGCAATACCTCCATTTTGACAGATGTCACCCATTCCATACCAAAAGTTCCTCCCATAAAGTCTAGCCACCTGTGGTTGTCACTTCTGCAGCGGCAAGCAATCCCCTTCAAAATATACCGAGGGTCTCACTGAAGCCTTCACCTTGTACAAAAATGAATCTCCCGTGCCTTATCTTTCCAGTCTCCCACCACCTCACAAAGTCCCACCATCCAGCCACAGAAGAGTATTCCCTTCATAACTCAGTACCACCCAGGACTGGAGCAACTGAATTACATTCTCCGCAGGGTTTCCACTACCTCTCGTTGTGCCCTGAAATGAGAAATGTCCTGCCCACTATCCTTCCCACCCCTCCCACAGTGGTATTCCACCATCCACCAAACCTACACAATATACAGGCCCGTCCTTACACAACCCTGCTCCCAACCCCTTACCTCATGGCTCATACCCCTGTAATAGACCTAGATGCAAGGCCTGTCCCACACATCCTGCCACCACCACCTACTCCAGTCCAGTCACAAGCATCACCTATCCCATCAAAGGCAGGGATACTTGTGAAACCAGTCCTGTGATCTACAAGCTAAGCTACAATCAGTGTGCTGAATTCTATGTGGGCGTGACTATCAACAAGCTGTCTGCCCAGATGAATGGCCACTGGTGAACTGTGGCCAAGAAACAAGTGGACCACTCTTTTGCTGAGCACACTGCCCAACATAGCATCTTTCATTTCAACGAAATCTTAAAAAGCAGTTTAGATGTCTTCAGAACCTAAGTATAATGAAATTATGACTCACTAAAACACATTTTTTATTATGATCATAGCATTTAAAATGTCTTTTTCAGATTTCAGTCTCTGTATATTATTTTTTGTGTTCCATAGCTCTGGTCGCAGCTGTACATATCACATGGAATTCAGGGTTGTCTCATTTGCCCACTTCTGCGTTCTTGTGCACAACAAACAAATTG
Source organism: Schistocerca cancellata (assembly GCF_023864275.1). Lineage (NCBI taxonomy): Eukaryota > Metazoa > Arthropoda > Insecta > Orthoptera > Acrididae > Schistocerca > Schistocerca cancellata. The sequence goes on from NC_064626.1 coordinate 733,453,307, forward strand.
AGTGTCTCCACATTCACATGCCAACTTTCATACTGAAGCAGAATAATACTGGTCCACGTGACTAGGCACTGCATCACTGTTGGCGGGGGAAGCAGATAAGGACGTAGAAGATATATCCTTGATGGACAACACCAACAACAACACCAGCAACACCTCAATACTACATTGGCCTGTTCCTTCGGCACTATTATTCAACCATACCAGAATACTGCCAATTATAGCTGCCATATTGCAGCTACATTGTTGGCAATACTGCTATGGCCACAAATTGCCGAAAAATACAGACCACATAAATGCATCTTGAATGGCTTCACGATGGGTGAGGAGTGGATGTTAAAGTACGTGCTACATGCACTTAGTATAGTACAAACAGAGTTTTGGAGATCCACTATCTGAAGCAGAAACACTATTTTCATCAACAGCCTGTAAGTTCAAGGTCATGTTACACAGGATTAATAATGGGTTGTCTGATCACAATACAGTTTTAAACCTGGAAACAAGGTATAAAAACCTAAAAAGAAAACTTATACAAAGAAAAAGACTGCAGAGCAACATTATCATACAAACATCTTTAGATTAATTTGTTCATATCCATATCTCCCACAATATAAAAATTATAGTAAATTCCATAAGCTGCTGAAAAATTATTGTCCATTATCTTCTAATCACTTCTTGCAAACCTAATCAATAAGTGTTTCATTACAATATAATATGTCAGCTGCAGACAAGCTACAATTCTTGATGACAGTGCAAGAAAGAAGTCTTTGTTTTTGCACCATAATTGTGCTTGAAATCTGTATTATTTGTAAAAACAATTACGAAACTCACCACACTATCAGAATTATTTACTTATGATAAGCAGTCTCGTTGTGATCTTACTTAGTTGTTATCAGTGAACTGGAGATCAAATTTTTGATACATTTTATACATGTTTCCTTGCAAGATATGTAACATACTGCCACCTAGAAGCTTGCCTATCATTTATCTCTTTTTTTTTTGCGCACTATTATATGGTTCCCAGGCATTTCAGAGCTAAATTAACAATTCTGAGGAAAGGTTATATCACAATGTAAACAAAGTCTCACAGCACATCATGATTAACACATATGAAACTAAATTAACTCTTTTAATAAAAAAAAGATCTGTCACCTACTGTCCACCAGCTAACAGCGACATGAGGGTAGATTTACCAACACCCAATGAGCCCACAACACCTACAACAAGGAACTCATTATTGCCCTGGTCCAGAAGATATTCCAGTATGGCATCCTGCAGTACTTGCAAATTATCATCCAATAACTTCACAGACCCTCGCATTTCAGGAGGCTGAGATAAAGTATTGCTTATGTCTGAAACAAAAATACCTAGACAAATCAGAGACACTGGACAAACTTGGTTACATGAAAAAGTGATGCACTTCTAATTCAAAAACAAAATTTTATTTCCACAAGTGTTTCAAAGTGTTGTGTTTGTAAAAGACAAATTACATCATATGCCATAACAACAGCAGTAAAGTATTTTATAATACTGAAAGTAAATGAAATATATAATGATCACTCGCATCCACACTATATGTTGTTTATCAAGGTAAACTGAAACAACAAATTATTTCTAAGAACTAATATCCTAAATCATGAATCACTGCACCTGTCGCAATAGTTAAGAGATGAATTATGAGAACTTACAATACCGAATAAAAGCAAGTAATAAATAAAATAAATATCAAAAATCTAAAATGATATTAAAACTGAAACAAGAAAGTTTGATAAAGGCAACAGAAGAACTTACACTCTCATTGCTCTAACTAAGAACACAAGGAAACACATGGCCATAAAAGAGATACAGTTTATTGGGGCACAGACTGACATCCACAATAATGTAATGAAAGTAGTTTACATGTCTCAAATGTATTTAACAACTGAGGTCCCGGAGGTTTGTGCATGCCCATTTTGAGAGCATTTGCAACAATGCTTATGATCATATGAAAGGTTGCTACTGTATTATAAAACATGAAAGCAGGTTTCAAAGGCTTAATTTACAACATTATTCACACAATGTGATTGTAATTTATGCAATTCTACCACACAAAAGAACTCACTTTCTCCTGGTGCATGTTTTGCAGCCAGCTGGTACAGCGGTTGAATTTCAGTTTCCTTTCTGCAAATCAAAGAAACAACATAGTCAAGTGCAATCCACGTAAAAAATGAACAGTTTTATAATTATAAAACATCAAGTTAGAAAGAGAGTCAAAATTAGAGTATCAAAAATACAATGATGAAAAGTGTTCTTTTGAACACGTAGTCCTTATTCTCCATTTAAAAATTGTCAGTTAACATAGACAAGTATAAAGCTAATACTTGGGATGGAGGGCTGATGATATGTATAATTCTTAAATCTGAATGAATCTCACTGTGGTCATCTTAATCTGAAACCCTGCTCAACCATTCAACTACGGATGCAAGTGATATTGCGCACATCTCAGAAGTATCAAAAAATCTTCTATACCTCAAGAAAATAGAGGTGCATTACACCATGCACCTGCACTTGCATCATACACAGAAAAAGGCATATTCATTCTCTCTCTCTCTCTCTCTCTCTCTCTCTCTCTCTCTCTCTCTCTCTCTCTACACACACACACACACACACACACACACACACACACACACACACACACATTCATTCTCTCTCTCTCTCTCTCTCTCTCTCTCTCTCTCTCTCTCTACACACACACACACACACACACACACACACACACACTCTTGCGCACATGCACGCATCATATCTAAATATATGCACAAACATTACTATGTTGTTCAAGGTGCCCACTTTACTAGCACTAACTACCATCATCATGGCTTGTTTTATTTTGAGGTACAGAAACAATTTTCAAGAGTTCCTGAATACTTATGGATGCCAGGAAAGCTCCCTTAGAGGGTGTATTGGCACAAAAGACAAGGACCAGATGGACAGAGAGATGGGGGAGGAGGATTTGGACACAAAAAGAGGGGAGGAGGATTTGGACACAAAAAGAAAGGAAGAGGGGATGGACAGAGAGATGTGACGGGAAGAGATGAACAATGACAGGGTAGGGGAGGAGATGAATAGTGAGAGTGGAGGGGACGAGATGGACAGAGAGTGGAGAAAGAGGAGAAGGAGATGGAGATGGAGATGGAGATGGAGAGAGAGAGAGAGAGAGAGAGAGAGAGAGAGAGAGAGAGAGAGAGAGCAGGAAGAGGACATAGACAGGCTGAGGGGGAAGAGGAGATAGACAGAGAAAGGGGGATGTCCTGTCATGCAATGTTCGTAATTCAGCTAACATAATGCAATATACTGTGCTGAATAAAATAAAATATACAACCTATATTACAAATATTACATCAGTTTTGATTGAAAAATTGACTTTTGCTAAAAACATGAGGAGGAAAGGCCCTACTCATTTGCACACCAGCCTTCTCATAGCAGCTTTGCTTGCGTTAGCATTCAACACATATATCGCACACATCTCCTCCTCCACACCACCCTCTGTGTCCACCTAATCATCCCATCTTTCCCTTACCATCCTGTCCTCCCATCCCCACCCCCCACCTCTCTCTCTCTCTCTCTCTCTCTCACTCTCTCTCTCTCTCTCTCTCTCTCCCCCCCCCCTCCCCATCCATCCATCTCGCCCTTCCCTCTCTCACTTTATGTCTGTCCAATGTTTTAGGAGGAGAGGCTGAGAAAACAGACAAACAAACAAACAAACAAACACACACACACACACACACACACATCTCACTTTCCATCTCCATGCTCTCCCTATCCACCTCCTTCTCCCCACCTCCCTCTATTCATCTCCTCCTGTCCACTCACACAATCTCCTCCTGCCTGCATTTCCCTATCCACCTCCTCCTCCCTCTTTCTTTATCCATTGCCTCATCCCTCCTTTCCCTATCCCTCTTCTCCTCCTGCTCCTCCCTTCTTTCCATGGCCATCTGCTCCTCCCTCTCTCTTTCCCCTCTTCCACAATCCCCCTCTCTTCCTATCCATCCCCTCATGTCCCATTGTCTCTGTCCATCCACTCATCTATCCATCTCAGCCTTCCCTTGTCATTCCATTTGCACGTGCAGTGGCCAATATTACTTTCACAACATTCTTGTCATTCTGTGCAGCCTACACGTCTGGGCTATCAAAATTTTTTTTTGCCTATGACATAGAGGATACAATGCTTTTAGGCTGATAAAGCAGACCAATACCACTCTCTCCACAACATGCCTGTTGTGCCAGCCAGCCTATACAGCAGGGACTAATAAAAACATTTTTGCCCTATCTCTGGTCCTATGAGAGCTAAGAGGTTATGAAACCTGTAGTGCTAATACTCCTAGAATTTGCTGTTTGTGTGCCAAATTTAGTTTACACAGATCCAGGGGTGTGGGAGGAGAACACCCCTCCTCCTCCCCCCCCCCTCCCCCACTCACACACACATTTCAATGTGTATCTTCAAGTGGCTAAGAGCACATGTCCACAGATGTGCTGTGATCAAAAGCTTGAGTTCCTCAAATCAATTTGGCACAAATATTGATCAGTCAGTATCAAGAGACATTATAGCTGAAAGAAGAAAGGGAAAAGACAAGAAGTTTTCGAATAGACATTTCCCTGAGGACCTTTAAAGTAACAGATTGTTTAAAATGTTTAGAAAATCATCCATTTCATTAAACAGATACTTTATTTCTTCCTCCATTAATCAATGAAGAAAATGTTAGGTAGCATGTAAATTGTTGGTGCAAAATCAGTTTATATATCAAATCAAGAAACAGAGGAATGCTTTCCTTTGTCTGAAATTTAGAAAGTCTTTCCACAAGAACATTTTAATATGAGGAAACTTCATTATTTGCAGAAACTACATTCCTCGACAAAGAGACAAAATTGCACATTGTGCCAATGGCGAAAAAAAGAAAGGAAGGAAGGGAAAAAATTGTGCATATTACTGTGTGAGTAGCACAGCTACAGGCAATTAAATCTGGTTTCATTATGATAATATTCCAAGCAGATTACTACATAAGTAGATAAGGATGCATGTTCCCAAATTTGAAAATTCTAGTCTTTGAGGAGAGAATGGAGACCTTATTCTTCAGTGCAGTAAATCAACAATTTGTCCACATTATTTTCCTTTAGATGGCCTCCAAATTCTTAAGAACCACCCCTACAGCTCTGTTGTCACCACAGGTGACTGTCTTGTTTTTACATAAAGGGACTGCAATCAATAACAATCAGCAGAATATATGATCTGTAGTAAATTTTTTTTACAGCCAAAAGATGAGAATTTATTTTACACATGCATACAGGTATCAGTGGTTGCTAATTGACATTACAATAAATTTAGTCCAGAAAGAAAATAAATAATTTTGACTATTTTAATAAAAACTGTGTAAGAAAGCGTGTAAACAATTATGTATGAAATGAGAAACAATCATATACAGGTACTCAATGAATGTGAAATTAAGATGTGCATTTGTTAACACCAAGTGTAAAAAACCTCATGTAACAACGTATGTATTGTACAAATAACATGTAACAACGTATGTATTGTACAAATAACAGAGTCCACTGATGGTGGTACAGCAGTACTGAAACACTTCTGAATGTCCAGAAGAATTTTCTTACAAGTATGGATACATTTACACTGAAGAAACTGGAGTGGGTGATGGTGACATGTTGCCACACCAGTTTTATTAGGTGGTGGAGGTGGCTGTAGTAGAAGCAGCAGCAACTGTGATAGGGTTAAGTGGCAATGGCATATGTGCAAGTGGCTAGGGCCTCCCATCAGGGAGACCAATAGCCAGGTGCCACCCTGCCAACATGTGTGTCAATGAGGATTAAGTGATTATGAAGAGAAGACAACACAACACTCAGTCTCCGAGGGGGGAAATCTCTGACGTGGCCAGGAACTGAACCTGGGCCCTTCACAAGGCATTCTTGCGTGCTGACCACTCAGCTATGGAAGCAGTCAGCAGTAGCATATCAAATGCACAAACGTTTTTAATATTAACAATGTTCCCCAAGCATTATTCAGAATCAATTTCACAAATACTATTATTTCTTGTATCTGTGAAGTCCAGTCCTTTACTCTTAATGAGAATTTTGAGCAGGAGGTAGGTGGGAATAAGGGAGAGTGGGAGGAGGCAGGAGGGTTCAATATGGTCATGTTCCTCACAGAGATCTTGTAGTTGAACCATGAAATTATGTAAATAAATTATGCAGATAACTGCAGTAAGTGCTTGTGCAGATCAGTGACCTGCTTGTGACATCATAAATTGCAGACAAAGAAACGGAAAAATTCAAACAACTAGACACTATGAGCAGATGCCTCTTAAAAGTCACCAAATGGACCAATGGGCTCAACATTCCCCTACGACAAATGAATTACCCTCAACAGTGTCTTATGTCCTTATTCTGCAGGAGACTTCATAAATATTTGGATTTTAGTTGAATATTGACACAAGATTTGGTGAACATGACTTTTCCCCTTCCCTATAAAATTCACACTAGAGGTTTATTTAGAAAAACCACTTCAGTGTTGAATATCACAATTATTTAATGCATCTGGGCAAGGAAAGAAAGTTTAGCCTCCAATAATGATACAAATTCTAAGGCACTCCTCTCAATTTTTTACAATTTTAGAATGAGTATGATTCAAACATAACATTAACCTATTCTAACATTTTTGACAACTAAGAGTGTGTGAAGTGTATGTGCAAACTCCCCACTTCTCTTACACGAGTTGACTTATTTGGGAATGTGCAGCCGATCTTGTTCTCTGGATAGCTGGCTTCTGGAATCTCTACAAACTACTCCTCCGAAGAATGATGCTAGTCACAGGAACCTCTCTCTCTCTCTCTCTTTGTGAAATAATGAGGTACTCGAAGAATACTTTTCAACAACTATTGGTATATTTTAACTTCCACAAAGAACAAAATTCACACTTCTCACATAAACAATTGACTTCTTGTAAGTCATCTGTGTCATCTCACATTAGAAACAATTAGGTTACATTTACAATAGAGTTGGCTTGATAACCACAACTCTATTATACAGGAATCATACACATGTCTTGCCTCTAGCAAGTTCAAGTTAAAAGTTACTTAAAAGTCTTCTCAACTAAAATGTACTTGTCACTAACAATAGTCACAGTTATAAAACAGCGCAGAATAACACAGAAGCTCCTTGATTCCGCCGTGTGCTTTCATTACAACTTCCAAGGCACAATTGACAAGTACTTTTCGGTGCCATTCGACCGCCATATCTACCATCTTCTCAAGATAAACTTCGGACCTGCACACACACAGACAGGTGATGCGCAATACACACGGTTCCTTTCTCCCATTCACATCTAAAATATCATGTGTTTGAGATGGTGGAAGGTCGAGTGGTTCTAGAATTTAAGTAGAAATTCTCGAATCACTACATATCTCCCCCCCCCCCCCCCTCCCCAGATCGGACATGTGATATTTTATACATAATCATTATGTACATAGCATCACTCACAACATTTCATATCATAACAATGTACTTTCCTCATACATGTTTCTACATACATTTTTCAGTTCAACAACAATCTTTTTTCTCTCTAGAACAATCTTTAGCTGAGCATTCTTTATTCTGTTATTATTTCACCTTGACATCAAAACCTGAACATTTTTTCCTGTTTTTAGTCATCTGTTCTAATATTTAAGAATTGTGAGGACTCTTTCCTTATTTCCAATAGTAAACTGCAGGTATTCATGACACTAGAGTATTCTATTATTTGTATCCTTTGTACTACCTTTTCTTTAGTATGTACTACCTTCATTATCTGTTGTGTATGTAGGAACTCTGAGCAAAATGAAAGTCTTCTTTCTGACACTTGTGAACTTACATAAATCGTTATAATGCTCGTTGCGCCTAGAATTCGAACTTTCCAGAATAATTGCTACAAAATTTTGTGACTTTCATCACAATACTGTCCCTCTCCCCTAGGATCAGTACCTATACATTTCTTGTGGGTTGACCTTATGAGAGCGCTTCCTCTTTCCACGTTGGTAGGTAAGCCCCTTTACAAAACATTCCTATATTTTCAGGCCACAGGTCATCCTATCTCCAAGTAGGTACGCCTGCCCCATGTTGTTGTTGTTGTTGTTGTTGTTAGTTGTTGTTGTCTTCAATCCACAGACTGGTTTGATGCAGCTCTCCATGCTACTCTATCCTGAGCAAACTTCTTCATCTCCCAGTACCTATTGCAACCTACATCCTTCTGAATCTGTTTAGTGTATTCATCTCTTGGTCTCCCTCTACGATTTTTACCCTCCACGCTGCCCTCCAATAGTAAATTTGTGATCTCTTGATGCCTCAGAATATGCCCTACCAACCGATCCCTTCTTCTAATCAATTTGTGCCACAAATTTCTCTTCTCTCCAATTCTATTCAGTACCCCCTCATTAGTTATCTGATCTACCCATCTAATCTTCAGCATTCTTCTGTAGCACCACATTTCAAAAGCTTTTATTCTCTTCTTGTCTAAACTATTTATCGTCCACATTTCACTTCCATACATGGCTACACTCCACACAAATACTTTCAGAAATGACTTCCTGACGCTTAAATCTACACTCGATGTTAACAAATTTCTCTTCTTCAGAAACGCTTTCCTCGCCATTGCCAGTCTACATTTTATATCCTCTCTACTTCAACTATCATCAGATATTTTGCTCCCCAAATAGCAAAACTCCTTTACTACTTTAAGTGTCTCATTTCCTAATCTAATTCCCACAGCATCACCTGTTTTAATTCGACTACATTCCATTATCCTTGTTTTGCTTTCGTTGATGTTTATCTTATATCCTCCTTTCAAGACACTGCCCATTTCGTTCAACCGCTCTTCCAGGTCCTTTGCTGTCTCTGACAGAATTACAATGTTGTTGGCAAACCTCAAAGTTTTTATTTATCCTCCATGGATTTTAATTCCTACTCCAAATTTTTCCTTTTGTTTCCTTTACTGCTTGCTCAATTTACAGACTGAACAACATTGGAGATAGGCTACAACCCTGTCTCGCTCCCTTCCCAACCACTGCTTCCCTTTCATGCCCCTCGACTCTTACAACTGCCATCTGGTTTCTGTACAAATGTTAAATAGCCTTTCACTCCCTGTATTTTACCCCTGCCACCTTCAGAATTTGAAAGAGAGTATTGCAGTCAACATTGTCAAAAGCTTTCTCTAAGTCTACAAATGCTAGAAATGTAGATTTGCCTTTCCTTAATCTATTTTCTAAGATAAGTCGTAGGGTCAGTATTGCCTCACGTGTTCCAACATTTCTACAGAATACAAACTGATCTTCCCTGAGGTCAGCTTCTACCAGATTTTCCATTCGTCTGTAAAGAATTCGTGTTAGTATTTTGCAGCTGTGGCTTATTAAACTGATAGTTTGGTAATTTTCACATCTGTCAACACTTGCTTTCTTTGGAATTGGAATTATTATATTATTCTTGAAGTCTGAGGGTATTTTGCCTGTCTCATACATCTTGCTCACCAGATGGTAGAGTTTTGTTAGGCCTGGCTCTCCCACGGCTGTCAGTAGTTCGAATGGAATGTTGTCTACTCCCGGGGCCTTGTTTCAACTTCGGCCTTTGAGTGCTCTGTCAAACTCTTCACACAGTATCATATATCCTATTTCGTCTTCATCTACATTCTCTTCCATTTCTGTAATATTGTCCTCATGAACATCGCCCTTGTATAGACCCTCTATATACTCCTTCCACCTTTCTGGTTTCCCTTCTTTGCTTAGAACGGGGTTTCCATCTGAGCTCTTGATATTCATGCAAGTGGTTCTCTTTTCTCCAAAGGTCTCTCTAATTTTCCTGTAGGCAGTATCTCTCTTACCCCTAGTGATATGCCCCTCTACATCCTTACATTTGTCCTCTAGCCATCTCTGCTTAGCCATTTTGCACTTCCTGTCGATCTCATTTTTGAGACGTTTGTATTCCTTTTTGCCTGCTTCATTTACTGCATTTTTATATTTTCTCCTTTCATCAATTAAATTCAATCTCTCTTCTGTTACCCAAGGATTTCTATTAGCCCCATTTACTTAGCAAATCCTGGGTATGCCCCTTTATCCTGTATGAGTAGGCCTCATGGTTCATTACCACAGTATACATTCCTATGTATACTACAATTAAGTATTTTCTGGTAAACTTACAAATCTACTCTACAGCTCACATATACTTCATAATACTTTATCTAATCCCTAGTGTCCTCCTCTACTTCTCTACTTCTCAACTTCTATTCTAAATACTCACTTTTCTTAGATGAGTACCATGACCAATTCCACTCCTGCTTGCGGGTTTTTTTTTTTTTTTTTCCCCTTCCCCGTCCACACCTCTTTCTTCTGTACATTCCATGCAGAATTGCCTTTGTTTTTAGATACTCATGTATGTGCATGATGGTTTTTATATATATATATTTCCCACATTGCAACAGGTTTCTAGTCTTTAATATCAATGTTTGTGTTTAAATGTCTTCTTGTGTGTATGTGGATGTGTGTTCACGTAGTCTGATTCTTCAGCTTTCTTATCTAAAGACAAGATTTATGTTGAAACCAAGGAAACCGGGAAGGACTTCAGCGATAGAAGTTAGTGAATATGGAAAGATAGGTCCTCAAATGAGAAGTAAGAAAGGAAAAAAAAAATAGGTTTGCTTGCTAAGATCGAAGCAGAGAAAGGAGATAGCTGCCAGGACAGGAAACCCTTCCCACAACCCCCTTCCCTAGGATCCCTACCTCGCAGGTACTTGAGTGAGATGCCGGAGGAGGTTCGGTGTTGAATCATTTCCTACAGAACAGGCATTCCTACCTTTTCCCTTGAGGTCCCTGAAGGAAATCTTAGCAACTCTATGGTTGGTTGGTTTGTGGGGGTTTAAGGGATCAGACTACAAAGGCCATCGGTCCCTTCTTCCATGACCATGAAACACCCTTAAGGATGAAAAACAAGCAACGGAGATGACAAGGGACGAGACAGAATAAGAAAGACATAGACAAAGACCAAAAAAGAGGAATTAAAAATACACAAGGTGTTACAGTGGTTGGCTGACCATGGAAAAAAAGATCCAGCCACCAAGAGAGACACTAAAAACCCCAATCTAAAACCGTAGGCCAAAGGCGATACTCAACACAAAAAGGACACAAACTCTCAGATCAAGCAATAAAAGCCCCCTGTGCGAATAAAACTCAAAACTAAGCCTGCCATAGCAGCATCATCTATTAAAAGTGCAGGGAGAGTATCAGGCAGCGCAAACGTCTTTCTGAGCACAGTTAAAAGCGGATAAAATGTGAACCACTGTCAATGCTGAACCACAGTGAAAGAGTTGGATCCTCACGGTGCAATAAATAACCATGCGTCAGCCAGGTGTGGCCCATGTGTAGCCGGCAGAGGACAACGGAGTCCTTGCGAGAGGCTTGCAAGGAGGAGCGCCACATACCGGTACACTCCTTGACGACCCAAACTTTGTTGGGAGAAGGCAGGGTGCGCCATTCAGCACCCCCGGCGCCAAGGACCTTCTGCTGCAAAACTGACTGGAGATCACACTCCGAAAAGCCAATCTCCAGGGCTGGTGCACAGATAGCCTGATTGGCCAGCCAGTCAACCATTCATTACCCGGGATGCCGACATGACCCGGGGTCCACACAAAAACCACGGAGCACCTGCAATGGGCAAGAGTATGGAGGGACTCCTGGGTAGTCATCACCAAATGAGAGCAAGAGAAACACTGGTCAATAGCTCGTAAATTGTTCAGGGAGTCACTACAGATGAAAAAGAACTCACCTGGGCAGGAGCGAACATACTCGAAGGCACAAGAGATGGCTACCAGCTCTGCAGTGAAAACACTGCAGCCATCTAGTAACGAGCGTTGTTCAGAGTGATACCCAGGAGTAAAAGCAAAACCAACTCGACCAGCAGCCATTGAACCATCGGTATAGACTATGGTGGAGCTGGCAAATGCAGCAAGGATGGAAAGAAAGTGGCGGCGAAGGACCTCAGGAAGGACTGAATCTTTCGAACTTTGCGCCAAATCCAGCTGAAAACATGGACCGGGCACACACCATGGGGGTATACGGACATGGGCCTGGAAAGGAGGTTGAAGAGGGAAAAACTCAAGCCCAGAGAGAAGAGACTGGATGCAAATCTCAATCGGACACCCCGACTGGGGCCGCCGTTCCGGAAGATGGACGACCGAGTTGGGGAACAGGAGATGGTAATTGGGATGCCTGGGCAAGCTACAAACATGCGCAGCTTAAGTGGCCAGCAGTCATTGGCGCCGGATCTGCAACGAAGGGACACCAGCCTCCACAAGTAGGCTGGCAACAGGGCTCGTGGGGATAGCTCCAGTGGTGAGTTGGATGCAATCAAGCAACCGCAATGCGGAAGGCGATGCCAAACCATAAGCCAGACTCCCATAATCGAGATGGGACTGAATCAATGTGTGATACAGTTGGAGAAGGGTAGACTGATTGGCACCCCAGCTGGTGTGACACAAGCAACGAAGAGCATTAAGATGGCGCCAGCACGTTTGTTTAAGCTGCCTAATATGAGGTATCAAAAAGCAAGCCTAAAAACCAATGAGTCTCCACTATGGCAAGAGGTTTGCCATCAAGATAAAGTCGTGGCTTAGGGTGAACAGTGCGATGCCAGCAGAAATGCATGATGTAAGTCTTGGCAGCCGAGAACTGGAAGCAAATGCCATATGGATGGCAGACTCCAGGCAAACCAGATTATCGGTGGCAGAGCCGCCCTTATGGAACCCACCCTGAGACGGAGCCAGAAGGCCGCGAGACTCAAGTAGCCAACTCAACCTCCGGCTCACCATGCATTCGAGCAACTCGCACAGAATGTGGTGAGGCTAATAGGGTGGGAGCTGTCCATCTCCAGTGGGTTCTTGCCAGATTTCAACATTGGTGTGACGATGCTTTCCCACCACTGTGATGGGAACTCACCCCCAACCAAGATACGGTTGAAAAGGTCTGGGAGGTGTCGCTGGCAGTCCACCGAGAGGTGTTTGAGCATCTGATAGTGGATGCGATCCGGCCCGGGAGCCATATCAGGGCAAGCAGCTAGGGCATTTTGGAATTCCCACTCACTGATAGGAGCATTGTATTATTCGGAGTGGCGCGTATGGAATGAAAGGCTCTGATGTTCCAACTACTCTTTCAGGGAGTGGAAGGCCAACGGGTAATTCGTAGAAGCAGAACTCTGAGCATAATGTTATGCTAAGAGTTTATGTCTGATTCAGTACAGACTGCTCCTTTCAGTGAAAGCCCAGGTATGCTGAAGGGGGTCTGATATCCATAGAGTCGCCTAATCTTCGTCCAAACCTGCAATGGAGAGGTACAGATGCCAATGGTGGAGACATACCTTTCCCAGCACCCCTGCTTCCATCGGTGAATAAGGCACACTTAAAGGAAATAAGGTGGCCCAGGGATGGGTGCCTCTTATGACACTGGAGGGCCTGCCTGCGATCTCGAATCACCTCAGAGATCTCCGGTGATCATCAAGGCACAGTCCTCTGCCGAGGGGACCCAGAAGAGCACGGGATTGCAGATTCCGCCACAGAAATGATGCCGGTGGTTACCGTGTGACCCACTACATCAATGGCGTCATGAGAAAGAGGTGCAATAGCGGCAATAGAGGCAAATGAGTCCCAGTCAGCCTTATTCAAAACCCACCTGGGGAGACGCCCAGAAGAATGATGCTGCGGCAGTGACAGAAAAATCGGAAAGTGGTCACTGCTGCACAAGTCGTCGTGCACCCTTCAATGGATAGATGGTAGAAGGCCAGGACTGCAGACTGAAAGGCCGATGGCCAAGTATGTGCCATGTGCCGCACTGAAATGTGTGGAGGCATCATCATTTAAGAGAGAAAGGTCAAGCTGCACCAACACCTGCTCAATAACAGTGCCTCGGCCCGTTGCCACCAATCCACCCCACAAAAGGTTATGGACGTTAAAGTCACCCAACAACAGAAAAGGTGGTGGCAGCTGGGCCACCAGTGCAGCCAATACATGCTGCAGGATATCACCATCCAGTGGAAGATAAAGGCTAAAGACAGTAACAGCCTGTGGCATCCACACCCTAACAGCAACAGCCTCTAAAGGTGTTTGAAGAGGGACACGCTCACTGTAAAGAGAGTGAAGAACATAAACGCAGACTCCACCAAATACCCTCTCATAAGATGACCGATTCTTATAATAATACCAATAGCCACGAAGGGCGGGGGTTCGAAACACTGGAAACCAAGTTTCCTGGAGAGTAATGAAGAAGAAAGGGTGGAGGCTGAGAAGTTGTCGGAGCTCAGCAAAGTGGTGGAAAAAACCGCTGCAATTCCACTCGAGGATGACACTGTCCATGGCCGAAAAAGGTGTGAAGGGAACAAGGAGGCAGATTACACCGCTGGGTCATCGACCACCACTGAAGGAGAGCCAGAATCTAGAATCAGTGCATCAGAGGTAGGGCGAGATTGAGGTCGTCGGGGGCGCCAAAATCTGCAAATCATCCTCAGACTCAGAGCTGGTAGGAACAGGGAGCACACAGGCAACCTGAACCTCGCCCGTCTGACCCAGCATATTGTTCTTCTTCCCGTTGCTCCTAAGGAGCAACCTGGGAGGGAGACTCAGAAGGAGCGTCAGGGACAGATGAAGAGCAGGAAGCTCTTCGATCCGCCACTGACTGATGTCAGCTGTCGTGCTGGAGGCGGCCTTAGAAGGCAAACTTCCAAGGAACCCTTTCTGCGCGAGAGAAGCTGGAGGAGGCTGGTGTACCTCCGGCTCGGGGGGGGGTCCAATATCCCCATCAGTTTGGAGGGGTTGGTCTCCAAAAGGAGGCACCTTGGGAGTGCTAAAAGAAACAGCATCCCGTAAGGAGAGCCGTTGCCACCAGGGGCAACAAAGTTGCAGTTGCAGCATACGACGTAATCATCTGCACAGGATGAAGTCATACATATTTCATCTTTTTCATCCTGATAGGTGAGCCTGTCCAGAGATTTTACTTCCATGATACGTCACTCCTTATGTAGAACAGGGCAGTCAGGCGAGCACGGGGAGTGGTGCAGCCCACAGTTGACACAAGTGGAAGGTGGCACACATGGAGCCCCCGGGTGCAGAGGACAACTGCAATCCCTGCGTGAGGCACTGGAAATACAACGAAAAGACATGTGATCAAACTTCCAACATTTGAAGCACCCCTTAGGGGGAGGGACATATGGTTTCACGTCACAACGGTAAACCATCACCTTGACCTTTTCAGGCAACGAGTCACCCTCAAAGGCAAAAATGAAGGCACCGGTAGCAATCCTGTTGTCTTTGGGTCCCCTATGCACGCACCAGACAATGTGGACACCTCGTCACTCTAAGTTGACGCATAGCTCCTCATCCGACAGCAAAAGGAGGTCACAGTGGAAAATAAGACCCTTGACCAAGTTAAGGCCTTTATGGGGAGTAATTGAGATGGGGATATCACCCAGCTTGTCACAGCCAAGCAACGCCCGCGACTGGGCTGGGGAGGCCGGTTGGATCAAAATCGCCCCACTGCACATTTTAGACAGCGCCGCCACTTCCCCAAACCTATCTTCAAGGTGGCCTATGAAAAACTGGGGCTTCATTGCCTGAAAGGTCTCTGCATCAGTCCTGCAGCAAACTAGGTACCAAGGCGAATACGGCTCATGAGATTGAGTCACCCTACAGTCCTCCAAAGGTGTGGCCAGTGCAGGGAACATCCGAGAATCATAAGTCGAAGTATCCAATTCATTTCGTAAGTGCTCTGAGACTGCTGGGGCCGAGCGACCACCAGCTTGAGTCGATTTAACTCATTTTATTGCGGATCATCCTCTCTGATGCCACCCACTCCGATCACAGGCTTTCCCCACAAGTGCCACCTAGCCGCAGCAAGGGCCACCTGGTGGGATGGCCATTGCTGGGAGCCCCGGTGCCTCAGAAAGGATGGGCACCTACTCCTTGGCAAATGTGGGGAGGTCGTAGCTCATGCATCAGCGGCGCAATCCCTGTGTTGTCAGGGGACTACCACCAAGAGGGTACTGGACAACCCCACCACAATGGACTGGCTACCGCAATGGATTTCGGGTGCCAAAATGGTCCAGAATTATTGGATGCGTAAAGGACAGTACAGCGCAGGATACAAGAAGTAGGCAACCTACAAGACTGAGGGGGCCAAGCCTGCCACGACAATAAGCAGCATGCAAGATCTCAGCGCGCAATGGACAAACAAAGAACACCATGTAAGGTGTCCTTCTCCAAATGGCATGCACTATCAACAGAAATTTAGAAAAGGTGGAGGTCAAACGCAGAAAAGCCGAAATGTTGGAGACTCCTTTCAGTCGCCTCTTACGACAGGCACGAATACCACGGGCCTATTCTTACCCGGATCCACAGGGGGTAGCAACCCTATGGAAACGGCAAATGGTGTAGTATCAGGCACACTTGTTTGCGAGGGTTGTCTGTATGTGTGTTTTGTGTAAGTAATGATTTATCTGTTGGTGTAAATCATGCTTTACAATACCCACCCCTTTCAAAATTGATACAAACCCTCCCATTTACATCACATCTCATAAAAAGTATCAAATATTTTTATATAAAATATAAAAATCTATACGCTACTGTAAAATAATTATTTAGCTCTTCATATTATATAACATTTTATACACATATAAAATATTCTATTCATTTCACTTCATTTCTATAGATCACTTTCTTGCTTATTCTGTGATTCTCAAAAGTTGTAGTCATATCCAGTTTTCTAGGTAATAAGATTATTCAATAGCTTAAGATTTTAAAAATAGATGACAGAATAGTTTAAGATTTGAAGGGAATTCAGTAAGGAAAAACTATTTTCGAAGAAACACCAAAAACAACTCGGGATCCAATGATCATCACTCCGCTCGTTAACTCAGAACGTCCCTGGGGGATAAATGCCTCCGCCCGGATCCCATGGACCTGATATTAAATTCACTTGGGCACTTGCAGACCAATACTTCTCTGTAAATTTCTTTTGAAAATCTCCCCAAGACGAAAAGTTATCAATATTTCTGGTTCCCCATTAGGATGCTTCTCCTAGATGGTAACCCACAGCAAATTCAAACTTTTTAGAGTCGTCCCAATTTTTCGGCAAAGCTTGGTTAAACCTCTTCAAGAAATGTGTTGGGTGCACGTCTCCATCGGGTTTGAATTTAGGGAATTCTCTCGATAACCCTGAATTCACTCCCCATTGTAAATAATTAACTACTTCACTGGTTAACACAACATTGGACGAAGTTATCCTGTCCTGGATAAGTTCAAATTCTTTCTACAAGTCATCTATAACCTTTCAGGTATCTGAAACTTCAGAAGAAACAATAGGCGACATGTTCCCAGATGTTATTCTCTCGGTGACTTCTCAATCTATAACCCCTTCAAATTGTTCCTTCAAACTACTTGTTGTTGTTGTGGTATTCAGTCCTGAGACTGGTTTGATGCAGCTCTCCATGCTACTCTATTCTGTGCAAGCTTCTTCATCTCCCAGTACCCTCTGCAACTACATCCTTCTGAATCTGTTTAGTGTATTCATCTCTTGGTCTCCCTCTATGATTTTTACTCTCCATGCTGCCCTCCAATACTAAATTGGTGATCCGTTGATGCCTCAGAATATGCCATACCAGCCGATCCCTTCTTCTAGTCAAGGTGTGCGACAAATTTCTCTTCTCTCCAATTCTTTTCAATACCTCCTCATTAGTTATGTGATCTACCCATCTAATCTTCAGCATTCTTCTGTAGCACCACATTTCGAAAGCTTCTATTCTCTTCTTGTCTAAACTATTTATCGTCCATGTTTCATTTCCATACATGGCTACACTCCATACAAATACTTTCAGAAACGACTTTCTGACACTTAAATCTATACTCAATGTTAACAAATTTCTCTTCTTCAGAAGCGCTTTCCTTGCCATTGCCAGTCTACATTTTATATCCTCTCTACTTCGAACATCATCAGTTATTTTGCTCCCCAAATAGCAAAACTCCTTTACTACTTTAAGCGTCTCATTTCCTAATCTAATTCCGGCAGCATCACCAGATTTAATTCAACTACATTCCATTATCCTTGTTTCGCTTTTGTTGATGTTCATCTTATATTCTCCTTTCAAGACACTGTCCATTCCATTCAACTGCTCTTCCAGGTCCTTGCTGTCTCTGACAGAATTACAATGTTGTCGGCGAACCTCAAAGTTTTTATTTCTTCTCCATGGATTTTAATTCCTACTCCGAATTTTTCTTTTGTTTCCTTTACTGCTTGCTCAATATACAGATTGAATAACATCAGGGATAGGTTACAACCCTGTCTCACTCCCTTCCCAACCACTGCTTCCCTAATAGCCTTTCGCTCCCTGTATTTTACCCCTGCCACCCTCAGAATTTGAAAGAGACTTATATTTACTATATCACAGTTTACTATCTTCTCTTGGGAGCTTCTTTCTACATTATCCACTCACGTACTTACACCTATAATTTGCGGTTGGATTATTGGCATTAACTTATCTTGCTTTTCAATACTCTCTTTTAAAGTATTCAATCTCTGATTTACTGTATTAAACTTAATGTTACACACATTTTCAAATGATCCCAACTTTTCATTAATTTCGGACTCAATCATATTACTTTTTCCCCAATATCAAATTCTAATTTTTTTGCCAAATCTGGAATTGATCAATTCCTTCTCTAAGTGTTAATTTCAAATCCTCTACTTTAATATTTAAGGTGTCAAATTCAGTCCTTAAAGCATCCATCCCTTCACATAGATTACCAAATTCTTTGCTCTGCGAGTCCACTTTGGTATTTAACAAACCTAGATTTGTTGCTTGACTATTCAAGGTGTCACTCTGGTTATTTAGAACTTCACTCTGAGCATCTAAACTAGAATGTATCAAACCTAATTCTTTTCTTAGAGTTTCATTCTGAGCATTTGACTGCTGACTCTGGTCATCTAACTTAGCATTTAAAGTTTTACTTTGATCATCTAATCGACAATTCAGTAAGCCTAATTGTATACGCTGAGCTTTGATTAGATTTACTAATTCAGACCAGTCATGCCCTTCTTTAGTAATTCTCATAGCCATGGCCAGTTCTGACGCCTCTCCAATTTGCTGAACATGACCCATGATTCTACAAGCTTCAGACCTTGTGAGAATTTAAAAATTAACTGTAAGTGTAATAACTACACTAACGAAGTCCATTAAATGGTTTATATCACTTCTTGATAAGGTACTAAAGTTCTATTTTGCGCTCACCCGGCGTAGAATTCTCACAGCTTAGGTGAGTGGATATGACGGCAGGTCAGCACCGGTGATAAGCAGCTGGTGCCGGCGGCATCAGTTGTTGGTTTACGCGTAGGCGTCGATGAGCGGAAGTGGAAGCATGTCAGCGCTGGTGAACAGCAACTGGCGCCAGCGGCATCAGATGTTGGTTTCCACATCTGCATCTCCGCGAATCATGTGAGAGCTGTATACTTCCTACATCAGATCATCTTAATCAGAGTGATCTCGGCGTATTTCTTCTTAGAGTAACACACTGGAATCTTCTTCACTATTTCTCAATTCAAATTTTTTCTCTTGTGAATACTTGGTCATGTTCTGAAGTCTCAGAGCAAATTCTTTACCACATTTGGTTTTGTTGCTATGACAATATACAACATCCACCTTTCTTGTTTTTGGTCTTAAAATCCCTGTTTTTCAAGTCCTTTTTCACCATTCACCGCATTCTAACATTTTTGACGACAAAGTGAGTGTAGTGTATGTGCAAACTCCCCACTTTTCTTACACAAGTTGACTTACTTGGGAATGCACAGCACTCTTCTTCTCTAGATAGCTGGCTCCTGGAATCTCTACAAAATTCTTCTCTGAAGAATGATGCTAGTTACAGGAACCTCAAAGACACTCTCACCACTTGCGAAATAATTCGGTACCCGAAGAATACTTTTCAATAACTATCGGTATATTTGAGCTTCGTAAGAACAAAATTCACATGCTGCACATAAACATTTAATTTCTTGTAAGTAACTCGTATCGTCTCACATTAGAAACAGATCTAAGTCCATTTAGAAAAGAGTTCACTTAACAACCATGTCTCTACTACAAACATATCATAAAATATGTCTTGCCCCCAGCAAGTCCAAGATAAAAGTTACTAAAAATCTTTTTTCACTCAATTGTTCTTTCGTCATTAACAATAGTCACAGTTACAAAATAGCACAGAATAACACAGAAGTTCCTTGGTGCTGCCATGTGCTTTCATTACGGCTTCCATGGCCCAACCGACAAGTACTTGTCAGTGCCGTTCTACCGCCGCTTCAACCTTTTGCTCACGACTGATTTCACACCCGCACACACAGACAAGCAACATGCAGCAGATAGGGTTCCTTTCTCCCACTCACATCTAAAATATCATGTGTTCGAGACAGTGGAAGGACGAGTGATTCTAGAATTTGCGCGGAAATTCTTGTAACACTACACTATTAATTACTTTCTTCCAATGTGAACTTACGAAATTAAATTAATCATTATAACAGCATATTATTCATTTTGTAAAGTTAAACAAATGTAACAAAAAAACTCAATGAAAAAATAAATAACAAATATTCAAAGCTACATCAGCTACTTCAAACAGGACAACGCTGTATTGGTGACTGCTGTTAGAAAAAATTCATACCTTACAGCATTGCTGGAACTGGGTCGCTGGGTAGGAAATGAGTTACCCTCCCTGTTTCGAAGAATAATTGTCGTTTGATGCTGCTGCTGTGTTGGCTGCTTATTTTTTTCTGGCACAGAGTCCCGATCAGGATTTGCCAATATAATAGGTGATCTTCGTATTCCTGGTCCATATTCACGTTTCTCCTATTACAGGGATAACATTGATTCACAAGAATGCACTAACACTTACAAAGAGAAGACATAATTACACATTAAACAAACATTTTTAATGTACGCTTTAAATGTGGAAAGCGTACACAAAGCGATTTCCATCAGATACTTCTACAACATAGCTGATTCTATATGGGGTGCACATAAGGTTTGTTTCTTTTTTATACATACATATTTTTTTTATTAGGCAGCACTCCATCCAGTCCTGATAATGACTGCTGTAAGAGACTCTGACGTATTAATGTGATACACACGGAACTGCTGTCCACAAATAAGAATATTTAAATCCTAGAGATCAATCAGTGAGGTACTTGCAGTTAAGTGGCAAAATATGGAGCACAGCTAAACAGCATGGAGCTCACTTAATACTAGATACAGAAGACTGACTAAAACCCAAAATTGATAGTAGTAAGCTTTTATGGTAAATGTAAGCACATATGAACATAATAGGCTAATGTGAAATGCAAGTGGTATATTGTTTTGACCTGTACTGCATGTGTTGTGGAATAGTGGTTACTGTGCTGTGGATCACCAGTTCATACCACATCACCAATAAATATTTGTTATTTAATTTTTATGATTTTCAGTCAGTTCCTGAAATTCATTATGTTGTAACATTGTTGTTGTAACATATTCTATGTCTGAATAAAAAGCAGCACTCCCCAACCAGGAATTCTGTTCTGGCTGTAAGGTGATGGTTTCCATGCTAAGTTTGGTACTTTACTGAAGACCCTGCTTTCAAATTTGGACTCAATTGTGGTTATGGTGCAACACTGTTCGGTGGATAATTGGATTAGAGATTAGATTTACTTTCATTCCAATTGATCCGTAGTGAGGAGGTCCTCCAGGATTTGGAACACGTCAGAAAAATAACAATAAACGACAAATATTTACAACTAAGACAAGTAAGCTAATGTACCATTCCACAGGTCCCAAGTGGAATGATCGTCATTTTTTAATGAACACTAAGAGTCATTTTACAAATACTAATGCACTGAATTTAAAATAAAGAAGTTTTTATTTATTTCTAAGGTAATAAACCTGTAATACAACTACTGTAATACTTATTTACAATGAACACATTACTGAACTGAAATGGTGCAGAAGTTAGATTATACTTACACACACACACACACACACACACACACACACACACACACAAATTTTCAATGAACACATTACTGCACTGAAATTGTGCAGAAGTTATGTTGTACTTATATACTTGGTTTTACTAAGAAATTCATCAATGGAGTAGAAGGAGTTGGCCACTAATAAATCCTTTAGGCTTCTCTTAAACTGAATTTCATTGGTTGTTAAGCTTTTTATGGCTGCTGGCAAGTTATTGAAAATGTGTGTTCCTGAATAATGCACACCTTTTCGTACAAGACTAAGTGACTTTAAATCCTTGTGAAGATTATTCTTATTTTTAGTATTGATTCCATGAATTGAGCTGTTGGTTTGAAAAAGTGATATATTTTTAATGACAAATTTCATTAAGGAATAAATATATTGGGAAGCAGTAGTTAGTATCCCTAGTTCCCTAAACAGGCTTCTGCAGGATGTTCTTGAGTTCACACCACATATTACTCTTACTGCACGTTTTTGTGCCCGGAAAACTTTAGCTTGGCTTGATGAATTACCCCAAAAAATAATCCCATATGACATTATGGAATGAAAGTAAGCATAGTATGCCAGCTTTTTCATTTTTATATCTCCTATGTCTGACAAAATTCGCATTGCAAACAGAGATATGTTAAGACGCTTCAGCAGTTCTGTGGTGTGCTCCTCCCAGTTGAATTTATTATCAAGCTGTAATCCCAAGAGTTTAACACTGTCCACTTCTTCTATCTTCTTGTCATCATATGTTAGACATATACTCTTGGGACACCCCTTACAAGTTCTGAACTGCATGTAGTGTGTTTTTTCAAAGTTTAGTGACAAAGAATTGGGTACTTCAAAATATCTACATCGCTGTATCTCCAATTAGGCAATATAAAATCCATCACTGACATGGGCAAGAACTGGAACAGAAGCAGTATACCATTCCATTGTTCCATACATTCAGGAAACCAATGAATTTCAAGCATCCATCAATATTTTCCAGAGAGGCTGGTCAGGATGCGATGAAATGCCTGACACAATATGACTAAGTCACCAAATACAACAGGCAAATGTGTACTTTTAGTTAGACGGCACAGCCCAGCAATGGCTTGAGAACAATGAAGAGAAGCTCTATGATGGGGACAAATTCCAGGCTGAAATGAAGGAAGTATTTGCTGAAAATCTACACCTAGTCCACTAAGCAGAAAAACAACTGAAGAACAGGGCCCAACATAATGGTGAAATGACACAGTCTATAGAGAGTGTTTGGTATGTGTGCAACATTGTGAATCCAAATTTGACAGAACCCAATAAAATCTCATATTTGATGAAAGGAGATGAAGAAGAATTGTACTTAGCTCTCCACATAAAGAATGTCACAACTGCAGAGGAATTCATCAACTGACACTAGTAAAAGGCAATTCAACAGAAAAAGTCAGACAAAAGAGGTATGATCGAGTCCCAAAAGTGGTCTCTGTTGCAGATGTGGAAGAGCACCATGACCTTGCCTCTCCCATACACTAAGTAGTAAGAGAAGAGGTAGAGTAATTTATAGCAGCCAGAAATGTAAGAGCAAGAATACAAGAGATAGCTGCCATTAATGTTGAACCCATATATCAGCAGGTAATGGAGAATGTCAAAGAATAGGTGCATCAATCTTCAGCACCAATCTCATCCACCAGTTGAATGTGCTATGTAGAATGGACTCTTGCCAACTCAAACTTGTGCTACAGCCACCACATGACAATCCAGGTTGTGACCAATGCAACTACAACTGACACAATACAACTAACTCCTCTGTCAAATGTAATGCACCACCAAAGAGCAGACATTTGGAGGACAGAGAATAATATTCCAGTTTCTTTCAACTGTGGATGCCCTGGATATGCTGTATACTACTTCACAGAAAGACAACAAATGTTCAATGACTATTATGCCCCAAGACTTCAACCATCACAACAGCTCCATTCACACCAGCCAATTGCCAACGATTATAATCAACCTGTGGGATGAAGCCCATTCTTGTACCCTGGATGAGATCAAGCCCCAATCTGCCATAACTGCACCCTGTTATCATGCAAAAGTATCAGCCACTCACCTAGAAGCTGAATTCAGGAAATCTAAGCAGAAGGTGAGGCCACCACCCTGGACAACAGTTAGTAAGCCATCAGGAAATCTTATTGAAATTATCATCAATGGACACCCAGTCGACTCAGGGGCTTTCTTTTCTCTAATGTTGAATGCTTATTTACCACCGGCTACAGAAAACTATGCTCCATGATATGAAAGTAAGTATCATGGGAAATGCATCCAACTGACAGGAACATACATTGCAAGGATAATTATCAATGACAGAATTTTGTAATTTTAACAGACTGTAGTCATAATGTTGCTCTTGGATGGGACTTCTTGGAGGTGTCACAATCAGTCATAGACTATGGAATTTCAGACTTCCACATTGATGAAGCTATTCCAATAAGAACATGTAGCAAAGATTCCGCTAGGCATTTCTTTACCATTGAGGATGACATTATCTTGCCATCATCAATGAGGCGAGTTACAGCTATCAATCTAGATACTCAGTTAAACTGTGAAGCTTTTGTTGATTGAAAAGAGCTATGCAGGCTCACAAAAAAAATCTACATACCACCGATAGTCGGAAGTATTGCAAAAGCTTTAGGAGACCCTTGTATGAGTATCACTAGCTGCCATGACCAGCCACATCTCATCCCTTAAGGTATGTGACAAGGAACAGATGAAGTAGTCCAGGATGGGCAGCTCAGTGCTATCAATGAAACATTGTGCTCTGCAACCACTACAGACAACACAGTGAAGAAGCTACTATCAAACTGTCAACTGGATCTGGCTTCACTGAGGAATGCTGTTGGCAAGTGTTAGCCAATCTTCGCCAATTTTAGGATAGTTTCTAATTTGGAGTGGGGAAAAGACAGACCAAGTGTCAAAACATAAAACACCGTATCAACAAGGGGATCATCCACCAACTAGCCAGCTTTTGTGTAGGATGTCATTGGCTGAACACTGAACTCGGGAGGAAGTAAAGAACATGCTGCAAGCTGACATAATTGAAACTTCAGAGAGTACTTGGTTCTTCTCTGTGGTCCTCATGAATAAGGACAGAAAATAGCATTTCTGCATTAACTAATGACAGCAGAAGAAAGGCATGAAAACAACATATCTACCAACTGTCGTGCAATGAAGACAGCCTAAACTGTTTGAAAGGGTCTAAATATTTCTCAACTAACAGCATGCAGACAGGCTACTGGCAGACTGAGGTTGATGAGGCACGTCGAGAAGAGACTGCCTTCCACAACATCTGAAGGACTCTATGAGTTCAAAGTCGCACCATATGGACTATGTAATGCCCCAAGCCACCTTCAAGTGTACGAAGTCAACCTGCTCCAACACTTTAAATAGATGATTGTCTTTGTTATCTTAATGACACTGTCAGTTTTTCCAAGACATCTGAAGAATTTTAAGAACTGAATTATGCAATACATAGCTGTAACAGCATATTTTATTAGAGACAATCTATTTTGGTCTAGGGTCAGACCATAATTGGTTCCACAGCACCAAAGAAGAATGTGATGATATGTAAATGCTCTTTATACATTTGGTATGGCAGAATACAGACATCCTTTTCAGTAATATAATATATGATTCAGTACTATGTTAAACAGAAAAGGTTCTAGAATTGTAGTTCTAACAATGAAAATGGTTAATAATGATTATTAAACTATGTATCATATGTGAATATGTAACCATGTGGGAGGCAGAAAAATATTTTTTTAAAAATAAAAAAATTAATTTAGGTTTTAGCTGACACTGCATGTCATGACAATGTTATCTACGTGACTAGTACCTCTATTACTTCCAGAGTTAGTTAGATGTGTGTATGTCTGTTTTTCCATTATGTTATATAGTAATCACAAAATGCAAATTGATTGTAACTGAATTATTAATGCTGATATTAATAGATGCATTTTGTGTTTGTTATATGTGTAACATTAACACCTATGTGCTACTGAGAGTTGATCTAATCAGTAACTGGCATATCTTTGCAACACTTCAAATGCTTTAGTGAATAATCTTTGAACTACTCTGTTCAGTACATAAATATACACACATGAATGTCAATTAGGTTAAATGGATCTAATGTTACATACATAAAGTTGCTGTCAGTGATGGAACAATTTACTTCTGATAACACAAACAATAGAAAATCCAGGCTGGAATGCAACAATATTATGAAAAGGAAAGTTCCTACTCACCATATAGCAGAGATGCTGAGTCACACATAGGCACAACAAAAAGACTCTCACAATATAAGCTTCCGGCCTAGGGCCTTTGTCGAAAACAGACAACACACACACACACACACACACACACACACAAAAGCGCGCACACAAACGCAGCTCTCACACACATAACTGCAGCCTTTGGCAGCTGAAGCCACAACTGAGTGGCATTTGTGTGTGTGTGTGTGTGTGTGTGTGTGTGTGTGTGTGTGTTTGTGTGTGTTTTACATAACAGCTTCATACTATAACATTACACACTTTGTTATATGTGTTTTTGTTCTTCTTTGGTACAGGGGAGCCTATGATGGTCTCATCCTAGACCGAAATCAATTGTCTCTAATTTAAAGATATACAGTCATATATTGCATTATGCACCTCTTAACATTCATTAAAGCTGTACACCACCACCTCATAAAATACACCTGAAGAACATCTAAGTAGCCTATCTGAAGAACATGTAATCAGCCTGTCAAAATGCTGAAGTGCGTTTAAATTGCAGGGCTTTGTATGAATCCAAAAAAGTGGCCCTTCATCATCCAACAAATAAAAATCTTGGGGCACCTAGTTAAGGGTGATGGATTTGGTCTCAATCCAGAGAAAATAAAAGCAGTCATCGATTTTCTGACTCCTTGGTTCATTTGATGTGTGTAAAGCCCTCGCTGGAAGTGCTTGTACTACTGCTGATTCATAAAGGGCTTCTGTACCAAGGCATGTCCCTAGCAAGAACTACTGCAGAGAGGCACCAAGTTTTCCTGCAATAAGGTGCAAGGAAGTTCATTCCTTGTCCTTAAGGAGGTACTGTCATCTTGCCCAGTTCTAGCACTGTGTAATGAGAATGCCAAGACAGAACTTCACATTGACACTAGCAGGTATGGGATAGGTACAGTTCTAGTATAAATTTAAGAAAGTGCTGAAATGGTGGTAGTTTATGCTTCCAGAATACTCTCCAAGTCAGAGATGAACTACAGTACAACCGAGAAAGACTGCCTTGCAGTTGTTTGGGCCATCCACAAGTGCCAGCCATATCTATTGAACAAACCATTTACTGTTGTGTTGGGCCACCATCCTCTATGCTGATTGACTAGCCTGAAGATCCATTGGGTCAACTGGAGAGATATGTACTGAGGCTTTGGGAGTATGACATCACAGTGGTATACAAAAATGGATGCAAACAACAACAAAGCTGCATGCTTTTCAAGGAAACCTTGGCAGCACAAAGCATCATGTACAAAACCTCAGTCATTGCTCCATTAAATGATGATGTTGCTGAACAAAGGGAACATCATGCATTGATTAAAACTGCAGTGGCCTTGAAGGAGGAGGAACTAACAAAAGGAGAATTCTAATTAATAAATGGAACATTGCACAAGAGGAACTGTGATTTGTTTGGGCAGAAACAGTTACACATCATCTCACCTGGTCTTTCCAAGACTGTCCAACATCAGATCACCAGAGATTCATACAGACTCTATAGGCAGAATCAGACACAGGTATCACAAGTCAGGTGTATTGCGATCTGTCAAGACACTGTGTGAGCTACTGTAAGGAATGCCAGTGCCAGAGGCATGTGCCGCTATTACCAGCATTGCACCTGATACCCATTCAGACTGCAGCAGTGCCTTTTCACTGGTTTGAAATCGACCTCTTGGGGAGATTCCTGAAGTTGACAAATGAGAATTGATGGATATAGTCTCCATTGACTACCTGACCTGCTACAGTGTCACCGAAACTGTGCTTACTGCTCAAGCTCTGGTAACTGAAGTGTTCCTTGCAGAAGACATCACGAAGCACCGTGTATGATGATCTCCGATTGTAGCAAAGTTTTGCTATCAAGACTAGTGTCACAGATAATTTCATGTTGTGACACCCTCCACAGGATGGCAACTCCCAACCACCCACAGAAGAATGGCCTCCCAGAATGCTGCAATTAGACTTTGGCAGTTGTGCTTCCAATATAAGTTTATGTCAGACAGAGAGAATAGAATACAGTACTGCCCATCGTGGCATTCACATACAACAACAAAGCAAAACACTATAAGTTTCATGCTGTTCTTCCTGCTCGATGGTTGTGAAGCCAAAATGACAATGGACACACTGTTCCTGTTTTAACTGGATGCTACTCCACAAAACACCTCATCACCAAAAGTGGAGAAACAAGACAGCTGGCTTACATACAATGTTTTACATATTGCATACATTAGATCTACTGCAAAAAAAATAGGGTTGAACTCTCTGAGGGTGTTCACACTGAAACTGATATCAATGAAAATCAGACATTTGTACAGATAATGATAACCTAAAGGACAATTGAAAGAAATATTAGAAAATTGTTTGTTCATTCAACTTGACAAACAGAACTGTCATGTCTCAAGGAAGAACTCATAACATTTACCTTTGGCCACAAGCATGTAGAGTTATGGCTTAAGGTTATAAAATAGTTGACTAAGCACTGTATATGTATTATCTGGGAGAATAATTCATGATGGGAAGGATGCTACATTGTATACGGTCTTTGCAAAACAATTTTTAAAGCAATAATAACTAATGCTCAATGTGTAAAACAAATTTAGTGATATAGAGATATAAATGCTAAACGTGTGAACTCTAGTGAAGCAGAATTGTATCAAAAAACCTCTTCTATAATCCATCTAAATTCTTGTCATATGTTAAGTAACACAGTTTGTGGCCAGGCACTTGGGTGCAGCAGGAATCAAAATTGAGGAGAGAGTAGCAAATGCTGTAATGCTGAATGTCATTTTCAAATTTTGCTTTATAAAGAAAAGTCAGAAGTACTGTACCAGATTAATTTTTACAGCATTATGAAGATGAGTGACACAAATAGTGTCTCTGGCGCTGAGAAACAATTGAAACTGATAAAACTGAACAAGGCCCCATGTCAAAGTTAAATCCCTGCCAGGTTCTATATGCAATTGATAACTGAACTAGCCCTCTCTTAACCATAATATAATGTAGAGCACTTATACAAAAGACTGTGTCTGGAGACTGGAAGAAAGTAAAGCTCACACTCTTCTGCAAGAAGGGTAGCAGAAGTGACCTGAAAAACTCCTTTTCAGTATTGGTGACAGCCAGCTAATGTAAAATTTTGGAACACATTAGGAATCTACGTACAATGCGATGTCTCAAACATAATGATTTCCTCCATGCTAACTCAATGAGTAAGGATTCCAAAAACACACACATCTTCTCACAAGACATCCTGAGGACCTAAGTGGATCTCAGGTCACCAATGATCAAATTCCTGATGTTAGAGATAGGAGAACAAGAGCAGTTTTAGGCTGAAAGCAGATAATAGCACCAGCAGCATAAACATCAGAATCAAAACAACCAGTATGAAGGCAACCACCAGCAGAAGTGGTAACGACCAGTACATGAGAGAAGAGCAATACTTTGACCACATTTGGAGGTGTTTTTTGTGTCAAACAACACTAAAGAATTACTAAGATAAACAGAGGGGAAGGGATAGATTGAATAGATTCTTTAACATTCCTGCACAAAAAAATACAAGCTTTAAAAAGAAAAAGGGTGAATTAAAAATACTTCTAAATGACATTCGTAAGGAAGTCCAAGTTCTTTGCACCAATCAACAATGACCGAGTGAAACAGCTTCAAGCACTCCTACAGTTACGGATTCTGAAATGATAAGCTGCTTCTGCAGACAAAACTATACACTTGGTGGAGCACGTGTATTTGTTAGAAAACTAAAACAGGTGAAACGCATTGAGAAAGACTGAATACAATCTTTGTGAAATAGCAAAAAAGATACATCATCATCAACAGTTAATTTTTTTTTCTTTAGAAAATATGAAGCTCCTTTTAATGTACTGCCATCCCCTTCAAAACAACACAGAAATGCTAGATGATTTCAATGTAAATTTTAGAATTGGCAAGTAGTAAAAGCAATCAACTGATGAACTTTTAATCTCTTACGACATGTCTGTTGCGGGACTAGTTGTATTTACTTAATTGCAACATAAAAACACACCATAATTTATACAATGCCTTTACTGGAAAATTAAACAACAGAACAGCATAAAAACAAATAAGGAAACATAAGTCAGAGACTGTGCCAGAGATAATAATTACAAATGGCAATCACTTGAACCCAGCATTACACTGCATGTAACACTGCACTTCATCTGTAACAGCACAAGGAACCACCAGATATGGTTAGGAAAGTAAAACAATTGAACAAATATTTTACTGGCACACACACATATGCTTAAGGTTTGAGATGACAGGCACTAGTTCTTAAGATAACAATGCAATTAAATTGGTGCTTAGAAATGTGCTTCATAATAACTGTAGAAACATGTCACAGAAATCATTAATAAAAATAGCAACAGGATTTTCAGTTGTTTGCTATAAAAAGTAACTAGGTATAACGTATCCCAATTCAATGAGAACAATGTGTTTCACTCTTTTTTCTGTAACTATAAACCAGCTGTCTCACTCCACCTTTTCCCAAAAAATTTTTCATGCGAATATATTCATGCTTGTTTAAATATGTGACTCACCTGTCACTACCACCAGCTCCCCTAACCATAACTCACTCACACTCGTTAGGCCATCACTGTAAGCCATTCATTCATACCTATCCACTCCATGCTTGCTCACTCATTCAGGCCAACACATTCTTGTTATCTCATTCTGCTTCTCTTAACTGTCATTGTCTCCTGTCTTAGACCCCACAGTCGCCTTCATTCTGTCCTACTACTACTACTACTACTACTACTGTCTCCTCTCACTGTTGCTCCCTCCCTCTTGCTCTCTTTCACAGCTACTATCTCATTCATTCTTTCTCACTGCTGCTCTCTCTCCTCATTCACACTATCCTTTTTCCTCAGTGCCACTGTCACAGATTCTGTCTCTCATGGTCACTACCACACCCACTTCCACTTTCTCCTTCTTTTTTTTCCTCTCCCACTGGCATCATCTCCACTTTTCCCCTTGCACTGTTCCATCACTGTCAACTATGTTCCACTGCCACTGTGTCTCTCTCTTTCTATCACATTGCCCCTGTTTCCTTTGTACTTTATATACCACAACCACTGCCTACTATCTTCCAGTATTTATTACTTTTCTGACTCTTTCCAACTGCCAGTATCTCCTCCTCTCAAAGCACAAATAATGACATATACACAAAAATTTTTGGAAGAAATTTTAAAGGTGCTGAGGAAGGGAGAATATGGCAGTTGGTAGCCCATTTTTCAGTCAGAGTCTTTTAATTACACAAAAGTACACTAATCTTTTTTGTGCTCCAAAAGGAGCATTTTTTTTGCTGATTTCCTTCTTTTCCCTGCTACAGCAAGGCACATCACTCATGTGAAAATAACTTCACAGGTCAGTAAAATTTTGATAGTTTACTTGTGTGAAACTGAAATACACAAAACTAATTTTACACCTCAAACTGCATTTTATGTGCACAAAAATTGTGCATGTGTTTCAGTAGGCCTTCTATGAAATGGGGTGCCCATAACCCTTCTGATAATAACAGACACACTTTACAGCATATTTCTCTATGCTAAGTCAATTAATAAACTATGTTTTTACCTCACACTGGATTTTACCTACGTAGTTCAATTACGGTAATTTTGAACCTCTTTATCTTGAAAATGGACAATGCCATCACAAAAATTTTCAGGTTGTTCAAGTTCAGGATCTTAGGTATATACCACAAAAATTACAGCCACTTGCAGTGCATAGTCATCTTGAATCTGCAGCTCGGTTTTGGAATTAAATACCATGTTCTGGGTTGTTTCTCAATATCAGATAAAGATTTTTGAAACTGAGATGTTACTTATAGATAAATGCCTAGAGAACATACGATTAAAACTCGAGAAATTTGCTGCGGATAGTTATTTAGATAGCCACTGCTGACGGCAAAAAACTGTGAAAAACACTTTTTACGGGTGTTCAGTTGAGTCGCCTCTGGACTAAATGGAGTCCCATAAGTTACTTAAGGCACACTACAGACCACGTCTCATGCAAAAAGAACCAACCAATTTGCTCAATTTGCCTAAGCTGGAGAAAGTGTGTAACATCCAAACTTTGACCCTGTACTTTAGGACAGTTACAGTAAGATGATCCTCCTGCTGGATATACAATTAATCTCTAGCCCAAGGACTGTCCAGACACCTGACCCTACCTTTCCTTTGTGTCGCCAATAGAACCCAAAGCATGAGCCCTGGAAACATCCCATTTTCACATGGGGTGTTTTGGAACATATCGGTAGTGCATACTGTCACATGCTTACCGATACTGCTCAGATGTTGAATTTCTAGTGAAAAACATTAAATATGACATACATGGATAACATAGGCTATAGAAAATCATCAGAAGCTCTTAGAAAGCCCTATACAGCAGCAGCTTTGAAACCATATGCAAGAATTTATGGGTTTGTATCTAGGGTGAATCTGAACCACACAGATAAAATTTCCATGGTTGTACAGAGATATTTTCTGATTATTTTGATATAACTGTAGTATTCATTGACTCATTTTGGAGTAAACTGCCTATATGATTTATTCAAGTTTTTACCTCAAGTACTTTTGTTTCTGTGAAAATACCCTCACAACAGTGAAAAAGCCTAGGTACATGCTGTCACTAAAACACACAACACAGAATAACCACAGAGCAATTCATCCACCGTCAGGCAAAACAAGTTCACTTCTGTAACAGTGTGTTCAGTCAGTGTATAGTACAGGCAGGATGTGTACATCAGCTAACTCTTCAGCAGAAAGCCTATCCATACTGCTGTGTACTACTGTTAATGTATGACTAGCACTGTCACGTAAACAAACCCTAGACTAATGGAAAAGTACTGAGTGCAAGCTTGATAACTAAGAATTAAGTGGACATTTCTGTTTTCAACAGCAGGCACCATGAGTGAATGAGATAAGTATGTCTACAAACAAGAAACACGGCGCATACGGTTGATATTTGCACTGTTGTGCAGATATTTTCAGTGCAATACACACACAAAGAAAAATACAGGCTAGATATTAAACGAAAATGCAGTTGCCTTGTAACCAGCCACTGTAGACCAAGAGTGTCTTACATGAAAATACTCAGAAAATATTATTGAGCAATCTCCAGAATTTTCTTGGTGGAGATCAGGTTCACCTTGTACAAGAAAGTTATAGCAGCAGCAAAACAGGTATCAAATGGCAAAGAATCAAACAATGAAGTAACAGAATGAACTCAATCTCAAAAGTTATTAAAAATAATGCAGGCACAATAAATTCATCACAGAAGTGAAGGGGCAACTGTTGAAGATCTCACACAGATTGCTATCTTATTTCAT
Source organism: Schistocerca cancellata (assembly GCF_023864275.1). NCBI lineage: Eukaryota > Metazoa > Arthropoda > Insecta > Orthoptera > Acrididae > Schistocerca > Schistocerca cancellata. Next base: position 733,487,003 of record NC_064626.1, read on the forward strand.
GAATGCTATACAAACATAGCACAAAATTTAATTAAAAACTAATGTAATCTAAATAATGATATGAAAGTTACCAAAAGTGAAAATACAATGTTTCTATATCCAGACTGTAACAGAAATAAGAAGCACAATCAGTAAACTAAATGCTAAAACATCCTGTGATCATGAAATCTACTGAAACAGCGGTCTTTGACTTCTTGAAGCAAGTCCTCACACAGTGCTGTAGACCAAGTTGAATTAAGATGGATCTAATCAAGTCATCAAAATCAAAGTTATTTTTCAAGATATAGGAAAGTTAACTATGGATTATCTCAAGACTGTAAGACCCTCTCCCTGCTATTCTTGATTTTTATAAATCATCTTCCAAACCATTTGTCAGCAGCAGATATGGTATTGTCTGCAGATGATACTAACATTTTCATTACATTACACCACAAATTTAATTTATAGATAATGACAATTTGTTACTGTTGTTATTATAGGTTTGATGAAACTAAACAGCTTGGTTGTCAGTCCCTCATTCAACAGAAAGTTTCCATAAAAAGATTATGTGAAACAAGAAAAGAAGACTAGCCTGCTCCAGGGTCCTTGATCTTATTGCAAAGGCTAAAATTTGTGGAGGTAGTGACCAGAAACACTAGAAAGTTAGGAAGTTAGGGGGAGCTAGAAAGAGAGGAATTCCATGGAGAGGTGGACCCAGCTGGTGGGCTCATGGGATAAATAGCTATGGTAAGAGAAGGACCCTTCAAAGCTGCTTCACACCAACTGCAATATTGGATATACTAAAAAGGATCATTTGTCTAAAACGAAGTGAGAAAATTAAAACTTGCAGAGACTATAGTAGTTACTACCTTAAAGAGTTTTAAAAGATTAGAAATGTCCTGTTCACAAACAAGATATATAAGTCAGAAACTGCAGCTGAGATCAAGTTGTTTGCAATTGACACTAATGTAATAGTAAGCAGTGTTAAGGAATATCTGTCTACAATAACTGATGAAGTCTACAATAACTCCATACATTCATGTTGAATGGCAACAGGTTGACCCTTAATGCAAACAAAACAAATTACATTCCCTTTGGAAAAATGAATCAAAACCCAGACCTCCAACTGGTATTGGTTGAAAATGACATGAAACTTATTCATAGGCTGCAAATTCATTAGACATCGACTGTACTAGGTACAGATATACAAGCTATTAGTGACACATGAAAATTCATGTTGAACCAGGACTCAAAACTGGATTTGTGGCTTATCATGAACTCTTGAATCTTGAAAACACTTGAGCTATACATGCACAGCCCCTAGACCAATTCAAACTTCCATATGCCACATTGTCCACATCCCCTAATACTGGTACATCATGTGGTTCCCACAACAGGGAGACAGCAATGTTATTAACATCATTTTCAGCTCATCTAGACATGTAATATTATTTTATTTTGCATATCCGAAGGAACAGACATTGCTGCCGATCCACAGGTTTTAAATATTAGGAAACTTATTCACATATTGAGAATTCATTTGATGTCAGCTGTACTATAGATATACTCTCTACAGGAGAGGCACTTTCATGTGTCAATAATAGATTGTGTATCTATACCTACTACAGCTGAAGTCAAATGAATTTGAAATTAGTGAATAAGTCCCATAATATTTAGGCCTAATACAGCTGTGGATCATTATCAATGTCTGCTCCTTCATACATGCAAGACAAAAGGGCAGAAATGAGTTAGGAGTAGTTTGATTTATTTTACATTCAAAGCTTTTAGGAGTGTACATTGATCAAGACAAACTGGAAAGACTATGTAGCACAATTCTCCCAGAGATTCTATTCAACATCTTTTGCTCTGAGACTCATTCCAAAAGTATGCCACTCAGAAGTTGCTAGAATGGCTTACTATTGTTACTTCCAGTTCCTTGTAGCTTATGAATTAGCTTTTTGGACTAAAATTAATAATAGATTAAATGAAATTATTACATTGCAGAAAAGGACTATCTGAATTTTGTTACACTATGGCTCATTGCAAGCCCTATTCAAAAAGTTGTGCACACTCTCTATACCTTTCTTATACATAAACAAATGTGTGCTCATGACGAGAGGTTATAACACTTGCAACTGTACGCCCTCCATAGAGCACACAAAGGACAGCTCATTCTGAAAGCTATGTGAGCCACTTTGGTGTCATTCTTTGTAATGCAATGTCAACATACATAAAAATGTTAGAGATGGAAACAGCTTTTAGAACAAAGTTAAAGACATTCTTTGTTGAGAAGTGTTGCTACAGTGATGTTTTCTCTTTTCTCCACCTCAGATGCAGTGCAATAACCTCCCCAGAGTAGGAAATCAGTTGCAAGAAATGTAGGCCTAATGATGGATGTAGTGTAAGTGGGTGTTTGAGTGTTCATATTTTTCATATGTGTAATATTTTTGGAAAGGTAATATAACATAGTTTCATATTCTAGTCATATCACTCATCACACTTCTTGTGCATGATGTTAGCCCCTTGTTACATTTTGTTTTGTTTTCTAATCATATGCTAAGCAGTGCGTCAATGCATTTGACTCACATTCACAAGGGGTTGGGTTCTTACCCCATCTGACCATCCTGACTTGAGTTTCCCACAGTTTTCCCAAGTTGCAAAAGTGAATGCTGGGATGGTTCCTTTCACAAAGCCTTAATTCAGGAGTAAAGGAGACCACTCACTGAAAATCAGAAGTGTCAAGTTGCCAACGGGCACACACAAAGGGAATGAGAACTTTGCTAACACACACACACACACACACACACACACACACACACACACACACACACACACACACACACACACGGGTGTTGGAGTTGGTGAGGTATGGCACATGACGAAGATGATAGGACTGTTCAGTAAAAGGTGTGGGGACAATGGATTTGCAAAGACTGAGGCCAGGAGCATTACAGCTGCAAAGGATGTGTTGCAACAATAACTCCCATCTATGTAGTTTTGGAAAGCTTGTGCTGATGGCGAGCAGCCAGGTGGTATGGGCTGTGCAACAGACATTGAACTCAAGCATTTTGTGCTCATAACAGTATTGTACCATTGGGTGGTTTAACTTCGTTCTTTATCACAGTTTGGCAGGGACCATTTATTCTGGTGGACAGTTGGTTGGTGATCATGCCCACACACAATTCTCCAAGGTGACCGAAGATCAGCTGGTATATGATATGATTGCTTTCAGAGAAGGCATGCCATTTTTGATGGGAACCATCCCTTGAATTACCATAAACTACTACGCCGTCCGACGAATTCATCACCGAATTTTTGGATTGTTTCGGTAATAATTGGTGGATTTCAAACGCTGAGGTCATGAAATTACATCAAAGCATTCGTGACAGCAGTTGCTATAGTTTTCAGCCATGCCAAAACAAGATCTAAAATTCTATGGAAACAATATAAACGCAATGCACGCCAAGATCAGACTAAAAATCTTAATAAATTGTATACGTACCTTACTCACAGAAAAATATCTCTTTGGTCTGCCTTCACGTCCTTTCTCAAAATCTGACATACTGAGCCGTGAAGCACAGCTCGCGTGTGCAAATTTACACTGAACTGGTAAAAGTTGAGAAACTATGTTTACATATTTATATATGTGACTTATTGATCACATAAAATAACGTGTTGGGGGTTATGCCTTCTTCAGAAAGGCAAAATTCCTCTCTTTAAACCGTTTTTCTTGGTCAAATTATCCGCTTCTTTTCTTGCACTTTGTTGACAAACACACCAAAGATAAATATGCACATGCTTGACGTCTCAGCATACATGTGGAGTGAGTATGACACAACCGGCGTTCGGTCCATTTGGTTGCAATGACTCACTGATCTGTATAGTATGCAGAGGAGTAGGTTACTTGAGCGTTAATAATTTGGTTTTTGGTTGGCGAAGCTAATATGTGAATGCCAAATAAAAGCTATGATTAGAGACTGACCAGTAGCATAGCGCAACGTTTAAGTTCACGCCATATTTTTATTTATTTTCGAGTTCCGTGGATCTTTGACGCGAATATATCGCTAGGATGTAGAACTTGTCAGATTATCACAGTAATAGCCACATGCAGATGATCATCAGGCAATCAATTTAACACATATAAGCAGATACATGAAAAAGGACATCCACATGTCAAATAATTACACACAAAAATTCAGATAGCAACACAGATAATAGTACAGTAATGACATAGATGATTCCATAAATAATAGTGCAGTACTGTCATAGATGATTACATAAACAAATTTAAAGTAATTCATCTAAAAAAATATTCTGCCAGCAAGTGATATGCTAATCTACATAATCAGTTCTATTAGGAGTGCATGAAATTTAACACAAAATTCAAGAAATATTAAACATTGTCAAAGAATTCCTACAAGGAATAAAAATAATTATCCAAAAGATAAAATTTTAGCTCTTTTTTTAATTTAGTAAGATCCCCAATGACTGATTTGATATGGACAAGAAGTTTATTGAACATTTTTATACTTGAATAATGAACTCCTTTCTGTACCATGCTGAGATTTTTTAAATCTTTGTGAAGATCACGTTTTCTTCTAGTATTGTGATCATGGCACACGCTATTCATTTTGTAAATTGCATCATTTTTGTTCACGAAGCACATTAGTGACAAGATGTATTGACAAGGCATGGTGAGGATCCCCAGCTGTTTGAATAAATTTCTGCAAGAAGATCTAGTATGCACTTTACTCATAATCCTGATAACTCTCTTCTGTGCAACAAAGACTTTATTTGGTTGTGGTTGATTTCCCCAGAATATAATGCCATATGTCATAAGTGAATTGATATAACCAACATATGCAGTTTTGATTGTTTCCATATCACAAACAGATGCAATTGAACGAATGGCAAATGCTGCTGAATTCAGTCTTTTACATAGGTCAGTGATGTGGACAGACCAGTTTAGTTTGTTATCAATATGTAAACCCAGAAATTTGGAAGATACAACTTTCACTATTTCTTTGTCTCCACATTTTATTTTAACATTTTCCATTTTTTTGTTTACTGTTTGAAGCTGAATGAAATGAGTCTTATTAACATTGAGGGACAGACTATTTGCAGTGAATCATTGTAGAACTTCTTGGAATATAGTGGTCGCAGTGTTCTCTAGACTGCAGTTGGGTACCTTGTCAATCATAATGGTTGTGTCAACTGCAAATAGGGTGAAGTATGCTTCTTGGGTCACACACCATGGGAAGTCATTTACAAAGATTAAGAAAAGCAAGGGACCAAGCACCGAGACCTGCGGCACTCCACATTTTAATATACCCCAATCAGACCTGGCAGGCGCCTTTGCACAATTGTTTAATACTACCTTCTGATCTCTGTCATCTAGATACGACTCAAGCCACTTCCCTACTTTATCAGAAAATGTTCAAATGTGTGTGAAACCTTATGGGACTTAACTGCTAAGGTCATCAGTCCCTAAGCTTGCTCACTACTTAACCTAAATTATCCTAAGAACAAACACATACACCCATGCCCGAGGGAGGACTCAAACCTCCACCGGGACCAGTTGCACAGTCCATGACTGCAGTGCCTTAGACTGCTCGGTTAATCCTGTGCGGCCCTTCTTTATCTTTTAAGCCATAATGTTCAGCCTTTTTTCAGTAGAATCTTGCGATCTACACAGTCAAATGCTTTTGACAGATCACAAAAGATTCCAACTGGTGACATTTTCTTGTTTATTGATTCAAGGAGCTGGTTGACAGATGAGAAAATGGCTTGTTCAGTTAAAACATCCTTTTGGAATCCAACCTGAATTTTATTAAGGATGTTAGATTTATTAAGGTGAGCCATGATTCTATTGTAAATAATTTTCTCAAGGATTTGTGAAAGACTTGTTAACAATGAAATTGAGTCGTAGTTAGAAACCTGTGCTTTATCATTCTTTTTGAAGAGTGGTTTAACAACTGCATATTTTAGTCTATTAGGGACAGTACCTTGATTTAGAGATTCATTAAATATGTGACACAGAACTTTAAGAATATATTTGTGGCAATGTTTCAGTACTTTGATAGATATAGTACTGAAACATCTGTTGATTTCAGCCAAACACAACTAGAACTGTACTCATTTAGTTGATTTTCTTTTTTAATTGGGGCCCCCTCATTGCTTGTGGTTTCTGCTTTTCGATGACAGGTAAAGGTTTTAAGGTGCACTTTATTTTTTATTCAGGTGGAGAGGACTTGAAAGGGCCAGGTAATCAACTCGCAAGAGTCTCCCTGGATGTATAGTTCACTTACTTTTCCATTTGTGTGTAGACTTTGGATCCTTATTAAGTAGAGCCTTGGAACTTTAAACTGATGCTATTCTTGTACCTGAGAAATTCCTAATCGTGGATGTGCCTGGCCTTTGCCAAAATGGTCATTTCTTTGCTAAGGAAGAACGGTATCAGCTCTTTGGCGACGCCATAAGCCCTTTGCTAGAGATCCTGTACATGTCGATGACAGAACAACTGCGCGTCGAAAGTCGCCCTCAAATACCTGACCACTGGGTTCCAAGGATAGTTCCTCCTGTAGATGGTAAGTGACTCTCGTAATTGCGGCCGTTCTCTGCTTAAGTATATTGCTTTGGTCTTATTTCTCCTGCACCCTAGTACGATGGCATGAAGTTGTGCTTGCAACCTCCCAATATTTGCGTTGTGGCGCCGTCCACTGGTGAAAAACACGGTATCGTCGAAAAATTCGGCCAAGTGTACATGAATTACAGTTGGCATGTCATTAACGTAGGCGGTGAACAGCAAGGGCGAGAGTATGGAACCCTACGGTATTCCTGCCATGGCTGTTTTCACATTTGACTGTAACCAACCCACCTTGTTCGTCTGTTATCCAAGAATTTCGCTATCAGCTTGAAAACACTTGTCGATGGTGGTGTCTTCTCGAATTTTCCGCTGAAGGTTTCCTTCCAGACCTTGTCACAGTTTTAACAACGAGGAAGACGTCAGCAGTCGACACCATAGTACTGAAATGTCTGGTAACAAACTCAGTGATCCTCAGTACTTGCATGTCTGCAGAAATTTTTCTTTGAAACCCGAACTACTCAGGCCCGATAGTTTCGTCATACACAAGAGATTATTGAAGTTTTTTTTTATTTTTTTTATTTTTTTATTTATTTCTTTCGTATTCCATTAATCCGTATTGTGATAAATCACAAGGATGTGGAATGAGTCACGATTACATACAACAGATATAATACACATATATAAAATGACAAAAATGTACCATAAGATTATGAATAAGTTTGTAGGTTAAAATCAAATCAAAGGTATAGCTCAAGTAATATAAAACAATACCTAAAAAGGAAATATAGTACATTTTCCAAATTAAACAAATAATACACATATATAAAATGACAAAAATGTACCATAAGATTATGAATAAGTTTGTAGGTTAAAATCAAATCAAAGGTATAGCTCAAGTAATATAAAACAATGCCTAAAAAGGAAATATAGTACATTTTCCAAATTAAACAGTTAATGTGATCTATAGCAAACAAATTTTTATCAGTATAAAAAATCATTGCTTTATCTGTAGATACTCATCAGGAGAATAGAAGGAATTTACCATTAGGTATTCTCTCAATTTACATTTAAAAGTAGGTAAGACATTAATGTGATCTTTAATACCTGATGGGAGGGAGTTGAAAATTTTTGTGGCTGAATAATGAACACCTTTCTGAACAAGACTTAAATGTTTCAGATCCCTGTGTAGATCATTTTTAGACCTAGTATTATGATCATGACATTCACTATTAGTTTTAAAAAGAGATAGGTTGTTAGAAACAAAAATCATCAAAGAAAATATGAATTGAGAGGTAAGTGTTAATATTTGTAACTTATGAAACAGACTTCTGCAAGAATATCTTGGATGAACACCACTCATGATTCTAACAGCTCTCTTCTGTGCAGTAAATATTTTTTTGGCTAAAGGCTTGTTGCCCCAATATATTATGCCATACGACATGATAGAATGAAAATAACCAAAGTAGGCAGCTTTAGTAGCGTCCTCATCACCAATGGGGGTGATTACACGCAGAGCATAAGTTGCCACACTGAGCCTTCTATGTAGGTCTAAGATATGCTCAGACCAGTTCAGCTTGCCATCAATTAGAATGCCCAAGAACTTAGATGATTCACAGTGTAGTATATTTTGGTTACCACAGTTTAAGTGGCATACTTCATTTTCTTGTTGAGATGTGTGAAATTGCATATACTGAGTTTTCTGAATGTTTAGAGTTAGTCCGTTGCACTTAAACCAGTGTAGGATGTCAACGAGTACAGCATTACATTTATTTTCTAGGTCACTGTTAGTTCGACTTTCAAGCAGAATAGTGGTGTCATCGGCAAAAAGAGTAAATTTACACTCGGTGTCTGTGCAAAGTGGGAGATCATTGATGAAGATAAGGAAAAGCAAAGGTCCTAGGATGATCCCCTGAGGCACACCACACTTTAATGTGCCCCAATCAGAAGAAATGGGACTATCATTGGCACCATTAATTATCACCTTCTGTTTTCTGTTTTGCAGATATGATTCTATCCATCTACCAATGCTACCTCGCAAGCCATAAAAATTAGCCTTATGTAAGAGAATGTTGTGGTCCACACAGTCAAAGGCCTTAGACAAGTCACAAAAAATTCCAATAGGTGACATTTTATTATTTATTGACTCTAAAATTTCATTTGTGAGAGAAAAAATAGCCTGCTCAGTTGATCTACCTTTTTGGAAACCAAACTGGTTTCTGTTGAGTATGTTGTGGCTGTTAAGATGTTCTACAATTCTTGTATACATTAGTTTCTCTAATACTTTTGAGAAACTACTTAGTAGTGATATTGGACGGTAGTTAGATAAATTAGTTTTGTCACCATTCTTGAAAAGTGGTTTCACAACGGCAAGCTTTAATCTCTCTGGGACAACACCTTGCTGGATAGACTCATTAAAAATGTGACACAGGACTTGACATATGTGGTCACTACAATGCTTCAGTATTTTTGGTGAAATGTTGTCAATACCAGTGGAATTTTTATTTTTTAAGGCCTTGATGGTATTTTTAACTTCAGTAATAGTAACTGAGGCAATACAAATTGGGTCATACGTGTTAGGGTTAGCTCTGTGTAATAAATGCGTAGCAGCATTTAAGGAACCGTTACAACCTACTTGTTCTGCTGCAGTTATGAAGTGATTGTTGAATATGTTGGAAACTGTTACAGGATTATGAATAACCTCATCCTTATAGCTTATCTCTGTGGTAATAACATTCTTGTTACTCTTGCCACACTCTCTCTTTATTAAGTCGAGTTTCGATCATTCGTTCGAAGTTCTTTCCTGTCCCCCTGAGAAGAGGTACGATGTAAGCCGAGTTTAGGCGGAAAATACGAATTTCAATTATTTTAGCGAGGCGCACAACACGAAGCCAGCTCGAATTTTAGCGCCGACAAATACGTTGTGTTGTTATTGAACGAATATGTAAGCTCACAGAAATTAAATACACATACAAAAGAAAGTTCTTTTGGGTAGCAGAAGTGATCCACAAAACTACTGCCTAATATCCTTGAACTGTGAGAAGCATCGAATCAGAATAATTATTCCATCTGTCCATATCTTTAGCTGCACTGCTCCCAACACCAACCGGGGGCGATTACATCCTGCCTTATTAACCAGCTTCGGTACATATTTAGTGAGCAAAGGTGGCAGCCAACTCACAGGGTCCAGTAGAAAAATGCACACCATAATACTGTGCCCCACAAAATTATTATTGTTATTACCACAATTATTAGTATTGTTATTATCATCTATAAACGTAACTGCTTTTGTACAGGTTCCTGAGAGCGCGCATCCTACAGCACTTCTCCAGTTTTTTTGGTAAATTTTGCACAAGTGGGTTACATACATCATTACTCTTCATATAACATGCTGCATGAGAAACGGCAACTACACTCTCATCTACGTAATTATATGACACGAAATACGGTTTAAAAATGTAAAGATAAGTTTGGGCTCGTTATCGAGGCTTTGCGTTAACACTGCGCCGTATTTATGAGTAGACCATAAATACATACATCATCACAGAATCACAAATGGAAAGTAACACTTCCATCAGGGATTTCCGCATTCTACCACGTTGCCAGTTCGTGCAGCTGGCTGTTACATGATTTTATTTCAGTGATTAGAAAATCATGTCAAAAGCACGAACTGGGTAGCCAAGGCAGCTAATGAAACGAACAAGGAAATGAATGTATCGAACAGGTTATAATCAACCTCCAGGGAATCAGAAATCTCTTTCTGTGTGGAGCTTCATTCCTCACGATACAATTAGGCACCTATGTTCTGTGTATGTTGGTGGTCTTTTGGACTGCTTTTAATTACGTATTCTTAGAGTCTGGTTTCGATTCCTGCCTCAGGTAGCCGTTTTTAATGAGAACAGACAGACCATCTTCACCCCTGGTAATTCCAGTTGGATAAGGCAGGGTTGCATGATGGTTCCATATTCACATTAAATTTGATGTCAATTCGCTAGCTACTGGAGGAGAGTCGGTGTAAGTTGGCGGAAGTCACGACAGGTTGATACTCTGTCACCAGTATTGATGAGCTAATTGCCATGTAAGGCCACAGGATACTTAATTTTGTTGTGTCTGAACTTGAAATGTTTAAAATATTGATACTGGTCCGGGAAATCGAACTCAGATCTCTTCTTTGGCCAACTCTGACCACTTTGAGATGATATAGTTACACTGTTTCATTGTTTCCTGAAGATTCCAGCGCCTTTATGGTATCTAAGAAAGGCGCGCGTCTGGGTTCGAAACATTTGCTGCCACAGAATTTTCAGTCATGTCATTTCAAGCTGTAGCATGCGCACACCAAGCTACAGATAACAAATAATTATTATTTTTAAATATGTGCTTTTGAATAGTAACGACTGGTGATAGGTTTGACTCCTAGTCAGACATAGAACTTTTTGTAATATCATTTCAGGTTCAAACATTACAGTGTCAGTGCTCCTTCATGTGCAGTCAACAATGATTGTATGTGCAGGGTTCACCTCCAAGTCACTAGAGAATTGTACAACGTGCTATTTCCAGTTCAGACATGTGCACATCTCGCTATTTGTAAAATAAAGTGATTTTTAACGTTCCTGACTAGAAGTCAACGATGATAGGTCCTGGGTTCGAGTACCAGTAAGACAAAACATTTTTGTTTAGTCATTACAGTTTCAGTCATCTTGCTATTGGTCGAACATTACGATTTGTGACATTTGATTGTGCTAGTTACCAATTCGATTAGGTGCTGCATTCGAATCCCTGCCCAACACAAAACTATATGCTGTGTCATTTCAAGTTTAAACCAGTGTACACTGTATTACTTGTGATTCAAACCATATTTAAGATCTCTTGTGTTTCGTTAACAGAAACAGTAGTTGCAAAATTGGAGTCCCAGCCCAGTACAAAAATATTCATAATGTAATTTCAGATTGACATTTGCTTTCTGAAATATCATTTACTTTAATAAATTTGGGTTTACAATCATAACAGCTACAACATATCTAATAGCATGTTTTCTGATATTTGCATCGTTGTGGTATTAATTTACATCTGGATTGATAGCCACACAGGGCAGTTATCTGTTGTGCCCAGTTCTAATAACCATTTTCTATAGTCAAACGACTGTACTGAAAAGAGGACCAGCAAATGTTATGTCATCTGGGTTACATACAAATCAGGTGAAACCTATTTGTATAATTCCTTCATGGTGAGTTACTTTTCTTGCCTAGTGCATAAACAATAGGAGCATCACAATCTTTTCGATTTTGATTTTACATAAGTTATTCACAATAATATACATTCTCATGGATTTAATTTTATCATATTTTGAGTCCTAAAGGAGACAGGAAATTTGTTTTTTAACAGGAGAATTAATTTGATTATGGAAAACGATCAAAGTCAGTGATGTATTTTAAAAGACCATATGCTAAGTTATATACTGTTTGTAGACAGAAATACAGAAAGAGACTTTAAAGTTGGGTAGCAAGCTGTTACTCAAACCATCAGAGCTCATTTAGTGGGGATAAAGTAAATCAATAAAGCCTAGCATCTCACAGGAATACATATGTTTATAAAATCTCTAACTTTTGCGAAGTGAAGTTAATTTTCTTATTTATACCCTTATGGTAACGTGTTATTATCACACTATTAAATGTTATAGTCCTATAGGCTTACTAGAACTGCTTAGACAGTGTTTGATTTAAAAATTTTCAAATGTGTGTGAATTCCTAAAGGACCAAACTACAGAGGTCATCGGTCCCTAGAGTTACACACAACTTAAACTAACGTATGCTAAGAACAACATACACACTCATATCAGAGGGATGACTCGAACCTCCGGTGGGAGGGGCCTCACACTCTGTGACATGACACCTCTAATCGCACGGCCACTCCACACAGCAGTGTTTGATTTAAATACAAGCTAGTGTAACCCAGAGTTGCGCAATGATCACAGTACGGTATTATTACATCCAGGTGCCTATCATCAGCAAACATTCGAATGATACCAAAGAAACCCAGAACCGACTAATCTCAAGTGTACATACACTGATCAATCAGAACATTGTGATCTACTATCGATACAAACCCATCCAAGCGATAGCAGCGTTATGTGGTGAGGAATGACTGCTAGTTAGACACATTCATAGTGCATGTAGTATCAGTGCTCATGTGTAGAGCAGGGAAGCTGTGCATCTACCCGAGTTTGATTGAGGACAGACTGTGATGGTCCAGAGTCTCTACACAATCGTTTAAGAAAGTGTACAACTTTTCGAGTATTCAAGGAGTGCTGTAATGAGTGTCCTAAACAAGTGGCGAAACTATGTCCAGATCATAACAGATGTTGGACATCATAGTCTAGGCAGACTGGTAAAACAGGACAGATGGTGAACTGTGTCAGAGCTAACATCAGACTTTAATGCTGGGCAGAGTGCAAGCGTGTCTGAACACATAGTGCACCAAACACTCCTAACAATGGGCCTCCGTAAGTAATGATCCATGCATGTGCCAAAGCTAACACAATGACATCAGCAGCTACGACTGAAATGGGCATGTGACCATTGGCATTGGATGTTGGCGCAGTGACAGAACGTTGGATGGTGTGATAATCCAAATATCTTCTTCATCATGCCAACAGGAGGGCACAAATCCGTCTTTTCCCAGTAGAACAGCTCCTTGACTCTACTGTACTGTACTGTACTGCACTGTACATCCCATGGACTGTGAGATGGAGACAAGCTGGCTGCGGCTCCATTATGCTCTGGAGAACATTCATATGGGCATTCATGAGTCCAGTGGAGCTCTTGCAAGGCATCATGACAGCCAAGGAGAGTCATACACTGGTTGCAGACCATGTACACCCGTTCATGTCAATCATGTTTCCCAAAGGCAGTGGCATTTTTCAACAAGATAATGCGCCATGTCACAGGGCCAGTGGTTCAAGAAACGTTGTGGCGAGTTCCAATTGATGTGCTGGCCCCCAACTCGCCAGTCCTGAAGCTGATCGAACACATCTGGGATGTGATTGAACATGGCGTCAGAGTTCATCACTCCCCTCCCCAGAATTTAAGGGAATAATGTGACTTGTGTGTGCAGATGTGTTGCCGACTCCCTTTAGGACCTACCAAGGCCTCATTGCTTCCATGGCATGTTGCATCACCACTGTTATCCATGCCAAGGGTTGACGTACTGGTTATTACCCAGCTAGCACTCAAGCTTATTTCAAGGTGGATATTGAGTTTAGGTTCAGTTGAAAATTCAAGATTGAAAAATCAGCCTGTTACACAGCTTATTTCAAGGTGGATATTGAGTTTAGGTTCAGTTGAAAATTCAAGATTGAAAAATCAACCTGTTACAAAGTTTACATCAAGCTGTAAAAATTTAGCTTGAATTAAAATAATTTTCCCAAGCTTGAAATAAACTGTAATTTCCCTGGAAGCCTGTACAGCAGATGCGCGCACAGCATAGCTTCCATAGACGTCCACAGGAAGCGCCACAAGCGTTTATAAGCCTTGCACTCACTCTGCTAGGTTTACAGCCATTTTACTTTTGTGACGCGCGTTAATGATTTTTGACTGTTGTGAAGTTTGTTTTATACTGGAAAATAGTTCAGTAAGTGTGTGGCGTCTCCTGCCTTACTGCTACACCGGGTCTGAAGAGGACATATAGTGTATTACAGGTACGTTGGTGCATTTTTCTCTGGTGGTACGTTAATATTACAAATGTTAAATATTATTACATAACGTAGAGAAATATCATATTCTTTTATGTAGAAAAATTGAGCCTGGATGAAAGTGAAATGGATTACCAGCTAAGAATACATATTACAAGTTGCACAGCAAAAAGAGGTCATTTTAAACTAGCTCTCTAGTACGCGGCACCAATAAATTAAAACTTAATGTTATTTTTACCTTTTTAAAATCTCGCCTTTTTTTGTTCTTTTACATTTCAGTTTCCCAGAACTGGTAATTTCTTAAATTCATTTTGATTTCATCTTTTATTTCATTTTGATTCAGTTTTACTCACCAAAAAATAATTGTGGGTAGAATAAAAGTCTACATTTTTCTAAACAGTAGATTCCTTATAAGCTTACAGTATGAGGTGTATATCATTTCAAGTAATTGTTTCTTTATAATTCAGATTAAATGGCCCTGAACCTGTTAGAAATAGTGATGTGCGGCTTCTTCATGAAGTCATCGCAAAATTACCCAAATATCATCTTTACTTTAAAAATTTCAACCAAAAAGTTATTTCAAATTACTTTAAAACTCTTTGGAATGAAGTCACCAGAAGCAGCTGCTTACTCAGTGACGTTTATACTAGTTAATGATTCTTACTACATCAGTGAGTTGGAAGTTATTTTGCTAATCTGGGGTATAAATTATATTTAGGTTGATCAGTTTCAACTTTTTACATTTTTTATGTTTAGGTATGGCTAACATTTTCTTTTACCTGTTACAGGATCATTATACCGGCAGAAGTCAGCGATATTTGATCCTTCTATGGTCTGTGTGCTGGGGCTGGAGGGGCTTCAGAATAATTAAATTTTAAAATAAAACAATTTTAAATACTTTGAAAATAAAAAATTTTAAACATACATGTCTTGATAATTTTTTTCACACCATTTCCATTCTGATGTTTATTTAATTAATTAGGTTCAATAAATTCAGATTAATAATTATATAGCTTAAAACAAGCTGTAAATACCAGGCTGTATTCCACGTGTGTAGATACAGCTGGAGCCAAACTTGGTAAGTCAAGCTTGAAATATAGCTTGAACTCTGCCAACATTGATGTTTGTTTCAAGCTTGAATCCAACTACCAGGCCTGAATATTCCAGCTTTGATCAAGCTTATATACTTGAACTTTATATCTGGAAACAAGTTTGAAACCGGCTTACTGTGCTATCTGGGTAGGAAGGTGGTCATAATGTTCTGACTGATCAGTGTATTAAAATGCAGTCAGGTACATTAATAGGTCATTCAAATGCATGGTTGAAGAATCTATACCAGTAAGTGGGCAGTAGCAAGAATTCTGCTTACAGGCTCATAACTTCTAGTTTACTGGTTCTTTTAAGTAAAGTTTCTTAACACCCACAAGCTGTAGTACAAAACGTATGGAGTAGCATGCTGCACCTTAAAAGTCCTATCTTCTCTTTTTTCCACTAGTTTACTATCTGAAACCAACTTATCCACCTTTAGTTGAACTACTTGATTTACTAATGACTATATAGCCTCCTCTCTGGTGACACTTTGTCTCTGAATTGCCATTGCCTCACTGTAACTCAGTTTCATGCCTAAAAATCAACAATCCAAAAACAACACAGAAATAATAATCCAACAATAATGCAGATAAAATACTTCGCTATAGACTCAGCACAGGGGGCAGGAAGCCTAAGCAAACTGCACTGTGTACAACACATGGGCTCTAATAATTCATCTCTAGAATTACCATTGAAGTCTCCAGTTTTACAAAAGTAACCACACTATTATCATGTCACATAATCCTCAACTCCATGTTTGTCACCACAAAAGAAGAAAGTAGTCTCACTCACCTCAAACGACAGTACTGTAGGCTCTGGCTTGGACATCGAACTCATCAAACTGTGGGGAAGTGGTGGCATACCCTATGCTGTTGACTGCAGTGACATCAGACATCAGCTTACCACTCTGAAGAGAGCAGTTGCACTCAGTGGGGTGAATGGTTAGTGGTGACGAGCTGGAGGCCCGAGTGGAAACCCTGCTGAAAATATAGAATGTTTTATTCAGCTTCGGTATGTGCTTCGTCATGGCACAGTGATGTAGAAGACCCCCTCACACTAGATGCGCTGATGTATAGATGTATGAATCGTGGCTTCCACCCTAGTGAGAGGATGCTGCATAGGTGGCTTGTGTTGCTGATGGTAGGCCCATGGGCGGCTGGTAGCTTCTGTAGGTAATGGCCGAGACATCATTGGTGCACTGTTCTCTGTCCACAATGTCGTCAGGAATGGATGGCAGGCTGATGGTGCTGTGGCACAAAGTCTTATGAGGAACTCAGTGCAGGCAGCGATAGGTGCAGCCCAGTCTTGAACCCTTGGCTGCTATGTCGTAGTGGCACAACTGGACTCAAAGCTCAAACATATTTATATCGCTCTGGGTCACGTATATTTAACTAAAACCTGGTACCTAGTCACATAACCCATTACAAGACAGTTTCCATGGTGTGGTGACATTGACCTGCCTGTACAGTTTTACTGCTGCATGGTGCAGTTTTCCACTGAGTGCAGCTAACCTCGTTTTGAAATCCACTTACATACATGTTATCCTGACCCACATGTTGTCGAACTGCAGCCACTAGCATGCAGCTGCCAATGCAGTACTTCGAGGTAGCTTTCTCACTACTTCTTATTTTACTTTCGCTAAAAGACTGGGTAAACGACACTATGATGTGGATACAGGCAATTTCATCTACTAGGTGGAAGGCTGTTATCAATGGGAAGTAATAAGATGCGACAAATAATCCCTATGGCATTGCATCTCAACACAATAAGGTTATCGGCCTGATGAAAGAGAAGGTGAATGGGTTGCAAATTGTGTTGTTAGTTGGACTCAGACCGAAAGTGTATGCATACTATACAGACACTGGCGCCACCCAAAAATGGGCTACGGGTGTGTATCATGCAGCCTCAATGGCTCTAATAGTCAAAGATTATAAGTGTGCTGGATGGTGTCGGTGGTACCCCACCTCAACCTCCACATTTGGTAGTCTTTCGATTGTGAGACGATGTGGTACGTACTGTATTGCAGCTGAAAGTTGGTCTGTCATGTCATGATGACAAATGGTTCATCTGTGGGGACAGGACTGGGATCCTACTGTTCTCACATTATTCACTTGACTGGTTGAATGTAGATGGATATTTACAGTGTATGTGTACATGGAATACTAGTATGAACATTTTGTCATAGGTGTGCATGCATATATGTGTCTGAGTTAACTGATAGCACAGTCTGCCTCGTTTGCCACGTACTGTATACGACTATTTAAAAATGAAACTGCACAGAAAAAAAATGATTGTTGTAAGAAGGAGAAAAAATTAATTGTGTAGAAAGCTATGTAAATAACCAATCAGGAAAGATAATGATAAACATGCTTGACTAGTATTAGTGTAAATAATATCTCTCTCTGTATATAAGATATACCTTGGCAGCAGTATTAGTATACCAAGTGATTATAATTGAACTGGCGATGTTCTGAGTGCTGGAATGTTGACTGTTTACACTGCAGCATTCTGAAACATCATAGATATGTTCATTAATCGTTGTGCTCATGGACTATTCTACAAAGAGTAATTGTTCCACTTTCTGCCATCAGGTGAAAATATGTGTACAGTAACATCTGCACATTGTAAGGAGCTTCTTGCGCAAAATGTGATTCCAGCTTTGCAAGAACGCAACTATGTCCACACCACAGTTTTGATGCAAGACAGGGCAAACCACATGTCGCTTGGCAGGTGAAATATTTGCTTCGAGAAACCTTTGGTAAGAACTGCTCAAGGAAATTTCAAGATGTGTGGCCTTCCAGATCCCCTGACCTAAATTCATGTGACTTATGGTTGTGGGGATATCTAAAAGATCGTGTTTGTCAAAGATATATCCAGACTCTTCCTGCACTGAACGATGGCATACAACAACATATCTCTCTGATTACGCTAGGTATACTGCGAGCAACTGTCGATCATGCCATGTTACGTATTGAGTTGAGAGACCATATTGAACACATATTTTAACCTGTGGCCATACCTTAATTAATGTGCCAGAACCGCAGTTATATTTTTGTTTGATCATTCCTCCCCTTTTCCTGCACCCACACTACATTCTGACTGTACTGCTTACAATTTGGTACAATTGCCTGATGGCAGAAAGTGGAACTATTATTTTTTCAGAGTACTCCATGAGCATACGATTCTTTTGTGTTTTGCAATGTATACAGCCCACACTACAGCTCTCAGAACACCACACCACCAGCTTAATTATAACCACCTGGTATAAGTGTACATATAATTTTTTTTATTAAAATAGAAACAAGTAACGCATAGTAAAATAACTTTCAAAAAGTTATTGGCAAAAAAAGTTATCAAAAATGTGTTGTGAAATAGCGTTTAGAAATTACTGTTAATGAACTAGAATTTTGTTATATATCAGTCATTATTAACAAAGAAAGACCCAAATAGACATTATCCTTTCAGCACAGAGTATGGAGCACAAATGACAGGACTCTTGCACTTGCTCCCGAAAGAGAAAAGGGTAGAATGGAGAGGTTTTCACCTTTTTAAACAGAAACAATTGGTCCAGATCCTTATCTGGGCTTAAAGTCCAACAGTGAGTGGGTAACCTTCATTTTCCCGCCAATTTGGGGCATGGATGTAAATTCTACATGTAGATTCTTATCTCGTCAGCAGACATCTCATCTTATCATGCAGACTTGAACTTACCACTTGAATTTGTACTGATACCCTACCTACACTATTCATTCATAGATAGAGACAAGGTATTTAAAAACAGCCCAGCTAAATTGTGTAAGAGGTCAGAATGTCATGCACGAAATTTGCAAGTGGATGTGGAAATGAAGTTCGACAGTCGATGGTTATGATAGTCATACATAAACGATGGAAATATCCCTGAAATGCCAGTCACATCTCAGGTCATCATTTCACATGGTCAAAACTGATGATCACCATTGCCATATTTAATGAGAAAATTTCAGCTACGAAAATAGCGCAATACTGTTATGAGCACATGAGTTGTTTTGAGGTTCTGACAGACACGGAAGTTTGATTATTTTTCAATGTATTTTCAGTTTGGTGATGGGATATATGAGTATATAGAGCAATTTAAAGATATCAGTCACCTCAGCCAAATGAAGCCACTGATCTGTACCATGGACGGGAACGCCAAGTTACCATTGTGGTTTAGTTGAAAATGGTGTGAAGCAAGCATTATTTTACAGGAAATCCATATTGGAATTAAATATGGAAGTGGTAAACAGACGTGGCAATCGATCTATGTATGAAGGGAGGGCTTGTATGCAATCTATTGTAGACATACCAATAATTAACAT
Source organism: Schistocerca cancellata (assembly GCF_023864275.1). NCBI lineage: Eukaryota > Metazoa > Arthropoda > Insecta > Orthoptera > Acrididae > Schistocerca > Schistocerca cancellata. The sequence goes on from NC_064626.1 coordinate 733,506,678, forward strand.
GCATGTGGTCAGGAAGATCAGAACCTGGAAAGTCGAAAGAGGCCTCACCATTAGTTTCCACCCAACGAGCTAGAACCAGAGTGACATAGGCTGGCAGGTGACAACGATGCTCTCTCAAACCAGGGCTGTTGTCCACTGCATGCACTGCGGACTGTGGCAGACGAGAACTGATGTTACTATAATAGTAGGAGACAGCAAAATTTTGTATAAGGTGGAGTTTTTATTAATGGTAGAATTACTTTTGGTGATGGGAAGTAGTACCGTTTTGTATATAATATTGTAGATTGTACAATTAGTTGCCAATCTATAGAAAAATATATTTGTCGATAGCAATAATTTGAGTAAGTAATTTAGATACAGCCTGTGTGTAAATTGTAGGTAACAGGCTACAATACAATAAATAAATAAATTCATTAACATTGCCTTAGATTCAGATGTAAGTATGCTCCACTTTATTGCAGCCAACTCGCCCATTACAACATAAGGTGAATATGAAGTAACAGTTGACCTGTGTTTCTGTCATCAGTTCAAATGTGGGTTTGTACTACCAAATGTTATTGAGCCAATATTGGGAGTGGATTTCATTCGCTATCAAGAACTGCAAATAAACCTTCCTACAACACACATAAAGATGGGCAGTGGGATGTACATAGGTAATACAGACAAAAGTGTTACAATTGCAACCACTGTACCCTATAATTCTGTTATACCAGAGACCAGACAGGAAGTTATCAGCCGCTTAGGCAAAGTTCAAAATAGTTAAAATGGCTCTGAGCACTATGGGACTTAACTACTCAGGTCATCAGTCCCCTAGAACTTAGAACTACTTAAACCTAACTAACCTAAGGACATCACACACATCCATGCCCGAGGCAGGATTCGAACCTGCGACCGTAGCGGTCACGTGGTTCCAAACTGAAGCGCTTAGAACCGCATGGCCACACCGGCCGGCTTTAGGCAAAGTACTGCATACCACAATGCACTACCCTAAAACAACACTTAGCCAATCAGTCTCTCAACAGCCGTGGACATTGGCACCCAACTGCTTATCCACGGCAAAAGCAGAATTTGAGGAAATCTTACAAACAAGTGTCATACACATTCTCACAGCCTATTGGCGTGATTATTATATTCAGAGGAGAAGAAGGACGTTCGATCTCCAGCAGGAATCTACAATTAGCTAGTATGAGGACATGCTGAGAGGCAGTGCTAGGTGGGCATGTAAGTCAGCTATTCCTTTCTTTTCTCCCCCCTCCACCTCCAATTTACATAGAACGTAAAAGTAGTGACATATTACCAGCATAGGGGCCTACCCATCATATGGAGCCGAATTACTACCATAGAGAACCACATTAGGACTAGTGTGCAGTGGAGAAAATGCACCAGCTGTGGTGCCACCATTGATTGGAGACCAGATGTACAAAACGAACAAGCTGTTGCCCATTGTAAGCGACCAGTGAGGGAGAAGGTCTGGCCAGGCAGTAAGTAGTAACATGGTTAAAAAAACTTACAAGACCAGAGGGAACTTTACATCAACAACACAAATTCAATGCTTAAGCAAAATGTTCTAGCCAAATCAGGAGTCTGATGGTGTGAAAACACACAACAGCATCATCAGTCTGGCTAAACGGAGGACATAGAAAGAACTGAAACTATTTCCAAACTAAGACTTAAAATAGAATCTGTTCCTTATTTCTAAATCGAAAATTGTACAGAGGAGTGGAACCTAAAGGAACTTGTCAGCTGCTGTGTAACAGTTTTACTCTGCGTTGGTTTTGGTGCTGAATGATTCTTTCTGAGTTTTGCTGGATCTATTACAGGAGATGGTATAACGCCATCTTTATACTTGGTTAAGCAGTCCAAATGAACTACAATGTTCTGATCTGGGAGCTGTAATTCGATTTTGACAAGCGATGAGATATGCTGTCTCTAAGATTGTCCATCTCTGGGCCAGGAGAATTTGTCACATCTACCAGGTTCCAGGGCGGTGTGTCATAACATCACATAATATCCTACTTGGTATAGCGACATTCTAGCATTCTTTCAACTACAGAACTGTTGTCTCCACATCACAACTGCATTGTTCAGCTTAACAATGTTCCAAATAAACTTAAATGTTTTAGCCGGGTGCTTTACTTTGCTGGAATTCATTTCAGGTGGCAACTTCTTAATCTTGAAAGCTAAACCCATTTTGTAACTTAAACAACCTCAAAGGCTCTCAACCCTGCCTCGTGGTGTTGTGTGATGAAAAACCTTATGGTAATAGACGATACCTGTCTGAGTGTGAGCTGTTCATGTGAAGTTATAGTGGCTAGTGGACTCTCAAATGGTGGTGCTAAATGAGTGACAAATGCTTTTACAGCTGTCTCTGTCGCCACGTCTTCAATTGAGATCATAATAAGATAGTGAGAAAAATGGTCAATGATAGATAAAACGTATCTCTTATTTTAGGCCATTATGGGAAACGGTACCATGATATCGACTGCTACGATTTCAGAAGGTCCTGCTGCCTCAGATAGTTCGAAGAGGTATATTTGGTCTCCATCCTTGCCCTGTCTCAGTGCAAGGGAGACAATTTTGAAAGTATTCTTCTACATATTCTTTTTGTTGAGGCCACGAATAATGGCCTGCTATTAGTGCTTGTGTGGGGCTTTTTCTGTCATAACATGCATGTATGCTGTCATGGCTTTGTTGCAGTTTTTGCTTGCGATAGCCTTTGGCTTTATCTATTCTCTAAGAGGTGTTTTCTTACATAAAAAGTCATCTTTTGTTACAAAATCCACTGAAGTAGCAAGTGTCTTTCCTCAGTATCAGATTCTTGTGCGTTTTTTAATTCCTCAACAGGTACATAATCTATTTGCATGATCTCAATTTTCCCTCTCAAGGCATGAACATTCTGATTTAACTTGGCAGGCTTGTGTATGACTATGTAGTCATACTCACTGGGTTTTAAGGCCCATCTAAATAGTCTACTGCTTGGATCTTTTAAGACATCGTAAAGCCACATGATCTGCAATGGTTGTAAACTATCATCTGTATAGACAACACTGAAGTAATAGGTGGCAAAAGCAAGTGCCAGAAGTTCCTTTTCCTTGGTGCTGTAGTTTTACTCAGGTTGACTTGGCTGATGTGGTGCGTAACCAATTGGCTTTTGTTTACTGTTTATTATTCCATCTAAAATGCAGCCAACAGCGACGAAGCTAGCATCATAATGACAAGATAAAAGACCGTGCAACTTCCAGATAAACAGGGACAGACGAACTTGTAAGAATGTATTCAGTTTCAAAATGGCACTCTCACAGTCCGCTGTGATTGGATGAAACTGCACTTTTCTAATTTCATGCTTAGATTAGCGCCACTAGCACAAGTTAATATGTTCCCTAGTTGCTCTGAATGTACTCTCATCATACTTGAAACGATTGTTATATCATCCAGTTACAATGGACACATGGTTGGCTTCAAAACACGTGAAACAAAGTCAGCAAAACGTTCAAATGTAGAAGGACCGTTTCGTAGGCCAAAGGCCATCCTAAGGTTTTCATAATACCCAGAAGGTGCAATAAAACTGTCATTTGCCAAGGTCTTCCAGAGTGGCATCAGCGCTTAGAAGGGGATAAGTATCAAGTCTCATGAACTTAGTGGCTGTTCTCATGTCCACACAAATACTATAAGCCTTTTCTCCAACTAGTTTTCTTGGGGACAAACACTATAGGTGAAAGCCAGGAACTAAAAGAATATCGATGTGCTTGTGCTGCTAGCAAATCTGAAATATTTTTCTCTACTACAGGACGCAACTGACAGGGAAACAATATGGTTTCTGGGCTACACTGATCGACGCTCTGGTGTAGGGTGAGGCGACAACGGAGACGTTTTCTGTTCTACTGCCATCTCTATCACTGCGGTAGCCACCCTTGCCCCTCCAGCACAGCCTATTTCCAGATCGACATTTTGCGAAAGTTTTGGGTAATTTACCTTCTTTCCCAATCCGCACAGTCTACAATGTGGCGGTTTTAATTCTCAACTGCGAGTAAATTTTAAGAACAAAATACTTATTTGTGAATATGTATCAGTGATAGAGGTAGCCTGTCTACCGTTGATTTCACCTTGCCAAGTTAAGTTTTCCTCCTGAGCGAGGCCTTCCTCTCTTACTGGATCCGCTTAACAGAAGGGGTGCGAAGCGCAGTGGCAGAATCACTCCCATATGTGCTTCCAACATTTGTGTTCCTTTGAACACATTTGTAAAATATTTGTTAGGCCAATCAATGCAATAAAGATGAACATATTGCTCTTTCGTGTCTGGCCTTTCTACAATAGGCACATGTCAGTGTAAAATACATAGGAGTTTTGTTACCTGGGCGTTTGTAAAGAGTGCAGCACGTCTAGTGGTAATTTACCTTGGTGAAAGACTGGACGGATTACCGGGCCTCCTCACATATACACTCCTGGAAATGGAAAAAAGAACACATTGACACCGGTGTGTCAGACCCACCATACTTGCTCCGGACACTGCGAGAGGGCTTACAAGCAATGATCACACGCACGGCACAGCGGACACACCAGGAACCGCGGTGTTAGCCGTCGAATGGCGCTAGCTGTGCAGCATTTGTGCACCGCCGCCGTCAGTGTCAGCCAGTTTGCCGTGGCATACGGAGCTCCATCGCAGTCTTTAACACTGGTAGCATGCCGCGACAGCGTGGACGTGAACCGTATGTGCAGTTGACGGACTTTGAGCGAGGGCGTATAGTGGGCATGCGGGAGGCCGGGTGGACGTACCGCCGAATTGCTCAACACGTGGGGCGTGAGGTCTCCACAGTACATCGATGTTGTCGCCAGTGGTCGGCGGAAGGTGCACGTGCACGTCGACCTGGGACCGGACCGCAGCGACGCACGGATGCACGCCAAGACCGTAGGATCCTACGCAGTGCCGTAGGGGACCGCACCGCCACTTCCCAGCAAATTAGGGACACTGTTGCTCCTGGGGTATCGGCGAGGACCATTCGCAACCGTCTCCATGAAGCTGGGCTACGGTCCCGCACACCGTTACGCCGTCTTCCGCTCACGCCCCAACATTGTGCAGCCCGCCTCCAGTGGTGTCGCGACAGGCGTGAATGGAGGGACGAATGGAGACGTGTCGTCTTCAGCGATGAGAGTCGCTTCTGCCTTGGTGCCAGTGATGGTCGTATGGGTGTTTGGCGCCGTGCAGGTGAGCGCCACAATCAGGACTGCATACGACCGAGGCACACAGGGCCAACACCCGGCATCATGGTGTGGGGAGCGATCTCCTACACTGGCCGTACACCACTGGTGATCGTCGAGGGGACACTGAATAGTGCACGGTACATCCAAACTGTCATCGAACCCATCGTTCTACCATTCCTAGACCGGCAAGGGAACTTGCTGTTCCAACAGGACAATGCACGTCCGCATGTATCCCGTGCCACCCAACGTGCTCTAGAAGGTGTAAGTCAACTACCCTGGCCAGCAAGATCTCCGGATCTATCCCCCATTGAGCATGTTTGGGACTGGATGAAGCGTCGTCTCACGCGGTCTGCACGTCCAGCACTAACGCTGGTCCAACTGAGGCGCCAGGTGGAAATGGCACGGCAAGCCGTTCCACAGGACTACATCCAGCATCTCTACGATCGTCTCCATGGGAGAATAGCAGCCTGCATTGCTGCGAAAGGTGGATATACACTGTACTAGCGCCGACATTGTGCATGCTCTGTTGCCTGTGTCTATGTGCCTGTGGTTCTGTCAGTGTGATCATGTGATGTATCTGACCCCAGGAATGTGTCAATAAAGTTTCCCCTTCCTGGGACAATGAATTCACGGTGTTCTTATTTCAATTTCCAGGAGTGTATATTTATATATATTTACCAGTAGGTGAGTTTTGTTAAATTTAATTTCCTTGATGCAGTCTGGTCTATAGAAACGTGCATACAAGAACATGAAGAATATATTCGTTTGGGGCAGCGCAGAAGTCTGCAGTGGATAAACACCGACAAGATTGTGGCAATGAATTCAAATTTATTGAAACCCATGTACTTGCTAAGCAGGCATCTTGAACAGAAAACAAGATAATAAAACACCTAACAAATGAACATGGATGGATACAAGCTTGCCCCTTCCTGATTGCCAGCCCTCAGAGCCCAAGAGGCTGTACCAACAATACATGACGCGAGTTCTAGCAGCGGGTAACTGCCGCCGCGCTGCCTATATCCAGCACGAGGAAAGCAGGAGCCCACTCCTCATTCGCTGATGGGCGCCAGTCTTAGCAAACAGTGCAATAAACAATAGACAACAGCTGATCCCGACTCCCTCCATTGTAGCAACCTATTATGATAAAGTTTTCGCTCCTTCCGCCTCGAGTGGCCAATCACATCAAAGACACATCAGTGGAGCCAGAAGAAGGTCACTGCAACCATGGCCAAAACGTTGGTTTCTCCAGTATAGTATTTTACTTTGCGACATGGTATGATAATCGAAAAAGCCTACACAATTGTATCCTTTATGTATTTTAGACATAGAGATACCATTGTAACACTTGATATAAACGTTGTATTTGTCGCTTACGTATTTTTTTCGTCGACAAGATGAGGAAATAACACTGACATGCTGATAATATAGAGTCTTGCACCGCAAGGAAGCAAGGGAGAGTGTGTTGTTATGGGTGGCCGGTATCCTCTTCCTACAACACAAATGCGCACGTTGATTAATACTGTTCTTCATTTACATGAACTGGATGTATTTACTTAACTTTACTGGGAGATGAAGAAGCTTGCACAGGATAGAGTAGCATGGAGAGCTGCATCAAACCAGTCTCAGGACTGAAGACCACAACAACAACAACAACCATTTTCTTGAAACAAAGATACCCGATTAAGCTGTATATTTCCCCTTCGTGAGAGCTAAGGGAGGGGCGTCTCCCGTGACTACAGGTATGGACACACTTGGTTGTGAATGGTTGTCATCCCGACTTTTCTACAATAGTGGTTTCCAACCTTTCTCTGATCTTGTTTTCTGTTCAAGATGCCTGCTTAGCAAGTACATGGGTTTCAATAAATTTGAATTCATTGCCACAATCTTGTCGGTGTTTATCCACTGCAGACTTCTGCGCTGCCCCAAACGAATATATTCTTCATGTTCTTGTATGCACGTTTCTATAGACCAGACTGCATCAAGGAAATTAAATTTAACAAAACTCACCTACTAGCTAAGCAGCCGGCTTTGACGAAACGCAAGATCAGAGAAGTCATAGAAATAATAAAACACCTAACAAATGAACATGGATGGATACAAGCTTGCCCCTTCCTGATTGCCAGCCCTCAGAGCCCAAGAGGCTGTACCAACAATACATGACGCGAGTTCTAGCAGCGGGTAACTGCCGCCGCGCTGCCTATATCCAGCACGAGGAAAGCAGGAGCCCACTCCTCATTCGCTGATGGGCGCCAGTCTTAGCAAACAGTGCAATAAACAATAGACAACAGCTGATCCCGACTCCCTCCATTGTAGCAACCTATTATGATAAAGTTTTCGCTCCTTCCGCCTCGAGTGGCCAATCACATCAAAGACACATCAGTGGAGCCAGAAGAAGGTCACTGCAACCATGGCCAAAACGTTGGTTTCTCCAGTATAGTATTTTACTTTGCGACATGGTATGATAATCGAAAAAGCCTACACAATTGTATCCTTTATGTATTTTAGACATAGAGATACCATTGTAACACTTGATATAAACGTTGTATTTGTCGCTTACGTATTTTTTTCGTCGACAAGATGAGGAAATAACACTGACATGCTGATAATATAGAGTCTTGCACCGCAAGGAAGCAAGGGAGAGTGTGTTGTTATGGGTGGCCGGTATCCTCTTCCTACAACACAAATGCGCACGTTGATTAATACTGTTCTTCATTTACATGAACTGGATGTATTTACTTAACTTGAATAGCCTCCATGTGTTGTGGTACAAGCTTATCAGTAATAGTCATCTTGTAGACAATATCGGTAATCTCGCTATTACAAACTGTAATCTCATTGCTGGTAAAGTACAAGTCCCTCTATAGTCACTAATGTGGTTGCTATGCACTGTCATACCCTGTGATGAACTGAGCCCACTCTGCAAGTATACTGACAGACGCCAAACAGTAAGAGTTAGTCTGTGAGGCCCTTGGTCAGCGGCAGAGGCCTAAATACTTGCTGTCGAGAGGGCGTTGGCGGCGCGTTCCTTGTCGGTGTATCTCTAGCCCATCTCATTATAGGCACACTTGATCGAGCGCCTACTAATCGATCTTTGCCAACCGGTATACCGATGACAGCTTATGCCAGCACATTCCTCCCCCATGAAATGCCGCACCGTTGTTGTGTAGAGAGGACACGAACGCAATGGGGGGGGGGGGGGGAGGCAAGACGCTGGACATAGAGATGAGCTGGGAGCTGTGACAGTGGAGGACAGCATACTCCTGACTGTACCCCACCATCTGGCTTGTGAGGCAATAGGAACATCCTCCAGAAAACTGCTGCCAGGGCAAACATCCAGACATGAGTGAGTCATGGGGCGATGACGGCGACAGCAACGACAGGTCCACATCCATCATATCAGCAAGTGGGGACGGCATGAGCGAGGGCGCATCGTCCATCCGCTCCTCCTGGGGTGCCCTGCTGGCAACAGAGTCTCTGAATGTGGGGGAAGAAAAGCAGTAGAATTGCAGGGCATATGACATGCACAAATTTGGTTCTGGTGACGGCACTGCAAACCATTGGGACCTGCAATCAAGTACATAAAAGAGTCAATGCATTCCTGGATCACTCCCTTCTCCCAGCGCCCACAGTTGCCATAAGCCCTGAAAAGAAAAAGATCGCCCAGCGCAAAGCGATACTTGAAGACCATTGACAGTGCCGGATTCTGCAGTGGGTGTAGCAAATGTAGCAGCGTCTGATGGCGACGGCCATGCAGAATGGTCCATCTCGTGGGTGGAAGCAACAGGAGGCAAGAAGTTGCAGCGCTTGTTCCCATACGTGGGTGGCGTGAAGCTTTATTGATTGATTGATTGATTGATTGAGAGGGGTTATTGAACAAAACGGTGAGTTCATCAGTCCTGCGATTCCGAAGTTAGTAACAGAAGAAAGAGGGTCCACTAAAAGTGTGTGGACTCAGTCAGGGGAGTCAAATTGTAAGATAATAAACATTAAACACACACAATAAAAGGCATAAAAGGTGAGACCAAATCTAAAACCTTGAAGAAAGGGGCGGTCATGAGGTCACAGGCCAAGATGACTGGAAAATAAGTCCCAATCACAACCATCCTGCCGCTGCTCCAAGACTAAAGTAGAACCTTATACCTGGAAATAAAAACTACTTTCACACAGTAAACTGAGGACCAGTTCAACCGTCCATGTATCGTCTGCTAATATTAAATTTAAGGAATCAGGAAGACGATACTTAGCACAAAGAGCCGAAAGAAGGGGACATGCCACCAATATGTGGCATACCATCGGTCTGGCTCCACAACTGCAGGATGGGGGTTGGTCTTTACATAGGAGGAAACAATGAGTGAGCCTGTTATGACCAATGCATAGACAGCATAATACAGTGGACTCCTTCCAAGAGGAGCAGAAGGAAAAGTGCCAAACTGCAGTAGACTCCTTGATTGTGTGGAGATTATTACTGTGAGGAGTAGCATATCTGATGTCATTCCATTTTTGGGCAAAGAGACATTTGTCGAAGATTCGTATATCCACAGCTGGAATTATCTAAGGAAATGGGGGTAAATATCTGCTTCTCTAGGCAAAATGTCAGCCAGTTCATATCCTGGGATGCCCACATGACTTGGAACCCAGAGAAAGACAACGGAGCAGGCGGCATGGCCAAGGGCAGAGATAAGGTCACGGATAGCAAAGGCCAAAGTGTGATGAGAGTAGCATCAGTCGATAGCCTGCAGACTGTTCATTGAGTCTGAACAAATTAAAACACTGTGGAGAGAGTCCTGAGAAACAAAAAGGAAGGCTCTGTGAATGGCTAAAAGCTCTGCTGTGAACACACTGCATGATATCGGCAATAAATGGTGTTCTAAGCCAGTAGGAAATGTGAAAGCGTATCCCACCTTATCGATATTCTTAGAACCATCAGTGTAAAAGATGGTGGCACTCTGGAACTCTTGAAGAATGGCACATACAAGACACCAGAAAACCATAGGAGCGACAGAGATCTTAGGACCCTGGAATAGATCAGTCCTAATCCGTGGTCTAGGCACCATCCAAGGAATGGGGGGGGGGGGGTGGCGATGGTATGGGAGGAAAGACATGGGGTGCATACCAGTGAGTGGAGATGGAGATCCCGATAGAGGGTAGTGAGATGCATGCCAACCAGCAATCCCACCCATGGGCAGGTATCAGGAGGGAGACATCCCTCGTTGGCACAGCATACATGGGATGGCCAGGGAATTGGCGATGGCGATTCTGTAAGAAACCAGGAGTTAGCTCCATCGTGTGTGTAGAGGGTTGAATCACTGCTTCTGTGAGAAGACTATCAATGGGACTTGTGTTAAAGGCACCAACATTCAGGTGCACCCCACAATGGTGAACAGTTGCAAAGTGGAAGGAGCTTCTGAGCCATAAACCTGACTACCATAATCTAGTCTGGACAAGACCATAACATGGTAAAGATGATGAAGAGTGAAGCGGCCTGCAACCCAAAATGTATGGGCCAGGAGGTGGAGAGCATTAAGCTTCTGCATAGATGTAGTCTTTAGGTGGCGAATGTGGGGCAGTCATGTCAGCTTGTTATAAAAAGAAAGGCTGAAGGAATGAGACTGTGCTACAACATCAAGGAGCTGGTCGCCTAAATAATGTTCTGGACCGAGGTGTACTGTGGGCTGACGACAAACATGAATAACTCGTGTTTTGGAGGGAGAAAAGTGGAAGCCATGGGAGGTGGCCCACGCAGAGAACCGTCAGATGGCGCCTTGGAGCAGGCCCTCAGCAGATGCTACCAAGTGGGAGCTGCAACAGATGCAAAAATCCTCGATGTACAACGCCAGGGTAACCACCAGAGGTCAGAGGCCCACTGGTCGCAATGAGGAAGAGTGTGACTCTTAGCACGGAACCCTGTGGGATACTGGTCTCCTGAATCTGAGGGGCGCTGAGTGAAGTGCCATCTCGAACACGGAAGAGCTGCTGAGATAAAAAGTCTTGGATGAAAATTTGGTAGGGGTCCATGGAAGCCCCAGTAATGGAGGGTAACTTAAATGCGATGGTGCCAAGTCATATCGTATGCCTTATGTAGGTCAAAGAAGACAACGATAAGGTGCCGGTAGTGAGTAAAAGCCATTCAGATGGCTGATTCCAATCGAGCAGTTTACAAAGTAATGACAGTAAGGACGGAATACTATACTGTCTCGTCATTGTGGCAGAAAAGCACCCATGAGCTAAATGTAGTTGAAGACCCTGAGGAGATGTGGCCTCTGGGGAACGTCCAAGTGTTGGATCGTCTGGTTGTGGATGAAATCCGGGCCTGGGGCCATGTCTCGTGAAGAGCTAAGAGCCTGCAACAATTCTCATTCAGTGAAGTGTTCATTATAGGGCTCGGCATGGTGCGGCATGAAGCAGAGCGGGGGGGGGGGGGGGGGTCTGTTCAGCTCTGCGTTTCTGCTGGAAAAAGGTAGTAGGGTAGGGAGAGGACGCCGATGCCATGGCAAAGTGTGTCGTGAGGCATTCTGTGAGGCTCAATGGATCAGAGCACAGACCACCTTGGACGTTAAGACCATTGACAGTTGACTGTCACGAACGGCCCAGAAGGCTACGGAACTTGGACCAAACCTGCAATGAAGAGGCATACGTCCCCAGGGAGGAAACACAGCGTTCCCAACATTCATTTTTACTGCACTTACTATGTTTGTGAGCCTTAGCATGGAGACGCTTAGAAGTGAGGAGGTTGGTCTCTGAAGGGTGTCGCTTAAATTGCTGCAGTGCTCGTCAGCAGTCCTGGACAGCAACTGCAACATCCTTGGTCCAGTATGGTACAGGTCGACGACGAGGGGGACCTGTGGATTGGGGGACAGCAGAGACACCAACATGAAGAATAGTGGCAAAGATGCCTTGCACGACTACATCAATGGAATTTGAGCGGGAGATGTCTAAGTCCACAGCAGACGTATATAAAGGCCAATTGGCCTTGCAGGATGCCCGAAGTGGAGGCCTGTCTGCCAGTCGGCAGCAGGGGAACGATACAATCACCATAAAGTAGTCACTGTCACAAAGTTCATCATGGGATGACCAACATAGGGAAGCCATGAGGGCAGGGGAGGAGATCGTGAGGTCAATAGCTGAGATGGTGCCATCAGCAGCACTGAAGAAGGTAGGAACCCTCATTGAGGAGACACAAATCGAGGTCCATGATAAGTTGGTCAATTAGGATACCCCTACCCATTGAAGTGACACTCCCCCACAGTGGCTGGTGGGCATTTTTAAGTCCCCAAGGAGGAGAAACGGGGGTGGGAGTTGCTGGATTAAGGTAGACAGTGCAACATAAGGAGGTAGGTAGATATTGAAAATAGTGATTGCCAGAGTCGTTTGCACTCGAACCACTAATGCTTCCATGTTGGTACATAGGGAGATCCCGTCACTAATGATATCAGAGCGAACCAAAGTGCAGACCCCACCAGATGCTACCCCAGGGCCAGCACAGTTCCGACAGAACATCCAATAACAAGGAAATGTTGGAGAGTGGTCATCACAGAAATGCGTTTCTTGAAGAACAAGACAGAACATAGATTAGGACAAGACAAGAAATTGCATTTCCAGTAGGTGACAATAGTGTCCTTTGCAATTCTACTGGATGATCGTGTGGCGAGAGTCCATGTTAGACATAAAGAAGCCAAGAGGAGCTCATCTCACTCAGTCAGTAGTTGTCACTGACAAGGATGGGGTGACATCCATAAATAAGATGTCAGACTTAGGTTTGTGAGGGGGGGGGGGAAACGGCACCTCCGGGGCCACTGGAAGGGCCTTGTCTTGGGATTTATGTTTCTTCTTCTTCTCTTTCAGAGGTGGAGCAGGACAGGGCACAGGGGGAGTACAGGTTTCTGCAAGATCTGGAACTGAAAGAGAGCAGGTGACCTTGGGGCACACAGATGGTGCGTCTCATGGCTGAGTGGTAGTAAGAGTCTTCCGGCCTGAGAGACGCTGGGGAGAGGGGTCCCGGGAGGGAGCCTGATCATTGGCAGGTGCAGAAGTAGGGGGTCACTCCTTTTGTCAGGGAGGGGGAGCAGCTCCCGGATGGAAGGTCATGGGAACTGCAGGGGATGGCGAGGGAGAGGGGTATGGGCCTGGGGTAAGGAAGAGGTCGGAGGAGGAAATGAAGTAACAGAGGCAAAAGTTGAAAATAGTTGTATTCTCGGATCATCTTTTCTCTGTTGTAAGCGAGGCAATCCGATGAGTGAGGTGAGTGGCGGTGAGCACAATTGACACACACAGGTGGCGGAATACAGGAGCTTCTGTCTTGGAGTGGGTGGCCACAGTCATCACACAGAGGGGTCCCCCCTTACAGTGGGAAGGCATATGCCCAAAATGCAAGTGCCGAAAGCACCACATAGGTGGAGGGACATATGGCTTCAAGTCACATCTGTAGCACATAACCTGGACCTTCTCGGGGAGGGTATCCCCCTCGACAGCCAGAACGAAGATGCCAGTATCAGTGTGGTTGTCTTTGCGACCCTTCTGCACACGTTAAACAAAATGAATGCCACATTGCTCCAGATTAGCCTGGAGTTCCTCATCTGTTTTCAGGATGACATTCCTACGACAAATCACTCCCTGGACCATACTCAGAGATTGGTGAGGCGTAATAGACACTGGGACATTGCCAAGACGAACACAGGCAGGAAGAGCTGCGGATTGGGTGGCATCAACAGGGAGACTGACTGCATCTTACTAAAAGACTCAACTGCACCAAACTTGCCCTCTATATTCTCCACAGAAAACAATGGCTTTGTGGCAATGATTGTGTCCCCATCTGTCCTAGTACAGACTAGGTAACGGGGAAAGTGTTTCCTCCCAAGATGGCGAGCCTGGCCCTCCTCCAATGCTGTAGCAGGGAAGGGAAGGTTGCCGGGTCATACAAAGCAGCATTCAATGTTCATTCACCGTTCTACATCTACTTGATTATTCTGCTATTCACAGTAAAGTGCCTGACAGAGGGTTCAATGAACCACCATTCAAAGAGACAGTCATTTGAGAACGGCCATGTTTTGTAGCTTGATACGCTTCATGCTCCAACCAGGGGCTCTCCCCATGGGCGCCACCCAGCCACAGCAAGAGCCGTCTGGTGCGGCAGCCATTGCCAGGAGTTCTGATGCTCCAAGAAGATAAGCAACCACTCCTTGGCATACATGGGAAAGGAACAACTCAGGTATTAGTAGTGTGATCCCTGTGTTGTCAGGGGGCTCAGCCATAAGCGTACATAACAGCCCCACTACACGGACTGGCTACACTTGGTCGTGACCTAGAAGGGTGGAAGGGGGCCACAGTGGCGATAGGAGAGGAGAAGGAAGGGGCGGGGGGAGAGGAATCCACACTGTAGGTGTTAGGGAGGGAGTTCTTCCCCAAATTGCTCATACTAAAAACAGGATATTTTGAAGTGGAAGTCAAACATGAAGTGGAGATCTAAACGCCAAAAAAGGATTAAAGAACAGGCAAAAGGAACAAAATTGCAATCAATACAGGAAACCAGGTGGATAGCCAGGTTGACATAAATCAGAATACCGAGAGAGGTACAGGAGGGGACAACGGAGAAGAACGAGGAGAAGGAGGGAGGGCAGGGTAAAGGAAATGCAGTCAGGGAAGGAAGCGCTAGCTGTAATAGCCAGGGGACCTGTATGCGCCATCCACGAACTCACGAAAGAACCGTGAGGGGGGGGGGGGGGGGTGCGTGCGAAGCTTGGCCATCTGTTGTATAAAAGTGTGTATGAAGTGTTCTGCTTAGATGACGATGACGATGAAGAACGCCATTTCGTCTACAAAACTGTTCAAAATCACGTGAAGTGAACTGTGGTCCATTGTTCTACAGAAGAACTTCCGGCAAGTCTTCTATGCAATATGGAAGACAGTGCCTGAATGGTGCTATGTGATATGGTAGAAGCCATAGGCACCACAAATGGGCACTTGCTAGAAGAGTCTACCACAGTAAGCTAACGAGTGTACCAGAATGGTCCTGCAAAGTCAATGTGCATTCGTTTCCATGGCAATTGAGTCTTAGGCCAAGCTGTGAATGTCTGTGGTGGAGCTGACTGGTTGTCCGCACACGCGATTCACTATGGCGTCATCTGTTCAATGCGGGCGTCCATGCCCTGCCAAGTAAAGTGCTGTCGCGCTAACTGTTTAGTGCGAACTATCCACCAATGTCCTTTGTGGGGCCGGCCGGAGTGGCCGAGCGGTTAAAGGCGCTACAGTCTGGAACCGCACGACCGCTACGGTCGCAGGTTCGAATCCTGCCTTGGGCATGGATGTGTGTGATGTCCTTAGGTTAGTTAGGTTTAAGTAGTTCTAAGTTCTAGGGGACTTACGACCACAGCAGTTGAGTCCCATAGTGCTCAGAGCCATTTGAACCATTTGTCCTTTGTGGAGCAATCGCAACACATCCTTTTGGAACACTTTGGGAATAAGCAGACGCGATTGTCCACCGTCATTTTGAACTGGAATCACACCCTGTTGAAGTGAAAGGTTATGCCGACGTGCAAAATATCAGCGCACTACTGAGTTCTGAATACTGTTTAATGAATGAGGCCAAGACGTACGAATGTAATGTAACAGAATCTTGAGATCTGGGTCTGCTTCCGTGCAATTTTTCTGTCGTGCAAGGGAAAAGATTCCAGCAATTCTAAGTCCTGCGCATCGATTTGGCAACAAGATGCATTAAAATCAGAGTATGGGTCAATCGGAAGGCGAGATAGGGCGTCTGCATTGCCATGCTTTGCCGTAGATCTGTACACAATTTAATACTGATACTGCGAAAGCAACAATGTCAAACGTTGCAATTTTTGAGCACTACGGCTTTGACGATTGAATCTAGGACTGCAAAGACCTGTGATCTCTCACTAAATAGAACTTGCGACCAAACAGACAGGGATGGAATTTTGTCAACCCATACACAATAGCGAGAACCTCTTTTTCTACTTGAGAACAATTACACTGAATTTGAGTTAACAACTTTGAGGCAAAAGCAATAGACCTGTCTTGTGCACCAATTCTGTGAGAAAGCACAGCGCCGATTCCGTAAGAGGAAGCGTCGGCTTGCAAAACTAATAGCTTGGCAGGGTCAAAATGCACTAAACATCTGTTACTACGCAAAGCATTTTTGAGTTCCTGAAATGCACCTTGACAATCTTTAGTCCAGACAAAGGGTGAATTTTTGCGACGCAAGCGATTCAATGGAGCCGCCCTCTGAGCGGTATTCGGTATGAACTGAATGTAGTATGTCATCTTGCCTAGTACTGACTGCAATTCAGACACATTGCGAGGAACAGGCAGGTCACGTATTGCAAGCAAATGAGGTTGGAGGTGTTACACACCCTGACTGTTTATCGCATGACCTAAGTACTGTAGCTCAGTTTGAAAAAGGTCATACTTTTCGAGACGACTCTTGAATCCCACTTCTGAAACCCTCGAAAAAGAGACGCAAATTGGCAATGTGTTCCACTGGTATACGACGTGAGACGACAATATCGTCTAAGTAGTTTGAACAAAATGACACTTTTGCAGTCAGCTGTTCCAAGTAACGTTGAAACTGGCGGGTGCGGAAGCACTGCTGAAGGGCGGACACAAATACTTGAACAGTCCTAAGTGTGTATTTACAACAAACACTTCCTGTGATTCTTAATCCAGTGGAATTTGGAATAGGCATCCCGATAATCTATCTTTGAAAAGTAACGTCCTGCACCAAGCCTGTCCAAGAGTTCCTCAGGACGATGTAACGGATATGTGTCAACTACTGTCTGTGGGCTGACTGTATTCTTGAAGTCAACACAAATGTGAATGCGATCAGAAGGCTTAGACAACAAAACGAGAGGACTTGCTCATTGACTAGCCTGAATGGGAGCAATTATACCATTATTTTGCAATTCTAGCAATTCACTGGCTACTTTGTTTCTGAAAGCAATTGGAACTCACCGGGCCTGGAAAAACTTAGGCTGTGCATTGTTTTTCAATGCAACTCGCGCTACAAAGTTATTAGCTTTTCCCATTCCTTCTGAAAATAGTCCAGGAAATTCTTTAAGCAAGCTAGCTACATTGTCTTCTGGATCAAAAGCAGACACATTGTCTTGGATGCTAAGTCCAAACCAATCAATGGCATCAAACCGCATATCTTCTCATTGTCTCTTGATTTCATCACAGGAAAATTTACTGTCCTAGTGTGAGATTTGTAAGTGACAGGCAAACTAAATAGTCCAAGCACTGGAATTTCCTGTCGTTGTAAGCAATGAGTGCTTGCTAGATTTAAAAAGGCGTGGTGAGCCTAACTGTTAGCACGTGGCACGACTAAGGAAAGATACTGAGGCACCTTTGTCTAACTGAAAGTTCACACGAGTAGAGGGACTAAGTATGTGTCACCCCACTCTCCATTGTTACCAAATTTAGTCAAGATGGCGGCGATGACGTCATCCAAGATGGCGGCTTTTGGAGGGAAAATAGGCCAATTGTGCTACGTCCACTAACCTAACCTCAAGAAAAAATGGCGGGAAGTTTGAATTTTGGCGGGAAAATAGCCCAATTGTGCTGTGTCCACTAACCTAAGCCTCCAGAAGAAAAAAATGGCGGGAAGTTTGAATTCCAACAGGATAATGCATGCAAAAACCGTACTTTTTTATTATTATTGATTATCATTTATTAACATTCATTATCATTTATTATTATTTATCATCATTTATTATTATTTATCATCATTTATTATAATTCATTATCATTTATTATTATAGCCCTACCTCCATTAGAAAATTGCGCCAAATTCAAATTCCAACACGATATTGTCTCGAAAACAGTACTTCTATTTATTATTATCATTTATTATTTATTCAAGATGTCCGATTTTCTCGGTGAGAAAGCCATTTTCCTTACATCCATTATCACAAGTTCAGACCCCAACACCATAACTGATCACATGTACGAGCTTTCTCCGTCACTTATCTTTTTTCACTGGTAGCCTATCATAATCGCGTCAAATAAAAAAACTGCACTTATAGTAACGTAAGTCACGTCCTTTGATTTTGCAGGGGGGAAGGGACTGAAGACTTTATTTTAAGCAGTACGGTCATCACTTGTTCTCCAACACAGTCAGCATCCACATTTTTGATATCACAGTGCAGTCACCACGACATCCGCGATCCAACTGAAGTAGTTCAAATCCTCGCCACCCCCTGGCCAGTGTGCGGAGACTGCCGACGCCTGTCACGTGAGGCGGCGCCCGCGCTGGACTGCCATGCCGGTACGCTGGGGGCGAACCCAGCGATCGCTCCCACGTCGTCAACATGTTTCCGCTGGCCACGCTGGATCTTGCCGAGTTGGACGTCACAGCGGTCCCTTGTCCGCTCACCACGTGTATTCGTCGCCTCCACACGTTTCCCGCCAAAATTGTTTGCCTCGGAGCTGAATCACACAATGGTCGGCTGTTCCCTGCTACACTTTGGCGCCAAAGTTGTTTCCCTGGGTACGTTCAAACCTGTCAATGCCGACCGCTCACCGTCCACCACGTGTCCCTGTGCGACAACCTTCTTTAGTCCGTTCGCTTCGATGTCATCGTTTTCCTACATTCCTCTTGTTGCAGCATACTTGACTCCATGCACAAATTACCCCTGCGAACCAGAAGATAAGCAAGTACATCCTCATTTTCACCGCATTCCTGTGTATATTATGTTAGTTTATACCTATGCGCTAATCAGTTTTCGCATTTCTTTCGATTTTATGTCACATCCATCCATGCGACCGCGACATAACCTATCATTCTGTGTTCTAAAATTGTCTGTAAATGTAACCTAGGCGTATCCAGTCACATCCACATTCGGAGAGCGCTTGCTCTGTTTTCTGTATGTCTGTGTACACGCACGCCTCGTGGAAGGCTCCCAGGACCGACTGTAGAGTGGGGTAAACTTTCGAATGTGGATCCGCCGCGAGTTATATAGAGAGCGGTGTTCAGATGCGGATCCACAATACGCCGCGCACGGGGTGTGTTTGAAGGTGTATCTGCCACGTGCAAGGTAGGAAGACGTATTCGAATGCAGATCCACAGTATGCAATACCCGAGTTAGCGTTTGAGTGTGGATCTGCTGCGTACTATATATCAGGAGATGTGTCCGAGAGGTGGATCCACCATACGCAGCATCCGTGATAGGGTTCGCGGTCCGGGGAGCCTTCCGCGAGACGTGCGTGTACACAGACATACAGAAAACAGAGCAAGCGCTCTCCGAATGTGGATGTGACTGGATACACCTGGGTTACATTTACAGACAATTTTAGAACACAGAAGGATAGGTTACGTCGCGGTCGCATGGATGGATGTGACATAAAATCCAAAGAAATGCGAAAACTGATTAACGCATAGGTATAAACTAACCTAATATACACCGAAATACGGTGAAAATGAGGATGTACTTGCTTACTTCTGGTTCGCAGGGGACAATTTGTACATGGAGTCAAGTATGCTGCAACAAGAGGAATGTAGGAAAACGATGACATCAAAGCGAGCGGACTAAGGAAGGTAGTCAATTTTTTCTCGTTGAGTTCGTATTATAGTGTATGTCTACTGAGGTAGCAGTGATACTCGCGAGTTGAATACTGTATTTGATGCTTTTGAGGAGGACAGAGAATCATTCACGTCTAAACTTACTCACCTCTGTGTTAAAGGATAATAGAGAGTGTACGGAATGATCGATTGAGACAGAGCTGTAACTAGGTCGGATTTAAACGTTGACTCATTTATTCTGGAGAAAGACAAGTTGCTGAAGGTCGATTTTTTTTTCCAGTGTTCTATCTGGAAGCTTTAGTCACGTGATATAGCCTGCGTTCTAGTCGTATGCTGCTACAATACTTTACACATGGAACATTGGATGATTTACGTAAAAATGTGTCGAACTAAGTTGCGTATAAGTATCACTCCATTCTTGTTCTTCTTAACTGTATGCTATTAAATTAAGGCACTTTGAGATCTATTACTATAGATCGATATGGTGTGCTAAGCTCCAAGACTTGGTTACATCTCGAGAAATGTGGTGCACTTGGAGGGGTTAGGACTAGGAAAGCTCTATTCAGTCAAGAGAGGTGAAGCGTAGGTATATTCGTCTGCTCGGCATCTTGAATAATGGTAATTGCGTAATCATCTGACGTGATGACAGAGCGCTCGGGTGCTTGTGATAGGAGCTAAACACAGTTGAACTTGGAGCCATTTTTGTTAGGTAAACGAATTGTATGATCTTCCACCAAAATTCAAACTCCCTACCAAAATCGGACATCTTGAATGAGGCCTTCTGCTGGTGGCGATGTGTAATAACCCAGTTGGACTCCGGACCTTGTAGCGAACACACGCGCATGATATAAATAATAATAAATAATAAATTATAATAAATAATAATAAATGATCATGAATGATAATAAATAACTGGAACAGCTGTGCAAATGCAGAGACCTGTTGGAGTGTATCGATCTGTAAGAGCTAACTTTGATGTCCTCTAGACGACCGAATAGCGAAGTAATAGTATGTGCTGGGCGGCTTTGGTGATCAAGTCAGAATTTGAGAAGATGATTGATTTGGGTTGGAGTGTTATTTGATGGGATGTAGATTGTTCGGTTAACTACTTCTGCACATTTGCTTTCTTTATTTAGTTGAGTGAAGATCGATTGTGGTGTGTTGGATACATGCTTGTCTGTTCTCTAGACCTGGGACAGACCTTAGTTGACGTGTAAATTATAGCCAAGATATCGAATATGTTACATGACTGGGACCGGTATTCGAGAATGGAAATATCATTTTGTGTATGTTTGTTTCTAGTTAGTCAGTGGTTTACAGCATGCTGCACATAGATGAAGTTCGGCGTTTGTAGAGAATTAATTTGAAGTCTATATCTTGGGAATTATGATGAACTAGTGATCGGTATGGTGTAGACTAGTGCATGATATTGAGAAGTTCAGCTAAAATCGTGTAATATTATGGGGAAAGTTCATGTGTTCTTGCAGTCTATGAGTCTGAGGTTGTTTGTAGAAAAGCGAACAGACAAGGAAGGAGAGACAGCAAGGTGTTTGTGCTGAGGGAGGGGGTGATACTGAATTTGTAAAAAGAGTTCTGAGGGTGACTTAGGTCCGTTGATGTAAGAGGGAAGATTAGCCCCGAGTGTCGGGTCTGTAGAGAGAAAGAGCAAGTTGACGGTGCTTTCCTAAGATCGGAGAGCATTGGGGTATATAGACACTGTAGGAATAGGAAATTTTTTTCGCATGCTGTAGAGATATACTGGATAAGTACACTGCTTTGTGTCAAATGTGTATATACTGTATTGTAAAGTTAATGTGGTATACATTGGGTAGCGCCTGTATATATGGAATTGTAAAGTTAATATTGTTTATGTTATGTGATGAGTAGAGAGGAAGTCGTAAGGACGGTAGAGATATTTCCAGAGTAACAGGGTTCAAGAGAGTGTATTTCCGATACTTAGCTCATTGTCGAATGCCAGTCAATTGAGGCCGCGATCGTAACATTTAACTGTAAGTATAATGACATCAATGACTTCTGTATTCGAGAGTGAGAATATCATTTTTTGGTCTGTTTGTTTCTACTTACTCAGTGGTTTACAGGATGCTGTACTTCGAAAAATTTTGGTGTGTTCTTGTAGTCTGAGTGTGGAGAGAAGGCAGGGAAGAAGAGAAAGTGACGCATTTGTGTTGAGGGGAAGCGATCGCCGAAATTGTGGACCAATTATGAGAGGGACTTCTGTCCGTTGATGTAGAAGGGCTGATTACCGCTGAGTGTCACGTGTGTAGAGAGAAAGAGCAGGTTCACAGCGCTTCCTTTGGAATGGATAGCATTGGGGCATATAGTCGGTATTGTAAAGTTACTGTGGCTTACACTGTGTAGGGTTTGTATACACTCCTGGAAATGGAAAAAAGAACACATTGACACCGGTGTGTCAGACCCACCATACTTGCTCCGGACACTGCGAGAGGGCTTACAAGCAATGATCACACGCACGGCACAGCGGACACACCAGGAACCGCGGTGTTAGCCGTCGAATGGCGCTAGCTGTGCAGCATTTGTGCACCGCCGCCGTCAGTGTCAGCCAGTTTGCCGTGGCATACGGAGCTCCATCGCAGTCTTTAACACTGGTAGCATGCCGCGACAGCGTGGACGTGAACCGTATGTGCAGTTGACGGACTTTGAGCGAGGGCGTATAGTGGGCATGCGGGAGGCCGGGTGGACGTACC
Source organism: Schistocerca cancellata (assembly GCF_023864275.1). Taxonomy (NCBI): domain Eukaryota; kingdom Metazoa; phylum Arthropoda; class Insecta; order Orthoptera; family Acrididae; genus Schistocerca; species Schistocerca cancellata. The sequence continues at coordinate 733,529,130 of NC_064626.1, forward strand.
GCCGAATTGCTCAACATGTGGGGCGTGAGGTCTCCACAGTACATCGATGTTGTCGCCAGTGGTCGGCGGAAGGTGCACGTGCCCGTCGACCTGGGACCGGACCGCAGCGACGCACGGATGCACGCCAAGACCGTAGGATCCTACGCAGTGCCGTAGGGGACCGCACCGCCACTTCCCAGCAAATTAGGGACACTGTTGCTCCTGGGGTATCGGCGAGGACCATTCGCAACCGTCTCCATGAAGCTGGGCTACGGTCCCGCACACCGTTACGCCGTCTTCCGCTCACGCCCCAACATCGCGCAGCCCGCCTCCAGTGGTGTCGCGACAGGCGTGAATGGAGGGACGAATGGAGACGTGTCGTCTTCAGCGATGAGAGTCGCTTCTGCCTTGGTGCCAATGATGGTCGTATGCGTGTTTGGCGCCGTGCAGGTGAGCGCCACAATCAGGACTGTATACGACCGAGGCACACAGGGCCAACACCCGGCATCATGGTGTGGGGAGCGATCTCCTACACTGGCCGTACACCACTGGTGATCGTCGAGGGGACACTGAATAGTGCACGGTACATCCAAACCGTCATCGAACCCATCGTTCTACCATTCCTAGACCGGCAAGGGAACTTGCTGTTCCAACAGGACAATGCACGTCCGCATGTATCCCGTGCCACCCAACGTGCTCTAGAAGGTGTAAGTCAACTACCCTGGCCAGCAAGATCTCCGGATATGTCCCCCATTGAGCATGTTTGGGACTGGATGAAGCGTCGTCTCACGCGGTCTGCACGTCCAGCACGAACGCTGGTCCAACTGAGGCGCCAGGTGGAAATGGCATGGCAAGCCGTTCCACAGGACTACATCCAGCATCTCTACGATCGTCTCCATGGGAGAATAGCAGCCTGCATTGCTGCGAAAGGTGGATATACACTGTACTAGTGCCGACATTGTGCATGCTCTGTTGCCTGTTTCTATGTGCCTGTGGTTCTGTCAGTGTGATCATGTGATGTATCTGACCCCAGGAATGTGTCAATAAAGTTTCCTCTTCCTGGGACAATGAATTCACGGTGTTCTTATTTCAATTTCCAGGAGTGTATAATGGATTGTAAAGTTAGTATTGCTTATGTTATGGGATGAGTAGAGAGGATGACCGTGTGTGTGTGTGTGTGTGTGTGTGTGTGTGTGTGTGTGTGTGTGTAAATTGAGGGGGCTGTGGAGGTAATTTAGCGATCTCTGTAAAAGTAATCACAGAAAGCCTCAGAAAGAAAAGCAGGATGGTACGTCGATAACAGGTCCTTAGGAAATTTGGCCTGTAAATTCGATAAAAACGAATAAGAATGATTAATCGGTTGTTCTGGGATATAGGAGAGTTGAGAACTTTTGCGTATGTTGAGAGCTGGAAGGGTATGAGGTTAGGAGTGCATTCAGTATTATTTTGGTGAACAAGTTCTGTTAGAGTAAGAATTTGAATTTACAAATAAGCTGAGAAAACACGAAACCGAGCGTTAACTATTTCTGTGGGGCGCACTATGCAATTTTGGAAGGGTTTTTAAATAGTATGATGATCGTTTTAGATTGTAAGGGGAGGGCAGCACTGGGATGTGTGTGTGAACTCGCTCTTGGCTCTTCTGACAACATATGTAAAGGTGGAGATGTGTCGCAAATAGGCCGGCAAGCAATGGACTGCGGCCTTAACATGTGTGTTGGACCGCACTGAGTTAGGACGGTGACAGACGACGCGCGCGGCCTGGCTTGGATAGTCATGTTCGGCGTCTAGGTGATATGAATTTCTCAGGTGTTAGGTGTGAATGCGGCTGTCATCAAGTCATGTTTGAGGGGTCGAACAGAGACCTTTGAGTGAATTGAGAGCTGTCGGACGTGTGACTTAGTGTGAGTACTGACGATGTTTAGAGTTATACAGTATGTACTGTATTATTTAGGAGCAGTTTAATATTGTGCACTGAAATTAGCAGCTGTTTGCGTGTCTGCCGACTGTGCAACATGACACCAGGTCCGTCAGGGCGAGTGTTTTTTGTTTGAGAGTGATAGATATACTCGACGCCTAAATAAAATGTGCGTTAAGTATTTGTGGGACGATATAGAATATGAGAGAGTTCGAGTTGGTTATTCTTCTTTCTACTTGGAGGTTTTGTTAGATCGAATTGCTGAGGCAAGTAGCTACGAGAGCGCGAGGGATGTGATTGCAGCGTATCTCCGCGTGTCAGCGCTTAACTACAGGTGGGGCGAGCGATGTTCTCGGCTTGGGTACTGGGGGTGTGCTCTGGCCATGTCCTAAAACGTGTGGATTGAACAACAGTATTCGGGCCATAGTTTAGCTAGAATGTTTACAGAGGAGTATATCCGACGCTTATATCCGAGTGACCTGGGTGGTCCCGCGCTCGTGGTGTGTGAGAGAGGCAAAGCAGACGATTTTGAATCACAGGTGACTTAGGTTAGTGGCTTCGTTTGCCACAATTTTCTTGTGTTGGTAGTGAAACACGAACTGACCATCAGAATTCAAACTTGGCTTATTTGTATAGAAAAAATGTGATATACGTTAATGTAGATTGGTGCACGTTAGTAAACGGCAGTACGCATTAGTACATGTTAGCTGACGAACATGGGTAGGTAGGGGGCCGTGGTGGTCGGTAGGGACATTAACTATTTCATTCCAAGTCCAGGTGGGGGTGGCATTGGTGAAAATTGATTCCCGGTCTAGGTGGACGTGGAAGTTTTCCGCATCAGAAAGGTTAATTAATTGATCAATTTAATTAAGTAGTCATGGGAACTTTGTTACATTCACTTGCGGAGGCACTAAGCTCGGCGCGCGCGAAGTCTCACGTGTACGGGCGTGTGTTTTCGCAATGATCTTCGATTAGGTAAGCGCAGAATGTAGATCGAATAATGAGAGTGGGTTGATCAATTACCTTAGCGAGGGACGTCGTGGCGAGCGTATGTGCTGGACCACTTGTTGTGACGTCATGAAGAATTCCACTCTCGAGCAAACTTTGGCGCCAAACGTGTAGCAGGGCATTCTTTGTCAACCAGGTGCTGGATCAACCGACCGACCGTTATGAAGGCTGCATCGGCAGGTTCCAACCTGTCCAGCAAACAGCTTTGGCGCCAACTGGTCGGTGGGGGCGGACTCCACAGTCCACGAAAACATGTTTACATCGCTGGACCAACGCGGGCCTGAGAAGCGAGCCGGCGGCCGGGCACTGACGCATCCGGGCGGCCGTCACGTGAGGCGACCCCTGGCTTGCCGGTGGCGCGCGGTACGGTGCGGGTCGGCGGCGACCATATGAACTAATTCAGTTGGACTGGGGACCTCGTGGCGGCTGGACTGCGATCTCTTGAATGTGTACTAACTCTGTTTGAGAACAAGTGATGACGGTACTGTTTGAAATGGACTTCAGTCCTTTTCCCACGAATTCACAGGAGGTACTTACGTGCTCTTTATTATTATTTGACGCGAGTTTCATAGCTTAGGACTGAAACAATAAGTGACAGCGAAAAATTCAAACTTCGTAGGATGAGGTGGACATAGGTTAGTGCACACGGCCCAGTTGGTCTCTTTTTTTTCGTAGGTTTGACAGATTATCGTGTTTGAATTTGAATTTGTGAGGGATTTTTTGTTATGGAAGTAAGGGAATTGGCTTTCTTGCCGCAAAAGTCGACCATCTTGAATAAATACTAATAAATAATAATAAATGCTAATAAATAATAGTAAATGGTAATAATAATAAATAGAAGTACGGTTTTCCAGAGATTATGGAGTGTGAATTTGAACATGGCGCGATTTTCTGTGTTAGTGAAGGTAGGCCAATAATAATAAATAATAATAAATGATAATAACTAATAATAAATAAATGATACTAAATAATGATAATGAATAATAATAAAAACAAGTATGATTTTGAAGCCATTACTGTATTGGAATTTGAATTTGGGGTGAATTTTCTCATGGAGGTAGGCCAATAATAATAAATAATAATAAATGTTAATGAATGATAATAAATGATAATCAATAATAATGAGTAATAATAAAGACATGTACGGTTTTGCATGCATTATCCTGTTGGAATTCAAACTTCGCGCCTATTTTTTCTGGAGGCTTAGGATTGTGGATGTAGCACAATTGGTCTATTTTCCCGCCAAAATTCAAAATTTCCGCCATTTTTTCTGCAGGTTAGGGTGTAGTGCACTACTGGAGTTCAGAAACTGCCTTATGTCAGCCTTACATATCGAAACCTATGAGATGTCAAAGTTTCAAAAAGATATGCCCCAAACAAATAATGTACACTCGTTCCTCCTTCCATCAGCCTATGCACTGAAATTATTGCGGAAAATTAGCAGTTGTTTGGCTATGTGGACGTAAATGTTTTGCATTATTTACGAGCGGTTCGCATGTCTGTAGGCTGTGCTATGAGTTATTTTTAACTGTTTACAATTAGCAAGCGTGTGTCTAGAGCATTATAAATGAATTATGTAAGAGTGTTTTGTGGGTCTGTATGGTGTGGAACATGTCGGTGTGATACATACGCTCCATTCCTAAATAGAGTAAATTGATTCCTCCATCTATGGGCCTAGTGCAGGGTGAGTCCTTTTAGCCGAAACGTGTGGGAAGAGGTTGAGTGCTGTTGGCTTAGTTTAGTGGTGATGAGCTTCGTTTGCAACAGTTTTCTTAGGTTGGTGGCGGGAGCGCAAGTGAGCTTTGTTTACTGACAGATTTCAAACTTGATGCTGGTTCCTAGGAGGTTAGTACAAATGCCCTTTCTTTACTGCCAGAATTCAAACTCGGCGCTGATTCCTAGGAAGAGGTGGCTGTCTGGTCCTCGAAAAGTAGTTGAAATTAGGTAGTTGAACACCTTTGCATACGTATATGAAATTGTAAATTGAATTATTTAATATGATTAAAATCGAAATGGATTTAAGTACTTAGGTATTTACAGAAGAATATGTCCGTCGCGTGTATGGAGGGTGTGTGACGTAAGCGGGGCGGCGGCGCAGCAATTGTACAGTTATTACACACGCGCGAGAGCAGGTCAATTAGCGAGCGTTCTAGTGCGGACAAAACGTGCTGTTATATAGTCATGGCGAATTCCACTGTCGAGCAAACTTTGCCGCCAAAAGTGTAGCACTGTGTTCTCGCTCGCACAGGGACACGTGGTGGACGGTGAGCGGCCGGCATTAACAGGTTTGAACGTGCCCAGGAAAACAACTTTGGCGCCAAAAATGTAGCAGGGAACAGCCGACCGTTGTGTGATTCAGCTCCGAGGCAAACAATTTTGGCGGGAAACGTGCAGGGACGATTAATACACGTGGTGAGCGGACAAGGGGCCGCTGTGACGTCCAACTCGGCAAGTTCCAGCGTGTCCAGCGAAAACATGTTTACGACGTGGGAGCGATCGCTGGGTTCGCCCCCAGTGTAACGGCAGTCCAGCGTGGGCGGCCACCTCACGTGACAGGCGTCGGCAGTGTCTCCACGCGCTGGCCGCTGGTGGCGAAGATTTGAACTAATTCAGTTGGAGCGCGGACGTCGTGGTGACTGCACTGCGATATCAAAGATGTGTGCTGACTGGGTTGGAGAACAGGTCATGACTGTACTGCTTGAAATAAAATCTTCAGTCCCTTCCCCCCTGCAAAATCAGAGGATGTGACTTACGTTACTATGAGTGCAGTTTATTATTTTACGCGATTATGATAGGCTACCAGTGATAAAAGATAAGTGACGGAGAAAGCTTGTACATATGATCAATTATGATGTTGGGATTTGAACTTGTGATAATGGATGTAAGGAAAATGGCTTTCTCACCGAGAAAATCGGACATCTTGAATAAATAATAAATGATAATAATAAATAGAAGTACAATTTTTGAGACAATATCGTGTTGGAATTTGAATTTGGCGCGATTTTCTAGTGGAAGTAGGGCTATAATAATAAATGATAATAAATAATAATAAATGATGATAAATAATAATAAATGATAATGAATGTTAATAAATGATTATCAATAATAATAAAGAACAGTACGGTTTTTGCATGCATTATCCTGTTGGAATTCAAACTTCCCACCATTTTTTCTCTGGAGGCTTAGGTTAGTGGACGTAGCAGAATTGGGCTATTTTCCCGCCATAATTCAAACTTCCCGCCATTTTTTCTTGAGGTTAGGTTAGTGGACGTAGCACAATTGGCCTATTTTCCCGCCAAAAGCCGCCATCTTGGATGTCGTCATGCGATGTTGCCACGTATACATACCGCCATCTTGGATGACGTCATCGTCGCCATCTTGAATAAATTTGGCAACAATGGAGAGTGGGGTGACACATACTTAGTCCCTCTACTCACACAACAGCCACTAATTCGTAATGAGACAAATAATTCGTTAGAACTTCGTTGCACAGCACTAGGATGAGAAGGAGGCACAACATTATTCTGACTTTTGTCAGAACCTGCTGTAGGTTTTGGAAACACAACGTTCACTGCAAGTGCAAGAGGCTGCTTTTTCTGTGAGCGGGCAAAATTGGCGTTTTAGTGTTGTTGCAAACAAACTGCTTGGACATTGCCTTTTTTTCTCACGTGTAACAAGTTGCATTACGTGATGGGCAATCCTGTCTTTTATGGCGAGCAAAACATGTAGGGTAAGACTTCACTAAATTCACAGGCCTCTTTAAATGTCTACGTGGCTCTACACGGGGATGTGTACACGCTCGTTCTTGTGGTTGCTTGCGTCGGTCACGAACAAGGGGCGACTCGACCCGACAAATCGGGGCCTGGTCTAACTTATCGGCCGCTATAACAACTGAATCGTATTGCTCTAGGATACGCAACACTTGAGAAAGTGATGGATCTGAGTACTTTAAGCTCTGTTCCTGTATTCTACTACCCAAGAAATTTAATGTTATTGCATCATATATCATTATATCACTGTAGAAGTTGCCACAACTATACTTAAATTTACACTTCCTAGTCATGCCTGTTAATTCTGTGTACCACTGGCGGTACGTCTGTTGTGACTTTTTCTGCAAGCGAAAGCACTGATATCTAGCTGCAGATATTTGGACTTACTGGTCATAGTATTGAATTAATGCAGCGATTACTTGGTCATAGCTGAGTTCGTCGAGAGATGCGGTTGGGAACAGTTTTTGAATTAACCTGAACGCTGAGGACCCGCAATCGAAAGAACGTATTGTAACTTTACAGTACCTTGAACACTATGAACTTAAGTGGTTCAAATGGCTCTGAGCACTATGGGACTCAACATCTTAGGTCATAAGTCCCCTAGAACTTAGAACTACTTAAACCTAACTAACCTAAGGACATCACACACACCCATGCCCGAGGCAGGATTCGAACCTGCGACCGTAGCAGTCCCGCGGTTCCGGACTGCAGCACCAGAACCGCTAGACCACCGCGGCCGGCGCACACTATGAACTTGACGGAATGCTTGGAACTGGGTCAGGTACTCAATCCATTCCTCTTCTGTTTTCTTAATAGGCCGGAATGGTGCTATACTGGTCGGGAGCACTTATTGGACTGGTTGCTTAGTCGCTTGCGGCTGTGCAGCCGACGCAGCTTGTGCAGCCAGTAAGTTGTACCATCGTCAGTAGGGTAGCAATTTGTTGGTTCTGAAACTGGAAAGCTTGTGTTAGATGCATTATATTGGCTGTCTGAGGCTGAGGCGCAGGGGTAGGGGTTGGAGGAGGCTGGAAATTCATGGTTTACACAAATATGTCATACAAAAAGCAATCAAAGCCTCTGAAAATAGGAAAACATGCAAAAACACACAATAAATTAGCAAAGAGAAACATTTTAACACGATCAGCCCTGCAAGCTAAAATACAAGAGAAGTAAGCAAAATCTTCAGCCATGTAGGTTATCTTAGATCACCACTACAGAGTCTTGTACTGTAAGGAAGCAAGGGAGAGGATGTTGTTAGGCGAGGCCGGTATCCTCTGTCCACAACACAAATATGCAGTTGGATTTTTTTTTTTTTACTTTATTGTTATTTTAAAACCTGTACAACAGGCAGGCTGTCAGCAGCATTCTACGCTGCTCTTCAGCCATAGAATACACAATGAAAAAAAAAAAAACAGGAAGAATACATATAAGTTCCAGAACGGAGGGCAATAAAACAATAGACACATAAAGACAAACATGGAGCCGTTCACACTCGACGATAATCCAAACGGCAAACTTTTGAAACGACGCACAAACACTGAAGATGGCGATGGCACAGGTGAACGAAGGAGTGCGACGGTGAACACTGAACACTAAACACGACGGCACACACGAGACACTGAGGGCGATGATCTCCGGCGCGCGAAAGTCCACGTAGCGTGTGCGAGTCGCAGTTGGATTAATACAGTTCTTTATTTACATGAACTGCATGTATTTACTTAACTTGAATAGAGTCCGTGTGTTGTGGTACAAACTCATCAGTAATAGCCCTCTTACAGACAAAAACGGTAATCTTGCTATTACGAACTGTAGTCTCACTGCCGGTATACACTACGTGATAAAAAGTATCCGGACACCCCCAAAAACATATGTTTTTCACATTGAGTGTATTGTGCTGCCACCTACTGCCAGGTACTCCATATCAGCGACCTCAGTAGTCATTAGACATCGTGAGAGAGCTGAATGGGGCACTTCGCGGAACTCACGGACCTCGAATGTGATCAGGTGACTGGGTGTCACTCCTGTCACACGTCTCTAAGCGAGATTTACACGCTCCTAAACATCCCTAGGTCCACTGTTTCCAATGTGATAGTAAAGTGGAAACGTGTAGGGATACGTACAGCGCAAAAGCGTACAGGCCGATCTCGTCTGTTGACCGACAGAGACCGCCGACAGTTGAAGAGGGTCATAATGTGTGATAGGCAGACATCTATCCAGGCCATCACACAGGAATTCCAAACCGCATTAGGATCCACTGCAAGTACTTTGACAGTTAGGCGGGAGGTGAGAAAACTTGGATCTCTTGGTAGAGCGGCGCTCGTAAACCATACATCATGCCGGTAAATGCAAAACGATGCCTCGCTTGATGTATGGAGCGTAAACATTGGACGATTGAACAATGGAAAAACATTGTGTGGAGTGACGATCACGGTACACAATGTGTCGATCCGATGGCAGGGTGTGGGTATGGCGAATGCCCGGTGAACGTCATCTTCCAGCATGTGTAGTGCCAACAGTAAAATTCGGAGACGGTGATGTTGTGGTGTGGTCGTGTTTTTCATGGAGGGGGCTTGCACCCCTTGTTGTTTTGTTTGGCACTATGACAGCGCAGGCCTACATTGATTTTTAAGCACCTTTTTACTTCCCACTGTTGAAGAGCAATTCGGGGATGGCGATTGCATCATTCAACACGATCGAGCCCCTGTTCATAATGCACGGACTGTGGCGGAGTGGTTACACAACAATAACATCCCTGGCCTGCACAGAGTCCTGACCTGAGTCCTGTAGAACACCTTTGGAATGATTGGAACTCCAACTTCGTGCCAGGCCTCACCGACCGACATCAATACCTGTCCTCAATGCAGCACACTGTGAAGAATGGGCTGCCATTCCCCATCATATAGTGTTGTACAAATCACTAATCTGGTCGCTATACACTGTCGTAGCCTGGGATGAAATGAGCCCGCCCTACAACAATACTGATAGATGCCAAACTGGAAGGGTGAGTCCGTGAGGCTCTCCAGCGAGCGGCGGCGGCCTAAATACTTGCTGTCGAGAGGGTGTTGCCGGGTTGTTGCTTGTCAGTGTGTCCCTAGCCTCTGTCGTGATAGGCACGCTTGATCCTGCGCCCACTAATCGATCTTCGCTTCATCTTTGCTGACCAGTGTGCTGACGACAGCTTATGCCAGCGCAGCTAAACATTGTTCTTCTGACGTATTTTTCAGACGTTTTAGTTGTTGAATTGACATTGTGGCACTTGACAAGCGACACAGAAAAATGTATGTGTGAAAACATTTAATTTGAAGATCCATTGTGTCTTAACACACCGGGTAAATCCAAAGATGAAATTAACTGCATTCTTTCCATAGCTGGCAGTAGTTCAGATTGCCTATTTTTTGTGTTCTTGCCTGCTTAACATAGTAGTTTAACTTTGTATAGTTATAAGCTGGAATGACCTCATTTAGTTTAAGAATACATTACGACCCTCAGTGTATCATTACCATAAGGACTGCAAAGAGAAGGCTGGGCTAATTACAGTGCTCTCAGAGGCATTTAAGCTATCGTCCTTTCCACACTTCGTACACAAAATGGAGCGACCAGAAGAAGTGAAACAGTGGGAAGTATCCTCTGCCATGCATAGTTTTCAGAGTATAGATGTAGATGTAGGTCTGGTCCGTCTGATGCATCGAAAGAATATGAAGCTATAAATCAAATGCATCACGATAACTTTTACCAAAAAAAAGTCTCTGGTTACAGTGAGAAGCTTAATGGCACCATTTAATATTTGACACATGTGTTTGATACCTTGCGAAACTCTTTAAACACTTCTCACAATTAGCTACAGAATCGGTCTTGACTATAACCTTTGCAGAGCGCCACAGTATCGTACTCACATCCTGAGAGCAGACAACAGAAAAATCAATTAATTTGTTCGGTAGCACAGGGTTTCCGTATCTGCAAACCACGGATTCCACAATCTTCTCGATACGAATGACCATAAACAAACAAGAAGTGGCCAACTTACAAGTAACATCCTGTACCTTTTTCTTGACATGAGTTGTAAGAGAATTTAATGTTGGTGATAGAAGAATATGCCCCATCAGTTGCAAAAGTTTTAAGACTAGATTAATAGAAAATAGAGGAACATTAAGATGGTGGTTTTGAGGCTTCAGGTGCTCAACATGCCCCCCCCCCCTCCCCCCACTGTACTCTTGAGTACAATGCATAGAATATTCATAAAACCACGTGAAACTGTCAGAAAAGTTGTTCTTTGAGATGTTGTTCAACTCATGCATCACATTGGCTTGAGTGTTGGTCACGTTATCAGAGTGTGCCCCTTCATGTGAATTTCTGCACTTTGTCGTTTAGTGATAGGTTATACTGATGATAACACCTATTTTCGTCACCTGTCATGATATTCTCTAGAAAACAATTGTCCTCTTTATGCATTTCAGTCCAGACGTGGCAGGCTACCAAGCATTATTGTTTTTTGTTCGGGAGTCAATGTGTGAGGGACAAACTTTGCACATATTTTTGCCTTCACCAAAATGTCTGCAGAATGTCTTCAACACTCGATCTAGAGATGTTGCTCTACTGCGATCTGTGATGCAATAACGTTGACACATCCACTTCAACACTGCCTGTTCACAACCGACTGGTCGAATGAACATCTGTTGTTTACAGTTGTTACATCAAGCTGCCACCACAGTTACTGGACTGACATAGTTCTTAAGCCATGGAAAAAATCAGTCTTGGAACTTTGTTGGTTGATGGTGCAGATGTCATAGGTGCTTGTGTGATTCAGTAGATCCACAGAAGAAAATGACGAGCAAAATGAGATATGATCGCTAGCAAATCGTGAAAGCACTCAAATATCCAACTGGGGACGTAGGAAGATGATATATTCATTAAATGCTTCCATTAGGCGGTAACAGAATGAATAAGCACAAGTTTTGCATCTCCTTTCATTGAAAAAGAACAGCACAGTAAATTCCCTTGAAAATGCACAAGTACAGATATGCTGATAAAAATTACAAATATACAAAATACCTTATCATTCTCAACGATTACGTTCATTGTGGCTATAATTACATCACTGATGTGCCATTGTTATTTTAGACGTTTTTGGTGTCGTGAATGAATACATAAAATCGGTTTCCTGCAATCACTGTGTGACGACTGTTAACAGTAAACCAAAAAGATTCGACAGGGAAGTGAAGATCTTTGACTTTAGTTTGCTTTGGATCATTTCTGTATATGCGCAAGTTTATTGTAGTGTGTTTGAGATACAAATAAATAATAGAGTCACATCGACTAATTGGCTTTCGGTATCTGTCTCCACCGACTTCAGTACCTGAAATCCACACTGGTGACTTCTCTTGCCGATATACAAATCCTCCATGGCGAGCCTCTAGTGTTACCAGCCAAACTATGAGCCTCCATCCGGGGATGAGCTGCCCACCCAAGTCGAGCGCGTCCACTCACACGTTACGAACATGTGCACGCCACAGCCATTCTCGCTGCATTTGGTGTTTGCACATAATGAATAGACTCACTGTGAATTCGTCAAGTTACACGATGAAACGGTTCGTGCAGCACTTCAGCTGCCAAACGCAGACCTGCACAGGGTACTCATCTGAGCGAGTAACACCATGGACATCTTATTCAATGGGAAATGCCAAGTGGTTTCCAACAACAGATCAAAACCCGCTTGGACCCTGGACGACTGGCCCTCCTCGGCTACTGCCACTGATGTGGAAGTTACATGTCATTTAATGAGCCTGCCTTGTGTAACAATGACATCATCCAGTGTGACAACCCACCCCCCTCCCCCAATTCCTCATGTACATGCATGACACTGTATATTTGTGTGACACTTCCCGTCCAGAAAGTGAAATTATGATATGTGAGTGCTCTTTGCCTTCTTCCCCTCCCCCCTTCCCCTCCCAGGGCTGCTATGTTCACTGTCAACATGTAACGCGTCTGACTTTCGCAATGAGGACCTTTCCATCCAAATCTGCAGTGGCAAGATCTATGCATTGCTTCTTCGAAGCCCACACATGCCGACTTGTCCACCAGCCACTTCACTTTGTCTCGCTCATTCGAGATACCAGTCGCCACTGATGAGGACAAAATCGCGGCAGGGAATTGCCAGAGATGCCCGCCATTCCATTACTGTTCTACTGCTCTCGCCTTTGCTAGATCGTGGGCACTCGATGGAGACACCCCTTCCCCATGTGGGCTGCCTTGTTGGCCTGAGACTGCTTTATTTCAGGCATTTCCACCCTCGTCCTCCATCAGTCAGCGAGCAATGGCCCAGTCTTGTCTTTGTTTGGGACCAGCCACAACACAGCTGGTTATCCAAGCTTTCTGCTTGGTCATCCCAACTCTGGTCGACCACCACATCACCCTACATAGCTCTAGACTAGCCTTGTTGGTCTCTCCTCTATTCTGTGATCTACACTACTGGGGTGGGGAGGTGGCGAGGCTTTGTTGCGACCATCGACAATAAATCGGACAATTTCGATGAAGGAAGTGAAGATGTTTGACTTTAGTTTGCTTTGAATCATTTATGAATATGTGCATGCTTGGAGTGTTTGACATATGAACAGATAATCGACTAGTTGGGTTTCTGTGTCTATCTCCACCTAATTTAACAGCTGGAACCCGCAAGTCTATCGCCCCTCTAACAAACTACATAGCAGAGTATCAAGTAACCTGTGTGAGAGGCTGTATGTACTGTGTGATTATAATTAAAGTTAAACTTTCTAAACGCTGTAGAAATAACACCACTGGTCAGAATGACGTCAAATTGCAACGGAATATTATCGGAGAAGGGGGGAAACGTATGGCTGAAGAAAAAAATAGTGTGAAAACTGATCAGTAGATGGCACTGTCTGTGTCAGAATACGTAAATGAAAACGACCTACTGCAGTTGGTATGAACACGCCGGGTACACGGCTTATCCTCCTTTCGAGTCTGCGACGTCCGCCATGACTGTCTCAATGCAGGATCGCGCGCTGCTTGTAAAGCTGTATTATAAGAATGATGACTGTGCACACTGAAGGGTTTGAAAAAAGGCGTTGGTCCGATGACTGCCGAGGGTCTGGAGAAAATGATTCGAAAATTCGAAAAGACGTGTTCTTTTGGAGTGCAACCTGGTAGAGGGAGGAACAGAATTGATTCGACGTCAGTGGAAGCAGTGGCCACAGTACTGCGGGAGGAGACGAGTAGTGGTGTGCAAACGTGTAGTGCGCGCAGAATTGCCCGAACATTGGACATATCCGCGAGCATGCTGCGTAAAATCCTACGAAACACCCTTCTTTGCTATCCATTCAAAATTACCCATGTGCACCTATTGCTTCCTGTTGACATGCCAGAAAGGGAAACCTTTGCTTTAGAATTTCTTGCTCACATGGAAGTGGACAATGACTGGCCGTGGAATATTTTATGAAGAGCATCCATCGGACAGCATATGTCAATACAGAATTGTCGAATATGTGCAAAGGAAAATGCACACGCAAATCAACCAGTACCACTTCATCCTGGAAAGGTCACTGTGTCGTCTGGATTCACAGCATCGTTAATCATAGGTCCATATTTTTTCAAAGAGGCAGGTGCTTCCGATCCTGTTACCTGTGCCATCACTGGTACACGCTATGAGTGTCTTTGCGCAACCACGTCGTTCCAGCTCTCCAACAGCGTGGATGTGTGTATTGGATCATTGTTATGCAAGGTGGCGCACCTCCAACATTGCAATTCCAGTTAAGCAGCTGCTGAAACGCCATTTCGGAAATGCTAGAATTATCAGCCATCATTTCCCTACAGTCTGGCCGTGCCGACCACTTGATCTTAATCCGTGTGAGTGTGTGGCTGCGGGGCTATCCGAAAGATGTGTTCAGTGTTCCGATTGCAAACTTAGCTGCAATGCAGGCACGCATAGAGCAACACATTCTGAACGTGACCCCGGAAACACTTCGACCAGTTGTGGAACATGCTGTTTCTCGATTTTAACTTGTTGCACGAAACGCATATTGAACAAGTTTTGCGCCAGTCACACGGACATTAATAATCCGATTTGATTTTGATTGATGCTTTTTATGCGGTTTCTGGCCTCAGGACAGTAAAAAAAACGATGTGATTGATGCTTTCTATGTGGTTTTTGGCCTAAGGACAATTAAAAACCAATTTTTCCCATCCGATGTGATACGACCTTGCCGTGGTGGATGGGCTTACGTAACTAACAGTAGCCGAACGGTTCTAGGTGTGTCAGTCCGGAACCGCGCGACTGCTACGGTCAGAGGTTCGAATCCTGCCTCGGGCATGGATGTGTGTGATGTCCTTAGGTTAGTTAGGTTTAAGTAGTTCTATGTTCTAGGGGACTGATGGATGACCTCAGATGTTAAATCCCATAGTGCTCAGAGTCATTTGAACCATTTGAACTAAAAGTATCACACCTGTACACCCATGCACACTGTGCAATACAGTTTGTTTAGCATCAGATGTACACCTTAGGCATTGTATGATTCATCTGTCATTTGTAGTCGACCACTATTAAATTATGATGCTTACAGCCCCATCTATTGCTACATTTTGTACCTATTCATTTTTTGTCTGCCGTACGTTTTCCCCCTTCTCCGATAATATTCCGTTGCAATTTGACGTCATTCTGACCAGTGGTAGTATTTCTATAGCGGCGTGAAAGTTTAACTTCAATTAAAATCACCCTGTATATTTCACATTTCATTAATCATACTTTATCGATATTAAGTTCCTTATACGCAATTTAATAAAACCTCTGAAGTGCTTTGCATTTGTCACTTCAGATATCAAGAACCTTCTGAAACATTGTGGCTATTGAACCGGAAAAAAATAGCGAACTTAAATGTCTCTATTTGCTAATAACCAGAATGTACATACTAGCCACTATTCATGTTATGCTGATCGTTGGTAATTAGCATTCTGCTCTTAAATATCCTCCTCAGTTGTATTGAAAAACCAGTGAAAAGTGTCAAGTTTTGTGAAGTTTTGGAATAATCCTAAGGAAGTCTGGAGGTGCAGTTAATTGTTAAATGCACTTCCTCCACGCCTTTCACGTTTATGAACAAATTCAGATACCTACGTTCTTCTTTCCCTGCGACATTTCGCTCGCTTTATCAAAAAGCAAATGCCAGGCATTGCTATTGACGAATTAAGTTCAATCGAACCCGACTGAGACTCTCGTGCGGCCCGCAAAGATTCTAACTCTGCCACCGATTCCTCATGGCATATATTCTGTTGAATATTTTCCTCTAACAATTGTGTCACTTTATCCTTTAAAGCGGCTACACGATCACTAGTAGTAACTGAACTTGTGCGTAGCATATTTGTGCAATTTACCACTATCTTATATAATATATACCAAAGACGTCTGCGCCATCATACACTGGACAGGAAAAATACGACTTTCACTGTAGGAAACGAGAATTAGTTACTTCTTTTGTCAGATCACCTTCCAGCGACACTCCGTACACTCCTGTGCTACATGACCATGAGTCTCCAAGTAGAACAAGTTACTGGTACGAACTTAGTGCATGGTTCACTATGGCCCTTTAAATTACAAATGGCACAACACACTGGTACCAAATATGTTTCTTTACAATTACCTCTGAAGCCTGATAAATCAGCAGGCTCCGTTAGTTTTACTAAAGATACTTTTGACATAGGGCGTCCATCAATATACCTACATTTTGCCACATCACAAAGAAATAAAAATGTTTTTGTGCTCGCCACATTGCTGTTACTGATGCAAAGTATGGAGTCTGTAGAGGGAGATCACTGCGTCCGAATTCCAGGCGCTGCAGTCGAACACCTTCGATGCCAAATCCTCTGATCATGCAGTCCGTGTGCACACTTCTGACAACAATTTACAGGGGGGCCGAGTGGAGACTCCTCCGCGTTAAGTTAGGATAACAGTTGGGTACCCGTGAAGCGTCCCTGACGCTATAAAACTCTGTTGACAGCTATAAGACTCTGAATTCCGTGTTGACCCTTGATGACCCATCCGTGTTGTAGCGTTGTCGGAAGTCATGTGGTCGTTCAATCACCATCCTTCTGGCCAGGTAGGTCTGAGGACCCTGAGACGCCTAAGTGCTGAACAGGAATATGGACCCCATGAGGCCCTGCTGCCGATTTCCACGCTGAAGTTTGTTGCTGTTAACGATCCGTCATGTAGTGTTGTTGGAAGACAGCAACGGTAGGCGGCAGACAGTATGAAGTTCATCAGGCGAAGACCGCCATCTCAGCTAAATTTTCGGCTGGTTCGTAGACTTTTCTGGCGTATCTATAACATAGATCCCCTACAGTATCGTAATCATGGGATCGAGTGCTGTTACTGTGAGCGCCATCGATCCCAATGACGAATTCCACGAGAGCTGGGGAGCTCGAGTATTTAAAAGAGAGCTAACATGAAGCTATGACATGACACTCAGCTCGTAATGACTTTTTCTTATTTGCTGTGTAGGTTCTCTGGTTCTTAAGCAACAGGAACAGTTTCTTTCAACATCTAATGAATATGTGTGTCTTGTTTCTGTTGCTTTCCTGTAGCGTGCTACTTTCTGCTAAGCTCGTCTTCTCTGTCTCGGTAAACAGCTGTAACGTGCTGGGGCCTGACCCACTTGCGTCTTACTGCTAATTTCCCGGTTCTATCTCTGCCTCTGACGTGACCGCACTTTGCTTGTAGCAAACTGAATGAGTTTTAATAATGTTTCTTAATTTTCAATCTTTTGTTATTCTGTACCAAAAACAACAGCATGCTTCCCAAAAGAAATAATCCTATTTGAATAATAAAGTTTTGTGTCATGACTATATGTAGAGTTATCACGTGAAATCTGTTTGATGATTACCAGCATCAGAAAAACAATAATGCAGCAGTCGTATCGATGGCCCACGTTTTCTCTTCCATTCCCTGTGGTGCAAATGATTATTCACAGGTACAAGAGAATGGTGGTGGACACTATCGCGATCTGCCTACTCGTCTAATATAGGGTGCCTAGGAAGCTGTTTTCTCGGATCGCTAGACAACAATTCAAGCAAATCGTATTAATGGAGTTTATTATAGTAAGTTAAAGTGACAATACTTTGCGTAAAGGCCCCCCGCCCCCCCCCTGTCTTGGTGTCGTCCTAGAGAGGGATTCGTCAGCGAACTATTGGCTGACTTCGTCTCACAGCCCTGTCTGTTTTTCCGTTCTTGATCGTCGTGCCGGCACTTGTCGTTAAGCTAGGCGCATATTGAGATGCGTATAGCGCGTGTGGTGCGGCGCAGAGCAGCGCGCTTTTTTGTAACTTCACAGTTTGCCGGCCGCTGTGGGCGTGCGGTTCTAGGCGCTACAGTCCAGAACCGCTACGGTCGCAGGTTCGAATCCTGCCTCGGGCATGGATGTGTGTGATGTCCTTAGCTTAGTTAAGTTTAAGTAGTTCTAGGGGACTGGTAACCTAAGATGTTAAGTCCCATAGTCCTCAGAGCCATTTGAACCATTTTTAACTTCACAGTTTCAAATTGGACCTCGCAAATTGCAGCGCGACGCGACTGGGGCGCTACACGCGCCTGCGCCAGGTCACGTGGCATTGTGGTTGTGGCACAGTTTCTCGCGCCACGCGGCACGTGAGCACTGCGGGGCGAGGCGGGGAGCGGGAAGGCAGTCCTACCATGCCCTCACTTAGACATGGCGCTTATGGGCAGTGGAAGTATTGCCCAAACGAAAAATACAGCCTTACAGTATACTGAATTTTATTGTCACTGAATAGTGTTTTGTTTTTCGCTGTTTAAACGCTCCATCTCTTTTCGTTAGTACAGAATAGTCTTCCATTACATATGTGTGTATCCTATTTTGGTTTGCTTATCCTTTGTGAAACACAACGCACAGTTCACTAACTGGTGAGCCATTAGCCACTATCTTTTACCTCCATGATGTTTTCAGATCGCAAGAAGGACAGACGACTCATGGTGAGGGTACTGAATAAGGAATATTATAAAATCATGTGACCTAGAAGCAAGACAGGAAAGTAAGAAGAAAAAGGTTATCTACTTGCTGGCTGTTATGCTGACTTATCTCTACGATCTGTTACAAAAAGTCGAAATGGCGTAATTTGCACAGGTATGACCCCTTTGTGCTCCTGGCAAAAAGTGTCCAAGATATGAAGTACGTAAGTTTCACTATCATTACTTGAATATGGATGTAATAACACATACTGCAAGCTAGAGACAGTCGAGAAGCCCTCACGAATAACAATATTTTATTTGGTTCATTGTGACGAGAAAAAGCATTTCAGTTTTATTTATTCGTGTCAGAATCATTAACGATGTATAAAATAATGTACAATATTTACATGTCGTGTGTGTATATATATTTACAAGACAATTATTTACACTTTTGCCGCCCAGAAGTTAGCGACCTCTATTGCATTTGGCATTGCATGTAGGAAGTCTTCTGTTGTGCATGTTGCTGGACATTGGGTACACTGGAGCAGGTGGAAGGCCGTGTGCGTTGCTCCACACTCACAGAGTGGCGGCTCCTCTAGGAAACCCCATTTAATCAGATTGCTCTTACATTTCGTGACACCTGAGAGTAGTCTGCTGAGGAATCTCCATGTACTCCAATTCTCTGTGTAGCCGGGTGGTAGTCTTTCACTTGGTGTAATCCATCCCACAGTACTGGTAAGCCTTGCCCGCCATGGTTCGATTCGGCATTACTGTGGTGCCCCAACTAGAGCCTCTGTAGATCTGAGGAAGCTCTTTGTGGATTTTAGTCTTCGGTTTGCTGGTTGATAGCCATATAGGGGGTGAGCTTCAGAAGTTTCTGATTTTTTCTTCTCACTTTTTGCTGCTACCTCTCGGCGGATGTAGGCGGGTTGCAGCATTTCAGTGGTTGCATGTACACTCTCAGCATTAGTAAACTAATTGTACAACAGGCTACACAAATGGTCCGGGCGGCTCACCCCGTCGGAGGTTCGAGTCCTCCCTCGGACATGGGTATGTGTGTTGTCCTTAGTGTAAGTTAGTTTAAGTTAGATTAAGTAGTGCGTAAGCTTAGGGACCGATGACCTCAGCAGTTGGTCACATAAGACCTTACCGCATTCCTGTCGCGCGCATTATTCTCAGCTGCTGCCGGTAGCAATTCAATATGTTAGCTAAATTTCATATGCAGCAACCAAATGCAAAATCATAGCGACCCCTATTTTTCGTTGCAGACTTCTCGAATTTCGCGTAGTGTCTTACTATAGTATGTATGTCCGCCCCGGTAGCTGAGTGGTCAGCGTGACAGACTGTCAATCCTAAGGGCCCGGGTTCGATTCCCGGCTGGGTCGGAAATTTTCTTCGCTCAGGGACTGGGTGTTGTGTTGTCCTAATCATCATCATTTCATCCCCATCGACGCGCAGGTCGCCGAAGTGGCGTCAAATTGAAAGACCTGCACCAGGCGAACGGTCTACCCGACGGGAGGCCCTAGCCACACGACATTTCCAATTACAGTATGTATGTCACAATAAGTATGATCGTTAGCGAGATGATGAGCGCTTCGCCACGAATATAATATAATGCTACAAGTAAGGCAAAAATGAAATAGACCTACAGGGTGAACATAAAGTTCGGGAACACTTCCAATTATTTCTTGCACAAGAACTAAACATTGAGCAGATGTCATACATATTGCATTTTGAAGGGTAACTGAAGCTTTTTTTTTTTTTTTTTTTTTTTTTACAAACATCTGATGTGCGAACCGTTAGTGACCCGGCTGACGTCAATACGGTAATCGAATTGTTGCCATACCCGTCCCAGCATGGCACTGTCGACTGTGGCAGTCGCTCTCTCCTGGAGCTCTGCTGCATCACGTGGTAGAGGCGGTACATACACCAGATCTTTAATGTGTCCCCCCAGAAATAAGTCACACGGAGTGAGATCTGGTGTTCAGGGAGGCCATTTCATGAAACAGATGCCCCCTTTGTAGCACGGCCATGTTTGTGACTTGCGCTGACTATAGGCACTACTCTGTGGCGGTATACATGGAAAGAAAACACCTTACAGGGTTTCTCTTCAAAATGACATACGTATGATATCTGTACAATGTTTGGTTCTTGTGAAATAAATAATTGAAAGCGTTCCCGCACTTTATGTACACCCTGTATTTTTATTTAACAGTTTCTGTAAATTCGTTTGAGAAGGATTACAGGGTGCTCGCGCTTCGGTTCTGTCAGAGCAGAGCGTGGACAATCGGCGCGTGCGAAGTATGTGAACGCGTCTCAATATGCGCAGGACTCGCGTGACATGTGTGGAAAGTGCGTTGTATTGTCGTGTCACGTCACATGGGCTGTACGTGCCTCAATTTGCGCTTATCTTTACGCTGGAACATTCCTCCCTCCCAAAGCGACGGACCGTCATCAGGTAGAGAGCGCGACAACCGTGGGGGAGGCAGGAGTGTGCATGCTTCGCTGGACCGGAAGCTGTAATTGCAGGGGACGTCAACCTTCCGGTCGTATCCCGCCATCTGGTCTTCGCTCTGGCGGAAACGTACCCCGGAAAACGACCAGAAGGGTACACGTCCACCTCCTGAGGCCCATAACCAGATGTAGAAGGCGTCGGCTGCTGTGGCATGGGCGGGTCTAGCCCCATCCGTAGGACGAGAGGAGGCGGAAGAGGCGAAGGCTCCGTCTCCATGGGGTCGTCCCGCGGTGTCGTGATGACACCCTCTGGTGGCTGCTGCGGCCGCGGCGTCCTCGGGATCCGTGAATCTGGGGGAAGAAACACAGAAGGATCACCGTGCACATGACAGTCGCGAAGTTGATTGTGATGTCGGCGCTGCAATCTGTCTGGACCTGAAATGAGATGTACGCATGCGCCAAACCGACGGACGATCTTGCCTCGCGCCCACTGTCTGCTGCCGCTAAAAACCCTGTAAAACACAATATCATGCGGCGCGAAGGGATACTTACGGCCTTCCTTCGGCGCCGGAGGAGGGTGGAGCAAGTGGAGCAGTGTCCGATGGCGGCGGCCGTGAAGCAATTCCGTCGGCGATGGTCCATCTCGCGGATTCTGAAAAAACGTGCCGCTTCGCCGTTTGACTGTGGATGAAACGGTGCACTAGTTAGATGCTGCATGCCATTGCATTCACAGAATGTTTCGAATTCATCTGACGTGAACTGAGGACCGTTGTTTGACACTATGACTTCGGGTAAACCTTCGAGGCAAAAAATAGAGGACAACACCTGAATTGTGCTACGTGACGTTGTCGAGTTCATTGGCACAGCAGGAGACTTGCTATACGAGTCAACCACAACCAACCAACGAGTTTTCCAAAAAGGTCTCGCAAAGTCTATGTGCACACGTTTCTATGGTGATTGCGATTTAGGCTGAGAAGAGGATTTTTTTTTTTTTTTTTTTTTTTTTTTGTGGACTGATTTTCCGCACAGGCGTGAAACTGTGACGTCATCTGTTCTATTCGGATGTCCATACCTTGCCAAGTACACTGTCGAATCGCTGACTGTTTCGTACGAATAATCCCCCAGTGTCCTTGGTGAAGTAACTGAAACACTTTTTCAAAGCTTTAGGGATCAACACGCGTGACTGTTCATTGTCATTTTGAACAAGAATAACAGCTTTCTGTATAGCGAGGCTATGCCGACGTGCAAAATATCGGCGCACTGCAGAGTTCTTTATGCTGTGCAATAAACGAGGCCAAGATGTGCGAATGTATGTTAGCAAAATGTTCAAATCTGAATCAGCTTCGGTAGCCTGTGCAATTTTCCCATAGTTCAGTAGAAAATATTGAAGCAATTCAGAATCCTGAGCATCGATGTGACGAGATGCAGCGGAAGCGTGAAAGTCTGTATCAGGGCTAATCGGTAGACGTCAAAGTGCGTCCGCATTACCATGTTGAGCTGTCGGACAATACACAATCTCGTACTGGTATTGAGACAACAAGAAAGCCCATATTTGCAACTTTTGGGCAGTTCGTACAGGAATCGGTTTCGTCGGATGAAAGAAGGACTGCAAAGGCTTGTGATCTGTTACTAAGTAGAATTTTCTGCTACACAAATAGTGATGGAATTTGGTGACACCATACACAATAGCCAAAGCCTCTTTCTCAGTTTGTGAATGGCTACACTGAGCATTGGACAACACTTCTGATCCGAAAGCGATAGGCCTGTCTTCATCGCCAATTCTGTGCGAAAGCACTGCACCGATTCCGTAAGGGAAAGCGTCAACTTGCAGAACAGCTGGTTTGTCAGGATCAAAGTGAACTAAGCGTCGGTCACTGACCAATACATCTTTTAAGTTTTTGAAAAGCTACTTAGCAGTCAATCCGTTCAAAGAAAGGAGACATTCTTGCGACGCAAGCAATGCAGTGGAGCTGTGATTTGTGCAGCATTTTGTACGAACCGAGTATAATAGTTTATTTTCCCTAAGACTGACTGCAATTCTGGGACATTGCGAGGCACTGGCAAATCTCGCACGGCTAACAAACGCGACTGAAGAGGATGTACTCATTGACTGTTTATGACATGACCAAGATACTGCAACTCGGGTTTTAAAAAAATCACACTTTTCCAGTCCACACTTTAATCCTGCTTCACATTAACACACGTCCGCAGCTCGTGGTCCCGTGGTAGCGTTCTCGCTTCCCGCGCACTGGGTCCCGGGTTTGATTCCCGACGGGGTCAGGGATTTTTCCTGCCTCGAGATGACTGGGTGTTGCGTCGTCGTCATCATCATCATTCATCCCCATTACGGTCGGAGGAAGGCAATGGCAAACCACCTCCGCTAGGACCTTGCCTAGTCAGCGGTGCGAGTCTCCCGCATCGTCCCCTACGCTCGCTCCTCGGACTATGGGACCTCATCATCATCACATAACACACGAAACAAAACACGCAACTTTGCAATATGATCTTCAGATGTACGACCTGCTACGACACTATCGTCCAAATAGTTTGAACAGTTTGTCACTTGAGCAGTCAGCTGTTCCAAATACCGTTGGAAAACGGCGGGTGCAGAAGCAATGCCAAATCAACGCAAATATTTAGGCAAGCCCAAATCACTGTTCATTACACATATTTCTTGAGATTCTTCATCAAGCGGTATTTGAAATACAGTCGTTCTTCCCGCGAACCATACGCGACTGGAACAGGAAAGGGAGGTAATGACAGTGGCACGTAAAGTGCCCTCCGCCACACACCGTTGGGTGGCTTGCGGAGTATAAATGTAGATGTAGATGTAAGTCAATTTTTGAGACATAGCGGCCAGCAGTTAATCAGTCCATGAGGTCCTCTGGGCGTGGCAAGGGGTAAGTATCAAACACAGTTTATAAGTTGACCGTAGACTTAAAGTCAACACACAGACGAATGTTACCTGAAGGTTTGGGGGGCAAAACCAGTGGACTTGCCCATTGGCTTGTTTGTATGGATGCAATAGCTCCGCTATCTTGCAATTCTTTAAGTTCAACAGTGACTTTGTCCTATAATGCAATGGGAACAGTTCTGGCGAGGCAAAATTTCGGCTAAGCATTGTCATTCAGAGTAATATGAGCAATAAAATTGTTTAGTCTTGCCTAAACCTTCATAAAAGAGTTCCGGGAATTCTTTCAGCGAAGCTAGCTAGCTACGCTGTCTTTTGCATGGAATGTGACACTGACGACACATTGTCCTGAATGTTAAAGCCAAAAAATCAAATGACTCAAGACCAAATATGTTCTCACAAATGTGTGATTGTAGCACTGTAAAAGTCGCTGTTCGCGTATGCGAGCGATACATGGCAGGCAAAGTATATTTTCCGAGAACGGGAATGTCTTGTCCATCATACGCCATCAGGTGCGTGCTAGTTTCAGACAGGCGTGGGGAGCCCAACATTTGATAATGTATGTGTGACGATTCTGCAGTGTAACAGAGACACCAGTGTCCAAAATGAAATTTCACACGTTTCCCACAAAGAAGCAAATGAATAAAATGTTTGTAGGACTGGCGTAGCACTGAAGAAACTGCTCACTTCCTAGTTTTGCTAGTGCCTGTTGCAGTCTTTGAATATATTCCATTAATGACGTGGGCCTTGTGACTAGATTTTTGTCAGTGGGCTGAATTCTTATGTTTGTTCCGTTGCAAACATACAGATTGTAAATAAGCTTTCTTGCCACAAGCGTAGCACTGTGATTGTCGGGAGGGACAGTCTTGACATTTGTGCCGTGAATCCCATCCTCGTCACCAGTATTGTTTCCTGCCCACTCGTCTAACACACTCCTGGAAATTGAAATAAGAACGCCGTGAATTCATTGTCCCAGGAAGGGGAAACTATATTGACACATTCCTGGGGTCAGATACATCACATGATCACACTGACAGAACCACAGGCACATAGACACAGGCAACAGAGCATGCACAATGTCGGCACTAGTACAGTGTATATCCACCTTTCGCAGCAATGCAGGCTGCTATTCTCCCATGGAGACGATCGTAGAGATGCTGGATGTAGTCCTGTGGAACGGCTTGCCATGCCATTTCCACCTGGCGCCTCAGTTGGACCAGCGTTCGTGCTGGACGTGCAGACCGCGTGAGACGACGCTTCATCCAGTCCCAAACATGCTCAATGGGGGACAGATCCGGAGATCTTGCTGGCCAGGGTAGTTGACTTACACCTTCTAGAGCACGTTGGGTGGCACGGGATACATGCGGACGTGCATTGTCCTGTTGGAACAGCAAGTTCCCTTGCCGGTCTAGGAATGGTAGAACGATGGGTTCGATGACGGTTTGGATGTACCGTGCACTATTCAGTGTCCCCTCGACGATCACCAGTGGTGTACGGCCAGTGTAGGAGATCGCTCCCCACACCATGATGCCGGGTGTTGGCCCTGTGAGCCTCGGTCGTATGCAGTCCTGATTGTGGCGCTCACCTGCACGGCGCCAAACACGCATACGACCATCATTGGCACCAAGGCAGAAGCGACTCTCATCGCTGAAGACGACACGTCTCCATTCGTCCCTCCATTCACGCCTGTCGCGACACCACTGGAGGCGGGCTGCACGATGTTGGGGCGTGAGCGGAAGACGGCGTAACGGTGTGCGGGACCGTAGCCCAGCTTCATGGAGACGGTTGCGAATGGTCCTCGCCGATACCCCAGGAGCAACAGTGTCCCTAATTTGCTGGGAAGTGGCGGTGCGGTCCCCTACGGCACTGCGTAGGATCCTGCGGTCTTGGCGTGCATCCGTGCGTCACTGCGGTCCGGTCCCAGGTCGACGGGCACGTGCACCTTCCGCCGACCACTGGCGACAACATCGATGTACTGTGGAGACCTCACGCCCCACGTGTTGAGCAATTCGGCGGTACGTCCACCCGGCCTCCCGCATGCCCACTATACGCCCTCGCTCAAAGTCCGTCAACTGCACATACGGTTCACGTCCACGCTGTCGCGGCATGCTACCAGTGTTAAAGACTGCGATGGAGCTCCGTATGCCACGGCAAACTGCCTGACACTGACGGCGGCGGTGCACAAATGCTGCGCAGCTAGCGCCATTCGACGGCCAACACCGCGGTTCCTGGTGTGTCCGCTGTGCCGTGCGTGTGATCATTGCTTGTACAGTCCTCTCGCAGTGTCCGGAGCAAGTATGGTGGGTCTGACACACCGGTGTCAATGTGTTCTTTTTTCCATTTCCAGGAGTGTATATAGGGTGCCTAGTAAGCTGTTTTCTCGGATCGCTAGACAACAATTCAAGGTTCAAAAAATGGTTCAAATGGCTCTGAGCACTATGGGACTTAACATCTGAGATCATCAGTCCCCTAAAACTTAGAACTACTTAAACCTAACTTAACCTAAGGACATCACACACATCCATGGCCGAGGCAGGATTCGAACCTGCGACCGTAGTGGTCGCGCGGTTCCAGACTGTAGCGCCTAGAACCGCTTGGCCACCCCGTCCGGCCAACAATTCAAGGAAATCGTATTAATTGAGTTTATTACAGTAAGTTAAATTGACAATACTTTGCGTATTCACAAAGGTGTGTCGCAAACAAATGGCGACATGCAAATAATCAATGTCCTTCGGTAGAAACAATTTCAATGCAAGCAGTTCTTAAGTCATTGCTGTAGCGTTTGTATGACGGCTCATCTTCCACTCCAGCCACAGCTAGGCGGCGTCGTGCTTATATTCTCTTCAGCGTACTATCGGCTGACGTCGTCTCACTGCCATATCTGCTCTTCCGTTCTTGATCGTCGTGCCGGCTCTTGTCGTTAAGCCGGAACAGACACTGGCGAATCTTCTGCAAATGCTTGTTTGTTTCAGTTGCTCGTATTCGCTTCCATTCAAGCTGGTGTAAACGAACCTACCCCCCGCCTCTCTCATCATCGCTGTCAAATGTTGGGTTTTGGCAGGCAGAGCTTGCTTCCTCCACTCGCCTCACACTCATAGAAACTTGTCGATGACGTTGTGAACAAACTGCACAGCTGCGGTTGTGTGTTGCATGAAGGTTTCGCTTTTTGTTATGAGACAAGTGCCTTTAAAGTCTACTTTGCAGTTACCAATCGTAACTGTGCCTTTTAAACGATATATGAATTAAGTACTTTAGACAAACTTAGGGGAGACAATAGTGATACGCTCGACTTACCCAGAAGTGACGTCAAAACGATGTATCACTTGGTGCGACCATGGCAGTCGACAGCTTTGAAGTTGCCATATTGATTCAGTTGTACTTCGTTGTATGTCTATTTTAACTTACATGCCATGGCAGTGTGCCATTTCGGGCAGTGGTGTACTGAAGATTTATCAGAAACATATCACACGCCTTCAGAAGATCATAAGCTGATTAATATTATTGTTGAAAAATACTTGTGTTTCTGTTGCCTCGTGGTTAGGAACATTGAATTATGGAGTCACAGAAAGTTGGTTTGTGACCTGCTAT
This sequence comes from Schistocerca cancellata, assembly GCF_023864275.1. Taxonomy (NCBI): domain Eukaryota; kingdom Metazoa; phylum Arthropoda; class Insecta; order Orthoptera; family Acrididae; genus Schistocerca; species Schistocerca cancellata. The sequence continues at coordinate 733,556,714 of NC_064626.1, forward strand.
GTTCCATAGTGACAGACATCGTTTTTAATAGACCTCAAAATTTCTGATCAGGTATGGAATATATAAACATCACATGTGTCCAAAAGTAGCAACACAGGAAGGTATAAGACAAAATTCAAATATTTCTGATTGGAAAAAAAATCAGTTTAATGTAAATGAAAAGCAAATATTAAAATGATACTTATAAATTACCATTTTATAGTTAAACTTGAATACTAGAATCATTCAAATTACATTAAACATGCTCTTTCTTAATTTATAGCACAGTTAAAAAATCATATTCAGAAAATAACATAAAAAATTAAAAATCTAATTAGTAAATTAAAAAAACCTAAATGTTAGTATGCCGACAGTTTCCACAAGTTGGCCTAGAACACTCCAAGCATGTTGGCCGGCCAAATTGATAGTGCTATCAATTTGGCCGGCCAACATGCTTGCCCATCAATTAAAAGGTGCTCAATGATACGAAGTCTTTCACCTTTTAATTGATGGGCAAGTGCTATATGTTTTTTTGTTATTAATTTGCTTCCATGGAGTTTGATGAGCTAGTTACTGAAATGAAAATATGAAATTGTAAAATATAAAAGTACGCTACTTTCATGAAACAAAAGAAGCTTTACCCACTAAAAATATCATTATCTGCAGGTATTTTGTGTAATAGCCTTATAGTCCACTTCATATCCATTGGTACTTGATGTGTTCAAATGGCTCTGAGCACTATGGGACTTAACATCTATGGTCATCAGTCCCCTAGAACTTAGAACTACTTAAACCTAACTAACCTAAGGACATCACACAACACCCAGCCATCACGAGGCAGAGAAAATCCCTGACCCCGCCGGGAATCGAACCCAGGCGTGGGAAGTGAGAATGCTACCGCACGACCACGAGATGCGGGCACTTGATGTGTGGTGAACCTTCTTTGCATATAAGGTTCCATTAAATCTTTCACTAGTGTGAACATAAAATTTTTCCAGCAAATCGATTCACTGTCCCTGTTAAGTCTATAGAAAATCTGAGCATTCATATTGGCTGTGTCTAGTATCCTGAAAAATTTACTTCAGAAATGTTCAAATGTGGGTGAAATCTTATGGGACTCAACTGCTAAGGTCATCAGTCCCTAAGCTTACACACTACTTAACCTAAATTATCCTAAGGACAAACACACACCCATGCCCGAGGGAGGACTCGAACCTCCGCCGGGACCAGCCGCACAGTCTATGACTGCAGCGCCTTAAGACCACTCGGCTAATTCAGCGCGGCAAAATTTACTTATGGGAGATATCTGAGTAAGTATTGCAGCAGTGCATTTTTCATCTGGGGCGTCTATACCTCCCTTGGTATTGTTGTAATATGCAACTATTTCCTCTTTTCCTATTTCCTTACCTATACCTTTGCAGTCATGCATAGATGACACCAATATTGTGGCTCTCCTCTTTTTTTGGATCAATGTAAGGAAGTCATCGCTTTAGGAAATCGACGTATTGGCAGCCTTTCTGGTATAGTATTTTTTGTTGTGTTGTCGTTGTTGCACCAACATACACCAATCCATTTCTTAGAGTGTTGCATAAGTGGTTCTGATAAAACCAGTTATCACTGGTTGCACTTACGTTTGTTTTGAGCAGTGGTTGGGATTGTCTCCAGACAGACTGAGATGTCTTATTAAATATACACACTGTAAAGATTTTATTCCTAGAATCAGTTAGACATTGCACTTTTATGCCACACGTTCTGAATTTGCACCTACCTCTGAAGTATTTCGTCAATGTACACGTTCTCCCCAGGTATGTAGAACGCTTGACATCTGAAGAGTTCTGATGTCTGAGCTAATAGCTCAATTTTTTCCTCTCTTCTCTCGTTTTGGTATCGTCACTCACAGAGCTATCAAAATACAGTATAACCTCGTTAGCGCGAACTCGCATAAGACGAACTCGCGGTTAACGCGAAAAAAATATTGGTCCAACCATGAATACATTAGTTCTTATTGTATGTTTTATCGGTTAACACGAATTTCGGTTAAGGCGAATTACGAACTCTGTTTCAGTTCCTAGCGTAATTAAATTTCACTGTAACACAAACTTCCGACCTTAGAGTATTCTAAAGCGTATTTTTTTCCGAAATGAATGTAGGAAATGTAGCTACAAAGCTAATTATAGTTATCGTTGACTCGTTTTTAACGTTTTGTAGGTCGGTAGCCGCGATTATCGCCTCAACAATCAGCGTATGCTGTACATTGTAAGACATTCAATAATGTGTACAGCAGCATTTAGGAACGTACTCAGTGCCAGATTTGACAGGTGTTCTGTTAGTCGTAGCCTTATCGAGTTGGAATACTGATTAATAACTACAGTTACAACCTGTACCGTAGCACGCGAAAGTGGCAAAGAGGAAACAGACAGCTCTAAATGTACAGGCAAAGCTTAAGATTCTAGATGAAGTGGACCGTGGTACCAAGGAAACAGCAATTGCAGAGCAGTTTGGAATACCTAAATCTACTTTATTTACGATTATTAAGAATCGAGAAAAAATTGTTAATGCTGCGGCATCAGGTTCTGGAAACAAATTTAAACGACTTCGTACTGCCAAGTATGAAGACATCGAGACGTTACTGCTAGAATGGTTCAATCATATGCGTGCATTTAACATACATTTAACTGGCCATGTGATTCAGTCAAGGCAAATGATATTGCTAAAGATGTGGGCATAAAAGAGACACTCAGTTTCATCTGTGCAAATTTGTGGTGAAGCAAATAAAGTTGATGAAGAAAGTGTGAAACCTGGTTGCATGAATTCAACCGAGTGAGGGAAAAGTATGCCTCGTGTGATGTGTTTAACATGGATGAAACTGGATTTTTCTACAATCTTATTCCAAATCACACCCTGGGGATAAAAGGTGATAAGCGTCACAGTGGAGCACGAAGCAAACAGCATGTGACTGTTGTACTGTGCTGTAATGCTGACAGAAGTGAGAAGTTTCGTCCCAGGGTTATCGGTGGATCCTAGAAACCACATTGTTTTAAAACATAAATATGGACACTTTACCTTGCATCTACTCTCACCACAAGAAAGCTTGGATCGATGACACATCATTTCGCAAGTGGCTTCTTCGTTTCAACAGTCGAATGGTTGCTCAAAATAGACATGTTCTTCTTACATTGAACAGATATACTGTCCATAACGTTCATGATCTGCACCTATCCAACATAAAGGTTCAGTTTTTTCCACCCAACGCCACAAGCCGTCTTCAGCCATTGGACCAAGGCATGTCTCTCATAAAGAAAGCTTATCGTAAACGACTTGTAAGAGCTGTAATTCGTGCTGCTGAAAACAATAGTGCAACCCCAAATTGGAATCTGCTTGACGCAATAAAAGCCATCGCAGCAGCCTGGAACTCAGTATCGCCACATCATACAGGGAAGTGCTTTAACAGAGCTTGGAGACAGCAACACTGAAGATGTCCACGAGTTAGAAGATGCCACTTCACCCGATTAATAGACAGTTCTGCAGGACGTTGCGAACCGTGGGATTAGTTTCGAAGAATTCATTAGTGTAGACCGCGATGTTGCCGTATGTGCTTCTGTGGAATCGGATGTGCCAAAAGCTGTGAACGAGGTGCAAGAAGGGCCATCAGAAGAGAGTGAAGAGGAAGAGAATACAGATACCATACCACCTATCCGTCAGGAAATGTTTACAGCCTTGGACTGTTTGGAACGATTCGCTTCAACATCCGACGTCACTGCTGAGTTTACGGATGCTATCATTACAATTGGTTGTGAAATTACAAAATATTATCATTCCCAATGAACGTCAGCGAACCATGACCAAATTTTTTCCAAGAAAGTAACGTACATAATTTGTGAGTACTTGTAATTTTACCATCACTTTATACAGTAGTGTTATAAGTCTACAATAACGTGATTGATAGTGTAGTATATTATACATTAGTGTACTGTTGTACATGTATACTTATTAAAATCTGTGTTTTTCACTTAACACGAATTTTTCAACACGAACTCCTGATTTTTCGGTCCCTTCAGATTCGTGTAAACGAAGTTTTACTGTAATAGCAAATCTGTTACAATTCAATATTGCACTGAATATTTCTCATCCAGGTGTGTGCACTAGAAGCCCAATTAATGTCCTCATTGATAAATAGCCAATGTTTCTCATACCGGCATCACTGAACTGGTATTACACAGATCCCCAATTTTTCCGAATCTTTCATTAGTGCGAAGAACAATTTTGCTTATGCAATCATCAGTTATTAGTAATGACCACATTTCGAGAGGTTTTGGTTCATGTCCACTTTCAGCTTTTATTTTTAGTCGCAGTAAATGCATTATTATGTTACGTTTTGATATGAGAGTTCGCATATTAGCAAACGGTATTTCTATCCACTTGCAACATCTATTTTTGCCACAAAAAGCCTTACCTCTGTTTTGAGATTGTTGAATTTCGGCAATGTTGATATTGTTGTCACTGTTTTGCGCAGAGCACGAATCATCTATGTCTGAAACTTCACTCTGCTAAGGTAAGCTGTTGTGCTGGCTACCAATTATATTAGTATCACAATCACATCACAGTTTTTAATATCGTCCTCCAGCCACTACCCGACTATTTCAGCAATTTTCGGATCGTTCAGATAATGAAGGCATGTGGACAGTTCCGACTCTACAGCTACTGAGAATCGAAAGGAGGCGTGCTTCCCTGAAAATAAATTATGCTTGTCTCCAGCTTTCTAGGGGTCTGAGAGACCACATGACTGTGGTTATGCCGATTTTCTTCATTTTTGTATCAGATTTTCAGACTTTCTCGCTAAAGTAATACAAGTAAGTTCTGCAATGTTTGATGTTACATATAAGAGTACGCTCTGATCTTTGCCTCATTAATACATGAAGGATGAAATTGCTGCAAGTGAAACAATCAGTAACGACGTTTGTATTTCTACTTGTGACAAATAATGGTCTTTTTCCTAATATGTCGCGACTTCCGAGGGTGTGGTTAGGCACGAACTTCAGTCACAGTAATGAAATTTATATTCCCTGCTTGTCACAAATATTTGACTATTTATTTCCGAATACCGTATGTTGCGATTTCAGAGGGTGTGTTTAGTCAGAAATATAGGGGGGCAGCTTAAACCGCTGTGAGTGAAACTAGCATTCATAACATTCAAATTCTTCCTTGTCACATGTATAGGGTTGTCTGTTTCCGAATGTGTTGTGAATTCTGAAAGTGTGCTTAGGTAGAACCTAAGAGAACAACTTAAATTGCTGTGTGCGGCATATTTAGCTGTTTCTTCTGCGAACATGTTGCGATTTCAGTGTTCACACTTGCCCAAGGGAGAAGCTTGTGTCAGTGTAACACTTGACTTACTGGAAACGTGCTGCTGGACATCAACACGTCGTTTTGATGTCACTTCCTAAACTAGTAGCCATGATCCCGGACATGGCGCGGTTTTTTCTTAGCAGGGATCAACTTATAGTTGGACTGAAAAGAACAACATCGGGAATTCCCTGTTATTAATATAGATGAGAGACTCGTAATTTCAGAGAGCTCATTTGTCTGAAACGTAATAAATTACTGAGGTAGAACAGGGACAAATTCTTGTATACCGTATTCTCCTTTATCCATCCACGTCACTTCTAAAAATATACATAGAAAGAAAATGAGAAAAGCCATTGACCTCGTAGAGTTTGAGAATGAATCGATAATAACAAAATTTATCATCAGAAGCTCGTCACTGCAAAGCGACTCTGTCTGCATGCCTTTTTTCACCCAACACTTCTGACAAAAAATTTCTCTGAATCCGAGGTCTCGGGAGGATTCGCCGAATGTTCGTTGTCAAGGAAACACATAAATAGTTATTCATCGTTTGAGTGAGCAATGCATTATTTACTGTAATTTTTCCGAAATGGCAGAAAAAGTTGTATCATATCCGACTACATTAGTGAAATACGACAATCCAGTGTTGGTGACTAGGCATCCGGAGAAGAAACCACCATCTGAGGTATAGTTAAATAGAATTGTTATTCTCATGCAACACGCACCGCTTGTATCACTGAATCAGACACGCTTCTAAACAACTATAACTGGCATTAAAAAAGATGTGCTGGCGTCAGTCCTGGAACGTTTTTGCGTCATACTGAATCATTTAGTAATCGAAACTGTGTGTTTACCGATTATAAAATATGTGAAAGGGTAAGCGAGTGGTATATTAGAACAGAAGTATCAGGTGTTTCAACGATAATCATAAAACAAATAGTAGCTGCTGTATTCCACATTTGACGTAACCCTTTGTTAATGAAATTGACTAGGAGCTCTCAAATGTCCATCGTCTGACGATCGAGCTGAAACCTGAACAATGCGCAACATGTCAGACGGGTACCGGTAGTGTTAGGCCTATAGCTACTGCTAAGGTAAGTCTTTATTCAAGTCTATCGTGTACATCGCGCTTTCTTGTGGATTTCAGAAAGTTTCACTAATTAATTCACGGACTGAAAGGGGAAAAAAGTTTTCTTTGACTTGAAAACTATCTCCGCTAAATGTCACTCCGCCATGCAGTAACGTGTATCTTTAATTCTTGCAAAAGTCTATTTAAAGGCAATCTTATCGATATATAAATTAATTAGAGGCGCCAATGATGGGTACAGCAATGAGTTACTGAATGCTGTGCGCAACTTAAGGAAATTTCTGGACGGTACTAAGAATCAGAACGTGATTGTCACTACCATTCCTTGTAGACATGACCTTATCCCCACTTCGTGTGTAAACGCTGAAATTAGGGAAGCCAACTCACAATTTCAGGCAATATGCAAAATGTATCCAAATACAAACTTTCTTTGTGCAGATTTTCTTAAGAGAGGCTACTTCACGAAACATGGGATGCATCTGAACAAAAAAGGGCAAGAAACGTTTGTGTGGGAAAATCAGCGAAATGTTAGAGAGACTGAGCAAACACAGTGACAGCATGTCATTACCATTAGCTCCAACAGTTTTAAAGCAAGCACCAGCAGAAGTATTCCCACAAAAAATGTTAAAAGCGCCAGAAACAATCACAGCAGCAACAACAAAGGCAGCTACATCAACAGCAGAGCCACCTCGGGTACCAGCAGTGGCAACAGAATCAGTGGTAGCTGGACCAACTCCACCAAAAGTAGTAAAAACATCAAGAACAGTTACACTAACAACAACAAATGCAGTAACAGCTCCATCAACTACAGAGCCAGCCCTAATACCAGCAGGAAAATTAACAGCAAAAGCAACAGAACCATCATCAGCAACAGCAGAACCATCTACAATAGCAGCAGAATCAACTCCAACATTAGCAGAACCAGTACTGTCAACTAAAAAAACTTCAGACAGCAGACGGAAGCCAGTGCCTCCATCCCATCTAAATGATTTTTTAGTGGAAACCAGAAAGAGGAGGAAGCCCACAAGAGAAACTGCGATATGAGCTTATTTAAGTCAGTAAAGCAGAGAAATATACAACAAGGTATTTACAACTTTAAAATAATCCACCAGAATGTACAGGGCTTGAGCACGAAGTATGAACAATTAGACGTGTTTGTATGTAAATGAAATTATGCCTGATGTGCTTGGTATTAGTGAACACTGGCTATCTGATGCCAAATTAGAACTTTTTAAACCTCTAAACATGGTACTAGCTAATAAGTTTTGCAGATCTACTATCAGAGGTGGGGGTGTGTCATTGTATGTAAAAAGCACATTTGATTATAATTCTGTAAATGTAAGTAATATTCATTAGAAGGAACAACTGAATTATGTGCAGCACGTATAAAGGTACCAAATGATGAAATTTATGTTATATGTTTATGCAGACCGCCATGTGGAAACTTCGAAGTTTTCTTAACAAAGTTTTGTGACATGATAGAGAATGTTTTTATATCACACCTGAACAAGTTAGTAATTATAGGAGACTTCAACATAAATGTATTAGCAGATAAGTTACACACTAGACAATTCAAGAATACTCTGCTTGAATATAATTTAAGATACCTGATAAAAACTGCAACCAGGGAGACTTAAACATGCCAGTCTGCAATAGATAACATAATCACTGGGATTCGTCTTTACGATCTTACATCTTCTGTTATTATAAGTGCTTTGTCAGACCACCATGCAGTAGAACTAAGTGTGCACATAAAAAAGGTTCCCACACACAGTTGCTATAGATATGTTAGAATGAATACAGACCAAAGTATAACTCATTTGAATAATATGCTAAGGAATGTGGATTGAAACAGTGTTCTAATGACACTTCATAGTTACAGCAAATTCTCAAGTGAACTATTCTACATTATTAACCAAGCCTGCCCATTAATAAAAAAGAGAATTCAGTCACATGCTGTAACCCGAAACTGGATATCAAGTTCAGTCACTGAGGCTAGAGAAAAACTAAGATGGTATGAGTATGCTATGTTAAATGACTTGAGCAATAAAAAATTAAAAGAAGAGTTCAAAAAGTATCAGAAATACTATGTAGACCTCCTAATTTCAGAAAAACAGAAACATTTAGAAAGTGTCATTCAGAGCTCAAATAATATCTTCAAAACATCATGGTCACTAGTAAATAGAGAAATAGGTAAATCTGAGAAACATACAGCTGAAAATCACTTGCTGATAAATGGCACAATAGAAACTGATCAGAATAAGATAGCAGATCTATTTAACAATTATTTTGCCTCTGTTGCCTCCAGCATAAACAATCAGCTTAAAAATCATAAATACAAATTTAGAGGAACACCAGTGTCAGGAAGTATATTTTTGTTGCCAACAAGTAAAGAAGAAATAATTAAAATAGTGAGTAGCTTTAAGAATTCCCATGCAGCAGGATATGATGGTCTTAGTCTGGACACTCTTAAGAAATTTATACATAAAATTGCATCACCTTTATCAACAGTTATCAACTCTCATATGGAAGATGGTCTATTTCCAGATGAGTTGAAAATTGCTCAAGTTGTGCCTATTTTTAAAAAAGGTAACAGAAATCTTGTAGAAAACTTTCAACCCATTTCTGTTCTTCCAATAATATCTAAAATCTTTGAGAAAGTAATATACATAAGAATCTGGAACTTCCTGGCATGTAAAAAAGTGATTTCTAAGGGGCAGTATGGGTTTGTCAAGGGGTCATCCACTATTACAGCAGCATCCAACTTAATGGAAAGTGTCACTCAAGCAATAGATAATAAAGAACATGTATGTGGCATCTTTCTGGACTTACAAAAAGCATTTGACTGTGTTGATACGACCATATTGCTGGACAAACTGTGGAACTATGGCATTCGAGGCACAGCCCATAATCTGATGAGGTCCTACTTGACAAATAGGAAGCAGTTTGTGTCTATTAGCACTACAGAGGGAGCATACAAATCAAACACCACTGACATCAATTTTGGTATTCCACAGGGATCAATATTAGGACCACTTCTTTTTATTATTTATGTTAATGATATTCAGTCCATAATAAACCATGCAACAGCTATCTTATATGCAGATGATACCACGTTAATATGCTGCAATCCAAGCTATTCGCAGCTCGAAGTGGAATCCAATACTGCAGCAGGCTTAATTCTGCAGTATTTTAATGAAAACAAACTAAAATTAAACACAAATAAACCTGCCTGTATTGAATTTGATCTTGGGAGGCAAAAAACTCATGAAACCAAATCTTAATGGGTGACGAATATGTTAAAAAACAATACTCGACCAAATTTCTTGGCCTGCCACTTGATGCGGAGTTAAACTGGTCTGATCATGTGAATGATATTTGCAAAAAGTTAAGTACTACCATATATATCCTAAGAAAACTGACACCTTTTTGTAACATCACCACTCTGAGGCAAATATATTTTGCACTGTTTGAATCCCATCTAAGCGATGGTATAGAGGTATGGGGATCCAGCAGTAAAGGTAATATGAAAAGTGTACTTATCTTTCAAAAGAAGGCACTTAGAATTATGGGAAAGAAATGTGCCAGGGAGTCCTGCAGAAATTTGTTTAAAGAATTTAAAATACTAACTGTTCATAACCTGTATGTGCTGAAGATAATCATTATGGCAGTAAACAGTAACAAAACACTTAACAAAGAAATACACGATCACAATACTAGAGGTAAAGAGAGACCTCACATCATCGCTCATAGAACAACACTTTATGAGAAAAGCCCTCATTATGGAGGCATAAAACTACTGAATTGCTTCCATCCTAGTATATCCAAATTGCCCATTACAAAACTAAAATCTAAATTAAAATTATGGCTCCTTTACAATCCTGTATATTCAATGGATGAGTTTCTAGATTTAGTAAACTTGTATGATGGAAGACATCTATCTAAAAATATATGTAATCTCTGATCTTAGACTGTGTCACAAACTGTAAACATTTGAATGTCAGATATGAATACTATGTCACAAACTGTAGATTCCTTAAACTAAGTATGGCAATAACAATTTTATGTATAGCCCATATATGTAATTCTGTTCTCTCACCTAAATTTAGAAAAAGTTGTGTAGATAAAAGTGCCAGCCAATAATATGTAACCCTAGTAAGTAAGGCTCTGACTTATCCAGAAGACTGGAACAAAAAAAACCTTTTTTTGTAATCAGTTGATGTTGGATCAAAATAAATAAATAAACATAGGAAAGCTTTACTACTCTGCATTTAAGACTTTCACATGGGCTGAAACCAGGCCGATCACCATATGATTTTCAACTATTCCTCTGAGAACGCTAGGATTGAACAAATCGGAAGGAAACAATATGGCGAAAATTGTAGAAACAAACCTTTGAAAATGATTATTTTTGTTAATGCCACATTTCTTTTAGTTGCTAGTCACTGTCATCTGTTATTCTGCCAGATATGTACGTACCTGTACCATATCTGCTTCCTCTTTAGAGAACCGGTATTAGCAAGTCTCATTGGGCACGGGTATAATATTTTGGATAAATGATAGTGACGGACTATGTTCTCTTATCCTATAAATATGGACTATAGATCGTCGTTTATAATTCGTAACAGCAGGGGTTAGTATATTAAATGTGAGCAAAACTTTTTCTGCAACTGTGCATAGCATCTATTTAAAACTGTATGACATCATTTGAAAATGGTCTAACCCACCAAGTCTGGCTTCACATTACAAGACGAATGGCGACTTGGAAGTTGCCATAAACATTCCAATTCCTACCCTGTTAACAATTTGGGTAAACCTATATATATATATATATAAAAAGAAAGATGATGAGACTTACCAAACAAAAGCGCTGGCTGGTCGATAGACACACAAACAAACACAAACATACACACAAAATCTAGCTTTCGCAACCAACGGTTGCCTCGTCAGGAAAGACAAAAGGATATGGGTTTTAAGGGTAAGGAGTCATTCCAATCCCGGGTTGTGTGTATGTTTGTGTTTGTTTGTGTGTCTATCGACCTGCCAGCGCTTTTGTTTGGTAAGTCTCATCATCTTTCTTTTTAAATATATTTTTCCCACGTGGAATGTTTCCCTCTATTATATATATATATATATTACCATTTTCTTGAAACAAAGATACCCGATTAAGCTGTATATTTCCCCTTCGTGAGAGCTAAGGGAGGGGCGTCCCCCGTGACCACAGGTATGGACACACTTGGTTGTGAATTGTTGTCATCCCGACTTTTCTACAATAGTGGTTTCCAACCTTTCTTAGACCATTACCGGTACCCCTCAATGCAGTCAGATCTTCCGTCTTTCTCCCCTCCCTCTGCGTTCCCCCCCCCCCCCTCCCCCCTTATGCCCATCATCAACGTTTGTGCCCAACTAAACTCTAGAATGAGAAAAAGGATTTTCTTTGAACATTTTTACTGTATTTTTGAAATGATGGAAGGTGTGATAACGTATTCCATTTTATAATTGTTTTATTAAACAACATACTAATGAGACAATTTATACTGTTAATTGCTAACAACCTTTTTTTTAATGGAATGATGAACAAGTTCTCAGTGTGTCACAAATGTCAGCTACAACTCTTCCTCAACAAAGGAAGTTAACTGTCTACATTGAGGCTAGATACTTGTTACACAGCATGCTTCCTCTGCACCACTCCTCTCCCTAGTAACACTTGCTTCATCCACACCCTGCACCAGCATTTGAAATTAACGAAGTTAAAATGTGTGTACTATAGGTTACATTCTGTTTGTAAATCACTTGATTGCAGAACTCATTATTCAACTGGCAAAAATTGAAAGTCTTCAGGCTGCCAAAGATTTGTGTCTGAGCACAGCCACTAATAATAATAATTAATGTGTAAACTGTGCAGCAGTGTAGCACAGCTATTACATGGTTACTGTTGTGTTGCGCTGTCAGTCAGTTCACTTACTGTTGCAAAGTGAATAATGAAGAAAATTTTGGTCTGTTGTGGGACTACCTACAACTTTGAGAAGGAATTTTCATGAGATATTCAAGCATATGTGATAGATATCTCTCAATTTTTCTTTGTACAAAGTACAAAGTTTTCTGCATAATGAGTGAACTTTGAGAGGAAGATGTTTATACATTTGTTTTACAAACTATCATCTCCACCACATATGTCAATGCTAGTATTTGAAATAAAAAAATGTGATTATTGGTAAGTTATGTAATCAGTAGTACATAATGAAATAGGGATGACAGTAATGATCATTTGAAAATAATTTAGTCTTGTGACCAAAACTCAATTGAATCTTTTCATTCTTACCCATTACAAAAATTCATTTCACTCCTCAGGGGGTGGTTACCTGGACGTTGGGAGCCACTGTTCTGGAAGTAAAGAAATAACTCAGCCCCATAACAGTCCTGATTTTGCTTATGCATGCACTCTTCTTTGCTATTCTGGTAGAAGTGCTCTCTGAATCTGCTATCATTGACCAAAAATGCAGTTTAAAGTTGTAAGCAGTGCAAACATACATGGTAGGTAACGAAGGATCTTTGAGAAAGCAAAAAAACTGATCACAACACTATTAAAGAAACTATACCTATTGTATGATCCACTTGCAAATATCACACCAGTACATTAAATCTGGACTAGCGGGCAGATTGTGATTCAGCTCCTTCTTGCATCTGAACAGTAGCTGTGTCTGGTTTGTAATTAGCTAAGTAAAATATGTAGCTGTAATGGACAGACAGTAACCAATTTTACATGTTCAATAAAATTTTTCTATGTTTGTGATTGCACTGTCAATATATATAAAACTACCAACATTTCAGTCCCTACTGCAAGCAACACCCTGCAGAAGGACGCTTGCAACAGGGACTGAAACATCGGTAGTTCTATATATATTGACAATGTGGTCACAAACCCAGAAAAATTTTATTGTATGTGACAATGGCCACAGAAGCATACGCTTATAATTTTATATATTGTTTAAATCATTTTTTCCCCTTTGTGTGTGAGAAAAAATTAGAGGAGCTTGCTTTGTTTAGAAAGAGAGGTAAGGCACAGCTTTCATAATATGTTTGAAGGTAGAAAGTTTAACATCCTATCATTGATGGAGTCAGTTGAGAGCAGCTAAGGTTGGGCAGCAACGGGATATGAAAACAGCTGCATCCTATTCGAAAGCAGTTATTGAGGTACCTACAACGTAGCATAGAATCTGAGCTCTGACTTTTCCAATTCAGAAAGAAATATGAAGAAATATGTTAGCAAATATGTAATAGAAGCAACTACAGATTGAAACCAAACTTTTCAATTTGCATTAATCTGAAGTAGTTTAAAGAAATCATGTAAAACTTAAATCATCATTTCAACTGCAATACATCTTCAAGAATTTGCAGTTCATTTGTTGAATGTTGCTTTATGATCATTACAAATAGAGACAAAACATATTACCTAGTTCCTAAGAACCTACTTTAAGTGGCTTTTTTTTAAACTTAGAAGTCACTGTAAATGCTTTGGATCTGTATGATGCATTTTTTCCCCAAATAATTGATAATGACATATTGCTTAGTACTGAACACACACTGTTTTCATTCCTCATATACTTTTTGTGCACTCGTGTTTCTCTTCAGATTGTGTTGTAACGAACGTATATATCATCCAGGGCTGATACTCTATTGCCCCCCCCCCCCCCTCCACCCCTTGGCACCCACAATACGGCATTACACTTCTTTGCCTTCGAGACCAAACAGATTCTTGAGGGATAACATTCGCCATCCCCCAACCTTCCAGTCAGGCTGAGTTATGTTTAACAACTGTGGCATTTCTCTCCCACTCTGTTTCCACAAACTGTTACCTTTCAGCAAGATATAATTCAACCCAGTTATATGCTTTTCCCCTAACAGTTATTTTTCTAATTTAAAAAGCTGGTTTTCATTACTAATTTTGTCATGTGTTTCTGGCATAGGAATATATAGCAGACTTTAATTAAAATGCTGTTATTACATTATTGCCAAGGCTATTAATATTCTCAGTTTTAGAGAAAACAGCAGTAAACCATTCCTATTTAATAAAAAAATGTATAATTCATTTCAGTATTTCAAAATTAAAATAAGATGTCAACAGACCACAACTTCTGTACATTTTGTATGAACAAAGTCTTCTAACTGGCAACTCAGGTTTCAAAATTTCCTCTATAGAGAAAACAAAGTCACCTTCTCCTTTTTCCTGATGTTTTTCCCATATCTTCATAGGGTTGACATGTCAGTTTTTGGATTTGTGGTAGAATGTGGTCAGATGCCCTTAGGGAAGTATGGGGAAGGAAATTGGTATTTGCCTTAAGCGATTTAGGGAAGCCACAGAAAACCCAAATCAGGATGGCCAGATGGGAATTCCAGTGGGATATGGGTACCATCTGATATTCACTTTGAAGATGTGCAAAACCTTGTAAAAACCATATTCAGCCTGACCGGCACACTGGCTCTCATCACTAATACACTGGGCAGATTTAGTCCCGCCTCCTCAAATCCAAGAAGTAGTGTGCTAACGTGCATGGCCATCCAGGTGGGTCCAGTAATGAAAGTAACACAGTCATTATTCAGTACAACAGTACATTACTAGGTACTGCCGTACTTGAGGTTGTCTCTTCTTTTCTTCCTTTGACTTTTGAACTGATTTATTCAGCCAGTTATTGAGGTACCTACAATGTAGCATAGAATCTGAGCTCTGACTTTTCCAATTCAGAAAGAAATATTAAGAAATATGTTAGCAAATATGTAGTAGAAGCAACTACAGATTGAAACCAAACTTTTCAATTTGCATTAATCTGAGCATAAGAATACAGCTAACAGTCTTCATGTTCAAGACATACTTGAAAATGCGTATCAGTAGCACTGAATTATAGCCTTTTTCAGTTGAAATGATGATTTAAGTTTTACACGGTTTCTTTAAACTACTTCAGGCAGACATCTGGGTGAATAGACTGCAGTTGTTTTCATACCCCATTGTTGCCCAAATCTGAGCTGCTCTCAACTGACTCCAGCATTGATAGGATGTTAAACTTACTATCTTCAAACATGTTTGGAAAGCTGTGCCTTACACTCTTTCTAAACGAAGAAACATTGTCAAAAAACCTTAAGCCTTCTAAGTTTAAAAAAGCCAATTAAAGTAGGTTCATAGGACCTAGGTAATATATTTTCTCTCTGTTTGTGATGATCATAAAGTAACATTCAACAAATGAACTGCTAATTCTTGAAGATATCAAGCAAATTAGATTCTAAACTTTTCTGTATGTAATACATGAGAAGTTTTGCTTTGATGAAATCTTACTTTTAATTGTGAAATCTTGTAAAGCTGCATAACCTTTTTGATATGTAAGGCTGCCTGTTGTTATTTTCTTTAAAAACAAGAACATTAATAGACATGGTGATAACATAATACAATGTTGATGTATTCAACCAGTAGTTATTTGATAGTCCTAATTGTTTTCTGTATTTACAAAAAAAAAAAACAGCGTAAGTGTAACTTGTTCCTTCAGTTTATTTTTGTGACAGTGCATTGGTATTAGCTTTCCAATACACATAATAATTTTCTCTAGCAGAATCGGAGAATTGGAATTAACTTCACGTATCCAACTGCTTGTGTTTCTCATGTTCATTACTTGCATCACCACTATTTGTGGGCAAGAAGTCTAATTATGAATGTAAGGAGGACACCCTTGTGTTTCTTATTTAATTGCAATTTTTTTTTTTTTTTCGTATCCTTATTGTTTCCTGCCTCCATATTTATTCCGATGTTGGTGAACACTTCAACAAAGAAACTGTATGCTAACTTCTATTGTTATCTGTGAGAATGTGACCATTGTTAGGATGTTTCATTGTGTTCTGTTTGGAAGGTTTGATTACTACAGTCATCACTTATTGCATTAAAATTATGAGCTCAAATATCAAGTATCACTAAAATGTACATATCAGGCCATTATTATCAATCCTCTATCCTGTTCCATTCACATATCGAGCAAGGGAAAAATATTTTCGATGGTGTTGAGCCACAGTCATGCAATTTTTTTTTAAAAAAGTTAAACCATCATTTGAATGTGTATACCATATTTATCTTCTGTACTGTCTATTCCGGCTTTTAAGCCATTACCAAGTGCAATGCTAAAAGTTATTAGACCATTTTTATGTCACATCTGTTAAGGCAGTCCAAAGCAGGTAAACAAAACTGACACGTCTTTAAGATGTGACTGTTAACACCACAGCTGTGCAATATTTTCTTGCACAAATCTGTGTTAAATGTGTAATTGCTGTTAGATATTGTTCAGTGCTGTATTGAGTAGAACATTGTGTCACTCAGTTTGTGAATTTAGAGGTTGAAGAGTGAGAGGGGTGATGCGTCTGCACTAAATTTTGCATGACTCTCAAGAAATCTTTACATAGACATACCAAATGAAGCAGGAAACATACAGTGATGAGTGCTTAACCAGTACTCGGTGTTACATATGGTTCATGTGATTTAAAAATGGCTGGACTGAAGTCAAAGGTGACCCTCCTTCAGGACGCCCTTTGACATCTACTAATGACGCTTATGTCAAGAACGTCAACGAAATTGTGCATGCCAATAGAACACTGACTGTCTGAGAGATTATAGAAGAATGTAACATTTCAGTTAGATCATGTCATGAAATCCTGATGCAGCATCTTGGAATGCACCATGTTGCTGCCAAGTTTGCCCCATGGCTCATGAATCAAGACTAGAAAGACCTTTGCCTTGCAATCTGTGAAGAGCCCAAAAAATGAAATCACTATGGTGCCTCATCATCTGTACTCTTCATACCTGGCTGCTGCAAACTTGAAAACCTCATTGAAAGGATTAAGACTTGAAATGATAGACAAGATAAAAGAAAATTCGCATATGACGCTTTGCACAATCCAGCAAGAGGCATACCAGGACTACTTTCAGAAGTGGAAACAACATTGACAGTAATGTATCAATTGTAGAGGAGAGTATTTTGAAGAAGACCATGCATAATAAGTAAAAGAAAAGCAGAGAAAAATGTTGTGAACAAAGTACCAGATTTTTTTGAACAGACCTCATATAATGCTGTTTTACTTTTCTGTTCATTTTGTTATAAGCGTTATACTGTGATATGATCTCTTATAGCACAGGACCATCAGTATTCTTGTATTATTTACTGTAGCTGTAGTGTACCAACTTGCAGCCTTTTAGATGTAGTAGAGGGTTTCTGTTTTGCAGTGATTCTTGTAGTGTATTGGGCAGATTTCATCAAAGGTTTCTATTAGAACATTAAAGAATGTAGTTGTTTACTCGTTTGCTTTTATATTCTGCAGGAAATGTTTATTCAGGTTTATTAAATTTAATCTGTGTTTTAGCTGAGTTAATTTGTAAAGATGATAAGTTGTTCCATACTGCGTGATGGTATTGATGCATATAAGGCATGAATGGCATCCATAGTGCTTTCATCTGGTTCCAAAGTTCATCGGTGGTGATGGGCACTGGGTCACAGCACTGCACCCATTATTCCACCATATCCCACATATTTTTGATTTGCAGCAAGTTTGATGACCTGGTGGGCCAGGGCAAAAGGCAGACATCTTGTGACATCAAGAAGGCATGTGTACATGCAGCAGCAAGTGGTCGTGCATTGTCTTGCTAAAAAATGACATCTGGAGTGTTGTGCAGAAAGGGTATCACCATGGCTCACACGATGTCAT
Organism: Schistocerca cancellata; assembly: GCF_023864275.1. Classification (NCBI taxonomy): domain Eukaryota; kingdom Metazoa; phylum Arthropoda; class Insecta; order Orthoptera; family Acrididae; genus Schistocerca; species Schistocerca cancellata. Next base: position 733,574,856 of record NC_064626.1, read on the forward strand.
TCATCTACATCTACATGCATAACTCTGCGAGCCACCATATGGTGCATAGCAGAGGGTACCATGTACCACATCTAGTCGTTTCCTTACCTGTTCCACTTGCAGATAAAGAAAGGGAAAAATAACTGTTATATGCCTCTGTATGAGCCCTAATTTCTTGTATCTTATCTCTGTGGTCCCTATGTGAAATATATGTAGGTAGCAATAGAATCGTTCTGCAGTCAGCTTCAAGTGCCGGTTCTCTAAACTTTCTCAGTAGTGTTCTCCGAAATGAATGTCTTCTTCCCTTCAGGGATTCCCATTTGAGCTACCGATGCATATCTGTAACACTTGCATCCTGATTGAACTTACCAGTAACAAATCTAGCAGCTCGCCTCTGAATTGCTTCGATGTCTCTTTTAAGTCTGATGTGGTACAGATTCCAAACACTCAAGCAGTACTCAAGAATAGGTTACACTAGTATCCTATATAGGGTCTCCTTTACAGATGAACAGTACTTTCCTACAACCCTCCCAATAAACCAAAGTCGACCATTCGCCTTCCCTGCCGCAATCCTCACATGCTCATTCCACTTCATATCGCTTCTCAGCATTATGTCCACATATTTAAATGATGTGACTATGTCAAGCAGGAAACTACTAATACTCCAACCTAACATTACAGATTTGTTTCTTTTTTTACACTCATGAGCATTGTCTTACTATTTTCTACATTAAGAGCCAGCTACCATTAGTCACACCAATGAGAAGTTTTGTCTAAGTCATCTTGTATCAACTTACAGTCACTTATCTTCAACACCTTCCTGTACACCACAGCATCATCAGTGAACAACCACAGACTGATGCCCACCCTGTCTGTCAGATCATTTGCAAATATATAGAAAATAGCGACGGTCGTATCACACTTCCCTGGGCACTCCTGATGTTACTGCTGTCTCCAATGAACACTTGCCATCAAGGACAACATACTGGGTTCTACTACTTAAGATGTCTTCGAGCCAGTCCCATATCAGGGAGCCTATTATGTATGCATGTACCTTCATTAACAAGTAAGTCATACTGGCCACAGTGCCCTGATTTGTGTTTTTACCCAATAGTATCCCACACCATAAAACCTTGAGTTGGCACTTTATGTCTTGTGTGAATGCAGTCACTGCAATGCCCCCTTTTTTTTTTTTTTTTTTTAAAAAAAAGCAGAGCCTGGATCTGTTCAGAAACACTATGTGCTGCCATTCCTATCCCCAATGATGTTTTTGCACATTCATCAAAGGTAGGTGGAGAAGTTGATGATGTGCACATAACCGATGCCGTAATAAACAGCAACACACTGTCAACCCTGATAGTGTATGATGTGTTACACTGTTACGCCAGAGCTGAGGAGGCCACAGATCTGTCCTACAATGCCATTCGGATGTGGTGTTGATCCTCTCAGGATGTTATGGGTGGCGCAACTTGACCCATCTTGTCATGTCCTATGACTTCCTGTGAACCATTCTGCACACACCTTTGTGCTGGTGAAACACTTCATCCCTCATGAGCAGCAATTTCGTGGATGGATGCATCACATTCTCTCATGCCAATAATGTGTCCTCTTTAAACTCACTGATTTGACCGTACAGTCCACACTTATGTCTGCGAGGCATCCTGCACATCTGCTCAAGTCACACTGATCCATTACCTTTGGTTTATAGGGACGAGAGCCACAGGCACATTTTACCAGTAGGTGGTGTTGCACCATGATATCGAAGTTGTCCTTGAACCCGCAGGCCGATATGGTTCAAATGCTGATCATTTCTGCAGACCATACTAATGTACATGCGTACATGTCCTGTGAATACTAGCCAAAAGGTGTTCTGTTTTTTCTGAACATGAATGTGTTTGATTGCCCTCTGTTTAAATGAAGCCTGACAGCATGTTACCCAACCATTCTGTTAATCTAGTGGGCTTATAATTTAATTATTAAAACTTGAAAATTAACAAATTTAGTAAATATCTTATGGTCATACTTTTAAACCTATCACTTAGCAGATTTTGTTCTTGAGGAACAATTTTGTCAGTTTCTCCTGAGTTTCTGTCTTTGTAGTTAGGGGGAGGATATAGAGACACAGCCATTATTTCCAGTTTTGAGAACACTACTGCTGCTGCCTCAAAGTTTGCTTCTATGTATAGATCATTTACATCTATAATTTCCAAATACCTGAGCATGTTAAGGTGCCTGCTTCTAGGACAAGAGGAGTTGCACCTAGTGGATCAGTTACAAGGGTTGGTGTTCTGGTCAGCCTCGATCTGATTTTAGGCAGTTTTCTACATACATCTAGGTAAATAGTCAGCTAGTTTCCATGTCCTGCCTCTGATGTATGGTGCACAGACACCAGTGCAATGTCAGAAAAACAGAAGAGAAACAATGACAAAGCAAGGCAGGGAGACTGCCTGTGGATGGGACTCAAACCCACACTGGAATCAAGCTGCAGGGCTGACCAGACACCAGACCCAATACAACAAGACCAAGTCACTAGTAACCTATGCAACAATCAAGTGCAATTAACTTTAAAGACAACGTTGTCAACATGTCAAGTATGAACCACAATCAAAATCAAGATCAAAGAGCACAACCAATATCAACACAAAGTTGTCGATGAGTAGTCAGTAGTCCAGTGGATATGGTAATGAACACTGTCAAATGAAGTACACAACTGATTGAGCGGTCGAGGTGCAGCAGTATTTATGCCAGCTGTGAGGGACATTATTGGCTAGTGTATTCACTTGGTGAGACGGTGGTGCACTCATTACGATAGTGCAGCGCTGCAGCGACAGTACCCTCTAACCTCTATCGTGGTCCATTTCCTTCGGTGGGCATTCAACTTCTGAGCATCCCAATACCAGATCCCTCTCCCCAGAAGCTGGTTCATTCGGGCGGAAATGTCCTGGTCGGTATCGTGGTAGGTGTAATGAAGGTACGGGTGAAGGTGCAGCCTTGTCAACTTTAGGTCGTGTGGAAGAAGCGCAGTCACCAATGTCCATTGGAACAGTGCTGCAGATGGGCATGTCATGGAGGACCACTGATTCACAGGAAGCTATAGGGGAGAGCTGAGGCAACAACAGGATGTCCGTGGTAGCTGCCCAGGGTTCTGGTCAGTGTGTCACACTGGCACCAGAAGGCGGTGGAAGTTGGGGACTGTGGAGTGGGTGCTTGTGTTCGACGCCGAAGATTGTTGTGGAGATGGCGCTCAAGCCTGTTCTGATGTAAATTGTTGCCCGTTTGTGGACACTACCGTTGATGGTATTCAAGCCTCAGCATTCCCATAAGAGCATGCCCACACTGCCATGCCAGCGGTGTAATGCTGGGAGGGATGAGAGTGAGGTTCCCACGGCGACGGTGTTGGTAGATGAAGCAAGATCTGAGGCTGGAGCTCCGCATGGCTCTGATTGTTAATTGGTGTGGGCCAATAAGTCTCAAAAATAAAGTAAGGGCTGCCATAATGGTGGAGGATTTGATAGCCTTTTTCATCTGCTGGTTAAAAGTCTGGACCAGACGTTCAGCTCCACCATTGGAGGAAGTGTGGAACAGAGAGCAACAGATGTGTTGGATACTATTGGCAACATAGAAGTCCTTGATGGCCAAGGCTGTGAGTTGTGGGCTACTATCAGAGACCAATGTGCAATGAAAACCTTTGGTGGCTAAAACTTGAGATAAGACAGTAAGGGTAACCTCTGTTGTGTTGGATGCCATGCCTACAACATAGGGTAACTTGGAAGCATCCATAATGAGCAACCACATAGAACTCCTGGATGGGCCTGCAGAATTGAGATGGATGCAATCCCAAGGGAGGCAAGGAGAAGGCCAGGGGGCAAAGGACTAAGAGGGTGCTACCTGGAGCTGGGCACATGCTGCAGAACTATAGGCCATCTTTTCGATATTGCCATTGATCCAGGGCCAGTACACTTGGTGGTGTGCCACTGTCTTCATGCAGGTCTTGACAGTGGAGCAAACTCAATACCTGACAATGCAATTCTGCCGGAATAACCACTCAATGTGCCTCCACCTCAGTATCCAAAGATATCCAAAACTGAGAGTCAGTGATAAATCTGTTTCTGAAGGTGGAGCTCTGTCATCAACCAACGAGTGAGAGATAATGGGGCCAGTCATGGATCTGTCGCAGGGTGAGATTCTGGCGCTCCGCAGTGTCAACACACATGGTTGTAAGGGGAAAGCTGTACAATGTATGTTGCCTTTTGGCATCAGTGTGGAAACAGAGCACTTCTTGTTGGATGAAATCAGAGTCTGGACAAGCTAGTAGATGGACAATGTGTCCTCATTAGAATGCTGGGCTGTCGTATTTTACCGGATAGTATAATTGTAGGGATTGAGAAATAATGTCCATTCTGGGAGGTTGAAATGCACCCCAAATAACGTTGCCAATGGCTTGTGATCCATAATTAGAGAAAACTGCATCCCAAAAAGGTAGACATGAAATTTCTTTACTGCGAACACTGTTGCCAAGACCTTTTCAATTTGGGAATAGTTGCTTTGTGCCGGGGTCAGGGTCTTGGATGCGTATGCCATAGGCTGTTGGGAACCATCCACATTCCTGAGTGCTAAGACCACTCCAATACCATAGGCAGATGCACTGTCTGCCACAACCGATGAGCAATCAGTAGAATAGAGCGTGAGGCAGGGTGCGGGTGTCTGCATGGTCTTCAGTTTCACAAAAGTCTGGTTACAGGCAGGGGTCCAGGTGTAAGAGACACCCTTTTTATGTAGCTGATTGAGATGTTGTGCAATGTGGGCCACCTGGGCAAGAATTTAGCATAATAGGTGAGCTAGCCCAAAAACGCTTAGGTTAGATTAGATTAGATTTACTTTCATTCCAATTGATCGGTAGTGAGGAGGTCCTCCAGGATGTAGAACATGCCAGGTAATTCAGGTAAGTTTGTTGGGCAAGGTAAAGAAATGATGGTGGCAATGTTCTGATTAGTAGGCCAGATTCCCTCTTAAAGAGCCAATGCCCCAAATACTCCATTCCTGGCCAAAAAAATCTGCACTTCTCCATAGGGTAATGAACAGGGTGCAGAGGTTTTCCAAATGCTCCTGACAGGAGGATCCTGTGACAATAAGGTCATCCAAGTAATTGACAGAAAATGGAATATGCTGTATCAGCTGTTCCAAAAATCACTGGAATATTACAGGGGCTCAGGAAGTATCAAAGGGTAGTTGCTTGTAATACAACCCAAACAGTATGTTAAGGACAACAATGTTCTGAGATGTCTCATCTAAGGGTAGCAGGAGGTACGCATCAGTGAAGTCAATCTTGCAAAAATATTCTCCCCCCAGCCAGTTTGGTGAGGAGGTCTTGCCAGGGGATAGAATAGGCTTCTACCTGTGACTGAGCATTGATGGTCGCCTTGAAATCCCTATGCAAGCGAAGAGACCCATTCAGCTTCCAAATTATGATTAGAGGCATGGCCTGTGCACTAGATTTGACAGGTTCTACAGTCCCAGCTGCCTGAAGATGAATGAGTTCCTGCTTCACAGCAGCCCATAAGCCCACTGGAAGGTCTGGCATGGTAAAAATGAGGTGTGGCATCTGGCCAAAGGCTGATGAGCACCAGAAAGTCTGAAGTACACCCCAAATCCGATTGAAAGAGAGGTGAAAATGCTGTTCAGAGGTCATCCAGTTCCTGGAAAGAGACCACAGTGGAAATCACCTTGACTTCATCTGAGATAGAAAATTCAAATGCCATGAAGGCACCAAGGTCAAAAATGTTGTTAGCCGACAGAAGGTTGACGAAAAAGAATGTCGAAAGCCTAGTAACATAACTGAAGTTCACGCATTGAGAGCTGCCTGTGAAGAGGAATTGCACTGTCTCCACAGGCCATCATATTGCATGAGAGCGAGGACAAGTCAATTGAACCCAGTCGGTCATAAGTTGACTGATTGATCAAGGAGAGGGTGGCCTCAGTGTCCACCTGAAAACGGACATCCTGCTGAGACATGTGAAGCACGAGAAACAATTTCTGCACGAAGGGCTGCTTTTTGCAATGTGTGTTCTGTGTCCTGATGTGATCATAGCACCGGGTGGGGGTGTGTCGTACAACTGTGGCATACTGAGGGGAGGTGCCCCTCCTTGCCACAGGGTGTACAGGACTCCCAGCAATATGGATAGTCTGCTCAGTAGTGAGAGGAAAAACACTGCAGGCACGAATGGAGCTGCTCCCGTAGCCACTGTTGAGGGCCAACTGGAGGCTAAGAAGTCATTGGGACATCAAACAAAGACGAAAGACAACATTGCTGCAAGATGGTGGTCATCCTCTCTTTACGACACTGGGGTGGTGAACTTGGTGATGTGAGAACTGCCGCCACTTGTGGCTTTGCCATGGGTTGTTCGTAAGCCACCTGTGCACTTTCACATAATTGAGTGACGAGCACGATGCCCTCTAACGGCGGGTTATCCAGTTTTAACACTGCCATGTGAATCTCTGAGTCAGGCACCAGCGGAACATCACATCACGAATCAAGTAGATGGCATAGGAAACCTTACATCCTTGATTCACGCAAGTAAAATCATGTTTTTGGCTGAGTCCTTGCAAGTCAGTGACTCACAAGTGGTATGACCATCCTGGCTGTTTATGATAATGATGAAATTCTGGGCTGGAGGCAACCACATGGTACTGATAGTAATAATAATTAGTCAGCAGAATGCGCATCTCCTGAAAGGAGAGGGTAACATGTCAGAGAGAAGCGCCAATTTTCAGAGGAGAAAAAAAGTGTCCGGAAATGCCCAAGACACAAAGAGTGATCGCTGCAGTAAATCATCTATAACTTAAAACATTGTGGAATGTTGCTACAGTTGATGCAAACATTTGTCCCAGTTCTCTGTAGCATCACTGAAATGAGGAAACAGTGGTGGACAGAATGTGGTGTCAAGTGTAGAGGACACTGGTCTGTGGGGTGCAGCAGCCCCCTGCACACAAAGTTTGTCTGCCAAGGCCGGCCGGGGTGGCCGAGTGGTTCTAGGCGCTACAGTCTGGAACTGCATGACCGCTACATTTGCAGGTTCGAATCCTGCCTTGGGCATGGGTGTGTGTGATGTCCTTAGGTTAGTTAGGTTTAAGTAGTTCTAAGTTCTAGGGGACTGATGACCTTAGACGTTAAGTCCCATAGTGCTCAGAGCCATTTGAACCACTTTTGTCTGCCAAGAGCTGAAGTGGCTTTTGTAACAAGTTCATCTGTATCTGTTGCTGGTGCATCAGCTGTTGCTGTTGCTCGAGCAGGCTAACCAATTTGCTTCCATGCTACGAAACAACTTTCTTTTTTCTCATCACCAATTACTATATGAGTGAGTAGCCAGATACCAGTGCACATGTAATAAAAACAGGAGAGAAATGATGATGATGCAAGGTGCAAAGACTGTCTGCAGACGAGACTCAAAACGCACTCCGGAGTCGAGCAACAGGGCTGACCACACAGCATACACAACACAACAGGAGCAAGTCAGTAGCAGCCTACGCAACAATGAAGTGCCGAGAAATTTCGTCACAGTGCTGTCAACAGGTGAGGTATGAGCCACAGTCAAAATCAAGACCAAAGAGAAAAACCAATATCAAAGCAAAGTTGTTAATGTGTAGTCAGAAGGACAGTGGAGATAGTAACGAATGCTATCAGAGAAAGTACTTGACTGACTGAACAGGCGAGGTGCCACAGTATTTATGCTGTGAGGGACACTATTGGCCATGTATTCACATGGTGAGACAGTGGTGCACTCACTAGGTGAGCACAGCACTGTGGTGCACAGCTCTCTGTCGTCCATCAAGGTCCATTTGCTCCAGCAGGCATTCACCTTTCAAGTAGCCCGATACCAGACAATACCTTTGTAACAACATCACGTATGACCAAGCCATTAAGCTAGATGCAGACATGAGGGATACATGGGATTCCAGCCCCAGCAGGAACTGATAATAGCTATAAAATATACTTGATAGTATTGGGCCCTTCACAATAATGTCTGTATGTAGAGGGCAATGTCCCAACTGTATGACTCACTGACTCATCATTGCTCAGCTCAAACTACAGAGGACAGAAATTTGAAATGTACAGCACAGCGGGTGTCGATCTTACACTGTAGGCATTGTTGAAGAAGGTATTTTTTGAAATTCCACCTCTTAGACAATGAAGTAGGGGATGAAAGATTTTTTTAAAAACTGTCACTGCACTGTTAAGGCAATTTTGAAACTAGAACTACGAAAATTGGTATTTGGTTTATCAGTCAGAAATAAGGAGATATGTTTTTGAGCATTTTGGGAAATGTTACCCCTCTGGGAATGTAACAACAAGTAACATTTTTTTAAAAATAAATCATTATTAAAGAACTACTAAAGTATTTTTAAAGCCACATCTATGAAAACTGGTATTTGACTATATATATATAAACAAACACAAACATACACACAAAATTCAAACTTTCGACCAATGGTTGCTTCATCAGGAAAGAGGGAAGGAGAGGGAAAGACGAAAGGATGTGGGTTTTAAGGGAGAGGGTAAGGAGTCATTCCAATCCCGGGAGCAGAAAGACTTACCTTAGGGGGAAAAAAGGACAGGTATACACTCGCACAAGCACACATATCCATCCGCACATACACAAGACACAAGCAGCCTTTACAAAACCCACATCCTTTCGTCTTTCCCTCTCCTTCCCTCTTTCCTGATGAAGCAACCGTTGGTTGCAAAAGCTTGAATTTTGTGTGTATGTTTGTGTTTGTTTGTGTGTCTATCAACCTGCCAGTGCTTTCGTTTGGTAAGAGGGAAACATTCCACGTGGGAAAAATATATCTATTTCTGTCAACATACCAACGCTTTCGTTTGGTAAGTTACATCATTATATATTTTTGGAAATTCAACCCCTAAGGGGATGAAATCAGGGATGGCATATTTTATGGAAATATTTCATCATGAAAATAATGTTAAATCAATGAAAATTTGAATTTGGCTTCTTGGATAGAAGTAAAAAAAAATCATGTTTCACTATTTTTTGAAAATTCAATGCCTAAGGGGGTGAAACAGGGGAGGAAAGTTTTTATGGAAATATTTTATAATTCAAGCATTTTTGAAACTAAATCTATGAAAATTTGTGTTTGGTTTCTCTGTTACAAATTAAAAAAATACTCATTTCATTGTTTTTGGAAATTCAACCTATGAGGGGGTGAAATGGGATGAAAATTTTTAAGAAATTTTTAAGAAAATATTTTGTTATATTAAAAAAAATGTTAAAGCTAAATCTTTAAAAATTGGTATTTTACTTCTTGGTTAGATAAAAAGAAATGTATGTTACAGGATGAAAGTTTCTAGGGAAATATCACTACAAGAAAGAATAAAGGTGAAATGGGGTATGAAATGTTTTGTAAAGATATTCTATTATGTAAGCATTTTTAAAATTAGATCTTTGAAAACTCATATTTGGCTTTTTAGTTAAAAATGACAAAAAATTGTGTTTCATTGTCTTTGGAAATTCAGCCCCTATGGGGATGGAATAGGGTGAGACTGATTCACTGATTCATCACCACCCAGCCCAATCCACTGGGGATAGATACTGAAAATTTGGTGAGGATGTGGATCGTATAATGTAGGCATTGTTTAAGAAAGGGTTTTTAAAAATTCCACTCCTAATGGGATGAAATAGGGGATGAAAAGATTTTTGAAAATACATCACTATTAAGGTAATTTTGAAGCAAGAGCAATAGAAATTGGCATTTGGTTTCTCACTCATAAATAAAAACAGTGTGTTTCAGCATTTTTGGAATTTCAACCTTTAAGGAGGTGAAATGGGATGAAAATTTTTAAGAAAATATTTTGCTATATTAAAAAAATTTTAAAACTAAATCTTTAAAAATTGGTATTTCACTTCTTGGTTAGTTAGAAAGAAATGTATGTTACAGGATGAAAGTTTATAGGGAAATATCACTGCAAGAAAGAAAAAGGCATGGTTAACAAAAACCTTGGATTTCAAGTACCAGAATTGCTTTCTGGTCGTAAGTACATTCAGAAAAGGCCATGCTTCTATGGCCTAATTAGCATGAAAAGTTTAGGTGTTATGATGTGAATAACATAAAAATTTGATTAAAGAAAAACAATAAATTCAGTGCAGACTTACAGTCTACGTGAGCTAATCTACACGAGCTAAGCTAATAGCCTATATACAACCTCTGCAAAATAGGAGAAGCACCATACCAGTCCCAATACAGCACTGGTTGGATAAAGGGCATCGGATTGGAAGGAATATTATAACTTAATTGCAACTTTTTGTTAATAAATACAAATACATCACAATGTTTTAGATTTGTTCTACAGTGACTTGTTGCTCATTCATATTCATTTGGTACACTTAATTTTAGTTCATCAGTGGACACCCAGTGGTCATTAAACATAAGCAGATTACATTTAAGATTTTCTAACCTGTATTGGAGTTCCAGTATTAGGTATTGTATATTTAAACTGGAGCCCTAGAAACGACGGAGTGGCACCGTCCTGCCGTAGCCCTCAGTACTTCACAACCCCACAACAGGCCACAGCAGTCCACCCACCGCACCACTGCCCCACACCAAACCCAGGATTATTGTGTGGTTTGGCCCCAAGAGGACCCTCATGGGAACGTCTCATACCAGAGAAGTATAACCCCAAATGTTTGCATGGTAGAGTAATTATGGTGTACGCATACGTGGAGACAGTGTTTGCACAGCAATCACTGACATAGTGTAACTGAGGCAGAATAGGGGGAACCAACCCACATTCACCGAGGTAGATGGAAAATGGCCTTAAAAACCATCCACAGGCTGGCTGGCACACCGGACCTCAACACTAATCCGCCAGGTGGATTCGTACCGGGGACCGGCATACCTTCCCGCATGGGAAGCAGTGCATTAGACCACGTGGCTAGCCGGGCAGGCTGGAGTTCTAGTAGCTTAATTTCTAATTATGCTACATAAATATGGCCAATGGCTTTGCCACAGTGGTAACATAAGTTCCCGTCAGATAGCCAAAGTTAAGTGTTGTGGAGCATGGATAGCCCTTGGACGAGTGCTGTTGGCAAGTGGTGTGAACTCCAGTTGAGGAGTTACTTGACTGAGAAGTAATGGCTCTGGTCATGGAAGTTGACAATGGCTGGGAGAATAGTGTGCTAAGTACATGTGCCTCCATATCTGCATCCAGTGACACCTACTGTCTGAAGATGATATAGTGGTCATTCGGTACTATTGGGCCTTCTGAGGCATGTTCATATGGAAGAATAAGAGGTGCATAAATACGCAGGAGTATCAAGTCTTTCTCACTGCAAGTTGAATTTTATGGGGATACTTCCTGGTTTTCAGGATTATAGAGTGTACTTGAATGTTCTAATTTCTGTAGACCTAAATGAATTTCCTTTGCACTCAGCACTGTATCAGATGTGAACCATCTCAATGGTAAGGTGGTCCCTTTCTTTAGATTTCCTGGCAATCAAATTTATTATATGGCAGTGGTGTCACAGGTTTTGAATGTTGTTCCTTTATGAGGTTCTTCATGCAACCATGTAGATGTAATGTTGTTTGTTTTTTGCCTCTACAATTAAGATGGAGGCAATGTGTTGCTTGGCAGTCCATGTTTAGGCTTCTTAAATCTAAAAGTATTATATTCTTGTGTTTTCCACAGATTCATTCCAAGTCACTATTAAATTTAGTAATTTTCTTTATCGATATTTTCCACAAATTCATTCCAAGTCACTATTAAATTTAGTAATTTCTTTATTGATACTTGATCTACAGTTACAAAGATCATTTTGTTTAGATACATTAAGAACAATTACACTGGTATAGTTCAGGTCACAAAAGTATTTTTTTAAAACATTTCTACTGCTGTTTTTCTGTTGTTACTGTAGATACCATATGCTCCACTGGAAAGCACCTAATAGTCTTAAATACATATTCTTGTTGACTGCTGAGCAATATTTTCTGTAATAATACTACTCAAAACTTGTCATTCACACTTTTGTTTAAATTAACTGGGATTCTTCTTCTGTGACTTCCATCACTGTCATTTCAGTAGACTATAATGTCATCATTGAGTAACTATGTGATAAATTGTTTATGTGTATCCAGAACATTAGAGGTCCTACTATGCTTCCATGGGACACACCTGATGTTACTTTCATTTCTGTGGTATGTTTGCTATCCTACAGTCAAATATTCGTTGAGCCAGTGATGTATATTACAATCCATACAGCTGAATCTGTGCTAGTAGTAACTAATGCGATTTGGGGTCAAATGTTTTTTGAAAATCGAAGAAGATGGAATCTACCTTTTCACCTGTATTGGTTGTGTGCAAAATGTCATGTATGAATAAAGGAAGCAGTGTTGTACATGAGTGGTATTTCCTTAGTCTGTGCTGATTCTTTGAGAGAAACTGGTTTTCCTCCAGAAATCTCATAATTTTTGAGCGTAAAACATAGTCGTGGACACAACAACTTTGCATCATCACCATTACATGTTCTCTGTCTCTGTGCCATGCCATGTACTCTAGCCATTACTTACAGTGGCAGCTGGTAATGCAGGGGTGGGTGCCACATTGGCTTACTCTTTCTGATTGTGACTTCCTAGAAACTTTATAAGTGCAGAAGACCTTCACTATCACTTATTAATGTGATAGTTGTCATGTTTGTCTTATGCTACCCATAATTAACCCTGTAGTGGCTACATAAGCTCACTATACCTAAACTAACATGAAAATCAATACTAATTGTTGTATGTGCATTCTGAAGTGTCCAGTACAGACATACACAGTAGAAAGGTGCTATTGGCTGAAGTACCACATGGTACGCTGCAATGAAGACCAGTGTAGGCAGTTACAAGTTGTGAGAGAGCACAAAGTCTCATCCATTTTAGTTACTTCCACCTCAGATTCAATTAGCAATAGCCTAGTTGATCAGTTTCAGGCAAGAAAGAAGAGGGTATTTCGGTATTTGGAGATAATCTGCTGACAGCTGCAAAGCTGTAATCTTGGACAAACAGTTGCTGCAAATGACCAATTTATGTTTGACAGGAGGTATGAAAACTTATGTTATGTACTTGCCTGCATGTCTGGAAGAGCAGACACTCTTGACAATCCAGAGCTTTACAAAATACTTCACAGTTTATTTGTTCACTATGAATTACATGACATCAGCTCTATTAAGTATAGATCTACTGTCCAGCAGTGACATATGAAAATTTTTACCATACTGAGACTCAAACCTGAATTTCATGCACATCACTAGTGATATCCTAAATCTTCAATTCAGAAGTGTTATTTTATGTTACTCAAGGAGCGAAGAATGCTCAGCTGTTCGATGAACTAAGGAGAGCAATACAGGAGACAGAATAGCTTTTGATACTATCACAAACAGTTAAGTGGGTGTTGCAGAAGCAAAGTGAATCTGTTGAGAGCTTTGTAGATAGAATATGAAAAATTAATGTTAATACATACCTGCTGACAGATAGTGATGAAACAAATAATGTCATCCTGCTGGAAGTGGATCAGAGGGTGCTATACTCATTTCTGTGGGGGCTGTCACATTAAGCATCCAGAAAGATGCACAATAGTTTCCAAAGGACTTGGCTGAAGCCATAGGCATAGTGATGGCTTAGGAGAAAATAGATGTGGTAAAGAGACTGTGATAGGAGAAATCAGATGTGAACTGCTATTGTTGTAAATGTTCAGGCCACACTCAAAGAGACTGTCATTAGTCACATTGTGAAGATTGTGGAAGTGAATGGTTTTGTGCAATGCCATCCCAAATGATTCAGACTGCCACAGTAGCTTGTAAGGCACAGTTACCCCATGGAGAGACAGAAGTGGAAGGATGCCCACCTGATATCCTCGCACTGCAACCCTATTTCCACAAAGAGGGTCCACTCGGAATATATGCTTATATGATCCAATAGCGGCTGTCATGAACTGGTACAGACAGAGGCTACCTAAGAATACATAATGGTTGGAGCTGCAAGGTAGCAACATATTGGTAAATAGTATGATTTTTGATATTTCAAGGCCAACTTTCCACTTTCCTGCTACCACAAACAGGAGCCACAATTTCAAACATAACATACACTTTACTAAAGTGGCCTAACAAGCCTTTAGGCATGCTACCTGCTCAGAACTCAATTTTCCTAAACAGTACCGTAGAACTGAACCTCCTTAACTATCTGGATGAGTTAATAGCTGTGCAGAAGGACGTATTAACGTAGAGCAAATGCTTCAGCACATGCAAAAATATAGCAGTAATTATCACCACAAAATGTAAATAACATCAACCCCAGCTATGTGATACATGTCATTGTGCACATTCAGCTCTGAGAAGTACTTCACACCAGTCACTCACTTGATATGGGTCATCTTGCATAACTACTGCTAGATGCTGCCTCCACTAGCTGTGGGTCTATGGGCTGCATCTAGTCCTGATATGATGTGTGCTGAACTGGTGCCTTCCAGCTGCCAACTTGTGGCTGACTTCATCTGATTTCAGGGCACCTACCAGGGAGTCCATGGTTCACAGTCTGTGCTCAGGCAACCCCCTTTGCACCTGACTTACTGCCGAGCCACTGCTCGCCCTGCATTCATGCACTGTGCTACCACACACTTCACCTGATGCATTTCCCTTATTTATTTTATGTATTTTGGTGGACATTAAAGTTCACGCTTACATTGTAATCAGTTTTTTTCATTTTGACAACATATAGAATACTTTATAAGGAAATTGTCATCATAATTGAAAAAGTTTTACTTGTCTCACAATGGTGATCTCAGTGTCAAGGCTTCTTCCTTTGTGTTGTTGTAACCTATAAAAATATTTGGTCCTGGGTTTATCTCAGTGACAGAAACTAAAACATTATGTTCCTGTTGTCCACATTCTTTTATTGATACTTGCTTGAAATGTGACTATTGATTACATCGTAATAAATACTTCTTGAAAAATACATCACAGAACTGGTTTCCACCATACAAAGAATATAGTAATCTGAAAAAGCTCTACCATGCTAAACAATCTGATGCCATGTAACAACCACTTGAAACTGTCTAACCCTGTCTAATGCTGTCTGACTGTCTGGTCATAAGCTGAGAGCAATGTGTATCAAACTCTAAAAAGGCACATCCCACTCTTTCTATTATGAATTAAGCTCCCAGTACCTTCTAGAACAGGAGATAGTTCAAATTAGTATTAACATAACTTGTAATTGAAATTGTGTGTCGGTTTTAGCTTATATTTTGTCTTCTGTAAATAATTATTTAAGTGAAGATTTATAGGCCTAATGATTAATGACAAAGGTTGCAAATTTTGACAATATGAGAAATATAATCTTCTTTTATTTTATGAATTTGATTTCTTTATTGATAGTAAAATTAATGACATTATAAATTCTTAAAGATAACATTGAAAAATACACATTATTGGACCTAACGTAAACTTCATTTCAGATCATACACATTTAAAATAGTGACTACTAATTTTTATGGTGAAAGATAATATATTGAAATACAAGTAGAAAGATATATTCATGGAAAAATTGTATTTCACATTTAAGAAACTTTATAACCTTTCACAGATAAGAAATAAATAATTTGTGTAATAAGGTCAACCAAATATGGCTAAAATTTAAATGATATCGAACATTTCATTACTTGAGCAGAAGTTCCGACAGGCTAGATTCATTTTAACCAGTGAGCCGCAGATGCTGCATTCTACCTGGAGGTCTAGTTTGCATCCATGCCTCCTGCACTGGGCCCACCACAGGCTATTAGCTGGACATACATTTGCACCATAACAGTGTAACTGGATTACTTAAGAATTTGCTGCTCCAGTGTGCCTGTCACCTGTCTCGCCTGATGCAGCTCTACATGCCTACTGAGGAGCTTATTTGGGCTGTACCTCATAGTTTGCCTCTCTGGCTTGGCGATTCTGTGCCCTGGCTGGCTCCTGCTGCCATGTGCTGAGCTAAGCAAGCACCACTGTCCTTGAAACTTCATGACAGATTAAAACTGTGTGCCAGACTGAGACTCGAACTCGAGACCTTTGCCTTTCGTGGGCAAGTGCTCTACCAACTGACCTACCCAAGCACGACTCATGACCCATCTTCACAGCTTCAGTTCTGCCAGTACCTCGTCTCCTACCTTCCAGACTTCACAGAAGCTCTTCTGCGAACCTTGCAGAACTAGCGCTCCTGGAGGAAAGATTGCAGAGACATGGCTTAGCCACAGCCTGGGGGATGTTTCCAGAATGAGATTTTCACTTTGCAGTGTAGTGTGTGCTGATATGAAACTTCCTGACAGATTTAAAATGTGTGCCAGGTTGAGACTCGATATTGGGACCTTTGCCTTTCGCGGGCAAGTGCTCTACCAACTGAGCTACCCAACCACGACTCACGACCAATCTTCACAGCTTCAGTTCTGCCAGTACCTCATCTCCTACAGGCTGTGGCGAAGCAATGTCTCCGCAATATCCTTTCTTCCAGGAGTGCTAGGTCTGCAAAGTTCGTAGAAGAGCTTCTGTGAAGTTTGGAAGGTAGGAGATGAGGTACTGGCAGAACTGACGCTGTGAAGACAGGTTGTGAGTCATGCTTGGGTAACTCAGTTGGTAGAGCACTTGCCCACAGAAGGCAAAGGTCCTGAGTTCGAGTCTCGGTCTGGCACACACTTTTAATCTGTCAGGAAGTTTTATATCAGCACACACTCCAGTGCAGAGTGAAAAATCACATTCTGGACCACCATCCTTGGCTAGCCCATGCCACTGGACGCTGACTGCAACAAGGCAGCACTTTCAGCTGTTATTTGAATGCTTATCAATAAACATATTGTTGTTTCTCAATGCCTGTATGAATCCATAATGACCCAATATCAGGTTCTACATACCTGCTGCCTTGGCAGACATTCCTGCATCATCTTCCCAACCTACAGTGAGGCCAGTAGCCTGTTGAACCACCATGAGCCACTACATAGAGTTGGGGAGCTTAGAAACAGCTTTAATCACATCTGTGAGAGTGACAGTATCCAATGGAAACTACATTCCATATGGAGCTCAGCACCAAGCAGATCTCTAGCACATTTATCTGTTGGGTTAATTGTATACCTCAGTTTGCTTACTGAATTCAGAAAGTAATCTTTTAACCCATTTGCTGCTTCAGACATCCTCTTTGGATTCTGTGCTGATGCGGCTGTTGCTATCGCTGTAATGCTTGCCCAATTCTGGTGCCTGTGCTGAGAGACACCTTCATGGCCGATATGAAATAATTATAATCTGATTTTTAAAAACCGTTAGGTGAAAAAATTGGTTTTTGCGCATCGTACAGTCTAATGTCTTCACCCAATAAATTACTGAATTTCTTTTCTTATCCCTCATACATACTGTGCTGCATCAAATTAAGTAAAACATTGTACAAACTTTTTAAGGGTTCACTGAGGTAAAAGTGCATTACGTAAACTTTGCACGTGGTTGATTTTACTTCATACATGGCTGTGAATGAAATACAGATAAGATACTGAAATTTTATTTACAGTTGAGAGCAGAAGGATATTTCATTTCACTCTCAAGTTATGGGATCTTACATCCAAAGGACTGCAGCACATGATGCGGCCATTCATGTCCTTGCGCATTACGAATCATGTGGTCATAACAGCCATCATATTTCAAGTATTTCAATATATCAAAACAAGGTTTTTTTGCAAATGATAACATGCAGTGAAGCTCATATATTGTATGAAAAATACTCAAAACCTTTTTATTCAGTGAGACAAGGAAGTAATACATATGTGGCAGTGAGAGGTCAGTGGTTCAGGATGCATTCATATGTCCATAGTACTGTAGGAAAATCCAAGTGGCATGCATATACACATCCACAACACCTGGGGAACAGCATAGCAGGATGTGTGTACATGCCTAGAGCAGCAAAATGTGTGTGTGTGTGTGTGTGTGTGTGTGTGTGTGTGTGTGTGTGTGCGCGCGCGCACACACATCCATGTGTGCAAGAACGAGAAAACGATGGTATGTTGTTAGACACAATGAAAAAAATGAAAATGAAAAACACACAGATACCTTAGGTAAGTCTTTCCACTCCTGGGATTGGAATGACTCCTTACCCTCTCCCTTAAAACCCACATCCTTTTGTCTTTCCCTCTCCTTCCCTCTTTCCTGATGAACCAACCTTGGGTAATGGAAGTTTGAAATTTGTGTGCGTATTTGTGTGTTTTTCATTGTGTCTATCAACATACCATCACTTTCTCGTTTGGTAAGTTAAAAGCATTTTTGTTTTATATATATATATTTTCACACATTAATGTAATAATAATAACAAACTGTCCATTCGCATGAATGGACACAGGCAGACAGTGTTTGTTGGCAATGAGGATCACCCTGTGGCTAAACATGCCTTGGTGCACGGCCAGCAGATCTTGGCACAGTGTTACACTGTCCAGGTTATCTGGATACTTCCCACTAACACCAACCTGTCAGAAATCCAGAGATGGGAACTTGCCCTTCAGTATATCTTCCCTTCCCGTTACCCACCAGGCCTCAACCTCCGCTAATTTCAAGTTGCCGCCACTCATACCTCACCTGTCTTTCAACAACATCTTTGCCTCTTTACTTCCACCTCGACTG
The DNA here is from genome assembly GCF_023864275.1 of Schistocerca cancellata. Taxonomy (NCBI): domain Eukaryota; kingdom Metazoa; phylum Arthropoda; class Insecta; order Orthoptera; family Acrididae; genus Schistocerca; species Schistocerca cancellata. Next base: position 733,593,503 of record NC_064626.1, read on the forward strand.
ACAGCTCTGCCCAAACTCTTTGCCTTTACAAATGTCTGCTTGTGTCTGTGTATGTGCGGATGGATATGTGTGTGTGTGCACGAGTGTATACCTGTCCTTTTTTCCCCCTAAGGTAAGTCTTTCCGCTCCCAGGATTGGAATGACTCCTTACCCTCTCCCTTAAAACCCACATCCTTTCGTTTTTCCCTCTCCTTCCCTCTTTCCTGATGAAGCAGCTGTTTGTTGCGAAAGCTTGAATTTTGTGTGTATGTTTGTGTTTGTTTGTGTGTCTATCGACCTGCCAGTGCTTTTGTTTGGTAAATCATAAAAATTATGTAAGTTAAAGTCATGAACTCTGCTTGTTAGCTGACTGAATATTCACCTATATCAGTGACAAGCAAATACACATTTTGCAACACAAATAGACGGTACACACAGTACTGATCCACATGATGAAAATGGAGCTCTATGTAACTCTGTTATATCTGCAATGAAACAATTTTTTTTTTCAGGCATGGGAAGGAAAGTCTGCATCTGGCATTCTGTCACCTACACAGCCTGCAGGAAGAGCAAAGTCAGCTGTAGCACAGAGCGCTCAAAGTGTTAAGGAAACAGAAGAAATACTTAATGCCATACTACCTCCTCGGGAATGTGAGGAGAATGGCCAGCTTTGGAGACAGCAGGTTTGTTTCTGTAGCCAAATAATGTTAATCTTTACATTTGTAATCAAAAGTTTACAATATTCAGCACAAAAATTGCTTTCCTTCTTAAGTGACCTGTATTTCCAAACTGTAAAGAGCTTGTTAATTAGTACACATCTTTACATGTCTTTTAACTCAATGTTAACAAATTATTACATGAACAGTTACTTAACCTAATTAATGTACTGATCAGAAATATTGGTTTGATGAAGATGTATTTCAGTATCTTGCAATGAACATTAGAATTTGTAAATGAAAAACATGCATAAGCAATATTTCCCTTTGTTGCATTTGTTTATCTTTCTCATTTCTATGTATAGACTGGCAGTATATGACATGTAATATTAATTGTGTTATAGAATAAGCAACTAGAGTAATTACTGTACGTTTATACAGGGTGAGCTTTAATAAAACCAACAAATTGCAGGGATGGATTCCTGCCTGGAAATGGAAGAAAAAAGGTCCTATGAACATGTGTCTGGAAATGTATTGTTGCTGCAGTAGATGGCACTGATGAATGAAAGATTCTGTGACGACATGCCATGTATTCCTTGTGTTTTGCAGGCTGTGTGACTGACGCAGAATACTGTAAGCAACAGAATGGTTTGTCGGTAAAGAGGACTGATGACAGAAATCCTGTAGAGGGAAATATGCAGCTGATGATGCTTGCACTCATTGCTGGTGATAGGGAAAGTAGTGTTTGTCATGCAAGATACACATAATCATACTTTGGCTTACCCCCTGTTGGTGGGTCACTTGCCTAGAGTTTGTTCTAGGGTTCATCTCAATATCCTGTCAAACCTGGTGCTTCAAATCTGGTGTACACACAGTTCGCTGCCTCCCTTCACATTCATCTGTCTGAAAGGACCCATGATCACACAAATACGAAAAAAGAGATTGAAATGTTGTGTGATGTGGTTGGTGTCTGTGAGGGTACTTGTTTGGGTATATCTGTACTTCCTCTTGACCATTTGCACCTGCTTGGCCATACACAAACACCGTCTCAGATTGTTCCCAACATGAATACTGGACCATTCTGCTGCTTGAAGTATGCTGAGTCAATCACACAGTCTGCAACACACAAGCATCACACGGTATGTGATCAGAGGAACTTCCATTCATCAGCACCATCTATCGTGACGACAAATTTCCAGACACATTTTCATATGACCTTTTTTACTTGCTTTCCAGCCAGGAATCCATCCTTGCAGTCTGTCAGTTTTATTAATGTTCACCCTGTATAAAGTACATTGTAAAACTTTATGCCCTGGACAAAAAAAAGTGTAATAAAATTATATATGCAGGATGTATGTCCTCTCTAACTCTGGCACCTTCAAGAAGTATGGTAATGCTTATGTCACAAGGAAATCGTTTCAGACAAGGTTTGTTTGTCTTCAATAAGCCCTATCTACTTATGTTAGCAAAAGTCATTTGAATGGTATATTCTAAAGTATACAATGGTCTCAAAGATTTTTAGAATAAGATTATAGTAATTTAATGCACCAGAATAGCATATCTGATGAGGCAAATTCATTGATATAACTATTTTGAAGGTCTGCCAATACAATTGTGTTTGATATGGATTTTTTTAGCCATTTGAATGATGTGTTAATACGTATTTATGTCACTGTTCATGGAAAATAGAGGCAAGTGATAAAATTGTGTTTATGCCCTTCACACTGCAGAGTGGAGTAAATTTCCAAGTGGTGAACCAATCAAACAGCTATAGAAACAGCACAAAAATTCCCACATTCAGTGTAATTTTATTCTGTGATTTCTTGTCATATTTGCCAAAAGGTTATTTTACTTAATCTTTATCATCAAGAAGCTCTGCTATTTTGATGGGAAAAACTACCATCCCATAGTTTTTGTAGATTTCAGAGTTTTCAAGTACAGTTTTAATTCATATGAAGAAGTAAAATTGTTGTGTATGAGGCGGAACTATGGGCCTCATTGAAAAAGGGTGACCCAGCTGAATCATGCAATTTGACTCTTAGTCTGATCACGAGGTGTGGCCATTGCACGCGTTGATCACATAGGCTGATGTGAGGATCAATGAACTATACTTGACGGGATGTATCTGGAACATCTTAGGTGATTAGAAAGTTAGTAGACAGGAATACAATTAAATACTTAGCTTTAATTCAACATCAGCGGTGAACTTCGATCTTGACTTTGTACAATAATATTTACAAGTGCAGTTATAGACTGAACTGTGAATACTTATTTACAATTATGATTGCTTCACACATATAGATCAATTGTCAATGCATAAACTGTATGTGGCACCTGGCTAGGTCGTAGCTACTGACTTAGATGAAGGCTATGCTAACTAGCATCTCTGCAATTGAGATCTCTGAAGCTATAACCAGTGAACCATTCCTATTAAAGTCGGCTGTAGAATTGGACAGTGCACTAGCTTGTCTCGTAAGACCAGCTGAGTGGCGGCGCTCGGTTTGCTAGCATCGACAGTGGCGACTCACGGGTCCGATATGTACTGACAGACCGTGGCTGATTTGAAGCCTACAAGCTAGCCAGTGTGGTGCCTTGCAGTGACACCACAAAAATACTGAGAAAACAACCATTTTTGTAGTTCAAATAACAGTAGATTTAACTTGCGCAACAGATATGTGCTTTTACTTGAGTCATGCCTGCGTGTACCAATAATATGTTGTAAGAATAATAATAGCAATAACAATAACCTGTTTTGAGGTGGACATCAATGATAGAGGGATATAAAACAAACTGTAATTCAATTATTAATTGAGAATGGCTGTATGTCATAAATACTGCTCATGTAAATATGGATTCCATGAGATACCAAAAGTATTGGGGAAGCATCCTCATCCATGATCACTGAATTACCACCCATGTTATCATTGCCAAAGAAAGAGGGCTGCCTTTGTGCAGGAGCCAATCTTTCATAAGTCTTGGTGAACGAGTGTATGCTGAGTGATTTCCATGTGGCATGAGACTATGATCTGGGAACACGGCGGCACCCAGGGCTCATAAAAGTATTTGATGTGGCTATCAGGTTTGGCGTCTGGTAAGGAAGAACAAAACACAAAACTCTCAAAAACCTTGTCCTGAGGTGCCTCAGTAATGAGATTACAACCAGTTGCAGGGGCATAACTGGTCAGTGAAACTGCAACTATAGCAAACAATAAGCATTTCCCTCTTCGAGAACAAACTGGACAGTACTGTACGATTAGTGTGCTTCACACAAATGAATGGCTTCTATGTCACATTTTTTAAAAAAAGTTAATGACATTCTGAATCACTGGTGTCCTGGCTTTCCACTTCTAGATTCTACTGAATGTTCTCAGGCAGACTTCTTATAAAGAAGAAATGCTTGTCAACTCATCTAAGTATCTTCATTAACGTATCAGCTTTTCAATTTCTTTCATAAAGAATTTTATCATTCTTTGTATATCTAGTCTCTATGTTTATCCCATTTTGATTCCTACAATACTTTGTGTCTTCCAAATATATGTGTTGAAATCCCTTCCCAGAATTATCATAGCTTCCAAAATTATCATTATTTTTACTTGCAGAGTCCAAAGTCTCCCCCTAAAACACTTTACAAATTTTATCTTTATCATTAGTGTCAGTTATAAATCTAGCCTTAAAACCTTGTAAAATATCAGTTTGTAATCGTGACAATTCTGGAATGGACGAGATGTAACCACACCTTGATATTCATTTTAATATTCCAATTTCTTTGATGTGCATCATACCATACAGGATATTCTTGGAATTGACATACATATCAAAATACATCCTTGTGAGAATGGAATCTGTCATATTGCTGCCATTTGACACTAGGACATTTGATGATGCCTTTGAATGAGTTAAAAGACACAGGATCTAAAGTGATTTCATTATGTAAAAACTGTAGGTTAGTGTGCCATTACTTTGATTTCATTTATGTAACTATTGAGGAAGACATTAATGGTTAATAGATCAGTGAAAAAAACCACATGCAGCTGAAAACGAGGGCTTCACTTAGTGAAACCAAGTATTCAGTCATGATGTTCACCCTTTTAATCATTTGCACATAATCAAAAGCATTTATTCTATCCATTGTATTGAGGGTACCTTTCTTTGACATGGTGTTTATTTAATTTCAGTTCTAACAAGAAAAAAGCATGTGCAGTGTCATTGGTATCTTACACTGTTTCCTTGATCACAGTGATTTCTGTTAATGCAGTAATTACTCTAATCTTTTAATCACTCCATCCTTAACTGAAAAAAGTCTCATTGGGTTCAAGCAGAGGCAATAGATGAGACTACTGAACTAGTCAGTTTGCCTTTGTACCTCACAGAAGAAATTTACAATGTTCATTGTGGTCACTTACTTCAGAAACTACAACTGCTAGAGTAGAGAAATGGGTAAAAAAAAAACAGTACAGCAGTTGGTAAGCATTTAGTCCCATAATAACACATGAGCAAAATTTTGGAAGCTATGTGCTATCAGAATTTACATATTTGAAGCACACAGTAAGCAATGCATCACTGCCCTCTTTCTAATAAGACCTTCGGAGGGCTCTCTTGAAAGAGAGAAGTACACGTATCGACAGTATTACAGTTCCCTGTTGAACCATTTCTAATTATATTTTAGTTTGGCTCTTGTGAATGTGCAAAGAAGAGCAACAACATTGGTCCAGGAAAATTTTGAGTAGTAAAGTAGTTTTACTGGTGTCATAAGTAGCCTAATGTGGGACTAACAGTGATTAGAATGAAGATTCATAGATTCATGAATTTCAGTATTACTTTTAACTGCATTGATTGACATAAAATAAAGTTCAATGTGATGGTACAGAGAAGTTTCCAGAAGTTTGATCATTCATATAATACAAATGTGCTTCACTCCTTCATAGTTATACATAGGAGTGAAACAGATTACCAAAAGAAACCTTAAGTCCTGATTTTGGACACTTACAGTACTGCAGAAGAAGGCTGAAAATGTCAGAGTTAATGGTGAACAGAATTAATGAGATTAGTGGCATATACTCATCATCTAATCTGATTGTTCATGTGTGTAACAAATGTTGTGTGAGGAATAAGTGCAACATCAGTTCATTTGATCATGGCGAGTTCATTGTTGTCCCACATATGGGACATGCCATCTCAAGGTCAAGCAGGCACAAGACTTTTCATGTTTCAAAATGTTAAGGATGACAACAAGTGAGCAGGCATTCTATCTAGATCTACATCTTCAGTGCAGGGTACAAAATGTATCTCATCTAATTCATACCTATGCTCATGGCATACCTCATGACACAGAGATTAGCAGGAGTGCAGAATGGTTACCTGGGCTGATGGATCATGTATACATTGGTACACCCTATTGCCAAAGAACAAGCCATTAAAAATTCTTGGTGTGGTGAATCCCTTGTGCCAAGGAAATATAACACCCCATTTTCCCCATACCATGTTTGAAGGACATTACAAGTTAGAGGGTATTTTCCCTTCATATCACTTGATCCAAATGAGATGTAGCACATCTAGGACAGCACCTAGTTAGAAGCATGCATATTGGGCCCAAATTCAACACTTCGTCCTGAAATGTGGGTGGCAGTTCAGTGGTCATGGATGCGAATGCCTCTCCAGTTCCTTTGGTACCTCAAGAAATCTATTCCATGATACGTTGCCACTGTCATAAAGAAAAAATGGTTTGTTACATATAATCAGATACATACCTTTCTTCAGTCAATTGTGAAGTAATAATAATATTTGTAATGATAATAGTGTAAGGAGTGTTCAAATTAAAAGGTATGAAATGTCATAACAACCAAACCTGTTGAAATCTGCATACTCCACTGTGGGATAATGTAGTGAGATATCTAGAGATATGAATGTAGTGTCCGGTGTGGTAGTGCAAATGCATGGGCATATGACATAGGAGAGAAGCAGGCAAGTGTGTGTTCTGTCTATTTGATGTAGCAGTGCATGTGAGAATCTCATGGTGTTCACATTGCAATGATTGAGGATCAGAAAGGTGTTATCAAATTTCCAACAAGTCAGTGAGAAAGTGGAATGGCCATTTTCGTGGAGGCCAGGAGTGTTTGAGTGATGACTAAGACAAGGACAGGCAAAGACGGTAATCATGGCCAACCTTATTGACAAGGTGAACAACCTCGTGAGAAGCGATTGGCGGGTCATAATGGAAATGTTGGCAGTGATGGTAGGGCCAGTGTTGGAACTATATGGACAGTTGTGCATGACAGGTTGGGTTACTGGAAGGTACACATGCAGTAGGTTCTGAAGAAGCTCAGTGAACCACAAAAGGAAATGTGCATGAGGTTAACACTGCAACACCTGTTCTGGTATGATGAAACCCCCCTTTCCTGGAGTGGATTATCACCAGTGACAAGAGCGGGTGACTTCACTTCGAGCCAGAGACAAAGTGGGACAGTATGCAATTGAAGCAAGCGTCATCACCCCACCCCAAAAAATTGAAAGCTGTGCTCTCAGTAGACAAGGTGATACTCAGCATCATTTTCAACATCCAAGGTCTTCTACTAGTTGAATTCCTTAAGCATGGAAAAACCATTAATAGTGATGTGTATTATGAGACACTCCATAGCCTACACAAGTCGATCAATAGTAAATGGCCTGGGCTGCTCAAGAAGGGAGCAGTTCTACTCCATGGTAAAGCACATCCATGTGTGTCCAATGTCACACAGTATATAATGGCCAAGTTCAAGTGTTAGGAGCTTTAGCATCTGCCCTACTGCCTGGAAATGTTACGCTGTGACTTCCATGTGTTTCTTCCACTACAAAAACATCTCAGAGGGAAGCACTTCAATTTGAACAACGAACTGAAAGAAATAATGGAGGACTGGCTCTAATCATAGCCACAGGAATTCTGGGAACAGGGAATCCTTCATCTTATGAGTCTGTGGTATAGTTATGCTCAGGCCTCTGGTGAATACTTTTGAACAATGCCTTCAATTAGCAGTATTGTTTCATACAGTTTGATTCAAACACCCCTCATATTAACTTGTCTTTCAGGTGGACATCAACGGTAGATAGGTTTAAAAGAAACTGAAATTCAGTTGTTAATTGAAAATGGCTGTACTTGGCAAGTAAATATTCTTGTACTGAGCAGCTTTATACTTCTTCTTTTGTATTTTTTGTTTATTCTTAATGTATTTAATTTTTGGGGTCAGGTGACTGTTTAGTAGTCATTTTATGAGAACCATCCCATCTCATTCTGCATCAGTAAGCAAATTAGGGACTGGACAAGAAGAAACAACATGCTGCATCAGCAAAAGATGTAATAACTTAAGATTTTGTTGTTGAATGTTCGACAGATGTGTCACGTAAGTTTACTTCAGTAGTATCAACAGAAACCAGAAATTTTATTTCTTATATTACTTCTCCCCCCCATGAACCATGGACCTTGCCGTTGGTGGAGAGGCTTGCGTGCCTCAGCGATACAGATGGCCGTACCGTAGGTGCAACCACAACGGAGGGGTATCTGTTGAGAGGCCAGACAAACATGTGGTTCCTGAAGAGGGGCAGCAGCCTTTTCAGTAGTTTCAGGGGCAACAGTCTGGATGATTGACTGATCTGGCCTTGTAACATTAACCAAAACGGCCTTGCTGTGCTGGTACTGCGAACGGCTGAAAGCAAGGGGAAACTACAGCCGTAATTTTTCCCGAGGACATGCAGCTCTATTGTATGATTAAATGATGATGGCGTCCTCTTGGGTAAAATATTCCGGAGGTAAAATAGTCCCCCATTCGGATCTCCGGGCGGGGACTACTCAAGAGGACGTCGTTATCAGGAGGAAGAAAACTGGCGTTCTACGGATCGGAGCGTGGAATGTCAGATCACTTAATCGGGCAGGTAGGTTAGAAAATTTAAAAAGAGAGATGGATAGGTTAAAGTTAGATATAGTGGGAATTAGTGAAGTTCGGTGGCAGGAGGAACAAGACTTTTGGTCAGGTGATTACAGGGTTATAAATACAAAATCAAATAGGGGTAATGCAGGAGTAGGTTTAATAATGAATAAAAAAATAGGAGTGCGGGTTACCTACTACAAACAGCATAGTGAACGCATTATTGTGGCCAAGATAGACACAAAGCCCATGCCTACTACAGTAGTACAAGTTTATATGCCAACTAGCTCTGCAGATGATGAAGAAATAGATGAAATGTATGACGAGATAAAAGAAATTATTCAGGTAGTGAAGGGAGACGAAAATTTAATAGTCATGGGTGACTGGAATTCGTCAGTAGGAAAAGGGAGAGAAGGAAACATAGTAGGTGAATATGGACTGGGGGGAAGGAATGAAAGAGGAAGCCGCCTTGTAGAATTTTGCACAGAGCATAACTTAATCATAGCTAACACTTGGTTCAAGAATCATGAAAGGAGGCTGTATACATGGAAGAAGCCTGGAGATACTGACAGGTTTCAGATAGATTATATAATGGTAAGACAGAGATTTAGGAACCAGGTTTTAAATTGTAAGACATTTCCTGGGGCAGATGTAGATTCTGACCACAGTCTATTGGTTATGAGCTGCAGATTGAAACTGAAGAAACTGCAAAAAGGTGGGAATTTAAGGAGATGGGACCTGGATAAACTGAAAGAACCAGAGGTTGTAGAGAGTTTCAGGGAGAGCATTAGGGAACAATTGACTGGAATGGGGGAAAGAAATACAGTAGAAGAAGAATGGGTAGCTCTGAGGGATGAAGTGGTGAAGGCAGCAGAGGATCAAGTAGGTAAAAAGACGCGGGCTAATAGAAATCCTTGGGTAACAGAAGAAATATTGAATTTAATTGATGAAAGGAGAAAATATAAAAATGCAGTAAATGAAGCAGGCAAAAAGGAATACAAACGTCTCAAAAATGAAATCGACAGGAAGTGCAAAATGGCTAAGCAGGGATGGCTAGAGGACAAATGTAAGGATGTAGAGGCTTGTCTCACTAGGGGTAAGATAGATACTGCCTACAGGAAAATTAAAGAGACCTTTGGAGAGAAGAGAACCACTTGTATGAATATCAAGAGCTCAGATGGCAACCCAGTTCTAAGCAAAGAAGGGAAAGCAGAAAGGTGGAAGGAGTATATAGAGGGTTTATACAAGGGCGATGTACTTGAGGACAATATTATGGAAATGGAAGAGGATGTAGATGAAGATGAAATGGGAGATAAGATACTGCGTGAAGAATTTGACAGAGCGCTGAAAGACCTGAGTCAAAACAAGGCCCCGGGAGTAGACAACATTCCATTAGAACTACTGATGGCCTCGGGAGAGCCAGTCATGAGAAAACTCTACCATCTGGTGAGCATGATGTATGAGACAGGCGAAATACCCTCAGACTTCAAGAAGAATATAATAATTCCAATCCCAAAGAAAGCAGGTGTTGACAGATGTGAAAGTTACCGAACTATCAGTTTAATAAGTCACAGCTGCAAAATACTAACGCGAATTCTTTACAGACGAATGGAAAAACTGGTAGAAGCCAACCTCAGGGAAGATCAGTTTGGATTCCGTAGAAATACTGGAACACGTGAGGCAATACTGACCTTACGACTTATCTTGGAAGAAAGATTAAGAAAAGGCAAACCTACATTTCTAGCATTTGTAGACTTAGAGAAAGCTTTTGACAATGTTGACTGGAATACTCTCTTTCAAATTCTGAAGGTGGCAGGGGTAAAATACAGGGAGCGAAAGGCTATTTACAATTTGTACAGAAACCAGATGGCAGTTATAAGAGTCGAGGGGCATGAAAGGGAAGCAGTGGTTGGGAAAGGAGTGAGACAGGGTTGTAGCCTCTCCCCGATGTTATTCAATCTGTATATTGAGCAAGCAGTAAAGGAAACAAAAGAAAAATTCGGAGTAGGTATTAAAATTCATGGAGAAGAAGTAAAAACTTTGAGGTTCGCCGATGACATTGTAATTCTGTCAGAGACAGCAAAGGACTTGGAAGAGCAGTTGAACGAAATGGACAGTGTCTTGAAAGGAGGATATAAGATGAACATCAACAAAAGCAAAACGAGGATAATGGAATGTAGTCAAATTAAGTCGGGTGATGCTGAGGGAATTAGATTAGGAAATGAGACACTTAAAGTAGTAAAGGAGTTTTGCTATTTAGGGAGTAAAATAACCGATGATGGTCGAAGTAGAGAGGATATAAAATGTAGACTGGCAATGGCAAGGAAAGCGTTTCTCAAGAAGAGAAATTTGTTAACATTGAGTATAGCTTTAAGTGTCAGGAAGTCGTTTCTGAAAGTGTTTGTATGGAGTGTAGCCATGTATGGAAGTGAGACATGGACGATAACTAGTTTGGACAAGAAGAGAATAGAAGCTTTCGAAATGTGGTGCTACAGAAGAATGCTGAAGATAAGGTGGGTAGATCATGTAACTAATGAGGAGGTATTGAATAGGATTGGGGAGAAGAGAAGTTTGTGGCACAACTTGACTAGAAGAAGGGATCGGTTGGTAGGACATGTTCTGAGGCATCGAGGGATCACAAATTTAGCATTGGAGGGCAGTGTGGAGGGTAAAAATCGTAGAGGGAGACCAAGAGATCAATACACTAAGCAGATTCAGAAGGATGTAGGTTGCAGTAGGTACTGGGAGATGAAGAAGCTTGCACAGGATAGAGTAGCATGGAGAGCTGCATCAAACCAGTCTCAGGACTGAAAACCACAACAACAACATATTACTTCTCTGGAGTTATCTGCAGACGACAGTGCGTTGTAGCTGTTGTATCAATTGCTGTGTTAGAGAAACTGCAATAAAAATGAAGGTGAACCATGAACAGTAATCTTTACTGAGCAATAGAATGTGATTGAAATTTAGCATTTCCTGTCATATTAAATATGGTTGCTGAAGACAGGCACTAATCTTAGAATCCTTGACTTAATCAGATAGTAATATTGCCATTCAACCATGAAATAAGGTGCTTAATATACTATGTAGCTTAAGTAGTTAATAGCTTAGCTTTGTTACATGATCCCAGTATGAATACTGAACGTTTCTTGTGCTGTCAGAATAAGTCACAAGTGTTTTGTCAAGAGTTTGGATGTAAATAACTTGTAATGAGATTTTAGTGTCAAACAACTCTGCAGGTCTCAAGCACACCAGCAACTCGCCTTGATGTTATAAACTTACAAGAACAGCTGGATATGTTATTACAACAGCGGCAGGCTCGTGAATCAGGAATATGTCCTGTTCGTCGAGAACTGTATTCACAGTGTTTTGGTATGTATATGAAATCAGACCTGTTTCCACAAATGTCTTAGAAATACAGGCATTGTTAAGCTTCATTGAACTTTAAATTATTTATTAACTGAAACACTACCGTTGTCCAGATGAACTGATTCGACAAGTAACTATCAATTGTGCAGAACGTGGTCTGCTTCTGTTACGAGTGCGAGATGACATAAACATGACAATTGCTGCATACCAAACTCTCTATGAAAGCAGCATTGCCTTTGGCATGAGAAAAGCCTTGATGGTGAGTTTATATGTTCACAGGAGTGAAAGCTATACATAATAATGGAAATAATTTATTATAGAGAAAGCAGTGCATATTTTCATGTCAGTAATTACCTACAGTAGGAGATATGTCTTTGCAGTTTAGTGTCAAGATTAAGTAAAAAGAAAACTATATCTCACTACAAAAGAGTGGTTGTTATATTCAGATAACTCTATATAGAATATAACTAAACTAATATCTACACATAAAAAATATGGATGAGAGTCTTTATATAATACTGCATTCTTTGCACCAATAAGTTAATTGTAATCTTACATTTAGCCATCTGCACATTGAATAAAGTAATCTTATGTATAGAAGATTTAGAAACTGAGGGTGGAATAGATGTACTATGCATGTCTGAACATCATATAATCACAGATATGGATAAGGTAGATATAGATGGATATAAGCATTCAGCACTTGTAAGTAGAGACACTATGGAGAGAGGAAGAGTTGCCATATATGTTAAAATTATCATAGTGTTAAAAAATTATAAACTAAAAAAATTGTGTAGAGCAATGTACAGAACCATGTGTGTGAGCTTAAACTAAATAATGATACTTCTATAATTGTAGCTGTGTATAGGTCCCCATTGGGAAATTTTCAGCTACTCTTGAAAAATTGGATTCTTCATTGTGCTGTCAGTCAGACAGAAGGAAGCAAATTATTGTTTGTGGGGATTTCAATGGAGATTTTCTGAAAGAGTCTGATAGAAAGCTTGTCCTTGAAGTATTACTTGGTTCTTTCAATTTGATTGGGTTGTTAGGAGGAGGAGACCAAACAGCGAGGTCATCGGTCTCATTGGATTAGGGAAGGATGGAGAAGGAAGTCGGCCATGCACTTTCAAAGGAACCATCCCGGCATTTGCCTGGAGCGATTTAGGGAAATCACGGCAAACCTAAACCAGGATGGCCGGACGCGGGATTGAACCGTCATCCTCCTGAATGCGAGTCCAGTGCGCTAAGCATTGCGCCACCTCGCTCATTTTCAATTTGACATCAGTTATTGATTTTCCTACTCAGGTAGTACAGGAAAGCAGCACACCGATAGGTAATGTTTTTATAGACCTTGATAAATTAAATCAAATTAAAAATTGTCTTGTTAAAAATGGTCTGTCGTATCATATGACATAGCTCCATACAGTAATGAAAACAGTCCTCCAAGATAGTGTGTTCAATTAACGATTTAACAATTGCAAATTTTAGGGAAAGCTTGAAACAGTTAGACTGGGGTGAGGTGTACGGGGAACCTGATGCTAATTTAAAATTTAACCTATTTTCATGATACCTTTGTGAGTGTATTTGAAAAAGTGTCTCCCAAAGAAAACAGTGAGACATAATTACAACAAACCATCTAAAATGCCATGGCTTGCTAAAGGGATAAAAATATCTTGTAAACAGAAAAGGGAAATGTATCTTATAGCTAGAAGGAGTAATAATCCAGAAACAAACAAACATTATAAAACTACTGCACTGTATTAAGAAAAGTTATTAAAAACTCCAGGAATATGTGCACTATGTCTGAGATTAGCACATCTGACAATAAAATTAAAAAAATTTAAATATTGTCAAAAGGCAAACAGGGCAACTGAGAGCACAATAGACTGTATTTCTATTAAACTCAATGAAAAGTTTGTTAATGCAAAGTCAGAAGTAGAAAATATTTTTTGTAACAATTTTTAACATGTGTTGTAGAGAAAATAGGGTTCATTCATTCGAAAATGCAAGGCTGTATATGGAAGAGGCAATAACTATGACTGAGCGAGGTGGTGCAGAGGTTAGCACACTGGACTCGCATTTGGGAGGACGACAGTTCAATCCTGTGTCTGGCCATCCTGATTTAGGTTTTCCATGATTTCCCTAAATCGCTTCAGGCAAATGCTGGGACAGGGCACATTCTACTTCCTTCCCTAATCCAATGAGGCTGATGACCTCGCTGTTTGATCTCTTCCCCAAAATCAACTCAACTCAAATTAATAACTATGCAATTTGATAAAACTGAAATTCAACCCCTCTCTCCTACTGAAATTAGGAAAATATTAAGTTCCCTCAAAAGTAAAAGCTCACATGGAATTGGTGGTATTTCCAATAGAGTACTAAAAGCTTGTCCCCAACATATAAGTAGGATTCTCAGCCACAATGTAGTAGCTTACTGAAATAGTGCATTTTTCCAGATAGATTGAAATATGCTATTGTTAAACCATTGCTTAAAAATGGGATAGCTCTGATGCTAATAACTACCCCCCAATCTCACTTCTAACAGCTTTATGCAAAATTTTTGAAAAAGTGATTTATTCAAAAGTAGCTTCATGTATTTGTAAAAATGAAGTACTAACGAAATGTCAAGTTGGTTTTCAGAAGAGGCTTTTGAGCAGAAAATGGTATATATGCTTTCACTGATCAAATATTAAATGCTCTGAATAAGCAAACATCACCCGTTGGGATATTTTGTAATCTCTCAAAGGCTTTTGAATGTGTGACTTACAAAATTCTTCTAGATAAGGTTAAGTATTGTGGTATGAGTGAGATAATGCACAAATGGCTTAATTCATATTGAACTGGAAGAATGCAGATAGTCTGCAAAAATCAGCAGAGTCCTGTAATTGCAGAGGCATCAAGAATGGTGTTCCATAGGGTTCAGTCTTGGGTCCCTTATTGTTCTTAATATGTATTACCTACTTGCCACTCTTATTCATGAAGATGCAAAGCTAGTTCTTTTTGCCAATGATAAAAGTATGGCAATCACACCCAACAAACAAGAATCAGCTGAGGAAATTGTAAATTACACCATTCAGAAAATTATTAGGTGGTTCTGTGCAATGGACTCTCACTAAATTTTGAGAAAAATACAGTATATACAATTCTGTACAGTGAATGGCATAACACCATTGATAAGTATAAACATTGAACAGAAGTCTTTTGCTAAGGCAGAATATTCCAAATTTCTGGGTGTGTGCATTGATGAGAAACAATATGGGAAGAAAAACAATGATGATCTGCTGAAACGTTTGAGTTCAGCTACTTATACTGCTAGTGTTATTAGAAATTTTAGCAATAAAAAATAAGTAAATTAGCTTACTATGCTTATTTTTTCTCACTACCTTTGTATTTTATTTTGGGATAATTCAATGTTAAGGAAAGAAGTGTTCATTGCACAAAAACATGTAATCAATATGATAGCTGGATCCCAGCAAAGATCATCTTGCGCACATTCATTTAAGGAGCTAAGGATGTTCATGGTAGCTCCACAATATACACTCCTGGAAATGGAAAAAAAGAACACATTGACACCGGTGTGTCAGACCCACCATACTTGCTCCGGACACTGCGAGAGGGCTGTACAAGCAATGATCACACGCACGGCACAGCAGACACACCAGGAACCGCGGTGTTGGCCGTCGAATAGCGCTAGCTGCGCAGCATTTGTGCACCACCGCCGTCAGTGTCAGCCAGTTTGCCGTGGCATACGGAGCTCCATCGCAGTCTTTAACACTGGTAGCATGCCGCGACAGCGTGGACGTGAACCGTATGTGCAGTTGACGGACTTTGAGCGAAGGCGTATAGTGGGCATGCGGGAGCCCGGGTGAACGTACCGCCGAATTGCTCAACACGTGGGGCGTGAGGTCTCCACAGTACATCGATGTTATCACCAGTGGTCGGCGGAAGGTGCACGTGCCCGTCGACCTGGGACCGGACCGCAGCGACGCACGGATGCACGCCAAGACCGTAGGATCCTACGCAGTGCCGTAGGGGACCGCACCACCACTTCCCAGCAAATTAGGGACACTGTTGCTCCTGGGGTATCGGCGAGGACCATTCGCAACCGTCTCCATGAAGCTGGGCTACGGTCCCGCACACCGTTAGGCCGTCTTCCGCTCACGCCCCAACATCGTGCAGCCCGCCTCCAGTGGTGTCGCGACAGGCGTGAATGGAGGGACGAATGGAGACGTGTCGTCTTCAGCGATGAGAGTCGCTTCTGCCTTGGTGCCAATGATGGTCGTATGCGTGTTTGGCGCCGTGCAGGTGAGCGCCACAATCAGGACTGCATACGACCGAGGCACACAGGGCCAACACCCGGCATCATGGTGTGGGGAGCGATCTCCTACACTGGCCGTACACCACTGGTGATCGTCGAGGGGACACTGAATAGTGCACGGTACATCCAAACCGTCATTGAACCCATCGTTCTACCATTCCTAGACCGGCAAGGGAACTTGCTGTTCCAACAGGACAATGCACGTCCGCATGTATCCCGTGCCACCCAACGTGCTCTAGAAGGTGTAAGTCAACTACCCTGGCCAGCAAGATCTCCGGATCTGTCCCCCATTGAGCATGTTTGGGACTGGATGAAGCGTCGTCTCACGCGGTCTGCACGTCCAGCACGAACGCTGGTCCAACTGAGGCGCCAGGTGGAAATGGCATGGCAAGCCGTTCCACAGGACTACATCCAGCATCTCTACGATCGTCTCCATGGGAGAATAGCAGCCTGCATTGGAATAGCAGCCTGCATTGCTGCGAAAGGTGGATATACACTGTACTAGTGCCGACATTGTGCATGCTCTGTTGCCTGTGTCTATGTGCCTGTGGTTCTGTCAGTGTGATCATGTGATGTATCTGACCCCAGGAATGTGTCAATAAAGTTTCCCCTTCCTGGGACAATGAATTCACGGTGTTCTTATTTCAATTTCCAGGAGTGTATATATTCACTTATGAAATTTGTTATTAATAACCCATCCCAATTCAAAAATAATAGCAAAATGCATAGCTACACCACTAGAAGGAAGGATGATCTTCACTATTCTGGGTTAAATCTGACTTTGGCACAGAAAGGGATGAATTATGCTGCCATAAAAATCTTTGGTCATGTGCTAATTTTGTGTGAGGAATACCTATGTTACACAGATATGTTCCACATCATTACAAAATGTCCAATTCATGCTCTGTGGCTCAAGTATTAATGTAATGTAATGTAGTCTAACACATACAGTTGTTATAATCCTGCTGATTTTTTGCTACAAATGTGGCAGCAACATTTATTTATTTATTGTATCCATAGACAAAATACGTTTTATAGATCTTGGATAATCATATTTCAAGCACTGATAAGTACACAGTTTTTACTAAGCATTTAGTAAGTTATGATCTTTTTATAATGAAATTCTAGGCTTATTTTGTAGTGGACTGCAGTTTTTGTTTACATCATTTGTGCTATTTGTAATTGTAAATGTAAGCAACATTTATTGTAGATTCGGTAATTGTAGTGCACTTTGTTTTATTGTAAGACTGTTTGACTGTGAAACTCATAAAATCATTTATACAATAGTAACAGTTTTCTCTCAAATAAATTTTGAGAGATTTTTTTGAAAATATTTTTTGTTTCTTGTCATGGTTGTGTTATTTCTTGTTCTTTTGAGTGTCGAGAACAGGCTTGAGTTTTGTCCAACACAGAACTTGTATGAGGGTATGCAGAGTAGTGTTAGGATCTTTAAATGCTGGTCACTTGATTCTACAGAGTCCACCAGAAAAATGTATACACGCTTTAAGGAACGAAAAGTATTACTTACGTGCTTATTTTATATTTAATAATTGATTACATATATTGTAGAACCTTCAGTTTAGCACATGGTTACTTTAAATGTTCAAAATGTTCGCCAGTAGTGGCTATACACATAACAGAACGACGAGTGGTCGCCGCAACTACATCAGTCAGTGTTAACAGTGATGATCACTGCACTTGTCGCTGTAATCTCCTGGCGAAGTTCCTCCAGCATGTATGGCATTGATAGACATTATCTTTCACAGTTCCCCACAAGTAAAAGTCCATAGGTGTTAGATCTGGCGACCATGGAGGTAACTCAATGGGCCCTCTCCATCCAATCCATTGCCCCTAGAAACTGTCATCCAGGAATGCTCATACGGCTGGGTGCTATTGTGGTGGTGCCCCATCCTATTGGTAGAAGACCTCTTCATCAGCTACATAAAGTGCATGTATACCTGGCTAAATTGATGTGCATAACATTTCCAAGTACACTTCTCCAGTGACAGTAGCATCAAAGAAAATGGGTCCTACTAAGCCCCTAGATGATAATCCACACCACATATGAACCCCTGGTAGATTGACTGCTTTATCCACATAAACATGT
The DNA here is from genome assembly GCF_023864275.1 of Schistocerca cancellata. Taxonomy (NCBI): domain Eukaryota; kingdom Metazoa; phylum Arthropoda; class Insecta; order Orthoptera; family Acrididae; genus Schistocerca; species Schistocerca cancellata. Next base: position 733,611,827 of record NC_064626.1, read on the forward strand.
GGATTTTCTGCCCAGTACACACTGTTATGTCGATTCATGGTTCCATTAAGTTTAAATTGTGCCTTGTCATTCCACACTACCTTTATCACAAATTGTTTGTCATCAGTTACCATTTGCTGATACCATTCGCAAAATTGCATTCAGCAATCAGGATCATCATCATTAATTGTGTGCAGTAATTGTGGAATGTGAACTTTTCACTTTGCAGCTTTCAGAATTCTTTGTGCACTTGTACTGCTAACTCTCACTTCATGTGCACATTGCTTAGCAGACTTCTGTGGAGAATTAACAAACATTTCCCATACGAGAGTCAACGAAGCAGGACTTGTAGCTGTACGCTGTCTTCCTGATCTTCCTTTGTGAATATCACAAATTGTTCCATGCAATTCAGACTTGTCAGTGACACGTCTAATTGTTAGGCTGGTTGGCAGTTCTGTTTCAAACTCTGGCCTCCTCTGACGTTGCACTTCAGTGGCATTATCAAACTTGAAAAACCACTTCACAATACATTTTCAGTGCTCAAATGTCAAGCGTCCTCCAGCAATCTTGTTTTCGCAATACTAACTCAGTACTAACATCTGTTGAGCCAAAGACCACACTACAACACACTCGTAACTCAAATCGAACAACAATATCAATATCTCGATATATAAGGTTGGCTATCATCCTTATCACTCTTTTTTTCTAACTTGAAAATTCTATTAATGTTCGTTTTGAGGTACCTCCCTATCAAACTATGTCATAACTTAATGCTGAATGGGTTAGTGAGCAGTTTATCATCTTCATAATATTTGTGTTTTTTAGATAGCTGAGTCTGAGCAGTACATATAAGTATGAGCTGATTTTCCCTCTTATATATGTGTTTATCTCAGTTTACATTATCATTGATTGTTGTTCCAAGGAATTTTGTGTACCTGGAGTTTTCTGTTATGCACTGATCAGTGCAAATATTGATGTCTTCACTACAAAGTTTTTCTAGTTTGAAATTTACACAGAGTATTTTAGTGATATTGCTACACAAATTTAATTCAGTAACGCTTTGAATAGCATTTGTAAGTTAGCTTTTATTTCTAAATTTTCTATGTTTTTATCCATGAACAGTATAGTTGCAACATATGCATAAATAACTATTTTACCACAATTAATAATGTTTTGAAGTGATCTCTATGTATAAAAGGCAATATTCTGACTGAATGATGAATCATCATCGCCCAGCCGAATCCACTTAGGATAGAAACTTGCAATTAGCAGAAGGTATGGCTCTTATACTGTACGTGTCATTTAAGAAAGGGTTTTTTTGAAATTCCAACCATATGGAGGTGAAGTAGGTGTTGAAGGATTTTTTTGAGAAGTGTGGCTTTCAAGGCTATTTTGGAGGTAGACCTAAGAAAATGGATATTTGGTTTCTTAGTCAGAAATAAAGAAATATATGTGTTTCAGAATTTTTGGAAATTTAACACTGTGTTGTTGTTGTTGTCTTCAGTCCTGAGACTGGTTTGATGCAGCTCTCCATGCTACTCTATCCTGTGCAAGCTTCTTCATCTCCCAGTACCTACTGCAACCTACATCCTTCCTAATCTGCTTAGTGTATTCATCTCTTGGTCTCCCCCTACGATTTTTACCCTCCACGCTGCCTTCCAATACTAAATTGGTGATCCCTTGATGCCTCAGAACATGTCCTACCAACCGATCCCTTCTTCTGGTCAAGTTGTGCCACAAACTTCTCTTCTCCCCAATCCTATTCAATACTTCCTCATTAGTTATGTGATCTACCCATCTAATCTTCAGCATTCTTCTGTAGCACCACATTTCAAAAGCTTCTATTCTCTTCTTGTCCAAACTATTTACCGTCCATGTTTCACTTCCATACATGGCTACACTCCATACAAATACTTTCAGAAATGACTTCCTGACACTTAAATCTATGCTTGATGTTAACAAATTTCTCTTCTTCAGAAACGCCATTGCCAGTCTACATTTTATATCCTCTCTACTTTGACCATCATCAGTTATTTTGCTCCCCAAATAGCAAAACTCCTTTACTACTTTAAGTGTCTCATTTCCTAATCTAATACCCTCAGCATCACCCAACTTAATTCGACTACATTCCATTATCCTCGTTTTGCTTTTGTTGATGTTCATCATATATCCTCCCTTCAAGACACCATCCATTCCGTTCAACTGCTCTTCCAAGTCCTTTGCTGTCTCTAGACAATCATCTATTAAACAGTATATGCCAATGAAGCCGGTGAAATGGGGCTACAAAGTGTGGTGCTTGTCAGATTCATTCACTGGATATATAATTGACTTTGATGTTTACACAGGCAAGTATAGGAAGATAGTGACTTGACGTTGGGTGAAAGGGTTGTAGCAGATCTAACAAAGGAAATAAATAATATGTAGTTGCATTTGACAGATTCTTCACCACCATGAAATTGGTGTCAACACTTTTGAAGAAGTGTGTGTATGGATGTGCAACAGTGAAGACCAACAGGAAAGATTTACCCAAATTTATGAAGGAAAACATGAAGTTGGAATGAGGAGAATTCCAGTGTGAAACAAAAGGAGCCATTTCTGCAGTAAAATGGATGAATAACCGTCGAGTCACTTTCCTTTCCTCAATTCATGACCCAAGAGAAACAGCCACAGTGTAAAGGAAAAACAAGGATGGTACTAGTAAAGAGATTTCTTGTCCTGAAGTTGTGGCAGAATACAATAAAATAATGGGTGGTGTTGATAAGTTTGTTCAATTACGAGAAAGGTATGCTATTGGCAGACGTTCTGTAAAATGGTGGCACAGAATATTTTATTTCCTGGTGGATGTTGCTGTAGTAAACAGTTTTATCCTGTGGAAAATACGTAAAAGAGAAAGTGGACAGCATGATCAGCTCACATACAGGATCCATCTAGCCAGACAATTGATCACTGGCTTCTCATCACGAAAAAGGCGTGGACAGAAACCTGTCTTTCTGGCAAAAAGGGGTAAAGTGCCAGAAAATGTTCGTCATATGGTTGTAGGGGAGCATCAACCCATTTTAGGAGAAACCTACTGAAGGTGCCATCATTGTAGTACCAAAGCTGCGAAAAAGAGCACTCGCTGTGTTTGTACGTATTGTCAAATACCACTTTGCATAGACCCATGTTTCAGAAAATTTCATGGCAAGTAATTGTGAAGAATCATTGTAACAAGACAAGTAAATTTATCAAATAAATATGACATATATTGAAAAAGTTGTTTTGTCATTTAACTCAAAGGAAGGGCAGTGGGAAGAATACTTCCCACCTTATTGTGTGACCTCACTTTCACAGTTGGAGCAAATTTGATATTCTGTATGATAAATATACCTATCTGTTAACTACCATCTGCTCTCCATTCATTAAAAAAAATTGCTCAATAATTTTGCCTACGAAAGGGTTAAAGGATAAGAGTGGCAGGATATTTATAGTGCTGATAACAAAGAAAATGAATATAATGCTTTCCTCAGTGTATTTCTCTTGCTCTCCAAAAATTACTTTCAATTAGAACTCAAAACTTAAAGAGCAAATACTAAATGCACCACACATACACAGACACACAATTATGACATATTTCAACACTTTGTGGTCCTTTTTATCATCATTGTCATTAAGCACACTCTCTGACTTGAGGTTCAGATAAAACTGTCAATGTACCTCTGATTATGAAGTACTGCCTACTACTGCTACTAGTACTACATACAAACATTATGTAGACACTAAATTATGTTGCGAACCCTGGAGCAGTGAAGAGCAACAAAGGCATGCTTTGTGCATTGGGCCCATATGGAAATTGGTGAGCCAGCTGTTCATGTATACAGTATGGGCCTACAGATATAAACAAAACTAGTTTACCACAAGATCAACAGACGTCAGAAGCATCAATTTCAAAATTGATGACAGTATGCTTTGGGCCCTTATGGTTCACAACACCTCATGCAAGGGTTACAACATACATCACTGGGGCACATCCAAAGTTACTTCTATATCTGTCAGTGACTCTCCATCGAAGATAACTTGCTGCATCCTCCCTACCAAGAAATCCTTAATCCAGTCACAAATTTTGCTTGATGCCCCATACAACTGTACTTTTGATAGTAGGCCTCATATATATGGTACTGATTCAAATGATTATCAGAAATCAAGGGATACTGCATCTCTCTGACTGCCTTGATCCAAAGCATTCAGTATGTCATGCGAGAAAAATGCAACTTGGGTTTCACATCACTGATGTGTGTGGAATCCACGCTGGTGGCATGGATGATATTATTCTGATGAGATTCCTCATTGTTTTTGAGTTCAGAATATGTTCTAAGATTCTACAACAAATAGATGTCATGTATACTGGATGGTAGTTTTGTGGACCAGTTCTATTACTACTTTGTAAATGGGTGTGACCTGTGCTGTCTTCCAGTTACTGGGAATAATTTCTTGTTCAAGGGATCTGTGACAGCTTATAAGTAAAACAGGGACTAACTCAGCTGCAAATTCTGTATAGAATCTGATAGAGATTCTATTTGGCCCTGTAGCTTTGCTCAGATTTAATGCTTTCAGGTGTTTCTCAATGTCAGCGCACACTTATTTTTCTCATCTTTTCAATGGTACAAGTATTAAATTGAGGCAATTCTCCTGGGCTTTCCTTTGTAATGGACCACTTAAAAATGGAGTTAAGCATTTCAGCTTTTGCTTTGCTACCCTCAGTGTCAGTTCCTTTATCATCCTTGAGTGATTGGATGCTAACTTTGGTGCCACTAACAGCCTTTACATTTGACCAGAATTTCTTAGTTTTGTGAAAGATCATTTGACAATATTCTGCTATGGTAGTCACTGAAGGCTTCACAAATTGTTCTCTTGACAGCCAAATGCATTTTGTTTTGCATCTCGCTACCTATAGTCCTATGTGTTGATTATACCTACTGTGCACCTGTTTCTGTTTCTTTAGAAGTTTCTTTACAGTGGAAAGTCTGTCCCATTATAAACTGTTCTATTGGAAACATGTCTACCCACTGCATGGTCAACTATTCTTTTGAACTTGATTCATAGTTCCTCTATATGATCCTGTCCTGTGCTAAAAGTTTCAAGTTCCTCATTGAGATAAAACACTACTGCTTTTTTATCTAGTTTATTGAACATGTATATTTTTCTAGTTGTTTTAGTTGTCATTTGTGCTGTGGTAATGATGGTTGCCACTATGCCTCATGGTCTGTGATACCAGTTTCGATGTGAACATCATCATAAAGTAGCCCCTGGACTGAAATGGATAAGAAGGACATCAGATAGGCTTTCTTGTAGCCTAATCCATGGCAAGTGGCAGTATAAGAAACTGAAGCAGAGAAAGACAATAATAATAATAATAATAATAATAATAATAATAATAATAAGCACTATATCAAAACAGATATGATCCAGTTTGTAGTTAGAAGTTCACAGTTATGTATAACAATAATGGGAATTCCTGGATGGAGCAATATGTAAAATAAAAGAAAGGCAACCATTCACCTACAGCAGATCGTTGTGAGGAGCACAGTAACAGAAAATAGCACACACAATAGCTTTCAAGCACTAGGTCTTTTTCCAGCAGTAGCTCACACATTCACACACATAAACACCGAAGCGCACACTGTTTGCATTTGGGTGTCTGCATATTTTGTGTGCACTTGATGCATAAACATTGTCCTTTAGCATGTGATGTGAAGACCAAAGTTCTTTAGTCTGGCTACTTCATGTGTGAAAGCTGCTGGAAGCAATTAAGTGAAACCTTCGATGTATGATGTGTTGCTCCATCTTGTTGGAAGAAACTGTATTCTTTTTCATTACCAGTTAATTATGTTTAAAATTCTTTGAATATTTTGAGGTAAAGTTCTGTATGGCAGTCCGGTTGGAACATATTGGTCCCACTGTACAATTATTGGAAATGACACACTAAACACTAATTTTCTCATTGTGAAGTAGGTGCTCTAATATCCCGTGAGGAATCCTCACCTCCCAATAGCTGGTATTCTATGAATTAATATGGCTTGATAAATGAAACCATGCCTCATCTGATGTGAAATATGACATCAGGTCTATATGTCCACCAACAATGTTTTTGAGAACCAACAATGTTTTTGAGAAGTCAGTTGTAATAATCAATTCATTTCAGTTTGCCTGTCTGCTTCAGTTCCTTTCACAGTTGTAACACAGTATAACTTCAATTTTAATTCAGGAAAAATTTTATGACACTATGTATTTAACACCAGATTGCTGGGATAACTTGTGTACAAATTTTTTTTGGACTGGCAGTAATTTGCCTTTCAGTATCAGCAATAGCCAGCAGATTTCTAATAAAAGGTCACCTATTTCATTTTGTATTTGAAACTGAAATTGTTATACACTATTTTGTAACTAAATTGTGTATGCTACTCTTCGCTGGGATATTGTTATTCAGAAATTTTTCTGTAAACGCTTGACATTTTTTCTTCATACAGTCAAGAATGAATATAGGCTTAAACTTAGCTGTTCTCTCCTCAATTGAATAAGACATTTTATGCTAGCACAACTGTAGTCACCATTCTGCATTCCAGTGAAATGTATACTGCACCTACTTGTAACCATCTGAGGAATGGCAGCAACAGTCAGTACTTAGTGGCAGATGCATCTTGTAGGCATGTTAGTTGTGTGAGAGTCTTCCATACACGGTGTCCAGTATTATTTCATTATAGATTTGGTTTTATGTTGCTCACTTTGAGTAAAGTAATGTGACAGTCTGTGTTAATGTGCTTTATGTGTGAAAAATTTTCTAACCTCTAAAAGTGACAACCAAAGCACACTTAATGGGCCGTAAGAATGAGGTATTGGTGTTACTTATCAACAGGCAGAACAAAGTAAAGGTGATCTTGAAGAGTTGGTTCAGACACTGAAATCAGAAAAAAGAGAGTTGGAAAAGCAAGTTATTGAACTCAGGCAAAAGGCAGAACAAGTAGAACGAAGGTCAAAGGAAATGCAACAGGCTGAAGAGAAGAAACACACTGAAGAAGTTGAATTTCTGAGAAAGACAAATCAACAGCTAAAGGTAAGTTACTTAAGAAAAATGTGTTCTTTGTTCACAGTGTGCATGATGTTTTTTCAGTTTCTTTCAGTATTCTGATACTAGAAAGCATTATTATATTACATAGTTCATTCATTTTTTGGTAGCACAGTCATTTTGCTAACAAAGTTATAAGGTGTCAAGAATTTGGGTTATCATCTCTCTACCATTGTATTTTGATAAAATGTTTAAGCATAAGTAATTGCTTAATTGTGGCCATACTCAAATAATCTATCATTACAGAATGATTTTACTATATCTCCTTAGAATTTACTCCCAGTTGCTTTGATGCCTCTTTCTCTTCAACAGAATGTTAAATCAGTTTTCTAATATAAGAAAGAAAGAAAAGGGGGAAAAGAAAGAACATAGAAAAAGCAAGCACTTAAGGCCATGTGAGCTTCATTACAAGAACAATGTCATTAAAATTGTAAATCAGTATCTGCCCTTTCTACATTTCTAAAGTTCCTGTCTTGCTCTCCTTTTTTCCACATTATTCATTGTAAGTTGATATATATACCACAAACTGGTTTGATATTGCAAATATGTATCAGTTTCAGATATCCAATGACTGTAAATGTTATACAAAACATTGGGTAGCAAAATGAATTATTTCTGGCCAGAAAAGAGTGTCCACAAAAATACTACAACTTTATACTACAGTTAAGAGATCTTGCCTCAGTTACCTTTCGAGTCACTCCTTGACTCAAAATATTCTTCCTGCAAAACTGATATACACAGTGCTTACTCATAGACTCAAGTATGGAGATGAGCAAATAATATGTAATTACATATGGAATTCATTTCCAGCGGCATTTTAAAAAAATATATATGAGAAACTAGTCTACAATAGAATACAGACACCCTAGTCTGAGAAGAAATCCTTAACAGGTTCTGTGTTTGGGTTTTACATAGGATTCTTAACAAAGTTAGTCAAATGTAAAGATATTGCATGATTAAACAAGGAATTATTTTCATCCACAGTTAGAATATTCATTTTTTGAAGAGCATGAAATAAGGATTTCCTTAGGTCTGATAACAATTGTCTGTTGTACTGAGGTGGGGAAGTGTGGATTATTATACAGCAGTATTCAAAGAACTGTAACTGATGCCCAAACAACAGTGAACTGACATGTATTGAGACTAGAAAATAGTGTATTGATAATGGCTAGGCACTAGCCAAAAATCTGGACTTGCAAAAAAAAGCACAGCTACCACATTCCTAATGGAAGGAAACCTGATGTGTGGATTCTATTTTGCCAATTGAGGAGTGGAATATTGTTCACATTTAAGAGTTTGAGATGAACACTCATGTGTCTTTTTCTAAATGACATCTTCTCTTTACATCAATAAATCAGTTTTATCTGCCTTAACTTGATTTCTGCATTCTATTTTGTACTGCTTATATAAGCTGATTTTTTTGGAAATTCGTGTTAATGTTCATTGTTCCACATATTATGTTAAGAGTTTGCCTTAAAACATTTATCCTTTGTAGTAATACAAATATTTCTCCTTTACAGGCTCAACTGGAATCAGCCATTGCACCAAAGAGAAAACGATAATCTTTTAAAAGCTGATAAATTTTATTTTTAATACAAAGCTTTTGTTGTTTTGTACATTAAATGACAAATACTTTGTGGCAAAAACTTTTTTATATAGAAAAAACTGTTACTTCAGCTCCAATTTCTGTACATATATTCATGACAAAGCAAGTTTTTTCAAGCGAAGTGATTGTAATAAAAAGAAAAATGAACATTTTTTTTAAAAAAAGTAATGAGAATACAAGGATTATTATTAATTTCCACCTCACCTACAGCAGTGTACGTCATTGTCCTGCAGATTTACAATGATTGCCTTTATAGCATTCTGTTAGGCAACTGGTTGTAGCGAACTTTCTCCTGAAAATGATTTGTCTTAAGAAAAGACATAAATAAAACTGGCTATTCAGAAAAGCATGACTGCATTTTTGCACTTACCTAAGCTGGATACCAGATGATTAGATGTAAGTAGACTTTTTATAGTTGGAATTGAATTGTGGGTAACAGTTTATCACATGTATGTGAGATTGTACGTGTGCAGAAGTATAACAGGTCACTCCTGGTAGCACAAATGCAGTCCTTGTAAAAGAGAATGTCACAAATTACTCCATTTCTTCTAGTCTCATACTTTTATATGTTGAGGCATAGCAGAAGCCAAATTGTGTGGTATTGTATTGTCTTTTTTAATTATTTTATCATTTTTGGGGAGGCTTGCATGCCTCAGCGATACAGATCGCCGTACCATAGGTACAACCACAATGGAGGGGTATCTGTTGAGAGGCCAGACAAACATGTGGTTCCTGAAGAGGGGAAGCAGCCTTTTCAGTAGTTGCAGGGGCAACAATCTGGATGACTGACTGATCTGGCCTTGTAACACTAACCAAAATGGCCTTGCTGTGCTGGTACTGCAAATTGCTGAAAGCAAGGGGAAACTACAGCCGTAATTTTTCCCGAGGGCATGCAGCTTTACTGTATGGTTAAATGATGATGGCGTCCTCTTGTGTAAAATATTCCGGAGGTAAAATAGTCCCCCATTCGGATCTCCGGGTGTGGACTACTCAAGAGGACGTTGTTATCAGGAGAAAGAAAACTGATGTTCTACAGATCAGAGTGTGGAATGTCAGATCCCTTAATCAGGCAGGTAGATAAGAAAATTTAAAAAGGGAAATGGATAGGTTAAAGTTAGATATAGTGGGAATTAGTGAAGTTTGGTGGCAGGAGGAACAAGACTTTTGGTCAGGTGAATACAGGGTTATAAATACAAAATCAAATAGGGGTAATGCAGGAGTAGGTTTAATAATGAATAAAAAAATAGGAGTGCGAGAAAGCTACTACAAACAACATAGTGAACGCATTATTGTGGCCAAGATAGACCGAAGCCCACACCTACTACAGTAGTACAAGTTTATATGCCAACTAGCTCTGCAGATGATGAAGAAATTGATGAAATGTATGACGAGAAAAAAGAAATTATTCAGGTAGTGAAGGGAGACGAAAATCTAATAGTCATGGGTGACTGGAATTCGAGAGTAGGAAAATGGAGAGAAGGAAACATAGTAGGTGAATATGGATTGAAGGATATGAAATGAAAGAGGAAGCTGCCTGGTAGAATTTTGCACAGAGCATAACTTAATCTTAGCTAATACTTAGTTCAAGAATCATAAAAGAAGGTTGTATACATGGAAGAATCCTTGGGATACTAGAAGGTATCAGATAGATTATATAATGGTAAGACAGAGATTTAGGAACCAGGTTTTAAATTGTAAGACATTTCCAGGGGCAGATGTGGACTCTGACCACAATCTATTGGTTATGAACTGTAGATTAAAACTGAAGAAACTGCAAAAAGGTGGGAATTTAAGGAGATGGGACCTGGATAAATTGACTAAACCAGAGGTTGTGCAGAGTTTCAGGGAGATCATAAGAGAACAATTGACAGGAATGGGGGAAAGAAATACAGTAGAAGAAGAATGGTTAGCTCTGAGGGATGAAGTAGTGAAGGCAGCAGAGGATCAAGTAGGTAAAAAGACGAGGGCTAGTAGAAATCCTTGGGTAACAGAAGAAATATTGAATTTAATTGATTAAAGGAGAAAATATAAAAATGCAGTAAATAAAGCAGGCAAAAAGGAATACAAACGTCTCAAAAATGAGATCAACAGGAAGTGCAAAATGGCTAAGCAGGGATGGCTAGAGGACAAATGTAAGGATGTAGAGGCTTATCTCACTAGAGGTAAGATAGATACTGCATACAGGAAAATTAAAGACACCTTTGGAGAAAAGAGAGCCACCTGTATCAAGAGCTCAGATGGAAACCCAGTTCTAAGCAAAGAAGGGAAAGCAGAAAGGTGGAAGGAGTATATAGAGGGTCTATACAAGGGCGATGTACTTGAGGACAATATTATGGAAATTGAAGAGAATATAGATGAAGATGAAATGGGAGATAGGACATTGTGTGAAGAATTTGAAAGAACACTGAAAGACCTGAGTCAAAAGAAGGCCCTGGGAGTAGACAACATTCCATTAGAACTACTGACGGCCTTGGGAGAGCCAGTCCTGACAAAACTCTACTATCTGGTGAGCAAGATGTATGAAACAGGCGAAATACCCTCAGACTTCGAGAAGAATATAATAATTCCAATCCCACAGAAAGCAGGTGTTGACAGATGTGAAAATTACCGAACTATCAGTTTAATAAGTCACAGCTGCAAAATAACTCGAATTCTTTGTAGACAAATGAAAAAACTGGTAGAAGCCAACCTCAGGGAAGATCAGTTTGGATTCCGTAGAAATATTGGAACACGTGAGACAATACTGACCTTACGACTTATTTTAGAAGAAAGATTAAGCAAAGGCATACCTACGTTTCTAGCATTTGTAGACTTAGAGAAAGCTTTTGACAATGTTGACTACAATACTCTTTCAAATTCTAAAGGTGGCAGGGGTAAAATACAGGGAGCGAAAGGCTATTTACAATTTGTACAGAAACCAGATGGCAGTTATAAGAGTCGAGGGGCATGAAAGGGAAGCAGTGGTTGGGAAGGGAGTGAGACAGGGTTGTAGCCTCTCCCCGGTGTTATTCAATCTGTATATTGAGCAAGCAGTAAAGGAAACAAAAGAAAAATTTGGAGTAGGTATTAAAATCTGTGGAGAAGAAATAAAAACTTTGAGGTTCGCTGATGACATTGTAATTCTGTCAGAGAGAGCAAAGGACTTGAAAGAGCAGTTGAATGGATGGACAGTGTCTTGAAAGGAGGATACAAGATGAACATCAACAAAAGCAAAACGAGGATAATGGAATGTAGTCGAATAAAGTCGGGTGATGTTGAGGGAATTAGATTAGGAAATGAGACACTTAAAGTAGTAAAGGAGGTTTGCTATTTGGGGAGCAAAATAACTGATGATGGTCAAAGTAGAGAGGATATAAAATATAGACTGGATGATTAATGGAAAATCTCATATAGAAATGTGAAACAAATACTAACAAAGAGATAGAGGGGCTGGCCAGTACTTACCTCAGCTCAGTACAGCCGATAGATACACACAAAACAAAACCGAAAATTTATGTTCCTAGCTTTCGGAACAAATGTTCCTTCATCAGGGAGGAGAGAGGGGAAAGAAAGGGAAGAAGGGAAAGGAGATTCAGTTACTCACAACCCAGGTTATGAAGCAACAGGGAAAGGAAAATAGGGAGGGTAGCAAGGATGGAGGCATGGTTGTCAGAGGGAAGCCAAAGATATCTTTGGCTTCCCTCTGACAACCATGCCTCCATCCTTGCTACCCTCCCTATTTTCCTTTCCCTGTTGCTTCATAACCTGGGTTGTGAGTAACTGAATCTCCTTTCCCTTCTTCCCTTTCTTTCCCCTCTCTCCTCCCTGATGAAGGAACATTTGTTCCGAAAGCTAGGAACATAAATTTTCGGTTTTGTTTTGTGTGTATCTATCGGCTGTACTGAGCTGAGGTAAGTACTGGCCAGCCCCTCTATCTCTTTGTTAGTATTTGTTTCAAAATATAGACTGGCAATGGCAAGGAAAGTGTTACTGAAGAAGAGAAATTTGTTAACATTGAGTATAGCTTTAAGTGTCAGGAAGTTGTTTCTGATAGTATTTGTATGGAGTGTAGCCATGTATGGTAGTGAAATGTGGACGATAAATAGTTTGGACAAGAAGAGAATAGATGCTTTTGAAATGTGGTACTACAGAAGAATGCTGAAGATTAGACGGGTAGATCACATAACTAATGAGGAGGTACTGAATAGAATTAGGGAGAAGAGGAGTTTGTGATACAACTTGACAAGAAGAAGGGACCAGTTGTTAGGACATGTTCTGAGGCATCAAGGGATCACAAATTTAGCATTGGAGGTCAGCGTGGAGGGTAAAAATCATAGAGGGAGACCAAGAGATGAACACAGTAAGCAGATTCAGAAGGATATAGGTCGCAGTGAGTACTGGGAGATGAAGAAGCTTGCACAGGATAGAGTAGCATGGAGAGCTGCATCAAACCAGTCTCAGGACTGAAGACCACAACAACAACAACACCATCATTTGTTGTACAAAACGTGCAATATGATGTCGGGCAAGACAATTTGCGTTATTATGAACAGTTTGCCATGATTAATATTCTGTGAACTGCTGCAGTCCCAGATCTATGGTATTTCCAAACTGGGGCAAAAATCTGATAGCAGCGGCCCCCTATCCTTCAAGCATTTGAGATAGGACATCAAAAATTAAAAGGTATTGATTTTTCAAAAATATGTTCATTTTGTAGTGCACGTCTTTCTGAAGAGTCTGATTTATAAAACATGAATGTTCGAGGAAATGTAAGACTTTTTATTTGGTTTTAAGTTTGCCAAAGTGCAGTGGCACACCATGCCTCTTCACACAGCATTCTTCTATTGCATGACACTGTATTTTCCTCTGTGGAATTCAAATGTATATATTTTGTAATGGAAGCCGTCAAACTTGTATTCAGAACAGTAGAAATCAAAATTTCCTCTGGTGCCTCTCCTGCCCCCAGACAGCTGGTTTGACATTCTTAGCCTCACACACACACACACACACACACACACACACACAATTAATACTGGGTGGGATTATTTGTGACTGGGAGAATAAGACCTCTTCATAAAATTTGCACTCTTCCTTGCGTATTAGCTAATAACTTTCTCTTTCATGTGATATAAAATAAAATATAGAAACATAAATCCGTAAAGACGAGACAAGCAAGACAATCCCCATTTCGCATTCCTTAGGTCCCAGCATTTTTTTCTCTCTAATCTTGCTACAGCTTTACACGGCATGCTTTCCTTTGTGTGAAAGATTCTATTATCTCATCAAAGTTCATCAAATGTTTTGCTACATGAAAAATGAAAATGTCATTGTCTAAAACTGAAAAAGCTGTTAATACGAATAGTACCCAAGACTGGTGTCATTTCTCAGTTTGATTGTCTATTTTGTCACTGTCTGCTACATAAAATGAAATAATCCTTTATAATATTGCAGCAATTGTAACACATGCCAAATAAGCGAGACTGTTTTGGGACGGATGATCATTTTTTTGTACCTCATTTACATATATAACATGACAGAATATCAAATTCCTGTTATGCCTACTACAACCAAAAAGTTTTATGTTAGGAAATAGTTTTACATTTCATTCATTTACTCCAGTTTCTCAAGCATGAGATCAAAAAGTAGTAGTATGAAATTTTTATAAAAATTTGAAATCGTCATACTCTTCCATATAATTTGTACGATGTCTCCATTTCTTCTCCTTCGTCATTCCAACAACCAACCTTGTCATCACTCATCCTGTAACTATTCTTGCTATTTTCGAAACTTATTCTCCAGTTAACTTCACTAATCCTGCTAGAATGACTGATTCCATTATCCTGCTTGTTTTGGCCAGTTAGATGTTATTACATGTTTGTACCATATGTTTTCCATGCTGTTCCGAGAGTAGAATTTAAACAGCTACTAACAGGGGACTGTACAACAGCCATTGCTAGTGTAGCTATCTGGCAAAAAAATTCTGTCATAATTTCATTTTCTTGGATACACTGAGAAGATAATATGTGATCTTTCTTACCTCTTATTCCTGTTAGCCATTTATTTCCACTCTGGTAATCTGAATCTATGGATTTCACTAATAATTATACCAAAGCTGATCATATGCACACCAAGCCAACCACATAAACAACAGCGATTGGCATTCACCTATTCGGGTTTATTTGGCTCAGCTTGTATAGCTCCATCCCCTTTTGTCTGCGGGAAAGTTTTTTATTTCTAGATACAATGAAGATTCTCCTAGCAGAAACATCATGTACACTAACCACACATTCAAAAATCAACTTATCATTCATTCAGAAATAAACTTAGAACACAGTCAAAAATGTTCAAAAACCAACAGCAGTGCATTTCAAAACCATATGAATAATTGATATACCAACATTCACTGCATGCTAGGCGCTTTGTGAAAGAAGGCTTTTTTCTTCAGGAATATAAATTTGGTGCCCCCTGAAATTGCTGCCCAGGGCAGATACCCTGGTTTGCAGCCTTCCCCCCTCCCCTAGATCCCGTCCTGAACTGTTAACATAATCATACATTTTTTTAAAATATGGAAGAATATTTAAGTAGATCTAAGCTCTATTCTTTTCATCACAGTGATATGTGAGATAATTTTCATATGGTTCTTCCACATGATATGAACTACTGCTAGGTAACTTGCGGTATTTATACAATTTGCAGTCATGCAGACTAAACATCAGAACACTGTTTGATTCAAATGTCACATATTTAACAAAACATTCAATCAGTTTTCACACATAAGACTTTTGCTATCATTTCACACTTACTATTATGAAGATGCTAATAGATATTCCTGTTACAAGATGTTCATCTTTTCTGTGATACTGCTTTTTAACAAGTAATTATGGGTAGCTGTTTCAAATGTTGAAGTACCTTTCATCAGTTCCATGCCAGGTACCATAGTTAATTTTGCAGTTTGCACAGATCCATAATGATTTAGTGCTGTGTGTGAAAACTGAATATGTATGTACTATTTTCGCATTGGGATATGATTTTGTTAGCAGATGAGTTTCCTTGGACCATAGCTCCATACAGTGGCAGCTTGTGAGTACACATTTTAGGTATTCACAAATTTTTAGATTCAGATAAATTTGAGAGTGTGAAATTAATAGCATCTGCTGTATAACAGTTATGCTTTTCAAGTTCATACAACTACAGCCACTGCCAGTAATAATGATAACAATAGAAATAATCTGACAAAAGGAAGAATTGTTTTTGTGGAATTTTATTGCTTTGTACATACACTCCTGGAAATTGAAATAAGAACACCGTGAATTCATTGTCCCAGGAAGGGGAAACTTTATTGACACATTCCTGGGGTCAGATACATCACATGACCACACTGACAGAACCACAGGCACATAGACACAGGCAACAGAGCATGCACAATGTCGGCACTAGTACAGTGTATATCCACCTTTCGCAGCAATGCAGGCTGCTATTCTCCCATGGAGACGATCGTAGAGATGCTGGATGTAGTCCTGTGGAACGGCTTGCCATGCCATTTCCACCTGGCGCCTCAGTTGGACCAGCGTTCGTGCTGGACGTGCAGACCGCGTGAGACGACGCTTCATCCAGTCCCAAACATGCTCAATGGGGGACAGATCCGGAGATCTTGCTGGCCAGGGTAGTTGACTTACACCTTCTAGAGCACGTTGGGTGGCACGGGATACATGCGGACGTGCATTGTCCTGTTGGAACAGCAAGTTCCCTTGCCGGTCTAGGAATGGTAGAACGATGGGTTCGATGACGGTTTGGATGTACCGTGCACTATTCAGTGTCCCCTCGACGATCACCAGTGGTGTACGGCCAGTGTAGGAGATCGCTCCCCACACCATGATGCTGGGTGTTGGCCCTGTGTGCCTCGGTCGTATGCAGTCCTGATTGTGGCGCTCACCTGCACGGCGCCAAACACGCATACGACCATCATTGGCACCAAGGCAGAAGCGACTCTCATCGCTGAAGACGACACGTCTCCATTCGTCCCTCCATTCACGCCTGTCGCGACACCACTGGAGGTGGGCTGCACGATGTTGGGGCGTGAGCGGAAGACGGCCTAACGGTGTGCGGGACCGTAGCCCAGCTTCATGGAGACGGTTGGGAATGGTCCTCGCCGATACCCCAGGAGCAACAGTGTCTCTAATTTGCTGGGAAGTGGCGGTGCGGTCCCCTACGGCACTGCGTAGGATCCTACGGTCTTGGCGTGCATCCGTGCGTCGCTGCGGTCCGGTCCCAGGTCGACGGGCACGTGCACCTTCCGCCGACCACTGGCGACAACATCGATGTACTGTGGAGACCTCACGCCCCACGTGTTGAGCAATTCGGCGGTACGTCCACCCGGCCTCCCGCATGCCCACTATACGCCCTCACTCAAAGTCCGTCAACTGCACATACGGTTCACGTCCATGCTGTCGCGGCATGCTACCAGTGTTAAAGACTGCAATGGAGCTCCGTATGCCACGGCAAACTGGCTGACACTGACGGCGGCGGTGCACAAATGCTGCGCAGCTAGCGCCATTCGACGGCCAACACCGCGGTTCCTGGTGTGTCCGCTGTGCCGTGCGTGTGATCATTGCTTGTACAGCCCTCTCGCAGTGTCCGGAGCAAGTATGGTGGGTCTGACACACCGGTGTCAATGTGTTCTTTTTTCCATTTCCAGGAGTGTAATTATGTGCAGTTTAGGGTAATAACAAAATAATATATAAGCTTTCAAAACTCTCCATTCTGCATTTTTGTGTAAGTGGGAGATTTCCTCCTTTACCATTTTTTCGGGAAAGTGTGCAAGATCCCTAACAGATGTATTGTTTCATGACTTTACTTCCAGGTGGAAAATCAGATATTCTTATACTGCACCCACACAACAACTTGTGCTAACTGTGCATTTCCTTATTAAATGTTTGCTTGTAGTCATGCTTATTTGATTTTGTCACTCTCTCAATCAAAGGATCTGTTCTTGGAGACCCTAGTTCCTTTGTGGCTAACTTTAGCTGGTAATTTACTTTTCTTTTCTCAGAATGAGATTTTCACTCTTCAGTGGTGTGTGCGCTGATATGAAACTTCCTGGCAGATTATAGCTGTGTGCCAGACCAAGACTCAAACTCAGGACCTTTGCCTTTTGTGGACAAGTGCTCTACCAATTGAGCTACTCAAGCATGACCCACAACCAATCCTCACAACTTTATTTTCTGTTAGCATTTAAAACAGATTCAACGTAGTTTACACTGCACACAAAAGCCGATTCCCGCACAGTAAACAACCAACTCCAAACACAAAGTGTCATTTGTGGAAATAATTAAACTCAAGTATTAATGTCTACCAACATGGTCACTTGACTAGAATAAAATTGAGGTGTTGAGATCCATAAGGGCCTAAAGCACACTACTGTCTATGTTGCATTTAAAGTGAATATTAGAGAAACCAATGATAACAGCTTTTCGTGAATTTTTATATATACAATGCGGGCGTACAGCACAGATAAACCTGACTAACCATAAGATCAACAGATTTCAGAAGCGTTAATAAATGCTACAGTCTCACAATGGATGGTGATGTGCTTTAGACCCTTATGGTTCTCAGAATCTCAAACAGATTACTATATGATACAAATTCATAGCTTAATGTACTACAACTCATTCAAAAATCCATGAAATAGGTTTACTTCAAGACAGATTTAACATGTACTGATGTCCGATCTAATTTTACTACAAAATATAGTGAGTGAATTAGCATATCTGAGGAGTGAGCTATTATCTAGCAGGATTTATGCTGAGCAAACAGAGATAAAAGTCAGCTGCAGAGCGCTACCACCTAGTGCACTGATGTAAACTTGTACTTGAGTGGCAAGAGCTAGTTGTGCACGTCATGAACCGTGCACATTGTTTATCAAATCTGTATGTATTTGGCCCGAAGGCATTTACATCACGCAAGTTGCGCATGTGCAGAACCTCCTTATAACTGTAGGCATGCTCACAACCCTGACGCTAAGTTTCACTGAGTCTAGAGGAGCTGTAGCATGGTAGATTTAAGTACCATATCTTTCAGATTGCAGCATCTATGCTGCATTTAACAGCATTCAAAGAAAAATAACCAATAAATCTGCAAGGTGTTGATAGGATATTCATGTGGTCTTGTGCTCTTACACAGTAGCCACCATTGACTGCATATCATACAAATAAGTCTACCTGACTAAACGACATATTTTAACTCTCTTTTCTCATATGTGACCAGAAAGTATGTTGATGGAATAACATAATAGTATTCATTTCTGGAATATTCCATTGGTACTTGTAGGAACATAGACACACTCAAAACTGAAATACACAGAATTAATATTTCACAATAAAAAATATTATTGTGGGACATAAATACTCAATGTTTCAGTTTTTAATAGAGTATTCACCTTATTTTATATATATTGCATCTTTCACTTACATTAAATCCTCCTGAACCTATACTCAAAGCACTGATAGAAATTATATTCTCAAGAGAGATTTAGTGCATATTTCCATATAAAAAGGTAATAGGTGCTTGTTTTTTACTGTACACAAATGCATTGTGACTGTTTTTGCGCATTTATTGCTATCCCATTTCCATAAAACCAATACATATGGTGTGTTGCATGCTTTTTAATTTAATACTGTGGTTTTTGTGTGGTGTTGCCTTTAATTGATGTGTTTGTATTGTGTGCAACTTTGAAAATTTTATGTATTTTTGGTATGGGATTGTTGGTTCTATGTTATTTTAAAAAGGCCAAAACAGCACTGGTTCTGGAGCGAAGCATTGTGAAACACTGTATTTAGTACTCTGTTTTTCTGAGCAGTAGCACTTTATGCTAATAATTTCTATAAATGCAAGCTCAACTATTGGGTTTCTATTCTATACATATGAATTAATTTGCTGGTAGGCTACTTCTCTAATACTTACATACTCCAGTTTCATAAACAATGTGTTGTAGTTTATGACACTAAATGCAAAATTACTGAAGCTTTTGTAGCTACTTGTTGACGTATTTCCTGTTGGCTTCTGTCTCGAGTTCTTTGGCCAGTGTTTCTTTTATGATTGTTCTGACATTTTACAGGCACAAGTTTTTAACAATGTCAATGCTTCACCCTCCATTGCTGGTGCCAGACTGGATGGTTGTCTCCAGCTGGATATTATACGTACCTGTTGCAGCAATGTCTGAGGGCTTTTCTTTGTCATTGACACTGTGGTTCTCCACATGCTACCTGCAAAGATCGTTTTCTGCAGCATGGGGATCAAAGGTCCATTTAGGTTGAGACTTTCCTCTTTCTTACTGTAGCAGTTGTCATCCTTATGAATTTCTGTGGCTTCTTCACAGCAAGATCTTCTGTGTCACCAAATTTTATTGTGTGATTGGTCTCACACATGGTATTCTCTGGCACAGCTAATTTCTCCTCTTGTCCCAGCCTGCAATGCCATTTGTGTTTGATGATCCTGATGTTGATGGATTGTTTAGTCATTCCACATAAACTTGTCCACATGTACAGGGTATGATCTATATTGTGAACATTGCATGGGGCCCTTTTGTCCTTTGTAGTTCAGAGACACTCTTTACTCTTCATGATTGGCTTGCAAATCACCTTTACGCAGTGTTTGCACAACATAGGGCCAATCTTCTCTCTTGGCAGACGTACAGAGGAACCTGCACAACACAGGAGCCCTACCACCTCAGCTATATGGATTACTGTGCTGCTGAGACTGATTGTAGAGACTCCTGGCTTACTGACACATAAAATGGCAAAATGCTCTGTTTCAGCCACAGTTTGGAAAGACTGATACATGTTTAAATGACTCAGGACATTTCATTGAGATCTTCTTGCATCAAATGACATTCAGTGTTATTTCTTTAGTTACCAAAATGTCACTCAATGATTCTTTGGAGCATACTGGCCCCATTTTCCCATTGATATTACCAAGCTTTTTCATGCATGCATTTCGATGAGCTACTTCATGTGGAATAGTAATGTCTATGAACAACTTGAAGGCGTTACCCAGTGGTGTGACTAGCATGATTGGCTCCCAGGGCTGTGTCGATAGTATCACTCCATGAATAAAAACTCTTAAAATTGACAAAACAAGTATGATTTTAAGTAATACAAATGACAGTCATTAGAGTCATTAATCATTAAATTTCAGTGTATAACATAATAGTATTCTTTTATTATGCATTATACATTATTACATAGTATTACACACTAGACGTTAGTATACATTTGTGGCGCCAATGAAATCGACACCAATATCGATATGCCTTCATCTTTTGGATTCTAAGCATTATCTTTGGCTATTCCACCATGTTCAGTTCAGTTCTTTGTGATCCTTGTATGTGTTAAGGTTAATAAATGAACTATTGCGAAATGGGTGTGATTATTGGTGCAAACAACCTGGTAATCCTCCTCACTGGTGACCCCAAGTTGTAATGTCTTCCATTTTCGCTGTTTTACTGTGTCCGCGACCTCCACGTCGGTCATTTTCATGTGTATTACATCAACACAGCATTCGAGCAATGACTTCGGCCCAGCGCCTAACGCCGGATTTTGTGTTCGATATGCATCGTGTTGCGGGTGATGTACACCTGCCAGGACTGCAACACAATGTATCTCACTCGATGATTCCGCTGATTTCGCCAGACATTTTCAAGCCTGCAACAATAAGTGAGGTTAGGAGTGTGCAAGACTCCGGCTATCAAATGTCTTTGTTCCCGCCACATGTGCCCTCCCTCATCGAATGTGCAGTTACCTCTTACAGAACTCCGTGCAATGCAGCACCAATGCCGATTTCTGCAAATGCTTCATCGGACAACCTACTACCGCCAGGACAACGATTTGCCATGCTGCAATCCATGCAGTACCACGTGGATACCTGCCATGTGGCTGGAACTGCTTTGTTCACAGGTCTACCTCCTCAGCATCTGACCACGCCCGCGCCTGCCTTGGTTCAGCATCGGCACATGCCTTCCTACTTCGATACTTCGGCCTGCAACAGGAACAATAACTTGTTATCTGTGCCTGACCTCCACCTCCGTCCTACTGCTACGCCTCAGTGTTTTGTGCCACGACATTCACCTTATCCGCACACCGTTTTGAGTGGAGTGGCTATGAACAGTGAACATTCACACATTCCGTCCGACATTCAATATCATTTCCCACACTGTGCTTCTGGACAGCCATCAACTTCACAGCCTCCTTGCAACACAGGTGGCCCCGGCTCTGATCATCGTCAAGCTTTCCTCGGACTAACACACGTTCTCAAACTTTGAAATTTTTCTCCCCTGTCGGACCCATGCCGATTCCAGTTGAGCTTCCGCTACCGTTCTCGGCACATCTCGGTGCCTCATCCGCGTCAGACTTCCGCAGCATGTCAATCCGAATACACCCGCAACGTGTTGAGCTGCCGCAACCGCAATCGTCACATTACGGTGTGTCACCAGCATTGGCCTTCCGCATCGTAACAGATTGCGCCCAACCACAATGTGTCACCTTCATGCTTCCACCTGAACACCCGTCGTTGCCACATCCCCTGGAGGCACACTCTCCTGGAATACTACAGCAACAACAGCTCGATTCAGGCAGTGCCCCAATGAACTCAACTCAACCTGTTCTTCCGAACATTCTACAATGCTTACCAATGCTGCCGCCATTTAATCCCGACAGAGCAACAACCTGGTTCAAATTTGTGTATGAAGTGTTCGACCATTACAAACTTGACGAGTCAACCAGGTTTCTGTGCCTCATCACCCACCTGCACGACCAGGAGGACTTGATTGCTGACCTGGTCGAAGCCCCGGACTCATCTACCAGGTACACTCTAGCCAAAAAGACAGTTCTACGTCAGCTTGCACACTCGACTAAGGCAGCAATACGGCAAGTGCTCCACGTTAAGCAACTAGGCAACGACAAACCTTCCCAGCTCTGGAGACGGCTATGTGCCCTGGTCAGCAACGATCTACTCTCTGACATAGCTCTCCTCGCCATCTGGTCAGATAAACTATCTCCTCACATCCGCTTTGCTCTGGTTCAAAGGTCTCCTGAACCTGTCGAGCAAAGAATGACAATTGCTGACAAGCTTCACGATGCATCACTGCTCTATTTCGCCAGCCACTGCCTACCTGACAAGTCTCATGTTCAGGCTCATCGCCCTGCGTCTGGACACGGCCAGGGCCGTACTGTGCTGGCCGTTCCGCTCGGTCCGGGAAGCAGTAAACAAGCAGCTGGGATGTCACTGGCTCCGCCCACTGCCATGCCCCCTCCTGCAACCAAACCTGCTGCGGCCACTGAACCTTGGCCACTGCCACTGGCAACAAACCTTCCGCAGGAAATGCAACTGCACTACCCGTACTGTTACTTCGACACACGGTTTGGTGAGGCGGCACAGAACTGCAGACCACCCTGCTACTTCCCAAACTCCAATCGCAGGTAGGTCTGGGTGCCACCTCCTGTGGACAACACGACAGACAGCCCCCAGTGCTCCATTCTGTCCGGGAACAACCGGATGATTACGGACATCTTTACATTAATGACATTTCGTCGGGATACCTTTTCCTAGTGGACACAGGTGCCGATGTTTCACAGCTGCCTATGCCCTTAGCATTGTCGAACATCTGCCCTCATCATACTTCACTACAAGCCATAAATTCAACTAAACTACAATGCTCAGTTTCAATTTCCCACGTCGTCTCACTCTCCGCAAACTGCAAACTCTAGTGGACATTTTTAGTGTGCAAAATTGACAGACCTATACTAGGCATTGACTTCTTGCGACACCACAAACTTCCACTGGACCTAGTGCGAAACACCATGTTTCATCATCCGTCCAAGACTCTCTTCCCCTGTGCTCCATCGAGCAATGGTCCCCCCATGACACATCGGTCCGGGTTCATCTCGTCCGTACAAGCTCATCTCTGTTGGCGCCGTTACAAGAAACCATGCACAAGTGCCTTGTCAAACTTGAACATGTCGCTCGTCTATGCAAGGAAAACTTCAAGCTCTCCCTCCGGCTCCACGAAACACAGCTACAGCTCACACTACAGCAAGGACAAAGCAAAATCAGTAAGTGCGCCGAATCTGCTTGCAATCCCAGCCATAGAGTCTTCATGTGTTTACCTGCCACTACCCCTCACAACTGTGCTATCAAGACTGCCATAATGTGTACTGACAGTTCCGCAGGGCCACACTCTCCTAACACGGCAGCATTTGACACTTGGCCGGGCACAAATGCGCATGCGCGATGAGCATTGTGTGTTCCCGAACTGACAGCACCTACCCCGCCGCTCGTGAACAGCACCTCAAACTATGCAACTTCAGCTCCTGTGAGCCGCCGTGCGACCACCACTGGCAACACAAACAGTGCACTCGCGCCAAGTGTTTCGCTCACGACCATGCTGCCACAGGCTGCGCCCTCGGACAATGGACTCACTAACGGCTCATGAGCTCTACCAAGCTCACCCGACCACGGTGCCACTGCTTCGGGCCGGCGACCATCTTGTCACATTGACTCCTGGTACACTTTGCCGCCTCGGCTCCTGTCGGATCTGCCAAGTGCCTCCGAACACCATGGCCACGTCTCTCCTGCCCCACCTGCCACACATTGTAAACAAACTGCCTCCCATGCCGCCAGCAACATTTCCGTCATCACCAACGGCATGGTTCACAAGCTTCGCCTCATACCAGGTCCCCCAATCTCCAGTAAACCACGTCGACTTTGTCCCGAGTGCCTCTCCGACCTTAAAAATCAGATTTCTGAACTACGAAGCTCCGGCGTCATTGAACCTTCTGCCAGTAACCGGTCTACGCATATACATATGACACTCAAGAAAGACGGGTCCTGCTGCATGTGCGGAGACTACCATCGACTAAACACACGAGCCCCATACCCAACATTGACGACTTTACCAGTTCCCTCGAAGGTGCGACCACGTTCTGTGTCATTGATTGCAAACGGGCCTACCACCAGATCCCCATGGCACCTGAAGACATTGAGAAGACAGCAATCACCACCCCGATCAGGTTATTTCAGTTTCGATTCATGCCCTTTGGTCTGAAAAACGCAACCCAGACCTGACAACACTTCATCAACGAAGTGCTATTCGACCTAAAATTCTGCTTTGCATACCTTGATGACATTCTTGTGTTGTGCTCCTCCATCGAGGACAACATTCGACATGTGCAAACTGTTATGAACACTCTCGCGGCAGCAGGCATCGAGACCAACCAGGACAAATTGCAGCTACATCAACCCGTTGTCACTTTTCTTGATTTTCATGTCTCTACCGACGGCATTTCAGTGCCCCCTGAGAAAGTGCAAACAATACTAAACCTACCCAGACCTTCGTCATTCAAAGAGCTCCGGCGCTTTCTGGGGACAATTAATTATTATCGCCGACATCTGCCACGGGCTGCAGAGATTCAGGATCCACTGACGGACGCCTTGGAAGGCACCAACACTTCTGGATCTCGGCCCGTTCCATGGACCCCTGCTATGACTGACTCTTTCACTGCCCTCAAAAATCTTCTTCCCAAGGCCTGCACCATTGTGCATCCTTATCCCAATGCGCAGTTTTTCATAACCACAGACGCGAGTGATACTGCCATCGGTGCTGTCCTTAGCTTGTCAATCGATGGCCAAACTTCACCTCTGCAGTTTTTCTCACGCGAGCTCACCAATGCACAACGGAAATATTCCGCGTTTGATAGGGAGTTGCTCGCGGTCTACGAAACGATTAAGCATTTTAATACTGACATTGAGGGACGCCCATTCTACATTTTAACGGACCGCAAACCCCTGGCTGTAGCCATTACAAACCCACCAGCTGACCCGCCTCCTCGCTGCTTCAGATACATGGACTTCATATCTCAGTTCACCACCAATGTCAGACACATAAAGGGTGCTGACAATATAGTTGCTGATTTCCTTTCATGAGTAGATGCCATCCATTCGCTGTTAGAGCTCTCTGAACTGCCTAACCTCCAACCCACTGATGAGGAAACACAAAAACTGATTTCAGACTCTACTTCTTCACTACACTTCGTCCGCACCACCTTCCCTGGCATTTTTGGTGAGATCTGGTGCTACGACAGTACAGGCACATTACGCCCCCTCATCCCAACCACGCTCTGTCGAGCTGTCTTCAATGCATTGCATGATTTAGCCCACCCCGGTGTTCATGCATCCGCCCGCCTCATAGTGGAGTGCTTTGTGTGGAGAAATGTCGACAAGGACTGCCAGCAATGGGCACGCTCCTGCTTCACGTGCCAATGCTGCAATGTTCACAAGCACACTTCATCCCTGCTCGGTGCCTTTTCGATCCCTCCTGGGCGTTTCCAGCATATTCACATTGACATTGTTGGCCCTCTCTCCCCCTCTAACGGCTTTCGTTATGTTCTATCGTCTATCGACCGAACAACTCGCTGGGTCGAGGCTGTCCCCCTCCCCAATATTACCGCAGAAACTGTTGCTTGAGCTTTCATCGAGTCATGGGTATCGCATTTTGGATGTTGAGCTATCATCACGACTGACCAGGGCAGACAATTTGAGTCAGCTCTGTTCAACGGGATTTGTAACATTTGCGGCATCCAGCGCATCTGTACCACAGCATATCACCCGCAAAGTAACGGGCTAGTCGAGCGCTGGCATCACACTTTCAAGGCGGCTCTTTGATGCTATGACTCTCTATGGACAGAGGCCCTTCCCCTTGTACTACTCGGCATTCAAGCAATCTATAAGGAAGACGTCAAAGGCACAATAGCTGAGTTCGTATACGGTCAGAACATCGTTCTACCTGGCAAACTTGTGAGCCCTTCCGCTTCTCTCCCTCAGTCTGACTTACCTTCCTTCGTGGACCGCATCAGACGCCACTTCATCAACCTCCATATCCATCCGCCCTCCAGCCATTCCCGCCCTAAGGTTCATGTCCCGAAATCTCTGGACAATTGCGAGTACGTCATGCTCCGAGATGACACTGTCTGTGCTCCCCTCCAACCTCCATATACCGGCCCATACCGAGTTCTCCGGCGCTCAGCCAACACCTATGACATCCAGATGAAAGATTCAGCTGTTACAGTCCCTCTCCACAGACTTAAGCCTGCTCATGTCAAGCCTTCTTCTACCCCCCTTCAGGCCACAACCACACCACTCATTGTCATGGCTCACGACGCTCCGACCACTCCCTCCACATCGGACTTACACTCTCGATTGAGTGACTTCCAGCTTCAATCGTCGAGCTCTCCTCCGACCTCGCCCTCTAATCCGGTCTCATGCACTCCATCGAGTGACCACATGCTTCCCACGTTGAGCTTACCTACGATCACGCTCTCGCTCAAGGTGTTTGTAACTGTTCCCCTGGACATAATCCATGACATCTCAATAATACTGCGCAATTATACACTGTTTGTCGTGTGTTTCTCTTCATCCAGTGCTCATGACACATCCTCCGCCATTCCCTGCCATCTGGTGAAATATGTTCCCCTCCCGCCCGATGTCGACCTGGACATGCTTTGTGTGTTTACCACGCCCACCGGAGACATCATCGTCGTCGCTCCGTTCCACCCACAAACCACCGGCCTACCTGTTGCCACACGACCAGCACACCCAGTATGACACCCAGCTCGCTTCAGTGACTTCCAGGTTCGGTGGCCGTACCTTCCTTCATGACATCTTCCCACACAGCTCCCCGATGACGCTGTTGAGCTGACAATGGTCCGGCCCCCACGGACCACCCCTGCCGACACCATAGTTACCCCCCCAAGGCCTCGCAAGAGTACCCGTACTGCGAGGGGGGGGGGCCTATGTGGCACCAATGAAATCGACACCCACATTGATATGCATTCATCTTTGGACTCTAAGCATTATCTTTGGCTGTTCCGTCATGTTCAGTTCAGTTCTTTGTGATCCTTGTATGTGTTAAGGTTAATGAATGAACTATTGCTAAATGGGTGTGATTATTGGTGCAACCAACCTGGTAATCCTCCTCACATTCTTGAGAAGACTAACTGTTAAAGCAAGATATAAACACTTAAAACTTCTTCACAGCTTTAAAATTGCTAACTCTGAAATAACATCTTCAGAATTTATAATTTATGTTGCCTCATGCTTGATAGTTAACATGGCAAGGTTATTTTGCCTCTGGTTACTCTTTTTAACTGTAAGAAGATTTTAATGAAATTTAATTTACTTAAGCTTCTCTCACTTGAAGCAACTGGTACACAAATCAGTATAAATAACTTAAGAGTGAGTATAAGGCTTGAAAAGGCTGTAAAAACCCATTCTGTGATGAATTTAAAAAGTCTACACACACCCAGTCAGAAACTGTAATATCTGTTGCTTTTAAATGTCTTCTCAGCCTTGGAATCTCAAAGAGGAGCTCTGTTTCTGATACCTGATACCTCATCATAAAAACCGATAAGTTTTGAAGTAAATTTCAACTCTTCAATGTTTGCCAAAAGCAAAGTTTTTTGCTGCACAACCTAAAACAATATGGCAACATCTTGAATGGACTTTGATCTGGTGTGAAATTCAATACTGAATCAGTCAAGACACTCCCACATATCCTTTTGATGTTCTGCTTTCAGTGTGAGTCCTGCATTGGTGTCCAATATCCAGCTATTTGTTTTTTATGATAAATTCATCTTTCTATTGGAATGTCGTAGTTCTTGGGTTTTTTCAGAGCAAGACCTATTGCCTCTTTCATAATATGGTATTATTTTTGTTCAGTATAAAGACGAAGTGCCTCTATTTTTATAGTTAGTTAATTAAGACACAAGCCTTTACTTTGCATTGCAACCTGAGTGCAATTTATTTCTCATTCCAGAAGTAAAGATAGCAAAGAAATGTGAATTTACTTACTGCAGGCAAAAAAATTTGTGCCAAACCTCCTGTGTCTAATTTTTCTTGTTGCTTGCATATTTCATCTATTTCAGTGACAACCATATCAAAACTATCTGTCAGTACTTTTAATGCAGCATAAAGAACACTCCAACACATCATTGAGAGTCTTTAACAGATGATTCGCTGTCACTTCAACATATCACTGAATCTTTTAACAGATGATTTGCTGTCTTTAATAAGTCCTTCCTAGAGGCTAATGGAAGCAGAAAAAAAATGTAAGAATGGTCTCTACTGTTCAAATAAATGTTACACAAGATACATTTTGTGCAAATTTAGGTTTACCACATAAATTAATTGAATGATCAATACATCCAACAAAAATGGCTGTATTGTATTTTGCTTTAATAATAGCTTGTACTCCTCCATGTACACCGCTCATAACAACTGCACTGTCATAATCTTGGGAACGACACATCGTAACATCCAAACCATCATTTTCAAGCTTCTTGAGAGTTTTGTCAGTGGTTTTTTCCTTTCAAAAGAAAAAAATCCAAGGAATGCTTCTTTTAATTCCACTTTTCTGTTATCTGTTTTCACAAAATGAGTCACTTCAGGCATTTGATCAATATGTGAAAAGTCAGTTGTGCTACCAAACATAATACCAAAACCTTCAGCCAATTTAATTTCATTGACAAGCTTAGATTTTATGTAGTTTGCTAATACATTTATAAATTCATTCTATATTTCTTGTGATAAATATGATACTCTTTATGATTTACCATGTTCCATGTTCAAGGTGTGTTCCTTTAATACTACATCATACTTTGACATTAGTGTAACTAGTTCTAAGAAACTGCCTTTATTTGTAGAGCCTTGTCCTTCATCATGTCCACAAATTACTAGGTTTTGTTTTGCTGGAAACAATTATATGCACACCCATCCCTCCATCTTTGCTACCCTCCCTGTTTACCTTTCCCCTGTTGCTTCATAACCTGGGTTGTGAGTAACTGAATCCACTTACCCTTCTTCCCCTTGTTTCCCCTCTCTCCTCCCTGACGAAGGAACAAAGTTCCTAAATAAGATACGTAAATTTTCTGTTCTGTTTTGTGTATTTATCGGCTGTACTGAGCTGAGGTAAGTACTGGCCAGCCCCTCATCTCTTTGTTAGCATCTATTCTGTTTGACACTTCTTCAGTAGCTTTTAGTACCTCCCTCCCTCCATTCCCCATCACTGTATTAACCGGGTCAGACCCTTCTGCACTTATTTACCTATCCTGTGGCTACTACTCCTGTGTCTATCCCCTCTGTAAGACTTGCCCAATGCAACCTCCTACAATGACCTATACCAGCCCTGCAACTGGTAAGATGTCCCTGCCAAATTATTAGATGCACTGCACATTTTAATGTTATGTGTAGTAATTACGTGTTGAGTACTATATTTAATGTGATTAATCAGAAAATATGACAGTTATTGAGGGCACTTATTACATTGTTGAATTTTGTATCTATTGTTTCTATGTTACATTGGATTGTTGACTTGTTGTAGGTATCAATGTGCAGAGTACAGCGTGCAGGAAAGGACCTGTTCAGTGGTGTTCTTGCATGTAACTGGTGTAATACTTTGTTCACTTTGATTATCAATTTCATAATATTGACATCACAATTGATTGTTTAACAGCCAGATATTACTAATTGTGGCCTTTAAAAATGGGTATAAGAGGGGACATTTTACCACATAGAAAAGCTGAGGTCAAAGCCATTGTTAATACATAAATGTGTTCCAATCCGGAAATTTCGCAAAGGTTGGAAATGTCAGAAGCCAGCATGAGGCGCATAAAGAAGAAAATTGATTCAGGTGAAGAACTGAGCTCCAGAAGGAAGAATAAATGTAGAAGAAAACCAATTTTCACCACAAGGTCAGAAAGATTTCTCAAAAGAATTTGCCTAAAAAACAGATTTGCAACAACGAAAGAGATAAAATCTCAACTGGAAGAGGCTGTTCTCAGAAAGTCGAAGGATATTGATTTCAAGGCTTGTCAACCCTTAGAAAACCAGAGTTAACAGCCACAATGAAAGCAAAGCGTCTGAAGTGGGCCACTCAGTGGTGTGATATGGATGTGGACTTCTGAAGATTGGTAATTTAACTTTAAAATTATTATTTATGATAAGATATTATCTATGTACATTTATTCATAGTATGTTAATTATGTTTCTTGATTTTTACAGGTATGCTTCAGTGATGAAAGCACAGTTGAAATTTTAACTAACGAATCTCAGTATGTGCGCCGTCGAAGAGCAGAAAAATTTCATCCTGACTGCATTATTCAGACTGTAAAACACACAACTAAGGTGATGATTTGGTCTTTCATCTGTGAATGTCTTTAGGTGGTTAAAGGCATAATGAGGCAAGACCAGTACAAGGAAGTCCTCCAAAAATGGTTGATACCACAGCTCAGAGAATGGTTCCCGAATGGGGAACCATTTATTTTTATGCAGGATGGAGCTCCCTGTCACACAGCCAGGTCAGTTAAATCCTTTCTGAAGGAAAAAATATCCCTCTGTTAGACTGGCCAGGTAATAGTCCCGACATGAACCCCATAGAAAATGTATGGGAACTATTGAAGAGGGAGGTGGCAAAAGGTGTCATCACAACAAAAACACAACTCCTAGAGAAGATCATCCATGTGTGGTATCATCCACAACTGCAAGACACAGTACAGTCCTGCATTCAGTTATATAGTTTAAAGGAGAAAATAATTGTTGCAGCAATTTACAGGTCACCATCTGGAGATACTGGTCTTTCTTAAGAATTTGGAAGAAATGCTCAAGATTTTCTCAAATGAGAACTATACCATAATTCTTTGTGGTGACTTTAATATTAATCTATTGGTCCAGAGTCCAGTAAAAAACAAGTTTTTAGATATACTAAAAAGCTTCAACATGTTCCCCCACATATCAGCTCCCACTAGAACAACAGATTTCAGTGAAAGCCTAATAGATAACATCTTCTCAAATGTGGACACACATGAAGTTGCAGTTACAAATGTGAATAAAGGATTATCAGATCATAATGCACTAACCTTTAATCTCACTGCAACTCCCAAGGAGGAGGAAAATAAAAGTACAAACGATTTTTCTCTACTGAAAATTGTAATCAGTTCAAAAATAATTTAAAAAATGCAGTTTGGTCAGAGGTCCTGGCACAAACAAACACAAGTGATGCTTACAATATATTCACTTCCACTTTTATGACATACTTTGAAATGTGTTTCCCAAAAAAGCTTTTGAGTTATAGATCATCTGGATCCAAAGGGAACTGGATCACACCCGGAATTAAAAAGTCAAGTGAAACCATGAAATTACTGAGTTTAAAGTTAAAAACATGTCATAATCAGCAGTTTGTTGAGTATGTGAGGACATACAAAAAGACTTACCACAAAGTAATAGCAAAAGCAAAATTATTAAGTAATAATAGATTAATAAAGCAGGCTAGTAACAAGTCCAGAATGATGTGGAAAATGGTAAAAAAAGAAACTGGGGGTCAAACTAAAGAACAGGAAATCAATCTTAAAAATAATGAAAATATTCCCATAGAAAAAGATGCCATGGCAAACTATGTAAACAATTATTTTGTAAATATTCCCCTTACTTTAAGTAGAAAATTTAAGCAACAACCAACAGTGATGAGTCCAATGGTAAATACCAGCATGATGGCAATCCCAACAGATGAGGATGAAGTTCTAAAAGTCATTAAATGCTTGAAATCCAAAATGTCCTTTGGGTTGGATGATGTACCTGTATCAATAATTAAGAAAATTGCTCTATGTGTTGTCAAACCTATAGTGCACATAGCAAACTTGTCCCTTAGTGAAGGGATATTTCAGGACAAACTTAAAATCTCTAAAGTGATACCTCTATACAAAAATAGTGACAGACATAAAATAGAAAATTACCGACCTATATCTCTCCTCCCAGCCTTCTCCAAAATACTTGAGGAATTAATGAAAATCAGAGTTACAAAATATCTAGAAAAACATAAACTAATAAATAACAGTCAACATGGATTTCGAGCAGGGCACAGTACAGAAACAGCCATATTGGACTACACAACAGAAATAGTAAGAAATTTGGAGTCAAATAAACAGGTTGTTGGAATTAATCTAGATTTATCCAAAGCCTTCGATACTGTGAACCATGTAATATTACTAGAGAAACTTGAAGCAATAGGCATCAGGGGTACTGTTAAAAAATGGTTTGAATCTTATCTGCAAAACAGGTCACAAGTTGTTGAGCTGAGGTCATCCAACAATCTTCACAATTTTAAACTCATATCTGAACCAAAAAAAATTGAAATAGGTGTTCCACAGCGCAGCATTCTGGGCCCATTGTTATTTTTAATTTATATCAATGATATACAAGCTCCAGACAGCTCAGCCAAAATTCTACTATTCGCACATGACACGAGTATCATAATTAGTGATATAAAAGAATCATTGTGTACTACAGCAGAGAAAATGCTCTCATACGTACAGTCATGGTTTTATTCATATAAGCTGATATTAAATACAAAGAAAACAAACTTTATACAGTATGGAAGCAAGTGTCAAGGGGAAAATATGTGCCTTATGCTGGATAGAAAAAAAAAAAGTGTGCACCACAAAGTTTCTGGGAATGCGAATTGACCAAGATTTAAACTGGAATGAACACAGTGTATATCTTACTCAGAAACTTAGCTCAGCATGTTTTGCCTTAAGAATAATATCCAAGGTATGCAGCAAAGAATGTATTAGAGTGGTGTACTTTAGTTATTTCCAATCAGTTGCAAGCTATGGCATAAGTTTTTGGGGAAAAACCAGGTCAAGACTAAATGACACTTTTATTATGCAAAAAAGAGCTATTCGTATCATGACACACAGCCCACCATAAACTCACTGTAGACCCTTATTCAGACGACTAAAGATACTTACAATATCATCAATATATATTCTTAAATGCCTGGAAATGATAAGTAAAAATAACTGCAATCTCCAGACCAACTCAAGCTACCATGATCACAATACAAGGCATTGTAAAGACTTCCACATTCCCTATGTAGCAAAAACTAGAAGTCAGAAACATGTTAGCCACTTCGGAATAAAGCTTTTAAATGCACTTCCATCTCAAATTAAAGAATTGAAAGGCAAAAATAATTTCAAGCATGAAGTAAAAAAATACTTGATGTAAAAATGCTACTACAGTGTAAATGAATACCTGTCTCAGACTGTGGATTGAAACCTGTACTTATTTTTTAAAAATTCAAACTAATTTAATGATGTTTTCAACTTTGTAATTATGGTACTTAGGAAAAATCTGTTAAATATCCATAATACGTTTTGTGTATATCCGTAATACGTTTTGTGTATAAGGCATAGTTCATGTTCTAAAATTGTTTATCATGAGCACGTACTTTTGTTTATTGGGGAATAAGTTATTGTACACTACTTATGTACTATGTGTATGTAATTTGTTTGCTGTTTCTATATGTATGTCAATTTATTATGTGTATGTGTTGTTATGTGTTACGTGTAATCAAATGACAAATCCTGTATCACATGTGTGATCTATTGGATGCTAAATAAATAAATAAATCTTCACCATGCAACATCATATTAAGGCTCTCATAGCTGCGAAGGTGGCTCAACAAGATATTAAAACTAATGTTTTCACTTTCACAATATTTTAATTTTTGTTGTAATTATTGAAATAAAATATTTTCAACAAATACCACGTTTTGTTTATTTGTTATATCACCTAAGTTATGAAGTAGACTGCACATAATCATTTTATCACAATTTATGTATTAAAACAAAATTCTATAAATCAAAATTTGCTTAAAGACTATAGTGTGTCTAATAAATTTGGCAGAGACTGTATGCACCATCCTGTCAAAGGGAAAACCACCTTTGAAGCAATGCATGTCATGTGCCAGCTATTATGTAAACACTGTTCTGCCTTCTGTGTTGGTATGACTACCACCAAGTTATCACTTAAACATTCCACATAGGAAAAATGTATCTAAAAACAAAGGTGATGTGAGTTACCAAACGAAAGTGCTGGCAGGTCGATAGACACACAAACAAACACAAACATACACACAAAATTCAAGCTTTCACAACAAATGGTTGCTTCATCAGGAAAGAGGAAAGGAGAGGGAAAGACGAAAGGATGTGGGTTTTAAGGGAGAGGGTAAGGAGTCATTCCAATCCCGGGAACGGAAAGACTTACCTTAGGGGGAAAAAGGACAGGTATACACTCGCACACACACCCATATCCAACTGCACATACACAGACACCAATATATATATATAATAGAGGGAAACATCCCGCGTGGGAAAAAACTCTTGTCACCATAATTCCGGCTAATCCAAACAAATCGGCAATGCGAACAAGGTCCGGTCCCAATTAGTTCAAAATAATGGGATTTTATATATATATATATATGTGAATATAATAGAGGAAAACATTCCACGTGGGAAAATATATCTAAAAAGAAAGATGATGAAACTTACCAAACAAAAGCGATG
Organism: Schistocerca cancellata; assembly: GCF_023864275.1. NCBI lineage: Eukaryota > Metazoa > Arthropoda > Insecta > Orthoptera > Acrididae > Schistocerca > Schistocerca cancellata. The sequence goes on from NC_064626.1 coordinate 733,646,931, forward strand.
GCAGGTCGATAGACACACAAACAAACACAAACATACACACAAAATTCTAGCTTTCGCAACCAACGGTTGCCTCGTCAGGAAAGAGGGAAGGAGAGGGAAAGACAAAAGGATTTGGGTTTTAAGGGAGAGGGTAAGGAGTCATTCCAATCCCGGGAGCGGAAAGACTTACCTTAGGGGGAAAAAAGGACAGGTATACACTCGCACACACACACGTAACCATCCGCATATACACAGACACAAGCAGACATTTGTAAAGGCAAAGAGTTTGGGCAGAGATGTCAGGCGGGGCGGATGTACAGAGGCAAAGATGATGTTGAAAGACAGGTGAGGTATGAGCGGCGGCAAATTGAAATTAGAAATTAGAAATTAGCGGAGATTGAGGCCTGGCGGATAGCGAGAAGAGAGTATATGCTGAAGGGCAAGTTCCCATCTCCGGTGTTCTGACAGGTTGGTGTTAGTGGGAAGTATCCAGATAACCCGGACGGTGTAACACTGTGCCAAGATGTGCTGGCCGTGCACCAAGGCATGTTTAGCCACAGGGTGATCCTCATTACCAACAAACACTGTCTGCCTGTGTCCATTCATGCGAATGGACAGTTTGTTGCTGGTCATTCCCACATAGAACGCTTCACAGTGTAGGCAGGTCAGTTGGTAAATCACGTGGGTGCTTTCACACGTGGCTCTGCCTTTGATCGTGTACACCTTCCGGGTTACAGGACTGGAATAGGTGGTGGTGGGAGGGTGCATGGGACAGGTTTTACACCGGGGGCGGTTACAGGGGTAGGAGCCAGAGGATAGGGAAGGTGGTCTGGGGATTTCTATATTCATTACCAAACGAAAGCGCTGGCCCGTCGATAGACACACAAACAAACACAAAAGGATGTGGGTTTTAAGGGAGAGGGTAGGGAGTCATTCCAATCCCGGGAGCGGAAAGACTTACCTTAGGGGGAAAAAAGGACGGGTATACACTCGCACACACACACATATCCATCCACACGTATACCATATATATATATATATATATATATATATATATATATATATATATATACCCTACCCTCTGGCTCCTACCCCTGTAACCACCCCCGGTGTAAAACCTGTCCCATGCACCCTCCCACCACCACCTATTCCAGTCCTGTAACCCGGAAGGTGTACACGATCAAAGGCAGAGCCACATGTGAAAGCACCCACGTGATTTACCAACTGACCTGCCTACACTGTGAAGCGTTCTATGTGGGAATGACCAGCAACAAACTGTCCATTCGCATGAATGGACACAGGCAGACAGTGTTTGTTGGTAATGAGGATCACCCTGTGGCTAAACATGCCTTGGTGCACGGCCAGCACATCTTGGCACAGTGTTACACCGTCCGGGTTATCTGGATACTTCCCACTAACACCAACCTGTCAGAACTCCGGAGATGGGAACTTGCCCTTCAGCATATACTCTCTTCTCGCTATCCGCCAGGCCTCAATCTTCGCTAATTTCTAATTTCAATTTGTCGCCGCTCATACCTCACCTGTCTTTCAACATCATCTTTGCCTCTGTACATCCGCCCCGACTGACATCTCTGCCCAAACTCTTTGCCTTTACAAATGTCTGCTTGTGTCTGTGTATATGCGGATGGATATGTGTGTGTGTGCGAGTGTATACCCGTCCTTTTTTCCCCCTAAGGTAAGTCTTTCCACTCCCGGGATTGGAATGACTCCCTACCCTCTCCCTTAAAACCCACATCCTTTTGTGTTTGTTTGTGTGTCTATCGACGGGCCAGCGCTTTCGTTCGGTAATGAATATAATAGAGGAAAACATTCCACATGGGAAAAATATATCTAAAAAGAAAGATGATGAGACTTACCAAACAAAAGCGCTGGCAGGTCGATAGACACACAAACAAACACAAACATACACACAAAATTCAGCTTTCGCAACCAATGGTTGCCTCATCAGGAAAGAGGAAAGGAGAGGGAAAGACGAAAGGATTTGGGTTTTAAGGGAGAGGGTAAGGAGTCATTCCAATCCCGGGAGCGGAAAGACTTACCTTAGGGGGAAAAAAGGACAGGTATACACTCGCACACACACACACACACATATCCATCCGCATATACACAGACACAAGCAGACACTTGTAAAGGCCGCTCCTGGTTTTAAAATGTCCAAAGATCATATGACTTTATTAGCATGCAGCAAAGCTTCTGGTAATCACAAGCTCCCTTTAATGCTGATTGGCAGATCTGCTAGGCCCAGAGCTTTTAAAAACTGCAGCATGAAGTCCCTGTCCATACATTATCGCAACCAGAAAAAAGCATGGTTGGATGGTAAGCTGTTCAAAGAATGGTTTCACAGCCGGTTTGTTCCCTCTGTTCAATGGTTTTCTAAGGAAAATCATTTGTCTCCTCATGCAATCCTTTTGATAGATAATACGGCATCTCACCCCAGCACTGAGGAATTATGTGATGGAGAAATTGTGGCGAAGTTTTTGCCACCGAATGTTACACCACTTCTACTGCTAAAAGACCAGGTGTTGTGCCCCCAGAATTTTATGAAAGTCTGGAGAAACTTGTGTTCCAGCCATTTCAGACACGTGTTATTTTAAAGCAGGGTGTAAGGATGAGCATGGGATACTGCACCAATTTATTGTTTGTGCAGGCGAAACTGGAAGGGAGATAATTCGTCGGCACTGGCAAATGTTCAGCACAACCTGCCAAGAATAATCAAATACGACCCAGAAGCTCTGTGGCCGGCTGCAAAGAGCAATGTAGCTTTGTACTGTTGAAAAACAAATGGAGTGACTTGAAATAGTGACTGTTTATTAGACGTTGAACTGCTGTTGAGAGTACATGGACTGGACGTGGATAGTCAGCCACGATGAAAGCTTATGTATTGTGTTCAAAAATGTGTAATTAACTGATTGTGGGTGCCCAGTAATGTGTGGACTTACGTCATAAAGTTTAGTTGTTTTTTGTACAAAGTGGAAATAAATATGTTCTGGTGCATTGAATGATATTCCAAGAGTAGCATATTCCCTAAATAAGAAGAGAGAGAGTGAAAATTTCCCCTTTCTAGCAGCGAAATCATCGGAGAAGCGTCCGGTGCTAGCAGAAGACATCAGCACTGCAAGAAAGCAGAACCAGCATTCTTCAACAAGTAAGTCCACAACAATACTTAAGCTGTATAGAGAGAGCTTAACATTACACCGGGCCACCGCAAGAATGTGGTGACCATAAAGAAAGGACCTGAGAAAGAAGGGGAAATATTAAAGCAGTTATAAGAAAAAGAAAAAGAAAACAGTTGGATGTTGCCATAGCAACTGATAACAGCAAGGCTGAAGAGCAATTCCACAATATTTATCCAGAAATATCATGTTGATAAATGGTGAAATGATTAAGGGAATCAAGAAAATTGCACAACGCTGCAGTTAGTCTCAAATCACCGCCGCCACCGTCTACAAACGCCGACGCCACCGTACACCAACACCGAGGCTGCCATACACCAACACCGACATCGCATCACACCAATGCCGACACAGCCATCCACAAAAGCCGACGCCGTCGTCCACCTATGCCGACGCTGCTGTCCATCGACACTGGTGCCGACGCTGCCTTCCACCAATGCCAGGTGAGCTACTACTGACCGTTGAGTGTTTGTGAAGTGTGGGGGGTTGTGGAAATAAGCGAGTGTACTTTTAATGATAACTAGATTAAAGGCAAAACAAAACACAATGGAAAAAGAACATCAATCCTTAGAGTCTGTTTGGGCTATGGGGATTGAAAAACAGGGGCCAGATTTAAGCGCATTAATGACGTTTATCAAAGTGCAGTTTGAATCACAAAACACAAAACTAGAGGCTCAAGTTAATATCCTAAGTAATCAGATGCAAGAATGGAAAAAAGAATTGTCCAATTCCCTGAGTGAACAGAGAAATATTTTATTTACGGATTTAGAACAAAGAAATGAAGCTAAACTAAAAGGGTTATTTCAAAAATTAGAATATTATGTAGACTATTAACGTAGTAATTTGGAAACACAAGTTAACAAAATATACGACTTTTTGAAAAATGTATGTAATGTTACATTTGATGTGGTCGAACGAGAATTAACTACGCTAAAAAACCAATGTCCAGGAACAAGATAAGTTGCTCCCCCTAGTACAGGTGCAAATTTCAGGGGTCAAATCACGGGTGGAAACCATAGAACAGAACTTCAAAGAAAATTTAATGACTGCAGAGCTTATAAATTTGAATGGCTTAGAAGAACAAGTACAAGAATTAATAGGACGAAAGGTTGAAGAGAAACTAAGTGTTGATATCTCTTCGCCTATAGTAACTTCTGATTTAGATAACACCAAGAAAGACTTAGAAATGTTGAGGAAAGAATTCAAGCTTATTCAGGAGGAACTAGAGAAAGGCACAGTTTCCCAAAATATTATATTAAATAAGGACATGATAACTGATTTGCAATGGGGATCAAATTCAGGCTTGTCGAGACAGTTTCCTAAATTTCTAACCAGATGGGGAGGTACACCCCACCCATTTCTTAAAACGGTTTAACCAAGCCATACCTAAAAGTTGGGAGGATGCTAAGAAAATAGAGTTTGCAGTAGGTTATTTAGAGGGTGAAGCTTCAGAATGGGGCACAGTAAATATTGAAAACTTCACATCCTGGGAAGATTTTCAGAGAAAGTTTAAGGAAAAATATTGGTCTTCAAGTGCACAAGAGAATTTGATCTCAGATTTGTGGGATCCTAAATACTATAGTAATGCCTGGGGTACAATGTGCAAGTATTTTGACTGGCATTTGACAAGGGCAAAATATTTAGTAGATCCTGTGACAGGAGAGGAAAGGGGAATATATAATGTTAAGGATATAAAACGATATGTACAAAACCCACATTAGTTTTCCTACACCAAACTCCCTTCAAATCTTCGACTATCCTGTAATCTATTTATAGACCTTAAGCTATCCTATCATATTAGTATTAAAACAGACCAATTATGACTACATGATGTGGTGTCACAAGGCTTAGGCCTGTCCCACCCCTCATTAAATCAACCAAGACTTGTACGAAAAATTGTAAGAACAGTTATTATTATTATGTTTTTTAAGTTTGTTTTTGGGTTTTCAGAAATACTGTGGGAAGAAAGTTTATTTATGTTGCAAATAACTTGGAAGACGTTACCCAATGATCACCACGAAAGTTCGACATAGCAGCAAGTGGGCAAGGAATAAAACAAATGCTGCAAACTACCGTGAGCCATGGAAGAGCCTGGGCTGCGAGGGTGTTGAGCTTCCTAGGTTGTTGTTGGACAATGTCAAAGGAAGAGATATTCTGCTTTCTCTTTGTAAACAGATTGATCGAGTCTTGAAAGGTTCATGTAAAACGTGTAGGTGGGTGACACATTAGGTGGGACCCGATGCCTGTAATACTTCCACAGCTATTAAAAAGTTGTTACACAGCAAAACCAGTAGTTCATCATTTGTATAGATAAAAAGTAGTAAAGATATGGGAAAGGAAGAGTTGTGGCTTCAGAACGAAAAGTGATACATCGCTCAGCAACGAAGGAGGACGTAAACAGTGGGCGTTATATGGTGAAAACAAATCAACCGATAAAATAGTAAGTCTGTAATTAAGCATAAAGCCACGTAACACTGCACATGGCGACCGTGAATTAATATGAATTCTGTGATCAAGACGAGACGATAAATGTTATTGGAAACTCAAGAAAACATCAGAGAATATAATTACTCTTTGACAAGCAAGAAGAGACAAATTAATGAAAATATAACCACTTTCTATTAACATATACACCGACGATATTGAGAGTTAACGAAAAAAAGCATAAAAATATTCAAGATTTACAGGTAGACAAAACATACCAAATTGTATTAGATATTAGGATGGAAGTGGGGGAAGTGAGAAGGATAGGGTTCTACTTGACCAAAGAAAAAGGGGAGGTTCCCTAGTCCTTAGGTGTTACGAGGACTTACATGACCATGAAGGCGGGGTCCTTAAATGTTAGGGTTAATGGGGTTCTACTCAACCATTAGGTGAGGTTTCCTGAGTTAGGGCCACTCCTTTTTGGTATACTACGGTGGCAAGAAGGATATGGGATTATGCAATGTTGTAGTCTACCTTCAAATCAGATGAAGGATAAAAACTTAAGGGTGAGAAGGCTCTTTAGTGAGATATGATTTACGTACCTTATCCTCAAAAGCTCTGTACATTCAAACATATCAAAAATAGATATAATTTAATATGTTGAAATTACTTGGTGTTTGCCAATCTGAATGAATTTGTATAGTTTGAAATTGATCGGACAATGCTGTTCCAAGTTTAGTGTGATTTACTAGAGGAAAGCTAACTGTTATACAGAAATATATGAGTTATTATGAACTCTCTGAAATGTTGTACAACTGGTTACAAACCTACTTGTATAAATTAGTTTTCTGTTAACCTAACAACATGAATCTATAAAATACATAAGAATATAATTTTGTTATAATACAAATAGGAAAAACAAAGTAGTCATAAGAAAAAGGAGTATTTATTATATAATAAGTAAAACAGGACAAACACAAACTATAAAATGGAACATTCTTCAAAGTTCTGTTTTTGAAGATAATCTTGACAATCTTGAATAACCATAAGGTTATTAACATATAAAGATACCTGGAAAATAAATGTAACTATTAGTGAATTTTTAATGTGAATTTTTAATGTGAATTTTCTATCTTGTTTTGTTTTCGTATTGACAAGATATGGTTGGGTTTATATTACTTTCTAGGGGTGATTGTTTGGTATAATTAGAGATACACACATTTGTATTACTCAATACAAACATTCACACACAGACACGCTACATACATACACAGACACTTATATAGTTAATATGGGGGTAATTATTTAGATATATATGTATGTGAAAATTTGTACTAAGCAAATACCAAAAATTCAGTAAATACTGAAGAATAAATGAGAATCCCTTCAGGAATCTTTGTCATCTATTCACTATAATTTGTCATTGCTATTGATGTAATGAAATAAGGTATATCAATGGATATAAATGAAATATTAAAGTAAAAAGAATACCAAGAACAGTGATGAAATATTAATTAAATAGGGAGGATTAAAATAGAAAGGAACATTTAAAGTTTATGTGAATGTTTTATCAAATAAAATGTACAAAACGAGAATAATTCGCATAAATCTGGTCTACAGTGGGGGTGTGTGGTGTCACAAGGCTTAGGCCTGTCCCACCCCTCATTAAGTTGACCAAGACTTATACAAATAATTGTAGGAACAGTTAGTATGTTCTTTAAGTTTGTTTTTGGGTTTTCAGAAATACTGTGGAAAGAAAGTTTATTTATGTTGCAAATAACTTGGAAGACGTTGCCCAATGATCACCACGAAAGTTCGACGTAGCAGCAAGTGGGCAAGGAATAAAACAAATGCTGCAAACTACCGCGAGCCATGGAAGAGCCTGGGCCGCGAGGGCATCGAGCTTCCTAGGTTGTTGTTGGACAATGTCAAAGGAAGAGATATTCTGCTTTCTCTCTGTAAACAGACCGATCGAGTCTTGAAAGGTTCATGTAAAGCGTATAGGCGGGTGACACATTAGGTGGGACCCGATGCCTGTAATACTTCCACAGTTATTAAAAAGTTGTTAAACGGCAAAACCAATAGTTCATCATTTGTATAGATAAAAAGTAGTAAAGATATAGGAAAGGAAGAGTTGTGGTGTCAGAATGAAAAGTGATACATCGCTCACCAATGAAGAAGGACATAAACAGCGGGCATTATATGGTGAAAACAAATCAACCGATAAAATAGTAAGTCTGTAATTAAGCATAAAGCCACGTAACACTGCAACGATTATGACTAATTTAAGGAGTCACAATAAACAGTAACCTCTAAGCATGAGATAAAACTAACAGGGTAACATTCTAACAGGAGATATAATATGATGGCACTGTTTAGGAAGAATGATACCTAGATGTCATAAACTGAACATGTGTATGAAATAAAAAGTGAAGTAACTAACTGAATAATTATTTCATTATAGTCTATATAATTTCTATTTTTATAGAATGTTTTAGTGGTTCATGGTGTGGGTTCCTGTAGTCATGTCCTAGTTCATGAACCACGGGCAACGTATGAGTGGCCAAGTAAGTGGTCCCGACAGTCGGGATACCAGTTACTTTGGAATAAGGCTGGGCATCTCGGACATATTCTGAGCCATGGTCACCTTTGTGCTCATACGGCAAAGACTACCAAATCCACCAGTTAGTCCCTCAGCCGTTAGGGGTAAAACCCAATGGGACTCGGGACAAGTAAGGCTTGCAACCTGCTTCCCTGGTACTTTAAATATGATGCTGGCAACAATCAGAGCAAAATGCCTCGGACCTTTGGAGGTGACGGAGTCCCACCTCTAACTGACAAACCAGGGACTCCTAAGATACGACTTGGCAAACAAATGGTAATGAGATGGGGAGCTATTAATATCAATGGGGGCTACTCTGGGAAGAAGGTAAAGCTGGCAGAGGCTGCAAGTAAGATGGGGCTGGATGTTGTAGCTGTTAGTGACATTCGGGTAAGGGGTGAGAAAGAAGAAGAAGTGGGAGAATACAAGGTCTACCTGTCAGGAGTCAAAGCAGGAATAGCACAATGGGGTGTAGGGCTTTACATCAGGAAAGAAATGGAACCCAGTGTAGTTGCAATAAGGTATATAAACGAACGACTGATATGGATAGATTTGACAGTGTCTAGCAAGAAAATTAGGATTGTGTCAGTATATTCGCATTGTGAAGGGACAGATCAAGATAAGATGGATAGTTTTTATGAGGCACTCAGTGATGTAGTTGTTAGAGTAAAGGACAAGGACAGTGTTCTGCTCATGGGTGATTTTAACGCCGGTATACTTGGTAAGGCAGGGGAACCAGATCTGTCATTGACTATATAATAACAGATCAGGAATTCAGGAAGGCTGTGAGGGACACACGTGTATTCAGGGGATTCTTTGATGACACTGATCATTATTTAATCTGCAGTGAAATTGGGATTGTGAGGCCGAAAGTGCAGGAGGTCAGGTCCATATGTAGGAGGATAAGAGTGGAGAAACTTCAGGATAAGGAAATCAGGCACAAGTACATAACAGTGATCTCAGAAAGGTACCAGTTAGTTGAATGTAGTCAATTACAGTCATTGGAAAAGGAATGGACAAGGTACAGGGACACAGTACTGGAAGTGGCTAAAGAATGTCTTGGAACAATAGTGTGTAAAAGTAGGATGAAGCAAACAGCTTGGTGGAATGATGCAGTCAAGGCAGCCTGTAAAAGGAAAAAGAAGGCGTATCAAAAATGGCTACATACCAGAATCCGGGTAGACAGAGAAAGTTATGTTGAAGAAAGAAACAAAGCCAAACAGATAATTGCAGCATCCAAGAAGAAATCGTGGGAAGACTTTGGAAACAGGTTGGAGACTATGGGTCAAGCTGCTGGAAAACCATTCTGGAGTGTAATTAGCAGCCTTCGAAAGGGAGGTAAGAAGGAAATGACAAGTATTTTGGACAGGTCAGGAAAACTGCTGGTGAATCCTGTGGATGCCTTGGGCAGATGGAGGGAATATTTTGAAGAGTTGCTCAATGTAGGTGAAAATGCGATCAGTAATGTTTCAGATTTCGAGGTAGAATGGGATAGGAATGATGATGGAAATAGGATCACTTTTGAGGAAGTGGAAAAAATGGTCAATAGATTGCAGTGCAATAAAGCTGCTGGGGTGGATGAAATTAAGTCGGAACTCATCAAATACAGTGGAATGTCAGGTCTTAAATGGCTACACAGGATAATTGAAATGGCCTGGGAGTCGGGACAGGTTCCATCAGACTGGACAAAAGCAGTAATCACACCAATCTTTAAACATGGAAACAGAAAAGATTGTAACAACTACAGAGGTATCTCTTTAATCAGCGTTGTGGGTAAAATCTTCTCAGGTATTGTTCAAAGGAAAGTGCGAGTATTAATTGAGGACCAATTGGATGAAAATCAGTGTGGGTTTAGGCCTCTTTGAGGTTGTCAGGACCAGATCTTTAGCTTACGGCAAATAACGGAGAAGTGTTATGAGTGGAACAGGGAATTGTATCTATGCTTTATAGATCTAGAAAAGGCATATGACTGGGTTCCTAGGATGAAATTATTGTCTGTTCTACAAGATTATGGAATAAGAGGCAAACTTTTGCAAGCAATTAAAGGTCTTTACATGGATAGTCAGGCAGCAGTTAGAGTTGACGGTAAATTGAGTTCATGGTTGTGGGTGTCCACAATGAGGAAATCAAAGAAAAACTGGGAATGAACTCTATAGATGTAGCAGTCAGGGCGAACAGGCTTAGATGGTGGGGTCATGTTACACGCATGGGAGAAGCAAGGTTACCCAAGAGACTCATGGATTCAGCAGTAGAGGGTAGGAGGAGTCAGGGCAGACCGAGGAGAAGGTACCAGGATTCGGTTAAGAATGATTTTGAAGTAATAGGTTTAACATCAGAAGAGGCACCAATGTTAGCACTGAATAGGGGATCATGGAGGAACTGTATAAGGGGGGCTATGCTACAGACTGAACGCTGAAAGGCATAATCAGCCTTAAATGATGATGATGATGATGATGATGATGATAGAATGTTTTATATTTTTTGTAAAGTGTGATGTGATTGGGGAGGGTTTATATCTGATTTCGAAAGGGGTGGGTAGCATAGGCACAGACACGACCTACACACCATGCCCTTCATACAACCCTTGCAGACAAGTGTGACTGGTTCTTCATCATTTGCCATTCCATAGGAGTTGCTAAGATCTTTTCTTCAGGGACTTCAAGGGTAACAGTGAGAATGTCCGTTCTGCAGGAGACGCCAAACATCATACCTCCTCCGGCTTCTCACATAAGTACTAGCGAAGTTGAGATCCTGGGGAAGGGGGGCGGGAAGGGTGTCCTGTCTTTGGGGCTGTCTTCTTTCTTTCTTTGATCTTAGCAACCAATTCTTTTATTTCCTTTCTTAATTCTCTTAAGAGTACCAATCGATCTTTCCCTCTGTCCACATTCATATACTTCTATCACTGAAGTCCTTCTCTTTTCCGTGTTTTCTATAAATCTTCAACTAAGAACCTTAGTGGGCCGAAGAATCGGGATGCACGATCACACTTCCATACTCAAACAATTAAATACAAAGACGCAGACAAGTAATACACAGGGAGATGTAACAACCGTCACAGATAAGGGAGGAGGTAGTGCTCAGGAAGGGCTTGAGCACATGTGCTAAGTAATGACAGTTGCACATCTCAAGTGAAATGGTAAAGTAAGTTTAAGCTAAAGGAACAAGGGGGGACGAAGTGTATATCCACCTGTGGTCATAGCTATAGTAGTACAAAGTAATATGAATGGAGATATAAAGAAATAGCTATTAAGCCAGAGGTATCGAGTCAAATAAGTTTCTGATGAATATTAGGATTGTGCAGACCGAATAGCCTGAAGAAAAGAAATAAAGTTACAACCATGGACAAAACATATTTAGTTCTTAAGGCTATATAAGTGAGCTGTAAGTAATGAACAAGCAAAGAATTTAAGCAGGTAGGCTGAAGGACTCAGGAGGAGGAAAGGAGAGGTAGATAGAAATTTTACCAGGAAATTTTAAATAAAATAGTGTGCAGAGGAGTACGAAAGAGGCAAGACTTGGGATCATTGTTAGAGAAGATAGGGAGGGCACATCCGATATAGATGAAATGAGAGAAAGAGAGGCAGGTAGGCAGACCCAGAGGAGGCTGACCTATATTTGTGGGCAGGGGCACGAAAAAGGGGATTGACCTGTACCATAGTTTAGTATAAATGGAAGGGGCGTACCTACCCAAGGATGAGGAAGAAGATGTTTCCATAGTATCAACCCTTATGTAGATTGGAACCCAAAGGGAAAGGGTGGTATACTGACCTGAGATTGCAATGGAAAGTTTCTCCTGGTAAATTTGAATTCTAAATTTTTTTTAAATAGAAAAGACAAGTCCTGTGCAAGGAGATAGAAAAAATAGAAAACCCCCAGTACAACTAACTTTTTTCAGACCCGGAAAACTGGTGGTTATCATTAAAATGAAAGTAAAGACTCTACTCAGAATAACGCCTGAACTTCGAAACTGGATAAGGGGAGGGATTTATTTTGGCTTAATCCTGGAAGCAAGAGTAGATAAATCTATTGGAAATAGCTAATACTTGTTGTACTATTAGTTCATCATACTACTATGTCTATGAAAGAAATTACCAACAGCTTAATGAAATACCGGAGATGGAAGACAGTTTTTGTACCTAATGTTTTTATGTAGTACAAAGTAACAAGATAAGTGTTAACAAAAAAAAAATTATTAAAATATATGTTGTGTGCAAAATAACAAGTGTTCGAGCTAAGGGGAGGGATATGTAGTGCCCCCAGAATTTTAATTAAGTCTGGAGACACTTGTTTTCCAGCCGTTTCGAACATGCGTTATTTTAAAGCAGGGCGTAAGGATGAGCATGGGATAATGCACCCATTTATTGTTTGTGCAGGCGAAACTGGAAGGGAGATAATTCGTCGGCACTGGCAAATATTCAGCACAACCTGTCAAGAATAATCAAATACGGCCCGGAAGCTCTTTGGCCAGCTGCAAAGAGTAATGTAGCTTTGTAGTGTTGAAAAACAAATGGAGTGACTCGTAATAGTGACTGTTTATTAGACGTTGATCTGCTGTTGAGAGTACATGGACTGGACGTGGATAGTCAGCCACGATAAAATCTTATGTATTAATTGTGTTCAAAAATGTGTAATTAACTGATTCTGGGTGCCCGGTAATGTGTGGACTTAAGTCATAAAGTTTAGTTGTTTTTTTGTACAAAGTGGAAATAAATATGTTCTGGTGCATTGAATGATATTCCAAAAGTAGCATATTCTTTAAATAAGAAAAGAGAGAGCGAGAGAGTGAAAATTTCCCCTTCCTAGCAGTGAAATCTTCGGAGAAGCATCCAGTGCTAGCAGTAGACATCAGCGCTGCAAGAAAGCATAACCAGCATTCTTCAACAAGTAAGTCCACGAAAACGCTTAAGCTGTATAGAGACAGCTTAACATTACACCGGGCCACCGCACAGGGTGTACTGCAAACATTAAAACTGATTTACAGAGAACAATTTTTAAGAATGCTGATCCAAGATGATAGCATTCCTTTAGTGGATAACATAAAAAAGACCAATGTAAAGGATGTTGTTTATTGGGCCACTGAGGCATGGCAGAATATTTCAGAAAATACTGTACTCTGAGAAAATCGTGGAGAAAACTGTGGATATCTCTTGAATTTCAGGACAACCTAGTTGAAAATTAAGAATAAAATCTACAACAAATGATACAGACAATGCCTGGATGTGAAGAAGCTACAGAAGGAGATGTAGATGAGTGGATGTCAGCAGATGGAGCATGTATGGAGAACCTTACTGACACTGATTTTGTTGCTGCTGTGACTCAAGACGAGGAAGAAGTGGACTGCTGTGACAGAAGTGGCAATGAGCCCAAAAGTGACAAAGGAGAGCTGGTGCCACACAGTGATTCAGCAGAGGCCCTTGACCTTGCACTACATTATTTGGAGCAACAGCCCACTGCTAAACCTGCTATTTTGATATTTATGAGACAATGGCACAACTATATGCCACATAACAGACTGTCTTCATTACACCAATGAGTGAGTTCTTGTCATCTAAAAAGTAGGGTGAAAATGTCTGCTGTATTTTCGTAAGTTTGACAGCTTTTCTTTCATTGTTATGCATTGTTTTGACGTAATGTTTTCTTGCCAATTCTCCTAGTACACATTTACTGTACTGTGTATATTAAAATAGTTTGTATGTTTACCGCACAGTTTTCCATACTTAGACTAACATTTTTCATGTTCGGATTAACCAAACATTCGCATTACTGGGGTTCGGATTAGCGGGACTCTGCTGTATATTTCATTCTCTGATCTCCATGTAGCGCAGATGCTGAGTCACAGATAGGCACAACAGAAAGACTATCAAACAAAACTTTCGGCCAAACAGGCTTTCACCAGAATTAAACTACACACACACACACACACACACACACACACACATATGCAAATGCAACCCACACACACATGACCACAGCCTCTGGCTGCCATGGCCTTGGAAGCTGGAGACTGTTGTCATGCGAGTGTGGTTTGTGTTTGTATGTATGTTATCTACTTCTTATGAAGTCCTGTTTGGCTGAAAGCTTTGTTTAACAGTCTTTTTATTGTGCCTATCTGCGACTCAGAATCTCCTCTATGTGGTGAGTAGCAACTATCTTTTTCAAAATATTGTCATTACTCCATTCTGGATTTTTTTTTTTTTAATTTTGTAATCAGATATAATGGACTTAGCTTCCTGCTCTTGTTGTCTTGTGCATGATGTTTCTTCAGTAATCTTTGTCTTGCTTATTATCATATATTTCATCTTTAATTTCTGATATTTTCAAATCTCATCGGGTGCAAGCACCAACAATCAGTCTTTTCTTTCATCCTCTCCAGCAAGTCTTCTCTAACCTGGGGTTTTGGAGGACTTTCCTATAACTTGCCCCACTTCCTAAATGTTAGCAATCCTTTCCCTTCAGCCCTCTTCCTTTCCCTTCAATCCTTCTGCCAGGAGGAAGCATTGTGTTTTGAAGCTTGTGCATTTCCACATCTTTTATGTGTGTTTTTTCTTGCTGTTTTATATGGTGTAACTGACTTAGCTGCAACTTCCATACAATGCTTATTTCAAGTTTCAGTCCAACTTCTTATGCACTCCCATACAAGCACTGACTCACCTTTATCCTTTATGGTTGGAATTATTGGTCATGTTTGGGTAGCAGCTCTATATGTACTACGCACAAATTTAAAAACATAAGCGAAAGTAGTGAACTAAATATCTTCAATACAGAAAAAATATGTTTCATTAATGGCTAAATATTCCATGTTTTATATTATTTTGTTTGGTCTTAATGTATGCCTTTGTGTTTTACCTACTTTATTTTTTAATAAGCATTTGTACTTTTGAATACAAAGACTTGATCTGTGACTGTTAGAGTCCTTCAGTGAAAGAGCAAATATAAATTTACTATCCTCCAAACTAGGGTTTGTTCCATGTCATTTCTTTGTGAAAATAAAGTGTTGTTCCCATATAATATTATGACAAATGCTTCAGCAGATCAACTGAAAATGCAGCTGTTTAAAGTTGCATATCAGTGTGTACAACTGTCATGCATGACTGTTTGCTCCTCATGTGTAATAACAGTTTCTGAGATGGTGACAGTTTTGTCTAGCCAATAAGCAGATAATGATTCCAATAACTGCACACCTAGAAAGTGGTTCATTGATTTGCATACCAAGTGAAAGATGTATCAACACTGTTAAAAGACACTCAAGATGTTTTATGAATTCTCTAGAATCTGGTTATTTTTCTTGAGTGAGACAAATTCTCATCACTAGCTATAAGCAAGATTTTTGACATCATAATAGTTTAGCTTCTATAGGAGAATGCTATGAACTGTGAAGTGAAATACTTTTGACAACTTGGAGAAAATGCCAGTTGGCAGTATTTTTTATTTTAATTTTGTGTAATCTGATCTCTGAATTGAAAAATTGCATGTTCTATGAAGCTACCCTTTTGAAATCCAAATTGAGCTAAGTATGTAACTTATTTTGTGATAAGTATGTTATTGCTCATGTGCACATAATTTTTCCCACTATTTTTGAGGAGGTAAGCAGTAAAATACCACTGTACAGTACTTTTTAATATCTTTATTACTACTTATATTATAAAGGTTTCTGACATTAGGACATTTCAGTCATCTGTAAATAAGTGCTGTAATAATGATGTGTTCCATACATGACTGAAAACATTGGACATATGTGAGGAACAATGTTTTAATAATTTACTTGAGATGACATCAAATCCATGAGAATTTTTGCACAGAGAGATTTAATGACATTCTTGTGGCTATGCAACTAACTGAACATTAAAACAAATACTGCAGCATTGAAGTGCGGAATACCTTATTTCTGCATACTCTGTCTTCTGGCCTTTCATGACTGGTATGTGTGTATCAGTTACTTTATTATTATTCTCTTGTTTTATCTATCTACTATTGAGTGGTAATAAAGAGTGTGGTCTCAATATTAACAAGTACATGCTGTACTTATTGTGAATAGACATTTACTGCAAATGGTGACCCCGTAGAAAGCTATGGATCACAAGTAGCACTTTAAGTCTGAGGTTAGAAAGCCAGCACCAACAGATGCCATCTCGTTGGAACAATTATTATGTGATTTGTGGGAAGTGACTACTACTCCCATTCCTCCGGTGTTTCCAGCCACTGTACCAATTCGCCGTATTGTGCCACTGTACTAATTAGCTGTATTGTGTCTTCCAACCTGCGAAGAAAAATTGTTGTTCTGCCATGTTTGTTTGTTGTTGTGATCTTCAGTCCTGAGACTGGTTTGATGCAGCTCTCCATGCTACTCTATCCTGTGCAAGCTTCTTCATCTCCCAGTACCTACTGCAACCTACATCCTTCTGAATCTGCTTAGTGTATTCATCTCTTGGTCTCCGCCTACGATTTTTACCCTCCACGCTGCCCTCCAATTCTAAATTGGTGATCCCTTGATGCCTCAGAACATGTCCTACCAACCGATCCCTTCTTCTGCTCAAGTTGTGCCACAAACTTCTGTTCTCCCCAGTCCTATTCAATACTTCCTCATTAGTTATGTGATCTACCCATCTAATCTTCAGCATTCTTCTCTAGCACCACATTTCAAAAGCTTCTATTCTCTTCTTGTCCAAACTATTTACCATCCATGTTTCACTTCCATACATGGCTACACTCCACACAAATACTTTCAGAAATGACTTCCTGACACTTAAATCTATACTCGATGTTAACAAATTTCTCTTGTTCAGAAACGCTTTCCTTGCCATTGCCAGTCTACATTTGATATCCTCTCTACTTCGACTATCATCAGTTATTTTGCTCCCCAAATAGCAAAACTCCTTTACTACTTTAAGTGTCTCATTTCCTAATCTAATTCCCTCAACATCACCCGACTTAATTCGACTACATTCCATTATCCTCGTTTTGCTTTTGTTGATGTTCATCTTATATCCTCCCTTCAAGGCACCATCCATTCTGTTCAACTGCTCTTCCAAGTCCTCTGCTGTCTGTGACAGAATTACAATGTCATCAGCGAACCTCAAAGTTTTTATTTCTTCTCCACGGATTTTAATACCTACTCCGAATTTTTCTTTTGTTTCCTTTACTGCTTGCTCAATATACAGATTGAATAACATCGGGGAGAGGCTACAACCCTGTCTTACTCCCTTCCCAACCACTGCTTCCCTTTCATGCCCCTCGACTCTTATAACTGCCATCTGGTTTCTGTACAAATCGTAAATAGCCTTTCGCTCCCTGTATTTTACCCCTGCCACCTTTAGAATTTGAAAGAGAGTATTGTAGTCAACATTGTCAAAAGCTTTCTCTAAGTCTACAAATGCTAGAAAAGTAGGTTTGCCTTTCCTTAATCTTTCTTCTAAGATAAGTCATAAGGTCAGTGTTGCCTCACGTGTTCCAGTACAGGGTGAGGCAGTGAAACGGCATGATTTTGTAAAACCACCAAAGATTTATTTACAAGTAAAATCATAATAGTTGAACATGGATCTCAAGTACAAGAGTGGAAATTAAAGATTTAACTTAAAAACAATCATTTTTTAAATATGGTGTCAGTGAGGTGTCATCCTTGGTTTTGCACACATTGTCTAAGCCTGAGATGAAATTGTCCCATGACGTTTCGTAGCATCTGTACTGGAATGTTGTTAATTTCCTGTCGAATTCGCTCCTTCAGGTCTTCTTTTGTTCTTGGTGGATTTTCCTGGAAGGCTTTGCACTTGAGGTAGCCCCAAAGAAAAAAGTCTGGTGCCGTCAGATCTGGTGAACGGGCAGGCCAGGGGAAATCGGCATTCCTGCTGATTAGACGTCGTGGAAATGCAAGTCTGAGCAATTCCATTGAGACATTAGCAGTATGGCTTGTTGCACCATCTTGCTGGAAGAGTGTTTCAGCATCTGGATCATGTCGATCAATTCCAGGCAGACCAAAACTGGTCAACATGTCAGCATAACGTCCAGAGTTTACCGTCACTGTGTTGCCATCTTCATCTTCAAAAAAATAGGGCCCCACGATTCCACGAGATGACATTGCGCACCAGACTGTTACTTTTTCAGAATGGAGAGGTTTTTCATGAAGTTCGTGTGGGTTATCTGAGGACCAATATCTGAAGTTTTGCTTATTTACGTACCCACTAAGATGAAAGTGGGCTTCATCACTCATCCATAAGTTATGCACTCTTTCTTCATTTCGTTCAATAACGTTAAGCATTGACTGGCAAAAGCGTATACGGTTATTGTAGTCATTACGTTTAAGGGCTTGCACTACCTGAATTTTGTATGGATGATAGTGAAGGTCACTCTTCAAAATCCGTCTTACTGATCGATTGCTGAGACCAAGTTCTGCGCTGTGCCGTCTCGCGGATTTTCGCAGAGTTCATCCCAACGCTTCGCACACACGATTAATGTTCTCGGGTGTCCGGATTGTTTTTGTGCTGCCGCCTCTTTTCTTTGTTGTGCTAGCAGTAGCTTCAAAGGTTTTAACCCAAAGGAGAATGGCTTTCCTTGATGGCACGGGAGCCCGTGGCGGCAGGTTTAATTCACGACGAAAGGCGCGTTGAGCACCAACCACACTATCCGCGTTTTTGTAATATTCCTTTACGGCATATGCACGTTGCGCACTCGACCAACACTCCATGGCTACTGAAACTTCCACCACTCTAGACGCCCAAGGTCACTTCCCCCACTCTCGCAACCCCCCTCCGCGCCCGACAACCACTATCGAAATCGTGCCGTTTCACTGCCTCACCCTGTATTTGTATGGAATCCAAACTGATCTTCCCCGAGCTCAGCTTCTACTAGTTTTTCCTTTCGTCTGTAAAGAATTCGTGTTAGAATTTTGCAGCTGTGGCTTATTAAACTGATTGTTCGGTAATTTTCACATCTGTCAACACCTGCTTTCTTTGGGATTGGAATTATTATATTCTTCTTGAAGTCTGAGGGTATTTCGCCTGTTTCATACATCTTGCTCACCAGATGGTAGAGTTTTGTCAGGACTGGCTCTCCCAAGGCCATCAGTAGTTCCAATGGAATGTTGTCTACTCTGGGGGCCTTATTTCGACTCAGGTCTTTCAGTGCTCTGTCAAACTCTTCACGCAGTATCGTATCTCCCATTTCATCTTCATCTACATCCTCTTCCATTTCCATAATATTGTCCTCAAGTACATCACCCTTGTATAGACCCTCTATATACTCCTTCCACCTTTCTGCTTTCCCTTCTTTGCTTAGAACTGGGTTTCCATCTGAGCTCTTGATGGTCATACAAGTGGTTCTGTTATCTCCAAAGGTCTCTTTAATTTTCCTATAGGCAGTATCTATCTTACCTCTAGTGAGATAAGCCTCTACATCCTTACATTTGTCCTCTAGCCATCCCTGCTTAGCCATTTTGCACTTCCTGTCGATCTCATTTTTGAGACGTTTGTGTTCCTTTTTGCCTGCTTCATTTACTGCATTTTTATATTTTCTTCTTTCATCAATTAAATTCAATATTTCTTCTGTTACCCAATGATTTCTACTAGCCCTCGTCTTTTTACCTACTTGATCCTCTGATGCCTTCACTACTTCATCCCTCAAAGCTACCCATTCTTCTTCTACTGTATTTCTTTCCCCCATTCCTGTCAATTGTTCCCTTATGCTCTCCCTGAAACTCTGTACAACCTGTGGTTCTTTCAGTTTATCCAGGTCCCATCTCCTTAAATTCCCACCTTTTTGCAATTTCTTCAGTTTTAATCTACAGTTCATAACCAATAGATTGTGGTCAGAGTCCACATCTGCCCCTAGAAATGTCTTACAATTTAAAACCTGGTTTCTAAATCTCCGTCTTACCATTATATAATCTATCTGACACCTTTTAGTATCTCCAGGGTTCTTCCATGTATATAACCTTCTATCATGATTCTTAAACCAAGTGTTAGCTATGATTAAGTTGTGCTCTGTGCAAAATTATACCAGGCGGCCTCCTCTTTCATTTCTTAGCCCCAATTCATATTCACCTACTACGTTTCCTTCTCTCCCTTTTCCTACTACCAAATTCCAGTCACCCATGACTATTAAATTTTCGTCTCCCTTCACTATCTGAATAACTTCTTTTATTACATCATACATTTCTTCAATTTCTTAGTCATCTGCAGAGCTAGTTGGCATATAAACTTGTACTACTCTAGTACGTGTGGGCTTCATATCTATCTTGGCCACAGTAATGCGTTCACTATGCTGTTTGTAGTAGCTTACCCGCATTCCTATTTTCCTATTCATTATTAAAGCTACTCCTGCATTACCCCTATTTGTCTTTGTGTTTATAACCCTGTAGTCACC
Source organism: Schistocerca cancellata (assembly GCF_023864275.1). Lineage (NCBI taxonomy): Eukaryota > Metazoa > Arthropoda > Insecta > Orthoptera > Acrididae > Schistocerca > Schistocerca cancellata. The sequence goes on from NC_064626.1 coordinate 733,667,484, forward strand.
TGACCAGAAGTCTTGTTCCTCCTGCCACCAAACTTCACTAATTCCCACTATATCTAACTTTAACCTATCCATTTTCCTTTTTAAATTTTCTAACCTACCTGCCCGATTAAGGGATTTGACATTCCACGCTCTGATCCGTAGAACGCCAGTTTTCTTTCTCCTGACAACGACATCCTCTTGAGTAGTCCCCGCCCGTAGATCTGAATGGGGGACTATTTTACCTCCAGAATATTTTACCCAAGAGGATGCCATCATCATTTAATCATACAGTAAAGCTGCATGCCCTCGGGAAAAATTACGGCTGTAGTTTCCCCTTGCTTTTAGCCATTCGCAGTACCAGCACAGCAAGGCCGTTTTGGTTATTGTTACAAGGCCAGATCAGTCAATCATCCAGACTGTTGCCCTTGCAACTACTGAAAAGGCTGCTGCCCCTCTTCAGGAACCACATGTTTGTCTGGCCTCTCAACAGACACCCCTTCGTTGTGGTTGCACCTTCGGTATGGCTATCTGTATCCCTGAGGCAAGCAAGCCTGAGCACCAACGGCAAGGTCCATGGTTCATGGGGGGGGGGTTCTGCCATGTATGGCACAGTAATTGGCCCTGGGGCTCAGCCTAGTAGAACTTCCATTTATGTTATCAGGCATTGTTCATAACATGCCCACTGTGCAACTATGCACATCTTAAAGGTGATGTGCTTCAACATGTATCAAGAGACCTATGCATTCAACAAGTGTCACAAGGCTAGGTTATTGATGATAAATCCTCATCAGAATTTTGTCATCACCTAAAGAGTGATTGGTTCTACAGTGACTTCAAGGTCACTATTAACGTGCAGGCTGTCATAGATACTTATTCCCTTCCCCGCCCAGAAGAGTTGCTCAGTAAGTTGCCTGGGGATTGCTTCTTTTCAAAAATGAACTTGGCTGAAGTGTAACCACAAGTTCTGTTGGATGAGGCATCAAAACAGTTGCTTGTGGTCAATATACATTTCAGCCTCTGTCAGTATCAGTGGCTAATGTTTGAGATCGCTAGTGTGCCAGCCATCTTTCTTCATTATCTCGGATATGTCACATTGGTTGTTTTGCAGTGCACTAACCATCTTGATGATGTTGCGATGACTGTTGCTACCAAGGAAGAACACCTGTGTAACCTCTGTTCTTTGTTTACTGTTCTACAGTACATGTCAGTGCCATTTTGGCTTTGCTGTGTCTCTCTTATCTATGAGAACTGCAGGCATTCCTCAGCAGAGTGGCCTACTATCACAAGTTCATTCCCAGATGAGCTACTATCGCCCAACCGTTGGATCGACTGCTTTGGAAAAATACTCCTCTTGTTTGGTCCCCTCCCTGTGAGCATGTTTTTGTACAATCCAAGGATTGTCTTGACCCCACACCATGTCTTGTACATTTCAGCTCAGTAACACCTTGTTCTGGTCACAGACACATCATAGTATGGGATGGGGGTGGATCTGGCCCATATTCAGTCCAATGGACCTGAACAAATGATTGCCTTTGCATCGCAGGCACTTATTTTGGCTCAACAGCATTATTCTCAGGTGAAAAAAGAAGCCCTTGCCACTGACTGTGCTGTAAAAAAAATTGTTTTTGTATGGTGCCAAATTTCATTTAATTACTGACTAAGTCTTTGGTTTCCCTGTTTAGCCCATTTGCATCCTTGCTGGACCAGATCTGCCCATTGTCTTCAGTGTTAGGGCCTGTATTTTTTTATTTATTTTTTTTCTAGGTACAGTTATGAGATCCATTTTCATCCTGCATTGCAACAGGCAAACACAGATGCACTGTCCCAGCTCCCCATAGGCCCTGACTCCTTTTTCAACTAAGAGGAGCTGCTTTGTTTTCACTTGGATATGAGGGCAAGACACATGGTGTATAGTTTTCCCAGCAGTGGCTCCCATATTGTCTCTGTTGTGGTGCCTGATGTGATGCTCATGCAGGTTATGTGCATCATATATCAAGATTGGTCTGACTGGCTGCCACGCCAGACATAAAAGCTGCTTCATAACTATTATCGATTGCAGCATATTCTCTCCCTCTTGGATGGCATTATTCTCCTGCCAACAGATGAGTTTACTGCCCCCATCATGGTACCAACACTCTGCAACATCAGGTTCACTGGGAGATCTGTCACACCAACTGTTGATGTGCTGCCATATGTTATGGTCAGGCAGCGATCAGGAGGTGGAACATTTTGTAATGGCCTGCCAAAACTGCTCGAGTCAGCAGGCAGTACTGTGTATGTCACTATGGCTGGCTCCTACATACCTTGGGAAAGAGTCCACATTCATTTCACTGGTCCTTGTTCAGACACTTTCTGGTTGTCAGCAATTGACACCTTTTTACATTTTCCTTATGTCATTCATTGACCATCAGTGACAGCAGACACAATCGTCAAGGTCCTGTCTAATGTGGATTGCACCTTGGTTACCTACAATGGTCCTAAGTTTGTGGCACAATCAAAAGATTTGTACCCACAGTGTCATTCACCATGTTACAGCACCTTCTTTCTATCCACAGTTGAAGAAAGAGGTGGAATGCCATGTCCGAGCCTTGAAAATACAGATTTACAAATGCATGGAAGGTTTTCCCACAGAGGAAGCTCTTATGTTTTTCTTAAGCTCATGCAGAATGGACAAGACTGAGTTCCTGCATGGCTGTCAGCTGTGGACACTGCTCAGTCGCTTGCTGTCAAGTGGATACCCCCAACAACATGAGTTTCATTGAAATTTGTGTGTGGCATGACCATCTGGGCCACGGATTTTGGACAGTGTCCACTCTGCACTCCAGGTGTCATCCACAGCCAGCATGGCTGCCACATCTTCATAGTTTGCACTGAAGATCAGCTCTTGGTATACTAAAAACAGTTGCACCCCACAATGGGTGCCAGGCCTCCCTTGCAGGTTGGGGGTTTGCTGCCTCTACCAGCGCCTCATCTTTCACTCGCAGTGGCTGCTCTGGTGGTCGGGCAGAGCTGGTCCCGCCTATTTACCCCAGTGATTGAGACTTCAACACCAACTGGGGGTTCTGCTTCCTCGATCTGGTGCTGACCCTCCCTGAGTACTGCATCTGTGCCACTGGCAGGGGGGAGGGATACTGGGGTGCCATCTTCTCACCAGTCCAGTCACTCCTGTGGACCTTGATGTTGAGATGATCTCCCTTCCATCATCTGTCCTGTCTACCAGGCACCCTGGATGGTGAGGAATCCCTCGTTCCATCCACTTTTGTCCATATGCACTGGTCCCAATGGATCCACCTTTGTTTGCCACTGTGGACGCCATATATATCTTGGCAGTTGCAGCACCATGATTATGGCACCCAATTCTTCCCCTCACAAGGGAGAAGGAGTGTAATAGCCCACTGGTTACTACACTTGCTGTGGCCATACATCAGGTAACTACAACAAGTGCAGTGCACGTCAATACTCGAATGACACAATGCACTGAGATGGCTGCTAGGGGCAGCCTGATCACTGACAGGAGGCACCTGACCTAGTGTGTGCATGCAGCATGACACTAGTGCCGCCTGCTGGAAATTGTCTCTCTATATGGAGACGAGCATCCCAAACCCTCGGTTCTAATTCTCAGCCTTGTAACTACTCGATGTATATTCATGTTCTTCTTATCAATCTGTGACCTATGAACTTTGTTGCCTTAAGACTGTATCTTTCCTTCTGTTTCTAGTTAGTACAGTACATGATGAAGGGTACGACAGTCACATTCCTGGTTCCTGCTCCAGTCACGAATGATGAGCAGGAAGAACAACTCTTCATAAGCTTCAGGATGAGCTGAAATCACTTAAATTTTATTTACATGGTTGTTTTTATTAGACTTGTTTAGGGGGTTGACTCATCTAGAAACATATGCTCTTGGAATTTTATCCGTAATATTATGGAAAGTATAGTAGGTACTCACCATATAGCGGAGATGCTGAGTCGCAGTTAGGCACAACAAAAAGACTGTCAGAAAGTAAGCTTTCAGCCAACAATGCCTACATCAAAAATAGACAACACACACACACACACACACACACACACACACACACACACACACACACGCACACATGCAAACCCAACTCATATACATGTGACCACAGTCTCTGACTGCTGAAACTGCTATTGATCACATAATAGATTTCCTTCATGTAGCAGTGACACCAAGGTAATAGGCTCCACACTTGCAGACAATTTTGTCATCATGATAGGCATCGACATAAAGACTGCCAGAAGTGGGCAGAAAATATGGGAGCAAAAGGAGGCAGATAAACTCACAAATCTCAATTCACTTAAAAAAGATGGTAATAGCAAAAAATGGGAAACACTGTATGCAGAAGGCAATTATGCACATTCTAAATGGGACCATTTTTATCTTCATTTAATTATTATTATAATTGTCTTACATGTCCTGTCAGCGAGTCATCAAAACAGTGGTAAACGAGTACCAAAAAAAGAAAAACTGAGTGACTGGCGAGGTACACAATGCAAGAAATAAACAAAATTTATTACGATCTCTCCAAGCAAACAAAAACAGAAAACTGCGGGGACATATAATACAACACACTATACAAAATAAAAAAGAAATAGTGCTGCAATTTCATCAGAGAAGTTAAAGCGTTATTAATTAAGACAGCTTTAGATAAAGAAGAGAATTACTCAGAAGACTTATGGTAGTTCATAAATAAGGATAGAGGAAAAGAAACAAAATTGACAGACTTTCTGCCCACTGAAAAATGTCAAAAGTGATGTTAATCCTCTAGAAATAACAAGCACCTTTAATGGGTAATATATAACTGTACAGGTGAACAGACAAAACAGAATAAAACAAAGAAAGTACAATACCAAAAATCCCACTTATAAACCATATAATTGCATTCATCCCAGCAACTGATACAGACTGCAGACTTAATAAAGAAACAAAAAGTTAAACTGTCATCTGACTTAGATGGTGTTACATCACACCTCATAAAGGAATGCAGGGAAGTATGCAGAAATACTTAACACATGTGCTGAATGCTGCAATAGAGGAATGTATATTTCCAGAGTCACTAAAAGTGAGTACAGCCAGTATATAAAAAGGGAATAGAGGTAATATAGGAAACTACAGGCCAATATATGTAACTGATCTCCACATTTGCTAAAATATATGAAATGATAATAAAGAATAGAATCCTGAGTATCATAAATAAATTTAAAATACTACACTCATCACAACATGGTTTCAGATAAAGCAAATCAGCACAGACAGCACCAACAGATTTAAGTGAACACATTCAGAGTTCACTTGACAGGTAAGAGAATACTTGTGCATCCTGTCTAAAACATTTAACTGTGTGATACGCTAATGGGGAAACACTATCAGTATATGCTTTAAGAGGAATGCTGTGACACTGCCAAATTGCACATTCATTCATCATCTTTTATTGCACATACACAGGCCATTTAGGCTTTGGCAGAAGACAAAAATTTACAAATGCAAGACATAATGAAATTATTAACACACCAAGTCCTCAAATCATGAAAAAATGGTAGTAACATCACAGAATTTTTTACCTATGTTTGCCCATTTACTTCTGCCTTGGGCATCTTCATACTGCCTGTTCAATCTGCTTCTTCCAGGATTACTAAGGTCCTGTCTCTCCACCTTGTTTGCGGACAACTTCTTGGATGTCTGCCAGTTGGCGGGCATAGAAACACTCTGTTAGGGAGAGTGCTCTTTGCTCGTTGAACATATCTGGTCCATTGTAGCCTTCTTCTAGCAATCATCAATCATTCTTCCAACATCAGCTTTCTTAAACTGCTGATACAGACCTTAATGGTTCCTTCTTTCCATCTTACAGTTTCCTTAAAATCTTCTTCTCAAATTCATGAACGTGCTGTTCCATTGTCTGTGTACTTGACCATGTCTCACAAACATACAGCCATACAAATCGTACATTCTGAATAGGAAACTGCACAGAAATCAGATATACTAGTGCTGGAAATATAATTAATTATAGATCTTTATTACAAATTATCAGACATGGTATGCCACAATGTCTGTGCTCAGGTGAATATTGTTTATTCTCTACATAAATGATTTCCCAGAAGATATAAAACAGAAAATTACAGTCTATGTCAATGAATTACACTTGCAGTTGAGACAAAGGTGGAGCTGGGAAAGGAAGCACTCTCAAATACTGAAACTGCAAATAAATTCCTAGTATGAAACAATCTTTTTATAAATCAGTCTAAACCAATGTAAGTAGTATTCCAAACAAAACAGAGTGAAATGTATAATGTAAATATTAAATTATACAGTGAGGCAGGTAAGTATACAAGCAGCATAAATTTTTAAGAACTATTACAAATAAGCATTTGGCACAGAGGAAGCTCATAGATGTACTACTTAAAAAGATGAACAGATTTCCTTATGCACAAAACCACAAAAGTTGTGGATGATGAACTATGGACTTGTGTTCTCACACCTGTCCCACTCAATTCATGAATGGGCAGTGCACATGATAGCTACTTAATAAAAATATTTAAAATTCAGAAAACAACAGAGATATGTATAGCCAAAATACCATGCAGTTAAACTTGTAGAGAAGCTTTTGTGCACCATAATATTATGATAGTGTACTTACTGTATCTATATGACAGTATTATGGCAGTGAGAATAAATAACAAACATCTTCTAAATAAAGATATACATGACCACGCAACAAGAGGAAATGAAAATTATTACACAAGACAGTGATATCTCAAACGGACAATGAATACTCCCAATGAAGTAGGAAAAAGGTGTTTTAATAGGTAACCAAAATGAAATAAAGAAATAAACAAATTAAATTTTAGCTGTTGTATTGTAACATAAAATATGTAATAACCTCGTATGTCGCTAGTAAAATGTAATCCTGTTTTCTTTACTGTACATTTAGTGTATATATAAAATTCAATAAAAGACCCTATACTCTCAACTGAAAATTATTACCTAGAGTACATGGGCAAAGAATAAATATATAGTCACAACACTCACTGCTGTGTCAGTTGGCGCGTAACTTATTCTTCTGCCGTGAACAATTATTTACACTTGGCCACACAGGTGACCACCTAACCTTAACTGGCTCAACATGGCCATTGTCAAGAATGGCAGCACAACAACAGCCACAACATGGACAGTGCACGCCACCTAATGGCATTATGGACATTCTTCCAGTTAAAGACATTGTGGTTTATCCTTCATCAGCACCATTACCTTCAGCATGGTTTAACTTGCCGAGTAAGTTCCAGAACTGTGAATCGAACATTTCTATGCATGGGGTAGCACATTCTTATATGCCTAGTGCCGCAGCACCCTACTGCATGTTGTCTTGGTGATGCCGGTCACCTCAACCACACCGGTTTCCATGACCATGGCACTGTAGTTGCCCCATGACCACCTCCCATTTTCGTAACAGCACCAGCCATTCCACCTTCGCTGATTCCCAAGTCAGACCCCCTGTGGTTGCACTGTGACCGCCTTCTGCCTGCTGTTGCAATGGCACCGGCTGTTACACCCGCACTGTGTTCTTTGTCAGTCCTGCAGTTTGGACACACCATGCCGACTTTTACACCTGCCCCCTCCACACCATATGCTGCATGCGGCTGCCACCCCACACAGACTTTGGGCGATGCACATTTCACCGCTACTGCACTTCCGGTGTCAGAGGCATCCTGCTCTGCTCTCACAGATCTCTGTCTGCTACCTCAACATGTGTTACCCGGCAGGTTTCCCAAGCTACCTACTTTGCAAAAAGATAACCCTAAGACTTGACTTGCCTTAGTGGGTCACCTACTGGACAACCATGGCATTTCGGAAGACGACACCCATTTTGTCTGTGTCATTGTCGATGGTCAAAATGTCTTCAGATCTGCAACTTCATCTACTGCCTCACGTCCCCGACCCACTTGAGGTTCATTTACGCATGACAGATCAAGCTTACGCTATCATTCACCACTGACACTGCCTGTCACAGATGACATTTCCGTCACCCTCAGTTGGCACAGCTGCACATTTGGTTCTGCACCCTGCCAGCAGTGGCCAGTGTGCTCGCCTCGGCACCTCAACTGCCACTCAAGAGCTGCCACCTAGCAGCCTATAGAAGGTATTGCCTACAGCCTAACACCCACCGACCTCACCTAAGTGCCAGCCCGATTGGCTACTGGCCCCAATGCAGTCAGCTGCAGCCCCCTCCTGCTCCGGACTACTGGCCTATCCACTTTGCTGGTTCCATGCTACTTACGGGGATGCCGCCCACAACTGCTGCACTTTGCAACTACCCAAATGATACCGGTGGGCAAGTTTTGGTGCCAGTTCCTTCACGACGTATACCATCAAATGCTGCATCACTTAATTCAGCAACACAATGCCCCTATGCCACAGACATGTCATCGGGCATTCGCTTTCTCGTCGACACTGGCGCCATCGTTAGAGTTATCTCAGCCAAGCATGCTGGCGACACACTTTCACCTACTACCTTCGCCTCGATCGCCACCAATCATTCTCCTATTGTGGTCCATGGCTCCATCAAAATGTCACTTCGCCTGACACTAGTTCACAATTTCCCTTGGAATGGTTCAAATGGCTCTAAGCACTATGGGACTTAACATCTGAGGTCATCAGTCCCCTAGACTTAGAAATATTTAAACCTAACTAACCTAAGGACATCACACATCCATGCCTGAGGCAGGATTCGAACCTGCGACCATAGCAGCAGCGTGGCTCCAGACTGAAGTGCCTAGAACCACTCGGCCACAGTGGCTGGCTATTTCCCTTGGACCTCCCATGTTGCCGACCTGGATGAACCTGTGATTGGGTTGGATTTTCTACATCATTACAACCTTTAACCAGACCTGCAAGCTGCTGTGCTCCACCACATGTCTGGCTGTACTGTTCCATGCTCACAAGAGTTCAGCACGACTTCGCTCTCTGCCTCCTTGGCTACGCTTTCCACATGTGTGCCCCTCTTCAAGTGCATTACTGCATGGCTCTCTCACCTGTCAGATATGCGCTCACAAATCGATGAACTCCGAACACAACATGCCGCCTTATGCACCCGCTTAGCCTCTACCTCTGCTGAGTTGTCACATGCACAGAGTACTATACATTGCCTATCTGCAGATCTGCAATGAGGTGACCCGACACACGCCTCTACTACGTCTTCTCTCCAACCTGCTCCCCTGTCAATCATTCTGCCACCTGCTGTCATTTTCGGATCGCCGCGGACGAATCTCCAAGATGCACATTCATGTGCCCCTCCTGATTCTTTGCACCATGCAGCTCCTGCTCCACACCTTCCATTGTCTACTATAGCCAATGCCCCGACTGCGCTGCCCCAGTTCATCAAGGTCAGTGAACCAAATTGCCCTTCTTGACCCCTCTTGCTGACCCCCTTTATGAGTATCGGCTATCAGTAATGGCACTTAATGGCACTTGTCATAGGATTCGCACCACCGATGGCCCACCTGTACATTATAAGGCCAGGCACCTTAATGCTTCCAAACTTCTGCGCACCAAGGAGATCATCAGGATCTGTTGGCTTTGGGCGACCTCCGCCCCTCTGATAGCAACTGGTGTTCATCCATTCACCGTGTTCCTAAAATGTGTGGGGACTACAGGTCCCTTAAAACTCTAACGCTTGCACCATTAACGATAACTACCCCATTCCTCATATACAGGATTTCACGCAATTGCTACATGGTTCTAAATTTTTCTCTCTTTTAGATTGTTCCAATGCATACCATTATCTCCCTGTGCATCCACTGTGCGAGCAGCCTTGCAGCCACCTTATTTGGGCCCTCACTGCATGCTATGTCGTGGTGTACACACAGTTGTCATCCACCTGCATGGACGTCCTCAGACTGTGTCTGTTAATCAACTGGAACCAGCGTGGTCAGTCACCAACCTGCCTCCCGATGCTGCCGACCTGCCTTCGGCCGACGTCTCTCTGCCTACGCAGCCATTGGTACCACAGGACCCTTGCACCACAGATTCCGATGTGCCTACAACCGCCGTGCCAGCATGATGATTATAAATTCGTGTTATGAAGCTTCCCTCCGCCATGCTCCACACTACCGGGGAGAGGCACTGTGGCTTCTCTGGCGTAGAGCGCCCTATCTTTGACTCTTATTTTCTTTGGACTGCTTTTGTTCTAGCTCTTTCTCGCATATAACTTGTTCTTCTGCCATGTTTGTTCATTTTTTCTCAGTGATTAATAAATGCATATTCGATACTTAGTCTGTGTTATTACCGACCAATCATACATGATAACCACAGCTTCAATTATAATTCTACTTAATTAAAGAAATAGCCATTATATTTTTGAACACTAAATGTCAACAAATTATCGAGAGACATGAATGATTGTGTAATAAACGTAAAAAGAGATGGATCTCACTGATTTGGTGACATATCATCAGCTACAACATTCATGAAGAAATACTTTCGGATGCGTTTAGAACTGCAGCTTACTCCACTGAAATCAGTTTAAAATACACACGATATTTCGTATATGAGAAGCTTGTATTCCTACATGCTTATTCTTATGAAACTAGCATTGACATTCATCAGTTTTGTATGGAGCCTAATGATTTACACACCTTTTTTTACATTTCACTCGTTTTTATAATAGACGAATTTTTTTTAAATGTCATTGGTTTTTTCTCTTTTTTAGAAAAAAGACGACTTTATTGAATTGAAGATCCATACCATTTGTGGCTCAGAGATAGGAACAACTGCAGGGGGTTGGTTTGTTTGGAGGAGGAGACCAAACAGCGAGGTCATCGGTCTCATCGGATTGGGGAAGAATGGGGAAGGAAGTCGGCCGCGCCCTTTCAAAGGAAGCATCCTAGCATTTACCTGAAGCCATTTAGGGAAATCACGGAAAACCTAAATCAGGATGGCCAGATGCGGGATTGAACCGTCGTCCTCCCGAATGCGAGTCCAGTGTGCTAACCACTGTGCCACCTCGCTCAGTAACAACTGCAGAATTGATTTCTTTTGTGCTGGGAACAGTTTACTTGCTTTTGACGTTTTATTATTCTTATAAACTATAGAGTGCAGCAATCAGTCGTCCTTTTTTAGATTTTATTACGCAAATCAAGATTTCGGCTCGTAGCTAGCCATTCTCAATGCACCATTTTCTATTCTCAATGCATATAAGTCCCTGTTGTTCGGGCATCAGTCACAATTCTTTGAATATTACAAAAGCAGTGCATTGAGAATAGAAAATAGTGCATTGAAAATGGCTAGCTACTAGCCGAAATCTGCATTTGCGTAATAAAATCTAAAAACGGGACGACTGATTTCTGCACTCTATAATTTATGTCACATAACAGTCGCTGAGTGCACCCATTTTCCGAATGGAAGGTAACCTGATGATATTATTATTCTGTGTGGTGACCTTGTTGGAAGGTTAAATTATGTAGGTATTGCATTCCATACAAGTTTCCTACTTTTCAGATTCATTGATCTGACTGGACGTGTAGTGAACAAAAACTTCACATTGTTTGGTATATGTGAGACACCTTTCTGCAAAGCATCAGGTTTTCTGTTGGTTGCTAGATCTAATGGGGAAGCCAACGGTCACCTTGTAAATCAATCAATTAAGGTGATGGAATCGCTATCAATCAAGATAATGGAACCCCTCCAGACACAGAAGGAATTCTGCAATATCAATATGAATGTGAGAAAATCGACCTGTAGGTGAGGGGAAAGCAATCACAGGAGAAGTTGTGTGATGGCCAACTTTATTTCTCTGACACAGAATACAGCTTCGTGTCCAGTGCCGACAGTTCTTCCGTACTCCCGGCCATCCGGCCATAACACTTTGGGCGTCCACTAACTTGGTCGAAGCGTTAACGGTAGGATGTGAAAAGGTGGGTAAAATATAAAATATGGCCCATCACCAACGAAATGGAATAAGAGGTCGCAACATATTGTGAGACGTCTAGCACCATAAGCGGCACTTATAAACCTGTAATTGCATACATTCGTGTTTCAAACTTGTGGTTGCAGGATCGAAATTGCGTCGTTGCAATAATGCGTCGGACTCTTGGTCTGTTGAGATTGTTGTTCAATCAATACACGCTGTAATGGAACTGCTCGACAAGCGTGCCTTTATTTGCATGTACATTACGGGACATAGACCATAGAAAACATTGTATGGTCTATCTTACGAAAGGTACTATGGCTGCGCTCATTTCAAAGATATATAGACGATAGAAAACTTTGTATGGTCTATCTCGCGGAAGGTACTACGGCTACACTCCTTTCAAAGATATACTTCGGCTGAAATACCTGTGTAAGGCCTTGTTAGATTTGATCAAACTCGTGTTTGGTGTATTTTTTTATAACCGTATTATAACTAATGTACTGTAAATAAATGCTGTTCCAAAACACTTGTTCATTGATAATCTCTCGGAAAGGTAAGGTTTATTGGTATTAAATATCACTGTCTCAGGGACGCATGACGTAAGGAAAAGTACTGAGCTACAGTGTTTGTTGTAGTATAATGGATAACCTCATGAGCAACGGCCAGTGAGAACGGTCCGTAATATTCGTTGGTTTGATTCTAGTCCTGCCATCTGCAAAAAATTTATAATTCACCTTTACAATTCTGACGACATCAGGGACTTGCCATTGTCAATAAATTACAAATTAGACGTGAAACGTGGGAATGCGATCGAATATTCAAAACAGTTTGATTATCTGGTAAAATAAATTACCACTCATAGTTAGCACAAGGAACAGGTAAAAGACTGACTCGTGTGAGGAAGAGTTAAAAGGTGACTTAGCCTCACTGTCAGCTGCCTATACAGTATAAAAGAAAATTTACAGGCTAGTTATTTTAGGAGACTTCTTTTCCAAAAAAGAACAGGACGTCTTCAAATTACCGACTTATGCAGACGTAATATATTCTGGTACTGGTGCAGGTGTATTTCAGCTGGTGTTTCAGTTACTTTCAACAGCAAAGGAAGAAGTTTACTTTCGTGGCAGTTAGTTATAATTTTTCGCGAAAATTAGAGCATTCTTCACACAACCGGCACATTTATTTAACGGCGAGGGAGCTTCTATAATGCATACCACTGCATAAAGACCTAGTATGTAGTTGACAAGCTCTCACTTCCGAAGTAAGAGAATTCAGCAACAGTTATAGTTTTTCGCACAAATTAGAAACTCTTCACTCAACCAGCACACTTATTTACCTTTGGGGAGGCTTGTTAAGTACTTTTCATATTATACATCGATACATAAATGGTTCAAATGGCTCTGAGCACTATGGGACTTAACATCTGAGGTCATCAGTCCGCTAGAACTTAGAACTACTTAAACCTAACTAACCTAAGGACATCACACAGATCCGTGCCCGAGGCAGAATTCGAACCTGCGTAGCGGTCGCGCGGTTCCAGACTGAAGCGCCTAGAACCGCTCGGCCAATCCTGCTGGCTATCGATACATAAATAAAGGTTGCGGAGTGGGCAAGGTGTCTATTTTCACATAAGGAAAAGACAGCAACAGTTTCCAAATTTGCTATGAATGAACGAGCTTTTGCTTTAACTCGTCTGCTAGTCTGACTGGTGCAGTCATGATGATACCTTGACAACCAGTGAGCTCAATTTGAGCTCACTTTCATGACAGAGACATCTGTCGATTCCTTCGAGAAAGCCAAATGATATCTTTGGAAGGAGTACAGGGAAAGTACAGAGTGCGCGACAGACCTGGTTTTCGCAAAGTATTATAGATTATGATGCATTAAATGTTAAAGTATTTACCCTCTTCATGCATCATTAACATATCACTCACTCTTTTCTATAATTGTTGCTTTTGGTAATCCAGTGTTAAATATATTTGCATTTTTTTGGAAGTAATTTCGATCATATCAATACTTAACACGTATCTTTAGATGTAAAGATCGATGTACCCAATTACTTCTTTGAACTGCAAGTAATGGTATCTTTAATTGCGTAAGCTTCCACGGTCACAGTCAGTTAACATAAAACTTTTCTGGGTATGGTACAGCATCATATTGTATAAAACTACTGCTGGAGAAAACCAACGTTTCGACCACAGTTGCAGCAGCAGCCTTCGTCTGGACCTACTGGTGCGTTCTAGCTATGTAGTGTCCCCTATGTTTTGTTACTACTGTTCACTGTGTGTGGCAATAAGTAATAATTTTAAAAAGATAGTTCATTTCAGTGGTCACTTAGGGAAGAAGGAGAGGGAACTTTATTTTAATAGGTTACTGTGGTGGAGGGGGTGAGCATAATGTCTGTTGTCTATTAGCTCTTGTATTATGTGCCATGATTGGTGGTCACCAGCGAATGAGAACTTTGCTCATGTTTTGCCAAATGCTGGACATCAGCCATGTGGCGGAAGTTACTCGCCAATAGTGTTCGTCAATAGTGTTCGTGCCTCATGTTGACAGTGCGGTCTGTTGGGCTCTGATTGCTGGCAGTCTGTCCTGATAGCTGAATGGTCAGTGTGACAGACTGCTGTCCTAAGGTGCCCAGGTTCGATTCACGTCTGGGTCAAGGATTTTCTCCGCTCAGGGACTGGGTGTTGTATTGTATTCATCATCATTTCATCCCTATTCGGCGTGCAGGTCACCCCATGTGACATCGAATGTATTAAGACCTGCACCAAGGCAGCCGGACCTGCTCCGTAAGGGGCCTCCCGGCCAATGATGCCAAACGTTCAGGGGAAGCCTGAGTACATCCTCTCTATTCATGTTCTTAGGGTGTTTAAGTATTTCGATGGTCTCTCTGATTTTGCGTTTCGTTGCAATGAAATGAACTATCTTTTTAAAATTGTGACGTAATGGCATGCACAGTGAACAGTAATAACAAGATATAAAGGATACTGCATAGCTAAAATGAACCAGGAGATCAAGAAGAAGGCTGCTGCAACCGTGGCCGTAATGTTGGTTTTCTCTAGCAGTAGTTTTATACAATATGACTATACCCAGGAAACGCCTATGTTTAATGGTATCTTTGTTGTTGATAGTACAGTACAGTCTTTTATGGTGTACAGGCATTTGTAATTGTCTATTAGCTAGTTATGGAGTATCAAGAGTGTAGTGTTTCAGTGAGTTATGGAAGAATTTTGTGAAGTTTTTCTCATGAAATTATGATACTAACAAGAGTTGTGGAAATTATACTGAAATGTGACACGAGAAAAATAAAAACGATGGAAAAAATTCATTATGCAGCAAAATAATTATTTGTCAAGAAGTGACCCTAACATGTCTATCATTAAATAAGTCCTAATATTGATGAAGATTTACAAGAAACAAATGAGCACATTTTTAAGTGTTATTACAATCTTCTTTCTCAGTTAAAACAGTGGTAAGATTCCTGAAAATGTGCATGAAAATAACTCATGATTATAATTAGTAACAGTGGAGAGAAGGTTGTGATAAGTCGGGGTCTCCAGTCTGGAATTACACGCATCAAAAAAAGTTTTGCATCAATTCGATTCCGAGAGTTCTGGAACCTGTACAGAAAATTGGAATAGAGATCAACATAAACATCATTTCCACCCTCTTTATTGCATGTTGTAGCACCATACAGCGAGATCTTCAGAGATGGTGGTCCAGACTGCTGTACCCACAGGTACCTCTAATACCCAGTAGCACGTCCTCTTGCATTGATGCAATGGTAATTGTCTTGGCATGCTACCCACAACTTCATCAAGTAACTGTTGGTCCAGATTGTCCCACTCCTCAATGGCGATTCAGCGTAGATCCCTCAGAGTGGCTGATGGGTCACGTCATCCACAAACAGCCCTTGTCAATCTATCCCAGGCATGTTCAATAGGGTTCATGTCTGGAGAACATGCTGGCTACTGTAGTCGAGTGATGTCGTTATCCTGAAGGAAGTCATTCACAAGATGTGTCACGATGGGGTGTGAATTGTCGTCTATGAAGACGAATTTCTCGCCAATATGCTGCCAATATGGTTTCACTACCAGTCAGAGTATAGTATTCACGTATCGTACAGCCATTATTGCGCCTTCCATGACCAGCAGTGGCGTATGTCGGCCCCACACAATGCCACCACAAAACAGCAGGGAACCTCCACCTTTCTGCACTCGCTGAACAGTGTGTCTAAGGCATTCAGCCTGACCGGGTTGCCTCCAAACACATCTCTGACGACTGTCTGGTTGAAGGCATATGCGACACTCATCGGTGAAGAGAAAGTGATGCCAATCCTGAGCGGTCCATTTGGCATGTTGTTGGGCCCACCTGTACCGCATTGCATGGTGCCATGGTTGCAAAGATGGATCTCGCCATAGACGTCAGGAGTGCAGTTGCGCATCATGCAACATTTTGAGCACAGATTGAGTCATAACACGACGTCCTGTGGCAGCACCAAAAGCATTATTCGACATGGTGACATTTCTATCAGGGTTCCTCTGAACCATAATCCGAAGGTAGCGTTCATCCACTGCAGTAGTAGCCCTTTGGCAGCCTGAGCGAGGCATATCATTGACAGTTCCTGTCTCTCTGTCTCTCCTCCATTTCCGAACAACTTCGTTTGGTTCACTCCGAGATGCTGGACACTTCCCTTGTTGAGAGCCCTTCCTGGCACAAAGTAACAATGTGGACGCGATCGAACCGTGGTATTGACCGCCTAGGCTTGATTGAACTACAGACAACACGAGCCGTGTACCTCCTTCCTGGTGGAATGACTGGAACTGATCGGCTGTTGGATGCCCTCCATCTTATAGGCACTGCTCATCCATAGTTTTTTACATCTTTGGGTGCTTTTGGTGTCATTTCTGAACAGCCAACGTGACTGTATCTGTAATACAATATCAACAGTCAACGTCTATCTTCAGGAGTTCTGGGAACTGGAGTGATACAAAACTTTTTTATGTGTGTAATTGGAGACTAAAATTTGGATTCTGAGTATCGGAATTTTGAAGTCCTATCAGGCTGGGGTCCCTCGGTTTGTGCCCTATGTATCTCTAGAGCAGAGAGCATATTGGACACAACTCGCTAGCATTCTTGTGAATAGTGTCCATATTGTAAGTGCTATTGGCTTGTGCCCCATGTATCTCTAGAGGAGAGAGCATATTGGACACAAGTCGCTAGCATTCTTGTGAATAGTGTCCATATTGTAAGTGCTATTGGCAATAAGAGCAGTCCTATTTGAGGACAAGTCCTGCTCAAGTTCAAAATTCATTAGGAGAAGTATGAACATTTGTTTTTGAAACAGAGAGAACGTGACAGTTGCAGCACAGTCCAGAGACTCACACAACTTACCCCCTGCCTACACTGACTACTTTCACATCCAAGGTCATATGACATCAAAAGATTATCCAATTGTCCTAAGTTAAAAACTTATGTCATGTTCAATTTTCTTAAATTTAATTTAATTTCCATAACTTGTGAGTCAGTGCCATAGTGCGATTGGACTATTGCAGTATTGATAATGCACATAAGTCAGTGCCACGGAAGCCTAGCCCTGTATGGGTTCAACTCCAACCATGTTCAGTTTTCTAAATTTCATCAGAAATTTGCCAACAACAGCTAGAATGTTCTACAGCTGTCATTTCAACACTGTCATTATCCCTGTGGAATCACTCTGCTGCCAAAGCTGAGGTCCTGTCTCCACTACCAAGGTTCCACACCTGCCACTGGAGTCTCCTGACCTACCACAAACAATCAGAAATTCCCTATGGCACCAATCTAAGATGTCATCATGGTTAATTAACAATTTAAGACAGTGCTACACAGCACCACGACTATAAACAACTTATTTTATAACCATAAAAAGCGAGAATTATGTGTAAAAATTACTTTTATTTAACAGAGCTTAAGACCAACACTCATACACATGGCATTTATACGAGAGGGCAATTTATAATGATATAACTCAACTATGAAAGGCCACATGCATAGAAAGCTACAGAACATGGATTCATTATATCAAGAATTACTATCAACTTGTACCAATACAATTCAATTAATCAGCAATCCTTGGAAGGAAGAAGATTACATTTTGCTATTGAGATCCAATACCTGAGAGAGACAATGCCTCTAACATTTATCTCACATTGTTAATGTATATCAGATCTCTTAAATAGAGGTACTGACAGTGAAACTATTTATGGGATGGAAGTGATTTCAATGGTAGAGTGTGTTAACTGTAAGTTGAGAAACAATTTAATACACATGCCCCTGATGATGAGCCTATGGTGGCCCAAAATGAGCATCACAAATAATGATCACATATTACAGAGGTTACCTCTGTATCACTCATCGTTGCAGTGGAGAGAAGCAAATGGGGTAGTACTTCTGTAAAGGAATATTTCAAGCTGGAGCACAGCATTTATAATTCTTCTCTGGTGCTGTCAATTTCGGTTTATCTGCTGCCCATGAGGGTCTAACTTGGTGAAACTGACCAGAATTTTGTTGGATTTTACATCTACATCTACATCTACATCCATACTCCGCAAGCCACCTGACGGTGTGTGGCGGAGGGTGCCTTCAGTACCTCTATCGGTTCTCCCTTCTATTCCAGTCTCGTATTGTTCGTGGAAAGAAGGATTGTCGGTATGCCTCCGTGTGGGCTCTAATCTCTCTGATTTTATCCTCATGGTCTCTTCGCGAGATATACGTAGGAAGGAGCAATATACTGCTTGACTCTTCGGTGAAGGTATGTTCTCGAAACTTCAATAAAAGCCCGTACCGAGCTACTGAGCGTCTCTCCTGCAGAGTCTTCCACTGGAGTTTATCTATCATCTCCGTAACGCTTTCGCGATTACTAAATGATCCTGTAACGAAGCGCGCTGCTCTCCGTTGGATCTTCTCTATCTCTTCTATCAACCCTATCTGATACGGATCCCACACTGCTGAGCAGTATTTAAGCAGTGGGCGAACAAGTGTACTGTAACCTACTTCCTTTGTTTTCGGATTGCATTTCCTTAGAATTCTTCCAATGAATGTCAGTGTGGCATCTTCTTTACCGCTTTATCTGCTTTTGTGAGATACATTTCAAATAAAATCCTGCTTCAGCGCATTTGACATCCAAATGTCCTTCACTGATCATGTCTTTATCTCCAGAACTAGTATGCCATAGTCTGTGTTTCTTGGAGTGAGTCTAGGGTCTATAGCAAAAAGGGTCCCACCTCCATCAGCTTTCCTTCTAGGTACCTATACATGGTCCAGTCACATTAATGTGATGATTGCCTGTAGTCAACATCATCACATAATCATCACTCACAGACAGCAGGTGGCAGTACTAGGAATGAAAGGAATATAAAACATGTTGAGGGACACTAGGAACAGTGCAGTCATTGTCATAATGGGGAAAAGGGACGATTTATCTGATGTCCAAACTGGCTTGACCATTGGATTGCAGGCCAAGGGAAGCATTTTAGAAATGGCTAAGTTTGCATATGTTTACAGGCCACCATGGTTAAAGTATGGCACTATCCAGAACCAGTGCCATCGCAGCTGTAATGCGCCATGTGCCATAGATGACAGGTGTGAATGACATTTGCAGAGATGTGTATTTGTGAATACATGTGCAACTGTTGAGCAACTGACCACCCAGACGAGCCAAGGGACTACCAACAAAGACTCCTCAACGACAGTTTAGTGAATGTAGCTGCATAAGGGCTCTGCAGTAGGTGCCTGGTTCATACAGCAATCCTGACTGTTGTTCCTTGGCGATGAAGGCTGCAACTGAAAGCAAAATACTGCAACTGAATGTCCACTGAGTGGCAACAGGTGGCCTTTTCAGATGAGTCACACTTATGCCAGAACTCGGAGCATTATGGTCTAGAGAATGTTTTCGTGGCATTCCCCGAGGGATCTCATCACTCCAGAAGGCACAATGCACCAACACAAGTATGAATGTATCCTTACGGTCTATGTCAACCCTCACATGCAGTTTGTTTTTCCTTGGCATGATGGTGTCTATCAGCAGGACAGTGCAATGTGCCACACAGCTTGCAGTGTATGTATGTATTTTGGAGAGCATCACGATGAGCTTATCATACTGCCCTGGCCATCAAACTCCCCAGAATTAAAAGCAGTCAAGAATCTGTGGGGTACCCCAATCAGGTTGTTTGGAGCACAGATCCTCATCAAAGAAACTTGGTGCAGCTGGCCACAGCACTGGATTCGGCATAGCTCCACATCCCTGTTGGTACCTTTGAAAATCTCGTTGATTCTCGTTCTCCATGTCTTACAGTGGGCTGCACTGCAAAAGGTAGTTACTAAGTTTTTGCCAGGTAGTCAGTTTCAGGTGACTGGACAAAGTGTATCCAATACTTGTCCAGTAGTTCTTTTAAACTTGTGCCACAGTACCTCAGCTCTAGTCTAGCATGAAAGAAAATAGATATATATATAAAAGAAAATTTATTCAACAATTTGATGAAATCATAAAAGAACAAAATCAAACTTCTTGTACTTACATTAACCTAAATTGTTACAATTCAAGATCGATTCATTCATTTAAAAATGAAATCTCTTCTTGTTTTATTTTGTACAAAATAATCAATTAATTCCTCCTTGATCTTTGAACGACATCTGATTTTTTTGCCATGGAAAGCACTGCAATCATATTTAATGTCTCTGAAATCATGTTACTTCTTAGAAAAGGTTTTATCTTTTCAGTGCTAAAAAGCAGCATTCTGCCTCAGATGAAGTCATGGGACTTGTAAAGAGAATTTTTATCAGAGTTATAAATTCACCAAGAACATCATGTAGGTTATTTTCCAGGATGAATTTTGGCAGCTAAATTAATTTGCAATATTAATGAATAGCAGACCTATAATAAATTATTCTTAGCTCAGTTTCAACCTTGTCAGTTGTCAGTCATGGGATATGCTACAGTGGTCAATGCTATCTATTTTGTAGGACATTCATTCTTCAACCCAGCCATGCACTTCCTGTTGAACAATTTAGCTTCTACTAAATGCACCTTCTGCCATGACTGTCTTTGAAGGATTCTCACAGTACACTGAGTTCCTTAAATCTAAAATACCATTTCTGAAATTCTTATATATCCATTAACTTTAAACAAACTGATTTTTCCATACTGCATTTCATTGTAAATTATTTCATCATGAGAAGCAATGTGATGTAAATGCTTGTGGCGACCATGAGATAGACCAGTTGAAGAAATACAGTGCTAAGTGTTGTGTGCAGAGATATCTTTCTGGGATAGCCATACCATATTTTTCTTGTCCTTGGTATGTTACCACAGAAAAACCTGGGGTTTAGAACCTTTAATCGTGCTTTTGTTGGTTGGATTACACACAGGGCAATCACTGTTACTACTTCTTCCCTGCGAATCTTCTCGGAAACTGTTTCAAAGTTGAAATTACATATCTTGAGTGTCTTCATATCTTCCTTCAGGCCGTCTCATAATAAACGTGTTTTCTGTCTTCGCCAGAGCTGGTAGGGAGATACATGTTCGGCCATCGCTTGCGAGTGACATTCGTGTCCCATATTGTGGTTCATTTTGCACACTGGGAATGAAACACAGAACTGTGGAAGGGGGAGGGAAGTATGCTATGTCGCAGTGACACCATCATCTACCCCACGTGCGTTGGTTGTTTCAACGTTTTGCAGTTGTCTCTGGCGTTGCTGTTTTTGTGGACATAGTTCTCAGATGTGTACCTTTAGTTCTTGGGGAAAATCAGTGTGATCGCCAGATAGCTGCACTGTTAGTAAAGATCGTGCAATAAAATCGCCAGTTACTCGAAGCTGTTTACCGAACACGGCTGTGCTGGAAAACGGGAAAAAATTTCTTTTACAGCCATCTGGAGGCCAAGCAGAGCCCACAGCACTGTATCAGTCCAAGCTTCTCTGCGGACAGGAGAAGAGGTTAAGTGAATGACACATGCACTCGATGATGATGATGATGATGTTTGGTTTGTGGGGCGCTCAACTGCGTGGTTATCAGCGCCCGTACAATTATCCAATCTTTGCTCAGTCCAATTTCGCCACTTTCCTGGATGATGATGAAATGATGAGGACAACACAAACACCCAGTCATACATGCACTCGACTATGGCATTACTACTTGAGCGGTAATTCATGGTACAAATGTGGTAGCTACCACAAAGGTTGTGTAGCTCATTGAATAGTAAACACTCAAACTGATGGCCTAGATCTGCGATAATGGCAAGAGGAATCCCATGGTGAGAGAACCAGATGTTCATAATTGCCTTTGCGATAGATTCAGACACGATGTCTGCTAGTGGTATGGCTTCTGGCAGTCTGGTATAACGGTAATGATTGTTAGTAGGTAAGTATAATAGTCTACACATGTTAAGGGGCAGATAAGGTATGGGTGGATACATTCCAAATATGTTGTTGATAGAGGAAAATTTATCTGGCATGAAACACAGGAGCGAGTTGCTTGGCACAAGTGTTATAATGCCACCAAGGCATGGTATGTTGTGAATGCCATGAAGAGCTCTTGGTGGTGTTTCTGTAGGGTTAGAGCCCATAAACGATCGCCACTTCAGTCACACGCTTTCCACTTGCAGATCTATCAGCTGGTACACACGTCAGGCGAAGTGAGACAGGTGCTTTGTTGAGAATATACTGTTGTATGAAAGTATCCATCAGCTGGCTAGCTGCAGTCTTCAACCATCCATCATTGCTATACTGTCAACGTTTCTTGATTAGCGATCAGCCACAGTATTGACTTTTCCTTCGATTTGACAAATATAGGCTGTAAATTGTGCTACAAATTCTGTATGTCAGCACTGATGTGGCGAAATAACTTCAGATGGCCACAGTAGAATAGAAGTAAATGGACTGATGGTTGTAAACCCTGTGATGTGTTGGCCCTCAAAAATTGGTCAAAAGGGTTTAGCGGCTGGTAGTTGGTGAGAAGTTTGCTAGTTAGTTAGTTACGTGTTTCATAAACCATTTTAACGATTCTTTTGTCGAAATGATGTGAAATGAAGCAGTGTTAACATTAATGAAAACACAACTACTTTAGTCCTCCTCAAGTAGAAATTCATCAATGTAATACAAGGAGTTGTTTTGGAGAAATTATTTTAAATTACATTAAAAACTTGCGTCGTTACTTGTCAAACCTTTTATGTTCTTGGCTATATGTTCAAAATTTTTTGTTACTGCGTATTGAAATCGTTTCTGATCAACTGACAGCTTTAACAATGAGGAATAAAGTTCACTTTCCCTCTAGTGTTGTCAGTATGTACATCTCTGTTCTCAAACTGTGATAGATTTTTATGAAGAATTTCAGTAGCAAATTTATGTATTGCGTCAACACAGTTAAAATGCCTAGTTCCTTGAAGAGTTACCTAGAAGACGTTCATGGGTGAACAACACATATTATTCTTACTGCTCGCTTTTGTGGAATCAATCATTTGTTTCTAAGTGGTGAGGTAGCCCAGAAAATGATTTTCTATGACATTATTGAGTGGAAATATGCAAAATATGTCAGGAGGTTGACACCTTTGTTTCAAGATTAGCAATTGTACGAAGAGCATAAGTAGCTGAACTTAATTATTTGAGAAGCTCAGTAATATGTTTTGTCCAATTCAAGCTTTCATCAATATGTACACCAAAATATGTGGAGCATTTTACCCTATATACTGACTACAGCTCAAGTTATACAGCAGTTATTGGTATGACTATTTGTTGTGCAAAACAGTATACAGTGTGTTTTTTTTCAAAATTTAGAGAGAGTCCATTTTCCAAGAACCAGTTAATAATTATTTGGCAAATATCTTTTACCTCCTCTTCTCCCTTTTACTCTCTAATGGGATTTACTGTAGCACTAGTAATCATCTGCAAAAATTACCAATTTTGCTTAAGATCATTTACATAACAGGAATAGGGGTGAAACCAAGATTGAAACCTGTGTGACTACTTTGTGATTTTTTTCCAGTCAATTATTTTCTACCTGAATTACTGAGCACAGCTAATCTGCATTTTGTTTGTTAAGTTTGATCAAACCAGTTGTGTTTTAGACCATCAGTTCCATAAAACTTGAGTTTTTCTAAGAGAAAATAATGACATACACCATCAAATGCCTTGGAAAGACCACAAAAAATACAACTGACGATCTACTATAATTTATGGCTTGTACTATATGATGAGTCAATATATAAATAGCATTCTCAGTTGAGCAACGCTGTGGAATCATAACTGTGATATGCTAAGTAATCTGTTTCTATTTAAGTGTACAACTACTTTGGACTGCATTACTTTCTCGACGTATTTTGGAGAAAGGTGTCAGTAAAGAAACTGGACAATAATTTTTTAATTGAGTCTTGTCGCCTTTCTTCTGAGGTAGTTAAATAATTGCATATTTTAACTTGTCTGTAAAAATTCCCTGTGCCACTGATGCACTGCAAATATCACTAAGAACATTACTTATTAGGCTGGAACAACTGTTCAGAGTTTTGTTTCAAAATTCAATCAACCCCACAGTGAGCTCTTCTTTTCAGGTTTTTTATAATTGTATTAATTTTAGTGAAGGCTGTTGGTTCTATTTCTAATTACTTTAAGGAGTGACATTTTAATATATTCTTTCACTTCTTCAAATAGATCAATTAATCATATATTGGCTGCCACATTCAGAAAATCATTATTAAAAGTACTTGCAACTTGTGAAATGTCGATCATTTAGTTTATTTGTTATGGAATAATTTATACTGATTGGCTGTCCTGTCTCTCATTTGACAATGTCCATATAATTTTAAACTTACTATCTGCATTATTTATTTCTGTGAGGACATGCATACTTCTGGACATTTTCCTTAAAATACTACAGCATTTTTTGTTGTATGCAAGTAATGTCAGATCTTGACTTATTCTGGCCTTTACATAAATTTCTCTCTTCCCCTAAAATGAGATTTTAATTCCCTTAGTTATCCATGGCTTATTTCTTTTTAGGGCCCTGTGCCTTGATAGGTGAAAACAGAACCCTTTGTTGTCTATCTGTATGTCTGTCTATCTGAATGTTAAAAATCATTTACCTCAGGAAAACACGTATGAAGTTGAAATTTACGTCACCTATTGAAGTCTGTGGTCCACTGGTGGTGTAAAAAGCTGAAGCTTCTAAGTCAGTGTAATCAGAATATATGGCTATTTATGTCACATACTTTAATACTTCCAAACTCACAGATCAAAACCTACAGAGTACATCCCATTGATCTACAATCATGAAATGTGGCAAAAAGAAAAACTTCACAGTAGAAAAGATATATAGTCCTTTGATATCAGTAAAAAAAAACGGATTTTGTCTTGTGTGCTTCTGGTCCCCTTACACCTTCTGCAAGGTACTCAGCTAATTATTCCTCCCCCTGCCTATTCGGGTGCAGGTCAAGTTTAGTGTACCCCTACATCCCACCCACCCACCCACCATCCACCCACCCACCCGCACACACACACACACACACACACACACACACACACACACACACACACACACACACACACATATATATATATATATATATATATATATATATAGGGTATGCCAAAAAAATGTATACACGCTTTGAACTGTCATAGACAATTTATTTCCTGTTCTGCAAGGTTAAATATCTGTGAGAAAGTAATGTTATGTTTCTTCAACAGGTGGCAGCAGTGGCAAGGAAGTAACTGCAACATGGCGGACGTGTGTTTGAGCTTTGAAGCGCGGAAGCAGATAGTTAAGTGGTAGTGGAAGTTTGAGAATGAAGCTACGGTTTGAAGACAATGGAGAAGTGAGTATGGTATAGTACCACATTCAAGGTTAACAATTACACGTCTACAAGACAAATTCGAAATTCGTGGAACAGTGTGTGATGAGCATAAAGGTCGACCAGGGCGACCTCGTACAGCTACAAGTGATGATTCCACAACTGTCGTTGTTTCAGGGTTCGCCTCAAAAATCTTCAAGGCAAGCGTCACGTGAGAGTGATGTAAGTGCTAGTAGTGTGCTACGCATTCTGAAGAAAGGCAAGTTCCATGTGTACATTCCAAGGCTGGTGCAACAGCTAAGTGACAACGATCCAGATCGAAGGTTAGAATTTTGTGAATGGGTTCAGGAGATGGTGAGACGTGAACCGGGATATATGGGTAGTATAATTTGGTAGGATAAAGCTCAATTCAAACTCAATGGAACTGTCAATAGGTACAATCGTGTGTACTGGGCTGAAGATAATCCTCACATTACAGTTGAAAAGGCTGTGAATTTGCCTGGTGTAAATATGTGGTGTGGTTTGTCTGCAAGGGGACTCATTGTGCCTTTCCACTTTGAAGGTACTGTTACTGGAGAAACGTACCTAACAATGCTTGCTGATTCCATATTTCCAGCCATTCGTGCATTATGCGGTAATGGTGAGTTTTATTTCCAACATGATGGCGCCCCGCCGCATAGGGACATACGAGCATACCTGGATCACAAAGTGCCAGGCCAGTGGATAGGAAGCCTCTAGATTTCTTCTTATGGGGCATAGTAAAAGGTGAGGTGTACAAACGTAAACCAAGTAACCTGGACACACTTTGGAATGAGATTCAGGCAGTGTGCGCAGAAATCTCATTGGACACTTTAGTACGATGTGCGGAATCAGTGTTGACTCGTACTCAGAAATGTATTGATGCTGAAGGCCACCAGTTTGAATATTAATCACATTTGCAAAGCACATTTATTTTTCCAATTGGACTTCAAGCTTTACATTTCCAAAAATCTAACATTGTAGATCGGGAAATAAATTTTCTATGATGCTTCAAAGAGTGTATACATTTTTTTGACGCACCCTGTGTATATACATGGAGGTCCATCGATAGTGACCAGGCTAAATGTCTCACGAAATAAGCATCAAACGAAAAAACTACACAGAACGAGACTCATCTAGCTTAATGGGGGAAACCAGATGGCACTATGGTTGGCCCGCTAGATGGCGCTGCCATAGGTCAAACGGATATCAACTGCGTTTTTTTAAATATGAACCCCCATTTTTATTACATATTCGTGTAGTATGTAAAGAAATATGAATGTTTTAGTTGGACAACTTTTTTCGATTTGTGTTAGATGGTGCTGTAATAGTCGAAAACGTATAAGTATGTGGTACCACGCAACATTCCGCCATTGCGGACGGTATTTGCTTCGTGATACATTACCTGTGTTAAATGGACTGTTTACCAATTGCGGAAAAGGTCGATATCGTATTGATTAATGGCTATTGTGATCAAAATGCCCACAGGCGTGTGCTATGTATGCTGCTCGGTATCCGGGACGACATATCCAAGTGTCCGGACCGTTCGCCGGATAGTTACGTTATTTAAAGAAACAGGAAGTGTTCAGCCACGTGTAAAACGTCAACCACGACCTGCAACAAATGATGATGCCCAAGTAGGTGTTTTAGTTGCAGTCGCGGCTAATCCGCACATCAGTAGCAGACAAATTGCGCGAGAATCGGGAATCTCAAAAATGTCGGTGTTGAGAATGCTACATCAACATCGATTGCACCCGTACCATATTTCGATGCACCAGGAATTGCATGGCGACGACTTTGAGCGTCGTGTACAGTTCTGCCACTGGGCACAAGAGAAATTACGGGACGATGACAGATTTTCTGCATGCGTTCTATTTAGCGACGAAGCGTCATTTACCAACAGCGGTAACGTAAACCGGCATAATATGCACTATTGTGCAACGGAAAATCCACGATGGCTGTGACAAGTGTAACATCAACGACCTTGGCGGGTTATGTATGGTGTGGTATTCTGGGACGAATGATAATTGGCCCCCATTTTATCGATGGCAATCTAAATGGTGCAATGTACGGACACTGATTTCCTAAGTAATGTTCTACCAATGTTACTACAAGATGTTTCACTGCATGACAGAATGGCGCTGTACTTCCAATGTCATAGATGTCCGGACATAGCTCGCTTGGAAGCGGTATTGAATGGCATATTTCATGACAGGTGGATTGGTCGTTGAAGCACCGTACCATGGCCCGCACGTTCACCGGATCTGACTTTCGCAGATTTCTTTCTGTGGGGAAAGTTAATGGATATTTGCTATCGTGATCCACCGACAATGCCTGACAACATGCGTCAGCACATTGTCAATGCTTGCGCAAACATTACGGAAGGCGAACTACTCACTGTTGAGAGGCATGTCGTTACACATATTGCCAAATGCATTGAGGTTGACGGACATCATTTTGAGCATTTATTGCATTAATGTGGTATTTACAGGTAATCACATTGTAACAGCATATGTTCTCAGAAATGATAAGTTCACAAAGGTACATGTATACCATTGGAACAACCGAAATAAAATGTTCAAACGTACCTACCTTCTGTATTTCAAATAAAAAACCTACCTGTTACCAACTGTTCGTCTTCAATTGTGAGCCAGTGTTTGTGACTATTACAGCGTCATCTATCACAAAGCAAAAAAAAGTGGTCCAACTAAAACATTCATATTTCTTTACGAACTACACGAATATGTAATAAAAAATGGAGGTTCCTATTTAAAAACCGCAGTTGATATCCGTTTGACCTATGGCAAAGCCATCTAGCTGGCCAACCATAGCGCCATCTGGTTTTCCCCTTCAAGCTAGACAAGTTTCGTTCTTCGTAGTTTTTTCGTTTGATGCTTATTTCGCGAGATATTTGGCCCAGTCACGATCAAAGGACTACCCTGTATATATATATTGAGTGACATATCCACACCTTGGAAATTCAACAAATGAATGCGTATGCAGCTGCAAACAACCATCAGCAATCACCAGCCCCTTTGCTCGGCAGCAGTAAGCCTGCTGGGAGACACATCCACTTCTGGTCATACCATTGGAAATGGTGTGATTGGTTAATTTCCCTGACAAAATTTTATGTGGTTTACCCTACGCATTAGTCTTCAGCTGGCTTTTCAGGCAACTTTTCTATTCCATCTGTTTGTATTGATTGACTGACTTGTTGGCTGCAGTGGAGACCCTCTGATAGTTCCTTCCGAGTTGCTTAGTAGGTCATCTAGTATCCATCAGCTCCAGTGTCCATGGCATCTTCTTTAATGGTGTTACGGTAGTTTTAGGGATACACTCAAGTTGCGCATTTTGTGTTAGTTCTTGTAATGCTTAAGCTCTTAGATCTACACTGCCTAACATTGTATTGGCGCTGGATACCATTACACTTCGCTTGTTGCGGTTTGATTTCTTAATTTAAATCTTTCTGCCATCATTAGGTTTTGATCTGTATTATTTCTAGGCTATCATTAATCGTGAATGTAATTATATTGTGATCACTGCCAGTCAATCCACAACGGACTATCCTCTCGGAAATTTTATTTATGGCTCTTCTGTTTGTTGGTGTAATGTTGTTATTAGTAGCTGCGACAGCTTTGTTGTGGTATATCTCAGGTTGTCCCAGACGATTCGTCTCTAATGGCGAAGTTCTTGAATGATGTCTCAAACCTCCTGGCCTCTATTATCTGTGTGTCTACTAAATCAGAGGGTACTTTTGCATTTATATCTGCAGTTATCAACAAGTTTTTTTGCATGTGCATAGTTATCCATTTCCCTGATTAATTCAATATATGATTCTATGTGATCAGAGTACAATGCATGTATATTTGTGAGAATCCATTCACTGCAGTAGAAGCTGAATGCTACATATTTCCGAGATTTTATTGATTGTTATACCCTTTGTTTATAAGTACAATAACTGCTTTTGCGTTTACTGGTCAAAGACATAGCTGATGGCAAGTGGGAAATATACAACAAATCAGTCCCCATTTCTTCTGCATTTTTCTAAGTTCGGCCATTACAAAGGAGCTTCTTCTTGCCATTGTCTGTAAAATTTTTAAGGCTATTATGGTACTTGTATTTGGATGTTGCACTGGGTGAGGGAAAGGGAGTCGGGAATAGACTGCAGTTTGTGCCTAGTATTGTATGAGGTCTCTATAGCAGATCACTTAATTCTTTAAAATATATGAGCAGATTATCTGTCTTCAGTATTAATCTATCTGCTGCCTAGGCTTTGGGGAAGGTTTCCCTTTTCATGCCCCTTTCTTGTTATGTATCAGAGGGTAATGTGTATAATTCTTTTGTCCTCTAGTTTATTCAGTTTTGCGTTTATGTCTGCGTGCTTATAAATCGGAGTCAGATATACTGTATCTAAACAGTGTCTAGCGTCTGTAACTGTTGATTTTTTGATGTTGCTTCATATATTTGACAACTTCATTTTTGCCCTTGTTCATTTTCTTGTCTTTCTCATCCATAGTTCTAAACAGTAGATTGTCTGCTTGATGAGTCTGCTCTGTAGTGCATGCGGCTTGTACAATGTTACTGTAAGTTATTCCTCCTGATTCGAACATCACTGCTTTACTGTAATATATTTGTCGCACTAGTTAGCTTTGTAAGTATGCACTGCAGTAGATATGTTATATTGATTTCCTATCATATTTTTTGTCCTTGTAATTTTAAGGGATTGTGGTGTAATTTTAAGGGATTGTGGAAGGGATGCTTCTCGATCTGTGTTCAAATCAGTTATCACCATGGTGTTTTGTATGCCCTCTTGCATACTGTGATCTGTTTGTCAGTTACTGTTCAATACTTCATCTTCTTGTTATTCTATCTGAGAATTTGGTGTGTATAGTCGCACATTGAAATATCTGTGCCCTGATTTCAGTGGCTAGTCCCCCTATGCCCCTATGCCCATATGCCATTGCAATAACGAAATGCTGATTTAAGAAAGCGGCACTGATTTAAGAAAAAGGTAGTTTGGAGAGGAAAGATATTTAACACTGTCCATTTCATTCATTGAAAAGTGGATTGTTTTGAAAATCAGCCTTATGCAACCATACATATATATATATACTCAGACAGGTTGCGACACCTGTGTGTCACCTTCTGTGGGTCAAATTTTATTTCTGTAAAGTACAATATGAAATGTAAGATAATTTAACTGTTATAGGCCTAAGAATTGCAAAATGTGCAATTTGCTTTTTGTTTAGATGCTCACCTTAAAATTACATTGCTACATAAACAGCATTATTATACACTGTTTTTTTGTGCTCTTTTTAGTCTTTTTTTTGACAGCATGTCATCTGCAAACTAGCCACGAAGAAAATTAATGCGTTTTTATCAAGAACTGATTCGTGGATAGATGTTATGTGCGTTTCTGTACTTAAATTTTCCCGTCCTGTTGCGTGTCTGGTTGGTGTCTCGATCAATGGTTATTCATTGTACTGTTTCCACACGGTTTTTCACACAATTTTTGCTCACTGATTCACTTCACATGCACTTTCACAAAATGTGGCGAAACATGGCCTAAGCAGACTCTTCTGACTCCATTCTCAGTGAGAGGTGTTATGTTATTGCCGCTGCTCCCTTGTTCAACGTTGGTCTTGTGTTTGTTGCGGCTCTAATTTTGAATGTTTCGTCAGATCTGGTGTGCTTGGCTGCTGGGAGAGAGTTAAATGTATGTAATGTGTATATTTGTGTGTGTGTGTGTGTGTGTGTGTGTGCATGTGTGGAATGAGAGAGAGAGATATAGAGATCTGGGAAAGGGATGGGGAGGAAATGAGAAAAGCAGAAGGTTTCTCTTTTTTTGAGGCTGTTGAGTGTTATATTTTATGTTTGGAGGTGCCTTTGTATACTTAACTGAGTGTTCCAAACAATGTTTTGTTGCGCAGTGTTGTATTTTCATTCAGGACTCTCTTTCCTTGTGTTATTGCTTCTTGTGGATGGTAGTTCTTGTCTATTGTAAGTTTTTGATAGACACTGTTGCTACCTCTGAGGATCTTAAGATCAGTCTCCATGTTATTTGTGTGGTGGTTTTCTTGTAGTAGATGATCTGATAAACTGGAGTGTGTACTATCACTTCTTAGGGCTCTGATGTGTTCAGAGTACCTCATTTTGAAATTTCTGCATGTTTGGCCTATGTAGACCGACTGGCGTGAACTACAGGTTAACAGATATATTCTGGCTTTGGAGTATTTGTTCTTAGTGCTTAGATTTTTCTGTACAGTGTTATTTGTGCGAAATGATAATTGTGGGCCGTGTTTCTTCAGTATGTTTCCCACCCTGTGGACGTTTTTGTTGCTGTATGTAGTTTGTGTCATGCTGTGCCCTCTGTAGAGTATTCCTGGTACCCTGTATTTGTCTGTAGTTTGTGTTCTTGGTTCTCTGTCATGGCTGGTGATTTGTTCTTGGTTTGTTCTCTTTTAAATTTTTTAAAAATTTTGTTATTTGATTTTGTTTATCATTTGTGTTGTATCCATTCTCTTTGGCTATTTGGTGTATTGTGTTTAGTTCCTGTGTGTAGTTGAGTTTGTCCAGTAGAGTTCTATTGATCCTGTGTAGCATGTGTCAGAAACTTGAGAGTTTGTGCGCTTGGTGGTGGTTGGAGTTGATGTAAATATTTGTACTTGTGGCTGTAGGTTTCCTGAAAATTCCAAAATTATGCTTGTTGTTGATTCTGTGTATGGTGATGTCTAAGAAATTAAGTTTCATTTCCTCTCCTGTCTCAATGGTGAATTTTATTTTTGGGTGAACTGTATTTATGTCACTGTGTAATTATTTTATTCAGGTGTCTGCCTCATCAGTCAAGCAAATGATGTCATCGACATACCGGTACTAGTATATAAACTTGTACTGTTTTATATGTACGATTTCAATAAATATTTTGTTTTCAATGTAGTTTAGAAATATGTTTGAAAGTAGACTGCTGATGGGTGAGCCCATTGGTAGGCCATCTTTTTGTAGATAGAACTGCTTTTTGAAGGTGAAATAGTTCTGTTTTGTTATAATATTTAAGGTGGCTTATATTTCATCTATGTATGCACTTGTTATGTCTCCTCCACTTTCTCTTGAGATAATGGCACAGTATGGATCCATCTGACTCGTTTTTGCATTCATTAGTCAGGTGACCAATATATGTTGAGTGTTACAATGTATCGTTGTGTGGTTAAAATCATGGTATTTAAAACGTCTCAGAAATGAATTGTGATTTTTAACATTAAGTTCCTAGAATCCTTTGTACACCTTTCCTCTTTCCAGTAGTATGTTCCAGAGCCATGGAGTTACTTCAATGGTCTGACGAAATGTGTTTCTCAGTTGACATCCCAGTTCGAAGCAGAGTTTTCTCTGTTCCAAGAAATCAGCTCTCTGTACTCGGTATATTGAATTTAATACATAGAGCCTCTCTAATATTTCTTCGTCACTCATTTCTTTCGGTATGTCATATGTTGAGTGTAGAGGCCTTTTCTTTTTAGGTAGTTCGAATTTGACGTTCGCAATTGTTTTAACTTCATCGATAATTTTTTTCCAGTCTGCTTTGTTTATGGGTTCTAAAATTATTGCTTTATTGTGTCAGTGTAATGGCTTTAATTTTGAGAATGGTCTTCACATAGTTAATTTTTTTGGCAAGTCTTTCCCTCACAGCCTTAGCATCCCTGTTGTCCATTGCCAAAATGCAGATAGTGGTTATGTTTTCTGCATGTTGTACCTTTGCTGTGGTGCTTGAAACTCCGTATTATTACCAGCTGAGGCAACAATTTCTATGTATGATACAACTTGCCTTGCAAGTTACACTTTTAATATGATATTGCAGTGCCTGTGTTATTCTGATTATGATGCAAAGTTCCTTTGGATATACACACATGTACAAAGGAACAGGCACTGTGGCGACCACAGGAAATACGAAACACGTCAAATAAATTCACAATTGCGAGTAAGGACTGCCATCAGCTATAGAAGATAAAGATGTCGATGAAAATTTGTGGCAGACCGGAACACGAACTCGGATTTCCCACTTATCGGAAGCGGCTGCCGTATCATTTGGCTGTCTGTGCACGGCTCACACCCAGACCCAAACTTTCATATGTCGTCAACCATGCGTCTACGATCTGAACTTGTACATCCATTATGTATATGTCCGTACAGCTCAGACTTTGCACTTTAAGTTTCTTGACCGGTATCAGCAGATAAATACGAAATGGCAACGATGAGAATGATGCAGTGACGGAGTAGAAATGAAACAAACTAAATTTAAACCAATTAATTCAATAAAACTAATAATGATATCTCAATTAAGATTTATAAATATAAATTTCTAATCGTTTCGTGAGCTTCGAACCCAAGACTTATAGCGAGCGTTCCAGTGCTGTTATTAAAGCGCTACACTAGTGTACAACTACTTGGGACAACAGCATCAACTTTACCGTACGGATGCGAAATGTAATTACGTGTTACATTGTCAGTGATTCCGCTATTGATAGGAATACAAACGTCTGTGTCCAGAATTTTCTGACACCACAAAGCGAGAATCGAAACTCGAGAACCGACATCGGATCTCGAGAACAGCAAGAACTCGTTAGAATCGATAACTTTCAGTTCTCAGATCGCGGTTTGTCCCTCAATAAACACAAATGTCAGCACATTTACAATGGTATATTGCAATCACAGAGATTTGGGCGGATATCTGGATAGGCAGGACGCTTTCCTGTAGATGGGCGTTAAGTGCTCTTAACTTATGTAAAAGCAATTTGTTGATATCGAAATGTACGTTTCGAGGTTACCCGAGCAAAGATCTGCAAAGCAAAGATCTGTAGTGAGTTGAAGCTTGTGTGGCATTTTCTAGGTCGCCATTTTGTTTTTAGCGGAGGTGCAGCATATGTATATATTTTACAGGAAAATCGTGTTATAGTGATTCATCCCTAACTCTGGGTGTCAACAATCGAAAAAAATGAGCTCTAATGGGACTAGTGAGACCCAGATAGTTCTGTATGGTTCGAGCGGTAGAAGTTCTTCCCATTCAAACCATTCACCCACTGGGAAGGACTCGAAAAAACGGGAGACCGAAGGTTAGTTTAATTGATGAAAATTTGGATTGTGAAGTCGAAATATAGTTAGTTTTTTTTACTGCCGGCTTGGTGTAATATATATTTGTAAAGGGTTTTTGATTAATTTTATTGGCATCTGTGGCGTTGGAAAATATCGACTCGTAAGTTGGTTTGAGAGAGAATTAGCCAGTCCTTCAAATTAGGTTATGTTTACAGTTTTAAACATTTCATTGCACGACTCACACGTAGTCATTTCACATAAAGTAACCCTTCAGGATTAAAAATGCATCTTTGGTGAGGGAGTGAAGTAGAATGAGTACTTATTGACAGATTGCGGAAAGTCTTAGCTGCGATGCGTTGATCTACACTGAATTATTTTATTCATTACATTTGTCAGTCTTGTACACAATGAAGGTTTTCTAAACGTTCCGTAAACAGTGGTAAGATTACGTTTTGCCTCTCTGTTTTGGGTATTTCTTGTTGTCCTCGGTTTTTGTTGTATGTAAATGTTCAGGTATGCCTCACTACTTTTAAGTACTTCACTAGTTATGTAGGTCTACAAATTAATACTTAGCAAATTTTTTCATAATTTTGTGATACTAATGTTTGATATACTATCGCATGACATATTTTCGCAAAGTAATGATGATGGCCCCTAAAATCCAAACAAAACGCACATACCCTAACACTTTTTTAATAGAACACTCCTAACATTATAGTGAACTATTATGTTCGTCATTCCGAAGATGAAAGCCATAATCTGAATGTCTTACCGCCCACACAACCCAGCAAATGTGTTACATTTTCTTCTGTACAGTGAATGAGGACACTCCATGTGTAACATATGGCTGTAGTCAGCTATCAAGCTGCAGAATTACTGGTCCTGATAGTCTGTACCTATCCTCATTCCATTTGTTTAATTTTTCATGGAATCTTCCTCCCAGTTCCTCACTCACAGACCTAGATTTTGTAGGGAGTCCAGTAAGTGCAGCTTCATGCTCATTGAGACATTCAATACTTTGAAATTATCCAGTATGTTTCTCACTAATCATTGTGAGTTGCCAAGAAACTTCACAACTTGTTTAAAGGCTGTCAAAGGTGTTAAAAATTCAGTCTGTCTTTAAAGTATTTCACCTTTTGTTAGTTTGTAAATTTCGGAGCTGAACTTTCACCTTGTGTAATAATGTTAGATTTTATGTGAAGTGGAGGCAGAGGTTGTTTGCGTCCACCTTTGGCTCGAATGGTATGATCTTTCAACTTTTGGTGCGCTTAATTGGCCAGATATTTTTGATACCAGCATGTCTTTTGCACGACTGGCCTATATGCGTAGGTAGTAGGGGTCCTTCCTTACAGTGTCAACATGTTTAAGACTCTTGATGTGTCCTGATCCCCAACCTTGATGTGAAAGTACCCAAAATATACTTCTTTGACAAACCTTTGCAGCCTTTTTTCACTATATGTTGGCACAGATGTATCTGAATTGGTCAGGAGCATTAATATAACTTCCAGAATGTAAGAAATTCACAAAAGTGGACACCAGTCAGTTTGGTACTTGTTTCTGAAGTTGTGTGAAAAACAATATTTAAAACATGTAGACCCAAACATTACAATATCAGTGTATTGTGGGCTATAAAGTCAATCATCTTTTTGTTGCAGGTTGCATTGCAAACCTTCACAGACCAATGCTGGCATTATTATAAAGATTAAAAAGCTATATTTTGCATAGCTCACAGACATTCTAAATTTGTCAGAATATGCACATTCTAATTACTTTACACGAAATTAGCATCTAAAAATGCGATGGGAAAACGCTTTACCCTTAAGAAATCGATCTCACTTTTAGCCTGTGTTATCTGATACACCAATCTAATTCTCAGCATTCTGCTCTCTTGTCTGTACTACACTCACGTTTCACTTCCATACAAGGCTGCTCTCCTGAAAAATACTTTCAGAACAGACTTCTTATCATTTTTGAAATTTGTATTTGATGCTAACAAAATTTCTCTTTCAGAAACACTTTTTCCTGCTAGTGCCAGTTTTGTGCATCTTATATAATGTCTGCTTTCGCCATTGTCTATTGCTCTACCCTCCAAGTAGTCTTATTTAATGAGGCTACCATACTTCCATTGCACTTTTCATTTCTCTTGACAATTGTCAAATAACTTTTGAAGACGCTATAAGTCCCATTCAACATGATATTTCATGTCCTGTCTCTGACATAAGTACAATATCAGCAAACATCAGAATTTATCTCCTTGAACTTGAGTTCCATTTCCAAATTTCTGGTCGGGATCCTTTTCTGCTTGCAGGGATAACATTGTGGATGTGCTACAGTCTTGTCTCAAGTACTTCTCAACTTCTGCTTTCCTTTCAAATCATTTGGCTCTTATAACTGCCGTCTAGTTTGTGTGTAAATTATGGCTAAGAGTAACCCGTTGCTCTGTCTTTTAGCCTTTAGCTTCAAAGAGAGTATTCCAGTGAACATAGCAAAAAGCTTTCTATAAATATGCAACTGCTATAAATGTAGATTTTCCTATCCTCATATCTCATCTAAGATGCATCGTTAGACAATGTTGCTAAATTTTGTTGGGTTCCTAATACATCTTTTTCAGGATCATCTTCTGTCACTTTTTTCCATTATTCTGTAAATATTTCATGTCGTTATGACTTATGAAACTGATGGGTCTGTCACATTCACATCACCACACCCTGACTTCTTTTGAATTGGAATTGTTGCATTCTCCTTCAAGTGTAATAGTAGTACTTAACATTTTTCATATACCTTGCATAGCAATTGCAGTAGTTTTGCCATGGAATAGTGTAGCAGAATTTCAATAATTCAAATGGAATTTAATCTGCTCCGTATGGCTTATTCCCACGTAGGTCACAGATGATTTGTACGTTTCATCAGTTTATGGTTCACACTTATGAAAATCATAATCTCCAGAATTCTCATGCTTTTTATCTGCTTGCTACCATGCCTTATGCTTATACTGGATAGTAACCATCTTGCAGTTTCTGAAATGCATATCCCCCACCCTCTCCCCTTCCCTGGATCACTGAAAGTAGTGTCAAGGCACCTGAAAGGCTTTTTTTTCCATTGGAAACCTTGCAGCTGTTCATTTTCTGCTTGGTGAAACTTAGTTTTCAGCTTCTAGAGTGTTTCTTTCATGTTGTGAGGTCTGGCACTCCCATTGTGCTTCTTCATTCCTAGTCTCTGCTGTATCTCCAACAGTTTCATGTCCACTATCCGCTGTCTGAGAGCTCTGAAAGCTCACTGTCATTGAGTTCTAGTAGAATCTTCTCAGTTTCCTTGATGGAAAGTTTCACCATATTAGAGTCTGAAAAACAGAAATATTTATTGAAATGAGATATGTGATGCATGAAAATAATTAGAATATCCATCAAATAAATTAAGAATGGTTAGCTTCCAAAATAAATTCAACTGAACATCAAAAATGGTATCTACAAAAATGAGAATGTCCATGCAGCATGAACGCGCATCGCCACAGTGGTGTCAAGTTACAACCAGATTTGTAAAAATGTCACTAACAATGTAACAAAAAAGTTCACCAAAATAATACACACACAGTAACCTTACCTTTAACAAACTTGTAACAACTTTGTCTTCTATAAATTTTTGACAGGCCAGAAACAGAAAGGAAAAAGTGTCAAGTACATTCCACACACCACAGCACATGTAACAGTACAACAAATGTTCGACTGTTGACTTCACTATTCAAAGCAGACGAAAGTGCTCCATGTGGCACACGCTTAACTAGATTGTTGTCATCTGCCACCAGCGTGACAAAATGCACACATTCTGTTTTTCCACTCTGGAAACATGATGGTGTCAATTGACAACACGATGCACGAAACAGTTAGAGTGGCATACTGCGCCAACACAGTATGTTAAAAAAATTTGGATTGTTTTGAGGTATAAATGTCAAAGGTTAAGGTCAATGACCTGAATGTAAAATTCTTAGAAACCTGCCATGTTGCATATCAATGTAAAGCTTTACTCGTTAACTTTTCAGTGTCAAAAGTTTCATTGCTGTATTCAGATTGGAAGCCATTTATGTTGAGACACACACGTAAATTTCACACAATTCCCAAACTTCGTAGACCTATAACTTTCTTCACAGTTGTCATATACCTCTCCTCCAGATTGGTAGTTTTATGTCTTATTTGGATCATTGGATACTCCAAATTTTAAAGAGATCCGAGTGGGTTGGATTGAGTGCTGCATCGAACTGACGTGGGGTTACCACCATATATGTTAGCAGTTTTGTTCAGGCTCTGTGCTAACCCCAGGTCTGCACAGATTTGTGGTCTACCCACAAAGATTTGTTTGCTCAGATGTGATTTGTGCAAACAAATCTTAGTGTGTTGATTGATCTTACTGTTAATCTTAGTTTTGTTATATACATTTTTTATTCATGTGTAGTTGCTTTTTACTGCAGATTTTATATTTATGTTAAAAAATGTGTATGATCTGTTAGGCATTAGGCATTTTGATATTGATGTTATCCATTTCACTCGTAATCATGAAGTGATCTGCTGATAAAACATCAGATATACTTTGTGGTTAACACCAGCAACTAGTATTGGACATCTTTAACAAATGAGAAGAGAGAGATGCTTGGTTTCTAACATAAGTATTTAGTGAAAATAATGTATGAATAATAATTTCATATATTCTTAACAAGAGGAACATCAGTATAAAGAGTGAGTAATTGTGATTCCTTAAACGTGGTGTATGTGGTATGTGCACTTTGAGTACCTTTTGTTTCTTACGTAAAGGATTTGTTCCAATTATGCATTTTGTAATTAGTTGATACCATTCAGCAAGTTTTATAGCATGTGAAGTTTCAGAAGCTGATAGTGAAAACATTACAAAACAGATATTTCTTTGTAGCTGAAAAGGAAGAGCGGCGAAAGAGGCGCAGGTCCAGATGGGGAGGTGATGAGAAAGAGAAGACGTTTATTCCGGGAATGCCAACTGTTCTTCCTACAAACCTGAGTAAGCAGCAGGAACAGGCATATTTAGGTGAGTTTTATATAAAACATTATGGGTTAATTAATTTTTGTTCGGATACAGGTTTATATATTGACAATTTTGGCTAAGTGTGCTACCAGTGAAAAAATGATAGTTGATTTGATTATGTATTTTTCTGTGTTACTGAATATTCATATATTCTTACAGGTAAATGGGTTCATACTATGGGTGATTGATCTTTGTAATTTTTTTTTCTTGATTCCATAGGTAACTAGAAAGGGATCAGGATTTTGATGTCATAATTTTCTCCAATATCTTTGACCAAGTGAGGTTGGACATATAATACTTTGCAGTGTTCATTGTAATACCAAATTCAGTATGTTCTAACAATAATGACAATTATTTTTTGCAGTTTTATTGAGCCTGTTCATAAACCAAATTGTTCACTGGTGAAGATTAAATTGCTGTATGGCAATAAATTATTGCAAGCATCATCACTCTTATTTTCACACTGCACAGTTTATGTATAAGTAGGGTTACATACCGACCCTGTAATTGGGAGGGGGGATGATTTTCTTGGAGTAATCACATTTTTAATTGGGTAGTGGCCCATTATTTATTCCTGTTGTTTCATCGATGAAAATTTCATTTTTTTGTGTCTGAGAAACATCACTTCATATACTTCAAATGTAAAAATTGTTAATTATTTCTATTTTAAGATGAAAGTTTATATGATTTCTGTTTGTTATGACTAATTTCTTTTATGCATTCGGTATGAAAGCTGTCTGTAGTTGACTTATCAGACTAGTCTTAGAAGGTGATATATACCAAATTTTTTCATTCTTATCAAGTATTTACTGTAACTTTCTAATTTTTGGGCTTTGTGCCCTTTTCTAACCCATTAAATTTCAGTTCAGCTCCAGATTGAAGAAATCAGCAGGAAACTGCGCACTGGCGATTTAGGGATACCAGTTAACCCAGAAGAAAGGTGTGCTTCATGAAAAATAACCACTTCTATTCAGCTTAGCATCATCTTGAAGAAGTCTTATCTGCCATCCTATCATTACTTCTATCATGGGCTTTGTATTGGTTTGGAAACTAAAATATTTTTTTTACAAGGATGGACATTTCAGGTTGGATGACTACGGTTTGAAACAGCTGATAACTAGCTTAAATTTTATTGAGAGTTTAATCAGTTATCAGGTCTCAGTTTGAATTGCAGGATACTAAGAAGTAAAAAAAAAAATGAATGTATATCATTGTTCTGAAATATTTACATTCATATTAATTTTGTTGTGTTCAGTTGAGGCATAAGTCACATCTGAAATTGTGACTTGAAAGTAGTCATATTAAACAAATTTCATGCAGACTTTGCAGTGGCTTCTGTTTGTTTCTGAGTGTGCCATTTTTTACAACCAATGAATGCCAATAAGTGGAAAACTTCTTCAGCTTCCACTGCACTACACCTGCAACGTGTTTGTAACTTGAACTTTTTTTGTTTTGGGAGATGACATTCATTCCAAGTATTTGCTGTAAGCACTACCATAGCAAGAAATGTAGGCATAGTACTCTTACTGGTATAACCTGTAATTTGCATGCTTTGGATGTTTGACTTACTATAGACAAATGAGCCAATTGTTCAAATTTTCCTTTTTTTATTCTTTCACTGTCATTTGATAGTCCATACAAGTCTCGTTTAAGTAACCTACCATTAGCCACTGCATTTCCTGCAGAAATTTTTAATACTTTTGTCCTGGGTGTGAACAGTGATGGGATAATTTGATAAAGTTATCCTTAAACACAACTTTCATTATAACAAGAATTAATCTGTCATACTACATGCAGGGTTTACTGGAGGTAAATGCAAAAAATCATTTTAGGTATTTAGGCTCAACATAAGTTTACTGAGAAACTTCCACAGCAGTATGTGTTTTTGCCCCCAAGCTCCCTTTGTCTAAGGTATCCATTTCTTGCAAGAAGATTGTGCTGATACGGGGAATATTTTGATACTGTGTCCTTGTACTGGTATGTGCTCAATAGAACTTGAAATAAGTCTTATCACTGGAGATTTATGAAAAAACATTTTAGCTGAATGACAATAAGAGACATGATGTAAGATTTGTTCCTTGATCAGTTTTGGTCCTGGAATAAATTAGATAGCATATCTCTTACAATTGTCAGGCAAATATATCCTCAGTTTATAATTATAATGCAAATGTGGCATCAACAAGAATGAAAATATTTAAGTTCTACCCCGAAGTAGTTACTGTTGATAATTTCTGCATTCTGAAATGAATCAACAGACGGTGAAGTTTAAATCAAAGTAGCTGCTCTATGGGCACCCATTGTTCATAATTTCCAGAGACACTGGCTACAGCCTTGAAAACTAGTGCACCAGTGGAACAATAATAAACATAGTTAATTTAAATTTGTGTAGTGCAGTAGTGAATATAATTTTCAGTATTGCTTGGTTATAGTTCATTACAAAAAGTTCATCATTATATTAATCCTGCAATTCAGACACCAATGTTTTTGCTGTGTTGCATAAATGCAGTTACATGTATGTCATGCAGTTCTTTTAATTCTATTGTAGTTCAGTAATATGTTGCAATTTCTTAACTTTCAACAGCATAATTTTAAAGTTAACTGATTTGTACTGTCAAAGTATCTTGGAAGATTTCTCTGTTGCATCGCCTTGGTTGGTGTTCTGTTGATAAATGGTATACACAAGGGAAAGTAAAGGAATATGATTGATTTAATAGACATTTCTTTACTAAATTTTGTATTTTGAAGTTGGATACGTTTGTAAAATTAATTCCTTGCTTAGTGCTTTTGAAGAAAAACTACTGACAGTAGCTGCTACATGAAAATCCTGATTCATGTTTGTTTTTTCATTTGGTGAAAGGCATACATTTAGTTTTGAAGCAAGTCTTTGTAGGTTGGACAATAAAGAGAAAATTGAGTGACAACATTGCCCAAATTGGTTGCCATGCACTTTTTGTTCTAATAACTAAGTAGCAAGTTCTAGTATTTACATAATGCCATGCAAGAGAGATTGTTGCAGTTTTTAGTTCATAATGATAATATCCAAAATATTTGTTAAACTACTTTGTCCTAGTTTCTTTACACATATAGTGCGTGACATGTAGTATCAGACTTTTTGCCAGAATTTTTGTCTTTCACTGAAATGTAGCAAAACACAAATGAAATCAGTTTCTTGTGAGAATTTTTCTTATTTGAATTTGTTGAAATTGTCACAAGGCATTTGAGAATGCTGAATGGATTTTAATTCAGCAGATTGAGGAATACTTGGCTGTTGCTTGCGTTACTCCGGTTTGATGTGGTTTTAAATGCAGATTGCTCCAAGAACATTTTCAAAGAAACTTGACTAGTTACATTGCTCTTAGGATTCTCTGAAATATTCTTCGTCACTACATTTGCGTCAGTTTGCATAGTTTTCTAATAAGAAATGTACTGGGGAAGAGTGACATCCAAGATGTATGTGTCTTT
The DNA here is from genome assembly GCF_023864275.1 of Schistocerca cancellata. Classification (NCBI taxonomy): domain Eukaryota; kingdom Metazoa; phylum Arthropoda; class Insecta; order Orthoptera; family Acrididae; genus Schistocerca; species Schistocerca cancellata. The sequence continues at coordinate 733,710,811 of NC_064626.1, forward strand.
TAAAGACACACACATGATAGGCCACCCACATGAAAAGATGTTGATGATAAAGTTTGGAGTAGAACACAATCAGTGTGTTAGGGCTACCATTGTTGTTTTCTCCTCACAGTCAGGAAAGTATGGGTTACATAGATCACTCATTTTGCCCTTGTAATTTATGTGGGGCATCAGATTAGCAAAAATGTCTTACCATAGTAGTGTAGGTATCTTAATACTGTTTTTATTTTTAGTGTATTCATGTTTTATTATTTTAAAAAACTTAAGAGCACAAACTGATAACTTTCTCTACATTCTTACAGATGATGGTTGCACAGGCCATTTTTGGCAAGGGCATTCTAGGCTTAATAACCACTATCTTAAAATAAGATGAATGGGAGCTTCACGTTTCATAACTACTGACCTAAAGAATAGAAGGTTGCTTTAATCAGTTTTCATTTCAGACTGCAGAACCTGTGGTGCCAAAATTAGTCTTCAAACACATTAAAATACCTCACTTACTGATTTTCTGATATCAGTAGGCTCCATAGCATCCATTTGTATGGTTCATCTTTGTATGGTCCAGACATTGTAATTAACTAATAATGTGGTCACAAATTGTGCTTTATCAATGAAATTGAAAATGATTTTTACTTCCGCGATGCAGTAAGAAAGTATGACCGTTCTTACTGCATTTGCATTTGTGATTAAATTAGTGACTGAATAGTAAATCAGTAACTTCAGGCAAAAGTGAATTAATGAGGGAAAGTAAACTCTTCATAATATTCCCACTTTTCTTTTGCAGCTTTTTATTTAAGCAATAATATTTTAGTAAATCGATGATACTTTCTTTCAGGAAGTCACTCCCTTTTAATGAAGAGTGGTTTTGTTTTTAGATTTACGTTTCCATCTAGCTTTCAGATACCATGTGTTAAAATTTTTTTCATTTCTTTACAACCAGCTTGTTAATTTAGGCAGTAATTTTCCTGATTTGACAGGTTAAGGATGCTGGAAATGTCCTCAATAAACCAAAACTTCATTATTATCAGTAGGGATTTTAAATGGATAGGGTGACTGGAAACCCAACTCAAATTTCATTTTCAAATTTGGTTTTCATACCATCTCTCATATAAATAATTGTCAGGTATTCTCTTATTTTGTGTAAAATAATTTCTTGCTCCTTTTGTATCTTATAAAGTTATTTGTTTAGCCATTTCCATATGTGGTTTTTGTAATTTATTTTTGCTTTTGCATCTTTCTTTAAATGTTCTTTTAAGTAATTTTGTCACATCTACCTGCTTTCTAGCATTTGCTTTCTGCCTGAAGAACAAATTCTGTGCATGATGACCCTGAATGAAGTTCATAGATGTGAAAATATTATTTTATTACTTTCTCCGTGTGTGTGTTCCTAGCTTAGAGCCAGAGAGGGGTGATAATGGGAGGTGGGGTGAAGTGCTTCACTAGCACTCATTTCACAGGGCCCTGCACTAGAGTATTGCAGTATTTGGTAAACTGGTATGTGACTGTGCACATTGTACTGACTGCAAGTATTGAGATGCAGTATGCCAGAACTTTGGCTGAGCTGAAGCTACTACAGAATCAAAAAATGTTAAGACATTAAAGCTATTTTCATTAATTTGAGTTCCATAGTACGGGGGAAAGTACTAAATACAAGCACAAAATGGATTTTAATATGCAGTGTAGGATTGTGATGTGAATGCACAAAGAATGAGATATAATGAAAGCAAAACATTTTTAATTGTATATGATTGAATGCATATTCATTAATGTCAGTACTCAAGTCTCCCATTAGTGTGGTATTGAGTTCAGTGCCATGAGTTTTCTTCCTAAATCTGTTTAATCATATTTAACATTTCAGCAACTATGAACAATTGTTATTGCTGCTTCACTTGAGTTATTTTTTGTGATTTATTCCACTGCAGCCTGTTAAATACATTTAGGTTCTCTCTTTACTGCAAAGGATGCTTATGGAGAATATAGGATTAATTGAACCAACCTGAGTAAATCTCATTGTTCATTCCACAAATTCACACCATGTTACTACAAGTAACTATAAGGTACCTTTCTTGACATTTCACTTTCTGGGGAACCATTATGAATAGGCTTCTTGCCAATGCACACTGCAGTCAGTGTAGTTAGTCAATCTGCTATCCTCTTGATTAAATGTGTTACAAATGACTCAGTGTCTCTAATTTCTAAATCATATCAACTATAGGACTCTGCCACCACATAATCAACGAGCAACTGGTTGTGTTGGCCCTAGGCTCTGAAATTCAAAAGCATTTGGGAGTCTGGTCAGAGATTGCTGTGAGGATAACCATGCCAAGGCCGGAGACTGTTAATGTGCTCTCCCAGAATTCTCTGTATCTGAAAGTCTGGTCTAATGTACAGAGGGTAGAGAGGCACAACTGATGCGTGTGAGTTTGTGCGGCTTTGTTATTCTGACCTGCATGAAAGAATATTGGGAGTAAGGAACTGGTAATGACTTCAGACCATATGGTACATCCACCTCTCCCTGTACCTTGCTGCACAAGGTTTTACAAAATAGATGACATGAACCACAGAATTATAAATGCTTCTACTATACAAGTTAGGTTCAAAAAGTGAGGTGGTTTTATGTTTTCATGAAAAAATATTTATTTATTGGTTATTCATGTTCTTCAAAGTAATTCCCCTCAGATACAATACATTTGTGCCAACACTTTTTCCAATCCTCGAAGCACTTCTTGTAAGCACTTCTTGGTACAGCCTTGAGTACATCCAGTGATGCAGTTTTTATTTCCTCAGTCATTGAAAATCTCCGTCCTTTTAGGTGTCTTCAGTTTTGGGAACAGGAAAAAGTCGCAGGGGGCCAAATCCTGTGAATATGGTGGCTGTGGAATGATTGTCGTGTTGTTTTTTGGCCAAAAATCTCTCACAAGCAATGATGAATGAGCTGGTGCATTGTCATGATGTTAAAGCCGTGAATTGTTTTTCCACGATTTCGGACTTTTTTGGCATATTGCTTATTGCAAATGGTGCATAATGTCAAGGTAATAGTCCTTATTAACCGTACAACATCGAGGCAAAAATTCATGATGTTCTACACCATGGTAATTGGAAAAAAAGCAGTGACCAAAACTTTGACATTTGATCGAACTTGGTATGCTTTTTTCAGTCTTGGCTCTCTAGGATGCTTCCATTGGGACAATTGGTCTTTGGTTTCAACGTCATAACCTTCAACCCATGTTTCATAACCAGTTACGACCATTTTGAGCAAATTAGGATCATCATTGACATCATTCAAGAGGTCCTGAGTGACGCCCTTCTGGTCAGAATTGCAAAGTTTTGGAACAAACTTTGCTGAAACACGTCTCGTGTCCAAAGCATCTGAAAAAATTGCATGACACAAGCTGACCAATACGCCAACATCCTCAGCAGCTTCTCTTACAGTAATTCAACGATTTTCCAAACAATTTTCTTAACAGCAGTTTCGATGTTATCATCTGTTGCTGATGTGCTGGGGCACCCAGAGTGAGGTTCGTCATTGTCATCTTCTCGGCCATCTTGAAAGAGTTTGTACGACTTGTAAACATTTTTTTTTTTACTGAGAGCAGACTCACTGTATGCCACTGTCAACATTCAAGTGTTTTAGAGCACGTGATTCCATTTCTCACACAATATTTGAAAAAATTCGTTCTATTTTTTATAATAATCGAAAATCGCCGAGCACGCTAAAACATGTCTAACCTTTCTATCTGTCAAAAACAAATGATGCTATACACTAGAAACTGTGAACATATGTTTGGAACAGGTGTACAAACATAACAAAAAAAAATTGATAATCGAATTACATTGCCCGCCCAATTTGAAGTCGCCTTACTTTTTGAACAGGCCTTGTACATTCAGGGGTAGAAAATAGTGGAACTCCATGGTCTAGAGATGAGTTTGCGAAATTGGAAGAGGAATGAAGATCAAGTGGGATATCAAAAGATTATCAGAAGTGCAATGAGTAAGTAAGAGGAACAGAGAAGGGAGGAAATTTAGGTGTAGGCTGTAACGTAAACAGGGTAATTAGGAGCAGTATTATAGAAATTTCTGAATCTGCCTAAATAATACACTATGTGATCAACAGTATCCAGACACCTGGCTGAAAATGGCTTAAAAGTTCGTAATGCCATCCATTGGTAATGCTGGAATTCAATATGGTGTTGGACCACCCTTAGCCTTGATGACAGCTTCCACTCTCGCAGGCAGTAAGGTGCTGGAAGGTTTCTTGGGGAATGGCAGCCCATTGTTCACGAAGTGCTGCACTGAGGAGAGGTATCAGTGTCAGTTGATGAGGCCTGGCACAAAGTCAGTGTTCCAAAACATTCCAGAGGTGTTCTATAGGGTTCAGGTCAGGACTCTGTGCAGGCAAGTCCATTACAGGGATGTTATTGTCATGCATCCACTCCGCCACTGGCCGTGCGTTATAAACAGGTGCTTGATCGTGTTGATGCAATCACCATACTCGAATTGCTCTTCTACTGTGGAAAACAAGAAGGCACTGTGTTTAATTCACTTTGGAAATCTAGAAATGAGGAATCTGTCTGTTGCTAGCATCCGTATCACAGTATACCATGTGAGAAAAGTCAGTTGAGTTTCGTGCAGGCGACACTTTCTAAAACTGTGCTGATATTTGGACATACACATTCTTGGTGTCAAGGAAATTTTATTATGTTCAAAGAGAGAATACGTTCAAGAATTCTGTAGCAAACAGATGTTAATGATACTGGTCTATAATTTCCTCAGTTTGCTCTTCTTATGCAAAGGAGCCACCTCCATCTCCTCTACCTCCTCCCCCTCCCCTCCTCTACCTCCTCCCCCTCCCCTCCTCTACCTCCTCCCCCTCCCCTCCTCTACCTCCTCCCCCTCCCCTCCTCTACCTCCTCCCCCTCCCCTCCTCTACCTCCTCCCCCTCCCCTCCTCTACCTCCTCCCCCTCCCCTCCTCTACCTCCTCCCCCTCCCCTCCTCTACCTCCTCCCCCTCCCCTCCTCTACCTCCTCCCCCTCCCCTCCTCTACCTCCTCCCCCTCCCCTCCTCTACCCCCTCCCCTCCTCTACCTCCTACCCCCTCCCCTCCTCTACCTCCTACCCCCTCCCCTCCTCTACCTCCTACCCCCTCCCCACCTCTACCTCCTACCCCCTCCCCACCTCTACCTCCTACCCCCTCCCCACCTCTACCTCCTACCCCCTCCCCACCTCTACCTCCTACCCCCTCCCCACCTCTACCTCCTACCCCCTCCCCACCTCTACCTCCTACCCCCTCCCCACCTCTACCTCCTACCCCCTCCCCACCTCTACCTCCTACCCCCTCCCCACCTCTGCCTCCCCCTCCCCTCGTCTGCCTCCCCCTCCCCTCCCCTCCTCTTCCTCCGCCCCAACCCCTCCCCTCCCCTCCCCTCCTCTTCCTCCGCCCCAACCCCTCCCCTCCTCTTCCTCTTGACTGCTGCTGTATTTATATATGGGCACAGTGCACCACCAAATGAAACATATGCTACCAACAGCTCTAGGCACATGTAGCAGCAAATAAATGTTCCCTTTTTTTATATACGTTAATATCTCTGGCATTTAATAGTTCTGTTTTCTTAATTTTTATATGAATGGAGTTAAACTTGGTTTAGATACCGAAAAAATTTTAGCTCGACTGCATTCAATTTCTGCCAGCTAGAATTCTTAGAACGGAACCAGCAGTGGAAAGTGATGTGAACTGCCTCTTTTAGATTGCTTGTAATGACTTGCACTAAAATCTTGAAACTTGGTACAGCTTTATTATTTCATCAGTTTAATCAAGTGCTGTAATTAGGTTTTTCTATAACAAGTACAAATGATACATAATCTTTTATGAATAAGGTAGTCTTTGTAACTCTTCAAGCTTTCCTGCGGATGTGTTGTAAATAGTCTTCACAGGTTTGCCGCCGGATCACATTGTGCAGATTCCACAATATTTCCTCGGAGCAACTGTCAGACATCTTCAGTTGGTTCAACTTTGCTGATGGTTAGGTACAACCGACGGTATCCGCATGTCGATGCCCTGTTTCTAGAATACACGTACGAAGAATGCGCAGGTGCAGAAATTGCATATGCGCAATGATTTGCAGATAGATGGTGCCGAAAATCGCAGAGCAGCTCTCCTGCGCATGTGCTGTACGCTGCGTTTGCCAACAGTGCAGCTAGATGTTACTCACCAATGGCTGTACTAGACCAATGTTACGACGGGCCTTTTATTGAAGAATCTGGATTTTCGCATTTAATAGCAGCCAATGCAGGGTTCCAGACTGTGCTCAGGTGAAATCCCACATCCTTGTTGATGAGATTATTGGCTGTACGAATATGTATTGCTTGCTTAATGACGCAATCCCAGAAAGATGATGCCGGGGATAAAATTTCTGTCTTTCCATAAGTCATCCAATGTCCTGTATTCAGACAGTGTTCCGCAATTGCTGACTTTTCCGGTTGACTAAGGTGTGTATGATGCTGATTTTCATTGCAGCATTCTTGCACTGTGTGACATGTCTGGCCTATATACGCTGCCCCACATTGACAAGGAATCTTTTACACACCACACTTCTTCAGGCCAAGTTCATTCTTAACCGAACCCAACAGGTTTCTCTGGTTGAAAAAGACACTTAATTCCATATCTTCAGAGGACTCTTCCTATTCTTGATGACATGGCATCAAAATACGGCAAAAAGGCCAAAGTGGCCGGTGTCTTCGTATCTTCGTTCTGCTCCATAGATTGAACTCGCCTGGGCCTGAATGCATTACGTATCTGTCTCTCAGAATAACCTTTTTGTCGGAACACTGTGTTCAAATGTTTAGCTCACTCGACAGGCTTTAAGGATCGGATAGCCCATGTGCTCTATGAACTAACATACGTAATGCAGTACCGCATTGTGCAGGATGATGACAGCTTGTGGCCTGTAGATATAGATCCGTATGCGTTGGCTTGCTGTAGATACTGTGTCCCAAGGTTCCATCTGCTTTCCTTTGTGTCAAAACATCAAGAAAAGGTAAAGTACCTTCTTTTTCTGCTTCCATTTTGAAGTTTATATTTGGATGCAGTGAATTCAGACGCTGAAGAAATGTAGGTAGAGTATAAAGTCCATGTGGCCACACCACAAATGTATCTTTGCATCATTAAGGAAGCAATACATATTCATGCAGCTGATAATATCATCAATAAGAATGCGGGATTTCAACTGAGGACAGCCTAGAACCCTGTATTTGCTGCTATTAAATCAAGATGCGAAAATCCAGATTCTTTGATAACAGGCCCCTCATAACATTGGTCTAGTATGGTCATTGGTGAATAATGTCTGGTCGCACTGTTGGCAAACGCAGCATACAGTGCACACACAAGAGAGCCGCTCTGCAATTTTCGGCAGAGGGAGTTTGAATATGGCACCATCTATCTGCAAATCATTGCGCATGAACGATTTCCGCTCCTGCGCATTCTTCATGCACGTGTTTGAGAAACGACGCGTTGACGTGCGGATACCGTCAGTCGTACCTAGCCACCAGCAAGGTTGAACCACCTGAAGATGTCAGACAGTTGCTCTGAGGAAATATTGTGGAATTTGCACAACGTGATCTGGCAGCAAACCTGTGAAGACTATTTATAAGGTACTCCATGTTTCAAATTTAGTTTTTAATAAATAACTTGAAAACTAATAGAGGTAGCTGAGTGTCACATGTATAGGATTTTTACTTGACTGAGGTTGCATATGAATTTTCTTCTTTCTGAGTTAATATTCAAAGCCTTCAAATTTTCAAAAAAATGCCGGTTTTGGCCAAAACATTGCTTTGATCAAATTGATACTTAAAACTTTTGATTACGATTTAGATTTGCACATTCTGAACAATTTTTATCTTTCTAGCTTCTTTATTTAGCACGACTTCTTTTTTCTTAAAATAATTCATTTACCAGAACTTACTCATCTGATCCTCTGAGATTTGACAGTTTTAACATTAATATACTGAAGCAAACACTGACAAAGTTTGGAAAAGTTACTTTAATTTTTAATTTCACTTTTAGATTATGGTGCAGTACTTAGTATGCTATGCACAGGCACTTTATGGTGATGTGGCACTAACAGTAGTGAACTGGTTTATAAGTCCCAGCACACTCGCTCACCTCTGTACCTCGCACAGTGATACAGTGCTTGTTTCGCCACACTTTGCTCACTAATCTCTTCCAGTTCAATAATGAATTAAACATAATGTTGGCCCATACCTTTTTGTATAAAATTATGAATTTACAGTCATCATGAAAATGGAAAAAAAGAAACTAACTTTCTACCACCACTTCGCTTTCTCCAAAAACGGATGTTGCCCAATAGTGGTTGCTGGTGTCCGTAACGGCCTTTTTTATTATAATTGAACATAATTATGTCTAATCTGTCATTCCCTAGTTTGTTCTGACAGTTACATTTGTACAATAGACAGTATGTACATTTACAGCAAAAAGTAATGAAACAAATAGCTTTTATCACTGCTTTCAAAATTAGAAATTTGTTGATCAAGCACTGAACTGCTAGTCCTTAACAAAAACTGTCTGCTCAACACACAAGGCCATCTTGAAAATATTTTGCCTATAATGCATGTAGAACTTAATCATAGCCAACACTTGGTTCAAGAATCATAAAAGAAGGTTGTATACCTGGAAGAATCCTGGAGATACTAGTAGGTATCAGATAGATTATATAATGGTAAGACAGAGATTTAGGAACCAGGTTTTAAATTGTAAGACATTTCCTGGGGCAGATGTGGATTCTGACCACAATCTATTGGTTATGAACTGCAGATTGAAACTGAAGAAACTGCAAAAAGGTGGGAATTTAAGGAGATGGGACCTGGATAAACTGAAAGAACCAGAGGTTGTAGAGAGTTTCAGGGAGAGCATAAGGGAACAATTGACAGGAATGGGGGAAAGAAATACAGTAGAAGAAGAATGGGTAGCTCTGAGGGATGAAGTAGTGAAGGCAGCAGAGGATCAAGTAGGTAAAAAGACGAGGGCTAATAGAAATCCTTGGGTAACAGAAGAAATATTGAATTTAATTGATGAAAGGAGAAAATACAAAAATGCAGTAAATGAAGCAGGCAAAAAGGAATACAGACGTCTCAAAAATGATATCGACAGGAAGTGCAAAATGGCTAAGCAGGGATGGCTAGAGGACAAATGTAAGGATGTAGAGGCTTGTCTCACTAGGGGTAAGATAGATACTGCCTACAGGAAAATTAAAGAGACCTTTGGAGAGAAGAGAACCACTTGTATGAATATCAAGAGCTCAGATGGCAACCCAGTTCTAAGCAAAGAAGGGAAGGCAGAAAGGTGGAAGGAGTATATAGAGGGTTTATACAAGGGCGATGAACTTGAGGACAATATTATGGAAATGGAAGAGGATGTAGATGAAGACGAAATGGGAGATAAGATACTGCGTGAAGAGTTTGACAGAGCACTGAAAGACCTGAGTCGAAACAAGGCCCCGGGAGTAGACAACATTCCATTTGAACTACTGATGGCCTCGGGAGAGCCAGTCATGACAAAACTCTACCATCTGGTGAGCACGATGTATGAGACAGGCGAAATACCCTCAGACTTCAAGAAGAATATAATAATTCCAATCCCAAAGAAAGCAGGTGTTGACAGATGTGAAAATTACCGAACTATCAGTTTAATAAGTCACAGCTGCAAAATACTAACGCGAATTCTTTACAGACGAATGGAAAAACTGGTAGAAGCCGACCTCGGGGAAGATCAGTTTGGATTCCGTAGAAATGTTGGAACACGTGAGGCAATACTGACCTTACGACTTATCTTAGAAGAAAGATTAAGAAAAGGCAAACCTACGTTTCTAGCATTTGTAGACTTAGAGAAAGCTTTTGACAATGTTGACTGGAATACTCTCTTTCAAATTCTGAAGGTGGCAGGGGTAAAATACAGGGCGCGAAAGGCTATTTACAGTTTGTACAGAAACCAGATGGCAGTTATAAGAGTCGAGGGACATGAAAGGGAAGCAGTGGTTGGGAAAGGAGTAAGACAGGGTTGTAGCCTCTCCCCGATGTTATTCAATCTGTATATTGAGCAAGCAGTAAAGGAAACAAAAGAAAAATTCGGAGTAGGTATTAAAATCCATGGAGAAGAAATAAAAACTTTGAGGTTCGCCGATGACATTGTAATTCTGTCAGAGACAGCAAAGGACTTGGAACAGCAGTTGAACGGAATGGACAGTGTCTTGAAAGGAGGATATAAGATGAACATCAACAAAAGCAAAACGAGGATAATGGAATGTAGTCAAATTAAGTCAGGTGATGCTGAGGGAATTAGATTAGGAAATGAGACACTTAAAGTAGTAAAGGAGTTTTGCTATTTAGGGAGTAAAATAACCGATGATGGTCGAAGTAGAGAGGATATAAAATGTAGACTGGCAATGGCAAGGAAAGCGTTTCTCAAGAAGAGGAATTTGTTAACATCGAGTATAGATTTAAGTGTCAGGAAGTCGTTTCTGAAAGTATTTGTATGGAGTGTAGCCATGTATGGAAGTGAAACATGGACGATAACTAGTTTGGACAAGAAGAGAATAGAAGCTTTCGAAATGTGGTGCTACAGAAGAATGCTGAAAATAAGGTGGGTAGATCACGTAACTAATGAGGAGGTATTGAATAGGATTGGGGAGAAGAGAAGTTTGTGGCACAACTTGACTAGAAGAAGGGATCGGTTGGTAGGACATGTTTTGAGGCATCAAGGGATCACAAATTTAGCATTGGAGGGCGTTGTGGAGGGTAAAAATCGTAGAGGGAGACCAAGAGATGAATACACTAAGCAGATTCAGAAGGATGTAGGTCGCAGTGAGTACTGGGAGATGAAGAAGCTAGCACAGGATAGAGTAGCATGGAGAGCTGCATCAAACCAGTCTCAGGACTGAAGACCACAACAACAACAACAACAACAACAATGCATGTAGCAGACAACAATAGAGATTGTTTGCACAGCATGTGATCTTACCTTTCTCACCAATATGAGCAACAGATGCTGCCACCTGTGGTATTTTGTGATAGGGCAAGCATCATAGAGTACCTTGATACAGACAATACATGTAAGACAAACATCAGAATACGTTTACAAAGCTGAGAAATGGCAGACATAGGTACTGTATTTTTCAATTCAATAAACTTACCAACAGCTGTACACTTTAAGATATTTTATTTTGTTCTGAAGGCCCCCAGTTTCAGCAGTTCATTTTGACATCTTCAGTCCCCATATGCTTTTTTCAAATCAACGAACTTATTGTATAGTGCTATAAAACTGGATATCGTGAATTCCAACTTTAGTGTGAATGAGCTCCGCAACGATTGAAATTCATTATATCAGGTTTTACGGCACTTTATGGTAAGTTTGTTGATTTGAATAACAGGGTATGGGGCCTGAAGATAGCAAAATAATTTGCCGAAACTGGTTGCTTTCAGAATAAAATAAAATATCTTAATGTGTACGGCTTTTGGTGAAGTTATCGAGTTGAAAAGTACTACAAGCCGATGTCCTCTGGCCGTAATGGACCAACAGGGATTTGGTACCGTATTGTACGTTTTTTATTATATTCTGTGCAATGTAGGAAGTTAACTTTTTTTGTCCTACTATTTTGTAATAGATGTTATTGACAGTTACACTGCGGTGTTTCTCTTATTTTATCTTTTTTGTGACCTCAGTTGGATTGATGTTGTATTTTAAATTGTTTTCTTTTTCATGTATCATTCTTTGTTGGCTTTAGAGCTTTTCTTCTTTTAATCTATTTTGTGTAAGGGCACTGATGACTTCATTAGTTTATGGTTCGAAAACAATGATCATAATAATCGTTACATCACGGTTGTCAGTAAAGTATGGAGGTTTTTGCTGACCATTTTTTCTAATCCTGAATAAAAAGTTTTTCCTTATCTATGTTCGATGTGATGGTTAGACTGAATTGTCACATGAATTGATATTTTTTCTTTCTATGGAAACTTTTCATTTACTTTCATGAAGCTTGTTCTGCAATGGTGTGGTAGTCATTAAAGAAGTTTCTTCTTCTTCTTCTTCTTCTTCTTCTTCTTCTTCATCTTCTTCTTCTTATAACAACCAGATTGCTAGCTGAAAAGGAATGCAGTATTCCAGGAGTGGTGCTGTAAAATTCAAACATAAATTGTGAATCAGTAACTACTAGTCATTGTACAGCTGCAGGGCAAGCCTTTGATGTGGTTGTTACAAGTTGTTCTCTATTCAAGTGGTTATAACAAGTTCTCTATTCAAAACTTGTCTTCTTAGGATACTGACATGTTGTTTCTGCTATCATACCAATAAAATATCTTCTGTAATGCAGGATGACTGTCAAGTTTTGCAGTATTATACAGAGTATTTTGTAACCTTCATCAAGATATTTTTTAAATATTTTTGTGGTCTCACTGAATGAAGTGCCTCTGTCCCTTCTTCACTTTGAAGATAAATAGTTGTCTGTGCTAAGAATAGCGCAGGAATTCCATTGTTTTCAATTAATTTTGTTTCTCTTTCACTTCTTCACATTGCAAAAAATCATTGTTGTACCATTTCAAAGACACCTTTCATAAAAAGGTGCAGCTCATCTACAAACATACGCAATATGACTGAGTCGTCGTGTTTCAACATCTATTGTGTTTAACAACAATACTTCAAAATTGTCATTTTAGTCTTGTTACAATTGTGACTCAAACACTTTGCAAATGTTAGAAGTATGTGCTGTA